>NC_083560.1:143054525-144347994 GCF_019925205.1 Metopolophium dirhodum
TTATTCGGATATACCCCTCTAAGAGATGGCATGCAATTCGGACAGACCCCTCCAAGAGACGGCATGCAATTCGGACAGACCCCTCCAAGAGACGGCATGCAATTCGGACGACCCGATTTATATTTATTTTTTTGGCATGCAATTCGGATGCACCGTTATTTATGTACCTATAAAACAATATATTTTATTCTCATCTTGAAAATAATCATAAAATAATAAAAAAGTAATAATTGTTTTCTTTTTAACGTACATCTTGTACCAACTACTAATATAAATAAAAACAAAATAACTTAAATAAAATAAATAAATAAACCTTTTCAAACACAAAACAATTCTTATATAGAATTAAACACTGTGATGCATGCCTATATCCTCATAATCAGTAGGAGAAAACGAACTTTGTGGTGGTTGAGAATGGCTCGAAGGGGTGTGTACAGTTTGAGTAACACTTGGATGAAAACTTTGTACCGGAAATTGGTTTAGTGAAGGAGTATGAGAGTTAGAAAAATAAAAGTTGTTAGGGTAGTTGAACTGTTGTATGTTTGAATATTGTGGATGATCGCTGGAAGGATTTAAAATGTGTCTTACTGATTGCATGAATAAAATCTTAAAATCTAATTTTTGACTATCGTTCATTTTTTTGAAATCTGATAGGAATGATAATAAAAATGCTTAGGCTCGGAGGAACTTGTAGGCTCAGGAGTACTTTTATGCTCAGGAGTAGTTGTATTTATATTGTCTAGTGAATCATTTATTTGTACAAAGTTATCTTCTTCGGAAACATTAGAAGCATTATCTGTCTGGACTGTCCCAACGATAGTCGACGGTGTAGAAATATTGCCTGTTGTTCTAGAAATGTAATAATTATGTCAATTTAAAGTTAATTGTTTATATCAAAAAAAAAAAAATAGAATTATATTGTACTTACAGTCTTTTTTTTTAAGCTGGTTGTTAAAAAGTAAGGACATCTGCATAGGCGTATTTTCTAGAGAACTTTGATGCACTGCCACTAATAGTATTTTTTTGTTGATTAATATCTCGACCCTAATTGTCTTTGATGTTTTTCCATTTTTTTTTGATTTCATCAATTAAAAGTAAGAAGTATAAATATAATATGTATTTCCATGGAAAAATGTATTGTGTATGAGTCTACGATACAGTAAGAGGATTTATTAAAAATATTTCGTTTATAAAAATACTTAGATCATATGATATGACGTTTCAAAAATCTTAAATATCGTATTTTTGGCGAATAAGAAATGTAGACTTATAGCATCTAACATCATTTATTTAAATTTAAATATCTAATTTCGTCCAAATTTGAAATTAATGTTCATAAAAATCAACAGTGTAAATATATTTTTTTAATATTTTTAGATTCTGAGCGGAGCGAGTATTGTATCGATTTTACAATGTTATGTTTTTTTTTGTGTCTGTCACAACGTTTTAGTAAAAATGCTCCGATTTTTTTCATCATCTTCATTTCTGATATGAAAGAGAATATGTTGGTACTTTAACACATTGACGGACAGTGAGGATTGTCAAAAATAAGTTAAAGCATGCCTAAATAAATCAATGTTTTAGTACTGCTATAGCAGTACTGTCCCATTACATCGAATTGTATGTATTATATATATTATTATAGTGCATACGTTATAACTTATAATACAAACAACACGTTTATAATTATTATGATGGAAACGCCGTACGGTATAAATATAATTATCAATAGAAGTAACGTGATAATATTTAATATCTATTTATAACATCATAATTATAGAAAAATAATATTATATCGGCCTTATTTTGTCAGAGTCGGAATTACCGGAAAGTAAGACTAGACTGACAAAAAATTGTAAAATCAATATATATTTTTAAATTTTTCCAGTGATTAAATGCAACTTTATATACAAACATCGTTTAATTATTTGTGTTCAAGCTATATAATTAAAGTGGTTTGTATTATACAATTACAGGTATTGTCAACCGGAACAAATTTTGTAGCACTGCAGTTCGAATTTTTACTTGGACAAAGTAGTATAAGTAGTATAGTTCGAGAAACGTGCCAATCTTTATGGGAGACCTTACAACCCCAAGAAATGCCAGAACCTAACCCCAACCAATTGCTAGATATAGCCAAAAAATTTTATTTAAAAACCACCTTCCCAAACTGCATTGGAGCAGTCGACGGGAAGCATATCCGTTGTGTTAATCCAAATAATGCAGGGTCACTATTTTTTAACAACAAAAAATATTTTTCCATTGTGCTAATGGCTGTAGTGGACGCTGATTATTGTTTTATTACTATTGATGTCAGTACATATGGTAAAGACAGTGACACTCCAATTTTCAAAGAAAGTCCATTCGGAAAAAAACTCTACTCTGAACAGTTGAATTTACCAGCACCTACTTGCTTACCTAATACAAACAACAGTCCACAGTCTTACGTCATTATTGGGGATGAAGCATTTGGTTTACATAGAAATCTTTTGAGGCCATACCCCGGGCGACGTCTTACATTTAAACGAAAAATATTTAACTACCGCCTATCCAGAGCTCGAAGATACGTTGAATGTGCGTTTGGTATATTGGCAAACAAATGGAGGGTTTTAAATAGTGCTATGTTAGTTGAACCTAATTTTGCGGACGATGTGGTAAAAGCGTGCTGTATTTTAGACAATTATGTCAGACGTAGGGATGGGTATGTAGGTAGTATATGTAGGTTCTATCCCAGTTTTTACAATTACAGGGAGATTAAAAAACGGTTATCCTCGACTTTTCCCCTTGAACGATCAGATTTGTGGGTGCTTACTATCCCAGTTTTTTACTGTTCCAGGGAGATTTAAAAACGTGTATCCACGACTTTCCCGCTTGGACGATCAGATTTTTGGCTGATTTCTATCCCAGTTTATACTGTTTAATTTTTTCAATTCAAATTTTACTCAGTTTCACAACAAGTGATTATTATTATTTTTTTCCCATACAAATATATTTACCCACACAGCAATTTTAAAATATATAAATTTTCACAATATTTGAAAAAGGTTTTAATGCCAATATTTGTTTCAAAATATTGTGCAAATATTTTGTAAATATTTGATCCACAAATATTTTCACCCAAATATGATGAACGTATTTTGAAAACATTATACACCAAATATTTTAAAACAGTGTTCCATTAGTAGTATGATTTGGGGAGTTCTGACCGCTGACCCTTCTGACCCTTCCGACCCGCTGACTCTTCTGACCCTTCTGACCCCTCTGACCCTCTGACCATCGCGTACGTATATTATATTTACCTTTGAAAAAAAAACGACAAAAAAACATTTCGCTGGACCGGGGATCGAATCCGAGTCCTATCACTTACCAGACGATTACATTACCATACCACCTACACTTACGATCATATGATCTTACCCCAGTTAACACAAGCATAACCTTTACGGGGTAACCTCGCTTACGTGCGTAGCGCATGCACACCGTAAAATTTCTGACCGCTGCATCTCGCATACGTGTGTATGGGTACAACCATAATATCACTCACCTGACTAACACAATATAATATTATTTCATCGGCGCGTGCGTTCAACAGTCACCTCACCAATAGGTACATATAATTTATACCTTGCATATAATATAATAGAAATGTACTAACCTAACCGTTGTACACGTATATTTTCAATCGCTCTGAAAAATTGTTGTGAGTTTAAGTGTTAAACATGGCTGGATCAATCAAAGTCAACGCTGAGTTATATAAAAAGAAGACGTTTACTTATGTGCCACCTACACCGCCTGCGGATCTCATCGACTGCAGTAATTTTATGCTTGACTTCACCGACCGTAAGTTTTTGAATGTAGGACTTGATCCTACGGACGAAGTCAACACCGTAGTGCAAATAATCACACCATCGCGGTATATTACTATGCCAGCCGACTTTCTAAGACGTATATTTTCCCTGATGGGGAATATATTGTCGTTTATTTTGGATCAACCGCAAAAATATATGCGAAATTTATTTTTGGAAACCGAAATTATTTCGCTATCTAGTATGGTGTATTGAGGGGAAATTATGCTTGTCATTGAATCAAAAACACAAGTTGAATGTCGGGTATTGCTAAATAGGATGGATTTAATGAAATTGCAATATTTAGAATGGTGTATTATCGAAACAGTCGTTCGAAAGTCAACCATCATACGACCACTTGTCTTAAAACAGTTTGTGCTTATGGGTAATTATTTGGACCAGGAATTTACCAAAGTTGATTCACCACCAAAGACACCCGAAGAAATGATCGTTTTTATCAAAAATTTAAGTGATGATAAAATTATTGGATCCACTCCTAAAGAACACATGAATTTCATCAGTCAGCTCAAAATACTTGCAACTTCTCAATTAGCTGAACAATGGGCACAGCGATGGGGCGGGGAAATGTCATCCGAGGTAATTTAACCTATCATTTATATCGCTTGTAAAACAAAATATTTATTGTATTTTGTTATTTTATAGTTGTTCGCTGAATCCGAGGTTAGTCTCATTTCACCCCCGAGATATTCAAGTATGGGTCCATTGCACGAAGACCTTTCAGAAGCAAGGGTAATTTATAATTTATAAATTTAAAAATGATACAATTAATAATTATAATAATTATTTAGGTAGCTGACAAGGAATGTGATATCGATAAATTTTTAACGTAAATCAACCCTACACAGGCACATGGGCACCAGCTCGGAAAACAAAACCATCGGTAAATTTCACATTTGATTTTTATAATAAATATATATTAACAAATTATTATTTGTACAGCCTATTGATGATCCTGACAGTCCACCGACGACGAACATAGACACTCTTCCCACATCGTTTGAATCTGACGATTTGGCGCATTACGCTCCATGGTCAAAACCCAGATATATACCTACGTCAGCGAGCTTACCAGTTGATGAGAACGATGGTCCATCATCGTTCAACGTTTCGATTCAATCACCTACACCATCGGTATCTTTTTTTGACAAGCCCGCGAAAATAATAAATAAGCGGAATGCAAAACGAAAACTGTTTGATTAATATTGTTTAATAATTTTGTGGAAAATAAAAAACAAGCGTGATATTTAAAATCAAGTTTTTTTTATTTATTAGAAAATAAGGTAATGATTACATGGTATATATATAAAAAAAAAAAAAAATTACAAGATATGAAAATAATTACAAGGTATTTACAATTTTCTAACATCGCCGCTAAACGGATTATAAGTTATAATCTGATCATGTAGTATTAAACAATAGGCTGCAGTCTTTTCTGGAATAACTGTACCCATTTCAAATTCAATTCGTAGGTCTGCGGTCGATGATTTGACGTTGTCGTTCTGGTGTGACAAATCAACAACGATGATTGGAAAATAATTTTGGAAAATATGTTTTGATAATAATGGTTCGCTGTAGTCTCTCTCATAATACGATTTTTGAAAGTCTGTATAGGCCTTATACAATATACTAGTTGTATTATTTTTAAAATCAGCGTGAAAGTCTTCATATGGGAACACTTCAGAATTTAAGTGAACCTTAAGATTTTTTAGTTGACAGTGATCGAATCGACCAGCATCGTTTTCGATATTTTTTTTTCGATCTGTTTGTAATCCAAACATCACAAATCTCGGCTTTTCGAGCAAGCTGCTAGACTTTACCGTCCACGAATGAGAAGTATTTCTAGGGAGCACAGGATATTCACAGAGATCCCAGGTTCTGAACGCACACGACAGTGTTCTATGCGAATCTATTACCTTTAGCAACCTTAATTTTTCTCTATCACTGACTTTGATAATAGGCATCTTCCAAGTCACTTTAGTAAGTTCAATTGTAATTTTTTTATTTTTTTCAACGGATGCCCATTACTGCGGCGTTCGATTTAAGTCAGTGTGCACAACCGATTGTGTTCTCACCGTGGAGCCCCCCTGCATTACGAGACTCACCCTTCAGATATTCAGAGATGGTAAGTTTTTAAATAAAATTATTACTTTAGACTCAATATAATATAAAATAATACATTTTATTTAGACTCAACCCGAAGATATTGGATACTTTTCCTACCAAGAGTTGCAGATTCAAAATAATAATTGGAACAGGGTATTATCACCATCTGCAACGCCTTCTCCACCACAGATGCATGAAAGGCTTCGTTCGTTGTCACCGAGACCAAACGCGCTGAATCTGATAGACGGTATGACATTTTCTCCTTCACCTCCACAACAATCTCAGATGGATGAATGGCTTCGTTTGTTAACATCTATACATTTGGATGCTTTACCCGATATGTTTCAACCTACAACATCGGAAACATACGCGTTGAATGTGATAGGTGGCGTAGCATTTTCTCCTTCGCTGTCACGACAACCTCAGATGGATGAATGGCTTCATTCGTTGTCACCATTTTCACCAAGTATGTTAAACATAGTACTAACCTAACTAATTTTTTTTTAAAACTAAATTAAATATATTTTATATTTTTAAATATATTTTGTTTTTAAAATAAATATATTATAAATGCAATGTTGGCTCGATATTTATATATAGTAGTAGTAATTTTGTAAGTAATATATGGTTACATTTCTATTATATTATATGCAAGGTATAAATTATATGTACCTATTGGTGAGGTGACTGTTGAACGCACGCGCCGATGAAATAATATTATATTGTGTTAGTCAGGTGAGTGATATTATGGTTGTACCCATACACACGTATGCGAGATGCAGCGGTCAGAAATTTTACGGTGTGCATGCGCTACGCACGTAAGCGAGGTTACCCCGTAAAGGTTATGCTTGTGTTAACTGGGGTAAGATAATATGATCGTAAGTGTAGGTGGTATGGTAATGTAATCGTCTGGTAAGTGATAGGACTCGGATTCGATCCCCGGTCCAGCGAAATGTTTTTTTGTCGTTTTTTTTTCAAAGGTAAATATAATATACGTACGCGATGGTCAGAGGGTTAAAGGGGTCAGAAGGGTCAGAGGGTTAGAAAGGGTAAGCGGTAGTGATGGGTGAAAATAACAGGAACAGTTATTTGTAACAGTTATCAGACGAGTAGCAATAACAAGCTGTTACTTGGAAGAAAAAATAACAGTTACTGAGTTACCGGTTTTCTTCTTTTAGAAAACATCGATTTTAATTTTAATTTGTGTTCTCGGTTATCGTTATTCGTTAATTGTTTTTAATAACAGTTAGTAGTTACCATCGGAATAACAGTCCGTTCCGTTGTTACTTAGTTAATAGTTATAAACAGTATATAATATATACCTACGTTTTAATTGCGCATGTATCAAATTAAAATAATTATCAACCAAGAAATTTATTTTAACAAAGGATGTATATGCTACACTATACTACTACAGTATCTACCTATGAAGTATAAATAATGAAAAGGAAATTGGAAAAGTAATGGTAATAAAAATATCAAAATTTATTTTATTAAAATATTTAACACATAGGTAATATTATTTAATTAGTATAAATTATTTAAGTTTAGTGATACTGATACTACTGTCACTGCTTACAGTACTACAAAATAACATTAATATTACTATAGGTATATTATAATTTTCTTTTATTTAATGATGTCTAATTAGTAATTTGATACTTATTCAAATTCAATATAAAACAATTCAAGCTATTTAACCTTTATGAATATAAATTATAAACACTTGTTTACTACATTTATAATGTAATAAAATACATTTTACCTTTTACATAAAGTATTTTTTATATAAAAATACAATATTGTTTAAATTATTTTAAATTATAATGAAGAAATAACAACATATGAACTTTCTCACTTTTTAGACGACAGCGCCGATCATTTAGCACTAAACCTGCACTTGAAAATATTCTTTCACAGGGAACTGATGTACCTAAATGACATAAACTATTTTTGGCCAATATATTTAGATTAGGGTAGTTATAGCTTTGGTCTTTCCACCATTTAAGCGGATCTTCGTTTCTGGATATAACTGCATCATCCAAGTAGCGTTGAACTTCGACTATTGCTCTTGACTTTGCAGTCCCCAATGGTGAAAATCTTGCCACATTACGATCAATTTCACTCCAAATTGATAATTCTTCAGATTCGGGTACTGGATCCGGCTGTATATTTACATTTGATTGACTCTGTGGTTCTTTATCTCGAATAATTTGTGCTATATTTTCAATGATTTCATTTTTTATTGGATTCATATTCATGAAAGGCAGGTGTTTAAATCGGGGATCTAAGAATGTACACTTAGAAAGTGTCATACTTTTTTTACAGTTCTTAAAACCATCCCTTGCATCCATATTACTCAGTAACTTTTTAGCTACAAGCAATGCTCTTGGGGACAAATTAATTTTTATTAAACTATTGCACACTTTGTATAACCCCTGGACTATAACAATTACAAGTGAAGCTGTCATATATTTTTGTCCACTTATTGCTTTTGTAGCCTCTGCGAAAGGTTTTAATATTTTAATTAGATCTTGTAAAATGGTCCAGTCTTCGGGTCTCAAAGTATCAGGAGCATTATCCAATAAACCTAATGTACCTCTAATTGATGTTTGCATCTCAACAAATCTATCTATCATGTAGTAGGTAGAGTTCCACCGAGTTTGTACATCTTGAATAAGCTTCTTTGGATCTTTTATACCGTTATTTATTTGGTAAGTTTTAAATACATTATTAGCTACAGTGCTTTTTCTGAAATGTGATACTATGCTTTTAACACTGTCTATTAGGTCATTTTCAAGAACAAGGGCTGACTATACTATTAAGTTCAATGTATGAGCAAAGCATCCCATATTTTTAAAAGATAATGAATTGAGGGCATTTTTAATATTGGAAGCGTTATCGGAGACCGCGAATGTAATTTTGTCGTTTAAACTCCAAGAAACCAATACTTGTTTGATTGCTTGGCTCAAATTAACTCCAGTATGGTTCAAGTTAAAAGAACGACACTCTAAAAGTATAGACTTTAATATAAACTCGGAGTCAATGAAATGAATGGTGATTGCCATAAAACTTTCATTGTTCCTGGATGTCCAGCAGTCAGTGGTCAAACAAGCACTCTCGAAGGTAGATACCAACTCTTTCATTTCTCCTAAACATCTCTCATACATGGCCGGAATATGGACTTTTGATATCGTGTTACGGTTAGGCAGTTCATAACTAGGATTCAACGCTTTTACAAATTCAATAAAGCCCGAATCTTCAACAACTTTAAAAGGTTGAAAATCTTTTACAAAAAGTTTTAAAAGTACTTGATCGATTTTTTTTTTAGCATCTACTGATAATTTTTTTGGCAAATAATTTGAAACAGATGTTTGTTTACGTTTGCGGACTGAAGAATTTGAAGCTTGGATCAAGGAGAAAGCATTTGGTGAAGATGGTGTAGGGATTTGATCAGATACATCAGAAGTAGATGTTGATGGTAATATTGCAGAGGAACATGATGCAACTGGTGCGGGATCATCAATTTGTTCACCTTCATTACGATTCTAGAATTAATTAATTCAAAATATGATAAATATTCAAATTTAAAAATTTAAATAGTTGATAGAGTATCTATACAATTTGTATCTTAATCAGTTTTTAATTTAATTTCATAAAATATTGTACATTAATTGGATTATATTTTAAATAAATGTAAATATGTATAATATTGGTAATAAAAATATGTCAAAATATTAAAATGCACTAATGTATCAAATTATACTTTTAATAACTATACATGATAAACTAGTGGCTTAAAGTTAAAATTTTTTAATATGTTATTAAATTATTTAAATATAATAATTAAATTTATTCAGTGACTAATTAAAAATATTTGATTTTATTAGGTACTTACATTCAAAGTATTTATCGGCAAGTTGATTCCATGACAAGTGGATAAATGTTTACGAAGATTTGTCAAATTAGACTTATAAGAATATTTCTTTTGACATGTATCGCATTTAGCAATATATTTTAATTGGTCAAAAATAGTGAAATATCCCCAAATACTACTTGTGCGTCTATCCATAATCCATATTTTTAAATAATGTTACAATTTTTTGACACTTTAAAAAATTAGTTCACTAGGACAATACTGGCAATAGAATTGAGCAGTAATGTGCAAGAAATCAGAAATCTGAATGAATTATGTATGACAGATACAGACTATAATACTAAAATATTTTACTGCAAGATGGGACACATTTATTCCAGGAATAAACCTGCATAATCTTGTTTGTAATATCTTGCCTGCCACTACAGCTAGGCTTATAGTACTAAACAGATATAATATTTTAACTAGGATCTCATGTTTACTTTACTTCACTGCTATAAATAATATAACAGCCAAAACTAAGCCTCAAATATTTGTTATATTCTAATGAAGTGGTAATTTTAATAATATGAATCAATAAAAATAAATAAATACACAATTTTAATACTCAAAAATATATTTATTTATTAATTAATAATAACATATAAGCATTATATAATATAATAATAATTAACATAAGCCATAAACTATAATATAATATAGTACTATATAATCATAAAATAAAATTTAAAATAGTAAAAAAAAACTAAGTCAAATAGGGAAATGTTTTTTTATTTTTAAGGAATAATTATGAAACGAAGTTAAATTTACAATGGCAATTTAAAATTAATTAAACTAAATACCGCATAATTGACAAATTACTATATAAATAAAGGTATTAAATTATTTAACTAACTCCCTACTGAAATTAAGCAAATATATAATATAAATAAATTTAAATTAGCAATTAAAAATATGTACATGCGTTCGTTTGACTAGTGTCTCATTATCATTATTATTGTACATTTATTTTGATTTGTTTAGTTATAGATATTATTAATAGGTTATTATTTTTTATTACGTTTAAAAATTAAATTAAAGCTATACTTGTAAACTGTGTAAAAAATATAAATAATTATGTAAAATACTCCCTACTCCCGCCACAAGCTTTGCTTACAGGGAGTAGGTATCAACTTAATATAGGAATATATAAATATTATATAATATGTATGTAGTATATAGTAAGTTGAAATAAATAAATACTAAATATCCATATACAATTAAATTATGTACCTATTCACTATCAATTAGTAGAGACGAAAGGTCCCTAATCCCTATGCACACTTAACATAATGTGTACCGTAAAAGGGGGTGAGTAGGGTCATGGAAGTGAATCGGGTCAGTGTTTTATATTTTTCTTATTTAATGTGATAACAAATAAAATAATAATGATATCAATAATGTTAATGTGTCTTTGGAAACTAGAGACGCATTACAAAATTATAGATATGTCACAATCATATGGTATGATTTTTTTCTATTATCAGTAGATAGTGCAATCTGAACCTTATCATGTGTTGAATTTCCATAGCTTAACAAACTTTATGCGGAAATCGCAGATCAAAGTAAGTACAGTGCTTGAATAAGTTTTTTAAGTTACTTAAACATATTTTGAACTCGAAAATATTTCTTTCGTTCAAATATAATAGATATTTATATTATTTTTAAAAATCTAAAAAAAAAAAAACAAAAAAAAATTTGTTTTTGGGGTGAATAGGGTCAGTGTGTATATATTAATTGGTACCTATAGATTTCTTCCTACGTACGTAATATATTTTTGTTTTTGCTGGATTTTTTTTTGTTTGGATTCAAATGTGTAGGTTGTTATAGGTAGAACATAACAATATATGTGTTTAAACAATTATATAGTGTATATGTCTAAACAACAAGTTATTTTTGTTGTTTTTTGTTTTAGAAATGCCTCGCGAATATATACCCGATCCTAGAAGCAAACGACATCAATGGCATGAACTTAGATACACCAGTGGACATTGAAATGATAGTTAATGAGGCCAAAGAAGATCAACAAAGCTCAAGCTCAAATTTAATTAATGTGGGCCAAATGTCTAATATTATTATAAAAAATAATATCAAAGAAGGCACATGGGTCGTGGTTAAGTATGGTGAAACTAAGAAATTATATTTTGTTAAAATCATACAAATATTACAAAAAGGTGAACTTTATGAAGGGTCATTTACCAGATCCAGTAACTTCTCAAGTAGCTACAACGATGAAACCAAAGAACCTATATATATATATTTCCAGATATCATTGACTTCTACACATTTAAGCTAGATGATATTGTAATGATAGTTCCTCCACCAAAGAGTCTGCGCAGGGGTCGAATGCAATTTACTGTGAAACTATGTGATATTTTAAACAGTATATAATACCTAGGTAGTAAAAAGTTACCTATGTTAAGTTTTATTTTATTTTATTTTATTTAGTATTTAAAAATGTCATTACCTATCTAAAGTAAATTTAAATACTGGATTGTTATAGGTATTACATATCTACCTACTTATTAATTGTTTAAGAATTGTACCTATTAATTTGTTAAGTTTGATTAAAAACAGATTTGAATTCAAGGACTGAATAAAATGTTAAATTAGTATTAGGTATAAAAAAGAAAATATTATTATGCGTGATAAATAACGCGTTTAAGAAAATTCTTTAAAAAGCCAGTGTTGTTTATTTTTATTTTTTATATGAAGGTGCTTACTTCTTTTGTTAAAAATATATTATTACCTGCCTATTGCTTAAATATTGTATTATTAATTCAAAAATTAAAGAACTGTATTCATTAATTTAAACTTCAATTGTGTTTTTTTTTTATTTTTACTACTTTCAACTATTTTTCACTGATCAATACATTTCATAGGTATAACTTAACATTTTTAAAAATTTATATTTCTGACCCTATTAACCTCTGGGACAGTGTGAATAGGTTTTTAGAGCAAAATAATCATGTGACCATATTCACCCCATAGTGGGTATGAATAGGGTCACATTTTTAAAAAAATATATAAAAAAATCCGGTTATGGGAATATATTTTTTTATAATAAATTATATTGGAAGACATCTTACCTTTCATTAAAAAAAAAAATAATGAACCTATGTTTAAAACTCTAAGAGATATTCTCAAAAAACCTTTAAAATTGACCCTATTCACCCCCTTTTACGGTACTAAGTTCGAATACGTTCATTTTTAAACTTAAAAAATACGATACATAAGATGGTTAGGTATTTTGACTTAAGAACCAAAGCCTCCAATCGGCTATCAATAACATTGCCCTTTAATTAGTTAAATTATTACTAGGGAATAGCTATTTTATTTATTTATTTTTTATTTATTTATTTATTTATTAATTATAAACGGGCGTGAGCCCATGATACAGATATGTATGGTGTAATGTTGACAAAAATTACATACTAATTTTAAGTGTGGAACATCGGTACTCCTTACATGAGTTATATATAAAAACAAAATAAAAGATAATAGTATAATACTATGGAAGAAATGACGGGTCCTCATTGGCTAATTTCATCATACGGTTTATTGGCTCGTTTTGTAAATATTTTGTAGGACAATGAGGAAAAAAAAAAGTATGTGTGTTGCGGGTGCACTTAACAGGAACTTTAAAGTTAATTAGTGCAAGGAGTGAAGGGGAGTCAACAGATCCCGATAAGATTTTATTAAGAAAAGCAAGAGCATGCGAGCGGCGACGGTCAGCTAAGGAAGATAAGTTCATGAGACGGAGTAGAGGAGTATAATCATGAGGGGGGTAGTTAACATTCAATTTGTGCTTCATATAGCATAAGAATTTACGCTGAACACGTTCGAGTTGAATACAGGCATCAGCAGTTTGAGGATCCCATACAATAGAGCCATATTCAACGATTGGGCGTACAACTGCACAATAGATGGATTTGAGAGAGCTGGTGAGTTTAAATTCACCAGATATTCTTTTAAAAAAACCCAAAACCTTGAGAGCTTTGCAAGTAATTTTATCGATGTGGGCACGAGGAGAAAGAGAGGAAGTAAATGTAAAACCAAGATCACAAATGCTAGAATCAACGGGAATTAAACAAGAGCCATTCAAAACGTAGGAGTAAGTGATAGGAGAGCGACTTCTGGTGAATATCATTGACCGGCATTTATTAACATTTAATGTAAGACCAAGAGTTTCTGCCCAGGCAGAGAATCTATTAAGATCATCCTGGAGTTTGAGACAATCATCGACCGTGTAGATCTTAAGGAAAAACTTCATGTCATCAGCAAAACAGAGTAGTTGGCTGTGTTTAAGGGAGGTACAAGCACTATTAACGAACAAAGAGAAAAGAAGGGGTGATAGATGTCCACCTTGGGGGACACCAGAGGTAGATAAAAATATGTCAGATTTTGTATTGAACATATTAACCCATTGCGGTCTATTTAATAAGAATGAATTAAACCAAGATAGGATAGGATCGCCAAAACCAGAAGCACGAAGTATAGAGATAAGAACCTCATGATTAACTGAATCAAACGCCTTAGCAAAGTCGGTATAAACAACATCAACTTGAGATCCTTCTTTAAAAGAACCGTGTATGTAATTGGAAAAGTTAAGGTTACAAGTAACCGTAGATCTGCCTGGGCGAAAACCGTGCTGTTCGTTGGCTAAAATCATGTTAACTGAAGGCTGGATTGAGTCTAGGACTAAGGACTCAAAAATTTTAGACATATGTCCTAGAATTGAAATTGGTCTATAATTTGTGACTAGTGACGGGTTGCCTGATTTTAAAATGGGAGTAATAGAGCCGATTTTCCACATGTCAGGAAATGTACTTTCATCAAGGGATCTTCGAAATAGAGACCAAAGAGGATTGAAAATAACATATCTTATTCTGTAGAGGAAATCCCCTGGTATTCCATCGGGTCCTAAAGAAAACACATTTTTCAGACTGTTGAGCTTGAGGAGAACATCATTAGGGGTGAAGTAACAGTTGTTTGGTAAGTCGTAAAATGGTAAGTCTAAAGACTGGAGGTTTGGAATAATTGATTTTGAAGAGTAGACAGAACTAAAATGTTTAGAAAATAAATTTACACTTTCCTGAATACAAGAACTATCGACACCATCGAAGGAAACTATGTTCGGAACAGCGTTGTGAGAACGATTCCTACGTACAAAATCCCAGAATTTCTTGGGATTCAAGGATAAAGATTTTTCTGACTGTTCAACAAACGTTTTGTGACATTTTTTAGACATGTATTTGCATTTTGCACGGAGTAGAGAAAAGACTCTATAATCAGCAGGATCAAATGTAGATTTAAACATAGCATGAGCTTTATTTTTACGATAAACTAAGGTTTTGAGATCTTTAGATACCCAGGAAGGAAAAGTTGATTTATAAAAGTGGGACAGAGGGACGAACCTCAAAATTGAACTGTGAAGAGAATCAGTGAAGGTATTAACCGAAGTATTTAGATCAAGGTTGGATAGAGTAGAGACCCAATCGTAGGAAGACAGAAAATGTATAATACAATTGTAATCCGCCTATTTGAAGTTGTGAAAGGAATGCGAGTTATTTAACGTAGTAGAGGTAGAGATATTATGTAGCGAAATATTAAGAGGTGGGTGATAAGGATCAGGCGGAACAAACGGTTCAAGAGATTCACAAACTATAGCGGAATCGGTGTTACAACAAATTAGATCAAGAATGGAACCTTTAGAGTTTAAAACAGAATTTTTTTGGTAGAACCCATTGAAGGCAAGTAGTTCAGGAACACAAGGCACACGAAGAGGGGAGGAAGAAGTATAAGTAAGGCCATGTGAATCATTAGACCAGGAAATATCAGGCAAGTTGTAATCACCACAGAGTAAGAACGTGTGTTCAGGATGTTGTTGATATATAGTTTCCAATAAGGACATACAATTTTCAAATAAAAAAGGTGGACTAAGAGGAGGAAAATAAGCAGCATTAATTATGAACCTATAGGACCCAACAGAGAGCATTACAAATAAGTGCTCGACGTTAATTTCGTGAACAGCAATTAATTTGGAAGATAAATCTTTTCTTATCCCAATGAGAGCTCCGCCACCCCTTAAACAATTGCTAGTATTAGAACATCTATCATATCTGTAAATATTATAATTGGTAAGACCAAGTTCACTATCAGCAAAAGAATCGGTAAACCAAGTTTCAGTTAATACAAAAAAATCATAATTTATACATGCTACATTACATTTAAAATTTAAAATTTTCGTCCGGAGACCACGGCAGTTCTGGTAAAAACCAGAGACAGACTTGCTAGCTGATGAATGAGTTAAGGGTTGTTGAATGTGGGCCTCTGGTTGAAATTTCCATTCCTAGGATTGCTAAACACGACCTTCGGGAGACCATTTATATGAACAATCTGCAGTCCAACTTCGCTATCCTGAGACCTACGCTCAAGTTCAGAGTGGCAGTTACGCAGTAGGGTACGTTGAAGTAGAGTCTTATCTTTTACAATTCGGAAGTTTGGCGGAAAGTTAGTACCCTTTTTCTTTACCTCATAATAGATAGCTAGTAATTTAGAAGCGCATTCTTTAGATTCAAAAATTATTTTCAAGGGACGAGGGTTGTTAGCCTGAGCTTTACCCAGACGAACCATTTTGTATTGAGCAGGAAGATTGCCTATAAGAGGAATTACAATACTCTCAAAAGTTGATTTGTCATCAGTGATACGTTGAGTGTTGGATTCAGCGGAAGACTCAGGAACACTGTATACCAATAAATTAGTAGAGCATCTTTCTCGTTCAAACGTTTCCTGGAATACTTGTGATACAACAGTGGATGAAAAGGCAGGAGAATCCAAGGATTCCAGCCTCAGGACTTTATCCTTTAGAAAAACCACTTCATCCTTAAGAATGTTATTTTCAGCTTTGAGTTCCGCAAGAAGAGAGGACAGTTGAATTATGTCATTTTTCAGCTCTTTAAATTGATTGTCTTGCGTCAATGACAGTTTTTTAAAAGAATCAGAAAACTCAGTTCGAAAGGATAATAACGTAGTCATGATATCATTGTTGGATGGAGAACTGCTAGCAGGTGAAGAGGCAACATTAGGAGAAGCGACAGCCAGTAATTTAGCGCCACTGCGAGTGGTTGTTTTTGGATTACTCATGACACAATTGGATACAACCAGTTTAACAGTAATGCAAAGTCGGTTGCATACACGGCCAGTAGGCGAGAGTTAATGTAGTTTGGTACCTTGCGTTAAAGTCTCCAAGACAGGAAAAAAATAAACAGCTGATCCAAGTAGACGGTGATAATTTGATAGTGTGAAATCGCCAAAGTGATAACGGATACAACAATAATTGGTACTCACGGTCCAAGCCACAGGAAAAATGCGACCAAAAAGTGGAATCCTTGGATGAAACTGGACTGAAACACCAACAACGCACTTTGAAAATATTATACACTAAATATTTTAAAATATTATTCCATTCGATGTTTTTATAAATGCTTAAAATTGTTGGTAGTGATAACGCACGCGTGACCTAGCAGAAATTTAAAAAAAAACGTACCTAATACCTATGAACCTATTATATGCCTATGTTCTACTTTTACCCAATCGATAAACTATAAACATGTAGGTTAGGGTGGTCCTTAATTTTAAACTTTCAAACTTTTTATTGAGCACCCCCAAATTTTGTTCATTACTATAAGAAAATAATTTGGGTTAAATTTGGTGATGATAACTGACTGTAGGTACGTAGGTACGTAGGACTGTAGGTACGATACATTATTGAGACTGTCCAATTCGTACGATAAGATAAAATGAATAACCTATAATATATAATAAAATATAACAACCTATATAGAGATACTGTATATTTATACCTAAAGGTATAGTATATTAATATATAATATTATATATTATTATATATATACTGTATAAGGTACTACGTATTTTAATGTTTTACGATTTTTTTATATGCACGTTATTTTATTCATTAAAACTTATAATAATAGCGTAGTGTATATAATTGTGTACCCATTATATATCTAATATATACCTATAAATTATATAATTTATTATTTCAACTAATAATGAGCGAGTTGCGAATATTATTCAATTTGATCAGACAAGAGAGACATCATAATATTAGTATTATATACCTATTAGGATCACAGTAAAAGATAAACGTAATAATTATATAATAAAATAATTTTTTGTAAGTACCTACCTAGTAGGTACCTACCTACCTATAGGTAAACATATTATAAAGTAGTTACCTATTGAATTTTATTTTGTATTTGGAAGTATTAATTCTAAAATTATATATATTTCTCTGTGAGCATGGTATTTATATGCTTTATTCATAATAAAATGGTATTTATATAATCTATTATATTATATAAATGCAGAAAAGTAGCGTGTCGACGAGGCGTATTTTTTAACCCTAAGGCCAAAAGTCACTGCAGGCTACAGTGGTGGAAATATTTGGTAATAGAACTTGTTTAAGTCATGTATCTTAATCTTACAAAAAGACTAACACCACGTTTTTAATTTTTGGTTCATTTCCCAATTTTATAGATAGTTTTTTGTGTTTCCTGAACATTATGAAAAATGGACGTATCTGGTTTTTGCACCGGGGCCTTCAATTGAATTTACATATATATTGTACCTACATATTTTGTACACATATAAAACATACATAATATATAGTGTACCTACCTATAGACATAATAATAATGTATAATTTAGGTTTAAATATAATTATATGGCTACATAATTCATAATTATTATTTATTAGATATATTGTTTTTCTGAGTGGTAAGAATCTATATGCCTATAATAACATATAGTAGCTATATTATATTATATTAATAAGAATTTGAATCTTGTATTAAAATTGTATTATCTATTCCTAGGTTATTTATATATAATTATTAAATTTGTATTATATTTATTTTATTTGTTTAATAAGACTATAGTTTATTATATTTTAATTATATATGTACTTATCTCTTTCTTTTTCATATATATTTTTGTTTCATCTCTATTGATCATAAAGTATTCCATTGCTTTGGCATTATAAAACATTATACTTGAATATTCATACTACCAGTAACATAATTTATATTTCTTAAATTAGAAAATTAAATATATTATGTATGAATAGTAATTATATATTATATAGTATAATTATATATTATAAACCTAGTATAATATATTATAGGCTTTCAAATATTTAACTAGGTACATAAAATGAATGCAGCTAGCAGTTATCGAACAGAGCGGAGAAAAATACAACAAGAGATGGAAATATTAGAAAATTTACTTGATGTAAATTTGTCAAATAGTTTAGAACCTCAATTTAATATTTCTCCAATTCAAGAAACGACCCAAGAAATTATTACTTTCAATAAAAGTGAAATTGATAATTTTGCTTCCAATAATTTGTATCCCTCAAAAAAGATCCCTCCAGAAGATGCAAGAGAAGACGGTGCATTGTGTTATAAGGATTTGCCTTCAAATACTTCAATAAATTATATTATTCCTAATGAAATGAATTATAGCAATGCAGTTTTATATGTTAATAAAGATGACATCAAAAAATCTCTTGGTGAGTGGGCCGTTGATTGTAATGTTCCTCAAAGCACAGTAAACAGGCTTTTGAGTGTCTTAAAATATAAAGCACAACTTACATACCTACCAAAAGATTGTCGAACATTATTAAAATCAACATCTACAAAGGTTTTAAATATAAGAGAAGTAAAACCAGGAATATACTACCACTTTGGCATAAAAAAAGGTATCCAAAGATATTCATCGATTTTGTCTACTAATGAACAAATAAAGATTGCTAGGAAGTAGGAATATACTATGGAAATGAAAAACCACAAGACAGTAACGATTTCCTTTTAGACTTCATTACAGAAATCATAGATTTATCAATGAATGGGATCGTTATTAACAATGAAGTAAAAAAAGTTAAAATTAAACTAATGTGCTGTGATGCACCAGCGAAATCATTCGTACTACGTGTAAAGGGTCATTCTGGTTTTTTTTCTTGTACACAGCGTGATTACATAAACAACCGTGTTTGTTTTCCTTACGACAAAAATGGAAGTATGAAAAGATTACATCAAGACTATGTACAAATGAAGTATGAAGAGCACCACATATCATCTACCATATCATGTGTTACATCAAAATTTTTATAATCTACGAACCACTCTTTCCAATTTGTCATGTGGTCGCTCGCACCTGAGTCCACATACCATTTGTCTGAGTCGTCGATTCCTTCAATTTTTCTATGTACACCAATAAGCGCCAAACCGGAAGTTAATTTCTTTTCTTCTTGTTCCCTTTTGAATAACCTGCAGTCCCTTTTCCAGTGTCCTGGTTTTTTACAGTGGTTGCATTTTCCTGGTTTTGTATTATCATTTTTGTTCCCGTATTTTTTGTTCTTAATATACTTGCCTTTGTTTGCAGTCAAAGCAATACTTTCAGCACCATCGTTACGGACCTCCTGTCCTTGCACTTGTCGTGTTTCTTCCGCCATCAATCGAGTGGTTAACTGTTCTAGCGTTCTATTTGTACTATTCATTGAGTCCCATGCACTGTAGAAGTGCCTATAGCTATCAGGTAATGTCATCAAAATTGTTGTAATCAACATTGATTCTGAGATAGGTTCTCCCAATTGTTTTAGTTGTCTACTTAGATTTTCTAGTTTCGAAATATGACCGGCTATATTGTCCTTAGGATCCATTGTATAACGATAGAATTTTTGTTGTACTATTGTTATGCTTGTGTCCGACATCTGTTCGTACACACTAAGTAATTTGTTCCACATACCATTTGCTGTGTCACAGTTCATAATGTATTGTAGAGGTTGTTCATCTAGCGAAGTGACGATACATATTTGAGCCTTATTATCTGCCCTTTTCCATATTGAAAAATCAACACTATGCCTTTTTCTCGCTTCATCTTCAGTTTCATTACCGATTTTTGCTAAAATTGGTTTCTTTGATTTTCCTGTTACTACATCAAATTTTTTAGCTGCATTCGTGATAACCTTAATTTGAAATTTCCACATGTCCCAATTTGATGCATCTTTGAGTTTGTTGATTTTATATTGTTCGTTTTCCATATTTAAACAAAACGTACTTCGCGAATTATTATTGCTGTACACTGTCTGTACACAAAAAACACGCAATTCGTTAATCAATTATTATTTTACTAATTATTCACGACTTTAATATAAAGACCTTACTCTGGGCCCATAACCTGTTGAAGTACACCGATATACAGAAGTTAAAAGGTAAATAATAATATAATCGGATATATATATAATATAATAATAAGTATAATGATACGATGTACAATAGTGTTACCAGGCGTAATATAAATCAACGACTAACTATGTATACCCGGCTACATTACGCAGGTCATATATGCTGTAGTATATAAAAATGTATAGTCAGCGTCTGATGAACTACAGTGTGAATATATTACTTATACACTACATTATATAGGGTGTATGTTTATAATTCTAACAGAATTAAACACAAATATGCTAATACTTACTTCTCATTTTAATATTTTAATTTTTGTGTAAAATAAAAACAACCGTGATAATTAAAAACAGGCTGTAACAATTATAAATATAATAATATAACATATTTATATGTTTCATAACACTTATGTATATAATACGAACTCTACCTTATGTACGATTAACTGCTGATCGATACTTTAATATTAAAACAAACACACACACATAATTGCAAGGGTTATGACCAACACACACCATGGATTAGTAAAGCAGTTCACTATACACTTCATATCTCAATACACACTACGACTATGTATGACTACGATACAGTCACATATTATAATAGAACATAGCTTAGGTATATTATATTTGCGAGTATTATTATTATTTGTCAGTGCTTAGTAGACAATAAACCATAATTATAACTGAAATGGAATCCTAGTAATTTAAATATATTATTTAAGATTCTGATATCTACATATCTGCCCCTAACCTATGGTATTTATATCTATAGGATCCTACGATTTTCCCTGAATATATTATATTTAACTGCTCATCCCCCCCGATCATGATACAAAGTTTTTTTATTTATTGGTAATAAATAATAATGCTACATAAGGTTACACCACAGCCGCACAGTGGGAGGAATACGAGTTCTAGCCGGCCAAAATGTATAACATCAAAAAATTAACAAAATTAATGCATTAAATATTGGTTAATATAGTGTGTTTGATTTATTATTTTTAGAATACATTTTTTTTAGTTAATACAAAACAAATCTTAAAAACTCTTCAATATTATATCTAAGTAATACATTTTAAAATTAAGTCTAGTCACTACTACTTTCAGCTTCTTCTTCGTTAGACTCTTTATCTTTGGAGTTTTCAATATTCAATAAATGTATTGCTTCCGGAGGTAATTCAGTTGAAGATACTTTACTCTGAGGTCTTAACCCTGTTATTACTGGGTCAGATGTTATCAAAAGAAAGTTAAATAAATCTGTATTTGTGTTAACGCGCGACGATTTTCTTGTATGGTGTTCTCGCAATCGTATATAGTCTTTGTTCCGTGACTCTTGAGCTTCCTCAGATAACTGTCCAATAGGAACAAGGGCATATTTGATTGCTAAAGAGCCATGTATCAAAATTTTGTGTAGGCTTGGAGGCATACGGTACCAATTATATAACTTTACATAAAGTTTTGCAGTTTCTCTAGCATACTCATCAAATCTTTCGTAATTTATTTCATGACCACTAGAAATCACTGTTAATATAATTGAAAATTTATGGATTAAACGAACATCAACTCCTGTAATCTCAGAGACTCTTTCCGGGTTCTTAAAAAATCTTCGAGCAACATTCCCCGTATTTGATGTGCCCATACCCTGAACTACTCTGTCAACTTTTAAACCTAATTCTTCCCAAATACGAGATTGTATTTCTTTCTTTTTTTCTGAAATTAAAATTTTTTGTACAGCAGTTGTCCTTTTTGTCGTTGGAGCCGATTCCAATTTATATGCAATATGTAAAATGCACTCTAAAAATTTTATCCAGGCATGTAATGTGGATAAACCGTACTTAAAATTATCTTCATTGATTTTAAATTTGTGCATTTGGTCTAAATTGTTCATACTTGTAGGATTGCATTTACAAATAAAACAAACTTGGCTTGAAGATCCAGTTAAAGTGTTTATTACCTTGCCATCAATCATTGTCATTACCATTGTATAATTAATAGACACAACATTATTATTTATATTTAATTTGAGGGGTTTTAGTTCTGTAATTTCTTTTTCCACTTTTTCTACTTCATTTTTTGTTGTTTCTACCGTCTCTTTATTATACATAAATTGTATTGGTCTACAATAGCGTGTAGACGAAGGTGTTGGATTTTTCCATAAAATTGTATTTTCTTTTGAAATTGTTGTGGTCCCTGTAAGTCGCAATGGGACCAAAGAAAATAAAAAAACACTTGCGTCTGTTATATTTTGACCATTGAAAGTTTGGTGGTACTCACTATGACCAGAACTCCCATCACAACCCCACTTACATAACAAATTTAAATCGGTATAAACTTCTAGATTTTCAATATTATTAAAGTCAAGCGTTTCACATAATCTAGTCAGTGTATGATCTAACAAATGTTGAAGTGGGACAGAAGCTTTTTCTTCACTAATTTCTATGCCTTCAGGGTAACATCTTTCTTTTGCCAAACGAATGCGATCATAAGAAGGATAAATATTAGCTCCACGTTGTTTGGCCCCAAGTCTAGTTTTATGATATGCATCTTTCGTCATGCGTGTATCAACAATAAATGCTAGAGCCTCATCTTCGGTATAAGGCATAACAGTTTTAGAATAATTTTTACACATTTTTTTAATTTTAATTGCTCTACACGGAGAGTACTCAGTTACTTGTGACAATATGTGAGCAGCTGTACGCTTACCTTCAGAGTACAATGTACTTTTCGTAGCACTAATTAATGTCTCACTTGTTATCGTTTTCCTTAAATGTTCGGTTTCTCTACGTTTTGAACGTTCCCATAAATCAATAAATAATTTACGTGGCCTACCGCGACTTGTTGTTGGCTGGTAGACCATTTCATTCTTTGTTTTTATTGGAATGTTGAAATCTAATTGCAGCCAGATTTTATTTTTAACTAAAAATTTTGACATACACCAATTAGATGCTTTCCATTTTTTATTTACTGAACTACAAAATCCTTCAATTTTCCCCTTAACGCATTTTTCAAAGTCCTCATAAGAATCCCACTCTTCGCCTATTTTACTATACAAATACATGGTCAACGTATTGCGAACCTCACAAGAACTTGTATGGAAAGCAGATTCAGAATTTTTGAATACTTCAAATAAACAATTATTTTTAACTCTTTTTCCAGTGTCAGTTTTACCTTTAAGAAAAAACAAAAAGTTATTGTAATTAAAATCGTAATTCAAAAAGGGGCAAGTGTGAGCAACTTTCCGATATAGTATTATAAAGAAAATATAATTATGTATAATATAAAAATAACGGCAACCTCTAAGAGCTCCTAAATAATTGTTATACTCTATTATTTAGAATGAAAGTATAATTTCTTTAATTGTATGATATATATTCATATTTTTTTATTTTAACTAATGATATAAATACGAATTAATACACTTACCTAGTACTATATGTTGATCCATTTTTGATTTAGAAAACTAGAAAACTAGTTCTGTTCATATAAAATATCGAAAAACTGAAAAATATAATATACGCGCACACCATGTGGTAGACTGAAATTCATAAGTCTTTATGAATCATACCTACATTTATCGGCTCATTAGTTAATGATTATCGCATATTGCAGTATATTTGTTATCTTAAGATAAGTGGCAATAGATATTGAAGTTTATAGTCGCTGATTACGAAACTAAAATTTACTATTTTTGACCAGCTAAAAGTTTGATTACTCCCACTGTGAGCCGTCTCAATCAACATTCGCCAAACACCCCGCACCAGCACCATAACACTTATGTATATAATACGAACTCTACCTTATGTACGATTGACTGCTGATCGATACATTAATATTAAAACACGCACATAATTACAAGGGCTATGACCAACACACACCATGGATTAGTAAAGCAGTTCACTTTACATTTCATATCTCAATACACACTACGACTATGTATGACTACGATACAGTCACATATTATAATAGAACATAGCTTAGGTATATTATATTTGCGAGTATTATTATTATTTGTCAGTGCTTAGTAGACAATAAACCATAATTATAACTGAAATGGAATCCTAGTAATTTAAATATATTATTTAAGATTCTGATATCTACATATCTGCCCCTAACCTATGGTATTTATATCTATAGGATCCAACGATTCTCCCTGAATATATTATATTTAACTGCTCGTCCCCCGATCATGATACAAAGTTTTTTTATTTATTGGTAATAATGCTACATAAGGTTACACCACAGCCGTCTCAATCAACATTCGCCAAACACCCCGCACCAGCACCTACGCAATGTGAGACGTAGATTATTCTAATATTTATAGGAAATTAAATAATTTATATGAAACAAAAAGACATGATATATAAAAAGTATTTTCAATTATTAAAATAACATTAAGGTTTACAATAAATATTTACAAGGTTCTTACTTATCCATTAAATGGATTATAAAATTGTATCATTATCTGAGTAACATATATTTCTCGGTATTTCAACATCTTCTAGGTAATAATATATAAAAACGTATATGATGCCTCATCCATATTATATATCCAACGGTATATTAATTTTCATATCTCCTTTATACTTTCGAACCAACGGATACATTATGTATCAAACAACGTCTTGATCAATTGTTATGTAATACATCTGAGAAAAACAACTTTCATCAAGACTAGTCATGCATCGACATGTTTTTATGCTAATAAAACCTTAACTATTGTTAATCAATAATTGATATATTTTAAGAACGCATGAGAAAATCATACATGTAAAAGCCATATCACTTGTGTAATATTTATTTTTTACATTATATATCACACCTTGATCACTAATTCTTAATCATTACCTATCACTTATTCTTTATCCCTTGATCCTCTGATCTCGTGTTCTATATTGTTCATACCTGTGCATGAGAAAACACATACACGAACGCGCATACAACAACTTACATATTATCAATAACCTGACCGACATATATATATATATTAATTCATGCATGTACACAGGAAAAACACACACCATTACCAGTCACAGTCACCACCAACAAAACCCTTCCGACTCGAGCAAGACATATTTTTTCACGCTTACATATGAAAAAACGCATGTGTGCTTGCACATCAACAACTTACATATCACTCAAGTGACCGATGCGTATATTTTATCAGCACATACGTACAACAGTCATATCACTTGAGGGGCTATATTTTAGCCGAAAATATTAAATCCGACAGTATTATAGCCGACAGATATTACGGCCGACAGTATTTTAGCCAACAAATATTACGACCGACAGTATTTTAGCCGACAAATATTACAGCCGACAGTATTTTAGCCGACAAGTATTACGGCCGAAAAATATTTGCATCGAACCGTATTTTAGCCGACAAATATTTACGCAGAACCATATTTTAGCCAACAAATATTCGTGATAAGATATTATAGTTGAAAATATAAAATGATAAAGACCTGGGTTGAAAGACGGCGGCATAAAATGTGTTGCCAACATTTAATTTCTTAAAATTATATTTTTGTATGTGAGGTTTCATCATTGTTCCACTGAATGATAATTATTATATTATTTGATAATAATTATATTTTATTTAAACTATATACCACGATTTAAGATAATATACTATATATACTGTATATCTTAAATCGTGCTATATACCCATAGATAATAAAGATATCTTTATTATCTATGTATATACCACGGTTGTCGGGTTGTGGCTGCAACAGAATTACAGATTTTGAGAACAGAGAGACATAAATTTCTCGAATATTTAAAAATTAAATAACAGCGTTTTCAACATACAAATACAAAAATCTTAATATAAAATATCTAAAAACCTAACTACTGCTAATAAATTATAACTACAAGTTAGCAATACTAACTTAAAAATAAATAAATTAATATAATAATTGCTTAAGTTGTATACTACCGACGTACCTACCTAATACCTATTGGTTGTAACATCTTATAATACGTGTTTTGGGTATGACATTTAATTTTAAACTTTTAATTGAATTCTGATTGTATCAAATTTGTGATATTTGTGTTTTTAGACGGCTTATTATGCATAGATTACTATTACCACTACACTACCACCACACTCATTTGCAGGCCGTACTTCAAAATATTTTTAATATCACAAAAATATTGAGTTATAATGACACAGCCCACAAGTGTAGAACAAATTGGAAATGTATCCCTCATACAGATTTTTTACTGCTACTAAAATAAACATTATTATTTATATGTAATATTATACCTACTCAGCAACCTAATATTTTATAATTGGCAAGAAGACATACATTTGCACCACTAAACACATTATCTTTCTTGAATTACTGTTAGAAGCAATCATAATAAAATAAACCACTGAGTTTATAGTTTAAGTTAATTTTATTAAAAATATTATCAATTTCTTGTGTTAAATTAACAAAATTGTTTTAATACTACTTATATTAATTAAACAAACAAATCTGAATTATTTCAGTACACACTATGCTATGTTAATAACTATCAGGCACAGCATTAGAACTTTTTTGCAGGGGGTTCTGAGTGGTTCAGATACATTTTGTACATGAACAAAAACAGACTGGTTTTTTCATAAGATACAGTGATTACTAAAATGGTCTATGGTCGAAATACGTGCGATCATTTTTTCGCCCGTAATCGGAGTAGCAAAAAGTTGAAAAATACATTAAGTGATTATTCGTATAACCAGACGTTTTCTTATAGTATACGTCTGTATAACATTTTAAGTAATAAATATTTTGAACTTTTTTTCGCATTTATTTTAGTAGGCGTGTAGCTCATTATTTATTATTATAAATCGATAGGTATATAAGAATAACAAATTAAAACCTATAAAATAATAGATCAATACACTCTAATATATATATTTGAGCAAACAACACAACATTGGATATACATTTTGAAGTACTAGTACCTTCAATATGGGTTGTATCGTCTTGTAATCTTTGAGGCTCAATGCAGTTAATTAAAGACGATTGGGACGTACATAGGAATTTCCACAAATAGTCTGTTGTCAATTTTATTGTACCTATTACTTATAATATATTATTATTGTCGAGTGAAATATTATTATATAATTATGTTTACGTAGCATAATATTCACTATTCAGTCATCAGCGTACCGTTATCGTGTTCGTAGCGCAGTGCGTACATTAAAATTGTATTAATTCGATAGCTTTTAACGTTGTTATAAAGAAGTGTATTATGGATACAAAAAATAAAACCAGTGGTGCATTTAAGCGAAAACAGAGAAAACAAAGAGAAGAAATGAAACAAAAGTTGCCGAAAATGGATAAATTTTTAACTAAAACTAAATGTGATATAAGTACTGTTAGTACTGAAACGGAAAATGTTGACTCATCAGTATCGAATGAAAAATTGACAACACCCACGATAAAAGAACCTTTGGTCTCCGAATTATTTAAAATGTCCAATGACTTAGGTAATTTTATACACAAAAAATTAAATGATACTGAAAAACGACTTATTTTTGATATGGGACCATTAAAACCTTCAGGACCATTTCCAAAAGACCCTCATCAGGGCAACAGGAGTTTTTCTGAATCATATTATATTTTTCAAACTAAATATGGACCAGTTAACCGTTTTTGGCTATGTTATTCCCCATTGCTAGATGCAACCTATTGTCAACCGTGTTGGTTGTTTTCTTTGCAAAGAAGTACTTGGTGTACGGGTCTTCGAGACTGGAAGCACTTATCAGAAAGAATTAAGGAACATGGTTTTTCGAAAAACCATATTGAGGCATGTGCTGTATACGAAATGTGGCAAAAAAATATAAATATTGACAAAGATCTTGAAAATCAAATTCGTAAAGAAGCATCATTTTGGAGAATGGTTCTTCAAAGGTTATTTGATATTATAATTACTCTTGCAACTAATTCTTTGGCATTAAGAGGACATCGGGAGGATTTAAGTCTAGAAGGATATCACGGCAATTTTTTATCAGTTGTACAACTTGTCTCCAGATATGATCAAGTCCTAAATCAAGTTTTGGAAATGCCAAAAGGTAATGAAATGTTTTTAAATATTAATCATTTTAATTAACTGTAGTTATTTTTATTTATAGGATCAACGAGATATCTCAGTCCAACCGTTCAAAATGAAATGATTGAGTGTATAGGTAATACACTTGAAGGCCATTTGTTGGAAAACATTCGAGCATCGCCATTTTTCGCTATTATTATGAATACCACGCAAGATATAGCAAAAGTAGATCAGCTGAGCATTGTTGTAAGGTACGCAGCAATATCCAGGTCTGAAAATGGGCAGCCAGTTGATATAAAAGTAAAAGAAGTGTTTCTTGGTTTTTATGCTGTCACTAAGCATAGTGCTGTAGATTTAGTTAAACAGGTGATTACATTATTTTCCCATAAAAATCTTGATTTAAAAAAGTGTGTAGGCCAAGGTTATGATGGGGCAAGTGTAATGAGTGGTAGGTATAATAGCGTACAAAAGCATATTAAGGATATTCAACCAAACGCTGAGTATGTACATTGTGCCAGTCATAATTTAAATTTAGTAATAAACGATGCTGTTCGCGGTTGTATGGAAATACAGCATTTTTTCGTTACTTTACAAGAGCTGTATAACTTTTTGGGAAACAGTATTAAGCGCTGGGATCTGTTATCAAAATTTACAAGCGAATCTGAAGTCACTTTGAAAAAATTAAATCCGACAAGATGGTCTAGTAGGATAAATACAATAACTGCAGTTAAACTCCGGTTTTTTGATATTATTAAATGTCTATCTGAAATTGCTCTTAACTCAAAAAATGTTGACGAACGCAATGAAGCAGATAATATTAAAAAAAAAAATTGTTTAAATTTGAATTTGTGTTGCTTTGTGAATTCATGTACCATGTTTTAAACAACATAAATTATGCATCCAAAATTTTACAAAAAGTTGATATTGATTTGGATCAAGCAAGTAACGTTTTAGAAGAGACTAAAGACAAATTGAAAATGTACAGAAATGACTTTGAATCATTTTACAATAAGGCCACAGAAACTGCAAAAAAATATGATATTGATCTTTATTTTCAAGTAAAACGGCAAAGTAAAATTAAAAAACACTTTGACGAATTAGCTTCTGATCACCGATTTGGTAACAGAAAAGAGATATTTAAAATAACCATTTTTAATAATATATTGGACATAATTATCACTCAATTAAATACACGTTTTATTGGTATGAGTAAAGTCAACAAAATATTTGATTTTTTAACTCCAAAAGTATTACGTAGTATTGACGAAAGAACTCTGTTGCAAAAATGTGATCAGTTTCAAAGCAAGTATTCAGATGTAATAGGACCAAATTTTTCGCTCCAGTTTCTCAATGTTTACCATCGAACTTTTCCTGAATTAACTGAGACGTGTAATGTTTACCAGTTATGCAAGGATATAATAACCAAATTCGGAGTGATGGAATGTGATATAACAGAAGTGTTCATGGCAATTTTACTATTTTATACCATTCCTGTAACTTCAGCAGGAGCTGAAAGATCCTTCAGCAAACTAAAAATAATTAAAAATTATCTTAGAAATAGTACCGGACAAGATCGACTCAAATATTTATCATTGATTGCAGTTGAAAACAAAGCAGCTTCAAAATTGGATTTAAGTGAAGTGATAGATCAATTTGCTAATATTAAAGCTCGTAAAAGATTATAAATTTGATTTGATAGCCTTTATTTTATTTTATTTGATTAGATAGAATTAATAAATTAATAATGATAAAATGTTAATATTTAAAATTTGTTTTAGTAATTAAATGGATTTCCTTTTTATTTTGAGTATCAATTTATTATGTGTTTATTTAATAAACACATAATAATAAACTTTATTATTTTCATTAATGGTATTATAGAGGTATTTATATTTTAAACAACAATGTAACGTATAATGTGGTCTTTCCTATATACAGAATTAAGGGGCCTAATTTATTAATTGCCCCGGGGCCCATTCCCATCTTGTTACGCCACTGCCTAGTTAATAATTGAGATAAAAAAACTATAACTGGCTATCAAATGATCTAGGTACGCTTCTGCTTCGGTCCTTGAAGGTTTCATAACGATAGAACTTATATTGAATGATTTAGGTTTTCAATATAATACGAAATTGAAAAACCTATCTAAAAGCTTAAATCCTTCAATAAAAGTCCTATCGTTATGAAACCTTCGAGGATCGAAGCAGAAGCGTACCTAGATCATTTGATAGCCAGTAATAGTTTTTTTATCTCAATTATTAAGTAGGTAAATAAAGTGTTCAATATTTGAATTATTCAAAAAAAAAATTGGCGAGAAATTTTGTTTTTCTAATTTCTCAAACTTAAACACGATACACGGTTTTTTTGAGAACATAAATTTGATCTAGAGGTGTCACTGCATTGAGCCTCGAAGATTACAAGACGATACAATCAATCTACATGCTATTTTAACTGAATATGGACATTTTGTATACACCATATTATAATGTTCAAAATATTTATTGAAGAGTTGGAATATACCAATTATATTTTTTAGTCCATAATTGACAAATGTACAACATAGCAAAAACTGTTTTGCGTGGGTAAGAACCGAAAAAGAGAACTTTGGCTGTGTAATATCGATTTTATTTATTCGTTATCGGTTAGGTTATTAAAGTTTGAAAAATAAAGGATTTTGAAACAATAAGAACTTTTTTCGTATAAGTGATATCGAAAAAATAAAAACGATATTGCACAGCTAAAGTTCTCCTTTTCACGTGGTGAAAATTTCGTTTCTTAGTTATGTAACTTTCTCGGTTTATTCCCCGTGCCAACACGTTTTTGAGTAAGACAGAGACAACACAATATGCGGGTACGACGTCTAGACGTCTAGACTACTTTCGAAGTAATTAAATAATTATAATGTACAAGATGTTATGATTTGTATTTTTATAATTGTATTCCTCAAAATCGTTCAACTAGCGGCGTTTTTACTTATGACGGCAGTGTTATACAACAGTATTTGTATTCAGTGTATTCAACCTAAATATTGATTCATCGTAATTTGTTTCTACATTTTTGTACTTGTCATTTGATCATTTAAATACAATTCCATTTTACTTGATCATTTTTATTTAAATAAAATTTATTAAAATTATTTTACCTTGCTTTGCTTGCTTGTTTGTTTTATTTTTTTTTTTTGAATTGGAACACGAAGGATTTCACTATAAAATAAATAAAACTCGTGGAGGTAAACGGTAAGTCAAGATCAAATTTTCATTATTTTTTTTTTTATTAAAAAATTACAGTTATACATAACAAATGGTTAGTTAAAATGTTGTCCCTAACATAATTATTACAGTTACTATATCTGTGCTACACCTAATGTGTACTGCAAAGGCACAGCTATACAAATGGAAAATGGCACTATTATAGCTAAAAAATCTCACACTCATGAAGCTCATGGTCCAATGTTTAATGAGCAAGAAGTTATTAAACGTTTTAGGAGCACTTTGATTGAAAGATCAAAGACAGAGACTACGCCTCTAAAAGTTATATATGATGAAGAAATAGTTAGGTATGGGTGATTTATAATGTATTTTAAAATTGTTAAATGCAAACAATATTTTTATGAAACATAAATTTGATAGGAATCCGGATGCGGCTTTAGTGTATAGTTGGCCTACAGCGGAGTCTTCCATTCGGCAGTCGCGAAGAAGTGTTTGTCCAGCAGTACCATCCACATTACGCGAGTTAGGGGAATACTTGGATATGAATACTGATAGGTAAGATTATATATTAATAAAATTAAAAATTATTGATTGTTGTAATTTAAATATCTCATTTACAGGTATCAATGCAACTATAATTTTTACCAGGAATGGATAGTGGACAATGATGGAAAGTATAGCGTGATGTTTACGTTCCAAGAAATCATTAGTGCTGTAGTGCATCAGGGGGCCACGGAACTACACGCTGATGCAACGTTCAAAGTAGTGCCGTCAATGCCTCATTGTAGACAACTGTTTATGTTGCATTTGATCCTGCAAAATCACGTAAAAAATAATTATTAATTACCATTCATTTAAATTTATAAATTACAAATATTAAACTACCTACATGCATTTGTCTAGTCTGTTCCTGTATGCTTTGTATTGATGGAAGTAAAGACTGAGGCTGCATATAGGAAAGTTTTGGAAAGATTTTCTCGTAAATTTCCCGAAGTCAGACCATTGACAATCACGATTGACTTCGAAACTGCACTCCGCAACGTCTTCTCTGATGTATACCCTGAAGCGACAGTATCTTCGTGTTGGTTTCATTTTGTACAGGTTTGACATTTTTCTTGTTTCATTTATTTTATTTTAACATTCCCCATTAATTATAATTAAAGTAATTTATTATTAAAAATAAATTATTTAGAGTTTGCTGAAAAATATAAAGAAGATGGGCTACTCAAACCACGTACAACAGCACAGAGAAGCTAAAATGTGCTTGAGAATGTGTGCAGTATTAGCACTATTGCCTGCTCATCAGATCGAGCAGGGTTTTCAAGACATAAAAATGCATGCCCAAAATAATAGTGTTTTGATACCGAGATTTTTTACATATTTTACCAGGTAAATTGAGTATAATAATACACATGAGTTATATGTTTTATTATCATTGGAGAATAAAATGTTCTCAATACAACCTAATAGTTTCAATTTTATAGTTTTTGGCTAACTCGCAAAGGCCCAGAGTGTTTTTCGGTTTACAACCAACCACGCCGAACGAACAATAATGTGGAAAGTTTCCATTCGAATCTTAAACAGACTTTTCAAGTGTCACACCCAAATTTGTGGAGAATGTTGGGTAAGTTTTTTTTGATTTATTTTTCATATAAAAAAAAATATTGTTTATCATGGGGATACAAAATATAAATAGTATAAATCTCTTCAATTTCTGTTAGAATCTGAAAATAAATAAAAATTGGCTTTCATTAATAATAGTCAAGTCTTAGAATTATATATATTTCTAGTAACCCAGAAATAGCTATATACTTATAATATGTATTATGTATCCATGACCCATGTACCTAGGTTATAAGACATTTTACTTTATTTAATAATTTAGTAACTATATTTTGTGCATACTATTTGGCAGGATTGTAGAGCATATAAATCTAACACCTAACCTATGAATAGTAATTGTTAGTTTAAGACCAATGACTAAAATCGTAAATGTATGTAGATGTAGATTAATTAATATTACTAAATTACAATGAATGTCCTTTGGAAATAAATAACTGAAATCAAATTTTGTGTACGCCTAGATCACTTGAAAAATATATCCATTAAGCAGCATATTGTGATTAATCAATTGGCAGCAGGAATGGCTACAACACGAAACACAAAATTCAAATTTATTTTAAATAGCTTGCGTATAAAGCATGCAACAGCTCTACTTGCTACAGGAGCAATAACAATAAAAGAATTTTTGCTCCAGTGCTCACACTGTGTGGATGGATATCTCACCAGAGAACTAAATTGGCATGATGCTACCGATGGTTATTATTAATGGACAATAATTGTTTGAAAGTTTTGTTTATTGAGGTACGATGCATTCGTATTTAAATTGGGCCACTACAATATCAATCTTGATATTATAATATTTATTTGATTATTTGCAGTTCGATTTCGTTATATTCCAAATACTATCAAAAACGAATTCTTAAGGTGCATATAACTGTGTTTTACCCTATATATTATATTATTAATAATTTTAGATATATATATATATATATATATTTAACATTTATAAATTATGTATGTGTATTGTGTCACATAAAAATGCTTCTTAAAAGTTATGAGAATGAAGGTGAAGTAGACCCAGGATACAATTTACTAGCATAAGTAATAACACCATTAGGAGCCACTACAATAAGTCCTTTCAATGTATTTTAATGTTTATATGAACTATACTTCCGTCAATTTTTGGTCCAGTAGTGGTTTAGGAATATTGAATGAAATTTCAGTACAGTCTAATGTTATTCTACAATTTTTAAAATTATTGAAACCTTCTGGCAAGCAATAATTTTGGTTGAAGTTAACATACAAAATGCCATGAATAACACTAATTAATGTTAAAATAGTACTACCAACAATGGATTCACTAGTTTTAAATCTGGCTAAGCTAAATTCAATCTTAATTGTATTAAAATCATGAGAATTTGGTCTTTAAGACAGAATTTTTCAACTTTCCAGCTATAAAAATAACTAAAATTAATTTTTGAACATAAATCAATAATTGTATCAAACATAGATTTAAGTACTAATAGTAGAATTCAAACAATATGTTATTAGATTCAAGAGAATGGTAACCAAAAGGATGATTTCTTAGGAAGGATTCTTCTTTTTTTAAATCTTCAATTTCTTTTTGAATTAAATACATTTCTGCTTGATGAGTTACACTGGTTTTGGATGTTTTAATATTTGTTTCTGTTTCAATAATATTTCATTTTCCTGTGAAAATTATGTATTTTTTACTTTTTTACGCCTTAAAACAGAAGTAGAATTTTAGTTTTTAATACCAATATAATTGTAATTTAACAACACAAATATGCAAGTATCATATAATTATGTTTACTTATTCATTCATTTACTTATCGAGCTGAAAAGCTTTATTCTAACTCAATTCTACACTACACATTTATTTGTGATAAAACAATTATAAGTAATAATAATAAAATATATATTTTACAAAATAAACAGTTATACATTGTATAGAAAAATATAGTATAAATTAGATTGCAGCACCCCATATAAGCAAAGCTTGTGCTGGGGGAGCAATTCTTATCAATACAATATTATTAGAATACATAATTAAGACCATTATATTATATAACACTCATTTGACCCAAAACTCTATTATGAATAGGTATAAAATGTTTATTTTTCTAAAGTTCCACTTAATTAAAAATATACCTAAAATCATTTACTTTTAGTTCTTTATAAATTAATGTGATACTTGTATGAATTGATAAATTAAGTAGATATTTAATTATGCAGTTCATAGTTACTATTAATGTGGATAGATGATTATTGAAAGTTCCTCCCCAAATTCAAATACCATAAGTATAAATAGATTGTACCAAGGATAAATAAATAATTCTTTTTTGTTCATTATTAAATATATATTAAAATATATATAACTAATTTATTTTATAAATGATTTTAAAGATAACATTTGTCGCGGGAAGTCAGAATTTATTTATTTATTTGTTAACGGGCTGGGCCCTATTCAACAGTTTAACATAATACAATAATTCATAACTTATAATAATTAATACAATGACATAATGAAATATATATAAGATAATAATTACAGAATAATAAGTATAATAATGATAATAAAACAATATAAAAATATATAATAATAAATGTATCAGTTTTTATGAACGGTGCTCTCATTGGCCAGCCACATCATGCGGTCTAACGGATTATTTCTGCCATAATTGGTAGTGTGCGCAGGAACAACGAAAGGAGCATGGTATCTAGTAGTACGGGAAGGAACTTTGAAATTGACTATCGAGAGAAGTGAGGGAGCATCTATACGACCATCAACCAGTTTATTCAGAAACTCTATGTTAGCGTTAACTCGCCTGTCAGCCAGTGAAATGAGGCTGAGTTCCTGCATAACTAAGAAATAGTCGTGGGGAGGATGATTTATTTTTAAGACAAAAGCTGCGCAAGATAAGAACCGTCTCTGAACACGTTCTAATTGACATGAGTCAGATACCGTATAAGGGTCCCATAGGACCGATGGATACTCTTAAAGTGAACGGACCAATGAGCAGTATATAGTTTTTAATGAAGAAGATAGATTGAACTCCTTTGATATGCGCATTACAAACCCAAGCGTTTTTAAGGCTTTGCAGCATATCATTTCAGTGTAGGAGTGAAAATTGAGATCGGAATTAAAGATAATACCTAAGTCTTTCTTACTACAAACCGATGTTACACCTGAACCATTGATGAAGTAAGTATAGTTAATAGGGGAGCGGTGTCTTAAAAATGACATGGAATGACATTTATTTACATTCAACTGTAGACCAATATTATTAAACCACGAGACCAGGTTGTTGAGATCATTCTGGAGCGTAGAGCAGTCAGATAAGTTATCAATTTTCCTAAAGAGCTTCAAGTCGTCGGCAAACATGAGTAGTTCAGAGTTTTTGACAGTTTCCTTGATGCCATTTGCATACAAAGAAAACAATATGGTAGATAAATGTCCTCCTTGAGGAACTCCAGAAGAGACCTTTGAGATGGATGATTTGCATCCGAACACTTTTACCCACTGGACTCTGTCTGACAAATAAGATTTGAACCAAGACAACAATGGTTCACCGAACCCAGTTTTGTATAGGGTCTCGATTAGGCGGTCATGGTCGACTCTATCGAAGGCTTTAGTAAAGTCTGTGAAAATAACATCAACTTGGATGTGCTTCTCGACGACAGCCTTCCCACACAGCATTTTTCAATGAAACTGATTTAATAAATATTTGTTTTAAATATAATTTTAAATATTGAAAATTAAAAATGTATTAATATTTTAATAAATATTTAAGTAAAAGTATTTAAATTTAAATATTTAAAAACATTCTACTAAATATAAAACAATAAATATTAAATTACCATTGCATATTAATATTTTATCAATTTATTAATTTAAATATTAAACGAACACAATTATTATTCAATGTTAACAATTAATCTTGATTACATTTTTAAAATGTATGTTTAATTAATAACAATACCCAATTTGTAATAAATATATTTATTGTATATATAATGTATTTAATAATATATTGCAGTTATATAACAAAATAGGTGGTAAATTGTTATTTTTAATTTTAAAATATAAAGCATTTTCTAGGAGCTGTACAATATATTCACTATTATATTATATAACTACACGCTGCTCATATACTTATATATACGTATTGTATATTTGTCGTGTTTACTATAATACTATGTATTTATTATAATATTATAGAGCGAAGATTATATTGCGTATCTATTACGTATAATAAGATAATTTCGTTTAAATGATCCCTGCAACTTAGCTAGCGTGAGTCTATGTTAACATACAAATGCATACTTACTATACGATGAGGTGTTTAATTTAATTTAAAAATTAAAAAAAAAAAATAATAATAAGAGGTAAGTACCTATATATGTATAATAGTTATTTTTTGGAAATACTATTTAATGCAGATACATGTATCTATCATATTATGTATTATTATAATTTATAATTATATAACATTTGATGTACGAGTCAAATATATGTATTATATTGGGAATGAGATCTCATATTTTTATTAAATAAAGCATGTTATAACCCTTTCAGCCCGAGCTAACAAATTACCATCGTAGCAATTTTCACCTATCCTACACTTATGTGCATAATAATTAAATACCGAGCCTAAGTTTTATTTTAGTTCTTATTGTTTACTAACCTACACAAATGTGTAAGTTAGATTCAAAATATTGTATTATTTTTATGAAATATGATACGGGTTTCGTTCCTACACAACACGATTGTGTATGTTACCGATAACCAATCAGAATAATTCTACAATTTCCTATTTATAATTTAGTACATATTTTTTTTTTTTTTAATTTCTCATTTATACAGTCCAAATATAGTCAATTTCCGATGGTTATAAATAACTCGTATTTAACATATTATCTTATCGTAATACATAAAGACTTAAATTAAAATCTTACGAGGTTTTTAATTTATTTATTAGACATTAGTTGTTGTTCACCATTCACGTGAAATAACGTCGTATTGTTGACCTACACATTAGTGCGTGTTCGGCTTATGTGTTAAGTAGGTGTCATAATAATTTTAAATATTTTTTGATTTTATTGAATTTTAATTTAAATATTAACTATGCGTCGTGCGAAGTTAAGTACAAGTTTTATTGAACTGATGGCTACATTAAGTGATTCAGATTTTGAATGTGAGAGTGGAGATGATTCAGATGCTGATCGTACTTGGAAGCCCAAAACTTCATAAAATGTTGGAGAATCTGATTTTTTAGATTCAGATGGAGATTGTGATCAAAGTATACATAATGGTAATGTACCAATTATTATTCCTAATCAAATTGAAATACCAATTATGTCGGTCCCTGAACATGCAATAGGCGATTCTCTTGTACAAAATGTAGTAGAAGTAAACATTGGTTGGTCACAAAAACCATTTACTGGAACACTGTTGCCAGGATATAATACATATGGACCTCACTTACCAATTAATATTCCCTCACCTCTGGCTTATGTTCAAAAATATCTATCAAATCAACATTTTGAAAACGCTGCATTATACACCAATATGTACGCTTTAAATAAAATGGGTAAAGAACTTAAAACAACAGCTGACGAAATTAAAATATTATACGACGTTCATGCAATGATTAGCATAATAAAGTACCCACGACTTCGTATGTACTGGAATAGAAGTTATGGTTTGATTTGTATTTCTCAAGCTATAACTAGGGACAGATTATTAATTGTACGTACTTGTCTACACTATGTTGATATAAATAACCGTCCAACCGATAATAATAGTAAACTTTGGAAAATTCAACCAATTGTCGACCAAGTTCGTAACGCTTGTAGGAGTATATCACGTTCGGTTGGCTGTTATTCAATCGACGAGCAGATGATACCTTTTACAGGTCGATGTCCCAACAGGCAGTACGTAAAAAATAAACCCCGACCTACAGGTTTAAAAAATTTTGTTATTACAACGTCCAAAGGCAAAGTTTTAGATTTTGAAATATATCAAGGTGCCGAAACACCGTTTCAAGATAAAACGTTGGGACTAGGACCTGCGGTTGTCATTCATTTATCTCAAACTATCCCTGAAGGATCAGTTTTATTTTTTGATCGATATTTTACTACAGTGCCGTTAATGGATCGATTGATAAGCAAAAAAATAATGGCTACAGGTACAATAATGTCAAATCGGCTTAAAAATGTTCATTTTAGTCAGGACAAAAAATTTGAAAGAGGTGCCTGGGAAGAGTTCACTAGAGGTGATAACAAAATTACAGCAGTTAAATGGAAAGATAGCAAATGTGTTACTTTACTATCTACTATAACAGGAGCAGAGCCACATGTTACGGTAAAGAGGTGGAGTAAGACAGAAAGCAAAGAAATTGAAGTTCCTTGTCCAGCTATTGTAAAATCATATAATCAATATATGGGTGGAGTTGACGTATGTGATCAACAGATTGAATGTTATCGAACATGGGTAAAAACCAAAAAGTGGACCCTAAAAGTGGCATTACATTTTATCGATTTAACTATAGTGAACGCGTGGATGGAGTACCGTGAAGATGCTGAAAAAATGCGACTACCTAAAAAAGAAATCTTGGACCTTATGAACTTTAAAATGTCTGTTGCTCAAGAATGGCTATCTACAACTGTAAAAAAACGTTCATTACCTGAAGAATCCAGTTCGTCAGATACTGAAGAAGTTCCTCAAAAACTATATAGGCCACAAAATTATAGAGCTCCAGTTCCACCAACAACAAATGTAAAAGACGGATTTGAACATTGGCCCGAAGTAAGTAAATTATCAACGGCTAGGAACTGCAGGATGAAGAATTGCAAAAGTAGAACGAGGGTAATATGTACAAAATGTAATATTTATTTATGCCTTACAGCAAAAAACAACTGCTTTACTAGTTTTCATAAAAATAAATAAAATATAGTCATATTTAATAGATTTTTTAAACTAAAAATTAACTCAGTATAGGTACTTACTGTTTTTATAAGTTTTAAAATTAAAAGTTAAATAATTATGTTAAAGTCGAGATGACTTATTTTTTTTTTGTTTTTATTTTATAAAAAAAATTCAAATTGTAATAATTATTTAAGAAATAAAAGTATGGGTATATTGGTGTATAAAAATATATTATTTTAATAATTATTACATTTATTGATACCTAACCTACACAAATGTGTTGGTATGTTTTCTGCTAACCTAATCAACAAATAATATTTTTAATAATGGTTTACAAGCCTAGAATACTATAATGATGTGTATATAATATATTTAAGTGTTATAAGCACTTGGTATATCTCAGGTTTTTAGGACAATATTGATTTACCTACACAAATGTGTAGGTCAGTACCAAAGTTATATTATTGTACAAATAATTTAAGGCTATTAAGTGTATTGCATTATCATACACAAATGTGTAAGTTAGAGCTGAAAGGGATAAGCAAAGCGTTGAGAAATTATACATTTCGATATTTAGTAGGTATTAACGATATACAGATAAAGTCAATATAAGATCGAACAAAATCGTATTTATAGAGAACGCTATACCTATATGCATTTGTTATGTGACCGACTTACCACGCACGGCATGACAAATTTTCGTTCCCTAGTTTCAATAGTGTGCAGCTGTTCGTTTTGTTATTAAAGTGAATTGACCTATTATAAATTTTTTAGATAATAACATTATCAGATGTGCCTATAAGCTTTGGCGATTTTTCAATTTTTGAAATTGACATTCCTAGAAAAAAACATAAAAAAATAGGAAAATGATGAGTATGTCAGTAAACAGTTCAAAACAAATCAAAATATTTTGAAAATTTTATCGTGTATAGAAATCGCTAATATTAATAACCAGTAAAAATTTCATGAATATACGGTCATTTGTTTTAAAGTTACAGTAAAAACCAAAATTGATTTTGTCAAAATCCGATTTTGCGTAAAAATTCCCGTTTTTCCTTAATTTTTCTTTTGTTTTTCCCTGCGCTTTTGAAAACTATTGGCAAATGACCCTTCAAATGCACAAACTAGATTCACTTTCCAATCGAACAAGCTACTGAAGTTCCAAATCGAAGCATTATTTCAACTACTTATCCGTGTACACGGACAAAAAAAAAAAAAAAAATACATCATTGTAAAATCAATACATTCATCGCTCCGCTCAGAATCTAAAATAACAGCACACTATTGTCTATTGAAATTAGTGAACGTAATTTTTGCTATGTCGTACGTGGTACGTGTGTGAGATGGAGACAATACATAAACGTATGGGTAGCATATAATCCTCTTAATAATATTTAAATTATTGTAAAATATTTAACCAGGTTTTTGGTCTGATGTTATTTTAATAACAGGCTTTACGCATTATTATTGTTGTTCTTGTTAGTAACAAATAATAATTATATAAGATAAGGACCGGATACGGATAAACTGCAACTGTTCGCAACCACTATATTATAATATACCTATATTTATATTTTATTATTATTTATTATTGATCTTTCCCCGAAATACGAACACAATAATATTACAAAAATAGCTTATTCCAATATACCTAATTCAATATAAATATCAAAATACTTATATTTAGTATTTACTATACCTACATGTACGATGTACTGCAGGCTGTGTATTGCCCGTGTATACCACTACCTATACTCTGTACCAAATAAGAGCGCACCGGGCGGCACACGAAAACCGGTCGAAACTCGCGCATGTCAGAGAGCGCTGCCGTAGCGTATTCCGGCGCAGGTCAGGTCAACTCTGAATACAGAGTGTTGTATATTATCACAACCATTTCAACGGTATACGCGGTTATACGTTGTTATATTTTTTGCGCGCATTGGCGAATATTTTGAATTTTTCTTAAGTTTCATTTTTTTTTTTTTTTTCACACGTGTCACTGTATGCACTATGGCGAATATTTCACCTTCAACAAAAAATCCTATGGGAAAGGTTAGTAAAACAAATATGTATCTATTATGTATTAATATTATAAATATTATATTATATTATATTATAAAAAAAATTACATATTATAAATAATAGTTTGTTTTAAATTACGATAGTAATATATTATGTGTAATATGCCTCGTGCCTACATTCAATAAATTATTGTTTGATAATTATTATTATTATTACCTACCTATATTTTGTATAATATTTTTGTATACTATGTTATTACTTTTTAACTGTATTATTTGACGTATCGATCATTCGAAATATTTTTATATGCCATATTTGTGAAGTTGTTAATTTAGTTAAGTTGAATTACACATAATATATTATCGTAATTTAAAACAAAATATTATTTATAATAAATATTTTTTTTAATCATATAATTATACGTATTTATATTAATAATGTGGTAAATGTGGTTTTTTTCCCCCAGGATTCATATTATACATTATGTAGTGATCCCTCACTGCTCGCTTATATTTTTGAGTTCGTCGACGTTGATGGTGAATGTAGGAGAAAAGGTTGTAGAGCGACAAGTTACACAAGTTAGTTATAAGTAATTTTATTTAAAAAGTAATTAATTTCGTATATAAATTTGAGGACAGAGCGAAAAGCATCTGCCCGAGAAGTTAGTGACTGCGTAGTGCAGACTCTGTACTAAATCTAATTTTACTATAGATTCTATCTTATATTTATATAAAAACTATACGGATACAAATGTACACGGTAGAGTCCAGGAGGTGGATATTTGAAAGGAACCGGAGATGGACGTTGTTATTGCACAAACAACCCGAGTGAATGCTTGACACTTATTGGTACAAAGTTAATTAAGTTTTGCAGATATTCATAATCCGTTTGAATTGCACCGGCACTCACGGATTATTTTCATAGGTTGTTTTAGCACTATTGTGTAAAAATGCTTTTTAAGTGCGCGATCAAACTCTAGGTACGTACATTGTACGTGGTTCTTGGAATCGTTGATGTAGTTAACCTTCTTGTTGTTGTTGTCCTATCGTGAGAATGTACTTAGAATATTAGTAATACTGTCGGTTTACTACATTCCTCCCCTCGAAGATGGAAGTCCCTGACTTCCGCTAATTCAAGAATGTCCGAAGTGTTGGGTAGCCGGTAGGGCTGTTTCTTGGTGTGAGTGGAAACTCGACCATGTCGATTCCTCTTGATGACATCATTGGGTTTGCGTCCAGTTCTTCTGTTTCTTCCTGTGACTGTGCTACTTCCGTGTGATTTGTTACTGGTTTTTCTTTAACCATATTTATTATTAATATGATTACCGTCATAAAAATACTACTTGTTATTACATATAATATATAATCGTTGCGTTCTTGCGTGTCCTTTAACTCGTCAATTTTGTTGTCGACTTTCCGTTGTTTTTCTAATTGTTTGTTTGACCCTGACACTTTATGTAGGTCCTCCATGTTATTTGTTTTAACATGGTAATCTTCCATTAAGTTGTTGTTGTCGGTGAACGGCATATCCTTTATGTGTTCTAAAACTGATTTCGGGTTGAAATCCATATATTCAGATTTGTAATCGACTTTTCCTGGTATGAGTACGTCTCTAGCGGCGTACGCTTTACAAGTTTCGTTTAAACTTAAGATACCTACACCTTTTAGTGTATGGCTGGTGGATTCTTTATCTTCGTCGCAGGTGATGAATACTAAATCGTAGTTAGTGACGTAGATCCACTCGTTTTTGAATCGTTTTTTGTGAAAGATGGATGTACCCATTTGTACGTGCATGATTTCGCAGTTTGTTGGAACTTTTATAGGATCTTGGAGTAATTGTACTTCGCATGCTGGTCTACTAGCACGTGGATGTAAAGGATTACCCTCAGGACACAAAAGAAAGTCTCTAGCGTGTTTACAATGTGTGTAATACAATTCGTCATAAAGAGCATAGTGTTCTTTCGTTTTACTTATAGCTAGATACTTATTACTAGGTTTTATATAAAAACAATCGTTTCCGGTGCACACTGGCACAGGTATTAAATTATACAAACTAAAATCATTTTGATAAATTAAAGGTAAAGAAATTATAAACACTAAGTTGTCATTTGCATAGTATATAGTAATGTCTGAGAGCTTTATCAATTCGTAAATATTTTGTATGTCTAAATCAGTTGGTAAATCGGTGCCCCCAGGTAATGATACTTTAACGTCTTTAACGTGTTCTAATAACTCTTTTGGAGATATTAAACTTGGATGAATAATTCCCATTTTAGCTTGTTGTATTACCTCTAATAGTGTGTTTGTTTCTTCTATCTGTTTTGTAATTAATAAATTAACGTGTATAAAATGTTTTGTCAAATAGTTTTTTATTTGTTGTTCCCTTGTACTGTTTGTCGTTTCGTTCACCATTAATGTTAAAGGTACCGAAGATATAATGTTGTGTGACACTATATTATTCTGTAGTTGTACTACTTTAATTTGTTCTTTTATTAGTTTAGATTGCGAAGTGCTTTGGCTTTTTGCTATATTAAAATTAAATTTTTGTATGCATTCTAAATTGCATATTCCGTATATTAATTTAGCTGCTTTTGTAACGAGTTTAGTTAAAGCATTACGTTTAGTAATTATGTGACCAATAGAATCTAAGACTTGTGTCTTTTTATTGTGTAAATTGTCAACTATAGCGGTGGCTGTTTTAAGTAAGTTGTTACAATTAAAGTTATTGGTAACTGGGTCGTGCATGTATGCAACACACAATTCGTTCGTTTTATCTATTACTTCGTTTATGTATTCGAATTCTTCGTTATATTTAGTAAGATTAATGTATGCAGTTAGGTCCCATTGAGACGTAATAAGTTTCAAAGGTCCCCGGTTCTCGTAGTATAGGCCAGAGTGTCGTGTTAGTGGTTCGTCGGTGTATCGAAAAGTCCCCGACGTGAATGGTATTATCAGAAGCATAAGTCTGAAAATCGTTTCAGCTTATTAGTTAAATATAGTTTTATAATAAAAGTTTAACTTAATAGTATTCAATGTACCCGTTCTACTGTTCAGGAAACTACTAATAATAGTAATATGATTACGAGTGTAAAATAAATAGAATGATAATAAAATCTTAAATACCGTAGTATATTATAATAATAATAATAGTAATAATAATTATACTGTAATAATAACCCGTCTCCAAAATAAAATGAATATAATTGTATGACTTAATGTATCCTACAATTTGTTTTTCTGACATAATTCGCAATGTTTAATATAATGTTTGACGTCTTTTTTCATGTGGCGTCAATTATAATAAAGTTTTAATCTTTTTACTGTGCGCGATACACCTGCATGTCCCCCTAACGGTGCGTTATGGTGCTCGTAAATTATTAATTTCTTTTCGTCTTCGGTTAATTGCTGACCCGTGTAAATTTTTACTACAATGTCGGTTGCTTTAAAAATATGCCGAAACATTGTTCGAATGCGTAAGTAACTGGTGAGTGAGGTATGCCCGTCTAATTTATTTGTAGAAAACGAGTTAATTTTATTTGTTATGCAAAAGGTTTTTAAATTGTTTATGGCTTGGTAAATGACCTCGGCTTCGAGTGGTGTTGTATACGTAGCTTTAAAACCATAAATTATTAATAAATTCGGGTCTCTTTGGATAGTACAAAACTTGTTTTCATCGGAAAACTGTATTTGACCTACGTCAATGTTTTTTATTACTTCACGCACTGCCGGGTTAGTTATGACTTTGTCTTCCGAAACTAGTATTATAACGTTCTCTGTCTCTACGGCCTTAATTATATCATTGTCGATTTCGATAATTTTTGAATTGAAGATGGGTTTGCTTTCCGCGGCTTTGAATTCATTGAACCCGTTAATTGCGTTGGCCGGACCGGTTTGTATCATTCGAATTCGTGATAAACAGTCGGCGTTCGAGTGCTCGGGGCCGGCCCGGTACGTAATGTCATAATCGTAATCGGCCAGTTGTAATCGCCAGCGCATTAACTGCGATGACGCGTCTTTAATGCCGAATAAATATGTTAAAGGTCGATGGTCGGTTATAATGTTGAAATGACGACCGTATAAATATGGTCTGAAATATTTCACGGCCCAGACGATGGCTAATAATTCCTTTTGAATATCGCTATAGTTACACTCCGCTTTATTTAATGTTCTACTGGAGTACGCGATAGGTTGGTCTTTAGGGACTTCCCCCTGAGATAAAACGGCTCCTATTGCATACTGACTTGCGTCTGTCATTAAATTGAACTTTCCCGCTTCCCAGTCGGGATAGACTAGTAACGGCGGGTTCATTAAAGCTTTTTTGAGTTCTTCAAAACTATGTTCGCAATTATCGGTCCAAACGAATGGTACGTCTTTTTTAAGTAAATAAGTTAATGGCTTTGCTATTTTTGCAGAATTATCGACGAAACGTCTATAGTAATTTAATAGTCCTAAAAATGACTTAATATCCTTTGCATTTTTCGGTTTAGGATATTCCCGAATGCATTTCAATTTGTTCGGGTCCGGGGAAACTCCGGTTTCGTTTATTACGTGCCCTAAATACAATACTTCTTTTCGTAAGAAAGAACATTTGTTAGGTTGTAATTTAAGTTTGTGTACGCGCAGCCTATTGAATACTTGTTCTAATTTTTTCTGGTGGTCCATGAGACTAGATCCGTGTACTACAGTATCATCTAGGTATGCAGTGCACATTTCTTCAAGTCCCATGAGTACAGATTTCATTGCGCGCGTAAAAGTGGCTGGAGCTGAGCTCAGTCCGAAAGGCATGCGTAAAAATTCGTAGTGACCGGATTTTGTAGAAAAAGCTGTTTTATGTGTATCGGCCGGGTCTATATGCAGCTGATGATAACCTGCCGCCAAATCCAAAGTACTGAAGTATTTGGATGATCCTAGGGATTCTAATATCTCTAGTAAGTTTGGGAGGCCATAAGCTTCATTCTCGGTTACTTCGTTAAGTTTTCTGAAATCTACGCACTCTCGCAGTTTGGGTTTCCCTGTCGGATCTAAATTTTTCTTTTTCACTACTACGAGTGGAAAATTGAAAGGTGATTTAGAATCACGTATAATATTGTTATGTTTCATTTCTTTAATTTGTTTTTCGATTTCTTCTTGGTATGCCCAAGGTAAACGATACGGGCGTATGTTAATGGGTTTTGTGCAACGCGGTGTGTTTATTGTGTGAGTCACGATTTCCGTGGCGCTGAGATAGTCACCCGGTAAATAAAACAGGTCCGCGTAATCACAACAGAGTGCTAAAATATTTTTCCGTTCTTCTTTATTCAAATCGTCGGTTTTAATTTCGCGTTTGATTTGTGTTATACGATCGGTTTGTTTGTCATCTATAAAAGATGCTGTCAATACTGTTTCATTATATGGCTCCCACTCGATATGTTGTGTGGTAAGCTCGTCTATCACGAAAGGTTCTTCTGAAATATTTATTATATTACTAACAATGTTATTTTTGTTAACCGGACTGATACTGTTCGCGATTATTACGTTTTCGTTCACGTCTTGTTTTTTTATAGTTATATTCTCGTGACCTATGTTTTCGTCGTTTTTTATGAGAAGTACACAATTGCTACGCGGCGGTAATATAATTTCTTTAAAACCAGTTTCTTCTGGTATTGTTAATAGATTTTGGCTATAGTCCATGATAACCTTGTTTTGTTTTAAAAAGTTACGACCGATGATGCCCGACTCGTTTATTGGAAAATCGCCAAAAACGACGTCGAATTTGATGAGCACATCGACGTTGTTAATTTGCATAGTGGTTACCATAGTGCCTACGGTAAATATTGGAATTTCGTTAATGCCTTTTATCGTACGTTTCTCGGATTCGTTTATGACAACTTGTCCTTCTAGCGCGGTTATTTTAATGAGATTCATCTCCGCGCCGGAGTCGACTAATAATTTAATATTATGAGGTTGGAAATTATCTGATCCACACATTATATGTTCTTCTTCGAAATTGGCTACAACTCTTACATGATTTTGGTTGATTTCGTTTACGGTACGGCTAGTGCTAGGACTTTCGGTTTCCTTACTAGTGGTTTTTTTACTTTCATTGTAAATACGTTTCCTACAATCTTTTATATTATGATTTGTTTTCTTACAGTACGCGCAGAACCTGACCTGCCCTTGATACTCGTGTTTTACTACACTGGTTTTATCGTCGCGACTGTTAATGGGATTTCTAAAATTCGTGCTGTATGAAGTACCTGTATTACTACGGCACTCGTTTGCATAGTGGCCCATCTTACTGCATTTATTGCATTTAATATTCTTTTTATTCGCGTTATTTTTCCCGTAATTTTTGTTAGTGTTAAAACGGCGATTAATGTGTTGTAAATCCTGTTCTTCTTCGGTTGCTATAGAAACGGCTTTTTCGAAAGAGGATACGTCGCGTGCTTTTAATAATGCTCTGATTTCGGGTCGCGTCCCGTTAACAAATGCGGTAAGCGCTCCCGTTTTATAAGATGCAGCTACTGCTGTGGCTGATGCTGGCTCTAGTCCTACAGTTAGTGCTCCTACTAATTCATGAAAACATTTTTCCGTACGCCCGGCGAAGCTACGTATGTCTTCGTCGGAACGTTGTTTAATATTGCTCATTTGCGATTGTAAATAACTAATGGAATGCGGTGTTCCAAAAACAGCTCGAAGGTGGGCTTTAAGTTCGGCCCAGTCTGCAAAATTTCGGTATCGGGCAGACTGGAAAGCGGTCCCCTTTAATTTAGCTACTATATTGTTAAAAACTACCGTTTTAAGATTTTCGTGAATATTGTTCATTACATAGTCACATTCGATTATGTATGAGGCTAAATCTGCCTCAGTGCCCCCGCTAAAGTTAGGTATGCCGCGCAAGGCGGAGTCAATTCCTAATGTTACGCTCATAATTGTCGTGTGTAAAGTTTGCGGGTTATATCTAACTACTGACCAACACCGATTTGGACTCTCAGACATATACTATATAATTGCTTAAATAACAACTTACAGTGCGAAATTCATTGCTCTTTTGTCCGGTCCTAAATGGTTGCGTGCTGACGGCTCTGCTGACTCGTCGCTGATGCTCTGCTTGGCTAGTTGAGTGAAGTTGAAATGTTGAATGCAGTTGAACTGTTGATTGTAGTCGAAAATGTTGAATGTAGTTGAACTGTTGATTGCAGTCGCAAATGTTGAATGTAGTTGAACTGTTGATTGCAGTTGCAAATGTTGAATGTAGTTGATGTCTTGGCTCGGTCCTCCTATTGTCAGCAACGTGGTTGAACTCGAGGTCCGCTGATGTACTCGATTCTAGGTTGGATACTAGAATTCTTCTTTCAGGTGACCCCACACCTGACACCAAAAGACGTGTAGTGATCCCTCACTGCTCGCTTATATTTTTGAGTTCGTCGACGTTGATGGTGAATGTAGGAGAAAAGGTTGTAGAGCGACAAGTTACACAAGTTAGTTATAAGTAATTTTATTTAAAAAGTAATTAATTTCGTATATAAATTTGAGGACAGAGCGAAAAGCATCTGCCCGAGAAGTTAGTGACTGCGTAGTGCAGACTCTGTACTAAATCTAATTTTACTATAGATTCTATCTTATATTTATATAAAAACTATACGGATACAAATGTACACGGTAGAGTCCAGGAGGTGGATATTTGAAAGGAACCGGAGATGGACGTTGTTATTGCACAAACAACCCGAGTGAATGCTTGACACTTATTGGTACAAAGTTAATTAAGTTTTGCAGATATTCATAATCCGTTTGAATTGCACCGGCACTCACGGATTATTTTCATAGGTTGTTTTAGCACTATTGTGTAAAAATGCTTTTTAAGTGCGCGATCAAACTCTAGGTACGTACATTGTACGTGGTTCTTGGAATCGTTGATGTAGTTAACCTTCTTGTTGTTGTTGTCCTATCGTGAGAATGTACTTAGAATATTAGTAATACTGTCGGTTTACTACAATTATTTAACATAGTTTTTTTCGTATTTTTATTCCAGCCTGTTTCATCGCAATCACGAATAATGATTGTTAATTGCTACAAGACGCAGTTAAAAAAAAATCCGACGTTAACAGTTCGAGAAGCTCGTATTTGTATATCACAAGAACTTGGCATTGGACAGCGAACAGTGTCGAATGTTATAAGTGAATATAATTCCAGAAAAACCTCTCCGTCCAAAACTCGTAATAAGCCGTCAATTAAAGACAAGCTTGATGACATACAACTAAATACAGTACGAAGGCATATTCATTCATTTTGGTTCAATAAAACAATACCCACATTGGACAAAATATTGCAAGTTGTTAAGGATGACGATAGTTTGCCAGATATATCAAGAATGAACTTACAACGTTTGTTGAAATTCATGGACTTCGTATACACGAAACGCAGTCGCAATAGTGCGCTCATTGAGAAGGATGAGATTGTTGTGTGGCGAAGACGGTATTTACTTAATATACTTAAATATCGTGAAGAAGGGCGAAGTATATACTACCTCGATGAAACATGGGTCAACGCTGGGGACTGTACAAGTAAAACGTGGATAGACAAGACCATTAAATCACCCCGTGATGCATTTTTGCAAGGTCTCACGACGGGGTCTCAGAATCCATCTGGCAAAGGCAAGAGGCTCATTGTTCTACACATTGGGTCGGAAGACGGGTTCGTGCCAGGTGGCCTATTATGTTTCGAGTCGAAAAAAACCATGAACTACCATGAAGAAATGAATGGGGAAACATTTTACAACTGGATGACAAACATATTACCACGACTTAAAGAGAACAGTGTCATTGTAATGGACAACGCTCCATATCATTCTATGAAGAAAGAAAAGATTCCAAATACAAATACCAAAAAACAAGACATCATAAAATGGTTACTGGAAAAGGGCCAGGTAATTGATCGACCTATGGTGATCCCCGAATTACTCGAAATGGTAAATCAAATAAAACCACAATTTGATAAATATCTAATTGACGAACTGGTCGAAACACACAACCGCAAAATTTTAAGACTCCCTCCTTATCATTGCGAGTTAAATCCCATAGAACTGGCGTGGGCTTCCGTGAAAGGTCACGTAAAATCGAACAACACTAGCTATAAATTATGTGACGTGAAAACCTTATTAATGGAAGGTATAGAGCGAGTAAATGAAAAAAATATGTGGAAAAATTTCATAAGACACACAACAGAACAAGAGGAAAAATTCGCTAAAATCGATTTTATTGTTGACGAAATGTTGACGGCAGAAACAGAACGGGTAACGATGACAGTAGGCGATACGTCTTCAGAATCTGAATTATCTGATAATTAATATTAATTATTTATTTTATTTTTATTTTTTATTTTCTATTTTATTGTAATTCTAATTAATTTGTCAATGTACAAGAATATAAAGAAAATTGTGTCCTATTAAATGTTGTTATTTATAATATAACCTATCCTATTTATGCAAAAAAATTAAAATATTATTTTTATTATTATATCAATATTGTATATAAAGGTGCATATGAAAAAAAAAATAAAACGTAGGTACACAAATAAAGGAAAAAAATGGTGGTAGGATCGGTAAGAACGTTTTTAATATTATATTGTGTTCAATACCTATGTTAAGAAAAAAAAACGAAAAGTATGTGTATTATTTTATTGTATAATATGCGTGTAACGCATTATTACTTCAGTTCCCTGTATTCACGGCGGCGTCGTCGGCGGCGGCAACATCGTCGACAGCGGCGAACCCGACCGACGATCGGCGACCAATCACAGAGCGAATAGACCCGACCAGGGGGTCCAGACGTCGCTCCGCGATTCATTTGGATGCGCCAGCGCGGTGCGCTCTTATTTGGTACAGAGTATAGGTACTGTGCAGAGTAAAATAAAACAATGATATTTGACCGCAAATTATTCTAAATTGAATTTATTTTGTTAAAATTATTATTTTAAAGTTCAAAGGTTGGTTTTACTGCAGACTGCAGTTGTATGTGTTTGGTCGTGTAAACAGTATTTGCAGTGTGCCCGTGTGCGTACTTCTTACTCACGTGTTATGGCCATCGGTATATAAAGAAAACAGAAGAAACACGTCGTGAATTTTGAAGTTATCCGCGTAGTGTATAAGTGTAATGTGTATAACATTAAACAACAGTGAACACTGCAGAACAACCGTTTTTGTTTGTCATCGAAAATACGGTAAGTTACAGGCTACAATTAATAAGTTAATAAGTATTATAGGTAGATATACTTATATAATATTATAATGTACCTATTTTGTACTCCGTAGGTATAAAAGGTATATAAATATATAATATATAGTATAATACTTTTGAATTTTGATTTTTGGCGGAAGCTTTTTATTAATACCTACCTATAGGCTATTATAATTTGACTTTTAAATATATTATACTGTATAGGTTGTACCTATGCATTTTTAGTTGTAGTGTACAGTATATTTTTTAAAAATCATATATTTTATACTTTATTATGTCGTACTCAACCATTAATAAATCTACTAAGCACAGAAGATATTTAGAGGAATTAGAAATGATAGAACTGTATGATGAAAGTGTCCATAGTGAACCAGAAAGTTTAGTGCCACCAAATATACCTAGTTATAGTGGCAGTTTAGAACTAAATTTTTTTTTGCCCGCACCACATCAAATTCATAATTTACCCTACGTTGATACAATAAATATGTGTAATGATGAGTACGATGCAATTAGTTTTTCATCCAATTCTGATACTGATAATGAATTAAGTAATAATGAATATCCAGATGAACATCACTCCATAGATAATGAAACTGATTCATCAATTTTAAATAATTTGGCAAAATGGGCTGTATCTTATAATATTTCTCAAGTTGCTTTGAGTGCTTTATTGAAGGTTTTAAAAATACACAAGTGTCATAATTATTTTCCTATAGATGCCAGAACTATATTAAAAACTAAGTCATCTGTGCAACCTTTACAAATACAGACTGTGACACCAGGTAGTTATTATTATTTCACAATATATAATAGTTTGAAAAATATTTCTAACTCTGACGATAAATATTTTGTTGAAGACAAAATTAAAATAGTTATCGGAATTGACGGTCTGCCCTTGACAAAAAGTTCGTCTAGTTGTTTTTGGCCAATACTTGGATATGTTCGTCATCCTGTTTATAAACCTCATGTTTTTTTAATTGGGTTGTACTGGGGTAAAGATAAGCCTCTCAACTGCAATCCTTTTTTGTTAGAGTTGGTGAACGAAACAAAAGAATTGTATCAAACAGGGTTTCAAACAGCATTTGGTATAAAACAAGTAATTGTAGATGCAATATGTTGTGATTTACCAGCAAAGAGTTTCATCTTAAAAACTAAAGGACATACTGGTTATTATTCGTGTACTAGGTGTTTAACAAGTGGTTTTTATTTTGAACGTAGAGTCTGTTTTCCTGGTACAGATTTTATCACTAAGAGAACTCACATAGATTTCTTAAATAGAACTGATGAAGAATTCCATATGACTGATGAAGTTTCTATTATAACTGAAATACCTGGTATAGATATAGTAAATAGTATTAGCATTGACTATATGCATCTAGTGTGCTTAGGAGTAACAAAAAAAAATAATTCTGTTGTGGCTTGGTTGCATTAAAAATGCTCCTGTTTCAGTTAGATTGCAAAGTAAAAAAGTCAATGATATAACTAAAGGACTTTTAGCTCTAAGACCTTTAGTATGTAGTGATTTTTCTAGAGTTCCTCGGGGGCTAAATGAAGTTGCTAGATGGAAGGCAACTGAATTCCGTCAATTCTTACTTTATACAGGTCCAGTTGTCTTACAAACCATTTTAAATAATGAATGCTACTTACATTTTCTTTGTTTACATGTCAGTTTTCGAATTCTATTAGCACCAAATGTTGGTACAGACCTTGTAAATTTTGTTGAAAAAATATTAACATATTTTGTAGAAAAATTTTGTGAAATATATGGTAAAGAATTCATATCACTTATTGCACATTGTTGATGACTATAAAAAGTTTGGTGCCCTCGATAGTTGCTCTTGTTTTCCATTTGAAAACTATATGAAAACTCTAAAAAAAATGATACGAAAACATGAGAAACCTGGAGCAGGTTATAAAACGTTACCATGAATTTCAAATGTTTGGTGAATATGAATTGAATACAAAGTCTAGGTCTAGTAGTATTGTTATTAAATATTTAAAAATGTATAGTGGTGGACCATTGCCAGAAGAATGCATAAAACCTGAATTTAAAATTGCTATAAAAGATAATATAAAAATTAATATAAAATCATTTTCTGATGCTTACATAGGTTATACTTTTGGAGGCAAACTTAATATATTTAAAGTTGTTAATATATGCGTTCATAAAAGTAGTAAGAAAAAAGTATTTGTAGCTCAATCATTCAAAACGATTCAGCCATTCTATGAAAAACCAATAAATTGTATGAAGATAGGTATTGCTATTGTGAATGAACTGTCTAATCACTTTATTACAATTGATATAGAAACATGTACTTATTCAAAATATGTTATTCTAAACAATAGTCTTGGTAAAGTTGCTTTCCCTATTTTACATTCATCTAATAATTAGTACATTTAAAAAGAAATTGTAATTAACTGTATATAATTACAATATTATATGATTTAGTTTTTTTTTGTAAATATTGATTAAAATGGTAATATTGTACCTAATTAAATTATAATATGATAAAATACTTGATAACCAAAATTACTACTTAAGCAAACTTGTAATAGCATATAATATGCTGAAACATTTTAATTTTCAATAAAAAAAAAAAAAAATTACTACTTAATTATTATTAATATACTTTAAATACTTTAAATACTTAGACTTGAATAGGAGGTACCTATCATGTTTTGTTATTTTTAATTTGTACCTGATATTTATATTTCAAAATTATAAATTTGTTGCACAAGTTGATATAAATAATATTTTATACCAACTAGTTTTGTTAATTTAAGCTTGTTTTTATAGTTATTATAACAACAAAATAATGGATACAACATATTCTGTTGTACATTTTTATGGAGACAACAGTGTAGCCGCTGTCCCAAAATTTTGGTATTCTGTTAAAAATGGCACTTGTGCATGGCCAAAAAAACCACACAATACCAAAAAATTGATTGAGCGTTGCAGCATACCAAATAAATACGAATATGAATTTTTAGAAGCAAGAGTAATGAGTTCAGGAATAGGTAATCATTAGAAAAATAATTGTGTTATTATATATAATGTATATTACTAATAATATCTCATTTACTTTTATTTAGAATCTTTGACAATTGCTAAAGAAAAGGCTAAAAAAGCAATGTATATTTCAGATCTTGATGAAGATGATGTTAAACCAAAAAAAAAAAAACTAAAATCTTCAATAATTGATTGCCCTGTTTTTTCAGGTAAACATAATATATATTTAGTTTGTATAAGGTATTGAAATAGATAGTGTTCTAACGTATATATCAATAGAATAGAATATGATTTGTAAGCAATATGATATATACAATTTGCATTTTAATTACCAAAATAAATTGTAATTTTTAGTACTATAATATGCTTAATTAATGAATAATGATTTATAGAAAATGATAATGGCCTTGATTATGTGTCTGATAAGTCTGTACTTATCCCTGAAGTCAATACTGACAAATATAACAATGGTCAATCCACTTCATATGTGAAGTCTTATAATGTTGATAAATCACCTGTTACATTGAGTGGTTGGTCACCATCTCCTCAAAGAACTGCTGCTAAAGGTAACTTATAAAGTAACAATTAATAGGTAGGTAGGGTAACAGAGCCAGTGAATGAACACCTAAGGATTTTTAAACCTTAAAACTAAATAACTCTATGGAATTCAGAATTTCTGGCCATAAAATATATTTGTATTATACATCAAAATGTTATGAAACATCAAATTCACATTTTGATTGTTGATTTTGACATTTTGATGTGTTAAAACAAATTATGTTTTTAAAAAGTCAATCATAAAAAAAAAACAAGTTTTCCTAGTAAATGAACAAATCGTCCATTAAATGAATACCAACACTCCTGTAAATGAACACTGATATTTACTATGATATATTCTTTTTTTTATCTTCTTTACTTTTTACTATTTGTTTATAAGGTATGAGATATTATAGTTTAGTAATAAAAACTATAGAAGTCATTAAACTTTTAGGCGGTTTTAGGTATAAAATATTTATTAAAAACAGTTGTAGGTATTTAAAACTACAATACATAAGATTTAAACAATTGCACATTAGGAACTACTAAAAATAATAAAATAAAATGAAATCAACAACATTTTCTTTTAACAGTTAACTTGCCTAGGTATATGGTGTTTAAAAAATAAAAAATGGTAATTCAGTTACTATAGAATAACATTAACAGCTGGGTACTGTAGTATTTAAAATTAAAATTATAAATATTTAAACAATTTAACATAGGTAAATACTAAAAATAGTTAAAAATAAAAAATACAAAATTTCCTTTTTAATAGGTAGGTAACTTTCCTACATGATCCTTATAAAATAAAAAATGATAGTTTAATAATGACAATACAACCTATATAATAACTGGATATTTGCTAATAATATACAGTTATATCTTAAATAATAGGAACATTAATTTGTTTAATTAATTCAATTTCTGGAACTGAATATGTAATTGCATCGATTGACAAATCTGCAACAAACTTAGGAGTTGCAATTTTTTCAATAATTTCATTTCTATTGAACCAACACAAATCATCCAACTCTGGCCATTTCCAATGTCTTCCTGACATAGCCATTGCTTTAACCTATAAAATAATAGGTAAATATATAAAAATAAATAGTTATTGGTTTTAATGCTATTTGATTTATTACCTTATATTGAGATTGTGTTTTCTTTATAGATTTTATTGCTCCTGGGAAATATTCTCCTTCATAAATCACAACGACATAATCACCCACATTCAGGGTCTTTTTGATTTTTTGTGCTTCAAAATTTGTTTTTTCTAAATTAGGAACATCCTTAGAATTAATGACTTTTGGTTTTTTAATAGCAACTTTGTTTATTTCTTTAGATTTTCTCTTATTTTCAGTCTCAATTTTTTTCATCAGTCTTGCGTTTCTTTTTTCTAAGCTAAGAGTTTCTTTAGCTAGCTTTTTATCTTCTTTTTCTTTTTGTATCTGCATCCATTTACTTGAAGTTATAGCATAAGGAACAGGCATTGTTTTAATTTTATTTTTAAAATCACTATTTTCTTCTTTAGACCATTTAAAATGTTTATCCCAAATTTGTTGAGTTGAGTTTTTAGTAAAATTATCTGGATCAGTTTCTTTATTTTTTATGGCTCCAGAAAGTTTTACTGTATTTTCTACTAATTCATAAATATTTTCACTGTCAACTTTTTCAATGTTATATAAACATTTTGTTGGATTTTTTACAGTACTAGAAATGTTTGTATAATCATTTTCATTGCGAATTGTATCACAGTTTTTTGAATCTTCTACACTTGAAACTTGTGTCACAGAAGTTTTTGATTTATTTATTACATGATCAAAAATATTTGAGCATACATTTTTTTTTACAACCAAGTCCAAATTAAAATTTTCTACATTTGAGTCTATTATATAATTTTCAGAATTTGTTAACAGCGATTCTTCATTTAATACTTCAATCCCTGACAACTCAAGTTCATTATCAGTAAACATGAGAGTTGACCCTTCAATTTCAATTGGCATGTCTAATATATTAAATTCATGAGTTTGTTTATAACTAGTAATAATAGTATCATCGCTTCTACTATCACATTCGTTCCATATTTTGGCTAACAATGTATTATTATTTATAACATTTTCTAACTCGTGGTCTCTTAAAATATAACTGATTACATTTTTGCATACAAGATAGTCATTTGAATTTGGAGTTAAGAATGAGACCTCTGGTTGTTGAAGTTCTGCTATCCTTGTAGGAATGCATTTATTGTAGTCCACAGCATCAGGATTAAAAGGATATAACCCACATGTTCTAAACCCATTAATGATCGATTCTGGTTTAACTTTATCAAAAGCTTTTTTAAATATTATACCAAAATTATTTTTTGTGATTGGACTTTTTGAATTTAAATTATGTGCTCTGGTAACTTCTTTCCAATAAGATTTTAGAGGTTTGAATATGGAAACATCACAAGGTTGTAATATGTGGGTGGAATTTGGCAACAAGCAATACAAATGAATTTTTTTATCATAACAAAATTGAGAAAGTTCCAAGCTTAAATGGCTTTTATGACCATCGACATAAAGAATGACAGGAAACTCTATTTTGTTTTCAACTAACCATGGATAAACTACATTTGCAACATATTCATAAAATGTGGCGGATACCATCCATCCACTATCCGAACGGCCAATTGCCCAATCGTCTGACAAAGATTGGGCAATGTGCAAAGGAATCCTTTTGTATGGGTATATAATCATTGGAGGTAGTGATTTTCCATCTGCAGAATAAGTGCAAAGGACTGTAATATTTTCTTTTTCTGCACTTCTAGCTACTTCATAAAAATTATTCATTGTCCTAGGTCCTAAAACTTTGCCAGATTTCGGACATAACTGTAAGCCAGTTTCATCACAGTTTAAAATCCTTCTCGGATCATTAAGTATATCTAAGCTACCTTCTTCCTCTAAGTATAATTTAACATCACTAAACCAATATCGAATAGATCTCTCTGTTACTTTAGCTCTTGCTTTAGAAATAATCTCAGCATTTCTTTTTTTAATTTCTGGATGTCTTTTCAAAAATAAATTAAACCATTTAATGCCGGGTCGATTATTAATAAAAGAATTTTGTTTTGGGGATTCTTTTAAAACACTTTGTACTGAATCTTTTAATTGTTCAGGGTGCACTGGAAAACCAACTTTAGCATTTGACAATATCCAATTTACAATTTGATTTTCTTTGACAACTGATAAAACAGATGGTGGTCCCATTTTACGTTCTAAAGGAACTTTATTATTTACCTTGGTACTAAGAGTAGCTTTAGGTATTCCTGTTTCCTTGTGTACCTGATTGAGTGATTTTTTTTTACTCACAATAGCTTCAACTGCATTAACCAAATCATTATGGGTATATTGAAATCTTTTGTATTTCTTCCCTTGTTTTAATTTTTCAGATGATTCCGTTTCACTCATGTTTAAACTATAAAATCAAAATGTAGATAATGAAAACAATTAATAATATTTCTATTAGTTTACAACTATAACACTTGAAAGCAATTAAAAAAGGTTAATGCACCTAGTTTGAGTATTTTTTTTCCAAAATGTCAAGTGTTCATTCACAGGACTAAAGTTGTATTTGTGAATAAACCCAGTAAATAAACAGTTGTTCATTTACTGAATACAACAAATAAAATTTAAAACCAGTTAATGAACACTGTTCATTTAGTGGAATTTCGTTGATTGTAAACACCAGTGCTTAAACAGCGATTAAATAGTAAGAAAAATAAGAAAAATGCTTAAAACCAATTAAATATATGTATTAAAATATTAACTCTATCGAAACTTACCTTGTTTGAACCTCTGTCGATAAAATTAAAAACGTTATACGCTCTTAAAAAAATAAAAAAAAATCACAAATTAAATAATTTGATAAAAATTATGGTGATAATTAATGGAGGGAAAAGCTTATCATTCTAACAAATTAAATAATGCTCCTATGATAATACAATTTACAGTGTCACCTTATTATAAGTTCAACATAGTGTTAAGCTAAATACATTATTGTATTAATCGATGTATGCCTTATTATTTAAAGAAAACAACGAAGTGTTCATTTATTGGACCTGTTCATTCACTGGACCTGTTACCCTAATTATGGAAAAATTATCCATTGGAATAGGTAGTATTCTAACAAATATCAACAGAATATATCATGATTTGCAAACAATAATATATTTTGCAATCTACATTTTAATCATTAAAATAAATTATAGTACTATATATTTATAATTAATGATTTATAGAAAATTATATTAGCCCTGATATTGTGTTTGAGAAGCTTGAAATTGATACTAAAAAAAGAAACTATAGTCAATCCATTTCATATGTGAAGTCTTTTGTTGATACATCGCCTGTGGTAATGAGTGGTTGGTCACCATCTCCTAGAAAAGCTGTTGCTAAAGGTAACTTATAAAGAAACAACTAATAAGACAAATAAATTGTCTATAAATCGGTATCTAAAGTTTTACTTTGATTAATAGACCAGATAAGAAGTGCATCTATGGAAAAAATCAATTCATATACTAAAAAAGTTATCTCCCCTATAGGTATGTTTCAAAATAAAAAAAGTTAAGATAAAATAATTGAGACTACTTATAGGTATCAACGTGTGCAAATAGTTAAATAATATTTTAATTGATTTCCTTTTCAGTTTCAAGAAGACTTAACTTTTGCGATAATAAAGAAAAATCATGTAAATATAGGTATTAGTGTGATATTATATTTGTATGATATTATAAGTAAGGAAACTGTATACATTTTTTTTTCGAATTTACAGACAGCAAAAAAGTAAATTTTGACATGCTGTCGGATGAAGAAACTTTTCAAACAGCAATAATAAAAAATAAAGTTTCTCCTCGTAGGTTTATGGGAATTATTTATTATCAACTATTAGTTGTGTATTAATATTATTTATTTATTTGTTCTTTCTAGTTATAAAAAAAGTTACACATGATCATCATGAACAAAAATCAGAGTCAAATACTAAAGATAGAGAAAAAAATAAAAACAGATATTATAATATTCATTTAGTTATATTCATGATCTTAAAAGATCCACTAAGACCGTGTGGTTATGTATAAGTTAAATTTTTTACTTGCAAAAATATTATCTGACATTCTAAAATGTAGTTACAATTTTTATTGTAGGTTGTACGCCATTACAAACAATTGTTAGCAGTTCTCAAATCTGCAGTAGTAATTCGGCTGTTGATAATTGTTAGTATAATATAACGTAATAATATATTATAACCTACTATAGCGAATAGTCCTATATTACTATAAATGTATTATACAGTTAAAACTAAAGCATCATAAATATTTTAGAATGAACTGTATAGATAGGTACACTATTAATACTTGGACTATCATATTATACTATTATACATATTTCAGAGTATACATGTTATAATATAGATAAATAGTATAATTATAAAGGTAGAAGTATAATTAGTGGCCTAAGGATTATTGGTTGTTCGCAGCTCTGAGCATGCGGTGTAGAGTGTGGTTGTGCCCATACGAGGTCTTGTGGGTTGGGACATAAAATTGTGATTGGTTTCTTGAAGAATGAGAAGGAACTCTGAATGGTATGGCTGCAAGGAGATCAGGAACGTCTAAAGAACCACTTAGAATTAAATTTAGAAAGTCTAAGTCTGCTTTTGCACGACGAGAGGTAAGAGTTGGGATGTTCAAAACTTGCCTTATGTTGGAATAATCATGATTTTCGTGATAAATGTGAAAATTTGAAGGCAATAAAGTTAAGAAATTTATTTTGGACGCGTTCAAGTCGTAGCTGGTCTTTGACTAAATACGGTTGCCAGATCACAGATCCAAATTCAAGAAGAGAGCGGACAAGGGCATAGTATAAAGTACAAAGGCATCCAACCGACTTAAATAATTTAGTATTACGTATGATGAACCCGAGGACTTTAAGTGCTCTATTAACCATCGAATTTATGTGAGTGCTAAAACATAGATTAGGCGAGTAAATTATACCAAGGTCCTTAATGGAGGAAACTCGTTCAAGTTCCGTGCCGTTAAGAAAGTATGTGGTTAAAATTGGAGTTAAAGATCTGGAGAAGGAAATAACGTTACACTTAGAAAGGTTTAGGGTTAAACCTAAATGAGAGACCCATTTTGTAAAAATGTCTAATTCACATGTCATATTGAATGACTTCGAAGTTGGTTGTTGAATGACCTGACACGGTACGCAGCGGCCACCAGTACAAAGTACAGGTACCGCAGCGACCAGTCTACATTTTTCATCAACCGCCACTACGGGCTACAGCGCGACAACGCCAACTCCCCCACCACGCCACAAAGGCACAAGGTGGGACGGGAAGGCGAGTCGCGTAGAACGAGTACCGGCCGTCGTAGACTAGTCACTATAGTCGGCGACACGAAAACTGGCGGGTGATCGCAACGATCCTAGCGGGTTTTTCGCAATAGTGGTCATTAAACTTTTTGCCGCGCTTTTTCAAATATTTCGTATTCATATAAATTTTTTTTATTATTTGTTGAAAATAATAATATTACGCATTTTTATTTTTCTTAATTTTTCTTATAATGTTCAACTTAATATACAAAAATAAACACATACTTTACTTAAATTATTAGTAAAATTACATATATATACATATACAATTTACAAAAAAACTAAAATACACGTACAGATCAATTGTTAATAATTAAATACAATTTATTATACAAGGCTATTCAATACACTCTTCGTCATTATCGCTAGAGTCCCAATCGCTGTCGTCTGGTAATATAGTCAATATAATAGGTTCTAACAAACTGTCTCTTAAAATTTCTTTATCGTAGTCCTTGTCTTGTATTGATTCGGCATGTTTCACACATTTTTCCCAATCATTTTGCGTAATTGAATCTAACGCTTCATGTGTTAGCTTTTCTATGTCAACCATTTTAAATGTATTATTTTTTGTCGCTACCTTATTTTTTACTTGAGCCCATATCAGTTCTATGGGATTGTATTGGCAGTGATATGGTGGTAGTCGAATCACCTCATGACCCATTTTCAATGCCAATTCGTCTAATTCATATTTTTTTTCGATCGGAATTAGTAATTTGACCCTTTGTTTAAGTTCCGCTAGCGTCTCTAATGGAGAAAATGTAATATTTTTTTTGGTCAGCCAATCCTGAACATCTGATTTTCTAGCATTACACTTAGGAAAATTATCAACTAGTGTCGAATGGTATGATGCATTATCCATCACAATGATAGACGGTTCTTCAAGGTTATTTAACATTGTGATGAACCAAGATTTGAATACATCCGAGTTCATTTGGTTGTGGTAATCTGTGGAATTACCGGTATAACTACGGAAAACCAATTTCGAATTTTGTATGAACCCGTATTTAGAACATCCTGCGTGAACAACAATAAGTCGCCCTCCTTTACCTGTCGGTATTTTAAGACCTATTGAGTTTGTTTCATTTTGCCATGCAATGGTCCGTGAGTGGTTTTGATTGACCCATGTTTCGTCCAGGTATACAATAGGTCGAGTATCATTGTTCACTCGCAATGTGTACATTTTTCGTAAGAATGTGCACCTAAGAGAAACTATATCATTGCGCTCCATTAAAAACTTACGGCCATCACTGCATTTTTTATATGAAAATTTTAGATTTTTTAGAAGTCTTTGCATTGATCTAAGACTTCCTGGATAATCGTTTTTCTTCTTGACAGAATTAAGTATAAGTTGTGCTGTGGGGTACTCACCCTTGTCATAAAATTCGTGTACAGTTCTCCTTACTATATCACCATCGAAATCATCCACTTCTGATACATATTTTGCTCGCTTGTAAGATTTTCTCGGTGACACGAAGGAAGGACCAGGCGCTTCTTCAATTTCTTCAGTTTTTCGAGCTTCTAAACAAATGCGCTGAATTGTCCGCTTTGAAATCCCGCAAGCCTCAGCAGTCACGTCTTGAGTTTTTTAAAAAAAATTACCGTCTAAATCTTCTTTTTCCGATAACTTTTTTAAAAACGAATAAACACTATATATAATTTTTTTACTTTGGCTATGCACGTCGCTGTCTTTAAAAGACATGTTAATGTACGCAAATAACAAAAAAACAAATTACAAATTAATAAAAAACAACTAGGTTTTTAAACGATTTTAACGAACGTTTTACAAAAAACGTGTACACGCTGGAAACACAGTATACACAATAAAGAATACAGCGGCATAAAATGTACATAACCATACTTACCTTCCCCCTCTTATTACTCTATACAAAATAATACGAACAGTCGAATGTGTAGAATGCAAACTCGAAAAAAAGGGACCAAAATGTTGGTAAGTAATGCCTGGGTAGTATTCGTATTGTTCACGTTATAGCGCTGTTGGGCGCAACAGGTGGTTGCACTAAAATGAGAACCATTGTCTTCTGGCTGGGTGAGGTTCGGGGTACGACGGCGGCCACCCGCCAGTTTTCGTGTGAGCACACGCCACGACCACGACCATATATATGTCTTCTTCGTATAGCCCGCCGTCAATTGTTCTTTTTTTCTCTTTAATATCTTTTAGTATACATATATTATATATACGTGTGAAATAAACACCGATCTTGTTCACCCGAAATTGTGTTTGTCGTTTTCTTTTTAAACGCTCGAGTGTGCCACCCATCCTACCACATCAACGACCGGCTCTTCGCGGACCATCTACCACCACCGTCGTAGCCGCGTCAGACCAATGTGCTATATTACACATTACTTTTATAGAGTTAATTGTGTTTAAATTAGCAGCTTTTCTCGACCGAAGATCTTCATGTAATGGTTCATAAGTTCTCTTTTCAAATCCAAAAACAGATGCTATACTGTTTGGAACATTTAACTTTAGCCTTCCATTGCATTTAATGTATGTTCTAAAAATCATCGTGATCAATAGATACGTTGAATGTTAGCTGTGTTCTTCATTCATTATTGAAGTGAAATAACTCTTTATTAATTTTGTTGTTAATATCTTCAATTTCATAACATCCTTCTTCCAAAATAAATATAAACGTTTTTAGGATAAATCTATTACTTGTTGAAGGAATTACTTCTATTTCCAGTCGGTTACTAGTTGAATTTATATTTGGAAATAAATTGTATGTTTGCAAACATAACAAAGCTATTTCCGAATCCTTGTAAACGTTTAGAGATGGAAAATAATTTGTAGATAATATAGTTGAATTTCCAGTCAAACTTAATGTAATAGATTCATACATTGTAAAAATTCAAGGTATAAATGACCACAGTTAAATGTATTGAAATCTTGATAGTTAGAATAGTTGTATACTATTTTGAACTGTCTGAAATAATGTTGTAATTCAATTGGTGGAGGTAAATCCCCAAAGCTATCAAAATATATAACTTTGTCCTTATTTTTATAAAACGCTACCCAATGACTTCCGTCACCTGAAGATATATCCAAGTTTAATATACCACATTCAATCGTATGCGGTTTATTAGGTAAGTTATCCCGTGAAAAGACACCACGGAAATGATTGATTTTTAACTTTCCTACATATTTTATAATATAGGTATTAAGGTGATTACGCCTCCTCTCTGTCCTGGTTTTAAAATCAATCTTTCACCACTATTCTTTTTCTTTGAGGATATTTTTTTCTTCGCAGCTAGCACACCATTGTTTTTTCTAACACGTTTCCGTTTACCTTTACAGCCCATACCTAATTTTCTTTTAGCTTTCATCGCGTTTGTTACTGCGTACGCAACCAATTTCTCTTTTCTTGGTGTATCTTTTGCTTTAAATCTTTCCCAAGCGCTTTTTCTAACACTTTATCAGCTTTAAGTCTATCGTCTAAATTTTTACTCGCTGCATACACAATATCGTGATCACGACAAGCAGCATCCAATGGGTTTATTCCTTTATCACCGTGATCTAATCTATTTTTTAATTTTGTACTAGGACCACAATACTGATAGCCTGGAACATGGCCTTCAACTGGGAGACTATTTATAAGGAAGTTTGCAAATCCTTTCCCAGTCTTACCCGATTGGCACTTTCGAGATAAACACCTCATCTATAACTGATTATCAATTGAAAAATTCTAGAGTATTTATAAAAAAACAATGGATTTTATCGAACAGAAAGATAAATTAGATGTTATAAATGTGGATGTTCAGATGGTAAAACCATCAAGGCACGATTCGTTATTACCTGATACTATACGCGCTATATTAGTTGGTCCCAGTGGATCAGGAAAAACAAATTTAATGTATAATCTAATCACACATGCAAACGGGTTAAGGGTGCTGGTTTATATATAAGATGTAATACCTCAAAGCCAGTTAGTTTATTATGACGACCCAAATGAGCTAGTGACTAGATTAAATCTTTTAGCATCATCACAAAGTGCTGGTAATACTGGTGTTAATAATGAAATTAAATCTATTTTAGAAGAGTTACGTGAGAGAAATATTATATTATAATGGCAACCTTAGATAGTATAGCTAATGAACTACATCGGCCAGCCAGAAAAATATTTCCTAGACGATGTGTAGTAACACGGTTTATTGATGACCTCTGGCAAGCTGATTTAATGGATATGCAATCTCATTCTAAAAGAAATCATGGCTTTAGATATATTTTAGTTGTTATAGACACGTATTCAAAATATATTTGGGTCGAGTCACTGAAAAATAAGTCCGGTAAAGATTGTACAAAAGCCATGTCTAATATATTGAAAAAAGCTAATCCAAAATTGTTACAGACGGATAATGACACAGAATTTTATAATATTCAATTTCAAAATTTAATGAAAAAATATAAAATTAAACATTTCAGTTCATACAGTGTTATCAAGTGTTCGATTTGTGAACGTGTTATACAAACCCTTAAAAATAATATATATAGATATTTCACTGCAACAGGTACATGGAATTGGTATGATAAAATATCAAAAATTATACAAAACATAGAACAATCAAATGTACTCCCAATGAGGCACGGATGGACGCAAACAAAATTAAATTGAATACCCATATAAATGATAAAACATTATATAAACCCAAAATTTAAAGTTAATGATAAAGTAAGAATATCTAAGTATAAACATGCATTTAGTAAAGGATATACCCCAAATTGGACAACGGAAATATTTACAATTTCAAAAGTCTTACAGACAAACCCAGTAACTTATCGACTAAAAGATGGAACAGGCAATAAAATCTTAGGTGGTTTTTACGAACAGGAAATTAAGTTAACCGATTATCCAGACACTTTCCTCGTTGAACGTATTATAAAAAAAGTTGGGAATAAAATGTTTCTCAAATGGTTAGGTTTTGATTCGAGCCAAAATTCATGGATAACATCATCAGATATTTTAAAATAAAGATATTTTAAATAAAACTTTTTTGTATACAATAATCAATCTTTTTTTATTTCAGGAGATAACCTATGTAAATAATTAATTTGACTTGATAAAAAAACTTTTATATTTTTTTATTATAAAAAGTTTAACATATAAGTTTTTTTATCAAGTCAAATTAATTATTTACATAGGTTATCTCCTGAAATAAAAAAGATTGATTGCAAAAAAGTTTTATTTATAAAAAACAATTATTTATTATACTAATAGGTCTTGTAATATCATATCAGACATTGTGTTAAAATGAAATTGCAATATTTCATGTAAAAACGATGTGTCATCGTTTTGTAGATGCGAATAATAACTAAAGTCATGGTTTTGAATATATTGGTTTGTAAATTCATTCCTCTGGCAAGTGATGAGAAGACCGCGGACATCGTTTTTAATCAGTTCGTAAGCTGTGTCAAATGTAACCTGATAACTTGTCAAACGTTTCTGTTTTTCTACAATATACAAATCGATCAAATTTTGTATTTGCTTGAGACGGATGAAGTCAATGTTCGTCAAACTAATGTAATTGTCGTTTATATGCAAGGTAATTAAACTATGTTTAACATATTTGGTTGAATATGAAAAGTTATCTGTTATTTTTACACGTCTACATCTGATATGTAAATTATTCATAATTGAACTGTAATTAGATTCAGACATAAGTGTAAACAATTCTTCCAAACTTAATGTAATAATTTTCTTTGAAAGTTTACACTCCAATAGCAAAATAATAGAAATATGATTATTAATTAATAACCCCACTGTAATATTTTTCTTGTTAAAAGCACGGATGTCAAAAGTAGACTTACAGACAATTATTGGTGAACTCATTGTTAAATAATTTTGATAACTTTTTTATAAGTTAAAAATATTTTGTACACTATAAGCATAAATATAAAGTGAAATATAACTGCTAGAAGTCCTACGTTGAACTGTGAGTTTTTCCGTTTGTAAACATATTATATACTAAACTCATTGATAAAAAATATAAAAAATTTAAAAAAATAGATATTATAAGCAAAAAAACATGATTTAACAAATGGTATCGCCCGGATAGGTTTCATAATTACAAATAACTTATATTTTAAAATAATTACTTAACAATTTTTGTATATACTGATTTCCCTTCATTAATAATACAATTACACATTTTGGTGAATAACGAGTATGTTCTATAAAACAATCGTCAAAAATTTCAAAATTATGTAGAATTGTCCCACACCAGTGACATTGAACTGCATCCCCGATGTTTAGATACTGGAAACCGCACTGGGCCAATTTATATTTGTTCTGGTTTGTATTTGATGGGTATGTTTGAAATGATCTTAGCCTTGATGAAAATGCAGAGAATTCTGGATAAGCCGGTGTTGAATTGAATCGTACTAGAATAACCAATGACCGGATATCATTTGTACATTTTTGGAAATTCATTTTTTTTAAAAAAAAAAATTAAAGAAACGACGAGGAAATTGGAAACTACAAAACACAACTTGGTAAAACAGCTAATCGCAAGCAACTGAATATAATTAATAATTATTAATAATTTGTTTACCAAATTTTGATAAAAAAATACAGTGTAACCAACAAAAGTAAAATTTAAGTTTCTCCGGAAAAAAAGACTGTGAATGAACAAATACATACTACGTACATAATATCAGTTTTTTTATATCATGAAAAATTAATTCACATGTTCTCCTGGTACACCATAGTCTGCTTCAAACAAAAAGTGATATCTCACTGGTGTGGGATAATTCTACATAATTTTGAAATTTTTGAAATGTGTATTTGTATTATTAATGAAGGAAAATCAGTATATACAAAAATTGTTAAGTAATTATTGTAAAATATAAGTTATTTGTAATTATGAAACCTATCCGGGCGATACCATTTGTTAAATCATGTTTTTTGCTTATAATATATATTTTTTTAATTTTTTTGTATTTTTTATCCAAGAGTTTAGTATATAATATGTTTACAAAGGGAAAAAACTGACAGTTAAACGTATGATTTCTAGCAGTTATATTTCACTTTGTATTTATGCTTATAGTGTACAAAATATTTTTAACTAATAAAAAAGTTATCAAAATTATTTAACTATGAGTTCACCGATAATTGTCTGTAAGTCTACTTTTGACATCCGTGCTTTTAGCAAGGAAAATATTACAGTGGGGTTATTAATTAATAATCAGATTTCTATTATTTTGCTTTTGGAGTCTAAACTTTCAAAGAAAATCATTACATTAAGTTTGGAAGAATGGTTTACACTTATGTCTGAATCTAATTACAATTCAATTATGAATAATTTACATAACAGATGTAGACGTGTAAAAATAACAGATAACTTTTCATATTCAACCAAATATGTTAAACATAGTTTAATTACCTTGCATATAAACGACTTATGAATTTGAAGATGAAGTTGGATGAAAATTTGTCATGTGTTTGCCATTTATTACGGAGGATTATTAAGTTTTGTATTAGGATTTTGCCATTTTTAGAGAGAGATTTACATTTTATATTTTAATTATTTAACGGGGAAAAGAGAAGAGAAAAAAAAACAGTTTATTAATACAAAGGGGAATTTTAGGATGTGTCCTGTCACGTTCGCCATATGTAAGAGTTTGGTAGATTTTACCCTACCAAAAACTACCCACGACCAAAGGGGAACACTTAGTCGTGACCTGTTAGCCGCACCGCGTGAGACCCGAGGGTCAAGTCGGTGGAGGTCACAGGCTTTGTTACACGCATGGGCTAATGGCATATACTATTTAAATAAATATAATATAAAGGAAGTTGGCACATGGCATATACAATTTAAATAAATATAATATTTTTTTTTTTTTTTTATTTTTACAAGAAATTTACAATCTGTACTTACTAGAACAATAAGCAAATGTGCATAGGGTATTTACATATGAATTTTTTGATGGAAGAAACCACCCATTGGTGATACTACCTATTTTGTGTTTTTAGTTTTAAGTTAAGCTAATTTTAATTATTAGACAGATGGTCTCGACACCATCTTCGCTTAAGCCGTCTAGGTGGATTACCTGGAATGGAGGGTAGATAGTTTTTTAATTAGAGGATTAGGATGAAGAGGTAGTTTGGTGTGAAATCTTTTATAGTAGCATTTAGCTTCGTCAAGTACTGTTGTTATTCTTAGATCATTATGAAGCGTAAGATTGGATACAAAGGGAGGGGAAAACAAATATAATATAAAGAATGAAACATGGGGACATTTTTCCCGGCCCACAGGAGGCTACACACCGTATCAATCACGTGAGGGCATCACGGGGTTACCGGGAAAATGTACAGGTGGTTCGCTTAAACCGGGGAAAAATTACAGAGAGGCAAATAATTACGACATCGACGGTGCTGGTGTGGTCTGAATTAGACGGGGCTGATGTGGGTTGACTTCGTCCCATCGGGCCCATGGAGGTCGGCTAGCCCATCATGGTTGGTATGGACCTCGTTGGAAAGAAAGATCGAAAAACTGCCGGCCGTGTCGTGGGTGACGTGAACAATCGTCGCGCGATCACGAGGTCTGTGATAGCCGTGAGACCGGAGCGATTTTGACAAATTTTTCTATTAAGAAAAGGCACCTCCGACGTGTTGGCCGTTGGCAAAAGTAAAAAAAACGTCTATTCGGTTGGCCGTGGGCAAAAGTAGAAAAAACGTCTGTTCGGTTGGCCGTGGGCAAAAGTAGTAAGTGGTCGGTGGCCAAGCAGTCAGGCCGTTGCTGAACTTGGTGTTGGGTCTTGATGGAGTGGGGCAGGTCAGTGTCGTAAGTTTGCGGGAATTCATACAGTAGGATATGGAGACAGTATTGCCTGCGGGCCGTGCCGGCGGACGCGACGAAAGCGCCGGCAGCAACGGGTGGCGGGCAACCGCGACACTGACGACGGTCACTAAATGGTAAAGGGGGGATCGGGGAACAACTATTACATAACACTGCGGTCATTAGTGCACTAGCGAGTGATATCTAGTTTTATTACCCATGGTGGGAAGAATAAAGGTGCGTTGACTTGTCAACAACGTTAGAATATGTATGCTCGGGGATATTATAATTTCTTAAGGAGGCTTAAAATTCCGTGACGTTACAGGTTAAAATATTTGTATTCAATTTTATTTTAGAAAGCTTACAATTGATTCAATAATTTATACAATATGATTATGGAAAATATTTTGGTTTATTTTGGCCAGTTAACATTTAAGATTATTTATAATATATAATACATTAATTATATTATTATCATAAAGGTATGCATTTGACAAAATAAATAATGTTTATTATGAAGGTATAATCTAATTATTAAATAGTAAGCTTGCCGTGTATCATGATTATTTTGGTTTTATTGGTTGGTTATATCAGGCTTTAGTATAATGTCTGCAAACGTTTCGTGATGGATTTGCTGTAATTCAAGTAAAAATGACTTTTCTTCATCCTTCAGGTCATCCATTTTGAAATTATAATCTTAAATATATGTACTGATAAAATCACTTCTAATACAATCAGGTGATAAATATAAAATATCATACTTGATAATTATACATGCATTATTGAATACAGTCTGATACATCACTAATTTATTTGATAACTCTATGATATTTGCATTTATACATGATTCCAATAATTTCAATCGATTTAAATTATCACTGGATAATGTGATTCTGTTATTATTATGATATAAATTAACTGATTCAGATTTTGCACATATTTTATAATAAAAATTATTATCTAAATGTAATCGTTTTGAATGTTGAACAGTGGATAAAGAACGAACAATTATATTAAAACTATCATCAGATATAAACTTATTCCATTGAAATACATTTAGTATTAGATATCGTTTAGTTACGTTACACATGAATAAAATAATAACAGATAAAGGTTGATCAACAAGGTATCCAATATAAATGTTTTTTTTATTCTGTTGATGTATGCTGAATATTGATTTGACTACTACGGCGTCCATGATGTGTGCAGTATTGATTTAAATATTGAATTCAAGATGATAATATTTTGGTTTGGATTTCACTCTAGTGGATCTTCTATGTGTCTTCAATGTTTGGCAGAGTTGACGTACCTATTGATTGATTTTTATCGATTGAAATATATGTTCCAATTTTAATTAAATTATTAGTACTTAAACAAATAAATAAAATACAGCATAGTCAACACTACTACACTGTAAAAACACAACTAAAATAAAATCTAAAAAAAGTCAAATATAGTGTATTGGATAACAGTTTGATCACATTATGAAAGTTAAAAGTGATTATTTAACCCGTCGTTGGTGACGTTATTTATATAACTCTGTTGTTGACGTGTGAGCGAAACGCTCACATATTAATATTAATAGTATTCTTGATAGAAATTAATACAAATAAATTTGTTTAATGATACAAGTATTAAATGTATTGAATATTATTAACTGACAAAACATTTTCTTAAAAATAATTAATTTTTTTAAGTTATAAATGACTTAGGAATTTATTTTTATTCTGAATATGAATTGTTCACATCAAATTCTGATTCTTCTTTATCTGTACATGCTATGCAAATATGGAAGGTGTGTTCTTTGCATATGTAGCATTGACATGTTTTATTTGAACAACGAGTCTGTAAAACATATTTTTGACTATAAATTTATATTATAATACATATTATAAAAATAGACGAAATTGTAAAAAAATGAATTATTTTACCTTTGTGAACCGATTTTTTCTTGATGGACAGAAGTAACATTTCGTACGGCTTGTTACTACATCACTGGTTGTTTCCTCATTCGACTTATATCCAGTCAATTTCATAATATTTTGACGAAGTGTAAATGATAAAGTAGGAATTTGTAAACGTCTAGTCATGTGATTTTTGGTTAGTTCTTTCCCTAATTCTTTCAAAAAAGTCTTCGAGGGATTACTTTATTTGTATTCTCGTAATATATTATCTGGCTGTTTATACCGGAAATATTCATTAGTGAAAAGAATACTGTAAGTGACCACCTACAGCTTACTCTTGCGACAGAGTACTCTTCTTTTTTTTCATCCACAACATCAACACCTGATTTTGTTGAATTGTAGTATAAAATCACTTCGGGTTTTTTGGCATCTGAACTGTCATCAATCAAACCTGTTTTGTGCATTGTAGATATTAGCATAACATTTTTGTTTTTACGTGAAACGTAGGATAATAAAATAATATTTTTCCCATAGCCGAATATAGTTGAATTTACCTCTCTTTTCTTTGTATCTAGAAAGTATTTCGGAATTTCCCGTTTATTTTTCCTGATGGTTCCCACAATAGTCAATTTATGATTTTCCAGTAAGTCAAGGGCCAATGGTATGGAGGTATACCAATTGTCCATAGTTATGTTTCGTCCCGTTTTTGATATTGGAGAAATTAACCATTTACGATGCTGGAGGGACAATTATCACATTTGAACGGTCCATCTGGTTGGGTGCCAACGTATACTTCCATATTTGACGTGTAATATGTTTTAGAGTCGACCAATGCTTGAATCTTTATCACATATTGTAATGATAACATAGTTATCAATTAGAATTTAGAGGTTAGTTCAATATACACTACACATGAAATATAATAGTTATTCAATTGACGTGCGGTCATTAATTTACTATATAATTTAATTAATTAATGTAATGTTGTACTTTTTGTGAAATAAATAATAAATAAATCTACATGGCGCAGTCGGTTTTGTTTAGTAAAAGGAAACAAATAATAAATAATAATAAATAAATAATAATTAAAAAGTAGAAACACGTGGTCAAAACAAGTTAAAAGTCAAAATGTCAGAACACATCAGTCTATCTACTTCTTTTGACTTGTCTGGAAGCAATATAGCAGAGAAATGGAAATTATTTAAACAAAGGTTTGATATATATTTGATGGCATCAAGTCAACAAGAGTGTGAAGAAAAACGGAAAATCACTTTAATGTTACATTGTCTTGGCTCTGAAATTCTACCAATTTATAATAGTTTTGAATTTAATAAAGCTAACGATGCAGCTAAGTATGATGCAGTTATACGTAAATTTGATGAATATTTTATCCCTAAAAAGAACATAGTATATGAACAACACATGTTCTTTACAAGAGATCAAAAGACTGGAGAAAGCATCGATGAGTATGTAAAAGAGCTCAGGTTATTAGCAGCGTCGTGCGAGTTCGGGAAGCTAGTTGACACATTGATTCGAGGAAGACTCATTTGTGGATTAACCGATAACAAAATAAAAGAGAGATTACTAAAGGAGAGCAACATCGGATTGGAGAAGGTGCTGGATGTGTGTCGTTCAGATGAAGTAGTAAGAAAACAAATGTCAGCAATGGATAATGGCACCAACAATTGCAACGTTGAAGAAATACAGAAGCTTAAGAAATATGATCATCATACACAAAGGGGAAAGCAGATTGAAGAATCTAAAGGTAAGTATAATAGTAATAAAGATGCAAAATTATAAATAATTGTAAACGATGTGAGAGGAATCATAAAATAAATAATTGTCCGGCTTATAGGAAAATGTGTAATAAGTGTGAGAAATTAAACCATTTTGCTAAACAATGTAGATCAACTAAAAGTGAGAGTAAAATTAATGAAATAGAAGAGAAAGAATTTTTTATAGGCGTTGTGGGTGAAAATAAAAATAATAACAGTGATAAAGATTGGATAGTAAAGTTGAAAACTAATGGTACAGAAATAAGATATAAAATAGACACTGGAGCTCAAGCAAATGTATTGCCAAGTGAGATATTAAAATGTATAAATCCACAGGTATTAATAGAACCAACCAAGGCAAAGCTTAGCACTTATGATGGAAACAATATTAAAGTACTAGGGAAATGTAATTTAAATATTGAAACGGGAATTAGCAATAAAAATAAAAAAAGTTGTGAATTTTATGTAGTAAAAACACAAGTAGATAAAAAAGTAGCTATTCTAGGTCTTGAAGACAGTGTAAAATTAGGCATAGTTAAACGTCTCTTAGAAATAGATGAAAATTATGAAAATATGAACATAACTAAAGAATTTAATCAGGTATTTGAAGGAGTTGGATGCATAGAAGGAAATTATGAGATAAAATTAAAAGATAATTTTGTTCCAATAGCTTGTGCAACAAGAAAAATTCCATTCTCATTGGAAGAACCGTTGAAAAAAGAATTAAATAAACTATGTGATTTACAAATAATAGAGAAAGTAGAGGAATTCACTGAATGGGTGCATCCTATTGTTATAGCTAAAAAACCAAATGGAGCTATACGGATATGCCTAGATCCACAAAATCTAAATAAAGTAATACAACGAGAATATTTTCAAATACCAACTGTAGAGGAGATTTTAAAACAATTGGCGGGGGCAAAAGTTTTTAGTACTCTAGATGCTGACACGGCTACGACGGTGGTGGCAGATGGTCCGCGGAGAGCCGGTCGTTGATGGGTAGGTCGGGTGGCACAATCGAGAGGTAAATTAGCAAACGCAAATTTCGGTTGTGGTAGTAGATTGGGTTTATTTTACCCCGTACCGGGTACACGTATATATATCAATATATGTAACAAAAACAATGTCAAAAAGAAAAAAGAAACAACTGACGGAGGGCTATATTAAAATAGATATATATCTGGTTGTGGTCGTGGTGCGTGCTCACAACGTGCGTGTGGTTTTCAGAGACGAACGGGGGTTTTTCTCCAACTGACGAGTTTACGACGGCCGGTACTCGTTCTACGTGACTCGCCTTCCCGTCCCACCTTGTGCCTTTGTGGCGCGGTGGGGGAGTTGGCGTTGTCGCGCTGTAGCCCGTAGTGGCGGTTGACGAAAAGTGTAGACTGGTCGCTGCGGTACCTGTACTTTGTACTGGTGGCCGCTGCGTACCGCGTCAATGCAAATCAAGGTTTTTATCAAATTAAATTGACAAATGAAAGTTCTAAAATGTGTACATTCTCCACGCCAATGGGACGATATAGGTTCTTAAGAATGCCTTTTGGTATTTCTTCAGCCCCAGAAATATTTCATAAAAAATTTAAACAAACATTTGAAGGGTTAGAGGGTGTTGATACATATATAGATGATATAATAGTCTATGGTAAAAATAAAGAAGAACATGATGAGAGGCTGAGAAATGTACTTCAAAGAGCAAGTGAGAGAAATGTAAAATTTAATAAATTAAAATGCAAATTTAATAAAAGTAAAGTTAATTTCTTAGGACATGAAATAACAAACGAAGGAGTAAAACCAGATTACAATAAAATAAAAATCATAAAGGAATTAAAACCACCAGAGAATAAAGAAGCATTACAGAGAATATTGGGGGTTGTAAATTATGTTGGAAAATTTTTACCTAATGTTGCACAAATAAATGCTCCATTAAGAGAGTTAATAAAAAAAGATGTTATATTTGAGTGGACAAAGTTGCATAGTGACGCTTTAGATAAATTAAAAGAAATGTTAATTAGTGAGCCAGTTTTGCAATATTATGATAGTAAGCTACCTTTAACATTATCGGTAGATGCATCAAAGGACGGTTTAGGTGCAGTACTATTGCAAAATAATTTACCTGTTATTTATGCATCGAAATCGTTAACTGAGTCTCAGAAAAAATATGCTCAAATTGAGAAGGAAGCATTTGGATGTCATAGATTTCATCAGTACATATATGGTAGAAAAGTTAAAGTAGAAACTGATCATCGTCCATTAGAATCCATATTTAAAAAACCACTAGTATTATGCCCTTTGAGACTACAAAGAATTTTAATAAAACTGCAACAGTATGAATTAATAGTAAAATACAAACCGGGTAAAGAACTATTGATAGCTGACACATTAAGCAGAATAAAATCAGAAGGTGATAGTATATTTGACGATTGGGAGAATAGAGAAGTTGAAGTTACAATTGAAGAAGTGAATGTGAGCACATCAATTAATGAAAATAAACGTGAACAAAGTAAGTCAGCTACAGAATTAGATAAAGAACTAAATTTGTTAAAACATTATGTCATTGAGGGTTGGCCGGAAAAAAGAGAGCAATTAAATGAAGAAACCAAAAAATATTGGGAGTGTAAAGAATTGATAACAGTACACGACGGAGTACTATATAAATCAAACAGGATAATTGTACCAGAAAGTTTAAAAAGTGAAATGTTGAAAAGGATTCATTTTAATCATATGGGTATTGAAAAATGTAAATATAGAGCTAGAAGCTGTTTATATTGGGTAGGTATGAATAAAGACATAGAAGGAGTTGTGAATAAATGCCAAATTTGTTTAAAATATAGAAAAACAAACACAAAAGAGCCGCTTGAGTGTTCGGAGGTACCAGATAAACCTTGGCAGGTGGTAGGTACAGATTTGTTTTATTTTCGAGGAAAAAATTATGTTTTGATAGTAGATTATTTCTCTAAATTTGTAGAATTTGTAATGATACCAAAACTAACTAGTAGTAACACAATTAATGCAATCAAAAGTAATTTCTCTAGGCATGGGGTACCTGAAACCATTAGATCTGATGGCGGTACTCAATACACATCAGAAGAGTTTCAAAAATTTATAAAAGAGTGGCATATAAAACACATAATATCGAGCCCTACTAATGCACAATCAAATGGAATGGTAGAAAGACATATCCAAACAATAAAAAAAATGTTGATCAAGGCAGATGAGGATAACAAAGATGTATATCTAACGTTATTAGAATATAGAAATACACCAATAAGTAAAGATTTAGCATCTCCTGCTGAAATATTAATGGGTAGGAAAATAAAAGGGTTGTTACCTATAGAAGATGAAAAAGGGAAATATGTGGAGGTGAGAGAAAAATTGATAGAATTACAAAATAAACAAAAACAGTATTATGATAGAAACGCTAAAGGATTAAAAAGAAAAGGAGTTAAAGGAAGGGGATAAGGTTTATTTACAAAAAGAAAGAAATGGAAAACAGTGGAGTCCAGGAGTAATAAAAAATAAAATAGATGGTAGAAGGTCATATATTGTAAAATTAGATAAAGGAGGAGAATTGTGGAGAAACAGGAGACTATTACATAAGACACCAGAAGTATTAGAGAATAAAAATGGAGAAAAGAACAAGGAAAATAAGAATGTAATAGATAGAGAAGGAAGGACTGAATATAAAAGAAAGACAAAAATACCTGGAAAATTTAAAGATTTTAAGATGTAATAAATAATCAAATATATTGTGTTTTTAAAATTATGTTTTTAAACTATTAGGTATGTTTTATTTTGATTATGTTTTTAAAATTATGTTTTTAAACTATTATGTTTTATTTTGATTATGTTTTATTTTTATTGTTTTATTTTTATTTTTTAATTGTCTTGTAAAATGATGTTTTAATTTAATTTTGTAATTAACTAAAAAAGAGAGATGTAATGATAACAGAGTTATCAATTAGAATTTAGAGGTTAGTTCAATATACACTACACATGAAATATAATAGTTATTCAATTGACGTGCGGTCATTAATTTACTATATAATTTAATTAATTAATGTAATGTTGTACTTTTTGTTAAATAAATAATAAATAAATCTACACATATTTATTCGGTTTGCTCGGTATATATTGCCTAAAACTACATCGACCTCTAAAACCTTCCAACATTTCATCGATGGTGCAATTTTCACCGACGGTATAACATTCAAGACATCGTTTTACAAATCCGTCAAAAACAGTTCGTATTGGTGCTAATTTGTCTGTAGTCCTTCTATAATTTCTTGTTTCAATGTCATCAAATCGGAGTGCCCGTAGTAGAATGTAAAATCGCTGTTCAGACATGGTTGATCGGAAATATTCCGGTCGAAACCCTTCATCACACCATAAATCCTTTAGAGTAGGATAAAAAAGACAGTTCCAAAACCTGATCCCTGCAGGCGTTTCCCTATACCGCCTTGCTGATTCCTGACACCCGGTTCCAGACCCTCTGCTGATTCCGCCGCCGACGGCTGATTCCACCACCGGTCGCGCACGTGCGCGAGATACCCCCCACCCTCGCCGCAACCCATTCCATGGCCGCCGCCCGGGGAAAATAATTTAAAAATTGTTTTCCCCGGACTGGGATTCGAACCCGGACCCATTGGTTGATGAGCGATGACCGTACCACTGCGCCACCCCGTTACATTTACTTCTCATTAATAACTAGCCTTATTTAACTTGTAATAAAATATGTCGCCAACGTGCATGACTTATATCTGCGTTATCACATCTGCGTTATCATATCTACGTTATCACATTACTTCTTCCCCTATCGAACTTGTAATAAAATATACCGCGAACGAGTGTATATCATATCTACGTTATCACATATACCCTTATTTTGTAATAATAATATACCGCCAACGTGCATGACTTATATCTGCGTTATCACATCTGCGTTATCATATCTACGTTATCACATTACTTCTTCCCCTATCGAACTTGTAATAATATACCGCGAACGAGTGTATATCATATTTACGTTATCACATATACCCTTATTTTGTAATAATAATATACCGTCAACGAGTGTATATCAGTTATCATATCTACGTTATCACATTACTTCTTCCCCTATCGAACTTGTAATAAAATATACCGCGAACGAGTGTATATCATATCTACGTTATCACATATACCCTTATTTTGTAATAATAATATACCGCCAACGTGCATGACTTATATCTGCGTTATCACATCTGCGTTATCATATCTACGTTACCACATTACTTCTTCCCCTATCGAACTTGTAATAAAATATACCGCGAACGAGTGTATATCATATCTACGTTATCAAATATACCCTTAACTTGTAATAATATACCGCCAACGAATGTATAGCTGCGTTATCACATTATTTTAATATATATGTAATATTGTTCTCCACTTTAAATATTATATTCCCAAAATTATTAAAATATATACATATCTGTTTGTAAACGTCGACAGCCTTAACGAACATATGGCAACTAACCCTCCTATAGTCAAACAATTGTAAGCGTTAACGGACATGTAGCTGCATGCAACATCCCTGCAGGGACATGTAGATGTTCCTCCCTCCAGATGATATTCAATGTATACGTTAAATACCATAAAATAAAATCAGTCGCTCTACATCCACCCGAGTGTCTACTCTGTCCGTACGTTCATCTCGTTTTAAAATAAAAATATTTTTTCGGTGTTTAAAATAAAATAATTTTTCGGTGTTTAAAATATTTTTTCGGTGTTTAAAATAAAATAATTTTTCGGCGTTTAAAATAAAATAATTTTTCGGCGTTTAAAATAAATATGGCTGGACCAGTCGCAAATATGGCTAATATTTGGAAGAAGAAGCCTTTTAAATATACTCCACCATCACCGCCAGCTAATCTCATCGATTGTAGTAATTTAACTATCGATTTCGCGGCTCGTAAGTTTTTAAACATTGGACTAGACCCTACCGACGAATTCAATACCAGGATACATATTATAACAGCTTCACGTTATGTAAATATTCCTGTCGACTTTCTAAATCGAATATTCAGACTTATGGGAAACATTCTATCGTTCATACTCGATCGACCAGAAAAATATAAACGAAAATTATTTTTGGAGACAGACTCAATTTCATTATCTAGTGTGGTATATCAATCGGAGAATACACTCGTTATAGAATCAAAAATTCAAGACGGTTATCGTGTTTTGTTAAATCGTACCGACCTATTACTCTTGCAAGATTTAGAATCTACCATTTCTGAGATCATCGATAGAAAATCTATTATAATTAAACCAATTGTAATACATCAAATTGATCTAATCGCACCATTCTTAAAATCAAACTCGATGTTAAGACACTCGACACTCGAAATAATGAGAAACCGTGTGAGAAACGTCAATAATGATTTCATTTCAATACACGTTATTGGTGAGAACGACTACATTTTCACAAGTCAGTTAAAATTATATGCAACTGATTGTATCGTTCAAAAATGGATGGAAAAATTGGAAAAAGATGAGGTACGAATATATTATATTATCATTATTATGTTATGTTAATAAATTTAATTTTTACAGGGATACAATGGTCAGTGTTCATTAGTTTATTCTCCGCCATCGTTTAACAGTTTATATGGACAGGTAATAAACAGTTTTTAAATTTAACCCACAAAACATATTTTAATTTTAAATATTTTTAGGAAAATCTGCCATTAATCTCGCCCTTATCTCCACCGACACAAGAGAGCCACGTCGAAAACATGGAGTATTCTCTACCCACACAGGAGAGCCCCGTCGAAAACATGCAGTATTCTCTACCCACACAGGAGAGCCCCGTCGAAAACATGCAGTATTCTCTACCCACACAGGAGAGCCCCGTCGAAAACATGCAGTATTCTCTACCCACACAGGAGAGCTTCACCGAAAACGATGGACCATTTGGACCACAGTATATATATAACTAATTTTATTTGTACTATTGTAATTTTTGTGTAAAATAAAAAAACAACCGTGATATTTAAAAAACAAGTCTTTTTATTTATTAGTCATAAGGTTTTATTATATAAGGTTACAATATATATAATACATTCATATATATTTGAAAAAAAAAAATATATAATGTACATTTTTATAATTTTCTAACATCACCACTAAACGGGTTATAAGTTATAATCTGGTCATGTAATATTAAGCAATATGCTGCAGTCTTTTATGGTATAACTGTATCCGTTTCAAATTCAATACGTAGATCTACGGTCGACGACTTTACATTGTCGTTTTGACGTGATATATCGACAACGATGATTGGAACATAGTTTTGATAAATATGTTTTGATAATAATGGTTCGCAATAGTCTCTCTCATAATACGATTTTTGAAAATCTGTATAGGCCTTATACAAAATACTAGTTGTATTATTTTTAAAATCAGCGCGAAAGTCTTCATATGGATACACTTGAGAATTTAAGTGAACCTTAAGGTTTTTTAGTTGACAGTGATCGAATCGTCCAGCATCGATTTCAATATTTTTTTTTCGATTTGTTTGTAATCCAAACAGTATAAATCTCGGTTTTTCTAGCAAGCTGCTGGACTTTACCGTCCACGAATGAGAAGTATTTCTAGGAAGTATCGGATATTCACACAGGTCCCAAGTTCTGAACGCACACGATAGTGTTTTATGTGAATCTATTACTTTTATCAGCCTTAATTTTTCTCTATCACTAACTCTGATAATAGGCATCTTCCAAGTCACCTTAGTAAGTTCAATTGTAATTTTTTTTTTTTTTCAACGGATGCAGTTGCGCCCTCCCCAACAACATGTATCGCATCCGGGTCGGTAGATGCACGATTTAAAATCAGTTGTTGATTACAATTGAGTAATATTTTTTTATAGTCTTCGCAAAATCCGAATAAATGTTTTAGAGGGATACACCCGGCAAATACATTGTTACTCATAAAGTTTTTATTATCTTCACTATCCATCGCTGAATCCCAGGTATTTAAATCGTTTGGAGTATACGAACAGTAGGCTTTCAAACAAGACGAAACTCCCGGTGTTTTTAATTTTTGTATTTCTATTCCGTTTATTTCATATCGCATTTCAGAGAATAAAAATGCTAATCCATTATTCAAAAAACGAACATCTCCAGCAGCATCGGTAGGTTTATTTACTTTCCCCTCGATGTAAATATAACTTTCACACGGTAAAGTGTATGAATCCATATTTAAAATACTTATCCTGATTTCATCGTTATTTGATAAAGACATGTTTGAGTACGGGGTGAACGAATGATAATCCATTTGTGTTATTTTACACTCGTCGACATAGTCGGCCGTAACGTCTAAATACGAGTCATCCATGATTAAACTTGCAACGAACGGAGAAAATTTAAATTATTTTTCGTGAGCTTGGTATTTTTCGGTTTGGAAATAGTTTTTTTCGGTTTCGATATAGATGTCGACTTCTTGACGGCAGACGGTAAACTGACAGGTTTTTTGATTGTACCGGTTTTTATATTAAACTTGAGCGCCATATCCGCGCACTATTTGTAAACGAACTGTTATCGGCTCACCACGCAGATTAATTAAACATTCGTTCTGGTCTTTTAGCACGATATTCACTCTAGATACTGATCTCGTGTTGAGCGCATAAAAAACTAGATGTCTAGGTATTTCAACGATTTTATACCCTGCAGGTACAGATGGATACAGCTCATGTATAGTCTGGCTCGGTGTTCCATCACAGAATGAACCGGTAATCAAGTTACACTCTACTTTTATACAGTTTATTTTCATAATATTAACTATATTTTCCGATTCGTAACTAGATCCAGTGGTGTATACACCCTTTTTAAATCCTAATAATTTGGCTACACTATTTTCAACTGAGAGGTCTACATCGTGACTACACGACATAATACACTTTAATGTTCTACTGTTTGCTTTTAATTCAAACCAGGGGACAGAGTCTGGTAACATTTTTTGTATAATACTCTCCAATTGGTCCAACTCATACGTCCCCGTAGGAATAACTATGTTTTCGTTCTGTCCGATGAAATTTCGGAAACCGATAGTATTGCATCCAGGCTCAATGTTAGGTATCGAATTATTTGTTTGTAAGCTCAAAAGGCATATTTGTGCTGTGCTTTCTACTTCCAACGGTGGAAAAATGTCACATGAATATTCGCTCGAGTTCCCGTTTAATGTTATCGTGTACATGATAAAAATTTTAAACACAAGTGTCCACAGTTTGTAGTATTATATTTCTGTTCTCTGCTATAATTGAAATCGATATTGCATCCGTGAAAATATTTTTGTACTTCTAATGGCGGTGGTAGATTTCCAAAACTATCGTAATATTGTACTTGTTTTCCGATTTTCTTATACGCTATCCAGTGAGTACCTGTACCGTTTTCTGTATCCAAGTTAACAATCGCTGATTCTATTCGTTTACGACGAACAGGTAACCTGTCTCGAGTAAACACGCCGACGAAATGAGGTATTTTAATCAAACGAGCGATTTTTATAAGTTCAAAATCATACAGCGCTCTTCTGGGTAACGTAGTTATTAGTTTTTTTTAGTTTTTCTTGTTTTTGAACCACCAACACCACCACTTTTATATGGTGTGATTTTATACGAGTTGCCTTTATACGGCGCGACGTATAATCCGCCGCCCAAATGAGATTTCGAATTTCTTTTAAATTCACTAGCCATCTTCACAACGTTGGCAACACCACCAGTCAACGCTCCGAATCTTTAGACTTGAACCTATCCCAGGCTCGCTGCTCTAATATATAGTCAGCCTGGTTACGATCTGTGATAGAGTTACTACGATCGTATGCAATATCATGGTCTTTACACGCAGTGTCTAAAGGGTTTATTCCTTTATCTCCGCGAGCTAAACGTTTTTTTTAAATTTGTACCAGGACCACAATATTGATAACCTAGAGAGAAATATTATTATTATTATAACTAATATAATATACGCATATTATGATCTCACCAGGTACGTGAAGCTCTAATGGTAATTTGTTTATAAGCGTGTTGATAAGACCAGCGCCTTTATTGTTGTACCTCCTTCGAGCGAGTGACATCGTGTACTGATCAAGTTTACTGTGTTACATAGATATTTATTTAAAAAATGAAATTCCTTAAACAAGATATACAACTCACAGTTGAAAATGTGGACCCACCTACTTCGTATAAAAAACAAAGACATGGAACGCTTCTACCTAATACTTTAAGATCACTTATCGTAGGTCCTTCGGGTTGTGGGAAAACTAATTTAATATTCATATTATTAACACATATAAACGGTGTACGATTTAACAACGTTTACATATATTCGAAAACATTGAATCAACCGAAATATAAATTATTGAGTGATATTTTATCAGACATTGCTGAAATACAATTATTCACGTTCTACGAAAACGATCAAGTTATTGAACCTGAAAAAGCTTTACCAAACTCTGTGTTTATTTTCGACGATATTATAACTGAAAACCAAAAGATTGCTAGAACTTACTTTTCCAGAGGTCGACATAATTTAATAGATGTTTTCTATTTAGCTCAGAGTTATTCAAAAGTGCCTAAACAACTTTTGCGCGACAACGCTAATTTTATTGTACTATTTAATCAAGATGATACAAATTTAAATCACGTTTACATGGAACATTGCTCTGGTGATATGTCATATACAGAGCTTAAAGATTTTTGTACTTCATGCTGGCGTAAAGGGAGATTTGAGTTTATCGTCATAAACAAAGACTGTGAACGCGATAATGGACGATATCGTTACGGCTTCGATACGTTCGTCGTTATATAAACTGGTGTTTTTTATAAAAACACTTCATTCGTAAATATGTCGCCTAACGACGAAGTACTCGGTGAATTAATTAAAGCCAAAGAAAATATTAAACGCAAGTACACTGCATTATAACACGGAAAAGCTGATATTCATTCAATAGTAACAGAAAAATTAAAGCCGATTATCGAACCATTAAACGATATTCATAATTCGACATCACAACCTTGGGACATAAGTGTTCGAAATATTGAAGAAAATAATACAGAAAATAATACAGAAAATTCTAGAGTTTTTAAAATAAACGAGTTGTTGGATTCATACAGCATAGACAAAACGTACGGTCCTAAATTACGATCGAACGGGGACGCATATTTGGGTAAAAAAGAAATTAAACTTGACGGAAATAAATTAATTATTGAAGATATATCATACCCGTTAACACAAGGGCTTGTTAGTTTAATAATCTCAAAAACTCCGAAAATCTATACCACAGACGACCTAGACGCGTATAAGCGCATATTAATTTCAGACATCAGCACATTTGACATCAGACGAGAAAAAAATTAAAAAAGGTGGAAATAAATTCACTGATATAATCAAACCATTGTTCCCAACTGGTAGTGGGTTATCTATGAAACTACAAAATAAAAGTATAGTGTACTGGAATGATCCTAATGAGCTAGTCGATCGTTTACGACTACTTTTAGCTTCTCAAGCTGCTGGTAATACAGGGCTTTCCAACGAAATACTTTCAATTTATGAAGAATTGTATGAAGCGGGTTTGATAAAACGAATTCCAAATGTCTAAACGTGACATCGCTTTCGAACTACACAAACCAGCCAGAAAAAATTATACGAGGCGAAGAGTTAATGTGTATGGAAAAAACGATCTATGGCAGGCCGACTTGGTCGAAATGATTCCTTATTCAAAGATTAATGGTGGTTACAAATATTTCCTGGTTGTAATTGATGCATTTACAAAACTTTCTTGGGCGAAACCGTTAAAGAGTAAATCAGGGAAAGAGGTTACTAGCGCTATGGCTACAATATTACTTGATCGGTCACCAAAACTTTTACAAGTCGATAACGGAAAAGAATTTTACAATACGACATTCGATGCGTTGATGAAGAAACATAATATACATAAATATTCCACGTATAGTACAACGAAAGCGTGTATAGCAGAACGCCTGAACATGACAATTAAAGGAAAAATGTATAGAGAGTTCACTGCACGAGGATCACATGAATGGGTTTCCATTTTACAATCTCTGATTAACGAATATAACAATTCAAAACATAGAACAATAGGTATGACGCCTATACAAGCTGATGCAAATCCTTCTTCAGTGAAATTAAAGCAACGTCAAATTAAAAATGTAAAGATTAAATTTAACATCGGTGATAATGTAAGGATAAGCACGTATAAAGGGGTATTTGCAAAAGGTTATTTACCGAGCTGGTCCACAGAAATATTTAAAATTATAAAAATAAATAAAACTTTTCCTACTACTTATCAACTACAAGATTATACTGGAAAACCGATTGCAGGCTGTTTCTACTCTGAGGAAATTCAGAAAACCATTTACCCAAATGATTATTTAGTCGAAAAAATTATTCGTAAGAAGGGAAACCAAATGTTTGTAAAATGGTTAGGGTTCGATAATACACACAATAGTTGGATAAATACGATAGACATTAGAAAATAGTGTCAGTCGAGCTATAGGCATGGACGTGTTCGGAAGTTCTCAGGCTGGTGAAACAAATAAATTTGTGACAAATCTTGAAAAGACAATCAAATCGTTTTCGTCTAAATTGGATAAAATCGAACATTTACTTGAAGAAAATCAAAAATCCGTTAATATACAACAAGAACAAACAAAAAAGTTAGAATTAACGTGCATAGAGATTACAGAGCATATGACAAGAGGCGAAGTATCATCACAATATATCAAAGAAAGTATAGGCGAGATTAAAAAAATAATACCAGCTATACTGAGCCGTCTTAACACTATAGAAACTTATTATAAAGACAAGCCATAATGTCTTCAGCCATCATCGATATACAATGTGTTCTTGGAATGGATAATAAATACATGATTAAAGAAATGTCTATTAAAGACACAGAATCATGGGCAAGCCAACATTGGATTTTTAAAAATTCTAAATCTAAGCAGGACAATAAGAGTCGAACAACTAATAAGTGGTTGGAACGTAACTGTCATAATCTATCAATAGAATATGGTGATGTCGAGTATGAAGAACTAAGTAGAATATTGAATTCCTTAAAGTTTAGAAACATTTACGTAAAAGGGGAGCAGAAAAAACAACTTATTATAGAATTTATACCACACGTCGTAATTATTAACATTGAAGATATAGGATGCCCTCGATTAGATCAAATATGTGATGAAGAAACTTTGCCATGTTGTATTTTTCATATGGGGATTAACCCTAAACAATGTACATTTTATAAAGTATTTAGTCTAAGAAGATGGTTTGTAAATAATTGTTGAAATGTTTTGTAAATAAATATCAAATTTATTTTTATTACTGAAGAGTTCTTTATCCTAACCTATCCTAACTTAATATCTACCTACAATATCTAGAGGGATACTTTACAAGATAGAAAAAAATAATATCCCTGTAGATATTTTACAAAAATGAAATAACTACAAAGGTATTTTACAATTCAACATCTATTTTAGAATAAAAAACCATCTGTCCAGCTTTAGAAGTTGTATTTATTCATCTTGCTCAGCTAGTGCATCGGGTTCCCTATAAAATTCATAAATATTATAAGTAGAATAAAATTATTTTTAACTCACTCTGTGGAGTAGTGTCCGTGAGCTAGGGTATGTATTTTATCCTCGAGTATAATCCTCTTGTCATCGAAACTATTATAAGTGACTTTGTTTGATTTAATGGTCTTCAATTGATGTTTGAATGAACGGATAGAGACATTGTCTGTCTTCATATTCAAGGTTGCATCCCCAAACAGACAGCGATAATGATCGTCGAAGTTCATGTGGTTTTTCACTACATGTCCTCGGATTCCTTTCGCCCGGATCTTCTCCTTACCATTGATCTTATATGCATAAGACTTTGAACGTAGTGCACAAAAATCTGTCATAACCTCTGAATTAGTCTCATCGGAAAACAGACCCGGAATTTTCTTTCGTTCGGCAATGTAACACGGATGGTCTCGTGGTAAGTCTGATGTATCCATTCGATCGAGTAAAATGGAATTATTTTCCGAGTCTTTGTAAAAATCATCGGTCTGGATATAGTATACCAGTGAATCTAAAATAACATTATAAATTAACATATGAAAATTAGTTTAATTTGAAAACATTTACCTGTATCAGTATACATGAGCTCAATTTTATTTCCATAATGAGCTTGCATAACGTTGTAATGATAATCATACATAACGGTCTTAGAAATTTCCAATACTGCAAAACCTATTGAAAATTAAAAAATATTAAAATATGGTTGATAATAGTAAATTAATTGTATATATTTACCTATATATATTGGCTTGCAAAACTTGATAATTTTATTTTCTAATGATATGGCATTCAGAGTTTCATTGTATGTAATGCAGTGTTTGAATGTTGTAAGGTTTATAAGTTTTTGCAGACGTTTTTCACTACAAACAAGCACCATTTTAATTCTAAGTCTTAAATTCTCCATCGTCTTCCCTTTAATTAGATATGTTAGTAAGATAATTAAAAATATATTAAATTTATATATATATACCGAAAACAGCGTTGTTTAAAAGTTTGAAAAAGTCCTTTTCGAAGTCGTTTTTAGCTTTTTTTCGCATCTCAGTGTTTAATTCTATATATTTCTTAAGCCAGTCTGACTGATTAAACTGTATAACTCTGTGGACCTAAAATAAATTTATAATTTATAATTTATAAATAAAATAAAAAATAAATATGGTACTTTTTCCACTACTAGTCCGTTTTTAATGGCCTGCTGTAGGTTCCGATAATGAATCACGTAGTTTTTCTTTGAATGGAGTGTTGCCATTAGTTTTTTAACTTTTGAACCGGGTGGAATATCATTTTTCGGTAGGAATGGCAAGTCATTATGTTTGTCATGAAGTTCTTTTGGGTATGATATGTCAACCTCATACATCCGACCTATTGGTGAACTATCGTCTAAAGCATTTAACCCATCTAGTGTGGGTTCGACCCACTTAAATCCACCGTATGGCATGAATTGTGACATTGCGTAACCATACAAATTGTTACCTGGAATTTAAATAACAAATTAAATTAATTTAATTTAAAATATTAAAATTATTCTTACAATCCTGATAAACAAGCCATGATTTCGGTTTTGTTGGATCATAATCTGGTGTCTTTTCATTATTCGCCTTTGCATATCTCATGCTCGCCTGAGTCAACCCACCACGAATTCCTATAATAAAATCAAGTATTATTTCACATTTTAAAAAAAAAAATAAATAATCATTTTACCTTTTTCAATCATTAACAACATGTCATAATCATGAAGTAATTCGAGTTGTTGGCCCGTGTATTTCAACATACAGTCAAAACTAAATCCTGGCGCCGTGTAGTAAAATGATGGATCCAGATGGTAGGTGGTTAAACAGAGGTCTCGGAAATTTTCAAACACATCAGTCAACAGTAGCACATCGATTTTTAAATAAAGATCAGAGTATTCCCCGAGTGTTTGACAGCTGAAATGGTTCCAAACTGTATTTGCATGTTCAAAATCCTCATGTTTTATATGTGATTCTTCCAATGAACTGTAAAAATCTTTTTCTGCCGGTAAACTGGTTTCTTCGAGCTTATCCCAATCATCTGTATAGTCATACGGGTATACACCCTTACGGGTAACTAGTGGTAAATCCTGTGCGGAAAAATGTTTTGCGCTGTTTCTAAACTTTTCAAATCCAGGTGTGATTAAACTTTTTGAAAGTGTTGATAAGCTGGAGGCCATAAATCTCAGTGTATCGATAAATCTTAATGTGAACGAATTGCTTATATATTTTGAAAACGTAATAAACTTTTCTTCGCTGTTTGGTATTACAGAGATGGAGTTTGTATCATATCCAAGACGAGTGACAATGAAATGTGAATCATAATTCGATAAATTATGAAAAAATACCGGTACAAAGTTTGGTGTTTGAAGTTTAAGATTACACGTATTGCATAAGGATTGTCTAAATTTTCCCGATAAATGGCAGTGATCTGCCACTTTATGATTTTCACGAGAAAACTTGGTCTTACATAAATTACAATTATTACATAATTCGTGTGTTTTTCGTTGTTCACCCGTGAAAATTATAGGAATGTTTGTTTTGAGTAATTCTTCAGTTTTTTTAGCTATATCCACAATACTATCTACAAAATGTTTCGCCACGTCCTTATTATTTTCATTTCCACGGTAGATTACGGGTGATGTTGGAATTCCGAATTTTTCAAGCAGTTCCATCGGTATTTCGTCATTTGCTTTAACCATATACCCATAGCTCATGGGTTCGTGTTCTTGAAAAGCTGTTGTTTTTTCTCCAATTTTCTCATCAGTTTTCTTGAGAATTGCTTCGAAATCTGCATAAATTACTATAGGATGACGTTGTGTTTTATCCCATGCAGTAAACTCGAGTATTGACCCAGGTTCAGGTATCTGAGGTAGTATGGGTTTGTGCTCCCCACATATTAATTTATGTTGTTCTAGTCCCGCCACGCCGTTTAATTTATATTTGTACTGTTGTTTGTCGAATGTTGTGAAGCACCGTTTGCAAAATATTGTTTGTCCATCGTGTTTGGTTTTTTGTGATCTGATGAGCCGTGAAAAATTAGAGATGTAGCTATAGTGACTGTTATCCCCGTCTGATATTATAAGTAGATCAAAATGGTCGGGTTTTTCTTCATGTACTACTTTCAGAGGGAATACTTTATATTCCGGAAATTTTGGTGGTTGAAATTTCTTATCGATACCGTAAACATTTACGGAAACGTTTGGGTTATTTTTTTCAAAAATTTTAACCTGGTGTAGTGGTGTCGGGAACGATATATTTGTAAAATTATATTTTTTTTCGTGTTTTATATAATTATCACCAATACGACATTTATTTTCTCCTGTAACATGTTTTGCTAGGATTGCCCATTTGAAGCATTGCATGTCTATGTTTTGAGGGTTAATCGTGGCTTTTTTATTTTCTATCGCATCTGGTAGTTGTATGTAGGATGAGCCGCCTATAGGTGTATATTTATATACACCTAACATTAAACCGTCTATACATTGTAATGTGAAACCACTACCCTTGCTTGTATACTCGTCTTGCTCTTTCATTAATTTAGCGAATGCCTCTTCAACAATTTCCTGTACTCCGGTATCACAGAAAACCGCCTTAGCCGATGTTTTAAAAGCACGGTTTTCCGATGAATATTCGACATTTGGTATATTATATGTCGCCTCAAGCTTTAAATTAAACTTGATCGGATTTTTACTCGCAATTGATTTTAGTAAATTGATTAGTTCGGATTTAATAGAATCAAGGAAGTAGATGTAGTTTTGAATATTGCCGGTATTTTTTACGTAATACCAAGTGATTGTGTTGTTTGATGACGTGGAGATTTGTGTAAACCCGGGGGACTTTACGAGATTCAAGCGTAATTTTTTTGCCCTGACAGCAGATTTAGTGTTTGCACTGGAAACGCGTTTTCCATTATCAAGAGTAGTGTATGAATCTTTTTTTAAAAAAAAAAACCTTATTAGTCTATACTGCGTTTATAAAAATTAAATTACTAACCTTCCTTTTTACAGAATCCAAGGTTTTCGATGATATCTGCAACTTGAGCGTAATCGCCATCGTCATCCACGTTGTTGTAAAATTCATCCATCACGTTATCTCGTACTGTTGACATTATGTTATCTCGTACTGGTGATACGCTATCTCGTACTGCTGATAGTTTATCATTTCGGACGGATGGTTCCACCGGAGAGTCTGTCACGGCATCATTTAGGGTTGGTATCACCGGTGAACCGTTTACCTCGATATCTCGTACACATGACGAACCTGCTGGAATATCAGGAACAAATATTTGGGGTGCGATCTGTATATTTCCTTGCTGCATGATACCTAGTAAAAAATATAATATAAATAAATATTTAAAGTGTAAAACAGAAATGCTTACCATGAACATTATCGGGGGTGGTTGTTTTCGGCATGATTCGAATATTTCTTTGCAGAATCGGGGCTTGTATAACACCTAGTAAAAAAAAAAAAAAAAATATGTATATAAATAAATATTTAAAGTGTAAAACAGAAATACTTACCATGAACATTTTTCAAATGTTTTTTGAGGTTGGTCTTGTAACTGAATGTAATGGAGCATCTAGTACACGGGAAACGGACACCGCCATGTGTTTTTCGGTGGGCAGTTAAATTACGTTTCGCCGTGAATTCCGAAGAACATTGATCGCATTTAAAAAAATTTATATGCGTTTTTCGGTGAACCATCAAATTAGTTTCGTACATGAATACCAAAGGGCATTGCTCGCATTTAAACATTTTTAAATAAACGCACGAGAAAAATTAATACGGCAAATTAAAATGGAGTAAATTACGTACGTTGTAATACAACAGTGTGAATCGTACTAACCGACTTTCCCTTACAGACACACCAGGAGATGACATCCCCCGCCACCGCTCGTCCTATCATCTGGACCTAACATTCCTCACCACCACCACTCACCCCCCAATCATAGGGATCTATACCGTATACGATGTTCGGACATCTGTTGTATAGATTCCATGAATCCGTATCCCTACGGATAACAAAAGATTTTTTCAGACCTTTTTTTTTCTATAAGTAATATATAAACTAAAATATTTAAAACTATAATATATATATATATATATACAGGATATAACCATCTACCAAGTCTCCTCCTCATAGTATAGACGATTATGTACGTAACCAAGATTAAATACACTACCAAAATTATACGATCGATTGGTTAATGTTATATTAAGTCTCCTGTGATTAACTTCGATGTCTAACTGGTAAAGTATATTATCATGGTTTTTCGATTCTATGAGGAGTGTGTTGGATAAATCTAAATAACTTAGATGTTTAGTATTTACATTTTTAAAGAGTAAAAGAAAAATTTTAAACGTTAAATGTTGCCAATAATCCTTACCTACCATAACGTCCCTCAACTCTAGGTTTTCGATATCGAAATATTTACACATACACAATTTGAAAGCTAGATCATCCAAATATCGGGAACCTGAATTATGATCCCAAACCAGGCTCCCCCATAACAAATGCTGGTTCCAGCTAGCATGGCCACGATCACATTTCAAGTTTTAAACATATTCATATAATTTACGAAAAAAATATTCGAAATCGTAGCTTGAATACTTAGCCAGAAGCGGAACCAGCCATTCGAGATGGTATTTGAACTTTTCAGCAATAAAGTTATACCATAACTGCCTATCAAGCATATGGTATAAATAACAGAAATCCCTCATTTTACCCCTACAATTTTGACAATTATTTTCGAAATTGCTATGGGCACTACATGTAGAAGTTAATAATTTTTCTAATGTTGTTTGAAAATAATTATGTACTACTTCTAAGACTGTAAAAAAAAAAAAAAAAAAATCGTACTAATATTAAAAATTATACTTATATTAAATATATGTATATATTTACTTGAATCAGAGTCCATTGTATTTGAATTGAGTGTCACAGAAATAAAAAAATTAGATACAAACACTTTGAATACTGAATTGGTAAAATCGAAATATTTTTATATCATTTTAATCACAGAAATAAAAATATCAGATACAAACACTTTGATAGTTTGAATACTACTGAATCGTTAAAATCGATAGATATTTATACGAAAAAAAGGATTTGATATCATTTTAGTAGTCATATAATAGGAGGTCCCGTTATACCCTTATAATCTGTTTGACCCTGACAATACTATACAGAAAAATGTTATATGATTTGATATATTATAACTAAATGTAAGTATTTTGGGGGAAAGAGTTCAGTGGGTAAGGGACATGATTATTTGAATAAACATGTGTGATGCATCTTCATTGTATTAAATATTCTTTCAGTTACATCGAATATTTCTAAGATAACCCTATACGATCATAAATAACCTCTTGCTCACATGTATACATTTTTAAAATATACTTATATATCCTAGCATGGTAGGTTTATCGTATACATGCTACCGGTAGATATGATGATTAGAACTTAACAGAATATTATTTGAATTCGTAAATTGCTTGAGAACGGTTATTAGCCTTTTATTTTATGGTATTTAACATATACATTGAACATCTAAATGTCCCTGCAGGGATGTTGCATGCAGCTACATGTCCGTTAACGCTTACAATTGTTTGACTATAGGAGGGTTAGTTGCCATATGTTCGTTAAGGCTGTCGACGTTTACAAACACATATGTATATATTTTAATAATTTTGGGAATATAATATTTAAAGTGGAGAACGTGCGCGACCGGTGGTGGAATCAGCCGTCGGCGGCGGAATCAGCAGAGGGTCTGGAACCGGGTGTCAGGAATCGGCAAGGCGGTATAGGGAAACGCCTGCAGGATCAGGTTTTGGAACTGTCTTTTTTATCCTACTCTTTAGATTTACATGCCTACTGCGTAGAAATCCTGCTAAGTATAGTAGTCCAAGAAGCGCATCAATTTCTTCTTTATCAGTATCTGGTATAATAGTTGGTCGTTGATATTTCGCACGTAATTTTAGCAAATATTTATTTGTACATATTACTATTTCAATGACCACAGAGTCAAGGAAAAATAGTTTCCAGCAATCTAAAATAGTTGTAGCATTTTTAGCGACGGCATTGACACCAAGGCGCTGAGTTATAATGTTATGAGCACGTTGTTTAGTTTTATTGGGAAGAGAGTTTTTATACCATTTTGTTTTTTCGTCTTTACTCAAGTAAAACTCATTTTCAGAAGAAAAACTAGTATTATTATCGGTATCACCAAAATCATCATCATTTTCACTTTCATTTTCACTATTATTATTACGCAAGTCAAATGCATTACCTGGTACGAAATTGGGATCATCGTCAGAGTCATCACTATCCTCTAATTCTAGGTCTTCGTCAAATTCATCCAACCTAGCACATACTTTGTGATCACTTTTACGAGACATTTTTTGCCTAAATCTTTTGTAAACACGTAAATATAATAAGGTATTAATATATTTTCCGCGAGACGACCGTACGACGAAAATATACCAGCAGTACTGATAAATAATAATAATACAAATATGTAGTATGGAAAATGTTTTTCTTTTCTTCTTAGTATCTTTTGAGACATCCTGTCCACAGGATTTGTAATATTTTTTTGTAAGCAAATCAGAACAAGCTCTTATATAGTCCTGTTATGATGAATATTGGGTAAAACTTTGAACCATAGCTGAAAGCAGAGCCAAAGAATTATTGCAAACAGTCTCCTTTGGTTTTTTGCTGTCAGAACTTATCCACTGTAAAAGCCAATTTGAAATTGCAATATTAGTGTGTCTTTCGCCAACCATATTTGTGACAGTGAAGTTTTGATTTTTTTGTTTGTCATATAGGTACAAGTGCTTTGTATAAGTAAATTGATTTTGTCTTTTCCATACCAAATTTATGAAATTGTTTTACAATTGAACCAGTTGCGTCGATTATAAGTTTTGGAGTTTCTGTACTATTACAATATCCTCTATATAAATTTATTTGTTCTGCGCAATGGTAATGTATAAAAAAGGGGTCACATCCTATATCATGTATAACATTTTGATATTCATTTTCCCTTTTCATTATCATCAAGGATATTAAAACATCTTTATGCCTCCGATTATTGGCTAGTGTTTAAGATTTGAGAGAACGCAAACAATTTCCTGTTGGAATAATAGTTGGTTCGAAACCTCCTAAAATTAAATTAAACGTAGGTATTAACTGTGGAATATTTGTGTAAAACGTATTATAATTCTTAGCATTTGTCATAAGACAATTTGCTTCTTTTTCTCTAAAAGTTTCGCTTGATACACTTTTCAAAACCACAGAAGATATCGCCTTTTCTTTTGCTGGTCCAATTAGACGTCTTTTTTTGTTTAAATGATGCACATCAAAGTTCCCAATTTACGTACATTCCATCAAAACTATATTGGATAAGATAAAATAATACACGGATTAAATTTTTGAAAATATTTAATATTGAAATTTAAAATAGTTTATGTAATGTGTTATGTAATAGGTATTTCAAAGCTAATAATGTATAAATGCATAATTATAAAATATAAAAAAATACCTTGCGTTATCGGATGGTTGAAATAAAATTCAAAATATAGACTCACTGTCTTCAAATAATTCACAAATATCAGGACTTACTGCACGGCCTATAAAATTCAATAATATCGACTTCAATTGCCGTAATAACTCAAAAACACGTAAGGACTTACAACACGGCCTATATAAAATCAATAAAATAACTCGACATCAATTGTCGTAAAATTCAAATAACACAAAAGGACTTACAACACGGCCTATATAAAATCAATAAAATCTCAACACAGACATCAATTGTCTTAATAAAATTCACAAAATATAAGGACTTACTTCTCGGCCTTTAAATAAAATTTCCAAATACAGACACCAATTGTCTCAATAAAATCACAAAATATAAGGACTTACTTCACGGCCTTTAAATAAAACTTCCAAATAAATTCTCAATATATTCAACAATAATACTGAACCCCCTTTTATTAAAATAAAATTTAATAATAATTCCTAAGTTATTATAATGACTAGCACGAATTATTTCAATTAATTACCTCTAAATTGGAAATTGTTACTTAATGACTTCTTAAATAAATTCAACTATTTATTCATAAACATTAATTAATATAGTAAAATAAAAATAAAAATGTTTCTCAAAATAATTATTCTCTGAAATAATTAATAAAATAAAACAATTCCTTTCTTTATTTGTTCACTAAATAATTCAATTTGAATTTCCGTTGTACTTCAATATCTATTTTTTTTTTCTAAAGTATTTCATTTAATCTATAAAATTATTATTTAACTCAAATTATTATAATGCTCAACACAATTGAATTCGATTAATTGATACGTAAAATAGAAATTGTTCAGCTTAAATAATTTTAACTATTTGGTATAAATGTTCAATAATTAATCGATCAGAAAAATTTGTATTTGAATATGAAATTAAAATTCCGAACAGTTAAACTGTTTGAATTAAATCGATTGAAATTCTATTGTAAATTTAAATTATTATTTTAATTTACTTAAATGATTAAAATTATTTAAAATTAAATTATTAATTTAATTTATTCAAATGATTGAAAATTTATTTTAAAATCAAGGTACTATTTTAATTTAATCAAATATCTGAAATTAAATTGAAATTGAAATTATTATGTTAAGTTTAAAATTAAATTATTGTTTTAATTTTATTTAACTGTTGAATAATTTTATTGTAAAATAAAAATTTTATTTTATTTTATTAAAATGAAAAATATTGAGTTAAATTAAATTTATTATTTAAATTATTTAAATGATTGAAAAATTTTATTGAAAATAAAGTTATTATTTTATTTTATTTAATGATTGAAAAAATTTTAAGTTAAATCAATTTATTAATTTAAATTATTTAATGATTGAATAATTTTATTGTAAAATTTTATTTTATTTAATGATTTGAAATTCTAAGTTAAAACAATTTATTGATTAAAATTATTTAAATGAAATTTTATTGTAAAATAAAGTTATTATTTTATTTTATTTGAATTAACTTAAAGTACTGAACAATATCTAGCTTACTCTATTAAAACTGATTGAAACATAAAATTCCTGAAAATAAAATTATTATTTTATTTTATTTAAAGGTTTGAATAACTTTTAATTTATTTAAAATAATTATTTACGTTATTTAAAAATAAATTATTATTTTATTCAAAAGTAATTTTAATTTAATCTTCGAAAAACTATTGATTTATTTTATTTAAACAATTGTAAATGTTCACACAATTTGTTTTATTGAAACGAAAATTCAAAGTTCCTAAAATTCCTATTTAATATAACACGACTAATTTTTATTCACTTATTATTATATACTATGGTCAAGTACTATACCATAGGAGACGAACACCGATATTAATTATACTGTATACTCACAACAACGCAGCTGGTAGAGCGGGTGATCCATTTGGTTACGGTTGATTGTAGTTGGCTATATTATGTAGTTGTACAGGATTCTTTCTCGGAGTTGCTGGAAGGTGATCAATTCTCCCAACGGTGATCCAGTGAAGAATTTTCCTCCTTGATTGAATTAAGAAGATTGGAAAAATGTTCAAAATTTTCGAAAAATTTAAAAATGTTGTAATTGTTTTTCTTTTCTTCTTAGTATCTTTTGAGACACCCTGTCCACAGCGCCAATTTTGTAACGAACCAACTACTTCAGTTCAATAATGGAAGTATTTTGAAATAATTAACAAGTTGAATGTATGAGTTATGTATATTTATTTGTAATTTTAACGTAAATATTCTAAGTCCAAAATAATTAACTAATAACTTTTGGTAAACGAGATGTGACTTAATAATTGACTTGGTGGTTTCTCTGCTGGTGCTCGTCTGATGGACACTTGTCCATCGACGTACCTCGTCGGTTATTCCTAATAGCTCCCTCCTATGGCATTTTAGTATAAAAACGGTATATCTCTGCGTACTCCTGAGATCACCTTTAGACGTCATTCGTATAATTATGTTATTTTAGGAGTAAAACGACGGTGGAACGAACCTAATTTCATTTTCTTCCATGACACAATACAACGCTGAGGGTGATTCATCTTTATTATTATTATCATCATCATAATTTGCAGTATTATTTATTTATTTATTTATTTATTTATTTATTTATTGAATATATTCAACGGGCAATAGCCCTTTACAAAGTATATAATATAACAATATGACAACAATCAAAATAAATATAAATTAAGTAGGTAATAAAAATACAAAAATTTAAATAATGTTTTAAAAATTAAAAATAAATGACTAATAATAAATGTATACGACAAGTAACAATATTAAGTAATAATAATAATTAGATAAAATGTGGTATTTTTAGAAGCAATACAGTATTTAGTTTAAAATTAACACGAGTAGAATTAAAAAAATCAAGATGGTGGGAGATTAAATTGGCTAACCTAAGAGCTTTTGGTAGAAAAGAGAAGGCTCCACTATTAGTTCTATAATGTGGAATAACAAATAAATCTAGATTGCGCGTATAAAGACGAGGAATTCGGAAACCAATCATTGCTAATCATTCAGGACAAAGAACAAAACCATTAATAATGTCAAAAATAAACATTATATCTGTTAGATTCCGTCTCAGAGAAAGACTATCAAGATCCAATGATTCCTGAATTGGTATAATTGAGTCTCTGGAGAAAGGAAGATTTAGTTTATATGAAATATTTTTGAGAAACTTGTTTTGAACATTATCAAGTTCAGAGTAAAATGTTGATAGATTTTGCGACCAAACAAGGGAGCCAAATTCAAGGTTAGATCTAACTAAAGAAGTATAAAGTAATTTTAAGCATCTAGGATTTTTAAATTCTTTAGTATTTCTATTTAAGAAACCTAACATCTTATATGATTTGTTGAGGATTGATTTATGATTCAATTTGAAGCCAAGATCACTATCAAAGTGAATTCCCAAATCTTTGATTGAATTAACTCTAGATAAGGGACACTCATTAATTATATACTGATTCAAAAGAGGATTAGCTCTACGGGTAAAAGAAATTACATTACACTTATTAATATTTAATGGTAAATAATTATTTTTACTCCAAATAACAAACTTATCTAATATTGATTGAAGATTTATTTGATCAGCTACAGAATTTATCTTGCAAAAAATTTTGGCATCATCAGCAAATAATAAAATATGTGCTATGTTAGAGTTATCTAATATATAATGTGGTAAATCATCAATGAAAATTAGAAACAGTAGAGGACCTAAATGGGAACCTTGAGGGACACCAGAAGAGACCTGAAAATTTTGTGATGAGTGAAATGAGATTTTGACGGCTTGAGTTCTATTTGTGAGGTACGAATATAGCCATTTAAGAAAGTTTCCATCTATACCAAATGATTTTAATTTATAATAAAGTAAAATATGATCAACTTTGTCAAAAGCCTTCTGAAAATCAGTGTATATGGTGTCAACTTGAAGACCTTGATCTAAAGCATTAGTTAGAAAATTTTGATACAATAGTAAATTGGTGAAAATCGAGTGCTTCATTAAGAAGCCATGCTGAGCGGGACTAATTTAATAATTTAATAATATAATTTTAATTTAATAATATACTGGACAGTTTTTTAGAAATAATAGCTTCAAATACTTTAGGTATAGCAGAAAGTTTAGAGATTGGCCGATAATTACAGATATCATTCTTACTCCCAGATTTATGTATAGGTGTAACAAATGATTTTTTCCAAAAGGTGGGAAAAACACCAGTTGATAAAGAGAGATTAAATAAGTAGTGCAATGGCTTGACTAACACTGAAAAGCATTTTTTTAGGAAAATCGGTGGAATACCATCGGGACCAGTAGATGATTTATCATCAATAGATATTAAATAATCAGCAATTTCATCCTCAGAAATGTACATTGAGTTAATATTTATATCATGCATATTAACATTAAGAGATTCAAGAATATCATCAGGCAATTTATTTTTAGAGTAAACAGAGGAGAAATGATTAGCAAATAATTGAGAGATTTCTTCTATATTATGAGCAGTTGTATTATAAAAAAACATTGACATTGTAATATTGGATTTATTTGATTTGAGAGATTGAATATATTTCCAAAATGATTTTATATTAATATTAATGTTATTTTCAATCTTAAGTATGTAATTTAATTGAAGTTGTTTAGATAGTTGTTTACATTCCTTGTGTAAATTAGAAAAAATAGAATAATCAGATAAAGAATTTGAAATTTTATATTTTTTATGCGCTAATTTTTTTAGTTTAATAATTTTTCTTAAATTGTAATTTGACCAAGAAACGTTATGATCAGTATTAAGATCTAAAGTTATCATTGGAACTAATAAATCAAAAGAATGATTAATTATTTCATGGAATTTCAATATAGCATTTTCTAAATTCAAGGTAGTTATATTATCCATAATATCTATATGAGACAAAAAAGCATGAATGTCATTAAAATTGCAGGAATTAAAATTGAAAATTACAGGAGAAATAGTTTGGAAATAAATATTTGGTGTTGGAAAGTGAGAGATAAATTCTAAAGGTGGATGATATGAATCAATTAAAGGTATTAATGAACAATTAGAGGCATGCATAGAATCAACAGTAGAGTTTGAAAATATCAAGTCTAGAATACCATTGTGACTATTAGTAATGTTATTAACCTGCTTTAAATTTGAGTAATCGATATAAAAATTAACAAGTGTAGTGGATATAGGATTTCTAAATAAAGTATAATCAGTGACTGAAAATTCATTTACATTAAAATCACCAATAATTAAAAAATTTTTAATAGAGTTTTTTAATAAAAACTTTTCTATTATATCACAATGCTTATTATATAATTCGATTTTGGAGTTTGGTGGGAAATAAACGCAACCTAGAAGTATGTTTATATAATTATAAGAGAGTAATACAAACACTTGATCAATACATTGAATAATGTCAAAATTTAATAATTTGCAATTTAGATGTTTCCTAGTAGCCAATAAAACTCCACCACCTCTTACAGTTAAATTAGATATTCTATCCACTCTAAATAAGTTATAATCTACAAGACCAAGCTCAACATTATTAATGTCGCTATTTAGCCAAGTTTCAGACAAAAATAATAAGTCACAATTTAGATTAAAGGCACAGTTACGAAAAAATTCAAGCTTAGTCCTAAGACCTCTAACATTCTGATAGACTACATGGAGATTAACGAAAATTTTGACTATTATTAAGAGTATTAGACGCAGAATTAACGATAACAATTTTAGGTGTACCTTTAATAAATTTTATAGTTAATCCTGCTTCACCATTCTTTGTACGTGTCATCAGCTCCTCCTTCAAGCTCTTCATAAAGTCTCTCTGGTAAGGGGTTCTATCCGTAGATATATATATTGTAGACGGCGGATTTGAATGAGTCAGTTTATTTTTGTTTCGAATAATATCAAACACTATGGAATCGGATTCAAAGATAGCTTTGATAGGACGTAGTTTACCAGGTTGATAACGACCAAGACGAATGACCTTCAGCGGTGTAGGTAGATTATCAGTGTCAACTAAAATAGATGCAATAGTACTGATTACCTGTTTGTTATCGTAAGATAATCTCTCACCGGTCTGGTTGGAATTACTTTCTTGGATATTATAGAAAATAACATTTTTCGCCCGTTTATTGCGCTCATTAATTTCATTAATAATGAACTCATTAGCGAGATTTGAATTATTACCTAAGTTTGACTTCAAATTTTCAACATCAACAAGCAGCTTATTTAACAGCGATTTGAGCTCTGGTAATTCTTTAAGACCCTTTTCACAGTCAGAACAGAAAAATTTAAGCAGTCGATTTTTCATTCCCAGGCATTTTAGTTCAGAGGCAGATAGTCCTGAGCATTTCGGGTGAAATAACAAAGCACACCCATCACACTTGATAGGAAAATAGTGAATTGCAACAATTACAAATTGTATTATTACTCATAGTAGTTATGAGGAAAGCGGCAATATCGTAATGAGCGTGATGCCGGGTACAAAGTATGACAAATAAATCGAATAATAGTCAGATAAGCGAACTGCCACGATATGAACGTTTCTCGGTCGACTGTTGACAAGTAACTGATTATTTAATGGCGATGGACACATATCACGGTTTTCAAGTACTGCACACAATGATGGTTGCGTATCATTACAATCACCATTTGTGACGTTTAATGGTGGTAGTTCTACGTCGCTAGTGTTTAAGATTTGAGAGAACGCAAACAATTTCCTGTTAGAATAATAGTTGGTTCGAAACCTCCTAAAATTAAATTAAACGTAGGTATTAACTGTGGAATATTTGTGTAAAACGTATTATAATTCTTACCATTTGTCATAAGACAATTTGCTTCTTTTTCTCTTAAAAGTTTCGCTTGATACACTTTTCAAAACCACAGAAGATATCGCCTTTTCTTTTGCTGGTCCAATTAGACGTCTTTTTTTGTTTAAATGATGCACATCAAAGTTCCCAATATACGTACATTCCATCAAAACTCTATTGGATAAGATAAAATAATACACGGATTAAATTTTTGAAAATATTTAATATTGAAATTTAAAATAGTTTATGTAATATGTTATGTAATAGGTATTTCAAAGCTAATAATGTATAAATGCATAATTATAAAATATAAAAAAAATACCTTGCGTTATCGGATGGTTGATTTAAAATAACACCCTTAAAATGTGAGCTACATACAGAGCATCGTCCGACAACAGTAACAAAATTATTTCCATTTCGATATACATGAGCTCTTTGGAACGATATACAGCATAATGGGCGAAATGGGCCTGGCTGTCGCAACGTATGTCTCGAAACCACACTCTTGACGCAACAGAGAGTACCGTACTCTGTTCTCTGTACACAACTAAAAATCTGTACATGATATTGTAGTTTTCGGCTACCTGCATCTACCAGGAAATAAAAAGTCAATTTAAATTCGTATTCGTTTGCGTTTATCTTATTTTATTCATTTGGTCACCTTACACCTCACCACACCATCCACGCGGCTCCCCAAAGGTCAGCATCAGGGCGAATAGGGTCACATTATCCTACTCTTTTCAACACGTAAGGATTTATTTCGGCCTTGTAAAATAAAATTCAAAATATAGACTCACTGTCTTCAAATAATTCACAAATATCAGGACTTACTGCACGGCCTATAAAATTCAATAATATCGACTTCAATTGTCGTAATAACTCAAAAACACGTAAGGACTTACAACACGGCCTATATAAAATCAATAAAATAACTCGACATCAACTGTCGTAAAATTCAAATAACACAGAAGGACTTACAACAAGGCCTATATAAAATCAATAAAATAACTCGACATCAATTGTCGTAAAATTCAAATAACACAAAAGGACTTACAACACGGCCTATATAAAATCAATAAAATCTCAACACAGACATCAATTGTCTTAATAAAATTCACAAAATATAAGGACTTACTTCTCGGTCTTTAAATAAAATTTCCAAATACAGACACCAATTGTCTCAATAAAATCACAAAATATAAGGACTTACTTCACGGCCTTTAAATAAAACTTCCAAATAAATTCTCAATATATTCAACAATAATACTTAACCCCCTTTTATTAAAATAAAATTTAATAATAATTCCTAAGTTATTATAATGACTAGCACGAATTATTTCAATTAATTACCTCTAAATTGGAAATTGTTACTTAATGACTTCTTAATAAATTCAACTATTTATTCATAAACATTAATTAATATAGTAAAATAAAAATAAAAATGTTTAGATAGTAATAACGGATTTATATAGCGAAATAAGTAAGCAAAAAGAACAAATCAAACAAAAAAATTATAATCAGCCGTCTAGCTGAAAAAGTTTTTATAGTTTTTGAGTGGCCCATCATTAACAGTTCAATCTCATCCATAGCATTATGTGAGGTTTTGTTTTGAAAGTGCTTTAATACTTTGTCAATGTTGGAACATTGCGAATCATTTTTTACTTAGATCTCTGAACTTTTTATGAGGATTTTTAGGAGACACAGAACCTTAACAGCACCAGGATTCCCACACAATACCAGCTGGACTCCATAATGGGTATCTAGAGATTCCTTGAGGTATCCCTGGCTAATCCCAATACTCACCTTCGGGTTTCCCACCAGTTTCCCACTTAGGAATCCAATTTTGGATTACATAAGGACTCCAGTAAATCATCAATAGGACTCCAGTAAATCACTAATAGGACACCATTATATCACCAGTTGGACTCCAGTAAATCACTAATAGGACACCATTAAATCACCAGTTGGACTCCTAGTATTTATCACACATAGCTAGGTATTTAACCTTAACTTTTTCATAGTTTACATGCAGACTTTATAGGTTATCAATTTCCAGTAAATATTAGTTTAAAATTTTAACTATAGAATACACTGCAAAGTGCTAACATTTGGAAACTGCTTTCATCTTTAAAATTTAATTCATTTCAAATTATGAGTAGGTAATTATAGGTATTGTTAAATACCAATTATTGTATTAATATACATGTTAAAATACTTAATGTTCTCTAATTTATGGAATTTTTATCTATATATACATACAATTTAACCACTTTTCTCTCGAATTGTTTCCTTTTAAATTTAACTTTTTATTTTGTTCAAAATTTAATTTTTAGGTATCCTATTTTTTAATTTTGTGTTTCATTTTGATACTAATATTTTAAAATCCTGTAACCAAAATAATATGTATGTTAATATTGAACCTGTATACTACTATGTGTATTCGCCACCCACGTGGTAGATAGTTTGCTTAAATAAAGTAATGGATTTAATAAAGTATGTTCTAGGTAAGAATACAAATATATTAAAAATAAAAACAAAACTCAATATTTATCTTTTTTAACTATATTTTAAATTTATACTTAAATATATATTTTTTAATCATCAATTTGTGATTGAATTGCAGGCATCACAATGTTATTACCTCTTTCAAATCTCTCTTTTGAATGCCTTATCCAACTTTTCAAATGAAAGTCAATTTTGTCTTGGTTTGTATGTGGAAATTTCTTAAAACATACATCTGTAAATAAATATCATATTTTAACAGTATGTATTATTACAGTTTACTAGTGCTACTAAATAGCACTGAACAAAGGAAAATAAAAAAAATTACCTTGGCACATTAAACGATATAGCATAAGCTTTGAAAAGCCAAGTTTGTCTGGATCACCTCGTTTCTTCTTTCTACCACTGAAGTTTAAAGCAACAAAAATTGATCCAGAAAATAATGTGTCCATTACACGAGTCACAAATTGTTGCAAACACATACCACCAGTAAACTGTAATCGTTGTGCCTATAATTAGAAAATCAGTATTATACAATAATTACATACAAATAAATTGATTTGGCACAGAACACTATTATTTTATTGCATATATAAAAAATATTATTATTTATATCTGTCATAGAATAAGTATATCAAAATGCAAAAACAGGTTTAACTTTTTTAATAAAATATTTGTAGGTACCTAAAAATATACTAGCTATTAAGCTCTATATAAAAATTATGTTTAATTACACAAATATTACATGTACATATTATTACTAAATTATTTGGTGTATAAAAAGATCTTACTACATATTGGTAGAAATCGTGATCATTTAATGAATTTTCCACTTTCAATATTTCATCATTATTAGTCATCGGAAACATATCCTTGAATTTTCTAGAAAACATGTTGTCAGTATTCAGTATATCGTTCGAAGAATTTCTATGTTCCATTGTAATACTAATTTGTGATTCCATTATTTGATCAAGTTTTTGCATAATAATAGTTTGTCCCTTTAATAATTCTCTTAACATCAATTCTAGAAAGTATAAATTAAATAATAAGAAATGTTACGGAAAATAATTATTATGATTTATTCCAACCCAACTGAAGAACTAGTACAACTAAAATATTAAAATAATATTTACCTGTATTATTTGGTACTCTTAGACTTGTATGTTCAGCATTTATCAGTTCTCTATTATGATTACGAGATGGAGAATTCTCTGTTAGGTAATAAAATAAACACAATTTTCAGTACTTATTAAAAATCTTTAAAAATGCATAGAAAATATACCAATCTTTACATACTTGAACTATTTTGAATAGGGATACCTTCTCCAATTAATTGTGGTCCTTCATTAATGGCAATTTGATTTTTTTGGGGCGTTGAAATATTAGTAGCATCAGAATCACTCTCAAAAAGTAAAGGACTCTCATTACCTATATATATATTATATACTTAATTAATATTCATTGCTATTTATTAAACAGGGCGATTCACCAGACATGCTCATCCCCATTTTTTTTCTCTAATACCAATTTTTTTTGTACTATTTATGAGTGACCTGTGGCAATATAAATTACTGTTTTTCAAATGATGACCTCCTTTTTTACTGTAAATTATTTATTGAATATTTTTTCTGAAAATGTTGACATATTTAAACCAAATTTTGATTGAATATTATAAGTTATATTTAACTTTGTGCACTAAGGATAATAGGCCAATGAAAATGGGTATAGAAAATATGGGGGTATTTTCAGGACTTTTATCCCTAATATATATATTTTAAAAACTGAGGAACTACTCGTTCAAATTTTGTATTAGGTACAACATTATCAAAAAAATTATCTACTAAAATAACTAAATAATTGACACTAAAAAATAGAGATTCTTATTTGGAAAACAGAAGATTATATTGCCACAAGACACTCCTTAAGCAGTACAAAAAAGTATGTCCAGAATTTGAAAATGTGGCCTTGAAATATATTTTAAAATTCAAAGTCAGAATTCGACATTATCAAATGCAAAAATGTAGATAAGTATGTTGGGTAAATCAGTATGTATATGATTTTAAAATCGGCATATTATGATACATGAAAATAAAAGTACACTTTCGAGAGATAAAGCAATTGATATACTACTAACAAAGGATTTTCTCACATTATATATAGAAAAACAAAATTAGGTTAAAACTACTAATAAATTAACTACTTATACACAAAAGTATATTTTAGATACCTGTAGACTTTTTGACAGAGTTTATGTTCTGCTTATCATGTTCATAACTAGACTTCAACAAAAAAGACTGCTTAAGATGATTTCCTAGGTTGTTTGAAGTGGAGCATCTTGAATTAGCTAATTAAAATAAAAAATAAATAGGTACCAACTAGTAGCTGCTATCAATGAAAAACCAAATTAAAATTACAATTTAAAAAGTTATTACCAATTATTTTTGTTTCGTAGTCTTGTGATATTTTTGTACTTGAGCTCTTTGGAGGCGTTGGGAAAGAAGTGATATTTTTACAGTTATTTTTTTTTTTAATTTTAGTCTGAAATGTTGGTGCTAAATGAAAAAATTAAAACACTTATGAATTGGGTAAATAAGATTAAAGATAAATTGATAAATATAAAAATTATTTTTACCTGAATCAGAGAGGTCATCTTCACTGGAAAATATTTTTCTTTTAGCCCTTAATTTTCGCTGAGACTTGTAAAATTCTTCTTTATCGGTACATACTTCTGATAAGTTGTATGACACTAAATCTTTTAATTTTTCAATTGCTCTATCATAGATATCTGCAATTGAATTAATAATAATTATACAGTTAAATTAGATAATATAATTGTAGTTAAAGACTGGAATAATATCTTGAAATATAAGCAAAAATATATTTTAGGTAGGTATAGAAATCATATTTTTAAACTATGGCATCAAATTAGGTATTATAATGTTATAAATAATTGTAATTATAAAAATTAAATCTATGATTTAAATTTATTTTAAAATTACTTACCACTTGAGCCTGCAATTTTGGTAATTTGACATATTCGCCAATGTTTCTTGTCAGGAGGTATCATATTTTTTGACATTTTACAAAATGTTTTTTCGCATTTCACACTTGGAAAAAAACATGTTGTTTCCCCATTAATATTTGTTTTAATCCAGTTCTTAGGTATGACCTGACTCCCATCGGGGAAATCCACAATCAAATATTTACTAAAATAACAATATAAAATACATATTAAAGAAATCATGTACCAAAAAAAAAAAACTTGTCTAGAACCATTTAAAATGACAATGGTACCAGTGGCAGCTATCTCCATAAATACAACATGTGCCACTTAAAAAAAAACTAATACCCTTTACAAGTATTAATACTAACCCAAAAAAATACTCATTAGGGTAGGTTAGGTAATATACCTTCCAAAATGCCGACCAGCGTATTTAATGTTATAATATACGAATACTATAGGTACCTACGTCTAGTGGCGTGGGAAAGTGAAATATTTTATCGAGCAATTCATTTTTTGAATGACGTACCACCCCTTGATTACTCAATATAACACTTATTATTGAAGTTAATATTATTATTATCATATTCAAATGAAGTTAGTCTTGTACTTTAATTTCACACTAAATCCAGTACCCACCTACCTAACACTTTAACACGCCACTGCCTGCCTGCTATATAGTAAATACTAATAAATAACACAATAAATTACACTTACACAAGTTCACATTATACCACATGGCATTGTGATTTCAGAGCACAGAGCACTGAGCTATAAAACCTAATTTGTATGGTACTATTCGAACATTTAATTCCTCCTTATAACTCGCAACATCAATATCATCATCAGTAAAATATAATATATTCAATTTTTTGTTTACGATTTTTACGATTTCTGAAAATGAGTGACCAGGAACTTAACTTAAAATTTGTCAAGGAGGTCGAGAAGCATGAGGAGCTCTATAATAATAGACTTCCTGTGTATTCCAGGAAAGATTTGACGGAGAAAGCATAGCAAGATGTGGCTGCCCAAGTTAATATGCCAGGTATGAAAAGTTCAGTAATTTATTACAATTTAAAATGTATTGTATTTGTATTTTGTAAACGTAAAGAAAATTTGCATTCAAATATTACCTATATAGTTACAAGACTGCATTGTGGTATAAATATTGTATATCGTATATACATATTACATAATATATATTTATATATACGAAATTTCAACTACAAAATTATTTGCAAATTGTGTGTTTCACAAACAGTGGAAACGCTTCATCTCCGACAAAGTAGTAAGGAAATGGAGTGTTCCTTTTATCATGTCGTAATGGGGAGGGTGAAAGGATGTTAAAACCTCCATGGGTTATCCAGTAGTTCATTGCACATGCTTTAAAAATTCCTCCGTCACTATTACGTCCGGCAAAACCCGGTTCAATAACGGTGAAAAGGCCATCTGCGTCACAACATGCCATAAGTACTGTAGAGTGGAAGTGCTTATAGTTGAAATTTTCAGAACCTGTGTGTGGAAATTTTTCAATTCGGATGTGCTTCCCATCCAAGGCACCAATGCAATTGGGAAGGTTCCACAGCAGCTCAAAACGATCAGCAATGTGTTTAAATTGATCTTGTGTTGGTACAGGCATATGAATATCTTTCAGTACATTCCAGATGATCTCTGTAGTTTCCTTGATAATTTTTCTGACTGTGCTTTCACCTCTTGCAAAATATAACGAAAGCGCAACAAATGTTCCACTAGTAGCCAAGTACCTGTATTAATACGAATTTCAGTACAAAGTTCTACAACTTTATCGATGATAAATATTTATTTATTTTCCTACATATCATATAATATATTATGCCGTAGGTCATATTCTAGAACATTATATTTGGCATCACCTATGCATGGTATAACTTTTGAAAGATTAGGAGATTAAAACTTAAACTAAATCCAAAAATTTTTGAGATAGTAAAAATTTAAAAATTAAAAAATTCAAGCGTAACTCGCGTAAGGTTAGGTTATATTATATATTATAGTGACCTATTCTATGACCGAGGTCCACTTCACCTCAACTGTACAGCATAGCAAGTTCCCGATTTCTTTTTTTGATTTCAGCTGCTGAATGCAAAGAGAAGTGGCGAAATCTACGTACAGTTTTTATGCGTAAAATTAAACCACCACCAAGTGGAGCTGGAGCAAAAAAAAAAGGCATACTATTTGGAAAACGCCATGCATTTTTGTTTGCCATTTATAAAAACATCCGCTCCTCCATCAACCAAAAATTTTCCACCAGTACCACTCAACTCACCTAGTGAAGATGTCGAAAACACGGAAATATTTGAAGATTGTGCATCCCAAATGGATTTATCTCAAGCATTTGTTCCTACCCAAACATTATTCCCTAAGTATCCAGTACATTCACCGTCTCATCTTAGTAATTCAACACCATCTCAACAAACAATTGATCCAGCGGTACAGTTTTCATCGTCCAATCAAGCCAAGAAAAAATTGACTTTGAAAAAAAAACATCAGCAGCAGACGCAGATTATTCTGTAGCTGAATATTTTAAAGCAAAACGAGCAAGGTTGCAGATAAACGAGGCAGAGAATGGCTCTCAAAAAATTGATAGACAACTGGGTATCAAAATGTTTCTACTCAGTCTAATACCAGAATTGGAAGATCTAAGTATTTTCAACATTATTGACGATATATCAACTCCGCTGCAGTACCAGCCACAGGCATCAACATTCCACACAATGATCCCATCAGTGTCTGATTCATCTCACGTGTCGCAAACAACCGATTTTTACAACGATTTTTCACATGGTCTACAAGATTTAGATATAAAAATTGTATTTTTTAAAAAAAAAACCGTTTCTCTAATTGTAAATTTAAATAAAATTGATTTGCTTACTTATTTTTTTTTTTTTTGTATATCTTATAATTTGAAATATTTTGTAGAATAAAATTAAAAATGAACTTACCGCAATGTGATCAATATTCTTTCACCGGCTGGTACACATTCCCTCATATTTGTGTTCATTTTCCTCCAGGAAAGGGCCAACCATCCTAGCTAATTCCTGATAAGTTTCTTTCGACATTCTGTAGAAAGTAATAAACAGGGCTGGGATTTGTATGTAAATACATATTTTTAGTGAAACACGATAAATTAATTATTGCAAATGATAAATTCGTTTCACGTGATTTGCAATAAAATAAGACATATTTTATTTTACATATTTTTACATATTTCGTCATAAATACATATTTTTACATACTTTGTAAAATTTTCGTTTTTATTTACATATTTCGTAAATTTTGACAATTTCAGTGGTTTAGTAATATTATAATACAGTAAAACCTGTGTAATATGGAACCTGAATAAAGTGGAAACCTGACTTTTATGGAAAAATGTTACGGTCCCGGCGAACCTAATGTATTTTTAAATACATCGTACCCTGAGTAAGATGGAACCTGATTAACGTGGAAATGGAAACGATATTTTGTCATGTACCTGTATATCATGGAAATATGTACAACGTACATATTCTATTTTAAAATTATCAGTCTATGAATAGAAAACTTGGAAAATCTTGCACTTCAATAGACGTTGAAAAATCCAGTCCCGAAGACAAAACTAATAATGTACCATTGCACGGCAATGATATTAAAACGTATAAAAACGCCCTCCATGAAATAAAACGATTAGAAATGTTTGCATTGGATTAAAATAATGAAAATGAACTTCTTGAATCAATTCTCAACTTTAAAAATTTAGTAGAAAAGAAAACGGCAAGTCAAATAACAAAACAAAAAACATTGGATGAATTTCGGAGTATATAATTGTGTAGAATAAAACGTAGGTAAAATGTAATAATTAATATGTAAAATATATGAAATAAATAAATTAATAATAAATAATAAATTACATTTAATAAAGATCTATCGGGAAATTTTTTTTTTACAACCTGTATTAAACGGAAACCTGTCTAAAATGGAAAAAATATCCGGTCCCAACCGTCTCCATATTACACAGGTTTTACTGTGGTATTTCGATAACAGTATTCAGAAAATTGTAAGTGTATAATGCATATAGGAAATAAGTAGGTTAAAATAAATAATATTAATAACTTGATTTTAGTTAGAACGCTCCTTTAGTAGGTATAAGTCAGTGTTAAGACCAAATCACCGTTCATTTAATTTTGAAAATTTAAAACAATATATGGTTTGTCATTGTTTCCCTTACAATTGATTAAACATCAATTTATTGTATTTTTTTAAATTTTTCTTTGTACAAAATTTTTATTTTATACTACATATTTTGGCAATTTTAATTACATATATATGTACATATTTTTGGTTTTTATTACATATAAATCCCAGCCCTAGTAATAAACTTTCTATCCATCTGAGATAATTCCTGTGCTGCTACAAATAGCCTTAAGTTCGCATTTTCTTTTATGTATGGATGTACCCAATGATCCCTCTGTATTCTTCGTAGCTTGCGGTATTGATAATAATCAATGATATCTTCTTCATCTAAATCTGAATTTGACATAGCAAAAAACCGAAAAAAACAACTGCACTGCTCGAATAGATTAACACCAACCGATCTAAAATCAGTCATGTCCATGTGCGGACACCAGTTTTGTACTGGTTTCAAACTGGTAGTAAACTCAACTGATCTGCAACTTTTGTCCCAGAACAGTTGCACCATGTGCGCTACGCCTTATGAGTAAGCGATTAGAAGTTGGGATGTAAGTTGAATGTACCTGAAGATAAACCTTTGCCCGGTAAAGTTGAAAAATCGCCTATGGTTATTATCGGCGATGAAGCGATTTCATTAAAAACTTATCTAATGAAACCATTTCCTAGACGACAATCACGAATTGATAGAAAAAATGATACTTACAATTATAGATTATGCCAGGCACGAAGAGTAGTAGAGAATGCATATTTTGGAATTTTAGCGAAGAAATGGAGAGCATTTTAGAGGCCAATGGAAATGCAAGAAACAACTGTAAAAAAAATTATTATGGCAACATGTATACTACATAATTATTTGAAAGTCCAAAATTGTAATATATACGACAATGAGCTTGAAGCCGATGGAGAACCGTTTTTACTACGGAATAACATTGGAAATAATCAAAGAAGCTGTACAATTGAAGCTTTTCGAGTGCGAGAATGTTTTGTTGAGTATTTTAATAATGAATAAATAATGATTTACTGATTATTTATTTATCTATATATATAAAAATGGAGACAAAAATGTATAACATTGCATCAGTTGAGAACGGCTGGGCCGATTAATTTGATTTTTTTTTAAATGATAGAGAATGTCGGGGAGCGGGTTTATAGCATAAATTATGGACCTAACTCCTGTGTCCAGAATATTTAGAGACAAAAACTGAGTTACGCCAGTGGCGCCCTCTAGCAGATAAAAATAAAAATATTAATATATATAAATAATAATAATACAAATATCGATAATAGCAGGGCTTGAAATCAATTTCGAAATCGATTTTAAATAACGATAAAAATCGAAAAAAAAACAAAAAAAAATATACTTTTATATTCTGGTTGATATACATTTTTGATTATAGACACTTAGAATTTTAGAGTAAACAAATATAATAGTTGGCACATTATTCATTTTATTTTGGAACATATGTTAATTATGAATTTTTTCAATAAAAAACTTGATTTATTGTTTTTTGGAGAAAATTTTTATGCTTGAATCATGCCTCCTATGAGAAGAACAAACATTGGACGGCGTACACGTAATGCAAGAAACTGTGATAATGTCCGTTATAATCAAACGCAAGAGGAACGGGCAGAAGCAAATGAATTGAGACGTGCTCATAATACACAGGCCCGTGCTGCACAAACGTCGCCTAAAATTCGACAACATGTTAATATAAGAAGAAGAAGTTCAGATGTAGCTTTAAATCGCGCTGCTTTCGAATACGCTTCCGCAGTCGCCCACAAAGATCTTTTGTGTGTTGATATCGGTTCATTATCTATCGTATGCCAGCATTGCAAGGCATTGAAGTTTCGATTGGAAACCCCCGGCTTATGCTGCGCTGGTTGCAAGGTTAAATGACCAGTTTTAGCTCAACCACCAGAGCCATTGTGTTCGTTTCTCTATGGAAATACAATCCAATCAAAACATTTCCTGGCGAATACACAAAAATATAACGGAAGTTTTCAAATGACATCATTTGGAGCCGAAGTTGTTGAACAACCAGGCTACAACCCGAGTTATAAGGTAAAGGCGTTTGTAATAATAACACATTTTTTTTTTTACAAATGACCATTTATGCTTTGTTACCACAACCAAACGAAGATCATAAGTTCCTTCAGATTTATTTCGTTGGTAAATCGGAAAATGAACTAGAACAGCGGTGTGCAATTTTTCCTGCGAATAAACGTGAAATAATCGGACAATTGCAAATTCTTCTGCATGAGCATAATGAATTGGTCAGATTGTTCAAAACCGCATTTGAAACGATGCATTCTGACGACCACAAAATCATTATCAGAGCAGACAATAGACCCAATGGAAGCCATGCAAGACAATTCAATGCTCCCACAATCAATGAAGTCGCAGTGGTGATTGTTGGCGAAAATGTGGCATCACGCGATATTGTTCTTAAGCGTCGCGTGTGGACAATTGCAGCGCGTGTACAAGACTCATCGGTCATATGATGCACTTCAATACCCGTTGATGTTCTGTCGAGGAGAGGATGGCTATCACTTAAATATAAAGATGGTCAACCCAATGACAGGTTTGTTTACAGGTCATCAATTCTTTTTGATACTATAACTAAGTTTAAATTCATATTTCAGGAGAAGAAACGAATAAAAATGTCAGCTCAATGAATTTTTATGCATATCAATTGATGATTTGACAAGATGTTGACAATCATCTATTGAGATATCGCCGGTTGTTTCAACCGCACTGCGTCGACATGTACGTCAATGTCAAAACGGAGCGTCTCAATTTCATTCGCTTCAATCAGTCAAAGTTACGATCAGACGAGTACATCCACTTGCGTGATGCCATCGCTACCGAAGGAGACGCGGCCAACATTGGTCGTTTGACTATTCTTCCAGCTACTCATATTGGAAGCCCGCGCCACATGCTTGAATATGCTCAAGATGCGATGACATACGTGCGGAATTACGGACGCCCTGATTTGTTCATCACGTTTACTACACCCGGGACAGAAATACCACGTAATTGGACTGCCGCCGCCGCCTACCGTAATCGCAGTAGTGGGCCGGATAACGCCCACACGCGCATCCGTGACAACACTCCGCGAAAACCGGTTACTGTGATCGCCCGGCAAGTGCAATACCATAACAACAACAACCCACTGACCTACATCCCGTACGCAAATAAACACTGATAAACGGTCAAAACAGCTGATCGAAGGAACGCGACACCCGTTCCACCGACAACAGCCACATTTTATATTCTCCCGTAAAAAACACCGGAAAAACAACCGGGAAAATATATTAATGAATTGACCGCCGCGGAGTTGCGCTACGAATGCAGGCATCGCGGGTTGTCGGATACGGGCGCGAAGGATGATCTCAAAATCCGGTTAATACAACATTTCACGGATCTGAACCTACAGGCCAACGAAGTCCGGTTTCCGCCTATGGAACTGTAACGTGGTCGGGGGAACGACCAGTTAAATATAAGATATCCAGGGAGAATCGTAGGATCCTATAGATATAAATACCGTAGCCAGGGGCAGATATGTAGATATCAGGATCTTAAGTATATTTAAATTACTAAGATTCCTTTTCAGTTATAATTATGTTTTATTGTCTACTAAACACTTACAAATATTAATACTCACAAATATATCAAGTATGTTCTATTATACTATGTAACTGTATCGTAGTCATACGGAGTCCGGTAATCGTTGTGTGTATTGAGGTCTAAGAAGCACACCGAACTAACTTACTTTTTTTTTTTATTATTATTAATAAAGTGTTACTAACATCAAGGTCATCTAACTTATTGATAAAAAGACAATTTTTAACATGCAATAGGTGTTATAAATAAATAAGTAAATACAATAAATTAAAGTTATTTACATAGATGAATAGCTAGATAATAAAATGTGACATCGTAATAATTAGTTAAACTAGGTGTACAATTTTTTTTTTTTTTAAATATATATATACATTAGGGTGTTCCTTAATTTTTGATTTTAAAATATGTTTGGTCTCACCCCCTAATAGTGTGCCTATATGTATAAAAACGAACTACAAAAAGTTTTGGTTCGATCAGATAAGGTTAACCCGTGCCGACTTGTGATTTAAGTTTGAACTTACTACATTTTTCAATATTTACGAACATTTTCGACATTTTTGTAAATATTTTATTAACCTTTAGAAATATTGATATTTTTAATACTACATATTTTAAAGTAAATTAAATTTGCTATAACTTTTATTTTATTATATTTTTTCATATCTCTAATGGTTCGTGAATTATATTGATTTGACTCTAAAAAAACACGATATCTTTGGAAATACGAGCAACATAGTAACGATTAATTATAATAAACAATGTTATAGAATAATTAATAATTATGTTAATATTTTATAATATATATTAAAAAAATGAAATATTTTTATCATAAAAAAAAATTCTATAGAATAATGAAAATTAATATTGTTGTTGTAAGGTGCTTTTTTTACAATCTGGATAAATTTTCCGATGTTCTTGTACACATTTTAGTATAAATTGTTTTTGTTCTTCATCTAATGTGAGTGTAGAATTGTATTCTTCCATCAACTTCACGGCTCTCTCTGCAGTATCGTTAGCTATTTTTAATGAATTAATAATTTTTTTACCATTTATGTAACTTTCACTAGATTCCCAAAAAGTCGGATCATGTTTTAAGAATCCGTCATCAATTTTAAATCGGGAAAATAGTTTTAAGCTTTCTTCTGTTAGAAATGCGTCAATATTTTTTTCTGTAAAAATTATAATATTAAATATAATTAATTGCTTATTTTTTATTTTATGAATTATTAAACGTATTCAATATATTTTTTAAACTTAATGTTTATTTACTTACCAATAAATTTATCATCTATTTGGTTTGGTTTAATTATCAATCGTTTGGCCGGATATTTTGTCGCTTTTTTTTTTAAGGCTTTTACCATCTGACGCTTTACCTCTAGTGGTATAGAATCATCAAAGAAAGATAATGCAGCAGCCTCTTCAGTTAAATACCACAAATGGTTGCATAATTTTTGAATTGATACTCTAGATATTTCTCTATCAAATACTTCATATAATTTCATATCTTTTATAAATTGTAAGTCTTGATTTGGGGACTTATTTGGCAATGGACAAGTAAACCAAGCTTTGACGTAAAATTTAATAATAAAAACACAAATTTCACCGATTGCTTTTTTTGTTAAGTCGGAAATATTGTATTGGCTTCTAAACAAAAATATTTTTAAGCAATAAATTGCTCGTGCCATCCACCGGGCTTGATGCATGACTCCGGGAGGATGCATTTTAATTTTATTTTCCAAATTACCGCCAATAAAAATAAATATTAACTCCAAAAATTCACGATAATCTCCACGAGGCTGTTTAGTTTCTAATTTACTTTTAACAAAATTCAGAATATCTTCTTTAACATTTTCTAAAGCCACGCCACATGCCTGATCTTCAATTCCGATGTTATATTTGTTAATATCTAATTTATACCATTCTTTTTGAAAATTTTTAAATAATGGAATGGCTGGGCTTGATGTAACTTCTGGTATTTTAATTTCAAAAACAGATCTCAAAATTAGCTCATAAATATGATGCCTACAAGGAAGATATAATAGGTCTTTACCGAGTTTTTGTTCAATTAAAATACATGCTCCATTTAAGCGTCCTGTATTGGAAGCAGTTGTATCAAAACACAATGCCTGAACAATATCACATAATCCCCATTCTTGTAATGCATTACACACAGCTGCAGCCTGTTCATTGCCTGTCGACCGCTCAAGTTGCGGAACATTTATAATTTGCTCGATATTCGTACTTGTTATCACAATTGGTAGTCGTTCTACAGTTGTATTTCTCATTTTAGTGTCTGGTAATAATTTCCCATCCCAATGTACAACCACGTAATTAGGTGCAGATTCTTTAAATCGTAATTTAATTAGTTCACTGCGCTCGCGACGATATATTTCTCGACACCTATGTATAGAAGTTTGATTTATAACATATTCCTCAACATTAAAATGTAAGGCTTCTAAAGTAGCTTGAAGAACATATACTGCATCCCGTATGCTTAACTGGCACCTATCTAAAGCTCCGGCTAGTTTTGGTGTAATAAAATTAATTTTTCCTCGGCATTTTTTTTTTTCTGGAGGGGGCTCTATTTCTAGTGAAATATTCATCTCTAATTCTGACGAATCACTACTTTCTGGACTCTCATTTTCTGAAGTACTATCAAATTGAATAAAATTTAATGACGAAGTTGAGGGACGATCTTTATTATAATTATCTTTTCTATTTGATTCATTCAACTTTCGTTGAACGTTCTTATTTTCTTTTACTGTTCCTGTAATATCTTTACCTAAGAGACATCCTGGACGCCCGGGCAAACGTTGGTTCAATAAAAATTGTCTATCAACGTCAATTTTTATTAATTTTAAAGCATCGGAATGAGCAATATCGAATAATAAATTTAATTTATTTTTAAAATCGTATTCTTTTAATCTATATGACTCACCTACTTTTGTAGAATTTTTTTGGAGACTGCGCCATTCATTATATAATTTAATTAATTTGTCAATGCAATGTTGAATCGCTCGAATAGGAATTCTTGCTTTTTCCCAAAAAATACAGCATTCACGCACAGCCAACGCTGCACTTTCCCTAACAACAAGGTTAACAGTTCGCATATTGTAAAAGAATACTGAAAGCATTTGACCGTTTGATGGAAGCTTGGAACCGTGAATTTGTGTCTCTTCAGACCCGATTAAAAATATTTGATAATCACTTCTCAGTTTTTTTGACATTTTTTTATTTATAATAATACAAAAACGGGATCAATTTGAAAGCATACAACGACAAACGACGGTAAATGTTAGATCTTCACTAAACAGCTATTACGATCAAACTAACATTAATAATAAGGTACAATTGTACCAAAATAAGAACCAGACTTATCTTGCTATTAAGACGTAATATCAAAATAATTAACCATACGAATCTATACCATATCTAATCTATTGATATTTAATTTTTATGTACGGAAATATAGAGAAATAATTAGGTGAAAGAGATTAGATTAATACATTATTATTGTGAACATTATACTTGTATTGTGATTGTTATATTACCAGCGATAATATGAAGGCAAAAATACATAAAATAACTTTATAGAAAATTTCATATGGGAGTTTTGTAACAATTATTTTAGCCCGCACAATAATTCATAATTATGAAAAACTACCTAAATTGTGTTTTTTTGGAGTCAAGTCGAAATACTTCACGAACCATTGGAGATATGAAAAAATGTAATAAAATAAAAGTTATAGCAAATTTAATTTACTTTAAAATATGTAATATTAAAAATATCGATATTTCTAAAGGTTAACGAAATATTTATGAAAATGTTAAAAATTTTCGTAAATATTGAAAAATGTAGTAAGTTCAAACTTAAATCACAAGTCGGCACGGGTTAACCTTATCTGATCGAACAAAAACTTTTTGTAGTTCATTTTTATACATTAGGCACAATATTAGGGGGTGAGACCAAACATTTTATGATATTTTTTTCCCATCATCTATAGCTAAGGAACACCCTAATATACATATATTATTGACGTTGAGAAAGGGCAGGGCATCATGAGGACGTCCGCGCTTGAGACGTCGGAGGGTAGGCTTGTCGTTGAGTTTGAAATATTTTGCACTTTTGGTGTTGTTTAGTTGGCCAAAGAAGTTGACTGAGAGATTCTGTATGTAGGATTTAACCATCGGGAGTCTGAAGTCTGTGTGAAGTGCTTCGTTTCTGACGAACCACGGCGCGTTGGATATTATGCATAAAATCTTGGACTGGAAGACTTGAATTTTATTTATGTAAGTTTTGGCACAGTATCCACAGATAGGGGAAGCATAGAGTATTAATGGTCGCAGAATTTGTTTATAAAGAAGCATGGAGCACTTCCAGCTTAGGGCGGTTTGACGGTTGATTAAGGGATAAAGAATTTTAAGACGTTGATAGCCTTGTTGAAGTTTCGAAGAAATGTGAGGGTGCCAGGTTAATTTTTTGTTTAAGATAACCCTAGATATTTTATTGTTGGAGACCAGGACATGTTGTCTCCATTAAGTACTAGAGAGGGAGGGTTATTGGGACGACGAAGTGTAAATAATACAGCCGTACTTTTTGAGGGGTTTAGGATAATTTTCCATTTTTTCGCCCAGTATTTAATTTTGTTTAAGTGGCTCTGTATATTTTCAGTGACAATGTGGACATCGCTGGAGCTTGAATAGACAACACTGTCGTCAGCGTATAGGGAAACTTCTGTGTTAGATGTTGTGTGAAAGTCCACGATGTATAAATTAAAAAGCAGGGGAGAGATGTAGGATCCTTGGGAAACACCGGCTGTTATTTTTTTTATTGCTGAACTGGTGTCATTTATGCGAACTGCAAAACAACGATTAGAGAGGAAGGTTTTAATTATATTAAAGATAGTAGGATGGGTATTTAATGTTTTTAATTTCAATAGTAGGCCGTCGTGCCAGACACGATCATATGCTTGCGCAATATCTAAAAAGGCTGCACCGGTGTGAAGTTTTTTTTTCAAAACCATTATTTATGTGTTCAGTTAGGCGGAGGAGTTGTTGAGTAGTTGAGTGCATTGGTTTAAAACCAAATTGATGATGTGGAATGGCTTCAGTTGCGTCTAGATGTTTTGTTAACCTGGTGTATATGATTTTTTCAAATATTTTGGAGACTGAAGACTATCTTCAGTCTACTATAGACTTATGGGCCGGTAACTGTTAGGGTTTTTGTTATCTTTTCCAGGTTTTTTTATCATTATAATTGTGGCTTTTTTCCATTCAGTTGGAAAGTGGCCGATTCTCATTAGTGAATTGAATAAAGTAGATAAGTATGTGATTGCTTTTTTTGGGATTTTTTTTAATATAGCATTTGTGATGAGATCGTGTCCTGGAGATTTTTTGTTTGGTAATCTTTTTATTATTTCATTAGTTTCAGTAGGAGTGGTGTAGGTAAGTATGTTTTGAGGATGAATATCTGGTTCCACTAGTTTGTTGTACACCGCGGTTTCTATTTCGGTGTCAACAATATTGTTCGGTGAAAAAGTGTTTTCTAGGGTTTTGGCAAAGAGTTCGCATTTTTCAGCATTCGAGTTTAGGTAGACGTTATCAGATTTTAACGGGGGTATAACACTAGCGTTTGGTTTGATTAAACGTTTGGTAGCGAGCCACAGGTTTGAGTTCGAAGGATGAATTGTAGATAAATAATTTTGGTATGAAGCTATTCTTAGTTCTTCGAGTAAAATTTTGACTTTTTTAGTAAGATAATTAAGATTTTTCCGGTCTTCAGTTTGCCTATGGAGCTGCCACAGTCTCCTGGTACGGTGTTTTATTTTTATCAATCTTAGAATTGAAGTAGGTATTTGAGAAAAAGTATTATTTTGAGATATGTTACAAGACAGGCTTGAACAGTGTTCCGCTGCTAGATGAATAATTTCCTGGAAATGGTTTGTGGCTTCGTCGGCTGCAAAGTGTTATTTATGTTTTTCGGGATTTTTATATTGTGAGTTATACAGGGTGTCCCCCTGAGATCTGACAAATGAATTAACTTTTGTTCTAATTAATATTTTTAAAACATGTCTTTTAAATATAATTCATAGACTATTGCGCTACATTTTTAGTGTACATTTTTTATTTTTATTTTTTAATACTGAAAATAAAAAACTTAAAAACTGATAAAAAAAATTGTGACGTCCAACGCAAACGATACTACCATAGTTTATAATTGTACTAGCAGGTACCGGAGAGCGCGAAATGCGACGAGATAGATAAGAAATACTATCCCCCGCGCCTCAGTCTCCGCCATACTGCACCACCGTCCGGCAGTCGCACACACGCTCCCCTCCTAGTACCCACGGCCCAGAGTACCGGCCACTCACGTTATCTGTACGTATGTGCCCCCCTCCCTCACCTGTCGTGTTCCGTGCCACCAAAGGTCGCAAAGAACTGACCGACACCAGCAAAAGCCATCACTACCTTTTTTCCCGTCTGAGCTCCCGGTACCATGAGCGAGTAGCACGCGTTTCGCTGATGCGCCGAGGGGCGGCACGGGACCCACACTAATCTACTGGTAACGTTTTGGGTACATCTTTATTACTATTCTCACCGTGGCCGGTACTTATTTGGGGTATTATTATTATATTATTATTATTGTACTTGTTGTTATTGTGGTACATTATTGTTGTCCTCCCGCCGGTCAACCGCTCCGTCGGAGCCGTGTGGTGAGTAGTGTTTATGTTTTATATTATTATTATTATTAAAATGTATTATTATTATCTTTATAGCTTTACTTTGACCGAGTTTTATGCCTTCGGCTTTCTCGGCACCAACTTAATACAAATTTATTCAAATAAACTCATATATGTATATCTTTCCCCAAATTGAGGTGTTATTATTTCACCGTCGGTCACCTATCCTATTACTGGGTAAAATGTATTCCCGTTCTTAAATAATAAAAAAAAAATCCACGGCACTCCGACTTTCGGGTCTCGGTCCGTGGTTGGCGACCGTGAAATATTCGAGGCGGCCACATGACTCTCGAGAACATGACAAACATGATCGAGCAGTCACAAAATTCCAAAATATCCAAAATAGCCAATTTGTAAATCTGATTTTCAGAAAAATTTATATCGTAAAAACATTTATTTAAGTCAAGTGGCTGATTTTTTACCATTTTTTTAAATATCAATATTCTTGTTAAATAATATACGATCTAGTTTATGTTAGAAACATTATAATTTCAAAAAATATAAATCATTTTGAAATTATTTTATATGAACATTTAGAAATAGGTGCATGTTAAAATCTAACTATTTTTTTTATTGTATTTATTATAATAATAAGTTGTGTACTGGTGTATAAACTATATAATTCATGTGCTTATTACCAGAAATGTATAATACTATTTTTACAATTAATTTTAGTGTTTATACTTTTCATTTTAAATAATCCGTTGGCAGAATACAGTTATTTCAAAACGCAGTAATAGAAAAATAGAAGACGCGTTTAGCGTTTACTGTTCACATTTACCTGCGGTATTACGTAATCGCGGTGGCAGACGAGTTATTACCCGTCCATAACCTGTTAACACAAAAAAAAAATCGTCCCCACCCATAACTTACACAGTTATACAATATTATTCTATGACACGATAAATATAATGATAATCACAGAATATGTCCAATTGATAAAGACGTTGATTGTTTATTACGGACCACGGACTAAGAATAGAATAAATGGTAAATTATCTTGGGCCGTGTTCTTGATCAATAATATAAGATATTATAATCACAGATTTCTAAAGTTAGTGATTATAATTTATAACCTTAAAATAATAGTGATAAATGATAAGATACCATGTGGTTGTTGGTTGATAATCTGATAACGCTTGTGTTAGTTCTTCATAATTTTTATATGACTGTTAAAACACTTAAAACAAAAAGTTAAACTAAATTTAAATACGCATCTAATTATTTCATTATTTCAATCAAGATGATATTTTTAAGTCATTGTAATTAGTGCGTTTGAATTTTTGTTAACTGGTTTAGTTTACTATACATATCTTTGTGTCTAGCTTATTTTAATATACTGAATGAAAACAATAATTCACCATTCAGATAATTTTATGAACAATATGTAGATGTGAATATTGTAGATATGAATATTGATTTATTAATAAATAAATTACTATAATAAAGCTTACAAGTTTAATTAATTGGTTATTTTTAATACAATGTGTCATTACAATGACTGAGTATTTATTGTCCGTCACTGACTGTCAAAAAAGTCTATGTATAAAATGTAAGTATTAATAATTTGATTATACTATAAATTTATTATTTTTTTACATACTATTTAAATTGTATTCATTTTGTGATTCAAATGTATACCTACAACATTGATGATCACACAATCAATATCTTGTCTGTTTAAGTATTAACATTCAAATAGTATGTAGGCTATATACACTACTATACTGCCTCTATAATCCTCTACAGCAGCGGATCTTAACCTGTGGTCCGCGGCCCCCTAGGGGTCCGCAACACTCATGTCGGGGGTCCGCGGCAACTTTACCACCTAACATAAGTCAATTTGTGACATGAGTGTATTTTCGATTATTATTTTTGTTTCATATAAAATTATAAAATATATCTTATATTGTAAGAGATAGGTAAACCTATCTTATCTTTATTACACCGATTACAATGTGGAATTCGATACATACCATCAGTCACATGGCATCATTGTTGCATTCATCGCGAAGCCATAGTTTCCAAAAAAATACCAATACATTTGAAAACAGTTTTGGACGAGGCTGTAAAAATTGTGAACTTTATAAAAGCAAAATCATTGAATTCAAGAATTTTTGAACAACTTTGCAAAGACATGGATAGTGAACATTATCAACTTCTGTTGCATTCTGAAATTCGTTGGTTATCTCGAGGTAAAGAGCTCTCTCGTCTATTTGAATTGAAAGATGAGGTAAGATTATTTTTTATCGAACATAAATCATTTTCGTTGAGTGAACGCGTGAATGATTATTCTTGGTTGGCTACTTTAGCATATCTATCAGATATATTTACTCATTTAAACGCACTTAATTTAAGTCTTCAAGGAACACATATTACAATTTTCAAAGTTGAAGATAAGATTGAAGCGATGATTAAAAAGTTGGAACTGTGGAGTCTTCGGCTGTCAAAGAAGAATTACGATCCATTTCCAAATCTCAAAAATTTTATTGAATCAACTGAAGAAGAATTGTCAGATAAAGATTCTAAATATTTCATACAACACATGGGTGATATGCAACGTAGCTTCCGTGATTACTTTCCTGTTCCAGATATAAGTAGAAATTGGATTCGACAACCTTTTGAAATTGATATTCATCAAATAAATGGACTGACATCATTGGAAGAAGATAGCCTTGTAGAAATGTCTACAGATACTAGTTTAAAAATGCAGTTCAATCAAAAGTCATTAGAACATTTTTGGTTGCATGTTCGAAAGGATTATCCACAATTATCGAGTAAAGCTCTGAAAGTTTTGATTCCATTTCCCACAACTTATTTATGTGAAAAAGCATTCTCCGCCCTCGTTTATATTAAGAATAAGTTTCGAAACCGATTAGAAAACGTAGAATCTGAACTACGATTAAAGCTTTCGAGTATTGAGCCCGATGTTCAAAAACTAGTAACTGAAATGCAACATCAACCATCGCATTAAAACTTATTAATTAAGTAAATAAAAATTAAGTTTTAAGAATATTAAGAATAAGATAATAATAATAATAATTAATAATAAAATAATTTATATTACAATTTTTTTTTTTTTAAATTTAAGTGTTTAATGATGTTCAAGTGTAATAATTATAAGTTTAATATAAATAATAAATAAAGTTTAATTATATGTTTTGTAAAAAAAAAAGTATTTGAAAAAAAATTGGTAGGGGGTCCGCGATCTCTAAAAATCTTTCATCGGGGTCCGTGTTCTACAAAAGGTTAAGAACCGCTGCTATACAATATTTATACATCTGACCAACCGACCACGCCCAACACACTAGTAGCAGACTATGCGGACGATAAAGTCATAATATCATCCAGTCCAGATCCTATTGTAGCCTCCACTAACCTACAAAACCATCTTTCATTAATGGAAGATTGGTATAAAAAGTGGCGTTTTAAAATAAATCAAACCAAATCAGTACATACTACATTTACTCTTAGATTAGCACCATGTCCAGAGATATCGCTTTTTGGTACTCAGATCCCCCCATCCCCAAACGTTAAATATCTCGGCTTAACTCTTGACCGCCGTCTAACCTGGGCTCACCACATCAAAGCCAAAACTTCACAATTAAATTCCCGCTTACAAATAATCAAAACCCTAATAGTCAACAACAAACACTCTAAATTAAATATTAAACTACTTCTTTACAAATCTCTTTTAAAGCCAATTTGGACGTACGGCTTACAGCTATGGGTAACGCAAAAATATCAAATCTAAATACAATTCAACGATTCCAAAATAAAATACTAAGAAAAATTACCAACTCTCCACTATATGTCTCAAATCACTCCCTGCATAAAGACCTACATATGAAAACAGTTCAGAAAGAAGCTAAAAATTATTACAAACGATTCCACCTACGCCTTAACTCTCATCCAAACGAACTTGTAAAAAATCTGGCTTCATTAACCATTCCTGGTAATCCTCCTCGTCGCCTTAAGCGTAAATGGTGTAGAGACCTACTTAATCCCTAACAAAAAAAAAAAAAAAATAATAATAATTAAGTTAAAACAAATAATTTAATAAAACATAAGTGTCATCGGTGGGTGGCTTCTTAGCTCATAATTTCATGTTTTTTATTGTGTCTCAGCTCATACTCTTATTGTGCCGATTGTGTACAGATTGTGTATTACTAATAAAGAAAAAAAAAAAAAAAAACATGTATACACATATTTACCTACCTATTTTATAGTTGGGCGTACGTACCTATAACCTTTAAAAAGCCTCCAAAATTAACAAACAATATTATAATTAATAGGTGTAATATTTATAATTGTATTATGAACACAACGCGTAGTATTTGGAATTCAAATTTGGAAGTATATAGGTATACCTCCTAATGAAAACTATTTAATAGGTAATAATATTTTTGTTCGTTTTGTAATTGTGTCAGTGACCAGAATAATAATATGGTAAATATGTCTATAGTCTATTCAAAATGAGATGATGACTCGGCGGCGACCAGTTTTGGTCAGCCGCCGGTCATACTCCCTCCACAAGCATCGATCACGTGACCGAAGCAACGGGGACGTGTCACGCGAGACGTGGATGTGCGTGTGTGCGTCCGCGACCGACGGACATACAAAAAATACGCGCAATGCATTTTAAATTATCCACACACATCGGCAGTCGATACTAGACTAATTAAAGCTCCCGTCCGCGGCGGTGCCTCAAGCGCTACTACGGAACAAAAGCCACGCCCATGCGCACAACTTGGCCGCCGAGTCATCATCTCATTTTGAATAGACTATATTCTTATTCTATTCTGTGATCATACCATAATTAATATTATCTTTTTATACGTTGCTTTTGCGATAACGATGCGCGTCGACTTGGTGGTCGCGTAACTGGAAACTACGTAGTAACTTTATTTTTAATATTGTACTATCGATAATATGGCATATGCGTGCACGACACCGCGACTTCCTATTCGCTGTATTAAATATTAATATTATTATTTAATTACTATTACCAATCGCCTGTAGTCGCGTCTATAGAGTCGCGTTACTCGTTACTCGTCAATATCATTTTAAACTGTTTACCCCCTTGTGTCTATGCTCTCGACTCTACGTCTGTACTGTTGATGTCTACTGCTAACGTATTTTTCCTATAATGTGGTCAACCATACATTTTTTGGACGAAAATACCGTGGAAACTGTACCAAGCAAATGGTTTTCAAAAAATAAATGTGCCTGGCCCAATAATTAAAGCAAGCGGCATATTGCAGATCAATCTGATCCGATCCCACAATGTTTTAAGTGGTATAAAGCTCGGGCATTATTAACGGACATAGGTAAGTCTTTTTTTATTTCTACTTAATTTAAGATGATTGGAAGGAGTGAATGGTGATTTATTCTATTTTGGTGTGATATACCTAACTTAATAATGTGAAGTAAAGTTAACCACCAGATTAACTAATTAATATATATGTATACCTATAAATTTTGATTTTAGAATCATTCTCTGAAGCGAATAGAAAATTCAAAAAAGCTTTATACACAACCAATTTATCCTCTACTGAAACAGAAAATGATGAAATGATGAACAAAAAGCAAAAAAAACCTAAAGAAATGTTACAGTATAATTTGACAAGGTGTAAAAAAATAAAATTGACTGGATACGATGACAATGATAAATTTTCAGGTAAAAAAATTTAATTTAATAGTACCAACTTAGTTTACGATCGCTATTACAGAATACCTATTTTCCAGCGGTAGACTTCATATTTTTAGTTAATTTAAATTTTCAATAAATAATATTATTATAATTTTCAGTGATCACAATGATACTGCAGACGATGACGATAACACAGTTCTTAAAATACCAACATACGAGTCTGGTAAAATGTGGAATTTTTATTTTATTATACCCCTTAAGTGGCCTCCATATCAACATTTGTTTTCTTACGCATAATATATATAGGAACATATAGATTATATTCTGTATTTCCACTATTACGACTTACTCTCTGGTTCAGTTTAGGGCAAATCCACCTATAGGTATTAAATATTTTATAAAGAAAAATATTTTCTATGCTTAGATAGGTTTTTTATATTTTCATTGTTGAATAAGTTAATTAAATTAATTAAAAATAATCAAAATTAAGTTAAACTAACATGCTTAAGTATATTTATAAAAAATTATCCGTCCGAATCACAGAAAATATTCATCTTTATAAAGTATATTATATAATTATAGGTGTGTTTGCCCTAAACTAGACCAGCTAGAGAGCTGCATCAGTGGAAACATGGATTAATATCTGTGTTTCTATATTACGAGCGAGATAGATAGAGAAAATAAATGTTGTTATTGGTGGCCCCTTATAATAATAACTGTATTATATTATTAACTCATAGATGATGGTACAAGTACAAAAGAAATTGTAGAAGGATCTAATAATAAAGAACTTCAAAAAAATCAATTCGACAATTTGTTTTTTATAAACACCATTTTGTATTGTGCGAGACTCGTTAAGTATACGAATAACATAATATAAATACTATATAGAACCATTGGAAACTCAAAATATTTGATGTTCAGCTCTTCCAAAAACCTTGATAAATTAAATAAAAAACTAAAGAAAATCCAAAGTTTATCAACGATCAGATAGCCACACCGAGAGGCTGTTATATGGGTTGATAATTTTATCACTGATTGTGTTTCTTAAAATGTTTTATTCCATATTATCTTTGCAAAAAATACTTGTTATCAAAATAAACTATTATACTATTTACTATAAATTGTTGTTTTGTCTACAAATTATTATAATACATTTATATATATTTGACATATTTGAACATTTGTATTACACATATATTTTTATAATAATATAGTAATGAACATCAATAACAAAAAAATATAAGTACTATTTAAAAGCTTCTTTATAATTTGAATTTTATTTTCTAAAACCTTAATAATTAGAAAACCTAAGTAAGTCAAAATAAATTACGTTTCTCTTGAACATAATAGACTATTATAAATAAATAAAAACTATTGATGATTATTATCAAGGTTCCACTGTATAAGTATACATATAACCTATATTTTAAAAATGTATATTTAAACTTCCAATTTATTACACAAAATATTTAGTAATTTTTTTAAATTATTTTTTAGCATTGTTATCATTACATTTTATTTTTATAATATATATGTATATTATATCATAAATTTTTTTCCTATGTTGATTATTTTTTATATATAATGATTGTTAAGGCGCGTACACACCTGAGCACGCTAAAGATGAGCACCGTGAGCATAATTACAGTGAGCAAAATATCGCGATCGCTGTGTGTACTCAGTATAGACGTCGCACGATGCGAGCCATAAATTAGGTGAAATAAATTAGGTGCAATGTTGAACGATTTTGGTGCTCAAGTCATTCGCTGGTAGGAACTGGTCACTAGTAGTTGCCATTTGTGTTCAATTTTTTTTATAACTTAGCACAACAATGGCAAACAATTTACAAATTGCTAGCGCCGCTTATATTGTTATGCATTTATTAACAAAAAAAAAACAGTCAAGTATTAAAATGAGACGATGGTGGACAACTCAAATTTTTCGATCAAGACAAATATACAATGGCACAAGTATGATACGTGATTTAAACTTTCATACAGACTCCGGTCAGTTTGAAAATTTTGCAAGAATGTCACAAGAGGATTTTGAACACCTTGTATCGCTACTTTCGCCGAAAATAGCAAAACAGACTACTCATTTCAGGGAACCAATTCCAGTTAATGAAAGACTTGCAGTGACACTAAGATTCTTAGCAACAGGTGAATCGTATACAAGCCTTCAATACGTATTTAAAATTTCAAAGCAATGTATTTCATTAATAGTTCCTGAGGTTTGCCAATCACTAATTGAAGTATTGAAAGAATATGTCAAGGTAACTATAAATACTTTTATAAATAATTCTAAATAAATTAAAATATTTACTTTTCAATGCATTTTTAAATTTAATAAAATGTAAAATATTATTCTTTATTTCTTTTAAACAAACTACAACAACTTTATTATGACGTATTAAAATTATTTCTTTCAAAAACAAAATTTCAATATGCATATAGGACATAAGTATTTAAAATTTTTAGAATATAAAATTGTAAATTGAAATAAAAATAGGTACAACAAAAAAAAAATTGTGATCCTTTACTTAAGGTTTTTACCTACTCGGTTGATGACGAATCAATGAAATTATAATATAATAAAAAATAAAAATAAAAATAAAATTATTAATTAAATGCAATATAATCATCAAACGTAGTAGTAGTAGAAATGTTAGACGGTGGATTTAAGGTAGGGGGATTAGATGAAACAGGTAAATTATACGGAGAATCAGGATTTGTTATTATAGAATTTGTAGAATCTCTTGACGAAGAATGCTGAGTGCCTTGATTTTGACAGGATGACGGTTGGTTAAAATGTTGAGGAATGCCTTGATTTTGATAGTATGGAGGTTGGTTAAAATTTTGAAAATAATTTTCAAACCTGCCTATGTCAGCTTCAAAAAGAATGTTGTTTATTGAATGTTATACAAAAGCTCTCGTCTTTGGTGTATATGTGTCTAGCTTACTAGCTACATGTTGGCCAAATATAACACTTCCACTCAACGGCTGTTGTTGTGGCGAGGAAACAGACTGTTTCAAAATTGTAAATGCTTCCTCCAGTCTGGAATCATCACAAGTGTTATATTTCTTTCTCGGACGCTTAACCGAAGGTTTGGGCACATTTGATGTAGACGTTCCTTGCACATCATCTAAACCATTATTCAGATCAGCTGCAGGTTCTTCACTGATGTCATCATTGGTAACAGAGTTTAAAATTGGTGCCAAACTCTGTATTTCTTCTTCGTTTTCATTATTTAGAAAGTTATCTAAATGGCTCTAAAAAATCCCAAATATCACTGTTACAATATATTAGGAGTCTTGTATTAAATTTTGAAGCTTTTTGACACGACAAAAAAAAAAATTGAAGCTTAAAATGTCCGTAAACTGTTCAAATCTAATCAAAATATTTTATCGTGTATAGAAAGTGCTAATATAAAAATGCAGTGAGGATTTAAGTATCTACACTAAAAACCAACTTCAATTTTGTCAAAAACCGATTTTGCGTAAAAATTCCAATTTTTCCTTGAGCTTTTGAAAACTATTAGGACTAACCAAAGTACTATTAACTAAAGTAATATTAACTTTCACAACAAATCTAAGCATATATACTGTTCTTTTATAAAAAGTTACCAAGAATTTTTTTTATAAGCTTTTTAGTTCAAATGTTCATATAATTTATCAAATTGAAAATGTACAAACTATTTTGTTGTTAAAAATTTATAAAATGAATAACTTTTATACTTAAGATTTGAAAATTTAAAACAAAGTTGCACTTAAGTATTTAATTCTGTAACCAAAAAATCTAAAAAATATATATAAATACAGTTTTTTTTAAAGTTATTTTAAGTTAAACTTTAGACGAAATTACTTATTAAATACCATGAATTTTCCTAGAAAAAAATATGAAATGTGCTATGCCTATAATTAAGTCATACATTTTTTTTTAAACAATAAATTATTGTAATATCAATACATTCATCACTCTGCTCAGAATCTAAAATAATTTAAATTTACTGATATTAAATTAATGTTCTTATGTTTCACGAAACTAACTTCTTTTAACTGTGAGTACATGATTAAAATTATTCCCTCTGGCCTCTATATCAACTTTAAAATTCAACATTTCAGTTACCCAAAACTGAAGAAGAATGGTTAGAAATAGCCAAGGATTACGACAATTTATGGAACTTTCCACATTGTATCGGAGCGATGGATGGAAAGCATATAGTCTTACAGGCTCCAGTGCGAAGTGGGACTGAATACTTTAACTATAAGTCACATTTTAGTATCGTTTTATTTGCTTTGGTAGACGCTAATTATAATTTTATTTTTGCTGACGTTGGAGTACAAGGTAGAATATCTGATGGAGGTGTATTTAAGAATTCACAGCTTTGTAAAATGTTGGAAGCTCAAACATTAAATTTACCAACGCCATCAGCATTACCGGGAATAGAAAAAGAACTTCCTTTTGTTTTTGTGGCTGATGAAGCATTCCCGTTGAATGATAATATTATGAAACCCTACTCTGGCAACTACGGTAAAGGTTCAATGGAACGAGTATTTAACTATCGACTTAGTAGAGCTCGGAGGGTAGTAGAGAATGTTTTTGGTATTTCATCATCAGTTTTTCGTGTACTCAGAAAACCTATGCTGTTAGAGCCTGAAAAAGCGCAAGTTATTGTTATGGCTATCGTTCATTTGCACAATTTCTTAAGGAACAGTAAAGCATCTAAAAATAAATATACACCACATGGATCATTGGATTGTGAAGTAAATGGATCAATAGTAGAAGGAACTTGGAGAGAAGCAGGAGTGTCCACGTTGAATCAAATTAGAAATATTCCACGAAGATCGACACTATCATCTAAAGATATCCGTGACACTTACGCACAATACTTTACGACTACAGGATGTGTCGCATGGCAAAATGATTATGCATAAATAAATACTTATGTAGTTATGTATTATGTTACCTAGTATTATTATACCTATATTATTATTTGTATAAATAATAATATGTTTATTTTAGTAAAGCCAATCGGAAATCAGTATTTATTAGTTCATGTTATTTTAATTAAAGTCTTATTTGTCATCAAAAAATTCAATCATAAAATATAAATATGTGATAAATGTTGTACTTACATCATCAGAAATATTTTCATTTGAAGTGTTAATACTTGGACGTGGATCATCTCTATCCATCATAAATTTCATACTTTCATATGCAAACCATTTTGAGGCATAAATCTCTTTTCGACCTTATAATTTTTAACGTAAATTAATACAGGTATATTATTATATAATAGTATTTATAGTTTATTAAAACAAATAAAGACATTGTTATAATTTATAAAAATAAAATCTAAAATAACTAAATAAAATTTACCTTTCCCTGTTCCAAAGCTGTTTTTAGTTTTGGCCTTCTCTCGGCGAAACGATCCCGATAAACTTATCATTTTTTTCTTCGCTTCTTCTGTGTCGATATTTAAATTACGGCCAATTTCTGCCCAAGCGTCAATTTTTTTGTTTTTAGAATAATACATTGGATCTTTTGGGCTCCACAATACTGGGTACTTTTCGTATTCATTTATTAAATTCAAACAGCTTTCCTTGGACCATTCCATATTTTTTTAAATATTAAATACTAGTATGCGGTAAATGAATTGTTTAAACACGTATGTTTACAGTTGACAGTAATTAGTCGAAATGAATAAACATAAACTTAAAAAGACCCCCAAAGTCCCAACCAGAAACCAATCTTGGTTTTGTAGAAACATGTCTGTGCAGGATCGTGAGCGGCCTGAGCGCTGTGTGCAGATTTATTTACGTCCAAATTGAACATAGCACACTATGAGCTCGCGCGCCGTTTTCCTTTGAGCATAGCCAGGAGACCGACAGTCAGTGGCTCGTGCTCAGCATGGATCGCGATCACGTTTGCGCGGTTTGAATTTGCTCACTTTACCGTCCACATACAAATTCATCGCAAACAATTTAATGTGAGTATGTATGCTCACCATGAAAATGCTCAAGTGTGGACGCGCCTTTATATATTTGAGTACAATTTGTTATGAATAATGTGTCTATTTAGTAATAAAAAATGTTTTATTTGATATTATACAGATTCAGTCAAGTGTTTGAAAAAATTTCAAAGTGAAACCATTAATGAAGAGATCGAACAATGTATAAAATATGCACTCATTCAAGCACCGTTTAATATAAAAAGAAAATAAACTAATATATCAATGTAATTCTTATATTATACCTAATTAAAATAATAAAAATACATATGCAATTACACAATCATACAATTTTTTTAGTAATTTAATAATTTAAATTGTAAAATATTAATGCAGTGAAACTTCCATATTACAAAGTCTGATGGTCAACATAAATACAATTTGTAGTATAAAGAATTCAATTAAATATATAATTAAATGAATTTAGTTCTAATTAGGTTTGGTCCATAAAAATATTTTGTTAAACGGGAGTTTTTAAAATGGATGATTCACTGCGTATTGCAAATATGAGGTCATGTGATAGATTGGGCCATGGCGTGGCCATTATGTCAAGTACCTAGTCTTCGTAATTATGTGCGTGCATTCGGGGAGAATATTTTTTCAACCGATGGTCAAATCATACTGTGCAAATTATGTGAAGTTAAAGTTTTCCATGATAAACGGTATTTAATAAACGGTACTCAACATATTAAAACTGAAAAACATTTAACATCAGTGAATTTACTACAGAATAAACAAGGCAATTTTCAGAGTTTATTCACTAATACTACAACACTGAATAAAGATCATTTTCTGCAGATTGTTATATTTAAATATTTATAATATAATCATATTTAAAGAATACATTTTATTTTGCTAAATTTTATTATGCATATTAACATTTTAGTGCATATATTTATGCATTTTTGGTTGGTTTTTAATGCACATAAATCCGTGCTCTACTTTTAAAGTTTGAATATTTAAATTACGATAACATTCTATACAGGTTGAATTATTTGGGATAAACTTTTAACTAATCATTAAATTAATGTTCAAATACAATTTGACTTATGTTTATTGAGTATTTAAATAGCATTCAATTAAAATAAAATTCTTAATGCTGATTGAATGCTTATTTCAAGTTTTCATTCAAGTTTGATTTTACGGCATTTCATCTTTATCCGATCTTTAATAAATGTTAAATTATACTACAATTGGTCATATGTTAACAATAATTTAAACTTTAAAACTGAGTTTTCAATATCGAATTAGTATTAAATTAATATTACGATGTTATGTGGGGGGGTTACCAAAATTACTGGAGGAAAAGTTTCTAAAAAATAAAAAACATTATGATTTACGCAAAAAACAAATCCGATTTGTAGTAGTAGAAAAAGTATTTGTAAAGATAGAAAATAAAGGGTCAAAATTTGCATACAGATACGGGGGGGGGGGGGGGGCATTCAAAACTATACGACAAATATCAGAAATCATCAGATATACCTACTCATATTGTCGATTATAACTATTAAATAGAAAAATTAATAAGTAACAAAATAAAAAAACAGTTATAATCAAATGTATAGAGTGTAAGACAAACACTATTTGGATAAATAAAAATATAATTGTCCTCTGGCAAAGTAGAAATACTTGCAAGCAAATAAAATACTTACAATACACAAATAGTCTGCACTTGTTAATAAAGAAATATTGTTTGGTAGGGGCATCCAGTTAAAATAAAGTTTAATAATGATAGTTGACAATTTGGGAAATATTAGTTAAGAATACAGATAGTATAGTTTACTAAAATATAATATATAGGATGTGAAAAATAAAATTTATTGTTTTAAAATATAATGAAAAAATGTAAGTTTTTAAACATATCAACTAACCAATCCATGAAGAAGCATTGTTCAATCACAAAAAATTTCAATCAACAGTCCACCTTCACCATATTCAATCAATCCAGTCGGACAAGGGATGAAAATAATGTTTATATTCAAAATTTATTTTGTATTTTTTTTTTTTTTAAAGGGAGGGGGTAATGTAACAATTATAAATATAAATATGTTACATGACACTTATGTATATAATACGAACTCTACCGTATGTACGATTAACTGCTGACCGATAGGCCAACACACACAATGTATTAGTAAGTTAGTTAGTTTTTCAGTAGACCGTCTACTAAACTGCATTATATCTATCGAAAACCGTAAAACTGATTCTAACATAACTCAATGCCAAAATTGTCAAAGATTCCAGCATACCAAAAACTTCTGTAAACTTCCGCCCAGATGCGTAAAATGTTCGGGAGATCATCACTATTCCACCTGCACGAAAGATTCATCTACCCCCCTACCTGTGTAAATTGTCTGGGGAATCACCCAGCCAATTACCAAGGTTGTACAGCTTACAAACTACTAAAAAATAAATCTCGTCAAACAAATTCAAAAAACACTACTACCCATAAGCAGTCTGATACCGAAGTATTAACTTATATATACAGCAACAATCACGCATCCACGACACAAAATGTTGTTTATAATCACCTCTCTCAGAATAGCACAAACCCACCTGTCCTCAGTATTATCAACAAACAGTCCTAGGCAGTCAACGTCAATAATATTAATAATTCTAATTTAGTTATCATAAATTGGAATGCCAATGGCCTTAAACAAAACAGAAATACTTTTGCTGCATTTTTGAACTCTCACAATGTAGATATAGCCTGCATCAGCGAGACACATTTAATTAACGCAGATAAGATAAAATGTAATGCCTATGTCACTTATCGCAAAGACAAATTAACAGTTCGACCCTCAGGCGGCGTAGCTATTATAATTAAATCTAAAATAAAACACCATCACACTTTTATACCTGTTCTACAATCATTGGAAGCAGTGGCAATTACTATATCTATCAACAATGTAATTACAACTCTGATTAGCGCATATCAATCTCCAAGTTTTAAAATGTTCACAAGTGATTTCGATATAATTCTTTGCAGTTTTCAAAAAGTAATGATTATTGGTGACCTGAACTCCAAACATACCACTTGGAACTGCAAAATGATAAATCAAAATGGTCATAAATTACATAAATACCTTTCAAATACTTCAGCAATTATCTCTTCACCTGACTCCCCAACGTATTATCCATATGACCAAAATAGAAATTCTGACATACTAGACGTAATATTATTAAAATCAATACCTCTATCAATTCATCAAAAGCCCTTATTTGAACTTGACTCAGACCACCTGCCTGTTAAAATTACAATAGGAAAATAAAAAACTTAAAAACTGATAAAAAAAATATCCAAAATATCCAAAATAACCAATTTGTAAATCTGATTTTCAGAAAAATTTATATCGTAAAAACATTTATTTAAGTCAAGTGGCTGATTTTTTACCATTTTTTTAAATATCAATATTCTTGTTAAATAATATACGATCTAGTTTATGTTAGAAACATTATAATTTCAAAAAATATAAATCATTTTGAAATTATTTTATATGAACATTTTGAAATAGGTGCATGTTAAAATCTAACTATTTTTTTTATTGTATTTATTATAATAATAAGTTGTGTACTGGTATATAAACTATATTAATACAATGATACCCGCAATTATTGATTACATAATTCATGTGCTTATTACCAGAAATGTATAATACTATTTTTACAATTAATTTTAGCGTTTATACTTTTCATTTTAAATAATCCGTTGGCAGAATACGGTTATTTCAAATAATAAGAGACGCTACGGTATTGCGTAGCTTAATCGCGGTAGTTGTATTTATTAAAAACCAGTAGTTAAAATATTGTTCTTTTATCTGAAGATAGGCCATAAATTGTGTGCACAATAGTTTATTGTCAATGGTACTAATTGGATAGATATCAATTCTGTGGTACTCGTTTTCTGAATTACTGGAAAAACATGTCATAACAGCTATATTATAAAAATAACTTATTTTATTGATAAAGATTATATTGAATATAAAATTTTATTATCATTATCAATTATTATGTTTTATCAATTGGATCAAAGTATCTATCTAAGACCGTGATATCAATTATCATTTTTAAATAATAAACAGTGATAGCGGATCAATAATCCAGATTCAAAATCAACCACATTAATTATTCTTTACATTTTATAATGAAATAATTTAATTTTAATAGTTAATTATTTATTATAAAATTGTTTACATAGTAGCAATAATAACAATAACAATAATAACATAATATTTATTTTTGAAAAAAATAGTTAAATTATTTTAATGTATTTTCAAAATGTCAAGCTGCGCTTTATTTAATATTTATAATAGATTGTATGTAGGTACTAATATAATTTATGAAACATTTATATTATTGTTAATTATTAAAATATTATTATTATTCTACCTGTTTGTTGCAATGTATTTGCTACATTGGTAAATATAGCTCGTGAAGGTTGTCTTCCTTTTGGATATTTTTGTAAATATTTACGAGAAGCATTTAGGGTACTTTTACCACATTCATAAAAAATAGCCAACATATCAGAATACTCTGCATTTCTATAAATAGCAGGCATCGTTAAATTAATTATAATATAATATAATATAATATATTATATTATAGTTAAAATTTGAGATAAATCTTCAAGTCAGATAGACATAGGCTGTTAGAGCCTCAATAGAAAACCCAACTAATAAATACATTACAGTTTTTAAAAAAAATAGGAATTTCAATTTAAACATAATTTTCAAGTCTGCACTTAAAGATGCCTTTAATGAAATGGATACTCTACGTCAGGTATGTGAATATTGAAATTAATATCTATTTTTTTTTAAATTTTATTTTTTTTCTGAAAATAATAATAAGACACTTATGTATATACACAAATTTACAGCAATACCATACGTTAGACAAACATTTAAAAAATAAAAATGTTGAAAGTAATTATCATGCTGAAGATGTGATACGCCTTCAAACAGAAAATAAGTCACTTGCTGAAGAAATTGTAAATAACTATAGCAGAATAAATAATAAAAAAATAATTACATGTTATGAGGTAACATTAAAAGTTCAAGAAAAGGCTTATAAAGAAAAAAATGTATGTTTATAAAACAAGGTTAGGATGTTTATGATTTTGCAAATTTTTTTTTTATTTTTTTTTACTGACACAATTTGTTGATTTTTTATTAATAATTTAATTTATCTCTACATATATATTTATATTGCATTTTTTTCACATTTCTTTATTTTTTTATGCATATTTAACTGTTTTTTAGTGCATAAACATCCTAACCCTAATTATAGGTGTAACATTATAATTGTATAAATACACTCTTATAGCAGTAATATTATAAATTACAATATTTTTATAGTCTGTACTCAAAACAAAAAATGACGGTTTAGAGAAAGACATTGTAATTACAAGTAAAAAAATTATTTAAAAAAAATATGCTAAGTGTTATTTTTATAGGAATTACTCAAACAAAAATTGGCCACTATTGAGGTGAATGATAAAACTGCAATAGATTACAAAGAAAAGAAATTGGTAAAAATTAATTTAGTAAATAATAAAATATACAAATAAACAAAATATCCAACACATTTCACTAAATTAAAATTATTTACATTCAGGAGCAACACATTTTACATAATTCCCCCTCATCTAATATGAGTAATTATGTAAAAATAGATAATTTACATCCACTTGAATCAAAGATTTCATTTATAGAAAAACTTGTCTGTTCAAAAATGAAAAAAATCATTACCAGCAACCTAAATGCTGGCCGTAACAATATATGTTTGTTGTACATATAATTTGTTTTAATTTAAATAAAAAAAACCCTATTATAATAATTATTAAATATCAATTTCTTTATCTTTAAGTATCTTAACAGCAACATTAACAAACTTGCACAAATCAATATCTGTGATGGTTAACTTTTATTTAATAATTAAATTATTGTAATAATTATCCATTTTGTAATATACAAATCAAGAAGATTGTAGGTTGAAATTATTTTTGTTTGATTTAATTGTTTTAAACAGTAGATAAATATTAAAATATAAATATTATATAAAAAAAAAGCATCAAATATTAATGTAACTGTTTTAGGCATGCTCAGACATTTAATTTAAAAATCAACTTTTTTTATTTAACTTTAACTGTAATATAACAGTAATAATTATTATAAATAAACAGTTCATGAACATTAAACAACTTATATTCATGATCATAACTATTTTTAAACTATATGTATACCTTATGCTTATTAGTATTGCAGTATAGTTTATTAATTATTGAAGGAAACCTATGTCAACGGTATACATCTGTGCACTCCAATGATTGCTGTTAAGATACAAATTCAGTAAAATAATTTTATTTCTGAAATACTGACTAAATTCACTTAATTAACTAAAAACGTTTAGAATTTATACCTAACGGATTGCATAAGCAGAGTATTTGTGTATAATCTAAAAACTCTTAGTAACTAAACAAATTCAGTCATTACTCAAAAAAAAAAAAAAATTAATTATCTGTTTATAATTCACCTCATTAGTGACGGAGAAATAAATTAAATTTTTTTTTAAATTATTGAAAAATAATCATATTTTAGAACCAAATAAAAGGTCTCTATAACCTAGAAGTTTACGACCATAAGTCTCATATTTTGTGAATTCAGAATAACCTTTCTTTGCTTAGCACTTTATAAAGTTTTTGATATTTCCCAGTATTCCTAAGATTCTAATTATAACACCTATAATATTTTTTTTTAAATAATTTAATTAATTTAATCATGCTATTAACTTAAATATAAATACATAATTTATCCGTTGGTACATAAATTGATGATTTTCCAACACATTAAACTGTAGAGCAGCGGTTCTTTTGTAGAACAAGGACCCCGATGAAAGATTTTTAGAGATCGCGGACCCCCTACCAATTTTTTTTCAAATACTTTTTTTTTTACAAAACATATAATTAAACTTTATTTATTATTTATATTAAACTTATAATTATTACACTTGAACATCATTAAACACTTAAATTTAAAAAAAAAAAAATTGTAATATAAATTATTTTATTATTAATTATTATTATTATTATCTTATTCTTAATATTCTTAAAACTTAATTTTTATTTACTTAATTAATAAGTTTTAATGCGATGGTTGATGTTGCATTTCAGTTACTAGTTTTTGAACATCGGGCTCAATACTCGAAAGCTTTAATCGTAGTTCAGATTCTACGTTTTCTAATCGGTTTCGAAACTTATTCTTAATATAAACGAGGGCGGAGAATGCTTTTTCACATAAATAAGTTGTGGGAAATGGAATCAAAACTTTCAGAGCTTTACTCGATAATTGTGGATAATCCTTTCGAACATGCAACCAAAAATGTTCTAATGACTTTTGATTGAACTGCATTTTTAAACTAGTATCTGTAGACATTTCTACAAGGCTATCTTCTTCCAATGATGTCAGTCCATTTATTTGATGAATATCAATTTCAAAAGGTTGTCGAATCCAATTTCTACTTATATCTGGAACAGGAAAGTAATCACGGAAGCTACGTTGCATATCACCCATGTGTTGTATGAAATATTTAGAATCTTTATCTGACAATTCTTCTTCAGTTGATTCAATAAAATTTTTGAGATTTGGAAATGGATCGTAATTCTTCTTTGACAGCCGAAGACTCCACAGTTCCAACTTTTTAATCATCGCTTCAATCTTATCTTCAACTTTGAAAATTGTAATATGTGTTCCTTGAAGACTTAAATTAAGTGCGTTTAAATGAGTAAATATATCTGATAGATATGCTAAAGTAGCCAACCAAGAATAATCATTCACGCGTTCACTCAACGAAAATGATTTATGTTCGATAAAAAATAATCTTACCTCATCTTTCAATTCAAATAGACGAGAGAGCTCTTTACCTCGAGATAACCAACGAATTTCAGAATGCAACAGAAGTTGATAATGTTCACTATCCATGTCTTTGCAAAGTTGTTCAAAAATTCTTGAATTCAATGATTTTGCTTTTATAAAGTTCACAATTTTTACAGCCTCGTCCAAAACTGTTTTCAAATGTATTGGTATTTTTTTGGAAACTATGGCTTCGCGATGAATGCAACAATGATGCCATGTGACTGATGGTATGTATCGAATTCCACATTGTAATCGGTGTAATAAAGATAAGATAGGTTTACCTATCTCTTACAATATAAGATATATTTTATAATTTTATATGAAACAAAAATAATAATCGAAAATACACTCATGTCACAAATTGACTTATGTTAGGTGGTAAAGTTGCCGCGGACCCCCGACATGAGTGTTGCGGACCCCTAGGGGGCCGCGGACCACAGGTTAAGAACCGCTGTTGTATAGCATTGGGGAGAGGATACCACCTTGCGGAACTCCTGCCGCAATACCTGCTATATTAGAGTCTGAAGAACCATAATGGACCTGGAAGTGTCGGTCTGCGAGATATGATTTAAGTATAATGTAGTATGTTGGGTGTAGGAATTGTTTTAATTTGTAAAGTAAACCTTCATGCCACACTCTATCGAAGGCCTGCGATACGTCAAGGAATGCGCAGGTGCAGTAACGTTTTTTTTCGAGGGCAAAAGAGACAGCGTCAACAACTCTATGGACTTGGTGAATAGTCGAGTGTTTAGCACGAAAACCAAATTGATAGTCGGGTAAGATTTTTTTATTTAACATGATAGGTAGGATATGTTTAAGCAAAAGCCTTTCCAGTATTTTGCCGAAAAACGGTAATAAACTAATTGGTCTGTAAGAATTTAAAGAGTCCAGTGGTTTGTTTGGTTTTGGAATTAGGATGATTTTAGAGAATTTCCAGAGAAGGGGAAAGTAAGAGAGTCTTAAGGAAGCATTGGAAATGTGGGTAAGGTGGATGATTGCACGTTTTGGTAGGCATCTGGTGACTTCCGCTGTAATTAAATCAAATCCTGGGGATTTCCTAAGTGAGTATTTTTGTATTGTAAATTTTACTTCACTGGGCGTGAAGTGTTTTACTGGTAGAGAAATAGGAAAAGGAGAGTCAAGATACATTTGTACAGAGTTAGTAGTAGCTAGTGAGAATGTTTCAGGGTTAGGTTGGAAAATTTCATGAAGATGATTTTTGAATAATCCTGCTTTTTCAGCATCAGAATAAGTAAGGCTACCATCTGGGTTTTTATTGGAGGTGATGCGGCTTTGTATTGGAGAATTTGTTTGGTTGCCTTCCAGAGACTCCCGTCTTTGGTCGAGAGGTTAGACAAGCGATTTGCAAATGAGATATCTTTATTTTTAGATAAAACTTTCTTGAGAGAGTTGGCCAACTTATTATATTTTTGTTTAAGAGAAGGGAGACGGTCACGTTGGTACAGGGCTCTTGCTCTCCGTTTTTCCACTATAAGTGTACGTATATGACTCGGCAAGGAAGGTTGGTATAAGCAGGAATGGTTTGCTTCAGAGGTGGATGACCATGCCGCTGATTGGATTATATTTGTGAAGCTATTTACTGCTGAGTCAATATCCTCCATGGATTTTAATTTAACATTCAGTTTTATTTTTTGGTTAACAAGATCATGACATTTGTAACGATCAGTTGTGGCATTGAAGAGTTTGGGAGGTTCCAGGCGAATTAATGGATTACGAAAATTGGGGGAGGAGGTTTAATTTGTGGATCATTTGTACAATCAGTCTGCATGTTAGTGGTAGTATTTTCAGTAGAATCATTGAGAGAGAAGTCGCATTGATTATTCAGCTGATTAGAATCTTGAACTTCGTTAGAAGCGAGAGCTTCGTAACGATTTGCTGATTTGAATATTTTTTTTTTTGTTTTGGGAAGTTGCTCACGTGGAGAGTTTGGTTCAGAATTAGTAGAACTGGAGAGATTTCTTTTAGATTGTTTTATGATCCATCCTACATCTGGTTGATTATTACTTGTACCAAGTGATGAGTTGGAGGTTTTATTTTTACTGATAGTTACCGGGGATACGGTGTTCTTCATTTTACTAATATCTTTATTATTAATGTTGTTGTTGTTGTTTCTGTTAGACATTTTGATTAGAATAAATTATTAATTAGTTTTTAAATAAATACAATAGCAGTCACGATAAGTACGATTGAAGACGACGGCGGGTTGCGATAACGTAATTAGATTGTTATATAATAATATCGAGACCGCCGAGGCGGTCGCCGATAAGACCGTATGCGCTAGAACGCTGACAATATTGCATATGAATATTAATTTCGTTTGTTATTGTACACGAGACTTTATTGAAAGAGAAGAGCAAATATGTACATTAAGACTAAGTCACATCTTTGATTAACCGGCTTAAGAAAAAAAAAAAAAAAAAACAAATAATAAGCGAGTACACGTTGAGCGGTAAGACTAGCGTACTGTACGCACGTGCGTGCCGAAGGACAGCTATCGCGGAACTGCGTGTATACATGTAAATATATAATATTACTTATTAGTTTTGTATGATTGTATAGATTATAATTGCATTTAATTACATCAATTTTATTATATTATTTTTTAACAGTGAAAGACATTTTAAAATGAGCGATAGGACGAAAAGACGCCGTTTGTTAGACGAAATAAATGAAGTACGACATATTGGAGGTGACCGCAATTACTACTGTATAATAATTATTATTAACACTTAAAAGTTATTATTTTTTTTATTATTATTATTTATTATAGTATACAACTATGATAGCTCAAAAATTATTACTAAAACTTAAACGTTAACACACATATTTTGGGAAAACAATTTTCGAAAAATTCTCTTGGGAGCTAAATTAGAATTGTGCCTTGTAATCTTGCAATCAGTGGCGCCCACCTAAATGTTTTATACTTTTATGTGTGGATTAATAATGTGGCCCCATAATGAAGTGGCAATGAACAATGATTTACTTGATATAGGTAGGTAATGTCAAATCATTAAGCTATTGTAGTAGCTAATCTAGAAATTTGTTTTGCGGGAGAGGGGGGCATTGTCTTTTTCCATGTCTTACGACACAAATATTAAAACACGGCCCAATTCATTAACCTAGAAGGCTAGATGGTTGGCCGATTGGGGGGGGGGGGGGCTGGCCCCTCTGGCCCCCCCATTAAACCCACCACGCACTGTATAAATATCTGGAAACACTTATTTTAGTCAATATTTTGGTAGTATACCTATTGTAGGGGCTTGCTTTATTAACTTTATATAACGCTATCACACATAGTTCGCGTTATTTTTAACATTATTATATACCTACAACTACTTTCTTATATTTGCATAATTGTGAAATAATTTGTTCTTAAATACATATATTAAACTATTTTTTAAACTATACATTATTTTGAGTACATACCTACCCACCTATAATGATTACCCACCCGTCAATGCTAGTCTGTATTATAAATAGCGACTCGTTAAATTAGGTTCGGCGTCACTGATTCTAATATATTATTATATTGCCGCGTTAGTTTGAAAATAAATACTATTATTATTAATCTTAACAGAGTCAAATGATATAGACTCGGAAATCGACGAAACAAAATCGACTGTATTTTGCCACAAAGGTTGGAAAATTTAAATAAATATGTGACAAACGATCAGGGTCCTAGCTCTATTAATAACCACTTTAACATTGAAGTAGCTGTTGATCAGCAGGATAATACATTTAAATATGGTATGTATATATTTTGTATCTTATGACTTATTCCATCATAAACTATAATTATTTCCTGATATACTTTTAAGTATAAAAGTTTCAGGTAACTATACCTTTATGGCTTTATATACAGGGCCGAACTTCCGCCTAGGCAAACTAGGCAGCTGCCTAGGGGCCCTTGCCTTCCTGGGGCCCTCAGGGAAACAAACACAAAAAAAAAAGGTATCACACACATAAATTGATTAACACGGAAAATAGTTCGTGTATAATATAGAATATTATTGAGAGGAAGTAATTTAGAAATTAATATTATTATGTTGTGTTTTAGTTTTATGGAACCGTATATAAACATAAATAAATACATTTAGTGGTGTTTATCAGTGTTTGTTTCTTTCTATTCGATTATATTTATAGCCGAAACCCGTAAATAAATGTATAGCCGTAAACACTTAACATTCTTAAAATAGTGAATAATTATTATCGCGTCGCCCGCTCGCCAGCCCGCATGCAAATGCAAAACCAGTTCAGCAGTTCAGCTGGTACACGGCGTTATCTTTATCTTTACATCGAAACCAATAGTCTATGGTACATAAAATTATAAATAATTTGTTTTGAAAGCCAGGGGTACGATTATTAGTTATTACGATTTAATTTTCATTTACACTCCGATCGTGTTGGTGTCAACTGATAAATTACGTAAGTACAATAATATAGCTGTTCATAATATAAATCAGTAATGATTTATTCTCATAAGTTATACCTATTAAACGATTTTAACTTTAAAAATTATGCGATATATTTAAGTCTGTATGTTACTTAAATATACCCAGTTTCAAACAATAATAGAGATTAAAAATGTTTATTTTATTGAAAAAATGTAGGTACTAATGTCAAATGTAAATTATAAATTAACCCGTCTCCAGTGGTTTATACGTTACAGTTTATAGTTTGTACTAACTATATTGCATTATTGCTACTATATTATAGTAGTTTATAGACTATAGTAGCAGTATATACTATAATAATAATATATTAATAAAATAATAAGATTATAGTAATTAATTTGTGTTTTATTTAAATTGTATTTTGTAAACACTGAATAATACTGATTATTAATAATTAATTGACCAAAATGACCGCTATTATTTACTATTTATTTTTTTTTACCACTTTATTTGCTTTTTACTATTTTAAATGATGCCACTATTGTATGTATAGTTTGGTCAAAATGATGTTATTTTAGAGGACGCCGATGATAACAGGTTAAATTGTAGGATATTTTTTCAGATTTAAACGAATGTCACAGGCTAAGATAAACTGGACAACTTATAAATATATGTGTTGATATGCAGATCTTAACAATATTTAATTCTTTAAAAAATTGTTTTTTTTGAACTTGTTAAAATTGTAAATTTATTGGTAATCAAGAAAATATGAAGTAATTTTAAATGTGTTTTTGGTGAATAATTTAAAGGTAGACCTTTTGAGAATAAGAGTGAAAATGTCTAATACCAACAAACCATTGAGTGGGTTCCAAAAATGAAAAAAGAATTTAGAGAAATTGCAGAAAGAAAAAGAGCTTCTTCTTAAAGTTCCAAAATTGGATTCGTTCTTTGCCTCTTCTAGATCTAATAATTTAAATGAATTAGTATCTAATGATTGTAGTGAAGACAATCAACCAGAAAGAGTATCTGAAAAAGAAAAGGTACCTCAAAACTTAATTTCAGAAAATATTACCACTCAAAACGAGATATCTATTAGTGATGATCCTGCCAAGTGGGTACTGGATGATGCTACAATTAAATACTTAGTTCTAAATGGTGTTAAACAAAATATGGACATTGATTTTTCGTCTTCAAAACGTCAGTATGCAGATACTACCAGATTTCTATCCCTATCACTTTTCAGTCGGAAATTACTGAATGGTCAAATACAACCTCGGCCTTGGTTAATATTTTACAAGGTGGTCTGCTCAAGGCGATGCTTGTAAAAGTCTTTGTATTTCCTGGACCGAAATCATGGAAGCTCTTAAGATCATCGCCAATGACATGAGTGAAAAACCATCGACCCGTTTTGAGGCTTCGGGTCTTCTTAATTGCTTTGGCTCACTGGAAATGTGTTTTCTGACTTTAATGTGGAATGATGTACTTGAAAGATTTAATAAAGTGAGCAAATCTCTGCAATCTGTAGACATTGGACTAGCTACTGTTGTTGAACTGTATCATTCTTTAGTTACGTATCTTGAAGACTAAGAGTATACGAGAAGACGGAATATTCGATCTTTATGAATCAAGAGCTATAGAGTTAAGTGGTGAAAAAAACTATACATATTATGATCTAAAAAGAAAAGCTAAACGAAAAGTACAGTTTGATGAAGTAAAAAGAAATGATACCGAACTCTCAGGCAGGAATAGATTCAGAGTTACCACCTATAAAGTAATTATTGACAGGTTGATTACTAAACTACAGAGACGTGGCACAGCTTATGAGAAATTAAGTAAAAAGTTTGACTTTCTTACAAAGCTAAATATTTTAAATACTCAAGAAGTTTGCGAAGGAGCATTTAATCTAAAAGACTTTTATCCAGGGGATTTGGACGAGAATATAAAAAACGAATGTTTGCTCATTTGTTATCCACAGAAGCTACAAAAGAAAAAAAAATGTCATCACTGGAGCTATATATATTTATTTTAGAAAACGGTTTTATAGACATTTATCCAAATATAGGAATATCACTTAGAATGCTGTTGAGTACCCCTGTATCAAACTGCTTAGCTGAACGGTCATTTTCGGCTCTTAAAAGAATAAAAAATTATTTAAGGTAATTAGAGGTTATCACTCGCCGTGTTATACATTGAGTCAGAAGTAATGCAAGGAGTGGACTACAGTGAAGTGATACGTTCTTTCGCAGAACAAAAAGCTCGACGTGTAAAAATGTGTATATCATTTTTTTATAAATCTGTTCTTTTATGTTTAATTTATATACTTATATTTATTTTATAATTATGATAATAGTATGTGTATATAATATTTATTTTATCTATAAGTATGTTGAAAATATACAAATTAAAAGCAGTTTTTATTAATATATATTTAAAAGGGCCCTTCTTTAGTAGCTGTCTTGAGGCCATGAGACCCTTAAGTTCGGCCCTGTTTATATAGGTAGGTACATATACATACAAATAATACTTACCTAACTATAATTATTTTATACAATTATATAATTGTTAGTATTGTTATATTTTATCCACTGACTAACTCATACCGGCTTTTTTCCACTTTTTTACCGGTCTGAATAATCGAGATGCAATAATATATTACTTTTTTATGAATTCTAAGATTTTTTACTGTTTTATAGACATTGCAGTTGGTATTACATTCGACGATTCTATTATAAATTCTGATTATGAAGATTACAATTATTGTGATACATCAAGTAGTGATGATGAAACTGACGATTTAATTGCACAGCAGCCTCTAAACGTCATTAATAATCATTTATCAAATGGGGCCGTCGGTCATAATATTAGTAATGTGGCAGTAAATGATTTATTAAGTATATTAACAATACACCACTGTTTCAAAACCCTACCGAAAGATTCTAGGACTCTTTTAAAAACAAATGTGTCATCAAAAAGAGTCGAAGTGAAAAACGTCAACCCGGGGTTTTATTATCATTTTGGCATTGCGAATTGTATAAAAAAATGTTACCCAATTGAGAGGCATATTAATGATGAATGTTTAAAACTAGTATTTGGTATTGACGGATTACCTTTAAGTAGGAGTTCTGGTAGTTCTTTCTGGCTTATATTGTGTTATGTAAGACCATATAAAGAAACCGTTTTCCCCATCGGTATTTATTTGGGCAATAAAAAACTAGAGGACAGTAAGAATTTTTAGTCGATTTTTATGAAGAAATGTCATATTTAATTATAAATGGAATAATCTTTGAAACAATAGATAAAAGACGTATTTTCAAACAAGTAGTTTTAGATACTATCGTATGCGACGCGCCGGCCAAATCGTATATATTAAAGATTAAAGGTCATTCAGGGTTTTTTTCCTGTACCAGGTGTGAAACACAAGGTATTTATAAATGTAATAGACTTTGTTTCCCTGCTTTTGACGAAGAAAAGCGTACCACGAATCTTTTATTAGTAAAATGCAGGAAAAACATCATTTAGCCAACACCGAAATGTCAATTTTGATAAATTTACCAAATATTAATATAATTAATGTGTTTTGTCTGGATTATATGCATCTCTGTTGCTTAGGCGTTACCAAAAACCTTTTAAAATTATGGCTGTTTCCAAAGTCTAAGGGCCCAAAAAATGTTCGAATAACTTCAACAAAATTGAACGAAATAAATTCAAACATTCTATATATCAGATCTTGTATTACCTCTGATTTCCCAAGGAAACCTAGGAGTTTAGACGAGGTGTCTAATTTCAAGGCAACCGAGTTTCGGCAATTTGTTTTATATGTTGGGCCTATTGTGTTGAAAAACAATATTAATGATAAATGTTATTTTAATTTTCTTTGCTTACATATTTGCATGATAATTTTACTATCTCCAAATTTAACTAAAATGCTTAATTTTTGTGATGCACTTATAAAATACTTTATAAATTAATTTTGTTTAATTTATGGCTCGGAACATGCATCACACAATATACATGCACTCCAACATCTTATCGATGATTACAATAATTTTGGTCCCTTGGACAATGCAAGTGCTTTCCCATTTGAGAACCATATGAGAACACTTAAAAAAACAATGAGAAAATCAGCTCAGCCGCTACAGCAAGCTGTAAAAAGGTATGAGGAAAAATTTAAATTCCAAAAATGTACCAATACAGTTAGCTCGGCCGACACTATATTAAAAAAACAACATACAAATGGACCCTTATTCCAAGATTTACACAACCCACAATAAAAAATTTTAATTTTAAAAACTTTTCAAATAAATATTACCTCTTCAGATAATTATATTTCTACTAAACAAAAGAAAATTGTAAAAATTAAAAATATTTGTTATGATAAATCTGGAGGGATAGTAATTGTAGGTAAATCGTTTTCTAGTAAAAAGCCTTATTATAACAATCCCATTGATAGCACAACAATTGGTATTTATGTAGTTGATGATCTGTCCACGGAATATGAATATTGGAGTATACACGATATTGAATGCAAATATATGATTTTAAAAATACAAGATCAAAAAATAGGTTTTCCAATAATACACACTTCGTCAAATAAATTTATATAAATATATACGCCTACTATAATCCCTGCGCCTTTTAATAATTATATTTTATTTAAATAAGTATTTATTATTGTTTTTATTCAAACTATATATACATTATAATATATTATATTTGTATTCTGTACGACTAGAGCAAGGTTTATAGATAATAAAGGTTGCCTGATATTGAAAATATCAAAAAGTAGGAGTGGGAGAAATCGGACGCTGACGTCACCCGTAGGAGACATTATTTGTTTACAATAGTGAATATAGTAAAACATTATATTGTTTTCACTTTTCACATGCGTTTTTACGAGTTTTGTAATTAATTATCGTTTGCACATTCTTTTTTGCAAATTGTCTGTGTCTATCGATAATATTTAATTTGAATACAAAATTCGTTGGATAGGTATTATGTCTACAAATTCAAAAAAAAAACACTCAGGTGGATCATCTTGTGCAGTAGCGACGTGTAAGCATTATGCTAGCAAGACTAAAGAGCAAGGATTCGACATATCATTTCACAGGTAGGTACTTACTTTTACTGTACCTAATTTTTTCCAATATAGGTAGTTTATTTTGATGACAACTAAACTTCAATTTTTATAGTTAAAAGAAAACTATCCAATAATAATCTTATAACTTTTACATTAGGTAGCTACTAAAAATCAAAGAAGCATTTTGTGTTAACAGACTATTATATTTAAAATATTATTGTACTTTATTAAATTATTAACATGAATAAATAAGTCTTGAAATTAATTATTAATGTTTAACATTAATTGTAGGTACCCAAGCATAAAATGTTTTTACTCAATGAAATAATCTAAGGATCTTTAATAATGTTTTTAATTTAAATTTTAAAATTATGAATTATGTACCTATAGGTTCCCAATAAAGAATGTTGAGATCTATAATATGTGGGTACATAAATGTCGGCGAGGTGATAAGTGGAATCCTAAGACATCGTTGGTTTGTTCTAAACATTTTACCCAAGATTCTTTTGTTCGAGATTTGAATGCAGAACTTTTAGGTAATTATTTTTTGTAATTTTTTATTGGTAGTCAAAAATAATATATTTATTATATTAATGTTTAATAATAATTTATGTTTTCAAAAACACTTAGGATACACTCCTAAAGTTCGTTTGTTGAAACCTGATGCAGTCCCGACTTTATATTTACCACCGGATCATTCACAAAGTGTAACTTCTTCTTCAGCGATCAATCGAAATAAGAGAATTGAAGCTAAATCAATGAAACAGGTAAATTTTTAATGTTTAATTTTTGTACAATTATAACAAAATGTAAATTTTAATAACTAGATATTTAATTTAATTATAAAAATAGTATATAGGTATTATTAGTTTATTAAATTTAGGTTTTAGAACACTGTCTTTTATGTAAGACTATGGGCTTAACATTTTAAAATTGTATTTATTTGAAATTAGATTTGTAGCTGTAAAATATTTTCATCAAATACGTGAGGTAGGTATCCAAATAAATAAAAATATTGTATACCTAATAAATATGGCAGAATATATATCATAGTATATTCTATACAATTATAACAATGTTAATTTTTTATATTAATTTTGAATGTTTGTATGTTTTTTTATAGGTACATGATGAACTAATTTTATCCAGCATTACTTCTACTTCACCAGATTCTCTGTCACCATCAATTGAAATTTCTTCTACAATCAATGCGGACTCTATTCCATTTCCAGATAAATCACCTTTAAATATGAATTATGAACAATTATACAATGACCTTTTGAAAAAACACAATGAATTGAAAGTTGAAAATGACAAGCAGAAAGATAAGATTTTATCACTTGAAAAGCCTCTTGTAGATTATAAAAAAATTAATGAATGTCTCCGAACTAGTATGAATATATTGCAAAAACAATTAAATTCAACAAACTCATTATTAAAAACAACACAAAAAATAATGTCTGAAGAAGTTAAAATTCTCTCTCAGAACAAAAACAAATCGGTTGAAAATGAAGCAAAAAAATTAGTTTCATCAGTTTTTTCTCAGAATCAACTCAATTTAATATTAAAGAAAAAAAAGAGAGTACATTGGACAAGAGATGAGGTGGCCAAAGCTTTCACATTAAGGTACCTCGGCAAAAGATCATATGTTTATGTGAAAAACGAACTACTTTATCCTCTGCCCGGTAATAAACATTTTTTTTTTCCATTTTAGATTATTTTAAACTTATTTTTTACTTATTCATAAGTTGTATTTTTTCAGGACTGTCATCTCTTCAGCGATATACCAAAACAATTGAAATGAGAAATGGTATTCTTGATGACGAGTTAAAAATTATGAAACTTAATGGAGATAGTTTAAAAGATTATGAGAAACTTACCGTTCTGATGTTCGACGAAGTTAAAATATCAAGTACAGTAGAGTATGATGTACTGCATGACGAGTTTATTGGTCCTCATAATCAAATGCAGGTTGTAATGGCTCGAGGAATTTCATCACAGTGGAAACAACCAATTTTTGTTGACTTTGATAAAAAAATTACCAAAGATATATTGTTTGACATAATTGAAAAGTTAGATGAAATTGGGTTCAAGGTTATTTGTTGTGTCAGTGATTGCGGAGGCGGTAATATAGGATTATGGAAGGCTTTAGATATAAACTATCAAAATCCTGTATTTAGTATTCCTAATGGTAGACAAGTGGTGTACATACCTGGTGCACCTCATATATTAAAATTAGTCAGAAATTGGTTATTAGATACAGGGTTTTCTATAAATGATAAAATAATTAATAAAAAACCTTTAGAAGCATTGGTATCTTTTTCATCAACTGAATTAAGTGTGTGTTATAAACTTACAAAAGAACATCTGTCATGCGAAGGACCTCAACGGCAAAGAGTTAAATTAGCCACACAACTATTATCACATACTACAGCTACGGCACTTTTACATTATAAACCTATTAATGACACAAAATTAAATAATGATACTGCTCATTTTATAGAACTAATAAATAATTGGTTTGACTTGGCAAATGTGTCTCACTCAAATGACAAGCGAACCCCTTACACAACACCTTATGGATTATGTCTTGAAGAGCAAGATGCATTATTAAATGAAGTGTATGAAACAGTTTTAAATATGAGATGTATTGGAAAACAAAACTTACAATTATTTCAAAAAGCTTTACTTATGAATATAAATGGAACTAAATTATTGCTTCAAATTTTGATGGAAAACAACTTAAAATATTTATTGACCAGTAAAATAAATCAAGACGCCCTAGAGAATTTGTTCTCTCAGTTACGATAACGTGGTGGCTTAAATGACCACCCATCACCTCTAAATGCACTCCATAGGTTAAGAATGATTATTCTTGGAAAAAACCCTGGTATAGTTTCAAGTTCATCCAACACAACTGATCAAAATCAAGAGGAGTTTTTAGTTGCAGCAGCTTTTAAACAGGTCGATTTCAATATTAAAGGTGAATTTGAAATACCTGAACATCAAGAAACTATGTCCAACGATTCTGAAACAGATACGGCCAGTGAAAATGAGTCACAAGTTAAAGAATCAAGAAACAACAGTGAAATGACAAATGATGCTGTAGAATACTTAGCAGGTTGGGTTGCTAAAAAACACAAGCTTAAATTTCCCGAAATTAGTTCTATAACAGCGGCAAAAAAATCAAGAGCTACAAATGACCATGATTATTTAATGCCATCTTGGATTAGTCATCTTTCTTATGGAGGATTAATAACTCCCAGTAAAAAATTTAAAGCTAACATTTTCAGAGTTGAAAGGTTATTTAAAAAAATGACAAAGCAACTTATCCCTAAAGGATCAGATAGGATTTTCAAAAGAACTGAAATTGAACAAAAATATAAACCTGTAATTCAGTCTTATGTAAAACAAAGATTGTTGATCCGAATGAAATATTTCAACCAACATGCAGTATCATTAGCTAAAAAAAGAAAAGCAAAAGCTCAACTAAGCAGAATAAATAAATTAAGAAAATTAATGACTTGAATTGAGACTGAAATATATATATATTAAACATATATATAAAATATGTTATATAAATATATATAAATATAATATATATTATATAAAATATGTTGTATCTGTATAATTGTTTATTATAATATATTAAAATAAATTACTAATAAATTAAAATATTATTGATTATGATATGGAATATATTTCTTATTAATGAGAAAACTGAAAACTTTAAAAATTACTTTATATTGATATGAGGATTGATATACAATAAATTTAAAGTATTTAAATTATTATATTTTAATATTGGGTTTAAAGTTTTACACATTTAGTAATATAAGTAATTATTACAATTTACATTTGTTTATAATAAGTCAACACTTTATTTGTAAATTGTATTGAGTATATTATTATGAATAGTATGCTTGGAATACATACATAATACTATAGGTTACAACTATCTTAAACAGAAAATATTTTAATATATGATTCAAATATTATAGGTAGCTACACTAATAGGTAATAACATAGTAATAAACACATGTAAAACACAAATTCACATTAATTAGCACAAAGTATAGGACTAATTATGAATATTAAGCATTGTATGTACATACGACACCACAGCCGCCCGAGAAACTCTCCTACGGATGACGTCATGCTTAATAAGACGCTGCGGGGGGAATGATTTGTTTACGTGACTATGAGGCAACCTCTATTATCTATAAACCTTGCGACTACAGTACCTATATAACTTTTTACCATTCGACCACTGTAATTGTAATTATTATAAATATATTATATTATTATAATACTTAATTATTTTTATTTCTTATTAGGTATTATATATTGTCTTTTAATTTTAATTTTACTTTTAATTTTCACTATCTTAAGGTATAATAAATTGTACGATTTATATTTTCGTTTTTTTTTTTGTCTTACTTTTACAGTTTCTACTTTCTATTTGTGGCAATGTGGCATGGTACAATATAATATAATATTCTAAATATTATATCATAAATTAATTTTTAATTGAAGAAGAATGTTGTTTAATACAAATCTAGGATGGTAACTACAGTTAGATTTATTTATATAAAAACTAAAATCCTATGCAATAAAAGATACCCCGCTATACGTAAGTATAGGTATGATGAACTTATATAGTGTTATATTATGTTATGAATCGGGGAAGTTAACGAAATTAAACAATATATTTGTCGACGGACGCGCGTAGGACAACGAAAACTATTTGTAATATAAAAATATATAAATAATAAATAATAATAAATAATATATAAATATATAATATATAAATGCAGAATTTTCTGTACTCTCTCTCCCATGCCATCGTTCTGGCTGCAGTACACTGATAAAAACAACTAACCTAACCCGGTGTGTTTCGACCGGTGGGTCATCAACAATTTGTTTATTATAAATGTATAAAAATAAATGACTCGGCTGACCAATGATAATATTAATTATTAATAGATATGGACATTATGGAATATACTAATATAGATGGATATTTACTCATTCGTGCCAGTATTGTGTTCGTGTTCTTTTATACTAAATACGTACGCTATAAAATAAACAGTTTTTTTATAATGAGTTCAAAAATTAAAAATTGTAAGGCTAGGGAAATAATTTGGAATGTTTTCAAATATTTTAAAGACAAAAATGAACACATGGCTAACTGTAGGTTGTATACGATGACTGGAGAAGCTACTGGTTATTCTACAATGTCAGTTAGACGTATTGTGTATGAAGGTAAGAAAAATATGGATTTAACGGGAAATTCTACATTGACTACATTTATCACTCCTGATAAAAAAAGGAATAATGTGACAAAAATAAAAGACGATTTTGATAGATGTGCTTTAAAGCGAACCATCACAGATATGTATACGGTTGAAAAAATTGTACCTACCTACTGTTAAACTTATTTTTGAAAAACAAAAAATTTTATGAATTTGGGGAGTACTAGAACATTGAACAGAATAATTTCGGAAATGGGTTTCAAATTTCGTAAAACTGAAACTAATAGAAAATTATTGATAGAAAAACATAATATACGTTTGAAAAGAATAGAGTACTTACAAAAAATATTTGAGTTTCGTAGACAAGGTAGAAAAATAGTGTATACTGACGAAAGTTACGTATTATCATCACATGTTGTTAATAAATCATGGAGTTCCGTCGATGATGACAATACAGTAAAACAAAGTTTAAGTAAAGGAAAGCGTTTAATAATTGTTCATGCTGGAGGAGAAGAAGGTTTTGTTCCTAATGCTTTACTAACATGGGAAGCTCAAAGCTCTAGTGGTGATTACCACGATAATATGAATAAAGATAATTATTATGAATGGGTCGCAGAAAAATTACTACCAAATTTAAGTAAAAATTCTGTTGTGGTATTGGATAATGCGACTTATCATTGTCATCAATCTAACCGTGCTCCAAACTCAAATAGCTTAAAAAAAGACATGATAAATTGGTTAACCGAAAATAATATAAGTTTTAATACAACTATGTTAAAACCACAACTTTACGATATAATACGTAAACACAAACAAGTGTTTATTAAATATTCTTTGGATAGTATATTAAGTAAAGAAGGCCATTATTAGACTACCACCGTATCATCCGGATTTAAATCCCATTGAAATTATTTGGTCACGAGTAAAACAGTACATTGCAAAACAAAATCATAATGGTAGCATCAAAAAAATTGAAGAACTGTGTAAACAAAAAATGGAATCTATGGGTAATTCTGAGTGGGGAGCAGTTTGTGCAAACGTGAAAAATTAGAAACAGAAATGTGGAAAAATGAAAGTTATATGGACATCGAAATGGATAAATTAATAGTAACGTACGGAGAAGATACAACTGACGACAGCGATACAAGTACTGAAGATGAAGACGATGATTTAGGTGTAGCACCACTACAGCCATAACTATTGTTATGTATATTAAAATTGTACAGCTAATGGCCATAGTTGCCGGGCTTACAATCAAAAAAAAAAAAAAAAATATTATAATGTATAATTTATAGTTGTTGTTATTATTTTATCATATTATTATTATTATTATATTATTTATATTATTTTAAAATGGTCTGCTTTTTGTTCTTTAATAAAAGATTATTATCAGAATATTGGATTTTAAATTAATATCGTAAAATATTTTTTGTAACAATTGTCGGTTTATTGAAGTATTTTCGGTAATAATATTCAAATACGGAGAACCACTGGTTTTCCGTTATCGCGCCGCCGCCGCCGGCTCAATTTATCTGGCAACGACTGTACCTATATTATATTATATAAATAGCTTCACTGAAAATAATGTGAATAAAGTTTTATTAAGTATCTAAGAAGTATTAAATTGTTATTTAACACTTAATACTTACAGCGCAATTTTAATTTAATGTGTATACAGTCTTAACTTGGTAACCTATAGTAAATATGTACGGATTAAGGCTTAATTGGACGGTTTTTATGAGAAGGGGCACAAGTCATTTTTTGTTGGTTTTCAGGAGATGCATAAAACATTCCAAAATTTTTATTTTCTACTTAATCTAAATTTTTTTTTTGTTGATGTTTTATTTATAATTGTCCACGTTTTTTCAACTTACTTTCATTATAGAAATTACATTATTATTCAGTTATTAATGACTTGTGACCAATTGCACATACAATATTGACTTGTGACCTTTCTCATATATTGACTTGTGCCCTATTGCACATTTAATAAAAAAAAGATATTGACTTGTGTCCTTTTTCATACACTTCAAAATAAAATACTAATTAATATAATACTGCTTACTGATTAATATAAATTAATATTCTCAAAAGTAATAAAATAGACATACAATTATTAATGAAGTATAATTTTATTATTTAAACAATAATGATAACAAAGTAAGTTTTAATAATATTGCACACCTTCTTTGGTGACTAGATACTGATTAAAAAAATAATAAAAATCAATACAAATATTTAATAATATTGTACACCTTCTTTGGTGACTAGATACTGATTAAAAAATAATAAAAATCAATAAAAATATTTAATAATATAGCACACCTACTTTGGTGACTAGATACTGATTAAAAAAATAGTAAAAATCAATACAAATATTTAATAATACTGCACACCTTCTTTGGTGACTATATACTGTTTAAAAAAATAATAAAAATCAATAAAAATATTTAATAATATTGCACACTATTTTTGGTGACTAAGTATACTGATTAAAAATTAATAAACATCAGTCAGTTTAAATATATAATAATATTAAACACCATAACAATAAAATATAGCTGTAAGGGTAACTCCATTTAAACGTTACTCATCATCGGATAGTACTGGGTCATTTAAATTTTTATAAAACTCATGGAACACATCTGGAATCAGTGGTAGTAGTGATATAAGATCTTTTTTTTTTCAACTGTAATTGGTAGTTCTTCGTCATAGGCCAAAGGTAAGCTACTTACATCACTATTTTTACGGGTCAAATCTAGTTCAAAAAATTCAGCTTCATCTTTTAGTGATGTCTTGTAAAGAACTGTATTCTTTTGGTCTTTAACGTAACGCATCCATTTCACATCACGGAATACAAATTTTTCTTCATTTGTATTTTTTGTATTTTTTTGGTACTTGGTTTTTAACAAAATGTTAAAATCATAAAAATTGCTTTGCTTCATATCAATTACATCAAACTTTACTCTTCCCACCCAGCGAATCATTTGAGTCCAATCATAAGGGTGGTTTATGGGTAAAGGGTATCGTTTGCGTCCTTTTTCAATACGTGCATGATCCGAGTCACACTCCATTCGTGTGTGATCCGGCACTAAAAATTTGTGATCAACTATAGTGACAATATCTTGATGCTCCATAAACCAAAGAACCATTGCCATCATAATACTGTTCTTGTTTTGGCCAGAGCAACAGTCACTATACATGACTACATGGTTAATTTCTGTTGAGAGACATTTTAAATAATAAAAAACACAAGAACCAATATCATTCCCTCCCCTCTTTGCAATAGGTTCACTCCATATGAAACATGATGCTGTTGAAGTATTTATATTATGAACAGTTAAATTATATGTCCATAACTGGCGCTTGTAAAATGCAACCGAAGACTCTAAAAGTGGAGTTGGGAGGCACTGCTGGAGATCAAATGATAAAACGCATTTATTTTTAGTAGATGTAGAAGAATCAATTCTTTTTGAAGAATATGCTTCTTCGGCATCATCCTGATGCTTTTTTTTTTCAATGTTTAATTCGTTTCTTTTTTTCACATGAACACCCACTGTTGGATAGTTGCATTTTGATCCTGTCACATTGAGCACAGGTATCTTTTTTTGGATTTTTCACTTTCAACCCTGATAGTTTAAAATGTTTTTCATAAATGCTTCTACAAACAGGAGTTGGAACAGTTTTTGTATATTCGTTGTAATTAGCTTGGAGTGTAAAATAAGGAGGTAGATACTTTTTACTGGTAACTTTTCGACAATAATGACTTTCATATGTTGGGAGTTTCTTAATATGATCTTTTACAGCTTGTATGTCCTCAGGGGTTCTTTTATTTTTTGGCTCTGTGTGACCCCTTTTATCAGGTGTCACATTATTAGCAATAGATTCCAATTTTTTATTGCAAACATTGCGCAGAAATTTAGTAGTTTCGCCAAAAATTTTTAAAAAGCAGCCCTTGCAAACCTGAACTAAGAGTTTATTATTATTAGGAATAAAATAATTCATAGTTATATTCCTGTTATTTTGTTTTTCCGGTGTCAATCTACGTTTCCGGTTTACTTTTGTGTTGTGAAAAGTTACTAATCCAGAAATATATGAAGTTCTTCTATTGTGGTTTTTCATTGACCAATATGTAGCAAATAATTTCTCACGTAATTCATCGTCAATTTTTGAATTACATTTTGCTCTACAGTTTGGTAGTTCTTTTGAGCATCTACTTTCAACAGTTTTACCTTTATTAGTGCAATATTTGTTTCCAGAATTCCTGTTTGTCTTTATGTAATTTCGATACTGAACAGTCTCACCTTTTATGCTAACTCTGGCTTTCCTGCCAATAACCGGATTAGCCTCTTGTTCATTGTTAGTCAACAATAAAGTGTCTTCTGGGGTGCCAGGAATTTCATTGTTAACCAACAATAATGTATCTTCTGGAGTGCCAGGAATATCATTGTTGATCTGCAATAAGGACGTATCTTCTGGGGTGCCAGGAATAATACTTATATCGTCCGAATGATTAGAATACTCTTCAAACCGGTCTTCACTACTCACAGCCTAAAGTTGAGATTGAATGAAAATTATTATTTGAATAGACAAAAATACTATTTTAAATAAAAATATAAGCTCTACTGAAATTAAAAAAATGTATTCTTCATAACATTATTGCTATAAAAGTTACAATTTTAATAATTATTAAAATTAATAAAATAAGTTAATCACCTTGGACACAAATGCATGTAATTTCTCATGATTGTTATACTCATATACTAGCTTTTCAGGCTCATTTAGTGAACAATTATTATTATACATATATTCATCTTCAGTTATAACTTCAAAATCATTTCCATTCAAATGTATAATGTTATCTTTTGGTTCCTGAGTTGACTATTTGAACAAGTTTTATAAAAATAATTAGGTACCTAACTACCAAATTCTATAAATTGAACATAATTGTTTTATTTTATAAAGTACTTACTAATTTATTATATACTTCTAACTCATTATTATTTGTATGATTCTGTGAGACATTCACCCATTCCTGTAGAATTCAATTAATTATTTAACTTATAAAATTACATATTCTTAATTCACAATGAATATTATACATTAAAGTAAAATAATAATTAATATTTTATTTCTATGTGTCAATATTAATAGCTATAAGGTAGTCAACTATTAGTTGGTTTGTTTATATTTTAATTATCCCCACTGACGAAACCCATGCGAAAGAGCATGAATTTTTACACTATTATAGATGAAATATAAATAGTATAATATACTTAAGACTAGTTTAAAACATACCTAATCTATTTAAGTTTATAAAAATAATAACTGATATAGTAAGATATAATAAAATACAATAATTTAAACAAAAAGTAAAAAGAAAAAAAATCTAATAATAGGTACTTGATAACTTAAATAATTAATAGAAGCAATACACAATTTTATTTTAGCAAACTTGTAATTCATATAATATGATATAAATAATTCAGTTATCTATGTCTACAATGACAAGTGTTTTTACTTGTATTACATAAATATTTATTAACATAATATAGTATTTTTCTATATATTTTATAAAGAGCCAATTTAATATTTTTAATTTTAATTATAATATAATAATTCTAGGATTTAGATTGTTAATTACTTGGATTTCCTGCTGTGGAAGACCATTAAAATCTAGTTTCCTTTTTGCAGAGTATTTCAGATTAGTTTTTGAAGCTTTAAATTACATTATTATTCTGAATTAGTTATTGGTATAACAGAACTAATATAGATAGATAATAATATAAAGATACTCACTTGTAACACGAGACAATAAATTTAGTGTTCTTTTAGATATTGTGTTAGCTAATAAAAAAGATTATAAACAATATAAACTAATACAATAACATTATATTAAGAGTTAAAATTTAATATAATATGACTTGTGCCCTTTTGAATAAAAAAAAAATCGTTAATTTTGACTTGTGTCGTATCGCATTTTAAAATACTGTGATAACAAATCCTCGTGCGACCACGACAGTGCTACCATTTGATTTGGCGTAAAATTTCACACAAAATTAACGTATAAAAAAAAAATGTCAAAAAATGACTTGTGCCCCTTCTCATAAAAACCGTCCAATTAGCATTGGTTATGTTATTCTATTTAAATGTTATTCATTGTACGTTTATTCAGCATTGTATAGAAATTAACTTTTTAATACTTATAATTTAAACTAAATTAAGTGCTTATAAAGCATTTAAAATGTATTCTAATTTAAATGTTTAAAAATTAACACTTTATCTAGTTTTATTAAAGCTTATTTTTCGAACCTTTAAAATTCAATTAAATCTCAACGTTTATCAAAGTTTTAACATTGGTAAATGCTATGTGGGCCGTCTCTTATGTTATTTAATTTTTTTAATTCGTTTAAAATGTCTGGTGCTGTATCTGTGCTGATTATATTATAATCAAAAATTGATTTTGGATGATAACCGTTCAATAGATAAAATGGAGACTGATTCGTTGTTTCATTGACCGATGTGTTATATCCGAAAAGTACGTGTTTTAAGTATTGATTCCAGCAATTTGTTTTTTCTTGTACAAAATGACTAATCATGTCTATTAAAGTACCATTAAACTTTTCGATTTGTCATTGACTCTGGGGGCGGTAAGGCTATTAAATGTACTTTGTGTCCTTTGGACATATGTTTGTACATAAGAAAATTTTCTTGATGTAAAAAGTAATTTCTCGATTTTCTTATCCATACTTGGTCCGATACGTCCGGGTTGTCTAATGCTTGTATTATTTTGTTAAGTATCGGATCATTACGTTGTTCTATTGCTAAATTAATAACGGTAACGTGACAAATGGTTAAGTCCCTATCCTTTTGCAATTCCTGTTCATAAGTTGGTGGATCAAACACCGGGTTTCTTGACATCGCATCACACACTTGATTTAAAAGTCCTTTTCGGTATTTTATTATGAAGTCAAAATCAATTATTTTACTTTTTAGTCGTTGAATTCGCACCGATAGCGTTTTAATGTTGTCTAAATATCTAAGTGGGGCGTGGTTTGTCCAAATTTCTACTTCGACACCATATATATATGTGCGGAATGTTTCTAACGTAAATACTATCGCTAACAATTCTAATTCTATTGCGCTGTATTTTTCTTCTGTCGTAGTTAACCGTTGGGAGACAAAAGAAACTGGATGCAGTTGTATGTCTTCTTCTGATTTTTGTTGTAAGGTACCTGCTATACCAATTTTGCTTGCATCTGTCCATATTATTATAGGTAAATCCAGGTTAAAGTGTTTTAAAAGGGGTCCTAGTCTAGTCCTAGTTAGTTGGTTTTTTAGTTTTTCAAAAGCATTTTAATGTAATATAGACCATTTTATGGGTGATTTTTTTGTGGCATAATGTCCCCGCGTTAGTTCAGTTATCGATGAAATTTGTTCTGCGAATCGAGGGATAAATTTTCTAAAAAAATTGCACAAACCTAAGAAACTCCGTGTTTGTTTTATTGTTTTGGGGGTTGGAAAATTTTTTATTGCGGCCAGACCTTCGGGATTCGGTTTAACTCCGTCCTGATTTACTATTCGCCCGAGTATCTTAAGTTCAAAATATCCGAATTTACACTCGGTAGTTTTTAATTTAAATCCTGATTCTCTTATTCGTTGTAATAATTTCTGTAGTATTATTAATAGGTCATCAAAAGTTTTTGAATAATTTATAATATCATCAATATAGTTAATAGTTCCAACATATAATAATCCGGCGAGAGTTTTTGCTACTGCTTTTGAAAATTGTCGTGGTGAATTTTTATAACCAATTGGAAACCGTGTCCAATGTCCATTCATACAGCCCGAATGGTATTATAAATGCTAATTTGTATCTATCTGTTGTTCCTAATAGAATATTCAGAAATCCCTGTTGCATGTCCATTATATTAAAAAATTTTGCTCCTTCTAAACTATCGAAAACCGTTTGCATATGAGTTATTGGAAAATTTTGATGTAGTACTTGTTTATTTAATTTTCTATAATCGATCTCTAATCTCTTTGAACTGTCTGCTTTGTTCACTAGAAATGCCGGGCTGGCGTATGAGGAAATAGATGGAGTTATTAAACCGTATTTTAATAATTCATTAATTTGCCTCTTTAGTTCCTGTTGTTCTGTTAACGCTAATCTATATGGTGGTAAATTAACAGGTTCTGTTGTTGTTGGTATATGCATATCTCCTACGTCTATCGCCCCTAAGTCCATTGAGTGTTTGGCAAAACAATCTTTATATGTATTTAAAACTATTTTTAATTGTGTCTGTTATAATTGGGTTAGTTTCGGATTTATATCAAATTCTAGTTCGTCCGTGTTTTGTTTGTCAATATATGATACATTATTATAATTTAACATATCATTATCATTTTTCAGGTTAGCTAATTTTAAATTGTTTACATGATGGAATTTTGTTTTTTTATGTCTATCTACTAAATATTTTTTTTCGTTTTCATTCATTAGTATATTACGATATTCTCTAATATACGTTCCGCATACGTCGCAAAACATTACTTCTCCCCCATTAGTCCAGTAAGGATGGTTCAAATATTCGTGGGATTTTAATGCCGACTCGGATGTCGACAGATGTTCACAATCCTGGCAAAACTGAGTGTACCACATAATCGGTGTTTTGTTTACGTCATTATTTTTTATTTCTATGGGACTGTTTATGTTACATTTATCTAATGAGTATTTTTTTGTTAAGACAGGATAAATTTAATCGATCGTGACATTCGTCTAAGTACCGGTTTATGTGTTTTGTAATAGTATTTATATCGGGTATAACTGTATACATGCAGTGGGGCGTATTTAGGAATTTGTCATGGGGAGGGTCCAGACAATTTTCATAATACAGATCTGTGGGGGGCTTCGCCTCCCACACCGCCCCAATAACCTACTCTTTTTTTTAATAAATTTACCATATTTTATATTATTATATAGAAATTCAATTTACTACAATGAATTGACATATATCCATTTTGATATTAATTATTTATTTTTAAGCATATCAAACAACATTTATAATACAAAATCCAATTTTCTAGGACTTAATGACATTTCATTAATTATTTCATCAACATCTTGATGTATGTCCCAATGAATAGACATCATAGCTAGTCCATTTAGCCTCGTCTACATAATATTATAATAATACAGTTAAAAATACAGTATAAATTAGTTATATTGTTATATAGTAGATATTAAATATTTTCCAAAATAATTAAAAGATTACTTCGTTCATTGTGGATCTTAGAAATGTTTTCAACCTTTTCAAGGTTGAAAAAGATCTTTCAGGTGTTGCTGTTGACACCGGTAATGTGCAAAACAATTTAATTAAAAAATGTATATTTGGAAAGTCAATCTTTGGGCAGCTCAAAAGTGCTTCTAACCCACTTTTGATGTTTACATCTTTACTTGTTATTTTTAATTTCCATATTTTAATATCGACATAAGCATTATCATGTTCAACTGGTGGTAAATAAAACTCAACCAAATTCTCAAATGATATTTTTTCTGCATCTGTAAATTTTAAGCTAAATAAACATTCAAACCCTATAAAAATATACAATACATAATATTTAATACCAATTTTTATATTAACCTAGAATCTAGATAAATAAATATACCTATTATATACACCTTCAAAAACGGATTTATGATTTAAAAATCTAGTTGTAAGTTGGTTGATAAAATTGTCAATAAATGGCATAAACACTGTCACTCTATAATAATCTTCTACATAGGATACTTGAGGATTCGCTCTATTTGTTTGTTTGTTTGTTGTGCGTTTTTTGGTTATTTCTGTGCCAATAACATTTGCCAAATTCTATTAAAATATTAAAAGTTAAATACATATTAACATACACATACTTTTAGTTTCTCATATAAAATATGAAATTCTTTTTCTGCATCCTGTCTCATTTCTTTTAAAGTATTAACTAATAATTCAATAGTACTTAAAGTAGTTTTTAAATCTATTCGTTCTTTCTGTAGTTGTTTACACACAGGCAATCCAAAAGCAAAAAATATCTAAAATATTTAAATATATATTTATACCATATATTTATATATTTATGTAAATGTCCAATTAACCCTACAGATGAACCCTAGAGATATTTTTACATTGATGGTTGATCATTTTCAAAAATATTACTGCCCCAGTGAATATGTGACCATAGATGAGCAGCTATTAGCTTTTCGAGGAAAATGTCCATTTAGGCAATATATTCCGAGTTAACCGGCCAAATATGGCATAAAAACATTTGCTCTAGTTGATCCTAGAACTGTCTATACTTTAAATTTAGAGACCTATCTTGGTGTACAACCCGACGGACCATACAAAATTAGTAATGCTTCTCAAGATGTAGTTTTGCGATTAGTTGAACCTATTTTTGGAACAAATAGAAATATAACGGGTGACAACTGGTTTTACCAGTATGCTTTTGATTATTAGTTTGAAAGAAAAAAAACTTACATATGTAGGTACAATTCGTAAAAATAAACGTGAAATTCCAAAAGAATTTTTACCAAACAAACAACGAGTTGAAACGTCTTCAGTATTTGGATTTCAAAAAGAATGTACATTGGTTTCATATTGTCCAAAAAAAAATAAAACGGTTTTAGCAATCTCGTCTATGCATCATGATGATGCAATAGACGAAGAAACAAGTGACAAAAAAAAACCAGATATAATTACATTCTATAATAGGACTAAAACTGGTGTTGATTTGGTTGATTAATATTGTCAAAATTATAATATCTAGCGAAACCACAGCCAATGAGGTGGGGCCTGTGTGTTTCACTGGGTGTCGCGGGGTTGACAGACCGCGGCGCTTGCTGAAGGCCGGGGCGTCCACGTCGCCGGCGGATGGATACTGACTTAGAAAGTTTGCTAACACCGAGCCAATCGTCCCATTTACGGTTGATTACGTGAATCAACCGGTGACACGAGATCCAATCACGGCGTCTCTGACGAACGTCTCGCTGAAGTGCGTGAGATGAGAATCACAGAAGGCCGACGCTAGCTCCTATATGCTTAAGGTGTCGCGTCGGGTGATTACTTCTCCGAACATCCCTCATGAGTACCTTGACCGATAGATGGTTCGCATTAGCTATGAGCAAAGATGCGTCCCTGGCGGGAGAGATCAAACCGAGTGGATGGGAAGGCGTACTGGCGACCTGGTCGGCGGAGGGGTGGTGATTTGGATTCAGTCAACAGTTTACAAATGACCCAGCCTTGGGGGGAGGGACTCCGATGCTGTGCACCGGAACCAACCTCGACGGCTGGGCGCCATCAATGGCAAAACCTTGAACGCACCAGCCCTCGGGCCAGCAAACACAGTTTGTCGTCAAAATAAGCACAATTTGTTACCGTAGGACTGAAATCACCGAAGAGTGGGCGGAGTCAGGAACCACATACCTGACCTACGGGCAGGTAACATCTTAGTAACGTTGGCGGAAGCGAGGGAAAGGGAGCTAAGGCCCATCGTTGCCGTAAGAACGGCTAAGGAAACTGCGGTGACGACGGCGACGGCGGGCTCGGATCCCCCGTTGCTGAGCGGAAACCGACCGCTACAAACAACACGAGGCCACTAGAACTCTGAAGGCGGCAGAATGAGGGCAGGTCTGGGGGACTGCTGGTTACACCGGGCCGGTGTTCCCGCGCCCTTACGGGTGAAGCGCCCGCCGGTCGGGGAGGGGCTGGCGGGCCCCTGGAGCGGTCTGACCTAGGTTACTGAAAGGGCATCGAGGTAACCCCGTGAAGACTTACTGGCACGCCCACCCACCTGGCAAGAACGGCCCAACCGGGTCACGACGAGTCAGGCGGGTGGACTGACCAGTACAAGTACACACCTGCTACCGACCTCGCCAAGACGAGTCACGTTGAGAGACTGGCTGACTAATCTGGTCCGGGAAAAGGGCAGGCGGGGTACGGTCTTAACGAAGCTAGCCCTAGAGCTTCGAGTTAACTGAACTGTAATCACAAGGGTTCGGGGCAGGTCAAGCTTGGTGCTAGCGAAATGACCAAGGACCTCCGAGTTCCCTGGGCCACCTGTACGGTTTAGAGCACGCTAAGTCACAAAAGGTCTGAAATGGGTAGGAAGGCGAGGGAGCGCCCGAACAAGGCTACACCCTCGAGCGCCCTCACGAAAAGCTTACTCATGATTGTGCAGAATCGTGCGGAGCGAAAAAGAGCCGCGGGATTGAGACCGCGGCTGACGATGTCCTGCCTGGGCACAGGGCTGGGTGGATGACGAACTGCTGGAAGGCGTCTTCGCACCCCCGGGTCACCTAAGGACCCCGTTCCGATCTCAACGCCAGTGGAGGGGCGCATCTCCAAACCGAGCTTCCCGGGGAAATAGGAAGCACCTGAAGGTGGTCTCAGAGACTTACCGGTGGCGACGGGGAAGGGTCATCAATGAAGGAAAAGAGGACTGGCTAGGCAGTTTTCAGCAGACCAGCCATTCCAACAGTATACCCCAGAGATGGGCAGCTTGCAGGTCCTCAAGGATCGCAGAGCATCTACTTACACATACGACTGCCCGACCGTCAGCTACGAAAAAGTTCCGTGCTCAAGGAGCAAGCGATCGGAGCGGACCGAAACGCAGAGCGTGGACTCACGGGAAAAACCAATAACCGTGTTCCAGGCGTATCAACGCACTGAGGAAGGGAAGACCTGATAGGCACGTCAAAAGCCCCCGACGTGGGTCCCCTTATAAGGATGACCGAGGTGATGGAGGGCACCTTCCTTTTCCGCACGGGAACCATCTACCCAAGTGGGGGAATTATACCACCTGCGACAAACCGGTGGGCTTGGGCGAGAGGCGCCAGAGCATGACGAGGGAAGCAGACGCGGACCTACGTTAGCGCGCTGGTGCTTCTAGCACGAACCTGACTGAGAGCACACGGGCCCGACCAACTCGTGTGCGAACACGTGCAAGGTGTAAGTCCGGCTGGGGGACACTCACCGACAAGCACTCAAACCCGAGCATTCGGTACGGACACGGCACCCGGCAAAAGAAAACCGTACCACTCAAAAAAAAGGTCGCATCGCGTCAGCGTAAGAACTGCCCCGGTGTCGATGCTAGTGGGAAAAGAGTCGTTGTGAGTACTCTGGATAACGGATCCTTCAATCTCATACCGTGGGCGACGAGGACAGCCCCACTGAAAACCCGACCTAGCTAACGCCCGAACGGTAACAGTGCCCGTCGAGCTGTGTGGCGTGCGTCCGGCCGACGCGCGCGTGTACCTCGTGTGCTCGCGCTCGCCGGCCGCGCGTTCGCGACATATGTGGATGGCCTCGCGGGGACTGTCTTGAGTAGCGCCTTAGTAGAAGGGGAGCTATTTGACTGGGTCAAATCCAGCGCTCGCCGACGCGGCTATACGAAACCCACCGATCTATCTCGAACGAGAGTAGCCGGCGGGGGACCGTCAGCCTGGCGCCTGGGCGCCCTGATGTAACCCGTCGGAGGGATGTTTCCGCGTCACCCAAAGGCGTGAAGGAGCCGCCCTCGCGACATATGGCTAAAGGTGTAAAAACCCCAGAGGGAATGGTCTTATAACTCCCCGTCACACAGTGGTTAGTAATGTCCGTAGCAAACGATATGCGTAAAGCGATCGAACAGTGGGGAGCCTAGAACTGGACAACTCCGGTATATCACCCGAGGACCAACCCAGTCGAACGCCGTAACCAGGAACTAAAAAAGGTCTACGCGCGCTACTCGTTGACGGCAACCACAACACCTGGGACACCAAGATAGCCCCCATTCTTTTTTCGATCAGGAACAGGCGTAACGACCGGACAGGATATCCACCATTGATACTCGTCCTCGGGGGAGAGGGTAAAAGGCCGGGGGACTGGATACTGTCACGGACAGCGGACAACCCGATCGAACAAATAAACATGAATAGGGTGAGTCGCGAAAACAATGTACTAACCGCACCACCGGTAACAGGTGGCCTGACGGACACAAAGTACAAAACAGGTGACATGGTGTACTAAAAGGCGCACAAAAAATTTCACGCTGGCACCGAAATGGTGGGGACCGGTAAAGCTGCACAAACGCGTAGGCAAAGGTGTGTTTATCACAGACCAACAGCCAGCACGCAAAATACACGTGTCCTGTCTCAAACGGGCGAACACCGAATCGCCCCAAACACCCCCCACCCAATCCCCCCAACCATAAAACCCACATTAGCATTTAAGGTACATAATTTCAGTCGGAACAGCACAGGACCACCAAATGGAGCGACAAGCCCCGAAGATTCACAGCACCCTCCAACAAGCGGTGGAACTGCTGGAACGCAGCCAACAGCTGCTGAGGCCGGCCAGCCTGGAGGAGGGCACCAGCACCACCACGGCGGCACGGGTACGCCAAATGACCACGGTGCACCTGCAGCGGGACTCGGTACTGTGGGCCGCCTACACACGTGGGTGGGAAGACTGCACCGTCGTGTTCAAAAGGGCGACAAAAGGCGAACCCACAACCGCAATGCGGCTCAATAGGGCGCGTAGCCCCAGACGGGTGACTCGACAAGCGGCTAACCCCCGACCGGCACCACCACTGCCGAAAACAAGGGCACCACAGCGACCGACACCGCCACTGCAGATGGAGCGGCCCATACCGGCGCCGAGGTCATCAACCATCCGACCATCAGGAACGGCCACAAACCCGCTGCCAGCGCCGAATATCACCACCGAAACGACAACACCGGCCACGCTCAACGCCCGCCAACGCCGGAATAAGCAGCGGATGCGCGAATATAAAGTAAAACACCTGCAGACGTCCCAGCAACACCTCCTGTAAAAACCGGCACCAACAGCTACCCCCGCCCCGTCACAGTCAGAGCCAGTGACACCAGACCTCGCCGTGGCCACGGTGCCGGAAGTGACAAACACTAACGGAGCAACCGGAGCCAGGGAACAACACCCCCAAACCGTGGATATGGAAATATCCTCGAAAGAGGAGGCGGACCTGTTAGGAGAGACGGCCGCAGGCATGGCTGACACCGAGGAAATGGAGGTCTTTAGTCCCCCCACGTCGCCCAAAAATGACTAGACACCACCAGGACCACGCCTGCTGAACACAGCCGGAAAGCGTACCCACGGACAGGTGTCTACCACAACCACCCTCCACACACACACCTTGACAACACCGGCAACGGCCGGATCACCACCGCCGTTGACGGTTTGGGGGGGAGTATGACGTGGTCCCGCGTAATAGCTGTTTGAATTAAAATAGTCTTTTACGCAGAAAGCCGTGCCGTGCTTCTCAAACAAACCGCCATGACGACGGACGACGCCGGCACGCGACACCCGCGCCAGGAACCGTCGGCCGGGCGTTTGGTGAACCGGATTGTAATGACGGATCAGTTTTCGACGACCCGCACGAGACGGAAGACACACACGTCACAAGCGTCTAGAGACAGAAAACGCCGAATGGCTGCTATATGGCGGCCTTATGCTCTTATCAATCGTACCTCTTATTAATAAAATGTATGATATAAGCTTAAAAGACATGTAGAGTTTTTAGTGATTTTAGAAACTTCTAGAATTTTAGAAACATCTCACACCTACCTAATTAAGAACCCTATTTAATTGCCAAGATTATGATGCTAAAAATTGTTGATTTGTTTATAACCCAACTATACACCCACCACTTGTATTTATCTTATTCTTTGGCTATTGACATAAGAAAGTTGCATACCCCTGTTATGAAGCTATAAAATTTTCCTAATAAATGTTTTATAAATAGGTGTATGAAATTATACAGTATAGTATTTAATTATCTAATTTATTACCAAGATTAGAGTCCTACCATGAAAAATTTATCAGTTTTATGATTCCCAAATCCTAGGACTTGGTAGTATAGATCTATCAAAGGTACGGTACAAAGGTGTATACATAGAAGTACAAAGGTATCTTCACTACACATAGCCTATCTGAAATATCACAAAATATAAATACTAATAGTTATACAAAAAACCTAAGTTTGGAAGACAATAATAAAAAAAATGAGACTGTTAGTATTGTATCTCAACTGAATAATACAGAAGTAATACAATAAGTAAACAATTTAGAATATGAAAAACAAAAATTTAAAAACATATTTGATACAATGTTACATACTGTTTCAAGTTTAGAAGAACTTGATGTATTGAAGAAATGTTTGTCGTCTGCACAACCTACATTATTAGCATTAAGAAATAATATGAATAAAAAGCCTTTTAAAAAAATGTCATTAAATATTTCACCAAAAAAGAAAAAAATTATACATCAGCGTCGATTTTTTTCTACTAAAAAGACAAAAACACACAAAAAAACTTCAACTATTTCAGTACCGAACAAAATCGAAAAGAATAATATAAGTGCATCCTTATTATTGATGAACATTGAATATTTGAATATTGAATGTTGACATTTTCTTATAACTATTTAGCTGTAACTATACAAGACATTGTTTGTTGTGTATTATGACGTGTATTGTGTATACCTATTATTTTGTAATTATTATTGAAGTAAAACTTCTTTCTTGAGGTATGCTTGGAAAAAAATTTGTAATGAAAAATGAAACGACACGTTTGTTTATTTATTTATTTTGCAAGTCATGCATGGTGGCGGCAGCATGAACGTTTATTTTTATTGTATTGATTTTTCTCACTTTCTCCCTAATTCCCTTATAATTTCAAGGGTCCCAATATTTATGAAAGAAGTTTTACTTCCCCAGAGTGTAATGGTGGGCTCACACACTTATATTTTTATTTATTATTATTATGACAGTTAATGTGAACCTAACTATATTATTATACTTAACAATTTGAATATTGACATTTAATTATAATTTATAACTATTTACCTGATTTGATATTGTAATTGAACATTTGAAATATAGTTAGGAATTAATAGATATTATAAATTATAATTATTTTTATGAACTATGAATGTTTGTAATATTTCATAATCTCTTGAGATAATATCACATACTATAATTCTGTGATATTACTGATAAATATTTGTGAAGATAAGAGGTACGATTGATAAGAGCATAAGGCCGCCATCTTGCAGCCATTCGGCGTTTTCTGTCTCTAGACGCTTGTACACACGTCCCCGGCCAATCGTATTTTCTATTTTTTTTCCTCTTCTCGTAACGGTTACCGACAGGGCTGATAACCCTTGCCATAATCGTTTTTTTGTTTTAATTGAACGAATAAAGTCAACCATCACCTTCAAAAGTTGTGTTTCTATTTATTAAAAACTTGTTTACCTCAATTCCCCTCACCCACGTGGCACCCACTAGGTCCGCAACAACTGTTCAACTTTATTGGTCATTTTTATTAAAAATAATAAATAATAAATAATCATTTTTAAACAAGAGAATCGTTCATACATTCAAACACCACGACGTTAGATTCAACTGCAAGGTGACGATTACGATGTATAGATACGTGTTTGAATATAAAGTCAAAATATATCATACAATGTAATGATAAGCTTTCTATAATATTAATATATTAATAATAAAATGTAGATAACTCACAGTTGGGAATTTACAACTGATTATCGTAGCGGTAAGCAAAAAATATAGTGTCTGCAGCGAAAAATAAAAATATCGCGCTCAATCTTGCGGTAACATTTTTGCCGCATTATTAATTTCGCGATAGTGAGTGCGTTCGTATTAAAACGTATGGACATTAAATTTCGCTGCCGCTACCGCTTCGGTTTGAGCGGACCTTATTTATATGTAATTATTATTTTAGATATAATAATATATATCAAATACATATGATTAAATTGCTTGAATCAAAGAAAAAGTATTAAATCATAATTATAGCATTATTAAAATAGTTGTTTTGGAATTAAACATTTTGTATTTGAACATTAGTAATTATTAACTTCCATAAATAACTTATTGACTAAAATATATAATGAAAGTTATTAATTACAAAAGGTAACTGTTATATAAGACTTTAAGAGTATAACAAATTCTTAGTTATAATATGTACTACCAGCTATTCATAATATTATAAGAGAAGTAATACAAGCTGCATATTACCTAAAAATAAATAATGTATTTACAACATATAACTTACTGAATATAACTTTTGCTCTGCCATTAAAAGAATCCCATGAATCTTTTGACCATGATTTTAATACTTTTTCCGCCAAGTCCAGCTAACTGTTTAGTCTAAAATGTCATAAAAAAAAAATAAAGTTAATGTTATAAAATATTAAACCTTCCATATACTACTATAAGTATGTATATTATAATATAGTAATTATATCTATAGTAAAAATATATTTACATGTTACTAAAGTCAAGGACTTACTAAAAAAATGTAGAATAGGAATAATAAAATATTAATATAATAACCAGTTAATAATTTGAATTTGATAAAAAAATATATAGATATACCTAATGTAATATGTATTTAATGTTTCTAAATCGAAACATTTTATTCTTTAGTAAAATCTTTTAATTTTAACCTTTAAAATCATTCAATTAATAAAAGCTATATATATTTCTGTAACACAGAAGTCAACTAACGCAAGTCCATTTTTTCAAATATTGAGTCAGTTCTATAGTTGGGATATCCTTTTTGTGATATTTTTAATTGTATTTTAACGTAAGTCCAACTAACATAAATGTATAGATAGTAAGAAGTGTTATGATCTAGCAATTGGGTTAACTGCTTAGTTCATAAAGTTGCAGGTAGCAAGACCGATTGTAGAGGATTTCTTCAGGATAAATAATTTAGACTGGTTGAAAGTAAGTTGTTTATTGAAAATACTCTAAGTACAATTTGACAAGTTGTTGCGTTGTCATTCGTAAAGGTGCTCGCCTGTACTGTGGTGTTACACGTCTGATCTACAGGCCGTTTCGGGTCTGGTTTTATAGGGCCTCCTGCCCCCCTACTTACCCCCTAGTCTATCGACTTATCTGCGGATTTCACAGGACGTTGTTCAATTAATCATTGATACATTTCCACGTCTGGTTATTCCGAGAATCGTATCCTGTTATCGTGTTTGCAATATATGTTATACGCCATCCGTTACATTCTAGATACTATGCACTACTATATATATATATACATATACATATGCATATTCCATAACAATATTCATGCATTTATAATTTAAGATGAGATTGTAGTACCTATTGCAATGAGATAACAAGATAACATTTAATTGTTATATTCATACATTTATAATTTAAGTTGAGATTGTAGTAATGAGATAACAAGATTCGCATTGTGCCCTCTCGGTATCTTTCCATAGGTTTTCTATTCGCATATTATATGACTGATTTATCTAGTCGAATTAATGTGCCATTGCTTATCTAGTTTTTATGTTGCCAAATGTAGCTGAAGGCAGAACGATCACAATAATATATTATGTGTATTATTGGGTTCGTTACACCTCCCCTCTTAAAGTCATATTTTACTGTCTAAACATTAAAATGTGGCTCATTTCTTAATATTAAGTACAAGCACCTTCCCTAATTTACAATTTTACATTCATAAGTTATTACAATCATGTTTACAATAATTATCATTTTACAATTACATATTTTGGTTACATTATTTCGAAATATTCTCTTATTGTTTTCAAAAATAATATTAATAATATTATAGATAACAGACACGAAAAGTGCTCTCTCTTTCATAGTTGTAATTTAATTACTTTCCAACCTTCTTCACCTTCTTGGACCCATTCTACCACGCTGTTTCTATCGCAACTTCACCTGCACTTGTTATCCAGCCTAGTTATTGAGCCTGCTGTTTTTGACTTCAATTTTGCAGTTTTTGACTTCGCTTCAATCGTGTGAGTACCTACTGCGCTTTTTCTTCACGTGGTTATCACTTCCCCATATTGGCAAAATCGTTTCTAACTTCAACTTGTCGGGTGCGGTGCTGGCTGCCTACCTTGCTCCTTAACTCTTACCGAGGTGGTTGTATATTGCCTTACTGCTACGCCCGCCTTGCCCGCGCAGCAACGCTCATTTAGTTGCCTATCTCTTTCGCCTGTTGTTACTTACGTCCACGTCGCCACTCCTCAATAGTCACCTCTTAAACAAATATGCCTACATCTCAAAAAACAACTCCATTATCCAAATTGGGCACCACCGCTGCAAAACCTAATACTCGTAGTAACTCGTCGTCTGCTCCGCTACCTCCATATCCTTCTAACAGTGACTTGATGACCGCCATTCTGAACATTCAAACCTTTCAATCAACGCAATTCGAAGAACTTCGCGGCTGCCTCACTAAACTTACTCATGATGTTTCTCACCTCCAGAAAGAAAATAATTCCCTTCGCGCTGAGCTCTCCTCTCTCAAAACTAAATTCGACAACCTTGATGTCGGATCCACCACCCCAACAACTACCGCCTTCGCTGCTCAACTGCTTCGCGAAAACTCTGAGAGCAATAAATGCGCTTTCAGTACAATTCTCTACGGTATTACTGAATCGCGCTCTGCTTCTGCTGCGCTAAGAATTGCTGACGACAGCGCCGAGGTGTCTCGAGTTCTGGAATCCATTTCTCTACCAGTGTCCAATAACTTTAAGGTATTTCGTTTGGGTGGTCCCAGTTCGCGCAAACCAAGGCCTCTGAAAATGATTTTTTCTACCAAAGACGAAGCCGCCAGTCTTCTCCGTAGTTACCGCTCGGCGATCAATACTGGCCTAAAGTTACCTGACAACCTTCGCATAGTCCGTGACAAGACAACTCTCGAGCGACAACTACTCCGCTCATCCCACGCCGAATTAGAACTTCGTCAACAATCCGGGGAATCAGACCTCTGTATCTCTTACATAAATGGTGTTCCCTCCGTTGTCAAATCCAAGCCAAAAAACTAACTGATTGCCGCCCTGCCTTATCTCACCAGTTACCTGCTTACTTATCTCCCTCATGCTCAAGACTCCATTCTTCTTTTACTAATAATTGTTCTAATTGTTATAATAGTTTTATTTCTTGTGATAACTTTGTTAATGAATTTATGTCTTTTAAAAAAAAAAATGTCTCTACCCCACCTTTATTATGTAACAGCAACATTATTCATATGTCTAATTTAAACATCTACTACCAGAATGTTCGTGGTCTTAGGACTAAGTTGGTTAATCTTAGGAGCTCCCTTCCCTTAATTCTCTCTTACGATATTCTTATCCTCACCGAAACTTGGCTAGTCTCCGACATTTCTGATTCCGAGCTTGGCCTATTTGGCTTTCACATTTTTAGACTTGACCGGAACATTGAAAATAGCCCCCACTCTCGGGGAGGTGGAGTACTCATCGCCATCAAACCCAAATTCAACCCCCTCCCTGTGGCCTTAAACGTAAATAATATAGAGCAACTATTTGTTACAATCACTCTTAACTCAACCTCTATACTAATAGGATCCACTTATCTTCCACCGCTCTCCCCACTCTCTATAGTTGAATTGCACCTATCTAGCGTCGAACATCTAGTAACGACACTCAAGCCTAATACTATTATATTATGTGGTGATTATAACATACCTCAGGTTTCATGGTCGTCCGACAATCTTGGTCTCACTGCTTCTGGTTGCTCATCTCCTTTATCTAATGCAATTGCCGACTCTTTTTCCTTCTTAAACTTCTTCCAACACAACTACTGTTTCAATAGCAGGGGCAACACTCTAGACCTAGTCTTTTCTAATTCTAGCAAAGTGTCAGTTGTTAGAGCTCATACTTCCGTCCTTGCCCCGGACACTTACCACCCTCCCTTGTTCATTAGTCTATCTCTCAATGCCGAACCCATTGCTCAAGCATCCCACTCATTTTACGACTTCAAAACTGGTGATTACACCTCCATATCTCACTTTCTCAACTCTTTTAATTGGAAGTCTACTTTCTCTGCTTACTCCATTAACGATGCCGCATCCGTTTTTAATGACGCTCTTCTTACTTCAATCGATAAGTTTGTCCCACTCAAATTGTTTAAAACACCTAAATTTCCTCGCTGGGTTTCCCCATTACTCAAAAACATGATTATAACCAAGAAACGTGCTCACATAACCTTCAAACGTTCCAACCTTGCTCTTGACTATACGATATTCTCTCAACTGCGCGCCAAATGTAAACGTCAGTCCAAATTTGATTATTCTCTTTACATCAAAAAAACCGAAAATGCCATCTCAACCAATCCTTCTCACTTCTGGAAATTTACTAAAGATCTAAAATCTAACCCTCCAATCCCTTCTACTGTTCATCTCCATGACGAATCAGCCTCTTCCCCTGTTGATTCAGCAAATCTATTCTCTAAATATTTCCTATCCGTTTTCAAGCCTCCTCTCCCCTCACCATCTAGTACCCATTTAGATAATCTATACCCATATAATCTACCGTCAAACTGCCACTTCAGTCTTGATGACGTCCATTCTGCACTTGCTTCACTAAAAAATAATAATTCTAACGGGCCAGACGGCATCTCTGCTCGTCTACTATATAGTTGTCGGCATGCTATTGCCGCTCCAGTCTTCATCCTGTTCAGACGCTCTCTAGACGAAGGCATTGTCCCCGATATATGGAAAACCTGTTCTATCACCCCCATCTTCAAGGCTGGTGACCGCTCTGACGTTTCCAACTATAGACCCATTTCTATCTTGCCTCACCTGGCCAAACTCCTTGAATCCATTGTTTATTCCTGTATTAAAAGAAGCCTCAATCACATAGTTATTGACTCTCAACATGGTTTCCGTCCTGGCAAGTCAACCATCACCAGTAGCATTTCTTTCACCACCTACATACTAAACAGTTTTGAAGCAAATAGTCAAGTTGACACAATCTTTACTGACTTCAAGAAAGCGTTTGACTCAGTAGACCATGGACTTCTCATTGCCACTCTTGACTCGCTCGGTATCGGCCAACCACTCATCTCCTGGTTCGCATCCTACTTAACATCTCGTAGACAATTTGTTAAACTAAAAGGAGCCGTTTCAGAGTTGTCAGTAATTTCCTCTGGTGTTCCACAGGGAGGTCATCTGAGTCCTCTTCTTTTTATAATATTTGTAAACTCCATAGATAAGTGTTTCTCTTTTGCCAAGGTTCTCCTATTTGCGGATGACATAAAAATTTTTTATAAAATTGACTCACCCTCTGACTGCCTTTTATTACAAGCCGAATTGGATGATTTCTTCGTTTGGACGCGTCACCTTAACCTGCCCCTCAACTTGGACAAATGTCACGCTATGACTTTCTCTAGGAAACGTAGCCCCTTACTACACTCATACCACCTTGGCAGCTCCCCCCTCTCTCGCGTCCATCTTATCAAAGACTTAGGCTTCTTTCTATCGCCCACACTCTCCTTCAAACACCACTTAAATGTCACTGTTGGTAAGAGCTTGAAGATCCTCGGATTCATCAAACGAAACACATCCCTCTTTACCTCCGCCACCTGTCTCCGTACCCTCTACTTCAGCCTTGTCCGTTCCATCCTCGAGTATGGATCGGTAGTTTGGTTTCCTTATCTGGCCTGTGATCAATTGCGTCTGGAACGAGTACAAAGTCGTTTCCTGTCTTTTGCTGCCTTTTTATTAAATATTGAGCACACAGCTCATGATTATAACGTTATACGCTCCATTCTCAATATCCCAACTCTGACATCTCGCCGTAAACACGCAGATCTCATGTTCATCTCGTCTCTCCTCAATGGTACCATCGACTCCCCCGACCTACTAGCCACTGTTTCATTTCGCATTCCCTCTTACTCTACTAGACACCATTCTCTTTTCTCTATCCCTACCCATCTCACCTCGTATGTTCACAACCAGCCTCTCCACAGAATGTTACACCTATTAAACCAACTTTAGTCCTACCACTTTACTTTTTACCTGTTATCTATATATAATTGTCAATTTATTTTCTACTTATGTAATTTACCTACTTCGCTTATTTTTGTTAACCAAATGCTCTTCGGGGCGTATAATTATCAAATAAAATAAAATAAAATAAAAATATACGTACAATCCACAATATATTTTTGTTACATTGATTTTCAACATAAAGTACAATTTAATATTTAAACAATTCATTTATCATTTGTTAACTTTTTGTTAGATTACAATTAGTATTACAATGTATCATTATTAATTATTATCTATGTTAGTTTATGCTAATAACATATATATATTTTTTTTTTCACAATATCACTTATTGTAGTGTTAGTATTTATCAATGCTTAAAGTTATTACAATATTTTCTTTTGTTTACATAATATATATAATATATATACTTTCCTTATGTATTTCATCTTCAACAAGGTGTTAACAATATTAATTAATAAATTTAATATCATAATATATATATTTTTTTTTCTCTTTTTAACTTAGTTCTATTTTTTATCTTTATTTCCCACATGTTTTCCTATTTCTTATGCATATATTTTTTTTTCTTTCTTTTTAACTTTGAAATGATTTGATTTCCCACACGTGTAACAACCAGTGTTACTTCTATTTTGATTATTACCATAATTATTTCGCTGATTATTATTATCGTTATAATTGTTACTATATCCGCCGCGATTATTAAAATTACTGTATCCTCCACGATTAACATTTTTATTGAATTTATTGTATCCGTTACTATAACCATTTCGATTATTAAAATTATTATTCCTACCGTTTTGATTCATATGCCCGTTATTACTGCGGTAAAATGTATTATTTTTACCATTATTATTCTGTTGCTTTGTATTATCCCCATTTACACCCTGATTTTCGTTTTTACTAAAACTTTGACTTTCCGCATTATTCTGCAAATTTTCTATACTCATCCTAGAATTATATTCGATTTCTTCGTCAAGAGCCATTTGTATACACCCCTCTAAGGACTTAGGACTTTTTGCTTTCAGTACTATATATAAGTGATTTGGTAACCCTGTCATAAATATAATCATAGCCTGTTTTTTCGTTTGGTTTTTCACTACAGTTTCCTCAGCTTTGTTCAACCATACGGTACTGGCTGCACATAATTTGTAATATAATTCCTCGATTCTATTCGCGAATTTCGCTACGCTTTCCCCTTCTGCCATACGTGCCGTATTTAAACCTATTGATAAAGCCCTTTCCGAAATTTTATGCTCGAATGCCCCTTGTAAAATTGATTTTATTGCTTCCCAAGAATCTAACGTGCGATATTTAGTTACTTCCAAAGTATTTCCCGTTAATTTAGAAGTTATAATTTTTAACAATAGTTGTTTGTCTATCTCTGCAATATCGTTGAGTGCTATCTCGCATGTATTTATAAATTCTCCTACGTCTTTTTTAGCCGTGCAAATTGGAATCATAGAAACTGCTTTATCTAAATCCATCTTATATTTTACGTTCGCTACTCTTTTCCTAGTTATTTGTTCTAATTGAACGTGTTTTACACCTGGATCAGATCTAGAACCTGATCTACCCGATAATTTTTGTTTTACACTTTTCTAAGGGGTGAGGACCTTACCTAACTCTTCTGTTTGACTTAAGGTCCTAAAATAATTTTTCCTAGTAACGTTGTCTATACCTTCTACTATTTCTGTAGTGTCTATTAAAAATTCCTCTTTTACCGTCCTATTTTTCCTTACTGTTTCTTTTCCTAATTTTTTATTTTTAACTTGTCCTATCGATTCATCCGAAGAACTACTTTCAATATCTGAATTACCTGATTCTTTATTCATATATATTCAATAATTACTAATATCATTTAAGAATATTTAATTTATTTAACTCGACATTTATTCTCATAATTTATTCTATATACCATACACGTACGCATGTATTTACGTACGCCGCGTCGTATTGTGTAGTGTATATGTTAAGGTCAATGACGACATTTGGTGAATGTTGACATTCACTGCTGTTTTTGGTGAATGTCAACATTTTGAATGAATATTAAAAATTTTCCAACAGTCGCCGGTGATTGTCAACATTTGCAACGATTATCGGTGAGTATTGACATTCACAATTAAGTTTTGGTGAATGTTAGACATTTTTAGTTAAAATTGGAGTATATACGTTATCGTATCATACGTTAAGATAGTAAATGTTTATAGATATGATATTGTTCACATAATATTTAATCGAACGGTGTTTAATGATCTATATAATATTATCATAGACATTTAGGCATTTAACGTCACGGTATCTGTCTGTCTGCCTGTACCCACTACCTATCTCCTCTCTCTCACACACACTAAGCTTTTGCTTAATCGCATAATTGGCGATACGTCAGTCATCGTACCTAATTTAGTAGTGATGAAAAATACGTTTATATCGACCAGTGTCGATGTATTTCATTTATCTTACTTACACGAACGAAAAGGTAGACTGTTGTGACTGATTGAATTTGTTATACGTTCGAGTTACCTACTAATTGTTCACGTGTATAATGGAGAACATACGAGAAGTTTTTTACGAACAATTTAACACTATATTAAGTACAAAAAGAGAAGACAACAATTTTTATTTGAGTACTGAAAAATATAACAAATGTGTTGAAGACGTTCTCAAGTTTAAGGGGAAAGAAAGTAAGCAACGCGCCGTGTTCAAGTTACCATACGATGGGGTGAAGTGGACCAGTTTTTGGTATATTTCTTAAGATTCCGAAGAATCTATTTGATCAAAATGATTGAAACTTGGAATATATAATCTATACGTATGAATACAACTACCTATTTATGATTTTTTTTTTCAATTTTATATACTTTTTTTTTTGTTCTAAAAAGTGGTCCACTTTACCCACATATGTGGGGTGAAGTGAACCGGGTGTTTTATTACCGTTATAAACCATTTTAAACAGTTGGAGAGGTGAAGTGGACACCTATTTTATGTTTTTTTAAAAAAAAATAACACTAGTGGTACATCACTTTGATTAATGATATTTTTATATTATCAGTCTTAATTTTACATTAATCTTTTGTCCTTATTATTATAAAATAATTTTTAAAATAAAAATACTTCTTAAAAATAAAAATAAAATAACAATCTTGAAACTTTCAACAAATGGTAACTTATAACTAAGTATAGAAAACAATAGGAACAATCTTAAACATGTTAACAAAGTGTACCTATATTTACTCTTTATAGGCACTATTTAATATAATACAATACAGTTTATTCACTTATCAGTTAAGGAGATCATAATCTAAATGTAAATTAGGAAAAACAAACCTATTTCTTCTTAAGTCTACTGGTTCATAAATATTACATACTACATCTTTATAGTCAATTTCACATTCATCAGCGATATTCGGAAAAGCAAAATAAATATTATTCTTCCCTGTAATTTTTCTTATAAAACTTACATATAAAATATTTTCATTCACATTTAAAATTTTACCAACATATAATAAACCTCTTTTTTTGGATTCGAACCTTGCCATAATATACTCATCAACTAAATAAACCGTTTTATTACTTGGCAGAGAAGCTATAATGTTATTGTCATTGAAATCTGTGAAATCTGAATACTCAACTTCAGCATTCGTTTCTTCAATAGAACTTATGTCACTTATTGAGTCAAGAGATTCAATAGATGTATTATCACTTTCTTCTTCTTCAGCACCAACACTTTTACCTGGTTCAATATTTAGTTTTTTACCTCTTACACGAGTACCTTCTCTTTGTTCAGAACACCTTAGGGTCTTCAAAGTTTCAATTATGGAACTGGACCATGAAATTGTAGAACTTTCTAAACTTAATTCTGAATCTGGTAACTTTTTAAGGACTTGTAATCTATCAAGAGGACATATACCACAAGCAGAAAACCCAGAAACTAAGTTAGTGCTTTTTGATTGCAGTGCATCAATAGTAGACTTTAGAAGCGTAGGAAATTCACTTTTTGGTATAACTCCTCTGTTTGAAATTTTCCAAGTTAATGGGATTTCTCTCCATTTCCTTTTTAAGGACCCACAAAATGCCACATATAAAGGTTGACATATATGTGTGGTGTTAGGTGGCAATAAAATGAACTTTATATAATGTGCTATACAAGTATTTATGACAGAAATGGAAACATGACTAGATAAATTGTCACCAATAAGTACACGTGGACTAGGTTTTTTCTTCAAAAATGGTAGAGCAAGGGAATGGAACCAATCATCAAAAATCCTTTCATCGAACCAACCACTTTTACTTCGATTGTACCTAGTTCCTTGAGGTCCATTTTCTTTCCAAGTAGGATATAAATTCTCAGCCTTATAAACAATGTCCGGAGGTAATAATTCACCTTCAGCATTTCCTGCCATCATCACAGATATACTAGTCTTTGAAGAATCTAAAATATTTTCAGGGTGTTTGGAACCCCTTTTTGTAATAATTTTTTGTTTTTTTCGGATCATCAGTGAAGTTTGTTTCGTCGTAGTTTACAATACTACAAGGAGAAACATTTTCAAGTGACTGTGATAAATTATCAAAATAATTGTTTACCACTTCTTTAGTTATATTAGCCTTAGCTCTTTTAATATTTTCTCCAAACCTTTTTTCTTAACTCCGGATGACGTTTTAAAAAATGTTTTACAAAATCAGTTCCAGGTAAATTGTTTTTGAATCGCTTTTCATTCGTCTTATCTTATCAAGGTAACTTTTAATTATTAATCTTTAGTCTTTTCTTGTCATAGGAAATTCCCAATTAGCACACAATAATAAACCTTCACATTACTTAGTTTCCTCTAGATCATTTAAAACTTTTTGTCCTCCATAACTATGAGTATGAGTACCACTTACTTTTCTTTTTAAAGTTGTTCTTGGAATACCATACTGCTCTGAAGCTTTTCATAGGGATAATTGTTTTCTTTTTACAGCATTTACAGCCAAAGATAAATTTTCTTTGGTGTACTTCAAATTGTAACGTCCTGTGAAGTTCTTTTTATGGTTTCTAGGCATTTTTACTTTTTGGATGGTGGACCACTTTAGCCTATGGGTTTAAAAATGTTTATGAGTTGTTTCACTAAAAGCTAAATAATAATAAATTTACAATTAGGATTGAAATAATGTATTCATATGAACTTATTGAAATATTTATCAAGTATGAATATTTTCAATTTAGGTACTTACTTTTGAGATTTTTTTGACTTTTTGATGACCATCATATAAAAACAAAAAAATGAGGTTTGTTATCAAAATAATTTTGATAACATATTTTGTTCGTATTGTTATCACTAGTATCAAACATTGTTCGTTATCATACTGCTATGGAGGTAGAATTTATTAAACTAATTTTGATGAAACAATGTTAAAGTTATGCTGATAAACATTAAAAAAAATGAAAATGGGCAACTTCATACCAGCAGGTTCACTTTACCCAGTCCGACGGTATTGAAAAGATATGATGTCGTTAAAATAATGTCTCTCTACATTAGACAATATAAAAGAGCTAACTGCTCTTCTATATTGTCTAATGTATCTTCTTCATCAATTAGTAATAAGCAGTTCAAATAAGAATGTTCCAATGTAAGATCATTAGATTCTTCAACATTATAATTGTGTAAAATCTGCCTTTCGACAACCAATGTAAATTTTCCATTGATGTTTCTAATGCTGTGTTTCAATACTAAAATATTGTGTAAAATGATTTCCTTAAATTAATCTTCTGAAATTATAAATTATACATCATAATTAAAACATTTAAAAATAAAACATTAGAAGGTTACTATTTTTACATACCTGAAGAATTTTTTAATTTATTTGGTTTTGGAGGCGTTTTTTGTTTATTTTCTAATACTGCAACATAATATAAGAAAATAAAATAAGTAATATAATCCTAGTAAATTGTAATCATTGAATAGTTATATATTTTTATAATATTATATTTTTAAACTAACAAGTAGTCAATGGTTGGCTTAAGTTATCTGGTATAAATAATTGTCTGGATACCGCAGATGCTTGTGCTATATTAAAAATACAAATTAATATGTAATGCTTTTCTTGTTATATAGATATAGTACAATTTAAAAAAAAACACTATTAATAATTTTACCATATGTTTTTAATGGTGAATACTTCTGAATAGTAGGATATATTTCTTGTGAAAGAGCTATTAAAACAAATGTTAGTGTAAAACGTTTGTAAGACTACATATCAGCGTATTATATACTAGCCTTAAAATCATATTATGTATATATACTAACAATGGTATTTAGTCATCTTAATAAGAGGTGCTGATTTAATTTTTTTCTCTATGCTTTGAGTGTAATCTAAAATATGTTTCATTTTTTATAAGATAGAAAAAATGCGTTTTAATAGAACTAATTATTAGGTTAGGTATACTGTATACATACATGATTGAAAAGTTTCAGGAGATAGATGTAATTTTCTAGGAGATTCAGATAAATTTCTTTTTTTGTTTTTTCTTGCTCTTGCCAAATTATTAGGAGAAAGTACAATACCCACACAACAATTGCCAATCATAAATGTTTCATAAATGTCTAATTTTGGCTGGAAATTAAATGTTTACAATCAAACACTTATACAACCATGATTTAACATTTTATTTTTTAAAACCTTAATTAAAATATATATTAGTATTTATAATATATTAAAAAATAAGTCATTAAAATTTAACTAATATTTAATTAGAAAAAAATGTTAAAAATTAATTATAATGAAATGTTAAGCAATATGTCTAAATAAAACACTGAAAATTCAATGAAAATTAAACATTAGAAAAAATGGTGTAAAATAAAATATATGAATCGATCTTTAGAAACTAATAATATCTAATGAAACTTAATAAACACGTATATCATTATGAATTTTATTTTCAGTCAATATATACAATTGATGCCTATACCTAATAATATAGTAATATATATATTATGTACAATATACTATATGATAATATACTTATTATTGTGTATAAAAATAAACTTTATATGAATACATATTGATTTATTTTGATATAATATATATAAAATTAATTATAATATATGTATTATACAATAATAATAATACTATATAAATATATAATAATAACACATACGTCACATAAATAATTATAGTTAGTGGCGGATTCAGTAGTTTTTAATTTTTTTGGGAGTGGGAGAGGTGGTTAATTAAACATAGGTTAATCGAATTTTTTTTTTTACCAACGCTTTGCCCTCTATTCGTACGTATTTGTACGCGCAATATAAACATTTGTACGCTCTTCGTTCCGGGGGGGATATCGATAAACGCGTCGGGGGGGTGGCGAGACGTCACACCAGCCCCCGACATAGATAAATCGAAATTTTTTTTTTACCAACGCTTTGCCCTCTATTCGTTCGTATTTGTACGCGCAATATAAACATTCGTACGCTCTTCGTTGCGGGGGGGATATCAATAAACCCTGCCGTGGGGCGGAGGGGTGGCGAGACGTCACGCTAGCCCCCGACATAGGTCATTTGAAATTTCAAATGCATACAATCAAAGCTCTAAAATTAAAATTATTTGAACATACTTAGCGTATTTTTGAGACTTTTGGATTTATTTGAACATGATATATGGTCATAGATAGGTATAGTTTATATACCTATTATTCTAGGAGTCCATATAGGTACTTAACGTTATTGTTTAATTTGAAAAACTTTCACGGTCACCAATACAATCTGTACCTACCTATGTATTGTAATATATTAATCTATAGGTATTTGAAAAAAAATTTGATTATACAAATACCGACATTTAAAAAAGAAAATAGCTACGTAATATTATATTATTCTCCTATTTACCATCTACCTAGTATTATATTATGGTCAATGTGTATCCACTAGACGAGATGGTGGATAGTTTCTGATCAAACTGCTGTACTATTTATTATTTCCAATACTTTTATTAATTATTATTTAGTTAATTTTTCTTTAGATTCAAACAAAATGGTGTGGTCATTATATTATAGACTTTATAGTAGGTACTATACTATATTATGTCCGCGAATTAAATTTTTTTTAGTATTAGGTATTGTAAAATATTTTGAAATAAACTCTGAATATACCTTTAGACTTCCATTATTTATTAATATTTACTATAATAATTAAGACAATTTATTATAAGTCTGCTGTATGAGTTTGAAAATGATTATGTGTGTTTTAAATTTAGAATAGATTACCTATAGGTATATTTTTATTTCTATTGACTGATACCCACGCGCTAGCTGACAAAGCCGGCCGTCCATGTTCTCTAACTCCGGTACTACCGCCTTTTCTTAAAATAGTGTTCATGTGGAATAATATTATAAAGAAACAATCAATTGTTTAAAAATAGGTACCTATAGTAATTTTGTTTAAAATATTAGGCACTTTTCATTAGCTACGATTCTGCAGTTGACAGACGACCATCATATTATACCTAGTGTTATACTTGCAGTTGAGAGAGACAAAACCGTTTTTCGTAGTTTATATTTTATTTTTTTAATTTGCTTACTTATTAGTAATAAGTAGTTGGACGGTTTTTGTGAAAAGGGAATCAAGTCACTTTTTGGACATTTTGATATTATACATGAAAATTGAAGGAAATTTTAAGCCGGATCTAGTGGTAACACTGTCATTAACATGTGACCAGTATTTTCATTATGTATTACAGTGCGCGTTTAGTGTCAAGTCAAAAATAAATATTTTTTTTGCGAGAAAGGTCTCAAGTCACATATTTTTTTCTATTTTTCAATGTGTTGATATTTACTGTGGTAAAAACATTAGGTGTACATTAGTATATCAATTAAAAATGTCGAATAGAATTAAGACGATGTTGCGGATGGCACGAAATAGTAAGTTACTTATTTTGAGCAATATTAAGTATACTTTTAATGATTTTATGTTTAAATTTTATTTTATTTAGATGTCAACGTCACATCGGATAGAAAACTTCTAAAACCTGCTGTTTGCAGAAATTTAGGTGATACATTTCTTATGCAAACAGACAACAATAATATAAATAATTTGAAAAACTATTTAGTAGTGAGTTTATTTATAGTATACCTATTTTAATGTATACGTTATTTTATAGAGTGAATTAACTTTAACAAATCTAGTAATAAAGTAATATTTTTTGTATTTGTGTTTACAGGGTAATGTAACTAGTTGTGCTTATAATAATAGCAAAAAAGAAACTTTTATTACATTAAACAATATCAACTACACACTTGAATTTAGCAATGACTCCCAAAATTATAATCAAATTACTGTGGAAAATAATAACTTAAATTATCAAAACAATGTTTTTAACATTATAGAAAACGCAAAACAAGTAAATATATTTTTAGTAAAACATTTTTATTAAAATTAATGTAACATTTTTTTTCAATTACCTATAATAGGTAAATCATGATGACATTTATGGCAAATCAAGTGTTATTTTGGGAACACCTGTATCTTCTGTAGAAAACCCAACGTCATCCATATGATTGGATGCAATTAATTAGATTTGCAGGAAAAAATAAGTTTTTGGTAGTAGAAATGGTGCAAGAAATATTTTTTGACTTCAACAAATTATTGAAAAAATCTTATCAAATGAAGAAAACCAATGAAAATAAAGAAAAATTTGTTTTTTGAGATGTTAAGTGGATTCGGTACATTAAAAACGAAAAAAGTATAGTATTTTATAAAACTTCCCTTGGTTTAAATGCAAAATTCCACAAATTGAACTTAAACAGGAAAAATGTGACTTCAATGGAAATTAAAAGAGCATACTATGATATGTTATGTATAACTGAAGAAAAAAAAAAAGACCTTATGACATTATTGGCATTTATTCCTGAAACATTTCATGATTTTTATAAAAGCCTAAAATCAAACATAGATATTAATGATCCTATAATATCTGATGAAGATAATGAATGATGTAACTTCTGTACAATTTGTTTTTATTTTATGTTATTTTAATATTTTGTTTTATTTTATCAAAGTGATTATTCCTTATACTAAAAGTTACTATTTATTTTATCTTAAAAGTAGTTGTTTATTTTTAAAAGTTTTATATTCTTAAATATTTTATTGATATTATAATTGATAATAAATTATAACCAAAAGACAATATGATTTTAATAAAACCTAAAATCAGTCAAAAATATAGTACCTACTAGTACTATATTCTTAATTATTATATTACTTATATTAAAGTATAGCATATAAACTTTATTAAATAAATAAAATTGTGATCAACCTTTAGATATTCCATTCCATTTTTAATATAATAATATTATGTACATTGTATTATTATTATTAAAATATTTTGTATTGTTTGTAATTAGTTATTTGTTTTATGGAAACTATAATATATTGCAAAACAGTTTATGTGTAATAAACAACTAAATTAAAAAAAATTAAACTATTAATTCTAAATTAATTTTTGTTGACTTGATCCCAATAGCACAAATATTATTGCATAATAACGACTTGATACCTTTTGCACTTAATGGTATCAAGTCGTAAAATATGATTAACGTTTGTGCTATTGGTATCAAGTCAACAAAAATAACTAAAAAATGGTTTTAAAGTATTTTTTTTTATATAATCATACAATTTATCGAAGTTATAAATAATATTAATAGTCTAAACATTTTTTTTATTTAAATGTAGAAGATGAAAAGTTTTTGTTGTCTACTGAACAATTACTTTTATTGACTTGATTCCCTTTTCACAAAAACCGTCCAGTTATTAGCTAGTAAGTTATTATTACAATACAATATTATGGTTGGAAGAAAACCTTTAGTGGATCCACTAAGGGTTATAGACGCAGTACTCTATTACAAAAATGCTGTAATTGAAGAAAACAATTGTGGAAAAAGTAAGTACCTACCTACATTTTTATTTAAAATTGTATTAATATAAAGACATTTTGTAGATTATAAGTATATTAGTATCTTTAATTCTAAAAAAAAAAAATCTCTGTAGAAAATTAATTTTTGAATGAAATATTTTCAACGATAGAAAGGTACCTATTACTACAGTACTACCTAGTTTAATGAAAAGTAAGTATAGTTAGCTAGATCTCTGAACAATAGGTACCTAAATAAGGTTAATTTCAATCTTTGTTTCATGTGAATAATGTGATACAATATATCAGGTGTGAAGTGATGTATTATGTTAAATTTTTTTCATAATTTAAAACAAAATAAACCAATTTAATCAAAGTATTTAATATTTCTCAAGCTAATTCATGAATTTTAATTTACTTATAAACTTTATTTTAGAAATTGTTGTAGCATCAAACAATGTATGGTCAGATATAAGTAATCGATTAGGTGGATCTATTAGCAAAAGTGCTCTTTATATATTTGTTCAACAAGGACGCCATGGTATCCATGAAAAGCTTGGAATTGGTGTAGTAGACAAGAGACTTGACTCTGAAAATAATGTCCAAAGTGTTGAGCCTATCGTTGAATTTGGTAATATTATAAAATTACAATAAAATATTTTCAAAAATAAAATACAATTTAAAAAACAATGTGTCTTAAATCTCTTAATATAGAATATTTATGATTTTTTATTAATTTACTAAATTACATACCTATTGGTTAATATTTTATGAAATATAGGTAGGTACTTATAATTTAATATTTATAGATGAATCTAGTGATAGCAGTGGTGACAATGTAGAAAATGTACCATCTAAACATTTTACTATTACATTGTCTGTTGATGAATGGAAGCAAATAGAACCTAATGAAGTTCTATACAAAAATAAAAATAGTTTTCGTTCTTATTTGGTACTACCGAAAGGATCGTGGACCAATATTTTAGCTGAACATATATGGATGCATACAAATTTACCTTGCTGTATTGCTTTTAGAAGAGCTAAAGTTACAGATGAAGGAAACCATTTTATTGTAATAGATGGAAGATGTTCAATATGCTATTCTTATTTTAAAGGAGTTATATTTGAAAGACCATCAGAAAATTCTAGGTATGTATTTTAATGAATTAATTAAAGACTAATAAATCTATAGTTATAAAATAAATTTAATAACTATTATAAAACTTGAAATATTATTGATACCTATATATAATAATATAATATATATTATATATATATATATATATATAATTTAATTACTTAGGTATCTTGTTATTTTTATTTTTTATATATTTTTGGATAAATCCTTAAACGTTTTATTCATAACAATGGAAATACAATAAAATAATAATAACAGCAATTAACTGTTACCTATCTAATTTGTTATAAAAGAGTTCTTATGGAATGCACGTACACTGGACAGTTTGATGATCCACATAATATAATTAAAAAACGACGATTAACTGGGAAAGCTAAAATTGATGTGGTGTCGGCTATTGTAAATTGTGGAAAATCTAGCGAAACATACAGAGAATTTGAAGCAGTACGGCTCATGAAATCAGGTACCTACCTTAGTATTATTCATTAGGTACCTACCTATATAAGTAACATAAATATACCTAGTAAAATATTATTTAATTTAATAGAAAGGTAACTTAATTTTCTTTTTTAATTTTCCACTAATTATGATTCTCTAAATAGTTTGAAAAATTTAATAAGTACAATTTTAGTTCTGTGGTATCACCCGTACAGGCGTACAAATGTACAATATACAACAGTTCTGATAAATATCAGACACAAAATGTAGACACTTATCAATTCATAAATTGTCTTCAAGTTGTTTGCTACTATAACATATAATACTTTTAAAAAATAAAATGTTTAGCACATGGAAAAAAACAAAGTAGGACTTACTTAGGTACATGATTTTTATAAAAATAACTTCAAGAATTATTAAAAATTAATTTATTATAGTTAATTTAATATTATTTAATAAGTTCAATGTGAATAATTTAACAACTAATTGATAATTTTGTCATAATATAATTATAATTGTAGTTATCTATTTAGTCAATAAATTAATTTATTTTTTAATTACATAATTGATTATTCTTACTTTTTATCCTAACATCAAAAAATAAATAAATAAATAAAAACTATAATGACATAGTATTTCACTGCACTATTTTATATTAACTAAATGTGAAATTTGAATTATATTAATACAATAGATCATTAGTATCAATAAAATATGACCTAAATAGAAATAAATACGTAAACGTTATTATAAAATATTTATTTTATATGACTCGTTAAAAATTAAAAATTAAAAAACAGCAGTAGAAAGTTGGAAGCGTAAATCTAAAAAACAAAGGACTACAACATCATACCTTGTTCCTAATCCTCATTTAAGGCATTTGGACATAAATACCTCAAAAAATATACTATCATTGCCATTATTAAAAAATGGATCTCGAGCAGAGGAACTAAAAAGTTGTGTTGTTCAAAGCATTGGTAAAGTAATTATGAGCAACACTTGTGCATTTGATACGGTTACCTCCATTATTATGGTTGCTTATTGTGATAGTGTCAAATACAGTCAAGAATTGAACAATTTTTTGGAAAACAGTAAATATTTTTCATTTGTATCAAAAATTGTAAAACAAGGTATTACATCATCAACTTATTCAGATAGAGCTAGTATAATGGTATTTATATTGAAATACATACTTTAACATCTTGTATATTAATTGTATAGTTTATAATGTTTGTATATTGATTTCAGATAAGTGAACTTGAACCACATATGGAATTTTTAGAATATGAAACTACTTTAGCAGTTTGTGATACCACAATAGGACATATAATTAAACAATTATTTAATGATATTCCATCGGCTTTAGACATTATAAAGTGTACAAATCTAATATGTAAAAAAACAATGTTAACCCCTATAGCTGTACCTTATATAAATATTCAAATTACAAATGGAGATTTAAGTTAGCTACAACAGGATATAAATAGTAGGATGAGAACTAATACTTTAATATGTGGTCATACTGAAAAAAACAGTACACCGTGCACTGGTAACAAAACAGTGACAACTACAATACAAATGCATGTATTTATTGAGCTCCTCAATTGGATAGGTATTAATTTTGTATTTATCTTATTACTTCAAATATGGTTTTTATCCTAATCATTTATTTTTATAAGTAAAATCTGTTTTATTTCAGTAGAGGATGAAATAAATAGCAGCCAGCATAGCACCGAAGCAGCTTCTCACCCTAAAATAAAGTTATCAAATATCCCACCTGTACTTATTATAAATGAAAAAGCATTTGAACTGAGAGGTGTATTCAGTGCCGCAACTACCGGGTGTGCAAGGTGTGCATTGCACGTCGGCCCCCAAGGCCCCAAGCCCTTATAGGCCCCACATCACCTATAACAGCCAAACTGTTAACTTGTTAAAATGTTAGAAATGGCCAAAGCCAAACTTAATACGCTAATACTAGTTCTAATAAGTGTCCCATACCGCCATACGTATAATATGTACGGGCCATACGCGATACAATTAATCGTACGAAATACCTTCTACAGAATAATAATAATAAGAAATAATAATAATAATAATAATGCGGGTCCGTGCGACCATGCCCCGTGGTCTACGTTATCAGGCGACTAACCACTCAACCAATGTGAGCTCATTTAATCGTATATAAAAATAGATCATTCCAATGGGTTTTTAATTTGTATACGTACAATATCGGGACATCGGGGAAGATGGTAATCACGATTCACGATTTAGTAATCACAATATCTGTAGAAGTGAAAACATACATTTGTCATTTAATTGTTGTCTATTGATTGTTCATTATTTGTCTGTACGATCTATACGTGGTTTTACTTGTAAAATTTATATTTACTGTAATATAGTACACTATTACACTAAACTGTACCTACAGTAACTGTACAGTGTACCTTGTAAGAATTTTAACCGTCTAACATATAATTGTGTTATTATGAAAGTGATTTTGAGTGATTTTTTTCTGATATAATGTTTTGATTTTTGAATAGTATTTTAAATTTGTTAAAAATGTCAAAACGTATATATGTGAGTGGCTGGGATAAGCACAAAAAAAAAATGAAACAACAGAACGAAAACAATATTGCAGCAAATGTTATGAAATCGTGGATTAAAAAATCAGGTAAGTATTTGTAAATTATATGTATAAGGTATATTAGTAAATAGAATTTTGTTAATTGTGAAATGTTAAGTGAATATCTAAAAAAATGTTCAAATTATATTATAAATAACATATAATATACATTTATTGATTATATTATTATATTTTTAAATTTATTAAAAAAAAAAACCACATTAAATAGCCATTATTAAATAGGCATTGAACAAATAAGTTGTAAATTATAGGTATACTTATGTATTTCAGTTTATATTATTAGAATATCATGTATTTAAAAAAAACAATGTAAGACTAGTCTATTAGGTATTATCATTATTATGACACCTATATTGTGTAATGTGGAAATTTTTAATTACATTTTTACTAATTATTTTTCAGTTGTATCCAACACTTCAGATGCTGTTGAAAATGATCCACAAAATGAAATTATAAAAGAGAATGATAGTTCAGAAGGTATGTTTATTGATTACCTGTATATTTATAAATAAAAATGTTTTTTTAAAAAAAATCAATAAATATTGCACAAATAAGTTGTAAATTATAGGTAGGTACTTATACCTATATTTTATTTTATATTATTAGAATATCATGTATTAAAAAAAAAAAATGTAAAACTAGTCTATTAGGTATTATCATTATTATGACACCTATATTGTAGAATGTGGAAATTTTTAATTACATTTTTACTAATTATTTTTCAGTTGTATCCAACACTTCAGATGCTGTTGAAAATGATCCACAAAATGAAATTATAAAAGAGACTGATAGTTCGGAAGGTATGTTTATTGATTACCTGTATATTTATAAATAAAAATGTTATTTAAAAAAAAACAATAAATATTGCACAAATAAGTTGTAAATTATAGGTACTTATATATTTCATTTTCATATTTCATAATATATTTCAGATTTTGGAGGCCTAAATTTAACTTTGAAGTATCCAACTGATCGTGGACATTTTGAAGGTGAAGTATGCACATCATTAAAAAAGAGTATTTTGTTATTCGGACAATGCAAACCATCAATCAAATTTCCTAGGAACCATGTTAATAGATGTTTTTCTACTGGTTATTACTATATAACAACTAAAACAGGTATCAAAATTCCACGGCAATGGTTATGTTATTCTTTAATATTAGATAAAGCATATTGTGAGTTTTGTTGGCTTTTTGCTATCCGGCAATATGAGCATTTTAAATATGAATGGATTTCTGGCGTTGACGACTGGCAACATTTATCACAACAAATTTCTAAACATGAAAATTCTATTCAACATATAAATGCAACAGAAATTAGAAGATATTGGGAAAAAAATAAAACATTAGATACAGATTTAGAGAAACAAATATCTGAAGAAGCAGAGTATTGGAGGAATGTTCTTCGTCGAGTTATTCATGTAATTTTAACTCTTACATCTGGTAATACTGCCCTCCGAGGAAACGAAGGGAAGAAAGGTAATCTTCAAGAAATTGAAGGTAACTTTATGCGTACTATTAGATTACTTGCAACATTTGATCCTTTTGTTCATAATTTATTAAATGATTCAAAAAAACATGTAAAATACTTAAGTTGGAAAATTCAAGACGAGCTTATAGAAATTTTAGCATCAGATGTACGTAATAGTATATGTGATGAGGTTAAAAAGTGTTCTTGGTTTTCAATTATGCTTGATTCTACCCAAGATATAACTAAAATTGATCAAGTGAGCGTGATTATTAGGTATGTCTTTGTTGAATATGAAAATCACACATTAGATATAAGGGAATCTTTTTTAGGATTTTTTGCATTATAAAATCATGGTTCATCTGATTATGCTGAACTGTTGCTAAAAATACTGACTAAGTTTGGTTTAGATATAAAAAAATGTCGTGGTCAGGGTTATGACGGCGCTTCTGTAATGAGTGGTGCCCATTTCGGAGTACAAAAACGAATTATTAATATTGTGCCTACAGCTCTTTACGTCCATTGTTGTGCACATAATTTAAACCTAGTAATTTCTGATGCTGCTAAAACTTCACAAAAGATTGTTTCATTTTTTAGTATAGTGCAAGATGTTTTTAATTTCTTTGGGTCTAGTGCACCAAGGTGGGCATTATTAGCTCTTGGTGATGAACAAGCATGTAAAGTTTCTAAGAAAACATTAAAAAAAGTATGCCCAACAAGATGGGAAGCAAGGCATGATGCAGTATTCAGTTTACAAGAGAGGTTCATAGATGTTGTTAAGTGCTTAACTAAAATATCATTAACTACCAAGAAAACAGATGAAAGAAACTCAAGTTTAACTTTAAAAAAAAAGTTGGAATCAAGTGAATTTATTTTAATTTTATGTTTATGGGAAAATATTTTGAGAATCTTAAATTTCGTATCAAAATTATTACAAGGAGTTAATCATTCCATTGAGATGGCTTCTACACTTATGAATCAATCAATTACTCAAATCAATGAATTAAGGAACAATTATGATGGGATATTAAGTAAATCAAAAGAATTATGTGCTAAATGGAACATAACAGTGCTATTCCATTTAGTACGTAAACAATTTGCAAATAAAAGGTTTGATGATTTTGATGGTGACTTTCGACTTGATATTAATGAAGAAAATTTTAAAATAAAAGTATTTTTACCTGTGTTGGATACTATACTGTTTCAATTACATAGTCGATTTGAAGGAATGGTTACTATAGTAAATAATTTTAAATTACTATCGCCATTAACCATTATTGAACAAAATGAAGATTATATTATAGAATCATCATATGATTTTATAAATTCGTATACAGAAGATGTTTCATGTGATCTTACAAGACAATTATTATGTCTTAAGTTACATATTACAAAAATTGATAAAACTATTGTATCGGAACTTAAGACCATACAGAATTTGGCTTTTTATATAATTGATATGGATTTATCAACAAGTTTTCCTGATGTTTTAGCTGCATGTCTTATATTTTTAACCATTCCTGTTACGGTAGCATCTGCAGAAAGGAGTTTTTCTAAGCTTAAATTAATTAAAAATTATTTGCGCAATTCCATAGGTCAAGAACGGCTATGTGGAATTTCTATACTAAACATAGAAAGAAAAAGAACTTCAGATATAGATATAGAGAAAATAATTGACAACTTCGCATATGCAAAAGCGAGAAAAAAACAATTCTTTTAACTTAAGTTTCAAATGTGTTAAAATTATACTATAATTTTACAAATGTTTTATGTTTATAACCATTATAAATGTAATTATACAACATTATACAACCATTATCTGTATAATTTAATAATTTCCATAATATTCCTTATAATATTAACCTTTCATAATATAAACGCCGGCTATCATATTTTATTAACAATAGGTAAATTCATTTTGAAAAAATATTTAGGCCCCCAAATTAAGATTTGCACACCAGCCCCGTAATGTGTAGTTGCGGCACTGGGTGTATTTTGCTATCAACAAGGGTTAAGTAGATTGAGAAACTCTGTAGGGCATTATTATGCTTATGGAAAACGAGGACCAAACAACTGGGAGCTATTTGATGACACAAGGAGCAAAACAAAACCTGTAAAAAATTCAACTGTCGCCCCATGTGAATATTTAGTGTATTCAATTTGAAATATTTTGTTATTTTTGATTTATCTTAAACATTGTAATTAATAAAAGGATTTATTTTTTACCATGATACAAATTAATTGTACAGTGTTCAAATTACTGAATATAAAAAATACCTATCTTACACAAAAATAAGTCAACTTGTTATCTGTATATTAATTTTACATTGCTTCCACAAAGTAGTAATAGCAATAATTACTATTCAAACATAATATTATATAACTTCACAATAAAGTATTTCATTTTACCAGTAAATTTAATGGTGTAGGTACCTACAAATACATCACAAATGTATAGTAATTTAACATTTTAGATACATAGTAGATTAATGTATTCATTTGAAAGACATCTTCAACAATGTAACTATTGTGAAGAAACTATCTCCAGTTAATAATTATAATATTTTAAACCAAAACTTTGAAATATGTTACCTTACAATTGTCAATTCCTATATCATATGTACAAAGGCAAATAACAAAAATGTTTAAAAAGTATGTGGTATTTATGTACAATATTTATATACTTTTATAAGTTTAATAATTAATAGGTACTCATATTTGATATTAGTACGGATGATAAAAAAAAAACAATAATAATGTTATTCCGTTAGCTGACTTTATACAAACACGCATTGCCAATAGAATATAATATGAACTTCAACTAGGTAACAATTTTTGTAGGAAATGCTTACTTCACAGACATGCATATCACGACTCACGAGTGGCTGACATACCTATTTAATTAACATAGTTACACTTTTCAGTAACGTTATGGTAACTACGTTATTATTATTTTTGGGAAACGCAAGAGTAACTAGGTACGTTAATTATTTAGAAGTAACTTAGCAGAAGAACGTGTTACATTATAAATTATATAAATAAACGATTTTGTGTTAAAATTATTTTCTATTTAACTGATTATAAACATCGATTACAGCTTATACAGGCAACAACTGCTATAGAGTATAAGTTTATTATATTTTCCCCCCCGCAACGAAGAGCGTAGGAATGTTTATATTGCGCGTACAAATACGTACGAATAGAGGGCAAAGCGTTGGTAAAAAAAAATTTCGATTTATCTATGTCGGGGGCTGGCGTGACGTCTCGACAGCCCCTCGACGCGTTTATCGATATCCCCCTCCAGAACGAAGAGCGTACCTACGAATGTTTATATTGCGCGTACAAATACGTACGAATAGAGGGCAAAGCGATGGTAAAAAAAAAATTTCGATTTATCTATGTCGGGGGCTGGCGTGACGTCTCGCCAGCCCCCCGACGAGTTTTTGATATATCTGAGCCACTTTGGTCATACAAATTCTGTAACACTGCTTACAAATTCGTACAAATAGCATACTAAAAGATAGAACAATCAAATTTCGGTATTTTGAAAATGGGGGGGCTGGTGTGACGTACGTCATATATACATAATATATCGCAGCGAGTCAATGTAGGTATTCTTTGCCAAAAACATGGCATTTAAAAATATAATCACTGCACGAATACAATATAAGTTATAATATAATTTTAAAATGTCAAGATTCTAGATAAATAATATTTTAAAAATTAGGTAAAACAAACTTGTTTTACGTGATTATTTATAATGTAGTTCTTGTACTAGATAATCGTTATAGCTAAAAAAATTGAACATTTTATACATTTTTAAATAATATTTCCAAATTTTCAATTTGATGCATTATGTCTTAATTTGAACTTAAATACTCATAGAAGAAAAAATTAAAATCATGTCAATGTATTTTTATAATTTTATATAACATAATATGAGGAACCTTTTATTAAATTTTCAAGCTTTTTGACCTATTGGAATGTATGTATAAAAAAATGAAAAAAATAATATGAAATTTCTATCTATAAAAAAAATTGCCCAAAAAGAATCAAAGTATTTTGTAATTTTATCATGTACCTATAGAAAATTATAATGTAAACATTTGGTGTCGATAAATTAAATTAAATTAATTGAAGTATATCAACATAATATGTGCATTCGTACTAATACGAAATGGTAATATGTAATAAAATTCTTTTACGTTAAATTTATTATTAGGTTCTACTACATAATACTTATACAAACTATACGACGCAGTTTTTTAATAAGGAAATCGTTCCATGAGAAATCGTATGGATTAACATCTATAATGTTATGTCGTAAAATTTCAACGCTCATAACTGGTATGAGGTAGCTCTTTTTTTTGCAAAATGTATAAAATAATATGTGGAAAATATTAGCCCATTTTTTCCTCTTTAAAATGTCTAATTTCGATTTATTAGTACTCGCTACCTAAATATTTCGCAATTGCGTATAAAATAATTCTACTGTGTAAATGTTTTCTTCTTTTACTATTTATACCTATCTATATAATATCTACACAAATGTAAACAGGTAAACTCTGTATTTTGTATTCTATTGCGTAACATATTATTATTATTTATTATACAAAGCCAAGCGTCATATCGTTATTGACTTGTTATTGTCAGTCGTTTTGGAATTATATCGTCATTTGTCTCCCCGAACACAGTGACCATCGTTATCGGAGTATCTACCGAAATAGATTGGACAATTGCTGCTAACTTGAATAAAATCGAGTCATGACTAAATTACTAACTTATTTATAGTCATGGATAATAATATCCCAACAAAAACACTCCGTCAACTCCGTGTAAAAAACGCTAAGTAAAAAAAAAAAAAAATATAAATGCCATAAAATGTGTGATATAAGGTAGAAATCTAAGTAAATGGTCTAATGTGTAAAATGTATTTATTAGTAATTAATTCAAATTTAATAAAATTGGTTATTTATATTAATTTATAATATGAATTATTTTAACTAAAATTTATCCAAATTTAGTTTACTTGGTCGGAAACAAATTTTTATTTATCTTAATGGGGTCTGCATTATTTATTACATAAACTTAGTACTTGACTATACATTTTTAGGCTGAATGTTCCGGCCAAGTAAACTAAATTTGGATAAATTTTAGTTAAAATAATTCATATTATAAATTAATATAAATAACCAATTTTATTAAATTTGAATTAATTACTAATAAATACATTTTACACATTAGACCATTTACTTAGATTTCTACCTTATATCACACATTTTATGGCATTTATATTTTTTTTTTTTTTTACTTAGCGTTTTTTACACGGAGTTGACGGAGTGTTTTTGTTGGGATATCATTAGTTTTTATTAGGGTCAATATATTTTTTATTTTTTTTCCATTATTATGATGTAAACATCTTTTGCACCACGAGGCCACCGTTCAAACTGTACAGATGTATCGTTACATCTTACCCATTTATTCTGATGTTTTATTATTGCTGTATAATGGGCTTCAGTCATAGATTGACCATGATGGCAAATGACCGAGTTTAAAGTGTAACATTTACTATCCACTGTAAGTGTTGTGGTTGGTAATGAATTTATTTGCAAGTTTGTAATTTTTGTGTTCACATTACTCCAAAGTTGAATTTGAAAGAACAAATATTCATGAGTATTGAGTATGTTTGTAGTCTGTGTATGGTTTGAAGTAGTATTACAAGCACTACAAGTTATATTTTCTATTGTAACTTCTTTAGACATGTCATTCAACATAGAATGCATTGTGACAGTTTTTGTATCATTTGGTACATTAAGTTGAATTATATAATTATTTGAAATATGTACTCTACTCTTTTTACACCTAGAGCATTTTAATATCGTCTGAAGTTGATGAAGCAAAGAATTGTGTAAGGGTTCATATAAAGATATGAGTGCACTAATAAATTCAGCAGCATCTTGCTGTTCTATGTTAACGTAAGGATGACCAATCTGATTTCTTATACTAAATGCACTTAGTTGACATACTTGTGATGTGTATGAGTATGCAAGTTTTTTTAGTACAGTGTCTTCTAAAGAATTAATTAAGATATTTAGTATGCGAGTACAATTGAAAATTACTTGCAAAGATGCATTTGCATAACAAGAAACCGCATATATATATATATATATATATATACTAATACAATATATTATATACAAATTTAATGGACAATGATTGAATGACGGACAATCGATACGGTTAGGTTAGGTGATACCACGTGGATTGAATAAGAAACAATAACGCAGACAACAAGCTCGTACACAGGACGCGAGACGAAAGAACGAAATTACGAAAACAGAATGCACCGATACCGATAAGCGATAATGAACTATGTCCGTGTGTTGTATGTGTCTAGCGGTGGTGGGAAGCAATAGTAGTGGGAGACACACGCCGCCGTCGCAAGAATCCCCTCACCCGTCTCCGTCCACATGACGCGTTTAATACGGCAGCCGGCGGCGAAAGTAATATAAAATGATCACTTAAATATCCACAGTTTTTTGATCATAACTAAAATATTATTCAACCGATTCTATTGAAATTATAAAAGCACGTAGCCTATGATTTTCTCGATCGATTGATACCTCATTCTAACTATTTGGTCCATTTATTAATAAATGATTAAATAATAAAGAACACCAAAATATTAACACGTATTAAATGGGAATGTTTAGGTTTCTGTATATATACACGGTCGAGTGCTTCGCCTTCCTTTTTTTTTACTTAGCTCGCGACACTACCGTGTCGCTGGATTATAATATACTGGATAAAGCATAGACATTATATTATATGTCTATAACACGGTTTAACTGATTTGAGATATATTCATGGTATATCTTAAACCGTGGTCTTTACCTACTACAGTACTACGGGTAATATAATAATTGCGAAGTGGTGACATCGGGGCCCGTTGCACTTGCACAGGAAAAACCGTTTGATTAGAAGACGTGCATGAAGTAAATAACTTTATGATTATTGATTAACTTAATGACATCGCAAACCAGCTGTCTGTAGCCCCCGGGCCCCACGCTGGGCAGTTCACCACACAAGTCGCCGTCGTCGGCGTGAGCCGAATCTCTGCCCGACAGTTGCCCCCCTAGACGATCTCTTTCCTTTCTGTGATTGGCCGACAGTGATCGAAAACCGTCGTTGATCGACGGCGCCGGTGTGGCCGCCGAGCATACAGAGATTCATAAAAACATCGTGGTTTTACGCGGATTTTAAACAATAACAAAATGAACAAACAAAAAAGGTAATAATTCGCAAAGGAATAAAATTATAAGTAAATAAAACATACTAATGTAATATTGTGTGATAATTGCAAGAGTAAACGTATACGCGCGAGTGGAATTAAACAATTGATAGTGTGATAATACAACTCACTCCGTATACAACTGCAGTTCCGTGGCGGACGACACTAAAGACCTTCCCACACTAAATACGTCGACGTCCGTTGCGATGACGTACGTCTAAAGTATACGTTCAACGCAACGTACACAGGTCCCACACTAAATGCGTTTATTGGTTATCCGTCAGCTAAAAGCTAACTATAAATTATAATTATTTCTATCTAACCAAATCAACTTTTGATTACAAAATGTACAATGTATTACTGGCTTATTACTGCAGTTACCTACTATATTCCTTTATCTGATTGTTTGCTCCATCACCATTGCATGCAAGTCACTACTTTTAGTATTAACACTAAACAGATATTTTTGAATAGGTAAGACGTGTTCTGTGTGTGTCTTAACTTCTTAAGATTTAGTTTATTCAATTAAATTTTTAAAGTAAATATAAGTAATAAATAATATAAATATGACGTTATGTACGCGATCTAAACGGCTATTGGCATTGTTATTATTAATAAGAAGAAAGAAAAAATATACATTAAAGAAAACTAGACTTTGGGTATATTCTATGAATCGAATACGATCAGAAAACGGAGAATTCAAAAAATTATGTGTTGAACTTGAATTATATCTAGATCGATATTTCAATACCTTCAGAATGAACAAAGATCAATTCGATATATTATACACACTTTTAAAAAACTCGCTTTCTAAAAATGATACAAATTTTAGAAAAAGTATACCCGCTAAAGAACGACTTGTAGTCACATTAAGGTAAGATACGTATTTATTATTTTATTTTTAATTTATTATACATTAGTTGTAGGTATATAGGTACATTATTTTCTTATTCGTCATAAATCGTCCATGGTCATTAGTTATTATTATTTTTATATATAAAAAAAATTAAATAATGATTAATATTAAATATAATTATATAAACATAAAAATTTATTAGAATTAATAGAAGTGTACCCATTAATTTTGCGAAGAATAATGATTATACTCATGAAACCCATTGTCCGCGACCGACATATTACTTTGAGAATAATCAATTGCTGATTTTGCTGTGTTAAGAGGAGTTAAAATCGGTGCATAAACAGACGAGTAGGTGGAATGCCCTGAGTTGCTTGAAAAAGGCGAATTTGAATAATTATTTCCAAACTCAACATCAAACAAAACTTGTTGAATTTTTATTTTTGCAATAGCATTTTGTTTTGGTGTCATACGTTTTAATGTCGGAAGATAACTTAATAGAAATTGTTCATCTGCATCAAGTTCTTTGGAAATAATATTCAAAATTTGTTCATCAATATTATCTTCTGGTGCTTCATTTTTACGCTTTTTAGTAGCTGAAGAACATTTATTTATACGTAATTTAATGTTATGTTCAATTTGTTCATTGCAACGTTCTGGAGTTGTTGACACTTCATTAATAATATCTGATTCTCTTTCCGGACTGTTAATTCTTTGTTGATTACATATTTCAGAACTTGAATAATTCCCAATAGTCCTATAACATATTAAAAATAACGAAGTTATTGATTATTTAAAATAATTTTGATTGTTACGCAAAATAATTTAAAAATTTTAATTAAAAAAAAAAAATTATAAACTTACTCTCTAAACTCTATATATGGAATCAAAAATGTCATTTGTGAATAATATGACCATTTCGATTTTTTCCCTCCTCCAGAACCACTAGGTTGCTTTTGACTTTTATGCATTTTTATAAAAGTATCTCTCAATGACCGCCATCTCTTTTTTACTGTATTGACATCTACAATTTATTATAACATATAAATAAATTATTATGTTTTTATATTGATTGGTTTCCTAATTTACTTTTATTAATTTCGTTTTACAGATATTTAGCAACCGGTGCATCATTTCGGGATTTAGCATACCGATTTCGACTTGGGGAATCAACCGTTAGTAATATTATTAAAGAAACATGTAATGCCATTTCAAGTGTACTCAAACCATTATTTATGCCACAAATTAACACCGAAGAAAGTTGGAATAAAATAGCTCATCAATTTTATTCTAAATGGAATATTCCAAATTGTGTTGGAGCTGTCGACGGAAAGCATGTTTCAGTTTTTTGTCCAAAGAAATCGGGTTCTTTATATTTTAATTATAAAGGTACATTTTCAATCGTACTTATGGCAGTAGTTGATGCGGATTATAAGTATATTATGACAGATATAGGTGCGTACGGACACAATAGCGATGGTGGTATATTTTCACATAGCAATTTTGGAAAATTATGGTTGACAGATAATCGTTCAACTTTAAATGTCCCGGAATTAAAAAAGTTACCAGGTACTGAAATAAGTGTTCCATTAGAGTATTATATTTTAGCCGATTCTAAAACCTCATCCCTCATCCCTCATCTCTCATCACTCATACCTCATCTCTCATCACTCCACCGCCCGCACCCTTATCCTCATCCCGCTGCTTGCGTACGTGCGTTACTTATATTATTGTTATCACACGTTATCATATTTTATCACATGTTAACGATTATTATTACTGATATCATTTAATTTTCCGTTATCGTGAAAAAAACTGCAAAACTACCGCCCGGGATTCGAACCCGGACCCACCAGCTCCAACGCGAATTAATTACCACTAGGCCACCCCGACCACTTGAGTACTAGATGTTATTTTCACCCATTTAAGACATGCATTTTAGTAATAAAAACAACTGACGTCTACTCGGTCATTATACCTTTAAAATATTTAAATAACATATATAGAACACTTTTGATAGCCACAATGGGCATTTATATTGAAAGACACTTTGGACAATAGGTATCCTTATTCAATTAAATATACTGCAAAACCATTTATATTGATTGACAATAAGAGACATTAAGTAGGTATTAGTGAAAAAACACATTAAAACCGATATTAGTACCTTCTGCCGGACGTATACAATTAAATATCAATTTTGCAGTATTATCTGCCCCACTAAAATCGCTCCTACCTATTAGTGATTCTTGACTGAAAGAGCCGGTAGGCCATATCTGCCATTTTTAAATCTTCATCTTTTTCTTTTATTGCATCTTGTACTTCCTCATTAACAGCCGAACACTTGATTATGGTTTCCAATTTGTCACATAATTGACAAGTGTCATTGCTAGGTTTTTTAAACGCCAAATTGAAATCCTCCACAAATATTTTTCTATACATGAATTCACTAAGCATGTTATAGTTATTTTCTATGCAATGGGTCTTATAAAGTTGGTACATTTTACTTATTGATAGATCAGGATTCAAAAAATATTTTCTAGAAGTATGGTTTCTTGAATAGTGACTATTATTAACAGGAAACATTTTGATATGGTTTCTTATGATGTCTTTATCTTCATCAGGAGCTTTAATATGGTTCAAATGATGTTCTCTACCATCGGATAAACATACACCAGAACCAGTAGAAGATTTTTTTGCTACAGTAACCCTTATTTTTTTTAGGCTAACATTTAATGTATTCATGAACATTATTTGACATACTTCAATTTTTTCATTATCTTTGGTCAAGAAATATTTTTTTGAAAATTGCCTTCTGCTGGGAATATTATTTATTTTAATACGTTCAGTTTTTTTACTAATATCTTCTACTGAACTTGATATAAATTGGTTTTGGCCATCTAATGTCAGTGAGTAGTAATTTTGAAATATGATTAATCTTTGAGCATAATTTATTTTATCAAAACATTTTCGCTTACATGAACATGGTAGTTTCATCATCTTAGCAGGAATCACTTTACCTTTTATAGTTGTATATTCTTTACCTTGGATCTTTAATTTTTTCCTGATATTTTTAACCCAACACTCAGGATTTCTTTTGCGTTTTCTGCTTTTCACTTCAACTTTTTTTCTACCTCCACCTTTTAAATTTGGAACATTAGATTGTACAACAGAATTAGACCCATAAGTTACTTCAACTTCCTCAATTCTATTATTGTTATCTTCATACTGTATTGAGGTGTCAGATATATTCATCAATACATCTTGAGGATTTATTTCTGCTAAATCTAAAGAATATTTCAATACAAAATTAATTGTTTACAAAGTTACTCATTCCAGCTACATTTTGTTACCATTGCTATTAATTCGGTTATCATCATGACTTCCTTCATTGGAAGAATTTTCACTATCAAATTTTGTGCTAATAGGCCTATATTCATCACTTGAATCATCGTATTCAATAGAAATACTATCACTAGCCGAATCATTTAATGGTTCTGGACTTGAAACTACATTAAACATTATAAATAGGTAGGTAACTAAAATAATATAATTTTCTATAATATTATACACTAAGTAAATTCATAGTTTTTAAAATAATAATATACCTTTAACAGTTTTGCACATTGCTACAAGCCGTTTTGATCTGCTATTCATTGTACTATATTTAATAATTACATTTTATACTATAAATTAACAATACCTACCTAGACTACCTACTATAAAACATTTAATTGGTTTAATTGTTTAATGTTATTTTATGATAATTGATAATAATTAATAAACAATATTTAGCGGCAAACTAGGTGTTATAATATTGTAACATAACCTATTAATGATTATAATTTTTATCACGTTTAAAATACAGTAGGGCCAATTACAAAATAACATTTTTTTTTTTAAATTATAAAAGGGCCAATGTTTACATTAGCCCTATAGATTTTGAAGTTTTGTTATATCAATAACGGCTGAAGTCTGATTGGACCTTTTTGATATTGCATAAGTAATTTTTATAACAACATTGGTCTTCTCAAATCTCATAGTAATGATTATTGAGATAAGCCCTTTTACCACTAGAAAAAGCTTATAAAATTTTATATGATTGGCCATATAACTCATTTTCACAAAAAAGTGACATTGGCCCTTTTTGACCCAAGGCCCAGATATATTACCTACAGATTGTTTGCCAGTATTAGAATTGAAATTTGACAAAAAGCCTTCTGAAACATTAACGCTTATTTTCGAAACATATGGTTGGTTATCTAAAAAAAAGATATTAAAAAAAAAATACCTATAAATTTATTAACTTTAAAATTATCAAAAAGTAATGAAAAATCAATTTACAGAAGACTTATTTATACAAAATCAAACTGTAATCAACCACACAATCCAAAATTATAAATAGTCTTGTTCTTAAAAATGAAGTGTATAAACAATTTAAGCCATTGATTTTTAAATTTAATTTTGCATATATTATATAATAAATAATACTTAAAATAATTATTAGTAATGATGTTTTTAAACTATTGAAAACATTTTGTAAATATTGTACAGATATATTAGCTATTACTAAATAATATAAAATAATTATGTTAAAAAGTTACCACTACTTGTGTTATGAAGAGTATGAACTTCACGAGGTTCTTCCAATTCATCAAAAATAGCACTCTGATCCAACACAGGGGTACCTATATATTATAAAATTATCATAGTATTGAATTATATGCATAAAAAAAGTAAAAGACTTGTAGATCATTATTTAAAATTACATTTTTCCATTTAGCCAATATTATATTATATATAGTAAGGTACAAATATTGTTATATAGTAAACAACAACTCACGTGACGTTTGTTCATTTTTTTTTATTGTAGTGGGCGTTTTATCGAAATAGGAAAGTTGCCTCACGATTTTGTTTTTCTTTGTAAAATATGCAATATTAATAGCATTTTTAAAATAAATATATATATGTACATATTTTTTATTATGAATATACTTTTAATATTTAATAATTACCTTTTGGATTTTTGGATGAACTATAGCCATAAATACTTGGGTTAACTTGATCAGTAGATTCATTTAATTTGTGTTTTGAAACTTCAAAAATATGTTGAAAAATCAAGAACTATTAGGTCAATTTAAATACAGTACTTAAATGAGCTAAATAATATTTAAAATACAAATTACCTTCATGTTCTTTTGAAGATGATAGAGGTTTAATTGGTGACCATCCGTAATGCAATTTAGTTTTTGTGTGTTTAATTATTTGTATTGGTGAGTCTTTTAATGGCGAGTGTTGATCGTTATTTGGAACATTTTTATCATCAGTTTTTTCATCTTAATACAAAATAAAATATAGCTTGAAAAAAAGTTAACTATTACCTATGTATACCATATATTTATTTTACCATATATTTATTTTACCATAAATAGGCATTGACGAAGTTGATGATGCAGGCGAATTCATAATATTTCTATTTTTCATGCTGAAGTTAAGGAAATCATCATCATCAGTATTTGTAAAATCTGACCTACATCTAGCATCATCTGCTATATATCTAGCCTTTGTTAGTGACTCTATATAAAATTATACGATCAACAATTAGTAAATAATAAACTTAAACACTGAAATTATATTTTCAAACAAGTTACCTAAATTTTTTTTCATTACTCGTACTTTGAAATACTTAAAATCAATTTCATTAGGCATGTGTTTATTTTGAATGTACTTCATAATACAAGCTTTATTGTTGGACCAAGCACATAATTTAACTCCAATTTTTTTACCATTCTTAATCCATGTGCTTGGTACTGCTTCGACCGAGTTTTCATTAATAAAATGTACTACTGAGTAGGATGCCATTGTTGTATAATTTATCAATTCCTACTTAAAATAGATAAAAACAACAAGTTTCATGCTTAATGATCATAATTTAATCATAAAAATATTCATTGGGCTAAACATAATGTTTAAAAATGTAGGTAATAATGTATAAAATAAAATAGATTATTTTTACAGAGTACAGATGTGCACTATTTAAATATTACACATATTATATTATTATTTTATTATATATTAAAAATTATACACTTACACAAAATTAATAAATTCACTATTGGAATGTAATATAGGGATAGCAATTTTTACATTGTTAGAGTCATTTAAAATCATATATTTATTAAGTTTTATTTCTTGAATATTAATTGTCATATAAATATTAGATAAATTTGCAACTATGGCTATACCTAAAGTTAAACTATTAATCGGTTTAACAAAAAATGGTTCAATTGTATTAAAACATTTAACAATAAGTACATTTTTAGAACTTTTGCTAGAAATATTTTCAACCTTACAAATATTTAATTTCTCTCTGCATTTAAATCCAATATAACAGTTAGAACTAGAATTAATATTGATTTTGAAATTATTCATTATCATAATTTTAAATTGAGGCCCAGAACAATCCTCAACTAATGGCCCGTCATTATGAGGTTTTTTGAACACTATTTCTTTATTTGAAAATGATGAAATTTTAGGCTCAGTAAAGGTTAAAAATTCTTCATACCTATTGACAATTTGCTCTAAAGGCTTTTCAAATTTACGTACCATTTTTTTCAAAGACTTTAAATAATTTTCAAAGGGAAAACATGAGCAGTTATCAAGCGATCCATATTTACGGTAATCGTCAACAATGTGCAACAACCCATGGATATTATGACTCATAAATTTTTTTCCATAAATTTCACCAAATTTATCTACAAAATATGTTAATAATCTTTCTGTAAAATTAATCAGTTTTATGTCAACATTTTGTGTTAAAAGAAATCTGAAGCAAATGTGTAAGCATATAAAATGTGAGTAACATACATCACTAAGAATATTTTTTAAAACAACCGGACCAGTGTACAAAAGGAATAACCTATATTCTGTAGCCTTCCATCTTAGAATTTCTGTAAGACTTCTAGGAGTTCTAGAAAAATCATAAGTCATATTAGGTTTTATTGATAAAAGATGACTGGAAATTGTTTGTATTTTTATATTTTGTAATCGTACCGATAAGGGAGAATTTTTCATATGGCCTAACCACAATAAAATAAGTTTTTTTACTACTCCTAAACACACAAGGTGCATATAATCAAGTGGAAAGTCATTAACTATATCAACGTTAGGAATTTCAGTAATTAATGATATTTTATCTGTCATATGATGTTCTTCGTCAACTCGGTTTAAAAAATCTAAGTGTGTCCTTTTTATAAATTTTGTTTCAAGAAAGCAAACCCTTCTTTCAAAAAAAATACCTTCAGTAGTACATTTTGTACAGGAAAAAAAACCATTGTGACCCTTGCATTTTAAAATGAAACTTTTAGCAGGTGCATCACAACAAAATCCATGAACTTTAATGCGCTTTGGGCCAAAATTTGTAAATATACTATTCATAGACAATTCTTTGAGTTCATTTATGAAACTTTTTAAAAATAAATTACTTTCTAGAGGTTTTTCATAACCCCAATACAGACCAATTATAAAAACATAATGAGAATTAAACAACTGAACACATCCGAGAATAGGCCAAAATACACTACATGAACTCTTTGTAAGAGGTAACCCATCAATACCTATAAGTATTTTAATTGATTCATCATTGAACTGCACATAATTACTCAAATATTTTATGCCTTTAGCTATACCAAAATTATGATAAATCCCCGGGGGAACAGATTGCATTTCCGTTGGAAGTTTAGAATTATTATTTTTTAGTATAGTTCTAGCATCTATTGGAATATTACTAAAACACCTATGTGATTTTAAAGACTTTAACAATGCAGACAAGGCACTGTTAGTAATATTATAACCCAGATAGCAATATCATATTTCAGTAATATTGATTAAATATTGTTGAAAACAGATTATCATTGCAACAATATGTGTTTATGACGATTTTCTGATGTTTAAAATATTCTCACCATGTTTGCACAATAACCAAATGGCAGAAAAATCCACCATTGAGACAATATGTTCAAATTCACATTGTTACAATGATATATTTAACATATTTTGAAGATATGTAATTACAATATTGCCGAAATATTTGGTGACAATTTGTTTTAAATATTTTATGAAATATATTTCTCCAATATTATTCCTACATATATTTCATGAATATTTTCCTCCATACATGTCCACAATGTTTAAATAATCTTTTAATTTAGCTTCCTATTTTATATTACTTACCTAGCTACAATATACACGGCTAGCTTTGTATAATATAATATGTATACATTTTATTATATACATTTTATATAATAATATGTTTGAATAAGTTTATGAAAAAACAATGATTTGTTTATACATCATTCGTAACCCAAAACAAAAAAAAAAATGATTTCATGCTGTATATTTTATTTAGACACCATTATATTTCACTATAATAGTATGATATGATAATGATATACTCAATATGGGTGTATTAACCCGGCGTTAGTCGCACTATGGTCAAAATGACCGCACTTTTTTTACATGCTTAATAAAACATTTATATTTTATATTTCAACCATTGATACTCAGTATACCTTTCAATAATGTTATTTAAAATAATATAATAATATTCTAAGTACATTTAATTCCATATATATAAAATAAACTAAGATAAAAGTGAGATATCATAAATTGCGGTCATTTCGGCCGAATCGCGACTAATGATGTTATTATCTTTATTATTACAACTAACATTGCCGGTTAGGTTATTATTACGACTAACATTGCCAGTCTGGTTATGAAGGTAGAAATAATTTTCGGGTTTTTATTTATCTTATCAAAAGTATCAGTTTTAGTTCATACACAGACATAAGGTTTATATTTTTCTTTTATGAGTTGGACGTGACACACGATACATGTGATTTTCTAGTGCGTATTACATATTTTTTTACATACTCAAAATATTTGTAATTTTTTATTGATTGTAATATGGATCAACAATTTATAATTGATGCTTTAGACGAGGAAATATTATCAGATGATGATTTTAGTAACAGTGACTTAGATTCTGATATTGTCGTGGAAAGTGAACATGATACATGTACCGATGAGTCTGGATTATCGTGTGATGAAAATGAATCTAGTGATCAGAATTATTTAGGAAAGGATGGGACTAAGTGGAAAGCACAAATGCCGCCTTCAAATAGTAGAACTAGGTCACATAATTTGGTAACTCATTTACCAGGTGTCAAAGGTGTTGCAAAAAATTCAAAAACTATAATTGATTCTTGGCAGTTATTTTTTCCCGATGAGGTAATATCAGAAATAGTCAATTTTACAAACATAAAAATTCAAAAAATAAGAGAACATTATTCACGAGTTAGAGATGCTAAAGATACCGATATTATAGAGATGAAAGCAATAATAGGTTTACTATATTTATCTGGTTCTTTACGATCGTCCCATCAACATTTATGTGATTTGTGGAGGACTGATGGATTAGGTGTCGATTATTTCCACGCGACTATGAATATAAGAAGATTTCGGTTTATATTACAATGTTTGAGATTTGATGACGTCAATTCTAGAAATACTCGGATAAAAACCGATAGATTAGCTCCTGTAAGAAACATTTTTGATGGCTTTGTTGATCGTTGTCAAAAATATTATACAGTTGGTGAATATGTAACAGTTGATGAAATGCTCGAGTCGTTCAGAGGAAAATGTAGGTTTCGTCAATATATTGCAAATAAACCAGCGAAATATGGTATAAAAATATTCTCGTTAGTTGATAGTCGTACTTTTTATACCCTAAATATGGAAATTTATTGTGGACAGCAGGAAGAAGGACCATATAAAGTTGTAAATAGTGGGAAAGAAATTGTATTGCGACTCATAAAACCAATTTCAAAAACAGGGAGAAATGTCACATGTGATAATTGGTTTACTTCAGTACCACTAGCTACTGAATTACTGAAAAAACACAGAATAACCATGGTAGGGACTATAAGAAAAAACAAAAGGGAAATACCTCCAAATTTTTGTAATACACGTGGTAAAATTATACAGTCGAATATGTTTGGATTTACTAAAGACATGACACTAGTTTCCCACGTGCCCAAAAAAAGTAAAATTGTGTTATTGCTGTCTACGATGCACCATGATAATGCCATAGATTCCAATTTAAATAAACCTGAAATTATTACATTTTATAACATGACAAAAGGTGGTGTAGATGTAGTTGATGACCTAAAAGACTATTCAGTTGCGAGAATAAGCCGTCGTTGGCCTCTTACAATTTTTTACAGTCTTTTGAATATCGCAGGAATTAATAGCCAACTTATATACAAAGCGAACAATAATTGTAATATAAATAGACGTGAGTTCTTACAAACACTTGGTAAGCAACTTACAATGGGCTACTTACAACAACGTATAAATATCAAGACATTACCAATAGAGGTAAAACGAAAAATTGCTTCAATTTTGCGTGAAAAATACATAGAACAACCTAACGCTGGACCAACTCGTGAAGGAAGATGTTACTACTGTGATCGAAAAAAAAATAGAAAAACAAAAACGCAATGTAAAAACTGTGAAAATTATATTTGTAAGGAACATACCGTAACGTATTGCCAGAAATGTTGCGAAGATGCACAACATTTATCAGATAATTCAGAATATTAATACAATTATTATATTTTTCATTTATTTATGTTATTATTATTTATTTCATTTATTCATTTAAATAACTCATACATACATAGTATATAGTATATAAATTTAAATACAATTTGTACATTACTTTTTTAAAATTAGGTACCTAATTTATGTACAAGGAAATAACTTTCAGTTTTGATTTTTTTTTTATAAATAAAACCATAGGTTATTAAAGTTATATGAAAATTGATTTGTTTCAATAAAATTACTCAACATATACCTATAAAACAACGTTTTTTTATAATTATTTACTTGAAAATTATAACGCGGTCAAAAAGACCGCGGTGCGACTAACTACGCAATATACACTAGTGCGACTAACGCCGGGTTAATCAAAACTAAAAAGAAAATTCATGGCCAATTTCCATAAAAAAAATTTTACTATAGTCATTTCCATCATAATAAAACAAAAAAAAACATAATAATTATACTTATAAGTACGAAACTGTTAGATGTTACAATATAAGTACATTCAATATGTAATAATTAAAATAAAATTAAATAATAATGTTAGTTATTAATTTTTTCTTTTTTTTTTTTAATACGGTTAGCAGCTTGGGCCATCCACTTTGAAACGGCTGATGAAATATCCATATCAGGCAATAACTCAAATTTCTTATTTTTCCGTATGGCTTCTATGAACAAAATACTTTTTTATAAAAATGTGTAACATTATTATTATTAATTTGATGGAAGCAAAAACATTAATTTATGAATTAGATTTTTAAATTATTATCCTTATTTGTTGGAATAGTACTATCTGACATGCCGTGTAGGAGAAAAACCATATAAAATTATTTCATAAATATATATTGATGCACTATACCAGACAAAATAAGTATCTGTAGGCCATTCTTACCAAATAGTAATTTGCAGCAGTTCAGTCCAGAAAATTTGTTTTTACCTTTGAAACCAACATAAGAATATTTCTGGATAAATGAATCTGAAAACATATGTTGCATGATATTTCACCAACAAATTCAAAATATTATTTGAAATAAATAAAACTGTAAATATACATCTTAAGAATAATTTCCTCCAATTTTGCTTATTATGTATTAGGCATTAGCAATATAGACTACATTTTCAGTTTTTAACATTTCGGTTTAGACAATATGTTCTTAGGTATTTTATTATTTATAATATTATATAGTATACTATAAGTATATATAGTGTATTTATATGTACTTAAGAGAACATTATACAGGCATTTGTTGTCTCCGTCTTATAAGTGCGTATCATGTAGCAAATTTTACACTTAGCAGATCACGTTTACCTCCATTAGTTTAAAAATTAGAGTGAATTGACCTGTTATAAAATTTAAAAGTTAGATTATTATCTAGGGCATCTCATAGGCTTTTTATTATATTTTAATTTTAAAGTGAGTTATGAGTATTTAAGATGTACAAACAATTTACAATTGCTGAGCTTGAAATATTCTCTTATCCGCACTTGTAAGACGGATAAAACAAATACCTACCTGTCGAATGTCCTCTTAATTAAAAATAAGTAATAGCATAGGTATAGGTATAGGTACTTACTGCGTACCTATATATATATAATACTTATTGCATTAATTACCGTTACTCGTGCAGACTGCTTAAAGTTCTTCTTGAATATAAGTAAATGGTTGTCACCTGCCTACAATTACACAAACTACAGTCATAAAAACACAAGACGTACAAAACAAAAACGTATACAGTATACCAGCTATTACTGGCATAAGTGCATAACGCAGTGACAGCGGTCGTTTCTCGTTTGTCGTTACTCGCGGACTCGGGGATATAAAATATTTTATCAATAAGTTCATTGTTCAGCACATCCAATGGGCAATGAGGAAAATATGTTGGTATTGCCGCGTATAATGTATATACGTACCTATTACATAATTATATTGACGCCGGGGTTTTCCGTATTTTGTCTGATATTAAATTATAATAATATCATCAATGATTAATCTATTCTGTAATAATATTATACATATCTATTGATAGAAACGTGTGCGTCCGAGGCCAAGATAGCGCAGAGACGCGAAGTGCAGAAAACACTATATGCACCTTACATAATTACATACCTTATTTATATATTATATAATTATGTTGCTACATCAGTGGTGTAAACTAGGGTGGGGGGGGTCTGGAACCCCATACATTTTATTGACAGAATTTAAAATCCTTAAGGTGCAAACCACTGATTGTATACTTTTTCCATGTTAAAAAAATTTGGACCCCCCCCCCCCCCCTTTGAAAAACTCAAGACAATAGGTATAAAGAGCTTACATATTTTTACGGGCATAATTCTAGTTTAGCGGCCACTTGAATTTTTCGATTTTTTTTTCGGAAACCTATGTATTTTAACGAGTCTTAAACGATGGTGTAAAAAGAAATTTGCGGAAACCATTATTTTGGAAGTTATAGCCTCCCAAAGTTAACGATTTTACGTTTATACGCATGCGCGCAACACTACTATAATGCCGCGTGGAGGATTCGATTTTAATTGTCCGAGCGAGTGTAGTGAGCGAGTGACCCCGCTCAGTGGCTCGGTGCAATAAAAATGCAATTTTCTCAACCCTGTGACCCATTTGGGGAGGTGTTGCACAGCAAATCGGGGGATGTTTTCGATTTGCAGAGCGGAGCGACGGCGCCGAGGAGCGTAGCGACGAGTGCCGCTAGCACCGCATCACTGTACGATGTTTTTTCAAATTGGTGGCTCGGTGGTTTAAACTCGATGGTTTAAACCATCGTTTAAGACTCGTTAAAATACATAGGTTTCCGAAAATTGGAATCTTGAAGGGCTATAAAAATAATTAATTAATTACCTAAACTTAATCAAGACGACACCACAGCTGCAGTGAACAGTGTAACAATTTATATTTCGTTGAAATTGAATCGAATTATGATACATTGACACGTAACTGTGACAGACTATAATTTAAAAACATACCTATCACTAAGTATAATTTATTTAATTCATAATTTAAACAAATGTATTGATTTAAAAAACAAGTAAAAATGCAAAGAAATATAGTAAATACTTATAGGTATGCAAATAGTGCTACATTTTAGAAAGTGCTAAAATTATGTATACTTATTTCACCAACTCATTGGTGAACAAATTGGGATTTTATACATTAGACATTATACATAAAATTATATAAATGGAACGCTTAAAACCATGTGGAGACATTAGTCCCCTCTGGAATTTTTTCCCACTTTAACCCCTGACACCAATACAGTTAATTTAATACAAATAACATAGGTACGTTTGATATTGGTTAATATAATGCAGTATTAAAGAATATAATGTATTAATTTAAAACTTATTTCTTTGTTTTTATGCTGTAGGTATACGGCCTATATTTATAACCAACACTCTGTGGCCAATAATTAACCTATCATCAAGGTCGATTCAATATTTATAAGATTAAATAAATACATAAATTATTAACATTTAATCAACATTGGTTGTAAATATTCATAAAAGGTTTTTTTGAAAATTAATATCAACATTTTTTTTCTGTTCAACTAATGTTTATACAGTGTTTTACCAACCTAAAACAGTATATACTAAATCAATTTTTCATATTTATTAAACGAGCTTAATTAACTTTAAATGTTAAATAAACATTAAACAAATATATTTGTGCTGTGTGGGTATATTTATTTCTTCTATAAGGTGACACATTTTTCACAATGCTGCAATTATCATCAATTGACATCAACTGTAAACGGAAATATAATTAAAATTTTTTTTTTTTAAATAAAATATAAATAGAATGTGAAACATGTTTGGACAACTTAAGGAAATTATTCAAGTACCTAATATTCTACAAGTATATTACATAATTTCCCGAAACCATGTTTATAATAAAATAGTATTATATGTATAATATATTATAGGTAGGTACATGCAAGATTCAAAAACTGGATTTTTGATGAACCCATATCTGTCCTGCTGTAAATGTTTGGTTGATTAGGTTTATTGTGTACTATGAGAAACAAGTCTTTGATCATTTCCTCAACCTTTCTACCTTCGGTACGTCACATGTTGTTTTTTCCTTGGCTATGCCACATGTCTGAATGAGCGTTAGAATCGACTCTTGTAATAGTTCCAGATTCTAGTATTGACAATATGTTAGTCAATTTTATAATGAATTCTGAGATAGCTATGTAAATTTAAAATTTGCCGAAATGAAAGTTTTGAATTATCTGTTTTTCTGTTTAACTGTGGCGACGACTATGTTATTTTCTGATAATTTATAGATTAGAAGTAGTTCCAAATCCGGATTAAAAACAATGATAGCGGCACCTGAATCGGAGTCCCCTCCCATTATCGTTCCAATCGGGACAGTGTCTAGTCCAGGAATATGCCAACCTCTTAAAGGTGGTTCTTACGACATTGTCAATTCCTTTTCTCCTTTTCTCCTTTCTCTGCAGAATTTGGAGTGAGCTACGTGATTCCCCTTACAGTTTGCACAAACAGGAGGGTCATCTTTTTTATTACAAGCCGTGTCTTTGTGTCCTTTGGCTCCGCAGTGGGCACACGTCTCCGTTGTTTCCTTGCAGAATTTTTCTGAGTGACCATACTTTAGACAAGTGAAACATTTCTGAAAATCGAAATATTCCGAGATTCTGCAATTTGACATGCCTATGTACACTCTTCCTGCTGTTAGCAGTTTGGCATGTATGCCAGGCCTAACCACACTGTTTCCTTTTCTCTTAGTCCTCTTTTAAATTATGGTATTATGGCATTTGTAGCTGTTGCGCCTAACATGCTTCCCAGACCCGTGTTTTGTGATGGTATATTTGCTGAAATCTCCTCCAGGCAGAGCGTTTTATCAACATCGTAGATCAAAATCATCGGACGTTTACTCGGTTGAAGTTGAATATCAGATCTTTCCTCCGTGATGGATTTAAGTGCTGAGCATGTATCCCCTGCTACTATTCGTATGATTTTATTGTCTCCTTTCTGAATTACTCTCTGCCCAGTGAATTAAGGAGCTGAATTTTTCTTGACGATATCCGACCAGATTGACTTTCTGGCGCTTTCTATGGTCTCATCACTTCTATAGTGAAGATTTTCTCGGGTAACTTGTCTTTGAGTCCTTGGATTTTCTGTTTCCTTGCATAGTTCTGTTTCCTGCGGTTGGTTGAAACGTACGAGGGCACGGCGTAAATTGCTCAACGCTGTCGGGCTCCCCCACGTCCCGAAGTACCATTTACACCACCGTTAGGAGGGCCCATCAATGGTGGGATGGTCGGACCGAGCTTCGTCGGCTGAGAGCCTCAGCTGTGGTCCTACCGAGATTCGGATCGTGCATCACGGGCTCACGGTGGGGCCTTACCAGCGGCGGTCATGACCCCCGAGTTAGAGGCTCGGTAGCCTTTAACACGCCTCCCAGAGGCATCACCGAGGCGATCAACTCGCTCTTCTTGAGACCGCAATCAGAACCTCCAACACCCTAGTCCCCGAAGGTTTCGGTGTGTTCGCGTCCCAGATGCTGGCCCCGTCTGGCCAGTTCCCTTTTAGTCACCTCCTATGACAAGCAGGGAGTACTGTCGCTGAATTCTTGGACGGCCCCAGCTACAGGGCCGGACTCCTCGCCCCTGGCGTATGAGCACGCCCCTGGTCAGGACGCCCCACACAGCATTCAGAACATGTGCACATTTTAGTCATATGTGTTTTAAGTGTTCTTGGAAATATGTTATGAAATCATATTTTGAACACCTTGTTAACGTATGTTCTATCAATTATTGAAAATAAATAGTTTCTTCCATATTATAGAAGCATGTTTCTAAGATGTTTTAGGAAATATGAAACGGTAACATGTTATTAAAATATTGTTAAATTATGTTCCATTAAATATATGTATGGCGGTTTGGTATTTTATATGAAGGTTTTAGCAGATGAACAAAATGCCTAAAATCTTCGTCTTCGACCATCTTCAATGGTTGAAAATCTTTAGTGATGTTTGGATAAGGACATCGTCAATTTTCTTTTGTTGTCGAATGTCACTTTTCTTGGTACGTATTCTAAAATATTAGTTTATTTTCTTTTGCGGATATGAACTATTGAATTTTGAATAGATGTTGATGAAGTTGGATTTTGAAAAATGATGATAGAGTTGTATTTTGAATAGCTGTAGTTGGAGTTGTATTTGGTACCATATTTGAAGATGATGCGGGAAATTGATCATTAGACGTTTGACCAGGATCATCAACGATTTCTTTGTTAACTTTGTTCAATTACAGAAAAATAAACTTATTTAATAATACTGTTTAGTGTATCAGTAGGTACATCAGTATAATTTACTCGCAGATTTTTATGATTTTATACTTAATACTATACTTCATAAATATTTCATAATTATTTTAATATGGGATGCGATCCAGTGAAATTGATCAATCTTGTTTTATTAAGAAAATCTATTTACGATTTTACCGATAAAGAGCATAGCAATAGAATCATCCAAGACAGATTATGGAATGAAATCAGCACAGAAATGGAAACATCGGGTTAGTTAAACATTTAAATTTAAAATAATTTTACTTTTTACATGAGTACGTAGTGTATTTCTATATTTCAAAACTGTAATATAAATCAAAATTAAATCAATAGTCAAACTACTTATACATTTACATTTTTGAGCTATTTAATTATTTATAGTATTATAATTTTATAATATTTTATTTGTTTAATTTTAAAATTTAAAGAAATATTATATTAAAACTTATAAATTGTACATATTTTGCCATGGAACTGAACCAATGTCTGAATTGAAATAATTCATGAACTTCTCTCGGATATCCATTTTACAAAATTGGATTCTTTAAAAATACCTAATTCGTCCATATAAAAAAAAATTATAAATTGTATTGTACAAATTTGGTTTTCACTTACTTCACTTACTTACTAAAGTTTGATTAATAAATATTTCTAGTATATAATTATAGTATTATTATTTGAACTCACCTCAAGGTTACTAACAATTTTTCAGCAGGAGCTATACTTTGACGAAAATTTGTGTCTTGTGATCGTATTACCTCACCAATTTCATTTAATATAAAGTCAAAAGTTGAACTCATGCGAGTGAAATTTTTAAATTTTAACTCATCTTTACGCAATTCAGCCAAAAAGTTAAAAATTGTATTATTTTATGTACGTTTTTATTTATTTCGTGCACCCAAATTTTACGTTTACGATTATTTTCATTTATTTCACTATTTAACAAAAATCGCCACAAAAGCGGTATAACAACATCATCTTCATCAGAACTCAACGACTGGTGTATAAAACAAAAAACGAATCGGAAATTATTTTGTCTTGTTCGGTTTTGTTTTGTCAGTATGAATGAAATTTTTCCGGAGCCGTTTGGAACAAAATGTTTCGACTATAGTCTGGCCGCCGGTAGAACGCTACTGGGCGATGACAAAAATTCCTCCGTTCTCGCGCATTCCCACCACTGAACCATCCAAAACGCTGGCCGCCGACGCTGTCACCGCCACCGTCGCGCATCTGCTGCCGCCCACCGACGCCCCCGCCGACCGGGAAACGGTGACAGTATTTGTTTACAGAGCGTTTCATAGTGTTTCCGATATTTTACGTTATTGAATACATACACGATACACAACATTTTTGTTTTTTCGGACACACAGTTTTTTACACAGTTTTCGCGTGTTTTAGCAAACCGTTATTTTTATTTTTTACGTTTTTTAAAAAATAAAACATGGACAACGAACATGTAACTGTGTCTCCAGCTAAAAAAAATCCACGAGGAAAAGTAAGTGTTTATATTACTATTTTCTTATTGAAAATTTTTAATTTTTAAATATATATTTTTTCTTTAGTATATTGGGACTGGTCAAAGGAAAATTGTTATTAATCTGTACAAATATTTCGTTGAAAAACAGTCTGAAAATCCAGACAGCCCCCGATTGACCTACAAACAAATGTTATTAGAAATTTCAAAATCGTCGGGTATTGGACAACGTACAATACAAACCACATTGTCGGAGTACAAAAGTCAAGGTACAGTTTAATCGCCTTCCAAGGAAAGATTTAGACCTACAATAATTGAAAAAATAGACGAATTTGATAAAAACGCAATTATGCAAAAAATTCACAATTTTTGGAGGAACCGTGAAGTACCAACAAATAAAAAAATGTTGGTAGCCATTAATGAGGATGAAACATTGCCTAATATGAAACGTACGTCATTCCAGGCAGTGTTAAAAGATTTGCAATTTGAATACCTGAAAAAAAATCGTAATAGCGCACTTCTCGAAAGAGGATTTAATAACTTGGCGCCGAAATTTTTTAACCAAAATAAAGCATTACAGAGCACAAAACAGACCGATATACTATTTAGATGAGACATGGGTTAACGCAGGCGAGACACACAGCAGAACATGGCTCGACACGACGGTCAAATCATCACGTGTTGCATTCTCTAACTACAGGACAAAAGGAACCCTCCGGAAAAGGTAAGCGTCTAATCGTTTTACACATCGGGTCGTCAGATGGTTTTATTCCGGGGGGCCTTTTATGTTTTGAATCGAAAACCAATTCTACAGACTACCATGATGAAATGAATGGTGATACATTCTATGAATGGTTTGTACGTATTCTGCCATTATTAAAAGAAAATGCCATAATTGTGATGAATGATGCCTCGTGTCACTCGGTGAAGAAATGTAAAATACCAAACAAGTCTTGGAAAAAACAAAAAATCGTAGATTGGATTGAGAGCAGAGGTGAAATTGTTACCCATCCGATTTGCAAAAATGATTTAATGAAAGAAGTGAGAAAATTAAAAGATACATACGACAAATACGTGATTAACGAATACGCAAAAGACAATAAAAACTCGTGTTGCGATTAGGTACACCTGACACTGGGTATTATTTTTTTCATAGTGTGTTACTTGTGCAGGTGTATACAACCACCGTTTGCTGCTCAGCGGCGGCGGCTGTGAAATTAGCCACCGGTCGTTGCGTACTGAGTGGGGGAATTTACGGCGGCGACTAGGTGGTAGAGTAGGATAAATTTGGGTATGAAACCGCGGAGCTCGATCATTTGGATGCGCAAGCGAGTAGCGTTCTACCGGCAGCCGGACTATAGCTCGGAACAGTTTTGCTCTATCAGTGTGCGCCCGGCCTTAATTCTTGCAAAGAAATGTGTTATTATTGTTTGTATTTATATTATAACTAGGGCACGGATGTTGTAGTACTAAAAAAATAGTAAAACTGATTGCAGTATTGCACTAAAAAATACCAAAAATTGCACTTAAAATATTAAAAATGCACTAAAAAATAACAACGTTTTGTTATAAATGTTTTAAGTTTACTGTTATAAATTATAATCTAAAATTCTAAATAATTAAAAAATATATATATATTACATTACAATCATGCCATTATAAATTTATTATATTATCATTGCACATCGAATAATTTGGTAATTGTTGAATAATTTGCTTTATCGAGAACTTCTGTATTTAATAAATACACTTTTCCTGGTTGGTCAGTTTAGAGTGTTCAGAACACAACGTTAGCCACATATCTCCCATTAACATCTGTGGTCTCATCTATTGAGACCCAAATTTTGTTTCTCTTTATATTGTCTCTTATTTTATTTAACGTATCTGAGTACACTCCGTTCACGTATTTTTTACGCAATGTAGATTCATTCGGAATGTCTCTTTTCATATATGTTTCCAAAAATAAACGAAAATCTTCGTTTTGATTTTATGTAATGGAATATTGACGGATAACATTGCCTTACACAAATCTTTATTAAATGTTGATTTTTTGGAAAATGACGTTACTTGAAGTTGGGATGTAGAGGTTTTGGTGTTATTTTTTCGATTAACTGCCCGTTTATGCTTTGCAGTTTCAATATGGTGTGTAACTGTATACCTCCGTTCAGCACTTACTTTTGTTTCACACAATTTACAAAAAAGTACAGATTCACCACACGAAAACACATCTTCTCCAAATTCTAACACGTAATTTTTAACAACGGTAGAAATAGTTGGTTTAATTTTCGGCATATTTAACACTGTAACAACACAATCGTTCAAAATTCACGGAGTGACTGAAGTACAGATTATACAGTCAGTCACATTTCACAAATTATTTTTGTATTATATTGAATACCTATCGACTTGATTTTATCTTTATTTCGATAAGATACCACTATTACTGTGTAGTGTATACTATACTACTAATTGGGTTTTATGGCTGCAGATATTATGGTATAATCTTATCCATACGACCGTTATGTGTAAAAATGTAAAATATTGCTAAAATAGTTGTATAAATGAGTAAATTCGACAAAATTGCAATACAATTGAAAAAATCCCAAAAATTGCAAAAAATTGCACTTAAAACTTTTAGATTTGAATTCGTACTTACATGAAACGTATTTAAAACTTACTTAGCAATTAATTGAAAAAGTAGAAAAAAAGTTGCAAATGCAACATCATCCGTGCCCTAATTATAACTATACTATGTTTAATATGCATATTATTTTTTTTTCTTGCATATGGCGTAGGTTTATTGGTGAAAAGCAAAATTAAATAAACATAAAATAAAACTAAATAAACATTAAACATTAAATTAGCAAAGTAACGAGTACTAGAGTAGATAGATTTACAATAAGCTAATAAACTAATAAATAAAATTAACAATAACAAAGATAAGAATAATAAGAAGAGCTCATAATATATTTAAAGGCGAACATTGGTCTTAGACAGCCAATCCATTGCTTCGTCATCGCCTTTGTGAAGTCCCTCTATTCCTCCCTTGTATTTAGTTTGAGGACATTCCTCCACAATGTGTTTGATGGATCGTATTTGCCCGCAGTCGCATAAGGGAGAGTTTTTTAACTTCCACTTATGTAGAAGGTATTTACAATTACCCTGCTCCGTTCGTATCCTGTTTAGGTTGGTCCACAAGGCTCTCGGGCCGTCAAATCCTGGAACTCTTTGGGTTGAGTCGCTTATCAGATGTCTATTTATTGCATTACTTTTTTCCCAGTGTTGTTTCCACATATCCTCCATGCTGTCACAACTATTTTCTATTGACCAGATTGGGTTTCTTGATCTTAATCTTTTAGATGGTGCGTTGTTTATGTCGTTATATACAGGGAGATTCACTAATTTATTGATTTTCTGTGACAGTTTGACAGTTGAGAGATGCCTTCGAATCGCCGGGGGAGCTACGTTCGAAAGGACTGGAAGCCACTGTAGGTTGGTAGCCCGGACACAGCCTGTGATGATTCGCATAGTATTATTTAACTGGGTGTCAACCTTTTTTGTATGTGCACTTCTCTCCCAAACGGGGGCGCAATATTCCGCGACACTGTATACCAAGGCTAGGGCCGATATGCGTAGTACATTTGCTCGGCAGCCCCAGCTTGTTCCGGCAAGTTTACTAATAATATTATTCCTTGTTTTCAGTTTATTTTTTACATCTTCGAGGTGTTGGTTGTAGGTTAACGTTCTGTCCAGTTTGATCCCAAGATATTTTGGAGCATCGTCATTCATTAGTTTGGTTCCTTGAACTGTCAAGTTAAGTTTTCTGTTAGCATCTCTGTTGCTCAAGTGGAACGCTATGGATGTGGTTTTATTGGGGTTAAGAGTGAGGAACCAGGATTTGAAGTATTTCTGTACTTTTACTAGGTCTTCGTTTAAAATATCCTCAACCTTTTCAAATGATTCAGCTTGAGCTGCTAACCCCACGTCATCCGCGTATATGAACTTGCGTGACGAGGTATTTGTGATATCTGCTGTGTAGGCATTAAACAGGATGGGGGAGAGTACTGAGCCCTGAGGGAGACCATTTTGAAAGAATTTGTATTTGCTTACCTTTCCATTTAGGTGTACTCTAAATTTTCTGTCTGACAATATATTGTCAATTAGTCGCAATGCTGTTTTACATCTTAGAATTTTGGCTAACTTCAAAAGTAAACCACGTTTCCACACCGTATCGTAGGCGCAAGACAGATCTAGGAAAACAGCTCCCGTTTTTAGTTTCTTTTGAAACCCGTTTTCTATAAACGTCGTCAGTGATAGTACTTGTTCACTGCAGCTTCTTCCCTGTCTGAATCCCGCCTGTTCTGCTGGTAGGTGTTCTTCGATTTTCGTTTGGATTCTTACTAGGAGTACTCTTTCAAATAACTTGTATACAACGGATAACAGTGAGATCGGTCTGTAGCTTTTTGGGTCATCATCAGGCTTACCAGGTTTTAATATTGCAACTAATTTAGCTTCCCGCCATTGTTTTGGTAGAGTATTGTTATTTTTTACTGTTGAAAAAAGTCTTGTTAGCCAAAATTTCCCTTTAATGCCCATGTGTTTAAGGAATTCCGGAAGTATACCATCTTCGCCTGCAGCTTTACCGTTTTTTAGGAGTCTTAGGGCAGCCTCCACTTCCTCCACTCCAAAGTCCTTCATGTTTTCGGATTTCTCTGCACATAATTGAAGCTCTTCCTTGTAATCGGCTTTCACCTTCATCTTATCGGGTTTTTTGGGTTTTATATTAGCGGTCTTATGAAGAATGGTTGAGATGGAGTTTGGTGAAACTTTGCTAGCTTTCCATGAGGTTTGAGCTGCCCCCAGTTTCCTTAGTAGAGACCAACTTTTCCTACTCGAGTGGGTGAAATCCATCTCATTCATAGCCTGTGTCCATCTGTTCCTTCGCTCCTCGTCAAGTAGGGCGATGAGTTTGTCGGCATTTATTTCATTTCCATCCCTTTCATATTCTTTTAGTAGATCTTCGCATTCCTTAGTCCAGCAGGGGGTATAGTTATGTCTATGGCCTCTAGGTATCGATTTCTTCGCAGCTGTCTTTATTAATTTGATGAATCTGCCATAGTTGTCCGGAATGGGGTCAATACGGTTGATGTTATCATCAACGTATTTTGAAAATTCTAGCCATGCTGCTTTGCGCAGGTTCCATCGAGGCATAGAAGGTTTGTCTATGGTTGGGATTATAAGACCGATGGTCACGGTGATTGGCAAGTGTTGGCTTCTTGGGAAAGAGTTTTTGATTTCTCTGTTTACAGTTAGGGGTAGCCCTTTAGAGTCCTCGGACACGAAACAGAGATCCGGCGACGTCGTCGTGCCCCATCTACCAGATTTAAAAGTGCCTCCTTGTTTGGCATCGTAGATCAGTTTAAGGTGGTTAATTGCTGCCCAGTCCGAAAGTCTTTCACCTTCCTCATTGTTGGTGGAGTATCCCCACTCAGTATTTTGGGAGTTAAAATCTCCGATGTATATTACAGGGTGTTCACTGACTGGTAAAACGGCAGCAGCCCACTTGCTGGGAGGGGGTTTATAGACGTTAAAGATGGTTAGGTTACCAATGCGGATACCAGCCGCATGTTCGTTACTGGTCACTTGTTCAATGTCTAGGAACGATTTGTTTTGGCTTACGTATGTTGCTAAACCGTGTTTATTATGACCAATGTGATGCACCAGATTGAAACCATTTATTTTTAGGCGGTTCGTTTCACCATCAGGTATGTGGGTCTCTTGTAACACCAATACGTCCATGTCGGCAAATCTTTTTCCCAAAATGTCAGCCTTGGCTCGAGTCAAGCCTTCCACGTTAATCTGGGCTATCTTGAAATTGTTCTCTACCGTTCTAGTACCTGCAGTATCACAGCGTGGCTGATTGTCATGTATTTTTTTGTGTTTTTTGGATTTTTTGTACATTTTTTTGTTGAGTTTTTTTTTTCGATTTACCACATGTGTTCCACGATCGTCAGTTGGGTAGCCCTGAAAAGGGCTATTTTCACCAATAAGGCCGGGAGGTCTTTCGACGTTCGGCCGCCTGGTTTGTGCTGTTTGGCTTCGTGTTGTCATAATTGTGATATCTTAGGGCGTAGGCATTCAGATTTACAGGTATTAACAACACTACTAGACAGGGGGGACCACGAGAAGGTACAGCACACACCCCCCCCATGCATATTATGTACATGGCATATAAGACTTAATAAAACAATATAATACATAATATATTATAAAATATATAATTTTATTCCTTATATTATGTTATTTAATTTTTATTAGCTATGTGCATATCAATAGTACAGTTTTAACTCACACCTTGGTGGTGATAAAAAATTAATTAATTAACTGAGTTAAGCATTTTATTATTTAGTATATTGTTTATTTACTATTAACTTAACTTAACTGATATAATTTTTTATCATCAACTTTGTCAAAATTCAATAAGGTTCTTGACTACAAAAACTTACTACTAATAAGTCTTATACAGTGGCGTAATTAGGAATTTGGTTTGGGGGGGGATAATAGGTTTTAGCATTATCTGTACACCTCATACAGTAACCCCCCCCCCCCCCCCCATCACCCCACCAGAACAAATTTTTTTTTTATTATAGTTATTAACAAATACAATTTATTAGAAAATTATTTATTTTATAACTATATTAATATATTATACAATATACAATTTAAGTATTTATGATATTTTTAGGTAGCTTGAATAATTTTACAAAACTAGATCCAATTTTCTTGGTCTTTTAGCAATATCATCTAATACATCTTCAGGACTAACTTTAATGTCTCTATGGACCGCCAACATACTTAACCCATTTAACCTATCCTAAAAATGATTTAAATAATTAATTGTCAGTATTATTAATTTGAAATATAAATCAAATTTTAAGAGCAACTTACTTCAGTCATAGTATTCCGTAGGTATGTTTTAACTCTTTTTAGAGCTGAAAACATACGTTCAGGAGTAGTGGTTAGATACGGGTAATGTACACAATATTTTTAATAATAAATAAATGTTAGGGTATATCTCTTTGTTGCATTCTGTAAGTGCATCAATCCCAGTTTTAGGTATACAGCTAGTTCTCCTGAGTTTTGTTCACCAAAGTCTTAACTCTGTTTATGAATTATTTTTGTCTACCTGAGGAGAATAAAATTCAACTAACTGCGTAAAATGTAATTGATGATCTTCTGTGAAATGCTCATTACTTGAAAACAAACATCCAAAACCTGATAAAAAAATATTATTAGTAAATTTACAATTTCAAAAATATTTTAGAATTTTTACCATTAAATACTTTGGAATGTGATAAAAATCGCTCAGTTAATTGACTTACTAAAAATCAATGTATGGAATAAACACAGTTATTTTAAAATAATCATTTACACTTATGGTTTGATCAGTTAATGGGTTAGCTCGATTGGTTTGTCTTTTCCCCAATCTTTTATATTTTAACTCTACCTCTACCTTATCAGCCATTTTCTATAAAAAAACGATTATAAAATAAAACACATAGTAGATACCATAAACATTAAACAAATGCGCTGTATATTTACCTTTGCTTTTGAAAATATGTTATTAAATTCATCATCACAATTATTTCTAATTGTCTTAAATTCATCAACAGTGTCTTGTGCTAAATTGATAGCTTCCTTTAAATCAATATTTATTTTTTGCAATTGTTTACATAAGGGTAATCCGAATGAAAACATAAGCTAAAAAAATTATGAAAAATAAAATTAATTTAAAGCTTATGTTATTATAAAGTTAGGTACCAAGGTTAAACTACCAAAATAATGTCTCATTTTAAATACTTATAAATAAAATATTTTTTTTTTTACCTGAACAATATTAACAGAAATAATGAATTCTGAGTCAAATGATTTTAAAAGTAATGTTGCATCTGTAGCTGAAGAATCATTCCATTCAGTTATACACTCTAAAGCGTTTACTACAAATTCAAAAAGTTCAATAAAATCATGAACAGAATCATACCTCTGTACCCAGCGCGTTGCACATAACCTTTTAAGTGTCTTAACTTTTTGATCAGTATTGCTATTTTCAATAGCTGACAAAAGTACTGCATTTCGTTTCGGAGTATTGAAAAATACATATAATTTTTCAATAATTCCTAAGCAGTTTCTAACTGGCTTAATATTACTAGCAGTTGAAACTGCTAAATTTAGAGAGTGGGCTGCACAATGCACATAAAGTGCTTTAGGGTATTTGGATCTTATATGTGCTTGTACACCCTGAAATTGACCAGACATGTTACTTGCTCCGTCATAACCCTGCCCATACAAAAAATCACAATCTATTCCACAACTTATTAAACCTATATATAAAATTGTAAAACAGTAACATTTTAGTAAATTAGAACATTAAGTAGGTAATAGGTATACTATGAACTCAAATCCCAAATACAATTTACCATTCAAAATAGAATCTGCCAAGTTTTTTCCAGATAAGCTATGCACTTGAATGAACTTAAGAAAGCTTTCATTAACATTGTTTTCTTTATCAATATACCTAACACACAGAGCAAGCTGTTCAGTCACAGATATATCTGTGGTTTCATCAGCTAAAACCGAGAAGCACTGAGAGTCATTAACTTTTTTTAAGATGGTTTGTAATATTATATTTCCACAAGATGAAATAATTTCGTTTTGTATTTGTGGTGTAATATATTTATTAAGACCAGGTGTTTGAAGTATGCTGGTTAAATGTTCATCACCGTTACTTCTATACAACAAAATTGACCTGAAGTTTCCCTGATTAGCTGTGTCATAAGCTGTAATACAATTTAAAAATAAAAATAAAATTAACATATTCAAACTGAAACATACAGGGTTATTAATATTATTAATAATCTTAGATAAAATTTACTAACTAAAAATATTGCCAGCATCCCTATGACCTCGTAAGGCAATTTCCTGGCGGCCACATAAAATAATACATTCAATTATGGGAATAAGAAGTTTTCTATTTTCTTTGATTTGCTCTACTCTAATTTAGACATTTACAAATATAATTAATTATCTATACATCATCAATTATCATCAATTAAATTATATGACATACCTACTAGAATCCATTCGGTTTATTATTGTTGGTTCAAGTTTGGAGTACACCTTTAAAAAATGATCTGCATCCAGAGTAGAGGATGTATGGTAGATCATTTCTGAATGTTCACGAAAGGCCTAAATGCAATGCATATTTTATTTTTACGACAAGTATAAATGAAATAAGATAATAACCTGTTTTGCCTTTTTCCATGCATCAAAAGGTGTTTTCACAAAATTTCCTAAAGGTTGCCTATTTTTTCCACCAACTTTTACAAAAATCGTGCAATACTTGCAAAATGCTCCACCTTTCGCTTCTGAGTAAGCTAACCAATTAAATTCCAAAAGCCATTTAAATTGAAATCGCAGCTTACGCTTTTCATTTTTTTTGACTCAATGGAAAAGTATAATTTGAAGGTGGTACCCACAAATTTGTAAGTATCTACAAAAATAAGACGCTTATAATATAAACATTATTATATAAACAGTTACAATTTTATTTTATAATAAAATAAAATTGTAACTGTTTATATTTGTGTAATTATTTTTTTTATTAAAGACTACCAACTAGGGTAGTACCTAGTAGTTTTAATTTTTTAGAGAATTTTAAAGCAAGCTTACTAAATATTTATCAGCATCAGACAAATAAATTTGGTTCACAAAGTAACCAATATCATTGAAGCAATGAAGTGTGTTTAAGCTGTCAATCTTAAAAATATGTAATTTACAATACAAATAAATAGGTTATTACTTATTACATACTACATAGGTATGAATGTGCAATAATTACATTTTCAAATTAAAGTACAAATTTCTAAATCAAATAATAAATATAAAGTCAAAAATGTATTTGTTACATTTGTAAGCCAGACACCAGTAGACAATACCTAACTCATATAAGCTCATACTCATACATACTGTCTCAATTTGAATAATTTAATTGATAATGTACTTATACTACAATATTGTATTACCTAAGTATATTAATTGCATTAATTGTTATTAAATTCTTGCCTTATTTAAAGAAGTATCATGTATCAACTTAGTAATTTCCTGGAAAAAACATTCATTAATCTATTATCTAATAAATAATAATCACATCCAAGCAATTAGAAAATAGATTATTGAGTAGGTATAATTTAGTCATTCTCACCTTGGTATGATCATCAACTACAATTTTATCACATGAATTGTTTTTTTTGACAAAATAAGATGCAAAAGTGTTTTTCCTTTTTTGTTCCATCGTATAACTTAACGTAACCCAGTAAACAAATATACATATATTAAACAATATACGGATATGAATAACCTAAGTTACGTATAATAAACGAATATATTTAGTTGATGATAGGTAGAAATCATGGATATTTTTGGGTCAAAAGATAGATATTCAACGTATATTATGTGTGTAATAAACGTAAATTCTAACGTATATTCAACGTTAAATACGTATAAATACGTATATATTAGTGGCAAAAACCATGTTTATAATCAGTTATATACGAGTATATTTGGTACAGCCAGCAACGTATAAATTACGTTTAAAACACGTATATAATAGAAGTATGAATTTGGGATATGATACGTATATCATATACGTGTATTTTAGTATAAATTTCGTAGATTAACATGTAAATATCACGTGTATATTTAGTTTATATACGAGTATATTTGGTGTAGGCAGCAACATATAAATTACGTTTAAAATACGTATACTAGTAGTATAATAGTAGTATGAATTTCAAATTTGGGATATGATACGTATATCATATACATGTACTTAAGTATTAAATTTGTGGATAAAAATGTAAAAGCAATGTTTATATTTAGGTAGTAACTTTATATTATGTACATTTTTAATATTACAATTTACATGGATTCAAATTCAAAATTTAAATAGATTCATAAATAGGTGTCAGTAGAAAATGTAGAATATAATGCACTTTTTATTTATATAGAAGTATTGTAGTAGATAATTAATATTTAGTTATATATATAAATATATTGCCTTGTCGCCAGTACTCTTTAATTTAGTATTAGAGAAGGTGGTCCGAGAAATAAATATTGGAAGAGATGAAGGAGTAAGAATGGATAGAACTTGCTTCAGTCTGCTCGCCTATGTAGACGATATAGTCTTGCTAGGAGAAGACGAACATAAAGTGGTAGGTTTATGCGGCAGGTTAATAGAATCGGCAAAGAAGGTAGGGCTACATCTCAACATAGAAAAAACGCAGTACATGAAAGTTAGTAGGGAACTAGATAACCTTCAGGAAACCGAAACCATAACAGTTGGCCAGTACGAGTTCAAAGGAGTAGAAGATTTTAAATACCTGGGCACGATTGTAACGCAGAAGAATGAATGTCAAATTGAAATTCAACAAAGAATAAAAATGGGAAATAAATGCTTCTATGCACTAGGCAAACTACTAAGGTCGAAAGTCATGTCAAAAGAGGTTAAAACTCAGCTGTATTTGACAATCATACGACCAATAGTCATGTATGGTTCACAATGTTGGACGTTACGAAAGACTGAGGAGGAAAGATTAGCAGTTTTTGAGAGGAAGGTACTTCGTAAAATATATGGACCTATATATGATCAAGAGCTTCAAGGATGGAGAAAAAGACATAATCAAGAACTGACGGAGCTTTTCAATAGACCAAATATTATGAACGAGATCAAACGGAGTAAGTTGGAATGGGCAGGACACGCAGTTAGGAAGCAAGATTTAATGGTTCAAAGGGTACTCCAAGAAAACCCAAAGAGAAAAAGACCACTGGGTAGACCAAGGCTACACTGGAAAGATGGAATAAAAAAAGATTTCCTAAGTGCTGGCGGAGCGGAATATGATCACAGGGACTGGAAGGAAGTAGCGGAGAATAGAGAAGAATGGGAAAGGATTTGTTCTATGGCAAAGGCCTTAAAAAAAAAAAAATATATAAATATATTAGTATTTATATATAATCTTAAAAATCATGTTTTAATATTAATGTAAATCAATAATGACCGAGTTATGTTTTCAACTGTTTGATTTTGAGTTGTTTGGTGGTTTTGTCTGTCAATTACTTCTGCTATTAAATTTTGATTTTTCATCACATCAATTTTTATAACATTTACATCCTTTTGAAGGGAAACCATTTGATTAAACACTGAAAATGCAATAATCTACAATTTTTTAAAATTCTAAACAGAGCAGAAAATGTATTTAGCAATTCTTTGTTTTTTCTTAGTTATGAATTATTATGAATATAATTTATTATGTTTTCACACAGACAAACAAATAAAAAAATTGCAGAATCTACCACAAAATTTTACACTTGTAACCACAAACCCTTAAGTAACCACCCAATCAGCCTTGCAATTGATTCATCTCAACCAATTCCTCAAAATCGTCCCAAAATACTTAACAGACAGCAGAGTCATCTACTTCCTACTTGATTATTTTAATTTTTAACTATACAATAGAGCCATAATTTCTTCAAATCAAGTAATTCAAAATTAAATATAATATTGTAAATATCACATACATATGATTTTTAAAAAAATATTATATTTATTACAATAAAATTATAATACAATATGATTATTAGTAGTATATTATATTAAATTTACATTAAAATTGAAGGTATTGTGTATTGTGTATTTGTATTATTCAAATAAAGTCAAAACAACTGAATTAGTTTTCATTGTATACAAATTATATTCTAATACAAAAATAAGGTCCAGAAGATTTATTGATTCAACTAATTCAATCATTTTTATTACCTTTCATTACTGTATGACAGACACATTGCATTTTATCCATCATATTATTATCACTTGATATAGATGTTGGATTTGTATTTGTTAAATTTTGTTGTAAATTTTGGGACAATACTGTTTAACATAAGAATATTATTATGATAATTATTAATATATATATATATATATAATCAAGTTTACCAGTATATTGTTCAGAATTTTCTTCATCATAATTTATGTTTGATTGCTCCACTATATCAGGTGAGTTTTCTTTACTCCTGCACATATCAAATAAGCCTAAAAATAAATTCAGTTGTAGTAATTTGTAGTACCTAATAATTCTATTATCACTATAATTATTATTATTATTATCATTACTATTAATAGCTTTGAAATAAATAAAACATAAATAAACATAAACATTACATTTAGGAAAATTAAACAAGTTCTTCTTATTATTATTTTGTATTAATATCGTATGACAGCCTTTGGACTAGGGACTATGGGTTACATAATTTCAAATTTATAAAAAACATAATAAGTTGATGAATGAGACTTTAGTCAATTGCAAATACATTAGTCACCTATAGATAGATTAGTTGTCGTTTCAAATTAAAAATAAATATAATTTCTTGACGATTAAGACTTCAGAAAATTGCAAATACATTTATCCACTATACATTATCTAGATGATCAGAAAAACTAGAATTTAGAACTAAATTATTACGTTAATATTAACATTATTCATTGTTGGGGTACATCATTTCAAATTAAAAAAAAATATAATTTTTCGACGATTAAGACTTCAGACAATTGCAAATACATTTATCCATTATACATAAACAACATGATCAGAAAACTAGAATTTAGAACTCAATATTAACGCTTATATGAACATTTTTTAGTCTTGTTGACAGCCATGATTCATGAGAGTATTAGTTAACATTTTAATGCTTAAAACCGTTTTTAAAATGTGTTGTATAGTGCGGTTAGCACTAATTGTACCATGGTGGTTATCTGCAAGTTAAATTCTACCAGTTATAGTGCTTACCAGCACTTAACCAGACACAATAAGAACGGCCCTTTTTAGTCTTTAAAAAAAAAAAAATTCAATACAAAACTAAATTATAGAAATACCAGAAGGTTTTGGAGCTTTGTTCAAATGCAAGGACGATACATAGTAATTCCGATGAAGTATTGAATCACTTCCGTCTGAATCGATTTGTTTATTTTTCTTTTTTAATCCTAGATTACAATTAAATGAATTATTATCTAAAAGTTATGCTGTAAATAATCAATAATATTTTATTAAACAAACATAATAAAAAATATACAAGGTGATTTTTTAATTAAATACCACTCATTTTTTTAAAAAGTATTAACTTTTTTGGAATATAATTATTTTCAAATAGCTAAATCTTGGTTACTTCAGTAGTATGATATTTATCACCTTGATTTTACCCCAAATGAGTAACAACTTTTAATTTTTAAATATTTTTTAATTTTATACCAGAAAAATATTAAAATTAATACATTTATAAAACTGAATGTTGTGTCATCAAAAAATCAATCTGAGTAGTAAGCATGCATTATATGTGTAACTTTTTAAATATATACATGTATTAACATAACTTATTTTGATTTTGTTAATAATTAAGTTTTAAAAACAACTGATTACACGTTTCTGAACTTACTTTTACTCGAGCTTTGACTTAAATCAATATCCCTTGTATCTCCATCGTTCTTGTTAGAAGTATCAAAGAACTGTTTTTTTTGCGTTTTCTAGGTTTATCCACATTTTCCACCTCGGTTGTACTAGTATTACAAAACGTAGATAATTTTTTCTTTGCTACCTCATATGATTCTGAAAGTTTTTAAATGAATATAAGAAGTTTTTATTATTAATATTTTAGTATTAAACATAATATGCTTAAAGTTGAATCACAAACCAGCAAATTTTTGTGGAATGCATTCGTATCTGTCCCATACACTTGTTGGTGGTTTTTGAGAGGCTGTATAGCGGGAAGCATTATTACTTCCAGGCCATCTACAATTACATTTTTGTAGTTTATCATCAACAATGATCCAGTTACTCGGGACTATTTCAATACACTGTTCCTCCTCCAAAAACTCGATGATAACAAACTTGTTTAATTTCACATTTTCAACAATAGCTACAAAATTTGCTGACAAATATGAATCTATATTTTTACAAGTATCAAAAAAATTTTTAATTAATATATGAAATATTACAAAATAGCCAATTATTCATTATGTCTAAACTCTAAAGTATAATTACTTTCAATAGCCAATAAACGTCCAACATTTGTCATCCAATTCAGTGTATCTACTTGAACATATTTCTCAGATTTACTTTTTGTATTGCCGAATGGTCTATACCATTCATATATTTGACCAATAACAGGAACAGGATCACCAATCTCTAACTTTAGCCATGTTATGGGAATAGAATTTGTTAATTTTCTGTTGTCCGTGGCAACAACAATACAATAAGACTTGGTCTCCATACTAAACAAATAAAATACATAAATAACTTGTAATTATAAATGCCTATTTATTACAAACTAGTACTTATTTTAAATTAGTTAAATATAATTAACTGTTACCTAGTTATATATATGAAGCAATGAGCATACATAAAATGTATTTTGTTCCCATTGTAATTCTTTATCGGAAAAGGGAAAATAAGAAGCCTTGAATTTAACACTATTAATATGAAACAATTCAACTGTAGATGATATTCTACTACATTCGAATATTCCAACTGAGATAGAAGAGCAAGGGGTGTTGTAAAAAGGATCAACTTTTTCAAATGTAGAACATACAAGGAAAATTTCTCCGTTCCGTTCAACAATATTCTTAACAATGCATATAACATTTGATGACATAATCACACAATCATCTTTTTTGGTACTTCTTCTTTTAAGTTTTTGAATTCGTAGAGTATATGTTGGCATGAATAAAATAGAATATTGAGTGACAGATTCAGCCTGTATATTTTCTGGCAATGGACCTTCATAATGATGACCATCGAACAATGGGTACAGTGGTATTTCAGAAATATCAGTATGACTATGACACGGTACGCAGCGGCCACCAGTACAAAGTACAGGTACCGCAGCGACCACTACGGGCTACAGCGCGACAACGCCAACTCCCCCACCACGTCACAAAGGCACAAGGTGGGACGGGAAGGCGAGTCGCGTAGAACGAGTACCGGCCGTCGTAGACTAGTCTCTAGTCAAAAAGACACACGTAACGACCACAACCTACATACCTATTTCATATAGCCGCCGTCTGTGGTTCTTGTTTCTTTTTTCGTCAATATCGTTTCGTATACATATATTCATTATAATTATATACGTCAATAAATACAAATCTTGTCACCGAAATTGTGTTGTCATATTCGTTTCAAACCTATAACACCACCTATTCTACCCCATCAACGACCGGCTCTCCGCGGACCACCTACCACCACCGTCGTAGCCGCGTCAAATTGGCTCCCCGCAGAGGAATCATCGCCTCAAGCCAGCGAAAAGGTAAGAGTTTTTCACGCTGACACATACCTCGGTAGATTACTTATTAAGTTAATATTAAGACTTTTAGCCAGGAGTGTGTTTGCCGGTTAGCTAGGATTCCCAGTGAACATTACGTAAGAATTATTTCTAGCACGTAACAGGGAATCCCGCGCAGCCGTGCATAACCGTGATACGGATTGGGAAGTAGTTATATAACAACCGCCACCCCTCCGCAACGCCTACCATTCGTCCCGCGACATTACCGTCGATAACAGCACAGCGCGCAGGCCAAAACAGGTTTCAGCCGTTGCAGCCGTCAACTGCCGCCGCCAAGTACGTCGACCCAGTTCGGCTATTCTGGGAACGCAACGGCGGTACCGTTAACAGCTGACCAATTAACGTAATCGCTAATAAACTTCCGTAAACTGCGCACAATATTTACGTCAAAAAAAAAAAAAAAGCCTCTTAACCACGTACACACACAAAACACAAGCTACCCCACCGACCAACAGCTTAACGACAGCATTTGTAATTTAATCGTACATAATGACTGGTAAAACGTTACAACAGTTATCGTCGGCGGAGCTATGTAGCGAGTGCTCGGCCCGCGGACTCAGTGTGTCTGGGTCGAAGTCGGATGTGTATGTCAGGCTAGAGGAGCACCTTAGGGAAAGCGGACTAGTTCCCGAGAACGTGAGGTTTGAACCAGTGCAGCCCCCAATCACAGGATTAGGGGACGGTACTGGACAACAACCACACGTTCGATCAACGCTGTTAAGCACGGACGTCAGTCAGATTTTCGGACCATCGGCTAGGGGTATCTCGACAAGCCATACGGCAAGTCAAGGACCAACGGACGATCGGCCAGAGGACTGCGACAACCAGCTGACCATGCAACAGGGCCAGTCCGCACACCCATTTAATACCGACACTTTAGAAACCGCAGCGGAACAACTGCAAAAGTTAAAACTGGCGTTGCCACAAACGAACGACAAAACGTCGTTCGAGGCACGCCTAATGGCGCTCGAGGCAAGCATGACGCGGTTCTTTACGGAATCGCGCACGACCGCCACGCAGCAGCCACACGACTTTGCAGTCCCGCGGTACACCAACCACCCTTCACCGTACACATAACAACTCGTACACACGATAGTTACCAGTCGGGTAGGTCGTATGAGCGCAACGAAGCCGGCGCTCAGCCGAGCGCCAGCCACACTGCCGCCACGAACAACCGACCGTTCTTCACGCGCGACAGTCAACACGACTATACGGGTCACACCACACGCGCGTCACAACACGCGTCATACGAAGCACGCGTACATGAACGTTCGGTACTAATACCGTACGAGGACTTGCGTACAGCAAGAGCCTCGTTACCCGAGTTCACAGGAACTAGGGCCGAGGACCCCGTACGGTTTATAGACAATACCGAGTCGATTTTGACGCAAGCTCGTATACACCCATCGGGTTGGTGCAGGGTGGTCGAGCCGCAATTAAAAGGAACGGCGAGTACATGGTACAATTCTATCAGGGCACTCGACCTATCCTGGACAGAATTTAGGGAGGAATTTTATGAAAATTTCAATAACGCCGAAATTCAGTCTCGATTGCGCGCCGACATCGTGTCAACACGTCAAACGCCCAGACAGTCGTTAATGGAATTTGTGCTGATTAAAAACCAGCTGGCGCGCCGCGTAAATACTGGCCTATCCGAATCGGAGTTGGTAGGTATTATCGCCGGACTAACGCGTGACACTTTCCGTACACACATACGTCTACACCGGCCATTGACGTTCAGCGAGCTGCGACGCATCGCAGGCGTTTTGGACCCGGTAACGGACAACACCAACCCGCCCCCACAACAATGGGCCCCTGAACCTAAAAAAGGGGTGGAAACCCCACAAACAGCCCCCCCGGTCAAAAAAAATTTTTTTGCGAAAGCAACTGATAATACACCACCGGGGCCGTGCAGATATTGTGGGGAACTCCATTGGAACAGTAAATGTCCAAACAGACCGACCACGTCGGGAAACGGCGGGGGAGTCGACGAGGACTAGTCCCCCTCATCGACTCATCACCACCCACTCTCGGTAGTACACACGGAAAAAATAAGCGTAATCGAAAAGCGCGTAGTTCGGTAATTCAACACACAGAACAACCAACTACGAACCTTTTTTCCGTCCAATCACCACTCGGCACCCGTTCACAGACCCCCAACCTACACCACCCCATCATTGAACACACTCACCTCACCGGTGACACGTGTGTTCAACAACAACCGGCTCATGGGGCAGCCACAGGTGTAGGGACAAAGGCAACAGAGACACGGGTGTTCACCCACACGGGTGACGGAGACACAAGCACACAGACCGCGCTTATCCCCGCATTAGGTCAGTCTGCGCACGTAAGGCAACAGGCGAGCAACGAGGCAACCGATGTTGACAGTATGCACGGAAAAAAATAACTAGGTGAGCTTCAACAAAACAGTTATGTTAAGTATTGATTGGTATTGTTAATCATAATTCAGTTGATAGAACAAAAAAATTTGTATAATATACTCAAGTGAATAACAACTGCAACAAAATTAATTTTGTTAACCGTGATTATTCTGATATAACCATATTCATGATTAAAATAACACATAATTATGTAGCTGTTACAAAATAAAAAGTAAATATAATAATTGTGTAAACGTAGATGAATGATTATGTAGCAATTACTATTCCTTTTTGTAAAAACTACCAAGTGTGATGTTAAAACTACCAACCACTTAGGGTACTATCGTACTGGTAACATATGACATTTTTGTGGTGGAGCTGATATAATACTATAGTTGAATGAAACATCTATTATGTTGTATTTACTCAATTATTGTTGCAAACGTTTGTAATTTGTATAGTGTATACTTTACATAAGAAAATGTTAATGTTAATAGTCACTAGTTGTTTAAACTCAATGTATTGTTAACCTTGAGAGTAATAATGTTGTACTCACTATTGTTTGGTTGTATTAACCAAACGAATTGCGCCAATAACAATTGCGCGTTAAAAATAACATTATTTGGATTGTCCGTTACCTAGTTTTCGTTATCTCTACAATTATGTGGAAAACCCAGCGCTGTGCTAAGGCTAACCACAAAAGACAAAATTCAAACGAGTAATATTGTCCATTGAGTAAACGACAAACACGTTTCACTGTAGTCACTTACTAAAATTTTTTTACATTTGACATTATTTTTTTTCCTGTTCTGTGTCCACATCACTCGTTAATCCACACACTACTTAAATTGTATTGCCGTTTTAATATTTTATAATATTAATATACTAATATAATAATTATGGCTGATTCCGACGTCGTCGATATGCTTCATGCTTGGGGATTGTCAAGCTACATTGATGTTTTTAAAGGTACGTTTTATATAATCTTATTTAATGCAACACTTTTGGCTTTTTAAAAACCCATTGTTTTTTATGACGCAATATAGACTACCTATATAGGAATATACCCTAGTTGGACTGTATAAGTGATCTATTTTACCTTGTTGGTAAATTGTGTGTATTTACAATTGTTTGTTATATAATAGGACCCCGAATAGGACTAATAAGTACTATGTAGGTATTACTTATTTCTTCAATATTTAAAACTGATTGTTACACCAGCTTTTGTAAGTTATGTTTTTCTAAACATAAACTTGCCAAACAGCAATCCTTTAGGTATAAATTGTTAGGTCTAATATGAAACCTTGTTTTTCTGAACTCAATTTACAATTTTTTGATATACTTACTAATACCAAACATATTTTTTAATTTACTTTAACTATGTGTTAGATCATGGACTTAAACAAGATACATCTAGTATCTTGTTTAAGTATGCTTGACGAAAATATGCTTAAAGAAATAGTTCCAAAAATCGGCGATAGAGCCAAGCTAAAATCAAATATTAATGATTGGCGTAAGATATTAGATATGACCAATGATAAAGTAAATTTTTTGGTAAGTTAATACCTATTTCTATTTAATGCAATTTAGTAATTACTACATTTTAAATTCATGGTTGAATTTTTTAGTTATTTTATTAGTTTCCTGTAATATTTCCATATATTTTTCTAACTATTTTGGTACTTATATGTTGTTTTTGCTACTCATTAAAAATGTATTCATTTATATTATTAGAATATTTCAAATGATTACCCTCAAGATCTAAATATAAGTATTACACCACCATTAACTATTCCTGAATTTGAAGAAAATATTTTAACTACAAACACTGATAATGAATCTGTAGTTTTGGATAGCGAAACATCAACACATTCTTCTATAGATAGTAAAACAGATGAGGTAGATATATATTTTTTGAATTACTTATTTTACCTATGTAGAGTATGTGTTGTTTCCATATTATAAATGTACCTACTATTAGTACATACCAGACTTGAGTTTAGCAGAACCATTTGTGTTGTTAGCTTTAATATTACAGTGAATTGATCTATTATACAACTTAAGTATTAGAATATTAAATTTGTCATTTCATAGCCTTTTATTGATATTTTAATTTCAAAGTCATGAAGTTCTCTTATTAAATAATATCATTGTATCTTAGTTGTATAATTGTTCTAAAAAAATTGTTTTTAAAAGTATCTTTATTTTTATTAACCTGAAGTTAGACATTGATTTACTTCTTTAGGTTTTAATACAATTATTAAATGTTAAGGGTCTTCCACTACTAGATTATTTAAAAAAAAATTCTGAAGGTCGTGCTATTTTGGCATCCAATAAAACGACACTGGACAATGCTGCCAGAAGAAAACTGTGCAGTATTATAGTAAGAATGGAACTACAAGACGACCCAGAAAAACAATTTAAAACTCCACGTTTACTGAGTCTTTCACAAGAAATCGTTAAAATTTTTCCAGGCGAACATATAAGTACATATTTTATTCCGTACATAAATTATGGTAAAATATTTTTATATATTTAAGTACCTTTTAACTTGATTTTTTTAAATTTATATTTTATTCAACAGGTCCCATGTTAAAAAAGTCTGCTAAAGGGATACTTTTAGACTGTTTTAACAACAGGAGGAGGGAATATAAGAAAGTGGGATTAATTGCTAACTCTCCTAAGCATACAGACCATTCACTCCCAAAATCAGCACTACTACTAGCTAGTACCCAACCAGTTGTTTATACTGGTAAAGATTTCAATTTTTTATAGAAAACAAAATACTTATTTTTACATTTTTTATATACATATATAGATAGTGAAAATGTTGATGAATCTTTATCGTGGCTCCACAATTCTTCTGACCCATGGGATCTTGTTGTAAAACATTGGTCGATTACAAGAGCCACACGTTTAAAAAAATTTTGGACTCAAATTCTGAAGAGATATCCATAGGTGATTACATGAAGGAGTATCCAGCATTACAAAAACCAGCAGGATATAATCTTGTAAGGCTTAATCAACTATAATATAAATTTTCACATGCTGTTTAATCTATTGCAATTGCTTTTTTCATGATCAATATTTAAAACATTTTAATATTGGTCATGAATAATGTTATTATAAAAGTCTAAATAAAATGTGTACTTAATAAATGTAATAATTTATATTTTGTAGTATTCATGTAAATATTTCTTATATTTTTAGTTGATTGATGATTTTAACTTCATACATCCTGACAAAATAAACAGCCTTTATGAAACATTTCCATTGTATAAAACAAAAATTTTAGAATTAGCAAAAACTGCATTGTTAAAATTAAGAGACAATACCATAAAAGGAATTTTGAATGAACATATCGATTTGTCATTAGGTACATAAAGCAAATTTAAATTTTAAGTAGTTTCTTATTATTTAATCATTAATTTTTGTTCAGCAAGCGAAGAAGCATCAGCTATAGCCACGTTTTCTATTTTGCCATTTCTCTTCAGTCCAGCTTCTACCAAAAGAAAGAAAGGAAAAAATAGTTCATGGAAACCTTCGAAGATTGAGATGAAAGATGGTTTTATAACACATTTAAAATCCTACAGTGAATTACAGGAAACAGTAACAAGAAGAAAAAACAAGTATGCTCAACTTGGTTGCACCTTGCAGCCTTTTATCGTAATTGTAGGCCCAAGCATCAATGAAATTGCACAATTTTATGTTTATGTTGATAACACTTATTATATTCTAAACTCAATTGTTGGGGCAATTGATTGTTGTTTCAAAGTTATTCATGCGTTAAATTTAGAATATCCATTAGAATGCCTACAACTTTGGACATTTATTCAAAAGGTTTTTTTTAAAATTAAAACTGTTTGGGACACTGAGTTTGTATCAGTAAATTCACTTATAAGTGATATAGGGATAACTAATGTTTTATAATCAGTATTCATTATTCCTTGTAATTTGTATTCAATTACATATTATGTTGTTCAATAACTCTTGTATTCATTATTCATATATTAATTTTTAAATTTAAATAAATAAATCAATGTGCTTTTATTACATTTAATAACATCATTCATGAAGTTATACAATTGTAATTTTTAAATTTTAAATATACCTGTAGGTTCTTAAAACTTACATTATGCCTTATTGTTTTATTTGTAAAGAAAAGTCACCTAATATTGGGTTATTATGTAAACATTTTAAGTATAAGCACGCTAAGCATGATTTCATTAAATATATCTGTATAGAAAATCATTGTAACCGGTCATTTCATTTATTAAATTCATTTAAAAAACATGTTGCTGCAACTCATTACTCTCAAACATCTAAACTTCCAAAAAACCTTTTTACGACTAGTTTTCATAGTAATGAATTGGCATCATTTAATAGTCCAACAAGTTTTGTCAATACACCTACTTCCATTGAAATGCCACCTATACAGTCTTTATCGGTTGATAACTTTAATAATCCTAATTTGCCAAGTAACCAAATTGAACAATTTTTAGCTTCTTTATATGCAAATTCTCAAATTCCACGTAGTGTTGTACAAACAGTTACTGAAGGTGTAAGTGACATAATAAGAGGTATTAAAGGGTCATTGGTGAATTGCGCTACAGGAATTCCTCCAAATATTTCTGATCATATTAACACTACATTTCAAGACTTTGAATGTCGTTTTTCAAATTTGAATACTGAATATAAGCGAATAAAATATTATACAGATTGTGGTTCTTATATTTCGCCCATTGAGATTATAATAGGACAAAGACTGAATGAAAATAGAAATAACAATACATTTTCCATCATTCCGACTCATTGTACTGAACAATTTATTCCTATGCGTGATGTTTTGAAAAAATTTTTCCAACTAAAAGATATTTTAAAAGATACAATTGACTATGTAAATAAAACCAAAAGTTGCGATGCTGTGTTAATGAATTTTATTCAAGGTAGTGTTTGGGAAAAAAAAATGAAAGATTATGATGAAAATCAAATTGTTTTGCCTATATTTTTATTTTTTGATGATTATGAGGTGGGTAACCCCTTGGGTAGTCATTCAGGTATACACAAATTAGGAGCTGTCTACTTTACTGTTGCTTGCATACCCATTCACCTACAATCTTCCTTGAGCAATATTTTTTTAGCTTTATTGTTTCATTCATCCGACAGACAGCAATTTGGAAATCATATAATATTTAGGCCCCTTATCAATGAGTTGAATTATTTAAAGGAAACTGGTATTGAGATTGAATCTGACGAGTTTAAAGGCAATATTAAATTTGAATTAGGTTTAATTGTCGGAGATAATCTTGGTATTATAGCATTGCTGGATTTGTGGAAAGTTTTTCTTCGAATTATCCGTGCAGGGTATGTAAAATAAGGAAAGAGGATATGAAAAAACAATGCTACGCTGATATTAATTTAATTAGGAATTTGGAGCAATATAACCTAGATGTTTTTAATGTGATGTTACAACTAGTGGAATTAAAGACGTATGTGTTTGGCATGATGTATGTGGTTTCAATGTGTTGGATCAAAGTGGTATGGACATTATGCATGATTTATTGGAAGGGGTCTGCAAGTTTGATATGGCATTTTTATTAAACTATTATATTAATGAATTAAAAATTTTTTCTTTACAAATTTTTAATGAAAGAATGATTCATTTTGATTATGGGCCAGATAGTAGCAGTAAGCCCCCCGTGTTAAAAATAGAGAATATTCATAAAAATAATATTCGTCTGTCTGCATCTGAAATGTTGGTATTAGTTCGGTATTTTGGCTTATTAATTGGAGATTTTGTTCCCAAAAATGATCCAGTGTGGCACTTATATATACTTTTAAGACAAATTCTTGATTTAGTTACATCTATGTCATTGCAAATAGATTCGTGTGAACTCTTACAAATATTAATAACTGAACACCATGACCTTTATCTTAGGTTTAGTAAACAAAATCTTAAGCCGAAACATCATTTTATGTTACATTACCATACAATGTTAAAAAAATTTGGCCCCCTTGTAGCATTATGGTCAATGAGATTTGAGGCAAAACATAGAATATCAAAAATAGCTGCGAACACTACTAGTAATAGACGAAACATATGTAAAACCTTGGCAATCAAACATCAGTTGCAATTAAACAATTTATTTTTCAAAGGTTCATTACCTTCCCATTTTGAAACAGGTCCTCCTAATATCCTAAGTGACTTGGAATTGGAAGTTTTAAAAAAAAAATTTCAATTTAATTCCGTAGAGTCCATTGTTAAGTGTCCTTGGATATCTATAAAAGGCACCAAATATAAGCCAAAACTAGTACTTACATTAGATATGTATGAAAATGATCTTCCTATATTTGGAATAATAGAAGACATTTTTTTATTTAATGATACTTTGATAATTTTTAAGTGTAAGCACATTAATACTGTTATATTTGATGATCATGTATTTTCATATGAGGTAAAACTAGATGATAAATGTACATTTGTGTATCACCATGCATTGCTTTCTTATATTCCAAATAACATCAGTGTATTACCAAATGGACGTAGTTATGTAACTCTAAGAAGCAGCATTTAGATTGTTATATTGTATTTTCATTATTTATTAATTATCTATATGTTCATGAAATTGTATAAATTATATTTTATGTATATTATGCTAATATTAACATATTTATAAATATGAGTTGATATGTATTATTTGTAATGTGCTATCTTAAATAAAAATTGTATAATTTAATTTCTTGTTCTCTAAATCATTTATTATAGATTAATTACTTGATTTAATTACCTACTCATCACTTTTAGAAGTACTCAAGTGCATATTATTATATTTGGCATTTCCTACAATTACTTACAAGGACCTACCTACCTAATAATTTGTAATAACTACATGATATACCTTGTACAAGTTACAGATTGAAAAGTAAAATTTACATATATTTATGTGTCATTGGAACACAATGTAATTTCATATCAACAACTATTCTAGTAGTTGTTACTATATGGCCTTCTATTATAGTCACTGAAATATTTGCTAGAATCATACTAGATATAACTGTTTCAACCAAACTACTTATTATCTATAACAGAGATTATTTGTGGTGGCAGCAACTATATAAGTAATGGATACATAATATTGTATTGTAATTTTAACAACTGATTTGGTAATTGTAATCGAATACAGTTAACCAAAGATTTATTGTAATATTAACTGACCATATTGTTGTCACGGGTGCAACCAAAAATTCTGGTAGTATGAATCATATTCTGATAATTATAACAGTATTTTTTTTTCCGTGTGGTCATGGCGGTTAACACCACCGACCAGACAGTCTCCATCGCGGTTCAGAACCAGTTGTCCCGCTCGACCAATTGCAATACGACTAATAACGGTACGCGAACATGCCAAGACAAAATTCCGACCCCCTCGGTCGAACTCGAATTTCCGTCAGGTTTCGTAACAGCCCTATTAGATTCGCAGGCACAAAAAATGTACGTAAACCCGACAGTAGCCCGTAAATACGGCAAAACACCCACCCACGGACCAACAAACACAGTCCGGATGGCGGACAGTCGCACTGCAACAATCAGTGGCACCTCCACATTCGAAGCTAGGATAGGTGCACTCGATATAAAATTCGAAGCGACCATCCTAGACAATTTGTATTGCGACGCGTTACTAGGACACGACTTTCTTGTTAACAATGAAGTCTCTTGGTATTACGCCGCGTGCACAATTCACAAGGGTAAGCAAATTCGTACGTCGACATGTTGGAAAGGGAAATCTCAGCCACCCGCCACTCGTCCCGACCTGTCAAAATTAGAATTCGGAAACGACACCGAAACACGCGCGAAACTAACCAAGATTTTAAATTAATACGCTGTAGTATTCAGCGAAAAAGTAGAACGTACCAAATTAATTGAACACGAAATTCTGCTAAAAGACCCGTCCCCAATCGCGCTCAAACCATACCCATATCCGCAGCAGAAGCAAACTGCTATCGACGATATGGTACGCGATATGGAACTCCAGGGGCTCGTAGAACCAAGCTCCTCACCATGGGCCGCACCAGTAGTAATGGCAAAGAAAAAAGACGGAACTTTTCGTCTCTGTGTCGACTACAGGAGGCTTAACGACGTTACGGAATCCGACGCGTACCCTATGCCAGATCTCAACAAAATGATTAGGCAAATGCGGGGCGCGAAAATATTCAGCATTTTTGACCTTAAGTCGGGGTACTGGCAAGTTCCGCTACACGAAAATGCACGAAAATATACGGCATTCCGAACACGTAGAGGTCTATATCAGTTCAGAGTCCTCCCCTTCGGTCTAAAGAATAGTCCAATGACTTTCATGAGACTCATGAACGAGGTCATGAGGGGGTACCAGGATGATTTCGTACAAGTTTACCTGGATGATATTGTAGTATTTTCAAGGGACGAGTACGAACACCAGGCCCACTTAGACAAGGTTCTCGAGCGGCTCAAGAGGTTTGGACTAACGTGCAACACAAAAAAATGTAAAATCGGCCTACGCGAAATTTCATTTTTAGGGCACATCGTAGACTCGGAGGGCATACAAAAACAACCGGAAAAATTGGTATGCATTGACAATTTTCCGGTTCCCAAAAAGGTTAGGGACGTACGAAAATTTTTGGGCGTGTACAACTGGTACAACCAGTTCGTAGATAATTACGCGGATACCATAGCACCTCTCACTAACTTATTAAAACAGGGAGTACGATGGAAATGGACAGAGGTAGAACAACGCGCGTTCGAAACAATAAAAAACGCGCTAGTCACATCACCAAAATTGTCGCCACCCGATTATAGCAAACCGTTTTGTCTGCAAACAGATGCAAGCGAAATAGGAGCCGGTGCGGTACTTTTCCAACGGGGTGACAGACCGGAGGAAAGATGCATAGTGTCCTACGCAAGCAAAAAGTTTAGCGAAACGCAAACAAGGTACGCCGCGGTCGAACGCGAGTGCCTAGCGATAATCTGGGCGACAGAAAAATTCCGTCCATACCTAGAAACCCGACGTTTCGAACTCCTAACCGATAACTCGGCACTAACATGGTTACACAGGGCTAAAGACAAAAATTCAAAATTAACACGTTGGTCACTACAACTAGCTAATTTAGATTTTAGTACGGTACACGTCCCGGGAATACAAAACGAAGCACCAGATTTGTTATCTCGTGACCCGGCACCGGGCACACCCGTAGACGAAGATCAGTGTTGACCTCGAACCTGACCGAATATTTTCCATGTTCGATAACCACGTTAGTGACGACACACCAATCACCGCGACGACTATCGGAAAGTGGCAGTCCGAAGACGCCACAATCCGCGAAGTAGTCGCCGGTCACAGGTGGGACGGGCCAGCGCGGAACACTAGGAGCACAAAATCGGGAACAAACGCATACGTTTTTTCCGAAGGTCTCTTACGCGTAAACGTAGGCTCCCACACACCCGTCGTGATACCAAAAACCAAAGCACAACATGCATTTGGAGGTGTCACGATCACGTCTTATCCAACCACCCGGGTTGGAAAGAGACGTACCGGGCGGTTCGACAACGGTACTATTGGAAAGGTCAAAAAAACGACGTCAGGTTATATGTCGGTGCGTGCCACGTATGTGCGTGCACGAAACCACTAAACTCACGTCCAAACGACCCAATGCAACCAAGAACCCCCCGTGAACCATGGGAAGTTATCAGTGTCGATCTCATGGGCCCATACCCGAGTTCTGGTAAGGGAAAATCGTACATACTGGTAGCAACCGACTGTTTTAGTAGGTGGACCGAGGCTTACCCCTTAGGAACAGCAACCTCTAAAACAATAATCGAAACGTTAGAACGCGAGTTCTTTTCGCGTTTCGGTTACCCCCGCGTGTGTCCCAGTGATAACGGCCCACAGTTTGTGTCAAACGAAATGATGAACGCGCTAGAACGCTAGGGGGCACAGGGTTGGACGACCCCAGTCTACCACCCGAGGGCCAACCCAGTCGAACGCCGTAATCAAGATTTAAAAAAAGGGTTACGCGCACAACTAGTAACGGGCAAACATAAATCTTGGGACACGAAACTACCCTCAATCCTATTTTCGATACGGAACAGGTGCAACGAACAGACATGCTACCCACCCGCGGTCCTTGTCCTCGGCAGAGAGTGCAAGAGACCCGGAGATTGGGCGCTGTCTAAAGCGGCACCGGTACACATCGAAAAAACACATGAAGAGAGGGTAGAGCGGGAAAAACGTATTTTAGGCAAAAAGGTAGTGGTAAAACCAAGCACGAACACCGGCACACCGGTGAAGTTCGGTAAGGGCGACGTAGTCTACTACAAAGCATACCACTTATCTAAGGCACACAAAGATTTTCACGCCGGTTTCGCACCAAAGTGGTGGGGACCGGTAAGACTGGCGATACAGGTCGGGAAAGGAGTCTTCCAAACCGACCAACAACCGCCGCGGAAAATACATGTGTCATGCCTAAAACGGGCACTGATAGGCCAACATTAAATAAACAATTATCTGTAATAACAATCATTTACAGACAACATGACCGGACAACAGCAGGAGAAGTGGCAGCAGGTTGCCGAACTCATACAACGGCTGGGGCTGGTATCCGGTGGCCAGGATGAGCCGCGAACAGCCGCCCAGGGCGCGAGGATGACTACCCGCCAACTCCTGCAGGACCCAGTGCGGGCGGCCATCTGCAACCGGGGCTGGGAGGAACGCACGACGGACATCCAGCGGAGGTTGCGGCCACACCGACCACCATCAACATCAACACCCGGTAACCGCACACCGTCCCTGACAAGGCCACCAACCCCAGCAACGACACCTGCCCCCGTAACACCTGCGGAGCCGGCACCGGTACCCAGGCCAACAGGGGTACTCCCCGGCCCAACGGGAAGGGTGAGGACGGAGGCGCAGCAGGCACGGAACTGCCGTAAATTCCAGCAGCTGAAGGAAAAGAGGAAGGCCAGGGAAAGCGAGGCAAGCCAACAACGTCGGCTTGCCAAGCAACCCGCGCCAACCTCAGACCCGGAAGCAGCCTGCACGCCTCCGGCCAAACCAACACCGATGGAGGTGGACAAACCGGCATCCAAGGACGGCAAGTCCGAGGAGCCGGGACAGCCCACCAGCCAGGAGTCGCCAGACCAATCAGAGGCCACGGTGGACATAACCGAGGCAGATTGCCTGGTGGCGTTCGAGGGGATGCCGGAGTTGGACGACACTCACTCGTTCTACACTCCGGTAGGGTCCCCAAAACACCCCCAGTAACACACACGGGCGCGGGCAAGTCTACCTCAAGTGAAAGCCAGAGGTAGTACAAGCCACCCCGTCCCATAAAGGCACACAGACACCGGTACAAGTGTACCCCGTGTGACGGTTTGGCGGGGGAGTATGACACGGTACGCAGCGGCCACCAGTACAAAGTACAGGTACCGCAGCGACCAGTCTACATTTTTCGTCAACCGCCACTACGGGCTACAGCGCGACAACGCCAACTCCCCCACCACGTCACAAAGGCACAAGGTGGGACGGGAAGGCGAGTCGCGTAGAACGAGTACCGGCCGTCGTAGACTAGTCTCTAGTCAAAAAGACACACGTAACGACCACAACCTACATACCTATTTCATATAGCCGCCGTCTGTGGTTCTTGTTTCTTTTTTCGTCAATATCGTTTCGTATACATATATTCATTATAATTATATACGTCAATAAATACAAATCTTGTCACCGAAATTGTGTTGTCATATTCGTTTCAAACCTATAACACCACCTATTCTACCCCATCAACGACCGGCTCTCCGCGGACCACCTACCACCACCGTCGTAGCCGCGTCAACTACATACACGTTCTTCTATGATACGGTTATGAAGTTGAACTAACGGAGAAGGACCGGGTTGTAATATTTTTTTCAAATGCTGTAAATAATTTTCGAAAGGAAAAGCTGAAAAATTATCTACTACACCATATTTTTTGCAGTCATTTGCCAAATGAATAAACGAATGTACATTGTATGAAACATTTCCACCAAATACTTGAGAAAATGTTTTTACAAAATGTTTAGCTAAAGCATTGGCATAATCATTTTGGCTATAAACAGTTTTACTACAGCTCAAAATTCTCATGACAATATTAAACATTATTAAATTGTTATACACAGGTAAACTAACTATATGTTTAAATTAAAATGGTCCCGTGTACAACATTATTTGTCGTAGTTCGGTAGCTTTAAAGGTATGGAAGTCACTTAAGTTGTCTGGCACACGAACAAAGTCTGAACATAGATATTTTGAAATAATTTTCAAACGATTATTTATTAAGATGATTTGATCCTTAGAAAGTCGAATTTGACCACATGAATTAACAACTTTAGACCCTCTTACAATACAATGTAATATTTTTTTCATAATACCCAAGCAACAAATATGCATATAGTCCAAAGGGATATTTGAGAAAAGCCCGATACCAGTAATATCTAATAAAGGAGATATTCCAACATGATGTTCTTCATTAGTACGGTTTAAAAATGAATCATCAGTTCGTTCTTGAGCAGTTTCGTCATTAAATGATACACTACCATGCAAATACTCTCCTTCGACCATACATTTTTCACAACTGAAGTATCCAGAGTGCCCTTTAACCTGTTTAATATAAGCTCGAGCTGGTGCATCAGCAATTAATCCTTTTAAATGTACACTTATATTGCTATCATCAACTTGCAAACCATTATTTATGAGATCATTAAGTTCAAGAATAAAAAGAGAGAGGTATTCATGAACATTGTATGGTTTTTTTTCTCCAAAATAAGAACCAACAATGAAAGGTTTTATAGAATTATCAACAAAAATACCACATAAAATAGGCCACAATGATTTGCCCTTTCTGTCAATTGGCAACCCATCAATATTGAACCATAATTCAAAGACCGTTAGTTGACGAACGTGTGGATCTCTATTTAATAAATGTTTTAATCCATTGGAGATACCAAAATGGATGTACTGACCACCAGTGATTGTTTTTATTTCTACACTTCCAGATCGGGGAGTTGTTAATAAGGTCTTGGAATCTGTTGGTAATGATTTTAAGCTCTCCAAATTATCCACAGATTTCAATAATTTTAATAATTCTGAAGCACGACTTCTTGGAAGTCTAGAATTAGTTATTAACGAGGCTAGTTTTAAATCAAAAGTATTCAAATCGGGTACATGTTGAAGAATATTTATTTCTCTAAGTTCCAAACATGGTTCAGGCTCATTATTAGAATAACGTTCGATAACTCCTGGTAACGTATTAAGGCTTGAATCTATTTGGGAAAATTGTTCAGGTGGTTCGACTTGTTTGGATTGAATAGAAATAACATTATCTGTGTTGTTGACTAAATAATTGATTTCAACAACCTTTTCTCTCCGTCTTTTAGAAACTTGTGATAAGCAGCTACTGGGCTTATAAGCAATTTTGGGCATTTCCTTAAATTTTAAAATAAAATGAATCGATCAAAAAACAAACATTTGAATAATTACTAAAACTAATTATTTATTTAGCTTAATTTATTTCAATTCTAACTTATACAAAAATGTGGCTCTATATAAAATGGATTAATATTTAATACTGCTTTTTTAATACTGCTTATTGATAAAAGAAAAAAATGCCATTAAAACTGTAATTTCTTTTATATTGGACGCTGGCTTTATTATATAATTTTAAAATGTAATGTATAATTTTGTATCATGCATAACTTATTAATTGTTGAGAGCTATCCATAGTTTTGTAATAATATAGCTAATAAAAAAAAAAAAAATAAAATAATTTACGGTCATACCTATTATTTAATTGTGTAGGTATATAATATTTGATAATTAATTAACTGTTCAATAAAATAATAATGTTATATTTGTTTTAAACTTACTAGAATTTTTTTTTGTTCATCATTTGATTCCAGTGCCTTTAATTCTTCAAAATTTTTTACTGGTATTTTTAAATTAGATCTATCAAAATAGCTTTTATCCTCATTATTAAATCCTTTGTTATTTACCATTCTGATTAAATCAACAAGATATTCTTGGTTTTTGGCAAGGTCTACTTTTAATGTTTCGTTGTCTTTTTTTAATACATTTATCTGTCCTGCAACTGATAAAAGAGCTTAATAAAACAAATTGTATTTAAAATAAATATAATTTAAACTGTGATGTATACCATTTTTTAAGACATGACCAATATTCATCAACATTTGAGTAGTGTCTGGTACATGATCATCTATAAATAGTAAGTAATCAAAAATACAGTTGTTGAACATATTTAATTGATTAATGATGATAATATAGATTATTACCACAGATAGTTAATGGCTGACTATACTCCGACCGGAATAAGAACGTACCCGGGCGGCGGACTAAATCAGGTTTGTAGTGCGCCGGTCGTCTCTGATTGGCTGAAACATTTACGGTCGCATCGGTATACAGCGCTGTCTCAAATTACCACATAATACACCGTGTTGTAGTGATTCAGCTGCTCATCAGCATACAACGTTTGCTGCTATAGTGCTATTTAGTTGATTTTATTTTATACTACGATTTGTTTATTTGAAGTGATACTGTCATCATTATGAGTTCTTCAGATGAAAAAACACCACAAATTATGACTCCAAAGAAAAAGAATCCTAAAGGAAAAGTAAGTTAACATTGTTTTTTTCTAATTAATTATTACAAATTTTTACAAGAAAATTATCACATACTATTAACCTACCATTAAACTAGCAATAAAATATATATTTTTTTAATGCCGGTTCACAAGAAGCATATAAAATATTTTTGAAAAGCTTAGCGCGTATGAATTAAGTCCTACCATAATAAAACGTGTGTTTTTTGCGATATTAATCAAATCATTCAAAATAGTATCGGTACATCAAAAGTGTAAATCGAGTTTTATATATTTCATTTAAACGATGTTCATCTAAATCGTATAAAATGGTTACATGGTGTAATATAACGTACGTTTTTCTACCGTTTCTTTTGCTTTACCTTCAATACAATAGGTTTCGTAACATTCCTTTTTCGACCGTTAAGATGACCCCTCTTATTATGAGATACAGGTGTTCAGTACGTGCCTGCATGAAACGGCTATTACAAAATTCCACATATTACATTTAAGTATACACGATTCCACATGATTTTTTTCATGTATAATAATATAATAAAACATTTTAAAACTATTGAATATTAAAAAAGTTAATGCATTAATCAAATAGACCTGTTACACCCTGTACACTGGATGTTTCAGCATTATTTGACAATTATAAAAAATTAGAAAAATCCCTGTTAATGTATATTAATTAAGCCTTTATATATTTTGAAAGTTTGCGAAATTTTTCATTCAATTATCGTATTTCTATCGATATTAGTTTTTTATATCATTTTTAGTCAGATTATTTTGTCGAAAACTTATCGTTACACGCTTGTAAAACAAGTATAGAGAAAAGAGATGTATTTATGAACACTTTTCAATTTATTATAGAATAACAAACATATTACTTATCTTTTTGAATAAAAAATAATATTAATTAAATAATGGTTCTTACTTTTCAGCCTGTCTGTAGTGGTCAGAAATTGATCATTATCAACCACTACAAGTCGGTATTGAACAATAGCGGCAAGATGAAGTTTCGTGAGCTCATCACTCACATTTCTGAAAATCTTGGTATTGGTTACCACACAGTTCGTAAAACAATATCAGAATACAATACTACAAAATGTGTGAAATCACCTAACCGAAAAAGACAAAAGCCTGGTATTGTTGACAAAATAGATGAATTTGATAAGAACGCAATACGCAGAAAAGTTCATTCATTTTGGTTCAACAAAGAACTGCCAACAATTCCAAAGTTATTATCGGCAATAAATGAAGACGAAACCTTGCCAAATATTAAAAAGACTTCTTTAGGAATAGTGCTTAAAAGTTTAAATTTTAAATATACTAAACGTCAAAGAAATAGTTTCCTTTTAGAAAGAAGTGATCTGGTTGCTTGGCGTAGAAATTATTTGCTACAAATTCGTCAATTTCGAGAGGAAGGAAGACCAATCTATTATTTGGATGAAACGTGGATTAATGTTGGGGACTGTAGCACCAAAGTGTGGGTTGATCAAACGGTCACATCACATAGAATGGCATTCCTGGAGGGACTGTCGACCGGTGCACCAAATCCAACAGGCAAAGGGAAACGCTTGATCATCCTTCACATAGGGTCTACCGATGGTTTCTTACAACGTGGATTGTTATGTTTTGAATCTAAAAAAAATACGTCCGATTACCATGACGAAATGAACGGGCAGACATTCAAAGAATGGTTTGAAGAAATATTGCCTCTACTCAAGGATAACGCCGTTGTGGTGATGGACAACGCACCATATCATTCGGTAAAATCAGAAAAGGTTCCAAATATGAGTTGGAAAAAGGCAGATATTGTTAACTGGATACTATTAAAAGATGAAGAAATTGATATCACCAATAAGGCAAAAAGCGACCTCATAGAAATCGTGAAACGTCTCAAACCTAAGTAATTATAAAACAAATCAAATAATAATAAAAACGCTAATTAATGTTTTTTTTAGGTATAACACTTACGTAATTGACGATATTGCAAAAGAAGCCAAAAAATCAATATTAAGACTGCCCCCCTACACTGCGAATTAAACCCGATTGAACTGGTTTGGTCGATGGTGAAGCAATATGTCAAAGCCAACAACACGACTTTTAAATTAACTGATGTAAAGAATTTGCTTTACCAAGCCTTAGATAGGGTAACACCGGGAGACTGGCAGAACTTCATATCTCAAGTGATAACCGAAGAAAAAAAATTATGGAGTATGGAATTTATATGTGACGAGATGATCGATGAACTTGAGACAAATCCAAATTACATCCTAACCATAGGCGATACGTCCGACTCATCCGACGATGCCGATGACGAGGACAACGATCTCGGTTGTTGTTCTTTAGAATAATAGAATATTAATTGTTGTAAATATTTATTTTTTTGATAAATTTTAAATTAATTTTTTCTTAAAAAAAATTATTTGAAATGTTTTTTTGTCTTTAATAGTGTCATTAATTAGTGCATTCCATGTTAAATTAATATATAGTATATTATATTACATAATGTAGTTGTATTAAATTATATTATATAATTATATATGTATTACAATAAAAATATTTAATAAAGTAAATAATAATATTAAGTTATAATATGTTTAGTTTAATAATATGTTTATAATATTAAGTTATAATATGGCAGATAACAAAAAAAACTGTTGTGCATTATACACCTATGCATCATTACTTGAGCGCCCTGTATAATAATTACAGTAATTAATAGTTGATTAATATCATCACTTTGTATGCAATATCGTCGGCACCCAATATAGACAAGGTGGTGGAGGGGAACCGGTCGCCGCCTGCGCGACGAGGTACGTTCTTATTCCGGTCGGAGTATATAATCTTCTACTAATGGCTGACTATCTTCAACTAATTTTTCCACATTTGGTAAGACAGTGATTTGAGTTGATGAATTTAATATAAATTCCAACTCATTAGCAGATTCATCACAATTGAATAAATCAAATGAATCTAAAAACATAAAAATATATTATTTTACGGTAATTATTTTCACAATACCTGTTGGTTGTGGAACTGTATCTACATGTTTAAATTTGGTGTTGAATATTGAGTCACTTTCATCACTATAATTTGAATCAATAGTTACTTTTTTGTTTTGTGTTTTCTTTTTACCTAAAAATGTAATAAACCAATTAAACCTAACCTTTAACTATATAGGTAATATTTGTAACACAATAAAAAAAATTTACTTGAATGGGTATTCAGTTTCTCTTTTTCTTTTTTATAGTCATTATTAAGGTCTTCATCACTGCTATATGAGTTAAAACGTTTCCTTTTTATATGTTTTCTACGGTTTTCTGTCTCTTCTATTTCTGTTGAGCTGGTATAACAGAAATTTAATAATTTTTTCTTCGCCAATGCATGAGTTTCTGTCAATAGTAAAATAAAATAGTTTATCAAATTAAACATTACAATAATTGTATAATATAACCAACCGAAAAATTTACGTGGCAGACAGTCGTGTTCTTCCCACGAATTTAAAGGTTTTTTTTGTGATAAAGCAAATTTAGACATGTTTTTGCCACCAGGCCAACAACAAATAAAACGCTTTGATATATGATCAACTTTAATCCAACTACAAGGTACCACTTCAATAGATTGTTCATTTAAAAATTCAACTATGGCAAATTTACTTTGATTGATTTTAATTTTGATTACAATACAATTTGCTTCTAAATAGGAATCTAAAAAATATGAGAGAAAATAAACATAGGTACACTAAAAATATATGATTTTTGTACAAATAATTCATCATCAAAAAATAATGTATAAAACTATCATAAAAATAATAAAATTAATTTACCGGTTATATCTTGAACCTGTCCAATTTTTTTATCCCAATTAAAATCGACTTAAACATTTTGTTCAGCTTTTTTAGTTCCATGTTCAGTTGGCCAATACCATTCGTACATTTTTCCAACTACAGGGATTCCTGACTCCTTATTTATTATCCATGACTTTGGAACGATTGTTAGGATGTTTTCATTGTTACCCGGGGAAACAATGATAAAGTACAAAATGGCATTCGTCATAATTAACTACTAAAAAAACTAATTCATTATAACCACAATATTATGTTAACATTATTTCTATTCTTAACTAAATATACCTGATTAACAATTCGTATGTAATAATGTACATACATTGAAAGTTGAATGTGGAATTATATTAGTAGTTGGAAAATAACAGGCTTTAAATTTAATACTATTCACATGATATAATTTTAAAGTAGACGATAATTTGCTACATTCATACATTCCAACAAACATAGATGAACATGGTAAATTATAAATTGGGACAACTTTCTCAAATATAGAACAAACTATAAATATGTCACCATTTCTATTTATGACGTTTTTAACTAGGCCCACTTTATTTGAGGCCATAATAATACAATCATCTCGTTTGTTAGACCTACGTTTTATATTTTCTATTCGTATGGTAAATGTTTTAATAAACAAAATTGAATACTGACTAACTGAATCACAAGAAATATCTTCAGGTAAAGGACCATTAAAATGATAACCATCTAAAATGGGATAATTAACTAATGATTTAAAAATAGAAGATTCACATGCACGTTCTTCAGTGATACGATTATAAAGTTGGGTTAAAGGAAATCGACCTGGTTGTACTATTTTTTTTTATATGTTGAAGATAATTTTCATATGGGAAAGAAGAAAAGTTATCTAAAACCCCATATTTTTTGGCATCTTGTGACAAATGAATAAGAGAATGTACATTATAGGAGACATTTCCGCGGCCATAAATCAGACAAAATGTTTTTACAAAATGCTTGCTTAAAGAATCAGCATACTCATTTTGAGTATAAACTGTAGTCTTGCAGCTTAATATACGCATAATGACATGGAATATAAAAAAATTGTTGTAAACAGGAATGCTAACTATGTCTTTAAAAAGGTAAGGTCCCGTGCATAATTTGTCTAAATTCAGTAGCCTTAAAAGTATTAAAATTGTTTAAATCATTTGGAATTCGAGCAAAGTCTGAACAGATCCATTTCTTAATAATTTTCATTTTTTGATTTATTGATATAACCTGGTCTTTAGACAACTTAATATAATTACAAGCATCTTCCACTCGAGTTCCTTTAAGAATAAACTGCAGTATTTTTTTCATTATCCCAAGGCAACACAGATGCATATAATCCAGTGGAATAAAAGAGATAAGTCCAAGACCAATTATTCTCAATAATGGGGACGTTCCTATGTGATGCTCTTCATTATAACGGTTTGTGAAAGACTCATCAGTCCGTAATTGAGCTCTATATCCAGGAAAAGAAAGGCTTCCTGATAAATATTCACCTTCTTCTTCACACTTTTCACATCCAAAGTACCCAGAATGTCCCTTTACTTGTTTTATAAATGCACGAGCAGGAGCGTCGGCAATTATACCTTTAATGCGGACATTTAAAATTAAATCATCTATTTGTAAACCATTTGTTAATATTTCATTAAGTTCTTCAACAAATTCAGATAAATATTCATTTACACTAGAAGGTTTTTTTATTCCAAAATATGAACCAACAATAAAAGGCTTTATAGAGTCATTTATACATAGACCGCACAATATTGGCCAAAATGAGGATCCTTTCTTATCTATTGGTAATCCATCAATATTGAACCATAATTCAATTACAGATAATTGATTCACATTTGGCTCAGTCTTATATAAATTAGTTAATCCATGCACAATACCAAAATTAATGTACTGACCACCACCAATAGATAAAATATTGATGTTATTTGATCTAGGAGTGGACAATAATGTTATGTACATTTTATGATATTAATATCATGATTGTATATATTTGTTTTACATAGCAGTTAAATTGTTAGTGTAATGTAAAAATTGTTATCGTACTGCACTTCAAAAATCTATAGTTCTATTACTTAATTACTGCTTTACCAAAATTTAAAAAATTTTAATTCTATATAAATAAGTATTTAGAATATTTATACATACATAACTATAATATATTCAAACAATAATTAATATAGGTACTTACAACTGTATAGTAAAGTGCAGTATAGTCAGCTGTGAATTTCCAATGGCACTGGCAATTTGGGCAGATTAGCACAAAAAACAAACAGCGTCTCTTATAATTTATAAACGAATACGATGGAGTATGGACGAAATGCTTCGTCACGCCAACGGCCAAAAGTCAAATCAATACAACGGCTTTAACGGCTCGTACATGGTACATCAGCATAGGCGATAGACCGTCGAACAAAGATGCTGTGAGGCGTGAGCGGGGAGGTAGTTGCTTCTAGAATATTCTACGCCGACAGCGCTGTCGGCGGACTAGTTGTACTTTCACACGACGGGTAAACCGACGGACCCCGCGTAGCTTACCCCGCCTACGAGGAAGTAAACGTTGTCTGATTACGGGTAAACAAGGATCTGACACACTATTAAATCGTGATCTGACATCATGTTTCAGAATTCAGATCATAGGTAAACGTAAATTTAACCGAATCAGCTGATCGAGTTTCGTAGTTTCGCTTCTATATTGTTCTATGAGTAATTACCAGATGTACAAAAAAATGTTTACCCAAATCGGTCGAGCCGTTACAGAGGAGTTCACAGTTTCACACACTAACACCGTGACACGAGATTTTATATATTTAAATGATTAAAAACTCAATCATTTTACATGGACTTATAAGCTCCCCACGGCTCTGTGTTCTGAAAATGATCTGGACCCTCCCCATGACAAATTCCTAAATACGCCACTGCCCACTGTGGGTAAACTAAACGAATATTTTTCGCCCTATATACACGTTTCTTCGACCAACCAATTATAAACGTACTGTCGACGTTAAATAAACGTAGTGTAGTAAGCCAGTTACTACTTAACAACACCATTGTAATATAATAGTTATTATACTATACTATAGATTAGCTATACTGTAATTCGGCATATATCGGATAATAGAAACGGAAATAAGGGTTCCTTCTGTTTATTAAATAATATTACATTTTAATGTCTTGTTTGAGAAACGGATATTAGGAACTCATTGAACCATATAATTGCTCTGTATACCACAATGTTCAATATATAAAAATATGAAACAGTAGAATGATTATTTTGATTACAACACTGTACGCAACGATAGTCATTATAAAAAAATATTAATATTATATTAAAAATGATTATATCAAATCGAATACACAGAATTATACTGGAAGTCATAAAATGCGTGGGCCGGAACGATGGTCACACACATCACATCCGTGAGTCGAGATACAGTAGCTATAGGCAAGGGGTACGGGGAACTTCATATATAAGGGAGCCCGAATCGGCCTGTTTTCAGACGTGTACTACCACCCATTAGTGCAAGCACCTTCACGCCACTCTGTACGAGCATATTTTGGACTTAGAAATATTATCAACAATATAATAAAATTCACAATAAAACAACAACTGTCTTTTATTTATTATCAACCACGACTACAACATCAGATAAATTGTCTGCGACCCGCAACGTTAATATCTCGGCAGCCACTTATCTGCTATTAGAACTACGATAGTAGGTACCAAGCTGTCGAGAACATTACACTGGCGCAGTCGAAAAAGGAGGTTCAAGGAGTTTCAAGACGAGGCGAGCAGTCAAAGCGGCGGATTTAAATTTCCAAAGGCGAGTCTAGCAGTCAAGGCGGCTACATTCAACTTCGGAGATCCAGTACCGACGCAGCGGCTACACCACGTCAAGCAGCTCCACGGAGGTAACAGTTGAGGTCTGATCAACCAAGGCGACTCCGGGATCAACGAACAGTTCAAGACGGGCCAGCAGTCAATCAAGAAAATGAACACAGCAGTGGCAACAACGTTATTGTGAGTATATTAATTAAGTGAAGATAGATAATTAAAATTAAAATTGTATAGCTTGAAGTGCACGTCTCACGTTGATACATATATATCAGCGTTTATTTTATACTTGGTGGTGGTGTAAAATATTAGGGAAAAATATTCGAATAAAATTAAATAAAGAAAAAAAATAGGAAACAAGCTTGGGAAGAACTATATACGTATTTTATGATAGACAGCTGTAGACTGATCTAGGGTTTTTATGGTAAATAGACGGCAAGGACCGATCTAAGATTTTTTTTATGATAGACAGCTGTAGACTGATCTAGGATTTTTATAGACGGCAAGGACCGATCTGAGATTTTTTGTGGTAGGCAGCAGGGACTGACCTAAGAATTTTATGGTATTTTGTGATAGGCAGCAGGGACTGACCTAAGAATTTTATGATATTTTGTGATAGACAGCGGAGACTGATCTAATAAATTAAAGTAGACAGCGATAGGCTGATCTAGGAAATTGATGCACGCGCGTAGCATTTTTGAAGTATATATGAGAATAATTGATTAAAGTGAAATATTGAATATTGAATTGAAATATAATTGTTGAGAGAATTTAAGTGATATATATTGAAAAAAAAAGAGATTTTGAATTAAAAGGCAGTAGATGACCTTATTAAAGTAATTGACGTCAAATTTTGAAAAGTTTTGAAAGAAAAAGAGAGAGATTTATTATAGGGGCCCTAGGATAAGAAATAGTATAACATTAATAAGAATAAGTTGATAGAAATAATTATTAGAAAAAAAAATTGTTAGTGTTTAAAAGATTAAATGGTAAAGCGCGTATTTTAGGAAATTAAATCATTTAGGAAAAATTAGTAATAATACTTTTAAAGTCTATAGTCTATAAAAATAGGGGATAGGAAGTCGAATATTATTAGAGGGATTTACGGAGTAGCTAACCGGGGAATTTTTTCGTTATAATATTCGAGCGTAGTACGAGCGCGTACGCATAAAAAAAAAAACATCGCGGAACAGGGCGAGGGAAACGGGTGAGGGGATACCGTATCGAAATTTAACATGCGTAACATAGGCGGTCGAACGTTTTACGTGTTATTAGATAGGTACTCATCCATGTCCAACGTACGACGAGCGTTTACGTATATTTCATTTTAATATTTGTGCATGATATTTATTTTATAAGTAATAATTTTTACGTATTATTAATTTTGGTGACGGTAGTTACGTATTATTAGTTTACAAATCAATAATAGTATATACATGTAGAGTAAATACTTTTTGGTAATTACTCACGCGGATAGGATATTAATAAATTTAGTAGATATAATTTATAAGTACCTAGTAGATATAATTTATTAAAAATTATATATATGTAATGTTTAGATAAATATATGTCAGAATCCGATAGTTCAGATATTGATACTAGTTCTGCGGACAGTTCAATAAAAGTTGAAAATTATAAATCTAGGAAAGAATTAAAAGAGGCAGTTTTAAAAGACGCTGTAAAGAAAGAATTTTTAGAACAAACTAGGAAAAACATAGTTAAAACTGTTAGGAAAAATTTAGTAAGAACACATAGTTTAACAGAACAGATAGGTACCGCGCCACGGAAACAAACCGTAGGTCGGTTAGGTACTAGGTCAGACTCAAGCGTAATTCACGTGCAGTTAGAGTCAGTGGTTAAGAAAAAAATGAGTAAAATGGATTTAGATAAAGCAATTGCTATGATACCTATTTGCACGGGCAAAAAGGACGTAGCCGAATTTATAAATATTTGTGAAATCGCAATTAAAGAAACAACGGAAGCAGATACACCGATATTATTAAAAATAATTACTTCTAAGTTAACGGGAAATGCGTTAGAAGTAACAAAATATCGAAATTTAGAAACATGGGGAGCAATAAAAACAATATTAGAAGGGGCATTCGAACAAAAAGTATCGGAGAGGGCCCTATCAATAGCTTTAAACACGGCACGTATGGCCGAGGGAGAAAGTGTAGCAAAATTCGCTAGTAGAATCGAAGAGTTGTATTATAAACTCTGCGCGGCAAGTACGATAGGTCTAGCTCAGGCCGAGGCAGATATAGTGAAAAAACAAACTAAGAAACAGGCAATGATCATATTTATGACAGGGTTACCTCATCACCTATATACAGTATTGAAAAGTCGAAATCCCAGTACATTGGAACAATGTTTCAAAACGGCGATCGATGAGATGCTCGAATATGAGTCAAAAGTAGAAATGGATAAGTTGCAGAGACAAATCGGTAATGGAAAACAGGCAGACGTCAATAACGAGGAAAAACGACAAAATGGTGGTAATACAAATAACGCAGTTAATCGCGGAGGAAACGGTAATTCAAATCAAAGCAATAGAAATAACAATTTCAACGGGTATAACAACCGATATGTTAATCACAACAACCGCAATAACTATGGGAATAATAATCAGAGCGGATATGGCTCACACATGGTTAATCGCGGCGGTCAACGAGGCGGAAACGGCTATGGACGGAATTTCAATGGCAATAAAGTACAACAAAATAATATTAACCGAGGCACCGGATGCTACACTTGTGGTAGATCAAATCACATAGCACGAGATTGCTGGAGCAATCGACCTAATGCGCAACAAAATACGTATAACAATAATCGTGTAAACGGCACGCGCCATGCGGACAACAGCAATAATGTTCGTAGGGACAATAACAATACTCAGGGCATACTTTGCAGTTACTGCAATAAGATAGGTCATGAAATTTCAAGCTGTTATACAAAACAGAAAAACGAAAGAAGCACGTCGGGAAACGCCAACGGACCATCACCAGTGGGAGTCAGATTGGTCCAAGAAATAGTTCAAGACCCACACACAGGATTTTCCACATCACAGCAAAATTAATAGACAACCACATTACTTTAGAATCACCCAGTTTTAATAAGAATCAAATTAAATTATTAGTCGATACTGGGGCGGATCTAAATATAATTAAAATTAATGCATTAAAAGGAAACACTGAAATTAACGAAAACGAAAAAATTTATTTGAAAGGCATCAATGAAAAAATAGTTTCTACAATAGGAAAAACAGAAATAGAATTAATAATTAATAATGAAGCATTCGAAACACAATTTTATGTTGTAAACAATATTTTTCCGATTCTGGCAGACGGAATTATTGGTAATAAATTTCTAATAGATAATCATGCAGTAATAGACGTTGCTAATAACACGCTAACAATAAATAATAATAAAACCGGAAGCGATAGTGACATCTGTTTTACATTAAAACCGCGCTCAGAGACAATAGTACAAATCGATATACCGGATACAGAAATGAATAATAAAAATATTTTAATTAATAAACAAGAATTAATACCGGGCGTATATTGCGCGAATATTTACAATACAGTCAAAAACAACAAAACTACAATAAGCATATTAAATATATCTGAAAAGACACAGGAAATAAATGTAGGTCAAGTGCGTAATATTTCATACGACACGGATGTTTTGACGGATAGCGTACGGTGTATAAACACAATTGACACTGAACGCTCGCGTCGGGTCAGGGCGTTGATACGTACTGATCATCTTCAAGTTCACGAATATAATTCGATAATAAAAATATGTGAACATTACGCGGACATTTTCTATTTAGAAGGGGATAATCTTACGTGTACTACGGCAGCAGAACACGTAATAAAAGTTCCTAAGGATTTGAAACCGATTTATAAAAAACCATATCGTTTACCGTTTTCACAACAACCGGAGATAGAAAAACAAATAGGACAAATGATGAAAGATGAAATCATAGAAAGATCAATGAGTCCGTTTAACGCACCATTAATATTAGTCAAAAAGAAGGAGGACGCCTCGGGAAAACAAAAATTCAGAATAGTTATCGATTTTAGCGCAACTTAACAAAAGTCTGAATTCGAAATTAAATAACCTAACACCAGAATTCATAAAAAATTATATTTTGCGTGGAGATAAAATAAATGTAGTGGTATTGTTTGGGGGATCATACGATAGGAATATTTTAAGTAGACTAGGGTTAGGACATATAGAAGTTCTAAATATCAGATGCTATGATTTGAATTTCGATGGGGACTTCTACATGATATTAGAAAAATTAAAGGGAAAAATAACTGAAAGAATTTTCGAATTTAATGTAGGAAGAATCCAGAAAAAGGGTAGGCTATTGAACTTAACGGAAGCGCATAGCGGCGTATGTACACAAAAACATAAAATAACATACGCTCACGACCCAAAGACTGATGTGAGATTTACAAAATGTATATTTAACAGAATGGTTAATGAATATGGGTACCAAAATTTGGTGAAACAATTCCAACCTATATAGACAATACCACGCACCTAGCACCACGTTGTAGAAATATAATTTTTTTGCGAATTTATAAATTTTATTATAGCAAATAACAAAGTAGCTTAATTAACACACTAAAGTAAATATATATAGAAAAAAAAATAACGCTAGATATTAATAATTAACTAACAGAATACCACAAATAGTAATTTTAATTTCATTAATTTCAGAAAAACAAAAGAGAAAGAAATAGCATTAGGAATCGGGCGGTAAATAATAGGGGCATATTTTGTCTATTTTATTGGAGACTGACAAATGGTGCACTATTATGCACCGAACGGTTTGACCACTTAAGGGAAATGTTGGAGTTTGATCGTTTGGTGATTGGTTGGGAAAATCGTGTGAATAGTAGATTTTTTTAACGGGATCACCAAGGGACCAAATGGCCATAATAACTCACAATAAGAAATTACAAAATCTTATTAGTTTAGCCAGTGTCGCGGGAGGATGCTTTGAATTGCAGCACACTCTGGCGACACGGGTTCAATTAGCAAGATAAGATCATTACGAAAACAGAATAGTATAGAATCGATTTAATACTAGTCTTGATCATGTAATAAAACTTGAATACAATAGTTTATTGTTGGTCTGGACTTGTAGTAAAAAGATACAATCTAATTACAGTATAGGGTTAGTAATATTAACTAGGCATAAGATATAATGATATAGCGATTAATGGAAAATATATATATAGAAGCAAACGTAAACGTAGAATGAAAAAAAAAGAAAGTTAGGAACATAATAGCATGTATTGGCGTAAATAACATGGTGATGGAATAATAAATATATTAATCTAATTTATTTAAAATATAATTAACCGGTAATGGAAAATAAAATATAGTAAACACCACTATTTTATCATATATATATATATTGCACGAAAAAAAAAAAAATATATTGTAATAGATTTTAAGAATTCATGTTATATTAAAATATTATTACACATATTATATTAACACTAAGATAAGATTATTGATGTAAACAAAAAACACAAAAAAAGAATATATTGTTAATCACATAAGATACTAACCTAGATAATAAGCAAAATATATACTGTAATATTGTGAATCATAATCTGTATTCTGTCAATAATAATTAATATGGTGAAATGTACCATATAATTATAATGATGTATTTAATTTAAAACATAAAATGTAAACATGTAATAATTGAATGTAATGTAATAATTGATATATGTAAAATTTGTAATCATAGGAAAGTGCTTGAACTAATGGAGGAAGTTTGAGTTAATTTTTCTCATTTTAAACGATAAAAATCAACTTTTAAAGGGGGAGATGTAGTAAGCCAGTTACTACTTAACAACACCATTGTAATATAATAGTTATTATACTATACTATAGATTAGCTATACTGTAATTCGGCATATATCGGATAATAGAAACGGAAATAAGGGTTCCTTCTGTTTATTAAATAATATTACATTTTAATGTCTTGTTTGAGAAACGGATATTAGGAACTCATTGAACCATATAATTGCTCTGTATACCACAATGTTCAATATATAAAAATATGAAACAGTAGAATGATTATTTTGATTACAACACTGTACGCAACGATAGTCATTATAAAAAAATATTAATATTATATTAAAAATGATTATATCAAATCGAATACACAGAATTATACTGGAAGTCATAAAATGCGTGGGCCGGAACGATGGTCACACACATCACATCCGTGAGTCGAGATACAGTAGCTATAGGCAAGGGGTACGGGGAACTTCATATATAAGGGAGCCCGAATCGGCCTGTTTTCAGACGTGTACTACCACCCATTAGTGCAAGCACCTTCACGCCACTCTGTACGAGCATATTTTGGACTTAGAAATATTATCAACAATATAATAAAATTCACAATAAAACAACAACTGTCTTTTATTTATTATCAACCACGACTACAACATCAGATAAATTGTCTGCGACCCGCAACGTTAATATCTCGGCAGCCACTTATCTGCTATTAGAACTACGATAGTAGGTACCAAGCTGTCGAGAACATTACAGTAGATACACCACGTAAGGTAAACGAATATAGCTCTACCTATCTTAAACGAAAAATAAACGAATATTTTTCGTCCTATTTACACGTTTCTTCGACCAACCAATTATAAACGTACTGTTGACGTTAAATAAACGTAGTCTTACCACGGAAAATATACAAATATGTATCAACGTATTTTAAACCTAATATATTCGTATATCCTTACACGTATATCGATGTAAGTTCGACCAACCAATATTACACGTATGATCGACGTTAATTAAACGTAGTTTTACAACGGAAAATATACGAATATGCATCAACGTATTTTAAACCTAATATAATCGTATATCCTTACACGTAAATCGATGTAAGTTCGACCAACCAATAATTACACGTAGTATCAACGTATATTATACGAATATTAATTACGTACACACGTAATATATATACACCAACATTATCCTTAGTATACACGTATATTATACGTGCTGTATTTACTGGGAATACTATATAGTATATAAACGTGGTATAAGTATTTAACTAAATATAATAATATAATTTATAAAATATCAAAAGTACTTACGTCGATGATCAGCTGCTGTATACTCGAATATCAATCGAACAAGCACACTTTACACTACCGTACGTTACTATAATATACTATATAAGCTTATACTATATTATAATATAAGCTTATATAACTTATAGGCGAGCTTATAGGTGAATACAAAAACAAGTAGGTACTTATAATAATATAATTATTATTAAACTTTTATTTAAATTCAAACATCGTCATTACTCTTTAAACACAAAAGTAGTAGTAATTTGGGGAGTCTGAGTTAATTTTTACGGGGAGATGAAAAAAGTTCAAGGGGGAAAGTCCCCCTTGCAGTACATTTGATCACCGTATACCTAAAAATTCTAATATGTATGGTTGGGGAGTCTGAGTTAATTTTTACGGGGATATGAAAAATGTTCAAGGAGGAAAGTCCCACTTGCAGTACATTTGATCACCGTATACCTAAAAATTCTAATATGTATGGTTGGGGAGTCTGAGTTAATTTTTACGGGGAGATGAAAAACGTTTAACCAGGAATGTATGCCTTACAGTGTAACCAATATCCCTATAATTTTCTTGGGAAAAAATCAAAACGATTTTTTATTTGGCAGACAAGATATTATTGAAAACATTTAGCCAGTTATTATCGAACCGTTGTACAATCAAGTTGTGTTATTTTTTTTTTTTTTAGTAAATTATCTTATTCATTCGATTTTTTTTCCAACCAATTATTTTTAGTTTTATTAAAAACCATGAATTTACAGAAGTTTTCTAACGATTTTCCTTCGTTGGTTTATTTAATAAGACATAATTCGTATCCAGTACATTCAGATTTTACTACATTTTTATCGAGATTAAAATCGTATAATTCATTTCCACCTACTTTGTGTCAAAATAAATATTCGCTATCTGAGGCCGGATTTAAGTATTCAGGAACTGCTGACATTGTCGAATGTTTTTGTTGTGGACTGGTCTTACAAAAATGGACCAAAGATGACATTCCGTTTGTTGAACACGCAAAATGGAATCCTAAATGTATATTTGTTTTACTTTGTAAGGGTTATGAATTTATAGAAAATGTAAAAAACGAATATTTAAAATCTACACATGTTTGTGATTGTAATCAGTCTTATTCATAGTATGTTATTTTACTTGAAGAAATTAATTACACTTCAATAAATTGTAATCATTTAAAAAATAAATATTGTATTAATCAACTTAAATGTGTTAATAATTGATTTTATATGTCGTGGACCTGTAGCCGAGTAGAATAATGCGTCAAGTCATAATTAAATATAGTAGGTTTAAAATTCAATAAAGTTACAGGTTCAAAGATCCAGGTAAGTATCCCCTCTCTACGCGTTATTTGATTTGGTTTCATGGTCACTTTAGTTTTTATATCAATTTCAACCACATAAGTTTTGTATATAATAATACAGGATTCAAGTAATATACTCAGTTTTCAAATATGTGTGTTGTAAGGATCATCCGTTATTTTATTCCACGTTATTTAAAATTAAAATATTTTTTACATTTATGCGTTTTTTTAAAAAAAATTATCAAAAAATCGACTATATCAGAAAGAACACGTAGCAGTACAATATGATTCCAATTGTTGTTTCAAAGTCAGTAATCGATATACGACCTCTTAGCAAGAAAAGTGCAACTGTTGGATTTTTGGTTGATAAAAATATGTTTAATGTTATTATATTACTCCAATGTAATTTCACAAAAAAAATGATAATGGTCGATTTAATACAGTGGTATACACTAATTTCGGATTCAATTTATAGCTCAATAACTAATAATCTACATACTAATAATTGTAAACGTATAAAAATAACAGATATCATGTATTATTCAGTTAATTTAAATCAGCTTACTATCAAATTGTATGTTAATAACCAATTTATCACGTTATCATATAATGATCTCCATCGAATAAAAGAATTACAAGAATGTATAAATTCGTATATTGTTGAAAAGCAGAAAAAGTTGGTTTCATATAAGTCAACTTTTGATACAGTGTATTCATTAATTAAATCAAGCATTAATATTCTACCATTATCTTGTCAGCGAAATGATTTTACAAACCAGTATATACAAAATTTTGATTTTAGCAATTATTTTGTACAGAACGAGGATTTTAGTTTTATGTATGAAATACTTCAATTCCACAATAATTCACCATCAGATATAATATTAAATGATATTAAAATATAACGTTGCGATCTACGACTGCTTTATCATCAGCTGCAGCAGCAGGTTGTTTACGAGTTGCGATCATACAGCTGCTGACTATTGTTATATTATAACAATATTATATTATATGACTATTATTAATTTTTATATTGACAACCTTTGTGTTTTTAGTGCTATGATTTATTTCTGTAAGTATTGCACATAATCATAACATTATACTTTTCTAACATTATTTTTTTTTTTTTTTTTTACTCTTTAAACTTTATACTATTAATAATATTACATTAATACTAAATAAAAATTACCAATATTATTGTAAAAATAGAAACAAGATTAATTATTTTATTATAATGTTACTATTTTTATTATACAATCATTAAATTATAAATGTTTATAATTTGCAATATTGATAATATAGTATATACATTTAAATTGTTGTTAATTTATTTTTTAGTATTTTTAATAATTTTTTTCTTAGGATCTGCTGAAAACCGGTCCAATATTTCACGAACAACGTCATTGATTTTGTTTGAAATGTTCGAATCTTTTGTATCTCTAGTAGATGTATGAATTTTAATACTAGCTTCCGCATGTTTCCATCTAGTATAAAAATTCACTTTTTATATTTTTTATTTTAAACATGTTATAGTCCATAGTTTTTTACTAACCTTTCATCTGACGGAATATCTTGAATTGTACTAATTTTGTAATGCTGAATAACATAGTAGTCTTCACAGTGTGGTGCAACAGGGCATTTAAAAGTGTATGAATTATTTCCTTCCTTCATTGTTAATGTGTTCAATACATCATTTTCAACTTTCCCTTTTGATATCAAATCCATAAAAATATCCTTGTATGATTCCGATTGCTGATATATGAAATAAAGTAACATTTCAATTGATATTAAAAATGTGTGTGTGTGTGTGTGTGTGTGTGTGTGTGTGTGTATGTGTGTATAATATTTTAGAATTTACTGATTTTTGGTTTAACAGGTTTTACTGAATATGAACTTTCCTGCTATTATTTAATAAAATATCAATATAAATATAAAATTATGTTTTGTATCTATTATAATAAATGTACACACACACACACACACACACACAAACACAATCAAATGGGAATACTTACATCTTCATTTGATGAGCTTTCGTCAGTAACATTGGTATATGAAGACATTGTATTTTTACCTTTAATAAAAATTTACGAGTTAAGATTTTTAATATACTAGTTTTTAAAACTTGTACCAGATCAAAATATATTACTTGTTATGTAGTCTTGTAGCGGTTTTGTAATGTTGTGAAGCGACGACGCATCAAGTCTAGTAAATGATGTTGAGATTTAACACTGTCTATAATCAATGCATGCCGACTGCTTATATACAATCTAATAAGGTTGTATGAGTGTGTAAGTCATGTGTAAGTCACAGTGTATGAGATAATTATAGGTATAAATAAAATAAATGTAGTGTACTCATTTTGTTTTAGGCTTTCCACATTTAATTAAACATAAAGGTCCTTTGACCAGATTACCTATGATAATTTATAATTTTAAATAACTTTTACACATATATATATAATGAAAAAATGTCTGTTTGCAGTTTAATATTATGATGTGGTGTAATATTGCATGGTTATTTTATTATCAGGTAAACTGGTCTGATTAATTAGGTATAAATAAAATAAATGCAGTGTACTCATTTTTTTTAGGCTTTCCACATTTAATTGAACATAAAGGTCCTTTTATCAGATTACCTATGTTAGTTTATAATTTTAAACAACTTTTGCATAAATATACATATAATGAAAAAATGTCTGTTTGCAATTTATAATCAGTCTAATATTATGATGTGGTGTAATATTGCATGGTTATTTTATTTTCAGGTAAACTGGTCTGATTAATTAGGTATAAATAAAATAAATGCAATGTATAATTGTGTTGCACATTGTCATCATTTGATTAGATTACCCACTTTATTCAATAATTAGTAATGATTTTTTATATTTGTAAACTTTTTATCTACATATTAATTCCAATTTTTTATAAAAAAACATCAAGACCTATGTATAATAACTGCATCAGCATGTCATCTAATATTAGAAATTTATTAACTAGTGCTAATGTGGTTCAATGATGTTCTGTATATTTTCAATAAATATGATAGTATATATAAATATAGATTCATTTTTCATTGAACTCTAGAGTTTGTTAGGTCTATGATTACAGTTATATAACTAATTCTTAAATAATCTGTGTAGGGTAAAGTATACAGTTTTTGGCACTCTTGAGAAAAGTGTATATTTGATTCCATGATATTTCAGACTTAAACATAGTTAAAACTTGTATTATCATTTTCAATGATTTAGCAAATTGTTATCAATTTTACCTTATGATTATTATATATAAATATTAAATACTTTTTTTTTTATTTACCATCAAGTATAAAAAAACTGAAAATTATAGTTATTGGCACCTAAAATTGTGTTATTGGTTTTATAATTTCTGTTATTGGCATCCTCTTAAATTATGTATGTAATTTAATAGTTTTACCGATTCATTTGGTTAAATTAATAAATAAAACTACCTACTTATACTATATTTTAGATAGATAGTTACTACTACTTAGGTATAACAAATAATAATTAGAAAACACATATAGGTATAAGCACCAAACAAAGTTTAAACTACACCTAACTGTAGAAAAATATACATATTTAGTTTATAATTCTTAATAAAACAACTAATGAACTAATTAATTGTGTTGTAAAGATATTTTATAATTTATTATTTAACTACCTATTTGCTTCAATTAGGTAACTCATTCTAAAATTCATAACATTTTATTTAATCACAATATGTAGTACTCTATTGTGGTTAGGAATCAAACAGATGCCTATTATAAAAAACTAAAATTAGTACATCTAGCAGCAATAATAATTATGCTAAACAACTTTAATAAGCAGGTACCTAATAGTTTAGTTAAAATATTTGATTATAATAAGAAGAAATAATAAAATACATTTTAAAGTTTAAAATATTTATTTGGTTATAATTAAAACAGTCTTATGTTTTATTATCACTCATTTAAGTATTATCATTTTCTTTTGACTTTATAGTTCACAATTAAATAAAACACAATTAAATTATTTAAGTTTCATACTTAACAAAATTTAAAAATATTAACAATATAGAACTTAATAAACTAAAAACAATTACATGATTTAATTTGTATAACAAAATATAAAAATATTAACAGTTTAGAACTTAATAAAGTAAAAAAAACAAAGTTTTTGATTATAATAAGAAGAAATAATAAAATACATTAGGTACAAAGTTTAAAATATTTATTTACCTAGTTATAATTAAAACAGTCTTATGTTTTATTATCACTCATTTAAGTATTATCATTTTCTTTTATAGTTCACAATTAAATAAAACACAATTAAATTATTTAAGTTTCATACTTAACAAAATTTAAAAATATTAACAATATAGGACTTAATAAACTAAAAACAATTACATGATTTAATTTGTATAACAAAATATAAAAATATTAACAGTTTAGAACTTAATAAAGTAAAAAAAAACAAAGTTTTTGATTATAATAATAAAAAATAATAAAATACATTAGGTACAAAGTTTAAAATATTTATTTACCTACCTAATTATAATTAAAACAGTCTTATGTTTTATTATCACTCATTTAAGTCTTAACATTTTCTTAAATTTAAAAGTCAACAATTAAATTAAACACAATTAAATTATTTAAGTTTCATACCTACTCAACAAAATTTAAAAATATTGACAGTATAGAACTGAATAAAAAATCTTAATATATTAAACTAAAAATATATAAATCACATTGGTGTGATGGTTAAATTTTTTTGGCAGGAGTTACATATAAATAAAATTGATTCCTCTAATCCTTCATTACAGATTTCGTTTCTATCTAAACATTTTAGATGATAAATGTATGAACAAAACTCACAAGTCAAACCATTTTCAACATCATTTAAACTATGCCCACATGCAAAACACAGTCCAGTATTTTTATAAACACTAGAAGAACTTGACTTATTACTACATTCATCTGTGTTTAACGTCAAAACATCAGAAAATTGTTTTGTCTTAGAATTTTCAAAAAGTCCACTAGTGATAGTTTCAGCTGGTTTTTTATTTGAAGCCAATGGTTTAAAAATATTTCTGACAACATTTTTTCTTGAAATGTTTTTAGTTACAGGCACAATTTTAGTTTTAGTTACAGGCACAATTTTAGTTTTAGTTAATTTATTCTCCAGTCTTTGTTTTTTCCTGTTTTCTTTTTGTTCAATAATGCTTCTTTTTGATTGTTCTTTTTTTTCATACAGTCTTTGCCACTTATCAGAAGAAATAACAAATGGAACCCGCTCAGTATTTCTCTTACCCTTACGTTCTGGAGTTATTGGCCATATTAGACAAGTGTCAATTGGAGACACCTGAAGTTTTTTTATGTTAGCACGTGGTGTGATAATTTTGTCTTCTTGCAATACATTTTTATCAGTTGTAATTGAAATATCAATATTATTATTTTCTGGTAAAATAACTGCACTTGTACTCTGTTCAACATAAATATCATTTTGATCTACACAAAATATATTACTATCGTGATTGCTGTCATCTAGAAATAGACTATCAATTATAATATCATTGTCATGTAGATTTTCAATTATAATACGATCTTGATGTAGATTATCAATTATAATATCATCGTGATGTAGATTTTCAATTATAATACGATCTTGATGTAGATTATCAATTATAATATCATCTTGATGTTGAATACTAATTTCACCTTCGTTATTTGACTTCTCTTTTAAAAAATTGTACACATTAATTAGTGCTTGCAATTCTTTAGATATAGGTGTAATTTCTATAGAGTCATTAATAGTATTACATTTTGTTACAATTTCTGGACCAATAATATCACACAATTTATCAAAGTTCAAATTATTTTCAGTCAAACAAGGCTCATCGACTGCAGCTACTAGATTTTTGCCAAGACATTTATCAAAATTTATATTATTTGGATTCCATGGGTATAGTCCACAAGCTCTAAATCCATTTTTTAGAATGTCTGGTGTAATGGTTTCTTTAATAACATTTTGTAAAATTGGAGCAAAATCTACTTTAGTTACAGCCGCCATTGAACAATTTTGTTTCCTCCACTCAAATATTCCTTTTTTCCAACCTTCTTTGAGTGGGCGAAAAGCAGCTACGTCGGCTGGCTGTAATATCCTAGTAGAATTAGGGTATAGTGCAACTAAAATAATTTGTAAGTCAGAACAAAGTGTACTGAGTTGATATGTGAGATGACTTTTATGGCCATCAACAAATAAAATTACAGGTAGTTTTATGTTATTTTGTAGTAAAAAAAGATGAAAAATATTAGCAATAAACTCATAAAATGTTTCTGATTTCATCCAACCACTGTCAGACAGACCAATTCCCCAGTTAGACGGTACTGAGTTCAAAATATTTTGAGGAATTCTCTTGTAATTATATACAACCATCGGGTAACACATCACTCCAGCTGCACTAAATACAAACATAACGGTTAAATTTTCTTTTGAATTCCCTACTGAGACTTCATATACATCTTTACAGCCCTTGGGAGCTAAAACTGCTTTTGTTTTGGGACACAAGGAAAATCCTGTTTCATCGCCATTAAAAATTCTTGTTGGATCACTCAATATATCAAATAAACCTTCTTCTTTTAAATACTGTTTAATACCTTCAAACCATTTTTTTATATCCTGTTCACTAATACAGGCACTTGCAGCTGTCACATGTTCGCTTGTCCTGACAGATATATTTGGATGACGCTTCATGAAAGATTTGTACCATCCAATACCTATAAAAAGAATATGGTGATAATAATATAAAAATTTATTTAAAATCACAAAATTACCAGGATAATTATTTTTAAAAATAGTAGTTCGCTCATTTTTGTCCAGATATTGTTTTACACTAATTAAAAGATCATCTTTTCTTTGAGGAAATCCTTTTCGACTACTTTCCAGTATCCATTTTTCTAATGTTTTTTCTTCTTCCTCGGATAATACTGGAGCTGGTCCACATGACACTTTTTGATCAGGATTTTTAAGTCTGTGTTGTAATGTAGATCTTGATACAGAAAACTTTTTTGCTGCAGACTTTTTCGACATACCTTCATTAACTACTGCTTCAACAGCAGCAGTCAAATTTGACTGAGAAAAATGTTCTCTTTTTTTTGGCATTTCTATAAATAACAATAACACATTATTGTTTAAGAATAAGCAATATTTAATGACCAGTCAAGTTAAATTTTACTCAGGTTCTATACTTTTTAAAGTAAGTGCCAATAAATAAATTAATACATTTTATGTCCATTTCAATAATTGGCACCCTATGCCAATAACAAAAAATTCCAATATATACATATCAGTTATTGGCATACCAATTTTTCTCAAAAATAATAAAAATAAATTATTGAATATTGTATTGATTGATGAAAAATGTTCTTAGGAACTGAAATATACATCATGCTAATACTTAGAGTAGTTATAACTTAATTTAGAGCTTATTTCCTAAGTATAGTCTACTAATAAAAACAGTAAATTCTTACCAAATATTTGAGATCTCTGAGACGATTGAAAACTTTGATAATAACTAAATTAACGATATATTATTATCGACGGGAACATTTGATTACACGACATAATCAGTTTAGCCAGATATATAAAAAAAAAAATCATTTAAAAGTGAAAATGCTCATTAATTAAAAATAAAATACTTTCGTAGTGCCAATAACTATACCAGTGCCAATAACTGTACACTTTACCCTATGTATCAATTCATTTTTTAACTACTACCTATTCAACGTGAACGTGCAATTCAAGATTTGTTCAGCAAACAAGTAGATTAATACCTACTATTATAAGTAAGTTATGAATCAAATAAAAATAAATATGTTTAACGCATAATTTTTAAATTTCAGTGAAATAAAAAATCAGATTAATAATGAAATATAAAATATAACTAATTCTCAAATATATACATATATATGTATATGTCAATTCATTATTTTTACTACAGCCTAATCAACGTCGACAAACTGAACACACATTAACAATTGAAGATTTGTACCATAATCAAATGAATCATATCAACAATAATATGTAAGTTAAATGTTAAATGATTAATAAAATATAAAATAACATAATATTAATTTTTTTTAATAATATAAAATTTGAATAAAATAAAAATATTAATAATTCAGTGTCTATATCATGATCAATTTCAAATAAAATTAGTATAAAAAAAAAATAAACTTAAAAAATGTGAAAATTATTGTAAAAAATATTATTTTATTTTTTAATAATATATTATAGGTTAACTACTGTAACTGGTATGAGACCATACATAAAAACCGAGTATAAATTGAAATAAACTAAATTATTATAATGTATTTTAATCAATACAAATAAAAAAATAAATATTATGTTTGTGTTTTTACTTTTTTATATACTATATTAAATAGATGAAAATATAAAATACTTATGTTGAATATAAATGTTTTATATTTTCAGACAAAAACTGAAAAATAAAATAATAATTATTGATTTTGAATTCACAAATTATCGGCGTACTGATTTCATACTTATTTCTGCAGCAATATCACAGACTCATATTAAATCAAAAATTGAACGTATGCGAGGTCGACCTTTGATAATATCGCCTGATGGAAGAATAACATTAATGAATAATTATACCTATTTGAAAACTAGAAATTTGTTACTAAACATTTTTGAAAAGAAACCAGATCAACTTCAAACTATACTGAATGAATTAAATTTAGCTATGGAAACAAAAACTTCGAACTTAACCAAAAACTATTTAAAAAACTATCTTAATTTTAAAAATCAAAATTCAATTATTTTACTATGGAATGGTAGTTCAGATAAAAATATTTTATTGAGATTAGGTCTTAATACCTATATAATGTTGAATATGACTGCATACGATACTGATAATAATAAAATATTTAATTTAAAATTAGTTAATTTTCAAAGTAATGAAACTATTTTAAGCTATAAATTAGGTTATATAAATAAAAATGGCAGATATTTATCATTGAAAGAAACTCATGATTTAATTTGTGATCTTAACCATGATATTACTTTTATACACGACGCAGTTAATGATGTAATATTAACGAAATGTATTTTCAATTACTTATGTTCAAAAAATAATTATCAGAAAATTTTAAGTAAAGTATGCATTGCACTTTAAAATTGAAAATTAACCTTTATCTATAGAGTTATACCTAACTTAATATTTTAACATGAATATATTATAAATATCACTATCATAAATCTTATTCTATAAAATCGCAAGAAAAACAGCTGATCTATAGGGAATTCATGGAGGATCTCATGGTTGAAAAAATTAAACACCGCTCCGTTTCCCCAGTCCGCCGGACCCATCCCATCGATTCCCTATAGCGCGACCAATCGCGTACCTTCGCAGCGGCGGCGGCGGTCGGTTTTTAAACGTTTTCAAAAAACGTTACGCTTTTTACGCTGTTTTTCGACTTTTAGACATTTTCACATATAGTTCGTTTCTTTTAAAAGCCGCGTGGTTTGTACGCGATATCGGTCCATAGCCATCGCAATCGACGCCAGCGTAGGTCGTTATTATCGCTTTTCGTTTCGTCTTTTCAATTGCCGTTTGTGCTCTATTTATTAAGTTTATTTCTTTTGAACCCCGTGAATATGCGGTTTGTACACTTAAAAATTCGCGTTCACGAAATGTCAGTCGGTCTTCGTTCCAACGCACAAGTGCACAGTAAATATATACTGTTTTTTTTGTTTTGTTTTTGATTCAATAAATATTGCATTATGTGATTGTAGACGTATTATTCGGTCCTTAATAACGTAGCTGGTATATTGCTTAACGTAAACACAATTAAATGTATTATTAAACACAAATAAATGTATTATTCAAGCATACATAATAACGGTCAGATAAGTGAATAAAATACAATTAAAGTTTAAACAGTGTGTAGAATTATGTATATCGAATATATTGGTTTACGTCGCTCCGTATACACACAGCTTAATTGTTGAAGTTTTGACCATGATATGCATCACAAACTGTGGCTCGATAGGTTAGGCGTAGGTTCCCCAAACATGGGATGATAGGTAGGTCCGGGTTCGAAACCGTCGTAGCTCTCTTCGGGCGGCAACGACTGTACCGTGTATTCTATGGCACGGCCGCCCGAAGATTGACTTTTTTGCATTTTTTTTCACTTTATATTTCATAAATAATATAATAATATACATGTTAATTTTACATTATATGACTGTATATTATATATTATGTACCTATATGTTATTTAAATTATTAGGAATTTAACTCATATTATTTTCTTTAAATTGTCTTTATTTTTCGTAAGTTATTTCGAATGTTGTGTGATTGGGTTTTTGGAAAATACTATTTTTTCTCTTCACTTATAGAAGCTATATACTAGACTTATTTTCTGCAGCACATTGTTCGCTATCCGACTAAGTCGGATAGCCTACCTAGCTGACGAACTTTAAAGTTAATAGATTTTGACTTGATATGACTGACTTTCTAGACACTCCAACACGGTTTTCGACTTTACACTTTTTACATAAGAAAAACTATCGGACATGCGACGGCACATACCTACCATTCAATCCGCCGTAGACGGATTGCTCATTTTAGTTTCGTCTTAGACGGTGATGACTGACTTCCTTAACACTTAAACATGCAGGTTTTTGAATTTTTTTTTTTTTGATATAATTATATATACATTACAGGTACATGTTTATATGTATTGTATTGGTTAATATAATATTATGTATCTATATGTTATTTTTTTTATGAATTATAATAAATAGGTACAATTTATTATAGTTATAGTTTGTATTTTTCCTAAATTATTTCGTAAGTTGTATGATAGGGTTTTCACTTATAGCCGCCCAACGTCAGGTCTGCAATCCACCGCAGGTGGATTGCCTACTTGATATGCTGTAGCACATTGTCCGCGATCCGACGAATTCGGATTGCCTACCTAGGTGGCTAATTGGATGTTAATCGATTTTGACTTGAGATGACTGACTTGCTAGACAATCCAACTCGGGTTTTGACTTTACACTATTTACATAAGAAAGAGCCACCGGACATGCGACGGCACATACCACTCTATCCGCCGCAGGTGGATTGCTTATTTTTGTTTTGTCTTAGATGGGTAATGACTGATTTGCTGGACACTCTAACATGCAGATTTTCGAATTAACATTTTCTTACACGTACAAAAAAAGCACCGGACATACGCTGGGGGGTAGTATCATCATTGAATTGCCGGTTTTCATGGGTCATGGGAGATTTCTAGACACTGAATCTTGACTTTCAAACGTTCCCACCTTCGAAACGAGACCGCCAAAGAGCCAGGCCATATCAGAAATTCTTATCACCTTCTAATGTGTAAGTGCGACATTTATAATTCGAATGTGTCTCCAAAATCGGTACTCACTTACAACTAACACGGTCAAGGGGTCCAACTATTTTTTCGATTATTCACCTATCTACGCAACTAACGGGGTCCGCAATCCACCGCAGGTGGATTGCATACCTGGTGATATACGCTTCGCATATAGTCCGCGATCCGACGCAGTCGGATCGCCTACCTATGTGATTTTATAACTGATAGCTAGACATTGATAAACCTATCGACTCTACACTTTTTAACAATGTTAACAACCAAAAGCAGCGGAGAAATGGGAGATGATCCTGGAGATCGTATCCAGCCTATCCATTTACAACGTTCGTGACGGATTGCTAGACGCTCAAACTTTTAAACATTCCCGCCAAAGCGCCAAGCCTTATCTCCAATCCATATCACTAATCCTTATCAGAAATCCTAAACTTTCGTCTTACAGCTTTTGCGACTTTTATAATTCCAACGACATTGTCTCCAAAATTGGTACCCACTCTCAGCGAGTCCAACTTTCCCAGAGTTTCACTTAGAGCTAGTCACATTATAATTTATAATTAGATTATGACTTGTAATAACATGCAATATGCTGAAAAAATTAATTTAAAATTAATAAAAAACCTTAATCTTTCAATGGTTAATGCTAATTATTGTAATTATAATCATATACTATTTAATATTTAATTTAAATATTTATATGTAATTTTTTCTTATTTAATTACAGTAAAATGCAGCGAAATTTAGTAACAAAAAAAACACGCATGAACATAATTGGAAGCGGACTCATTCAGTTAGATCGGTTTAAAAAATGTTCAAAAACTTATGTCTTAAAAAATGATTATAATTTTATAGACTTTATCAAATTTTTTGACTACGGTTTTGATATGATAATTTGTAAATTAAAAAAAATGACGCAGCAATCAAGTATTAAATTTAACTTGTATCTTGATTGTGTTTACGTGCATGTGTTAACACAGGAACGCCGAGATATTTCATTTAAAACAGAAAATATGTTAGCGTTTACAAATTCAAATTTCGAAAATTTATTAAAAAAAAATGTTTAATAAACTTATTAAGGAAGAATCTGACTTTGTCACTAGAGGGAGTGGTTGGAGTTTAGACTCAATTGATGTCTTACAGTTAAGAATTAATATTGTAAACCCGTTAAATGGATCTAGTTATTTAATTTTACCTGACTCAATACGTAATAAGAAAGCTGTTATAAATGTAAAAAACAATGATGAAAAATGTTTTAAATATGCAATTTTATCTAAGTTTAATAATCATTCAAATAAAAGTCAATTTAACAAACAATATTTTAAAATGCTTGAAAAGAAAAGTGATTTAAATTTTCACTGTATCGATTATCCGACACCAGTCAAACAAATTAAAATATTTGAACGTTTAAATTATGTGTCAGTTAATGTTTTTAGTTTAGATGATACAAATGTTGTTTTCCCATTATATATGAATAATGTAGAAAGTAAAAATCATTTCGATCTGCTTTTGATTAATCGTGGTGAAACATCGCATTATTGTTTTATTAATAATTTCGACAGACTTATTCGTAGTCAAAAGACAAAACATAAATCTAAATTAATTATATGTAAAAGATGTTTTACAGTTTTTAGTAATACTCCTTGTAAATATAAATTGTGGGGTGTTAATGGATTAAAAAAACATAAAAAAAATTGTGGAAAGCACAAACTAGGAAGACCTGTAATGTTTAAAGACGATGATGATGATTTTATTTATTTTAAAAATTTTAAAAGAACGCAACGAATACCAATAGTAATTTATTCTGACTTTGAATGTTATTTAAAACCTAAATTCACCAAACAAAATTGTAAAATTAAAACACTGATAACACATAAACATAAACCAATGAGTTATGCATATTACGTGAAAATAGATTATAATATTATACCTAAATATTTAATAAAAAAATATAAAATTCCTACGAAACTTCATGTTTACAGAAATCAAAATGCTGCAAAACATTTCTTAAAGACCATGATAGATATAGGTACAAAGGTTTATAATCTTTATCAAGTAAATATACCTATGAATAAATTAACTAATGACGAAGAGCTTAAATTTCAAAATGCAAAAATATGTGAATGCTGTTCCAAATCATTTAAAAAAAATAAATTAATTAAATTAAGAGATCATAATCATTTTACAGGACGTTTTAGATCAGTTGTTTGTTTAAATTGTAACTTTGAATTGTGTAACGTTTCGTTTCTACCGATATACTTTCATAACTTAGCCTATGACAGTCATTTCATTGTTCGTGAACTTGGTTGTAATGAAAATGATATTCATGTAATACCTAATTCATCAGAAAAATATATATCGTTTAGTAAATCAATTCAAGATAAATTTAGTATAAAATTTATTGATACATTTCGTTTTATGTCAGAGTCTCTTAGTTCATTAGCCGATAATTTATCTGATGATAAAACTAGATTTAGGGAAACCTTAAAAATATTTTCTCTGTCGACTTTAAATTTAGTTACACGTAAAGGTGTGTTTCCTTATGAATATATTGATCATCCTAGTAAATTAAATGAAACATGTTTGCCACCAAAAAAATCCTTTTATAATTCGTTAAGAGACGAAGAAATTAGTGACGAAGATTATACCCATGCTCATAAGATTTGGAAAAGATTTAATTTAAAAACATTAGGAGAATATAGTGATTTATATTTAGCCACTGATGTATGTTTACTTGCTGACGTTTTTGAAAATTTTAGAGATCTTTGTTTGCAAACACTTAAATTAGATGCTTCACATTACATGACCGCCCCAGGATTTGCATTTGATTGCATGTTGAAACATACTAATGTCCGACTAGAACGACTTAAACAATACGATTTCCAATTATTTCTGGAGAATGGATTACGCGGTGGCATTTGTCATTCGGTTAAAAGACATGTAAAAGCAAACATTCCTAATATCTAAAATATTAATTATGATTCGAATAAGCCTGTAACGTGGTTAGCTTACCTGGACTGTGTAAATCTATATGGAAAGTCTATGCTATCCGCTTTACCTTATAAAAATTTTGAATGGTTTGACGATTTATCTATAGATATAACACAAATTGAAGATGATGCTGAATATGGTTATATTTTAGAAGTAGATGTTATTTACCCTAAACAATTACATAAAAATCATAACGATTTTCCATTTTTACCAGAAAATAAATGTCCACCAAATTCTAAAGTAAAAAAACTTTTAACAACTTTAGAATCAAAATTTAATTATGTAGTTCATTATAGAAATTTAAAACAAGCCATTGCCAATGGATTAAAAGTAAAAAAAGTTCATAGGATTCTTCGTTTTTCGCAATCAAAATGGATGGCACCATATATTGAGTTATGTACAAATATGAGGGTAAAGTCACGAAATGAGTTTGAACGTCAATTTTGGAAGTTATTGGTTAACAGTGTGTTTGGAAAATGTATGGAAAATGTTAGAAAACGGATGTTAATGACACTAGTTTCTAACGAGAAAAAAGCTCATCGTTTAATGTGTAAAGTAACATTTAAAGATAGAACAATTTACTCAAAAAAATTAATGGCAATTCATATGAATAAAGAAAAAATTAAGTTTGATAAACCTATTTATGTTGGATTTGCAATATTAGATATTTCAAAAACGATAATGTATCATTTTCATTATAATATAATGAAAAACGTGTATGGAAATAAAATTGATATTGTATATTCAGATACTGATTCACTAGTTTATGAAATTAGAACTTTAAACTTTTTCGATGACATAAAACATAAATTGTTTTTTTACTTTGATACTTCAAACTATCCTAAAAATCACTATTGTTATAGTGATCTTAGAAAAAATCAACCAGGGAAATTTAAAGATGAAATGAAGTCTGAAATATTATTAGAATTCATTGCTTTACGTCCTAAACTTTATGCATATAAAATAAATAACGAAGAAGTAAAAAAAGCTAAAGGTGTAAAAAAGTATGTAATTGATAAACACATGAAATTCAACGAATATTTGGAAATATTAAATGCTTATACCAATAATTTATGATCAAAAAATATGTAAAACTATGAATTTTATACAGTCAAAAAACCATTTTGTTTATTCTAAATCTGTAAAGAAAATTGCTCTTAGTGCTAATGATGATAAAAGAATTATTATGCATGATGGTATTAATACTATTGCATATGGCCACTATCTTTTAAAAAAATAGTACATATTGTATTTTATTTTTAATCGAATAAAAGTGAATAATATATAAAAAAAAAAATGTAAAAATTAATACTAAGTAAATTAAATATAGATCAAATAAAAAAAACATACAAATAATACAACAAAACATTAATTAATTTTTATTTTCATTTCAAAATTCATATTTAAACAACTAACTATACGACATAAGCTGTATAACATTATATTTTTTTTCAGAATGCACAAACCTATACTTTATGTAAAACCAAATATTCGATCCAAACCTAAAATACCAAATCTGATGGAAATCGATATTGAAAATCTTAGGGAACTGTATTTTGATTTAGATAGAGGTTGCTGTATTTTAAAACGTTATAACTGTAACGTAAAGTTGTATAAGGATTGGAAAATTGCTAGAGGCTTAGTGGTTAAACGTCTATCAGATTTAATACAATTATGAAGTATATACAGCATTTAGTATACAGTTATTAAAAATAAAATAAATTAATCGATCATAAAAATTGGATCAATACCGTACATTTTAATGATGAGATGGTTTATAAAATCTGAACAATAGGTATTGATTGATTGATATATTTCGTTTAATTACAAATCCACTTATTAGCTATTTTAAAGTGTCGTTTACATTTACCCACGAATTATGGCTATTGTCAAAACCTAACCATTTAACATATAATTTGTTTTTATGTTTTTTTATTACACGTTCAATGAGAAAGGTATCGGGAAAAAATATTTTTTTTAATTCTTGTACATAAAAATTTCCTAATATTAAATTATTTAAACTGTCTTTTAGTTGATACGTTAATGGATCTGTATTTAAAACTTTAGAGATAGTGAAAACTTCTGTTGTCCAATTTGGTGTATAACCTTTACTAAAATTATGTTTATACTTTGATATTCTTACTTTATCATTAATTTTAAATTTTAATTTTTTTGATGTACTAATTTGTATTTTTTTTTTATTTATTGTAATCGGCTTGGTCCGAGCTTCGTGTGGTGTACATTTTATTGTTGAATGTTTTGTGTTATTATAATTATATACTAATTTTGAAATTGAATTGTACCAATTCCATGAACCTGTTGATGTAAAATGTTTGTACATTTTATTTTTTATAGTTTTTATTACACGTTCGGCTATCCCTGCCTTAATACTACTGTATGTTGAATAATGTCTAATATTATATTTTTTCATAACACTTTGAAATTCGCTATTATAAAACTCTGTACCATTATCTGTTTGTAATAATTTTGGTTGATTTTTTTTTAGTATTTTTATTATTCCTTTTGTACATTCCTTTGCTGTTTTATTTTTCAGTGCTTCAAACCAAAGATATTTTGTATATGTATCAATAACAATTAAAATGAACTTAAAACCATTATTCTTTCTAGCATGTGTCTGCATATCAATTAAATCAGCTTGCCAAAGATCATCTTTAAATCGAGTTATTACACTACGTCTAGGAAATATTTTTCTCGCTGGTTGATGTAACTCGTTAGTTATACTTTCTAAAATTGTCATTATATTATAATATTTCTCTCACGTAGTTCCTCTAAAATAGATATAATTTCATTATTAACACCAGTATTACCAACACTTTTTGATGATGACAAAAGATTTAATCTAGTTACTAGTTCATTCGGATCATCATAATAAACTAATTGTGTTTGTGGCAATACATCTTTATATAAACCATTACCTATCTTAGACTCAGGTGATGAAGTAAAATTAAACATCTTTGCAGTCATATGATCCGTAGACGAAGAACTGTTTGCTGTTTGATTAAAATCAAATGGTTCATTTTCTTTCGTTATTTTTCTACGTTTAGCTCTAGATAAGCTAGAAGGGGTAGAAGATAAAGTATTGTTAAATGATGTCAAGTTAATTCGAGGAGTTGCAGTCTCATTAATTTTAGCTATTTCTTCATTAAACTGTTTTTCCTCAATTTTCATCCGATCGTACAGTGGTTTTACAACGGTCATCCATTTATGGTATCTCGAGGTTCTAGGCTTCCCGTCTGCTTTTAAATGGACTCCGGAAGTTTTCAAAATATTGTAATAAGATTCTATATCTTCTATAGTTGTATTTTTTGGTTCCTTCTCACATAATAAAGACCATAGTCCTGGTGTAAATTGATAGTATTTATTAAGCAACAGTAATTTACCGTGGTTAAAAGTTACAGTATGCTTTCCTATTTTATATGAATCACTACCTTTATCATAATGCATACCATAAGATTTGTCATAACGTGTTGATTTAGGACGGTTATTTAAAAAATTTTGGTATGGTGAATTTAATTCATCGTTATCATCTTCTTCACTAGTGTATGAGGTTTCTGATTTATTTTTTAGTTCAGTCGACTGTGTGTTACATATAGCATTTTGTTCTGTATGTGTATTTAATGGTTCAATTATTGGTTTAAATGCTTCACGAAAATAATTGTCGGAATCTATAACACCACGTTTCATTTCCATTATTTTTCGTTTAATATTTTTTTTTGACGCTATTAAATTTTGTAACAAAACTTTCTCTGTATTCATTGTAAATAATAAACTTAATATAACTGTATCGTACGACTACTGTTAACATTATGTAGATAATATCAGTGTCATGGTGTATATATATATATATATATATTATAAAAATTATTTTCTTATATTGTTCACATACAACACTAATTTATTTTAATAAACGTATGCAATCCACATCTATATCTTCCTTCATTCATTTCTCGAGTTTTATCGATAACCATAAAACCATAATCACTATGATTCCAACATAAATGTGAAATTTTCCGAAATTTTCCGAAATTCTGAGAAATCCATATCTGCAGACGAATGATCATTGAATATATGACGTAAATTTGTATCGTCTTGTTTCAATATTATTAAGAAGTTTGAATTGTCTCTTACTAACTGTTTTGATATTTTAGAATATGTTTGCGCTAAATAAAATACAGAGCTAGCACCTGAATGCCTGCCGATGCTGAAATAATCTCTGATTACAGATTGTGGACCGCATATTACATCATCAAATATTATAATTGAATTTCACTTAGTCAAGTTGGGTTTTATGACTTTATCAGCGCTTGTAAATATAAAAATATTAGCACCTTGTATATCATCTATTATTTTTTTTAATAAAACATATTTTTCCTGATTAGAGGTTTTAGAGTATAAATAAATATTTTCAAATCTTAACCCGTTTTCGTGAGTAATGAGATTATACATTATATTTGTTTTTCTTGAACCACTGGGACCAACTAGTATAGCACGTATAGTATCAGGTAATAACGAGCCATGTCTCGATGGTTTTTTTACCAACTGAACATCTACATTTATAATATCTAATTTATATTTCTGCTCAATCAAATCCATTTTTTCTTATAAATACTCTAGAAATTTCAATTTATAATCAGTTATAGATGGTGTGTTCAACTCGTATGTACAAATTGAACAAGACTGGTAAAGGATTTCTAAACTCTATTATAAATAGTCTTCCGTTCGAAGCACATTTTTCAGGTTATCAGTATTGTGGTCCTGGTACAAAATTAAAAAAGGGACTAGATCGCGGTGACAAAGGAATAAGCCCATTAGATACTGCTTGTAGAGATCATGATATTGCGTATGCATCGAGTTCAAATTTAAACGATAGACATAAAGCTGATAAAGTACTAGAAAATCGTGCTTGGGAAAGATTTAAAGAAAAAAATATTCCTAGAAAAGAGAAATTAGTTGCATACGCAGTAACAAACGCAATGAAAGCTAAAAGAAAAATAGGTATGGGTTATAAAGGTACATGGAAACATACTACAAAAAAAAATGGTATACTAGCAGCAAAAAAAAAAAAAAGATCTATAAAGAAAAGGAATGGTGGTAAAAGAATGATTTCATCACCAAGACAGATAGGAGGTGTAATTCCCTTAATACCTATATTTGCAGGATTGTCAGCACTTGGTAGTTTGATGTCTGGTGGTAGCAGTGTGTATAATGCAGTACAAAATTCAAAAAGAAAAAAAGGTAATGGCTTATACTTAAACAATAAGGGGTCAAAAAAAAACTTATAATCACGCTACCTGACAGACCACTTTCATCCCAAGATATTATAAAATATGTTACAATGTTGGAAATCAATCATTTCCGTGGAGTCTTTTCACGTGATAACTTACCTAAGAAACCGCATACAATTGAATGTGGTATATTAAACTTAGACATATCTTCAGGTGATGGAAGTCATTGGGTAGCGTTCCATAAAAATAAAGATAATGTTGTATATTTTGATAGCTTTGGCGATTTACCTCCACCAATTGAATTGCAACATTATTTTCATGAGTTTAAAATAGTATATAACTATTCTAACTATCAAGATTTCAATACATTTAACTGTGGTCATTTATGTCTTGAATTTTTACAATGTATGAATCTGTTACATTAAGTTTGACTGGAAATTCAACTATATTATCTACAAATTATTTTCCATCTCTAAACGTTTACGAGGATTCGGAAATAGCTTTGTTATGTTTGCAAACATACAATTTATTTCCAAATATAAATTCAGCTAATAATCGGTTAGAGATAGAGGTTATTCCTTCAATAAGTAATAGATTTATCATAAAAACGTTTATATTTATTTTGGAAGAAGGATGTTATGAAATTGAAGATATTAACAACAAAATTATGAAAGAGTTATTTCATTTTAATAATGAATTTAAAACACAGCTAAAATTCCACGTATCTATTGACCCCGTCGATTTTAGAACATACATTAAATGTAATGGAAGACTAAAGTTAAATATTTCAAACAGTATAGCATCTGTTTTTGGATTTGAAAAAAGAACCTATGAGCCAATGTATGAAGCTCATCGGTCGGGAAAAGCTGCTAATTTAAACACAATTAACTCTATAAAAGTAATGTGTAATATAGCACATGGATCATTCAACAACCAACTTCTAAGTCATTCAATATATGAGTTTTTCCTTAGTGGGAGAACTGGATCGAAAGTAGTTCAGTCACCACCAAATTTGATATATTACAGATTAAACAAAACAGAGATTAATTCAATAACTGTGCAGCTAGTTTATCAAAACAATAATCCGATCGACAAATTTGTTTATTTCGATAGCTTTGGTGATTTACCACCACCAATTGAATTACAACATTATTTTCATGAGTTTAAAATAGTATACAACTATTCTAACTATCAAGATTTCAATACATTTAACTGCGGTCATTTATGTCTTGAATTTTTACAATGTATGAATCTGTTACATTAAGTTTGACTGGAAATACAACTATATTATCAACGAATTATTTTCCGTCCCTAAATGTTTACGAGGATTCAGAAATAGCTTTGTTATGTTTACAAACACGTAATTTATTTCCAAACATAAATTCTACTAATAACCGGCTGGAGATAGAGGTAATTCCTTCAACAAGTAATAGATTTATTCTAAAAACGTTTATCTTCATTTTGGAAGAAGGGTGTTATGAAATTGAAGATATTAACAACAAAATTAAAAAAAAGTTATTTCACTTTAATAATGAATTTAGAACACAGCTAACATTCAACGTATCTATTGATCCTGTTGATTTTAGAACATACATTAAATGTAATGGAATACTAATGTTGGATATTCCAAACAGTATAGCATCTGTTTTTGGGTTATAAAAGAGAACCTATAAACCAATGTATGAAGCACATCGATCGGGAAAAGCTGCTAATTTAAACACAATTAACTCTATAAAAGTAATGTGTAATATAGCACATGGATCATTCAGCAACCAGCTACAAAGTCATTCGATATATGAGTTTTTCCCAAGCGGTAGAACAGGAACAAAGGTTATTCAATCCCCGTTAAACCTTATATATTACAAATTAAACAAAACAGATATTAATTCAATAACTGTACAGTTAGTTGATAAAAATAATAATCCGATCGATAACTTAAATGAGACATTGACAGTTGTTCTGCATATTAAACGTCACGAGTCTCATTATTAAATTTGTATCTCAGATTTCGGAATGTACGAGTCAGTTACTTTAAGTTTAACCGGGAACACAACCATATTATCTGCAAATTATTTTCCGTCTATAAACCTTCACGAAGACTCAGAAATAGCTTTGTTATGTTTGCAGACATTTAATTCATTCCCGAATATCAACAAAGATAATAATAAATTTGCTATACAAGTAGTTGACCATAATAATAATGATCGTGCGTGGTGCTATATTAAACTGGAAGAGGGATGTTATGAAATTAAAGATATTAAGCAACGGGTTATGGATCAAATAAATATTTATAATGAGAAATTCAAAGCCAAGTTAACATTTGACATTTCGGTTGATCCAAACGATTTCAGATCATATATAAAATGTAATGGAATACTTCACTTTGAAATTTTACATAGCATAGCACCTGTATTGGGTTTTGAAAAACGAGAATATAAGCCAGAGTATGAATTTCATAGATCAGAAAAAGCTGTGAATTTAAACACAATTAATTCTATAAAAGTAATGTGCAATATAGCTCAAGGATCATTCAGCAACCATCTTCAAAGTCATTCGATTTATGAGTTTTTTCCGAGTGAAAGGTCAGGATCGAAAGTAGTACAGTCACCACCAAATTTAATATATTACAAATTGAATAAAACAAATATTGATACGATAACCGTTCAGCTAGTTGATCAAGATCATAATCGGATTGATAATTTTGGTGAGACATTGACAATTGTGTTACATATTAAAAGTTACGGGTCTTGAGATGGGATTAAAATTCAATATAAACCCGATACTTCGAATCAGTTTAACTACTCATAAGACTAATGTGCTAGCAGCAACATCAAATAAAAAAAAACAATTGACGGTGAAAAATAAAAAAATTTTGCAGGCTCTAGGTTATAGATTAAAGCAGAATGCCTGAGAGTGATATTTTAGATATAAGTTCACGCTACGAAACGGATTCTAAAATTACTAAAATTGAATATCATTCATACACACCGTATACAACATCATTTAATAATAATGATGAAATACGTATATCAATCCAGCAGACAGATGTTTATCCATATCTACACGAAAGCTTTATTTTTTTGGAAGGAACTATTACAGAACATGAAAAAGTGAAACTAACTAACAATGGTTACTCTTACCTCTTCGATCAAATACGATTAGAAATCAATGGGATAGAAGTAGATAGCACACGTGTTCTTGGAATTACTAGCTCGTTGAAAGGTTACTTATCTGGTACACCAGACAACTATAATTGTTATGAAAATTCTGGCTGGAATTTTAAAAACAAAACACAATCAGAAAACGATAAAGGTGAATTTAGTGCTTGCATTCCATTGAAATATTGGCTAGGTTTGTTTGAAGACTTTAAAAAAATACTAGTTAACACTAGATTAGAATTAATATTAACTCGAAGTCATTCTGATTTAAATGCTTTAAGCTTTAGAAGTGGTATAACTGCTTCTACAGCCAAAGTCGTTATAAACAAAATAGTCTGGAGGGTACCACATATTACTGTTGACGATGAAGAAAGGTTAAAATTATTGAAACTTGTTGAAAAAGAAAAAAGTTTGTTTATTCCTTTTAGATCTTTTGAAACTTTTGAATATCCCGAACTCGGGACCTCGGATTAGAAAAACCACGATTTATCATAATTGGTTTACAAAAAGGACGTAAAAATTTGTTTGAAAAAGATTGCAGTATATTTGATCATTGTAATCTAACAAACGTTAAAGTATTGTTGAACTCGATAGCTTATCCATATGATAATTTGAATTTAGATTTTACAAAAAACAATTTCACCTTATTATATGATATGTATACATCATTTCAAGAATCATACTATGAAAAAAGTAATCGGAACCCTATATTGAGTCCTTCTACTTTTCTAGTAAATGCTCCAATTATTGTTATTGACACATCAAAACAGAACAATTCAGCCACAGCTTCAACAGTAGATGTTCAGTTGGAAATTGAAGCATCAGAATCGCTTGCAGGTGTAACTGCTTATTGTTTATTAATTCATGATCGAAATGTTGAATATGTACCTTTTACTAGAGAAGTAAGGAAACTAGTCTAAATAATAAATCAAAATTGTACATTTTAATATTTGTTGTAAAATACTATTAACTGATTAAAAAATAAATAAACAAAATGATTACCGTAAAACGGGGTGAATTGCAACTGCAAGGTGAATTGCAACAAGTCTTCAGTAATTTGTTTATTATTGATGACGAATATTCAATTTATGTGTTATCACTATGAAAAAATAAGAATTAAATTCTTTGTGATAAATGTTATCTATTGGAAAAAAAATTATTGTTATCGGATTATTTCTACCTCCACAGCAAAATATTTCCTTCGCGCTTATCAATTTACTCATTTTATAACCGCCAAAATCCTAGTTCAGTTGATATTGTTAAAATGTCACTATCACAGTAATTTTTTTTTTCTGAATAGAAAATTTTGTAAATTTATAAGAAATTTACAATACAACAACGTTAGTACATTTTTCAATTAATTATAAATTTTTGAATCAAACATTTTTAGTAGTTAACCAAAAATGGGGTGATTTGCAACAAAAACATAAATAGTACCAAAAATGTGTTGTTTTCACTTTCATGAACCTACTTTTAAAATACATTTTTTTTTCAGATGCCCAGAGTATATATTTCTGATCCCAGAGGGAAACAGTATAGAAAAAGAAATGAAGGTGATTTAAATGCTGCTGCTACTGAAGTTAAAAATGGAATTTCTCTAAGGAAAGCTGCTGAAAACCATACTGTACATTACTCAACACTTCAAAGATGGGTTAAAGCTAACGGAAAAAGGAGAACAATTGGAGGTCAAACAGTTTTAGATGCAGACATGGAAAATATGATTGTTGAAAGATTAGTGAAATGTGCTGAATGGGGCTATCCCATGGACACTATGGACCTACGAATGATAGTAAAACATATTTGTGATAAAAAAGGTATAGTTATAAAACGGTTTAAAGACAATATGCCTGGTCATGAGTTTGCACTGTCATTTTTAAAAAGACATGCAAAGAGCATTACTCCCAGGATTTGTCAAAACATAAAAAGGGCAAGGGCTGCTGTTTCGCCAGAAGAAATTGATAATTATTTTAATAATTTAGAAGTATCAATTGAAGGTGTACCATCATCAAATATTATTAATTATGATGAAACTAATTTATCTGATGATCCTGGCAGATCAAAGGTAATTGCTAAAAAGGGAATGAAATACCCGGAACGAATCATGAATTCAACCAAGTCTGCAACATCCATCATGTTTGCCGTATCTGGAGATGGTGTTGTTTTACCTACTTATGTAGTTTATAAATCAACATATTTATATGGGCCTTGGAGAAATGGTGCTCCAAAAGGAACACGATTTAACTGTTCTAAATCAGGTTGGTTTGACACAAGATGTTTTGAAGACTGGGTGTTTACTGTTGCTATTCCATACTTGAAAAAGTTAGACGGTCCAAAAGTGCTTATAGGGGATAATCTATCTTCCCATTTATCTTGTGATGCCATTAATATGTGTGCTGAAATTGGAGCAAAATTTGTATTTCTGCCAGCTAACTCAACGCATTTAACACAACCGTTGGATGTAGCATTCTTCAGGCCTCTAAAACAAGCATGGAGAACGATTTTAAAAGAATGGAAAAAAGGCCCTGGTCGAAAAGAACCATCAGTTCCAAAATCAATTTTCCCAACCCTTTTGAACAAACTAATTACTGCTTTAGAACCCAATCGTAGATCCAATATTATATCTGGATTTGAAAAGTGTGGCATAACCCCTTTAAATCGAAACATAGTACTTAGCATGATACCAAATGCAAATACTCCTGAATCAAGTATTGTAGATAGTTTTGTGGTTGAGGATTCTGTTTTAAATATATTAAAAGAGCTTCGATATGAAACACCACCTAAGACCAGATCCAAAAGAACTAGATTAAATGTTGAACCTGGTAAAAGTGTGGGTGTATCTTCATCAGAATCAGAAAATGGCGATGATGAAGAACATGTAGACAACCCAGATTTTTTATTAACAAATATTGATGCTCCAGATATTATGAATGTTGATGAAATGAGTACCGATACTCAAGATAATACTGTTCCTGATGAAATAAATAGTCCAGATACTCAAGATAATATTGATCCTGATGAAATAAATAGTCCAGATAGTAATGATCAAACAATTCCAGTAACAATTGCTCCAAATGTTAAGTATGTAGAGATTAATAATTCAATTAAAATTGTTCAAAATATATATGACATAGACATATCAGACATTAATGTTGGTGATTGGTTGTTGGTTCAGTACCATTCAGATATGTATATTTGTAAGGTAAGTAAAGTTGGTGTCATTGAATTTGAAGGGGAATTTTTGAGAAAAAAACCTTCTCTCAAAAAAGATTCAGATTTTATGCTATTTGTTTATCCACAAGTCCCTGATTTATATGAATTTATGTATGACCAAATAATTGGGAAACTAGATCCTCCTGCTATAAAAAGAGGCATTCATAAATTTAATGTTATTTTTTAATGTTATTGCAAAAAAATTGTAATTTTGTTATACTATTTACTTACATGCTCATTTGTTCTTTTATTTTATAATATATTACCTACCTTTTTAATTTCAAAGACTGAAATTTGTTAAATTTGTTGAATTTGTTATATTATGTTAACATATAATTTTGATTTATTACTTAGTTGCTCATTTATTTTTTTTATTTTATAAGATATTACCTACCTTTTCTATTTCAAAGACTGAAATTTGTTATATTATGTTAAAATATAATTTTGCATTATTACTTACTTGCTCATTTGTTTTTTTATTTTATAAGATATTAATAAAAAAATAAAATTTTGTTATATTACTTACTATATGGTAATTAGGAGATACACTTTTATATAAATGTATGAAATAATAAAGTGATTTCAAAGACTGAAATTTGTTAAATTTGTTGTATTATGTTAACATATAAGAGTAGTATATATGTACCAGTCCTGGCACAGTCCATATTATATCAATAAAAGATCACAAAGAAAACAATGTATAAAAAGATCAGAAAATCGAAATGCAATAATAATTAAAATATTTTCCGCAAAACTTAATTATTAAAAATAAAAATCGAAATGCAATAATAATTAAAATATTTTTCGCAAAAACTTATGATATTAATAATTAAAATCTAGATGCAATAATAATTAAAATATTTTTCACAAAACTTATGATATTAATAATTAAAATCTAAATGAAAAAATGTAATAAAAACTTATATATTTAACACTCACCCAAATGGGGCACACGTTATTATTATATATTTTTCTAATCTTTTTGATTTTGATTTCTAATTAGTGTATTGAGATGGTCTACAAAATCATTTCTGTCTATTTTTGTTTTATAATGTCCCCAAGCTAATGTATCAATACCATTTTCTAAAATAAATCTTTTATCATCATAAACACTTAAAGCTTTTTTGTTTTGTTCTACAGTAAAAATATCATGTTTCTTAGTTCTAAATAAATTTTGTTTAACATATTTTGATTTTTTTGTTAGTAAACAATTTTCAAAATCATTAAAACATATTTTATTTTCCACAACATTTTTTTTAACACCTTTAGCTTTTTTAATTTCTTTTTCAGAATCTAAGATTCGATGTGAATATAATTTGGATCTTAAACCTATAAATTCAGTCATAATTTTTCCATTTAATTCATCTTTAAACTTGCCTAAGACTTTTTTGTTAACTAAAGGTAAACCATAAATATTATCTTTTGGATAATCTGAAGTGTCAAAATGATCTAACATAATTTTCATATCTTGATAAAAATCATTAGTTTTTATTTCTAATATAAGTGAATCTGTATCTGTATATAACAATCTAACTCTATTTCCATATTTTTGTTTAATTATATTATAATAAAAATCATACATTAACATTTTAGATAAATCTAAAATACACATTCCTACATATATTGGTTGATTGAAAGTTATTTCACATCTTTTCATATGTACTGCAGCTAAATTTTCAGTAAAAATTGTTCTTCGATCAAAATTTGGTTTTGCAATTAATTTTTCTACTTGGAGTGCATTAGAACATAATCTTATATCAACATGATTTCGAACATTCATCATAGTACGTCCATAAACACTATTATTCATTAATTTGAAAAATTCTTTTTCAAAATCATTCTTAGCTTCTGATCTAAGATTAGTATTAAAATCAATATAAACTTTTAACCAAGGAGATTGACTAAATTCTAAAACTCTGTGAATTTTCTCTATTTTTAAACCTAATTTAATATATAATTTTAGTGTTTCATAATGTATTATATATTTTTTCTTATCATACAAAGTTGTTAATAATTTTGGGAGTTGTTTGTCATCAAAATGTCTTTCCGGTGCTAAAGGGAAATCTGAATGTAGATCATGAAGTTCTTCAGGATAAGTTAAATTGACTTCTAAAATATAACCTTTAGATGATTTGTCAGAAATATTCATTACATCAAAATCATTTAGATTATCAACCCATTTGAAATCTCCAGTAGGTAAATATTTACTCATTGCCCAACCGTAAAGATTATTTGCATCCAAGTATTCTAAAAATATTGATTCCTCTTTTTTTTTAAATTTATCTCCCATATATTTATTATTTGCTTTTGAATATCTTTGACTACATTGAGATAAACCACCTCTGATTCCATTTTCAAACAACAATATTTGATCTATATCTGTTAATAAATCTAATTTTACGTTTGTCATTCTTAACATACAATCCCATGCAAATCCTGGTGTTGTAAAATACCACATAGGATCTAATTTATAATTTTTTAAAGAAATATCTCTAAAATTTTCTATTATGTCTGTTAATAATAAAACATCGATCTTATTATATAAACTAGTGAATTCACGCATATTTTGTATATTAAACACTTTCCAAATTTTCTGTGAGTTTTCATATTCCTCTTTAGTTATATTTTTATCAATGAGAGAACTATAAAATTTTTCAATAGGAGGTAAACATGTTTCATTAAATTTTTCTTCACAATCCATATACTCATAGGGATAAGCTAACTTTCTAGTAACTAAATCTAAATGTTCTTCAGGAAAATATTTACTAAGTTCTTTAAATTTATTTTTTAAATTTAATTTCGAATCATTTCTTAAATTATTTGTTAACTTGTCTAAAGAACTGGGTAAAAATTTGAATGAATCTATAAATCTTAATTCTGTAGATATTTTTATGTCTTTGCCATTCCTAGTTACTACACGTGGTATAATTTTTGAAAAAGAAATATATTTTTCCTCATTATTTGCGAGCATTTTTATTTGTTCATTATCGTTCCCAAATTCTTTTATAAATAGATGGGCATCATAACCTGAAAGATTATGAAAAACAATTGGAATAAAACGTGGATTTCGGTAGTTAAGATTACAGATAGAATGTGCTGCTCCTCTATATTCTCCAGTTAAGTGGTCATGATCCCGAACTTTTCTCATATTTTTATTTTTATTTTGTATTTCGTTTTTAAATTTATCTTCATACAATTTAAATTTTTTAACATCATCAGTATTTTTATAATATTCAATAGTGTTTTTATATATTTTAAATTTTTTCTCTAACATTGGAGGTATTTCACTTAAATATCTTTCACAAATATAACATTTATTAGATTTATTATAATAATTATTTAATTGTTCTTCATTCAATGATTTCATAGGAACTATTTTATCATATATTTCAGAAATACTTATTTCTTCATTTTTCATACATTCATAAAATACTTGAGCTACGTTTGGACCAGAATATGTTACAGGAGGTTTATAATCACCATTACTATATTTAATATAATAACAAAAATTATTGGGTATATGTTTCTGATAACAATTAGTAAAAGACTCTGTATCATTTGGTTGACAAGTATATATTGGTTTAAGAGTACATTCATAGTCAGCAAAAACCACAAAAGGTACTCTTAAGGAATTATTATATTTTTCAAATACTAAAGTTTTATTATAGGGTTTTGGTAGAACTATTTTAGCAGCTTTATTATTAGCACAATAATGTTTATGTTCATTTAACTTATTTTCTGTATCAAAACTATTTAAACACATTTTACATATTTTTCTTTTATGACCATCTTTTGTCATTTGACTTCCACAAAGTTTCCATAAATCCTTAATCCAACAATAATGACCTTTATTCTCATTATCCTCTCTTAAATACATCAAATCTATATGATTTGTTTTTTCATTTATAGTTACTTCTAATGGTACAATTATATGCTTATTTTTATTTTTTTCTTCTAGGTAGTAAATATTAACAGATAAATTGTTAATTAATTTAACAAATTTTGGAACATCTTTGGTACTTACTGGAAATTCTATTTTAGATTTTTTAATTACATCATCATATTCATTTTCCCATTTTTTATATTTTGTAACTCTTTGTCCATTTTTTTCAACAGGATGTAAAGCTGAGAGTATTGCCCAAAGAAAACATTTATCATCTTCATTTTTAACATTTATAATAGCTTTTTTATCTCCAATGTTTTTAGGTAATTCAATATATGAAGAACCCTTAAAAGGAACATATTTATTTATATTTATTCCCAAACTTAAAATTTCATGAAGTCTCCATTGAGAACCTTTCAATATAAAATCTTCTTCTTCTTGTACAATTTTAATTTTTACTTCTGTATAAAAATCATTTAAGTTAGAATTTTTTGTTAAGATTATATTTTGTGTTTTAAAATTTTTTTCCTCATAGTCCATATTTTTTTTATTTTTACCTCTCTTATATATAGCAATAAACATAATATTAACTTTTAAATTTAGTTTCTTTAATTCATGTTTAACTCGTCCTATTACTGGATTATCTAAACGATTTAAAAATGTTTGTATATCTTTAATACCCATATTATTTTTAATAATATAAGTTTTTAATCTACTTTGAAATGCTGTTTCTTCATTTTTTAAAATAGGTCGAATCGTGTTGTTTATTTCAAATATTTCTTCATTAAAATTAAAAACTCTATGTGATTTAGGTATTATCTCTCTTGATATTCTTGGTCTTATACCATTATTTTGATGACGAATAGACTGCAAATGTTTAGACCAACTGTTGTATTTAACAGTTATCTTACAAATATCACAAGTTTTATCTGTTTTTGGTATTCTCTCTTGTTTTGTTCTTACATTTTTTGTTGTTGTACCTCTGTATGTTCCTCTAAATCGAGGTATAATTGTTTGATCTGGACTGGATCATTGTTTTGATGACGAATAGATTTCAAATGTCTAGACCAATTTTTGTAACTAACTGTTAAGTTACATTTTTCACAAGTTTTGTTATCCATTTTATTATTGTTAACATTTCCTTTAACACTTGTTTCAATTTTTTTATTATCCATTATTTATTATAGATAATATTATTATTTTTTTACATTCAATTTTTTAATAAAAATAATTTTTATTAAAAATAATATTTAAATAATATTAAGATCCCATACTAAATTCACACATTTTAATATTTCCTAAATCTTGAACAATCTTAATATCGTCTAGATAATAGTGATTATAATCATCTGTTGCAATAATTTGATCATTGGCTATATGACAAAGTTCTAACCAAGTTGGTGAATGTAATAGTTTAGAAACATAAGGCTTTCCATTTCCAAAACCATCATCTCCTTGATTAATAATGAAAATATTTCCATCAATTGGAATTTTATTTAGATTATATTTAATACTCTCAGAATATTCATAGTATTCAAAAGCACAAAATTTCACATAACATTTATTATTTTTTTTTTGTATACTTTTTTTATTTCATTTCGCATTACTTTCAAAAAATTAAAATTTTTTAGTCTATATTGATTAATTGGTACACCATTATATTTTGTATTAACTCTACAAGGTAAAATTGTTTGATCTATATCATTTTTTTGATGTCGAATAGATTTCAAATGAGCAGACCAACTTTTGGAACCAATTGTTAAATTACATTTATCACAAGTTTTAGCAGGATATATTTTTTTATTTAATACATCCATTTTATTATTGATATCAATTTCTTTAACTAAAGATTCAATTTTATTTAATCCTTCCATTCTTTATTATAGAAAATATTATTTTTTTTTTTACATTCAATTTTTTAATAAAATAATTTCTATTAAAAAATATCATTTAAAATTTTGTTTTTTGTAACTCTTGGTTATAAAAACTCCCTATAATCTCTTCATTGTTTAAATCTATAATTTTATAAGTAATAGGATTTGTGTATAAAATTTCATTAACTATAAATATTTCTTTTGTCCAATTATTACTATATTTATTACCAAATGTTTTTTTAGAAGCTGTTATTCTTACTCTATCACCTACACTAAATTTAATTTTTGGTTTAGGTTTGTTTTTTGTAGAAAATAATTTATGAAAAACATCATCTTCGTTAGATTTATTTACTTCACAAGGTCTCATACCAATAGATCGATGTATGTCTTTGAAATTATATTCATATATTAAACTTTTTAAAATTTTAATCCATTTTTTAGAATTTGTAACTTCAAAATGTAATCTCATTTTACTGTTTAATGTTCTGTTAAATCTTTCAATAATTGACGATTTTTCTTCATTTTGGGTGTGATACATTTTAATTCCATATTCTTGCAAAACTTTTTTAAAATGTTTATTTTCAAATTCCAAACCTTTATCTGCGTGGAGAAATTTTGGTGCTTGATGATTTTGTGATATAGCTTGTTTTATTATTTTTTGAAATGTTTCTGAAACATTAATTCCATCTTTCTTTTTGACTTCTAAAGCCCAAGAAAATTTTGAAAATGTATCTATAACAGTTAATATATAAGAATAACCCTCATTTTCATCAGAATAATTTCTCATTATAACTAAATCAGCAGCCCATAAATCATCAATACCTTTAGTAATTATTCTTCGTTTAGGAAATTTTTTTCTAACTGGTTTATGAAGTTCTTTAGCTAATATCATTTTATCTGTATCATTTAATTTTTTATTGGAAATATTATGTCCAATTGTAGGATTTTTTATAAATTTACTTTTATTTGTGTTACAGTTGAAACATTTTGATGAAATTCTCCATCTACCATTAACTGTTTGAATTTTAGTTGCATTAATATTTTTTGTTTGAATTTTACATTTAAGACAATATATAGTTTCGTTCATTTTTTATATTTATATTGAAAAAAATTTTTTAAATAGAAAATTTTTAAAAAAATTATTGAAAATAAAAAAATTTATATTTTCTAATATAAATAAGAAATGGAAATGGAAAACTTTAAAGATGCTTTAAATAAAATGAATAATGGATATACATTTATAAAATTTAATGATTTGGAACAAGGAAAACCATACACAGTAAATAAGTTCATAAAGATTGATACAAAGTTTGGAAAAAGAGTAAGTGTTGTATTAAACGATGAATATATGTTAAATTTACCAGAAAGATATAAGAATGAATTTACAGAAAACAAAATAACATGGTATAATACATGTTCGGAAACAAAATTGAATCTTATTTATAATTGTGAAAAAATTTTAAAGAATGGGAAAACAAGACATGATTTTAATTTTAAATAAAAAATAAATTTACTTTTATAAATGGTATTTATAAAAGTTAAAAAGGGTTGTATTAATTTAAACAAAACTATTCACAATGATGATGGTGATCATTTTTTAGGTCTCTATTCAATAGTTTTGAAAGGCAACAATTTTATTAATATTGAATCAGACTGTTGTATAAAAATTAAACAGAATATAATACATATAAAAACAGGTAGATATAGTATTGAACAATTGAATAAAGAAATAGAACCACTTATTATATCATTTTCTGATGAAACTAATAGAATTACAATTAAATCTCCTTGTTATTATAAATTAGATGAAAAATTAAAAAAATATTTAGGTTTCGAAAACAGTGAAATTGATTTTTCAATGACAAGTGAGAAAAAAATGTATCATCCTATTGATGGTGAATATTATATAAATATTGAAAAAGAATGTGAATTTAGATTAGGTCGAAATGGTCAAATCCCACTAGGTACAATATCTATAGGTATTTATTCAATAGGCGAAATTGAAAATTTATTTAATTCATTCGGAACTAAATTTGTGGCTAATTTTCCTAAAATAAATCTTGAAATAAATAACAATTTATTAAAAATAACTGCTTCAATCGGTCTGTGCTTTGATGAATATTTGTCAAATTGTTTAGGTTTTGATTTTATAAGACGTTTGTTCCCTATTAATAAAACATGGCCTAAATGGAAAGAAATAGAATCAGGTGTTGAGTATATACACTCAGATATTACTTATACGGTAATAGGAAAAAAAAATCCAAAATTTTACACTCAAGATTTCTTAAAAGAAATAAAAGGTATTATTTCTAATGAAAATAGTAAAATAGAATTAAAAGGAAATTATTCAATTAATCATTTAAATAGTTTATACAATTCGATTATGAAGTTTGAAAATAATAGTGATTGTATTAAAATAACAACAAAAGATTATTTTTCATTTGATAAAGATTTAAATTTAAGTTTAGGATTGAATGATACAATACATACACATTATGGAGAAAATTCATCATTAAATAATAACAACAAAATATTAGAAGTACATTGTAATATAATTGAAGAATCTATTACACATCATATTGATGAGCTATCTCATTATGATGAAGTTTTATTTTTATTTCAATATAATTCTAATAGTGCTTTGATTAAACCTCATAAAATGATATATAGACCAGTGAGTAAAAATCGATTTCAAAAGATAAAAATTTATATTTTAGATTTGAAAGGTAATATTGTTAATTTTGATGAAGAATTTATTGGTGTTCTTGATCTAATCAAAAAATAAATATGAAAAGTTGCCCTTGGAATTCCGAGGGCAACTTTTTTTTCAAGATAAAATATCTTGAAAAATTAAAATATGGAACGATTTTTTTTAAAAACTTTCATCAACTATTCCTCTTTCAATATCAAACGTATACACTGCACTAGAAATTAAACAAACATAACAAATTGTGTTCTCAGGTAAATTTTTACTGAAATCTACGTTTAAAATTAGTGTACAGTTGGTGACCGCAATTTGACTTTGATGTCTACTCATGTTAACAACAAAAAATGGTCTCTTTTTAAACATTTGTTTATCTAAATACATTAATGGATTTTCTTCATGTGATTTATAATAGGTTTTTTTATAACTCATATGATCTTCATATGCTTGACAAAATTTCATATCATTAAAATCAAGATTTTGCAATTCATTAGGATATTTTTTTCCATTAACTTTAAAAGAATAATTTACAACATTACAATCATCAAAAAAAGCAGCATTACTATCTTGATTGTCTAGTTTATTTTTTTGAAAATAAACAACACCAAAAAATGGATGTTCATTATTTCGATAATTAGGTGATAAATCGCATCTTATATTTTTTCCAGTAAGATTTCTGATTTCAATACATTGCTATTTTTTAAAATCTAAAATAAACGGTTTCTTAATTAATTCATCAACTATTTGAATTTTTGTTATTTCATCATATTCTATTGTTTGCATTTGAACTTTTAATTCTAAAATATTAACTTTACCACGTTTTGCTTTAACATTTTTTGACTCTGCTGTAGCTTCAGTGTTTGTTTCTAGAATCAATGCATCATCATCAGTGTTTCTTGTAAAAATTATTTCAAATCTAGCATTGTAAATTTGTTTTATATCTTTCATTGACCCTAAACCTAAGTGTGATAAAGGAATGATGAGTTCGACACTTCCTCCCCCTTCAGATGTAGATTGAAATCCTGAATTTTGTGTAGGACCATTTCCATCAACAGCATAACTCATATAACCTTTTACTGTACTTAGTCTTCCAGTATTCTCACTTTCATCTATAATTTTATTATTTAATTTAATTGTAATTTTTTGAAACAAAAATGCTCCACCATTATCAGATAACATAACATTAGATTTTGCTGGATATTTAGTACCATCTTCTTGTACATATTCAAGTAATAAATAAAGTTTTGAATTTTTAACATTCAGAAATTTATCTTTACCATCTACTATAACTATTGTATTTCGGTTTGGTTTATTTAATTCTGTTGTGATTTGAGGTATATAACTTTCATATTGGCTATTTATTATATAATTATCATATTTATTTAAAATATTTTCCATTTTCTTATTTATATTACCAAATATATATTTTTTTTTAAATAAATGGATAAAGTAAAAGTAAAATTTTTTATTGAAGATGAAAATAAAAAAAAATCTTTATTTGAATTACCTTCACGTGTTTTAATTATAGGACCATCTGGTTGTGGTAAAACAAACTTGTTGTGTAATCTGATTATAAATTATTGGATTCCTTATTTAAATCTATATATTTTTACAAAAAATATTGATCAACCAATCTATAAATATATTAAAAAAATATTTGATGACATACCTTCTATAAACACACATTTTTCTAATAATGAAATAATATCTGTAGATGATTGTGAAGAAAATAGTTTAGTGATTTTTGATGATTTTCTAAAAGAAAAACAAGACATGATAATTGAATATTTTATAAGATCAAGATCAAAGAATATTAGTGTTATTTATTTAACACAAAGTTATACTTCAGTAGATATAAAAACAATAAGAAATAATTTGAATGTTTTAATTGTTTTTGATCAATCAAATTATTATATTGAAAAAATATGGTCCGATTTGATTAGTGAAGATGTATCTTTAAAAAAATTTAAAGAAATTAATAAAACTTATTGTAAAAAATATGATAAAAAAAGTAAAACAAAATCATATGGTTTCATAACAATAGACTTGATAAAAAATTTAATCTATGACAGTAAAGGTAATACGATTTTATATATCGATGAATGATTATGTTTTATTTTTATTTTGTATAATAAATGGATATTAAACAAATTCAAAAAGAATTAAAAAAAAAAATTAAAAAAAATGTTACATTTGAAGATCAAAAACAAAACAATTCCAAGGTAGGAAATAATTTAAAAAACACATCAGATGTAAAGATTCAGACAATAATTAATACTAAAAAAAAATTACAAAATAGATTTAAAGATAAATTTTTTAAACCTAATGAAAAAGAGACTGTTATTATAAAAAAAGATGATGAAGATGAAGATAATATTAAAAAAGAAAAAAAACAACATAAATCTACAGATGTAAATAAAATAATTAATATTCAAAAAAATTTACAGGATAGATTTAGAAATACAGTTGTAAAACAAAAACATGTAATTGAAGAACAACAAAAAAAGTTTGGACCAATAATAAACGCATTAACAAATGTTAATACAACAATGAATGCAGTTAAAGATGTTGCTATTAAAACTGAAGGAGACATTCAAAAATTAAATAAACCCTATTATTATCAACCTAGAAATCCAGAATTAAAAAGATTAACAAGTTCAGAAGAGACTTTTGGAACTCCAAAATATTCTAGTCAAAAATCAACAAGTAATTCTCCATTACCTAAAAATGTTATAAACTTAGGTGCTATTTCGACAAGATATTTACCAACTGTAAAAGATACTAATTCTTTTGGAATATATTATAATAAAGAAGATGATATTCATATGATTGGAAAAGATAAAATAAATTTTGAAAATGATAATATAATTTTAAATGGAAAAACATATACAGGAACTCTAGGTTTGTGGAGATTATTAACTCATGTAGATACTACCAATCCGAAATTTTATACAGATGATGATTTTAATATTTATAAAAATATATTAATTGAAACTAATTCTATATATCAAAACAATGATCCTTCAACGAAAAGAGCTAAATCAAGTCGTGGTGAAAAATATAATGATATGATTAAAAACATTTGGAGAGAAATGAATGGAATTAAAACGAATGAAAATGATGAAGAAACTACGGATAATAAAAAGAAAGAAACTACTGATAATAAAAAAAATAATAAAAAAATTAATAAAAAGAAAGAAAATAATGATGATAATGAAATTATGGAAAAGAAAGAAAATAATGAAATATTAGCTGAAGATAATCAAATAGGGGAGGGTTTAAAGAAATACACAGAAAATCATATTGAATATCGTTATATTAGTAATGTAAACCAAGTTATAGATAATTTACAGTTTATTTCTGCAGAGGAAAGAGCTGGAAATAATAATTTTAAAAACGAAAAACTTGGTATTCTTCATTTGTTTAAAATAATTATGGAAAACCATATTGATACTCCTGAAGGTATTGAATATTTACTAAAATATGTAACTTGTTTACCAAATGATGTGAAAAATATATAAAAAGAAAAAATAATTAAACGTATACATTATATATCAATTGAAGAAAGTACAGGAAATAATATTTACCATGATGAAAAACTTGATATTCTTAATATTTGTATTAGAGAAATGGAAAAATTAATTGATATACCTATTATTGGTGCAGATTATTTATCATCATATGTTTCATGTTTACCAAAGAAAATTATTACAGGTTCAGGAATTGTTAATTTTCTTTTGAATTGTTCAAGTTTACCTCAAATACATTGGCCTGGTTATAATTATTTAGGACCGGGAACAAAGTTAGAAAAAAATAAAAAACCTATAAACAAATTAGATGAAGCTGCGAGAGAACATGATTATTTTTATAAAGATAATAAAGATACTAAAACAAGACATATTGCTGATAAAATTTTAGAACAAAAAGCAATGGAAAGATTTTATGATCCTCATAGTTCTATAGGTGAAAAAACTGCAGCCATTTTTACAGCAAATGTAATGAATGTTAAAAGACGATTTGGAATGAATTTAATTTAATTTATTTTTTTGTATTATAAAATGAATCTAAATTTAAATAAAAAACAATTTAATAAAATATTGGAAGCTCATAAAAATAATAAAGATGTATCAATTCTAATTGAAAATAATCAAATTGATAGTGGAAAACATAAATTTATTCTTGAGCCAGAACAAATAAGAAAATTAAAAAACGCTAAAAAAAATAATACCAGATCAAGATTAGAACTTAAACATATTCAAATTAAAAAAGGTGGATTTTTACCAATAGCTATTGCTGTGATTGAAGGCGTAAGTGCTTTGGCTGCAGGTGCAAGTGCAGTTTATACAGCAATAACTGATGCTAAACATAAAAAAAAATTGGAAGAAGAAACAATTCGACATAATAAAGAGATGGAAAAAATTAGATCACAAGGTTCTGGTTTGAAAAAAAAAAAAAAAAATATTGAAAAAAAAATTAAAAAAATGAATAAATTTGAAATAAAAACATTTAGAAATAATATTGAAAATTTTGAAGGTATTTATACACGGTTTTGGATTAAAGAAAATAATATAAAAATTGACCCATTGAGTAATATAGATATAAATTACTTTGGAAATAAAATAAAAAATTATAGAGGATGTTTTATGTTAAATGAATTACCTACAACACCATGGGAAAATGAATGTGGAGTATTTAATTTAAATGATTCTACTCAAAATGGTTCTCATTGGGTTGCATGGAAAAAAATAAACAATACATTTAAAATATATTTTGACCCATTTGGTCATATAGTTGGTGAGCCACCAAAAGAATTTTTAAAATATTTGGGTAAAGATAATCTTTTTTGTACTGTTTCCCAATTTCAATACTATAATGATCCACCTATATGTGGTCATTTATGTTTAGAATTTATTGAAAATTATAAAAAATTTATTTAAATATCATAATTTTTTTTAATAGAAATATTTCTATTAAAAAATAACGAGTTAACGAGTCGTTTTTTTTACGTTAACGAGTCGTTTTTTTTATGTTAACGAGTCGTTTTTTACGTTAACGAGTCGTTTTTTTTACGTTTACGAGTCGTTTTTTTACGTTAACGAGTCGTTTTTTTTTACGTTAACGAGTCGTTGATGTACTCATATGTATGTTTTAATAATTCGATGTTAAAAAAAATATATTTATATTATAATGAAATTAAACTTTCACTAAACAAACTACGTAAATTAATACAAGAGGAATTACATGATTCGAATAATAATAATTAAAGTGTAATGACCTAGTTTTAATAATAATATGTAACTCGACTGATTATTTTTTAACATCCTGTTGTGGAATGTTATCAGCTGACTACTATACAATGTGAAGTATACAGTGTGATGTATACAGTGTGAAGTATACAGCGTGGTATAATTATACTAGTTTAATTTTATTTAAATAGTGTTACATAGTATACATTACATGCCTAAGCATTGTGGCGCGGTGGGTTAAGGCGTGTGTTTTGAGACTGAACATATTAGGTTCGAATCTGACTGCAGCAGATTTGTTCCTACTGTGTTTGTTCTCGTAGTAGGATTTGAAATTAGGTGGGGGGCATTATAAAGCCGGCAATTGTAGCGCTTCGGGCGATTGGTGATTTACATGCGAATGTAGGTTGTCACGTGGTGCGGCCTACGTTGTCACCTTGATTTGTATCTACCTCAGTCTTGTTCCAAGGCTGACGTATATAATGTCCACCTCTGACTTTAAATTCTACAAATAAATACCTGTCTAACCCACCACGTCACAGTGCTTAGGTAAAAAAAATATCTCTGTTGTACAGACAACCAGTTAAAAAAATAAAAAATAAAAAAATAAAAAAAAAAGTGAGAGGTGGCCACCATTCTGGATGTCTGTACAACACAGATATTTTGCAAATTTTTTGCATTTTTTTATTAATAATGAGTTCGTATAATTATACAAAGTTAAATATTACAAGTCCTATATTTCATTTAATATTTGATATTATCATGTCGGATCAACACAGATGTGTTTTATATGCTTATCTACACTACATATTAAAAGTTTACCCCCCGCTTCATATTTTTCATTTAAGTATAACTCCGTTGCTATTTATATTAGAATCTTTATTTTTACATTAAACATTTTTGATTTTAATTCTTTATAAGTCCCCCTCATAGTATCATAGTGTAAAATTGTTTTCAAAGATTTTTGGATTTTAATAACACGTGCCCAATTCGGGTGAGTGTTAAATATCATATTTTTTTTAATAAAACAATTCTATTAAAAATTAAATTAATTAAATTATTATATTCTAAGCATTTTGTGATCGGAATCTGTACCTCCCATACCAAGACAACATATTTTAATATTTCCTAAATCTTGAACAACACAAATATCATGAAGATATTTGAAAAAATAAGTACCAGTTGTATTTATTAAATCATTAGCAATTTTACAAATTTCAAGCCATGTTGGTGATTCTAGTATTTTAGAAGCATAAGGTTTTCCATTTCCAGAAATATTGTGTCCATGATCGACAATTAAAATATTTCCTTTAATTGGAATTTTATTTAGATTATATTTCATAATTTTAATATTTTTATTTTTATTAGTATTATAGTATTCAAATTTACAAAACTTAACAAAGATTTCATTATTTAATATTGAGTTTTCTATTTCGTTTTGCATTTCATTTTTTTGTAATTTATTAAAATCATTGATAGTTGTTTCCATTATTTTATTATTTATTATATTTTTAATTTTTAAATTAATTTTTTCAATTTCTTTTTAATACATTTTGCAATTAAATATGCTATTTAGATTTTTATTTTCAATAGATTAATTATATTAAAAAATATTTTAATTATTATTGCATTTCATAAGTTTTGCGAAAAATATTTTAATTATTATTGCATTTCGATTTTTATTTTTAATAATTAAGTTTTGCGGAAAATATTTTAATTATTATTGCATTTCGATTTTCTGATCTTTTTATACATTGTTTTCTTTGTGATCTTTTATTGATATAATATGGACTGTGCCAGGACTGGTACATATATACTACTTATAAGTTTGCTTTATTACTTACTTGCTCATTTGTTTTTTTTATTTTATAAGATATTAATAAAAAATGTAATTTTGTTATATTAGGTACTTACTATATGGTAATTAGGAGATACACTTTTATATAAATTTATGAAATAATAAAGTGATTTCAAAGACTGAAATTTGTCAAAGTTTGTTATATTTTTATGTTACTAAAACTTGAGATATTTATTATTTTGCCTATAATAATCAGAAAAAATTGAAAATTATATCAATAAATTCAAAAAATTGCCTATTTTAAAAAAAAAAAATGTATGTAGTGTTTCAATTCACCCATAAATTGTTTTAAATGAATAAAACATGATTTTTAATGCAATGTTTCAATTCACCCCATTCAAAGGTGAATTGCAACAAAGTCAAATAAAAATATATTATAAAAAAACTTTATAAGTTATATTTTTGAATTATACTTATAATGATGAAAAAGGTAACAGCAATTCTAAAAAAGTGTTTTCCTTAACAGTAGTATAAATGCCTGATTTTTAAATGAAGATCAAAGTTGGGTAGAACTCAAAAATTGTTGCAATTCACCCCATTTTACGGTAACCTTAACAAAGATGATTGATGAAAATAAAATCAAAGAAAAATATGAATATAAAGATCTCAAAAAAAAAATTAGAAACCTAAAATTCACTATTTATTTAAGTAGAACAAACTCCAACCCAAATTTTTCTTATATAAAAGAGTTAAACGCGAAATTAGTTTTATTAAGAGAAGAAAAAATGGATATATGTAGAAAATATAGTTATTTATATGTTACAAATTTTCGTAGGCGAGAGCATTGTTTCGGTAAAAGGTTAGATTTTATTACGACAGCCGAATCTAAACGTGAAAGGTTTAGACCAGGTTTAATTTTTTTTTTTTTAATTTATTTAGAATAATATTAGTAATTATATTTAAAGTTTTTATTTATGTATATAGCTATTTAATGTAAATCTTTCTTTTTAGTTTATAATATTTTATTGTTTTTCTTTAACGTTATTATTAAATTATTCGTTAATTTCTGCAAACTAAATATAATCAATGAAAACTATTGTTTATACATGGACTACCACCATGGTTAATTTTTAATTTGATATAAATGCTTATATTATATTTTGCTTACATAAAATAATATAAGCATTTATATATAAACTAACCTCAATAAAGAAACATTTATATAATATAGATAGGTCGGTCAGAGTGATTAACCACTACGCTAGAAAAATCGCGAGAGCGTTGAGGCCGGTGACAGCGATCAAATATATGAATGTCTATGCAAACTTACAAAACTATCGAACATTTAGTAGCAACTGGAATTGGACGAGTGGTCAACAAATTAAGAAGCAGAGGTGGAGTGGTAGGGAAATTAGCTGAAAGAGTAGTCTTTACTTGGAAATATGTTGTAAAAGAAGAGATAACCGAAAATTATATCCCTAAGGAAAACTGTAGTTCTTAAGTATTAATAAATTATGATTAATACATACAAATTTTTAATATAAAAGTTAAAAAACATAAAAAATAGAAATATGTTGACAATTATTATTGTCATTAATATGCATTATTTTTTTTTATCTGGCAGATAGTTTACAAATTCTATATAATTTTTCCAGATTTTTTTTAAAAAAAAGAAAAAACATGGAAGCCAAATCGCTAATTCCCGAGCAAATCATTCAAATATTGGAACAGCAAAAAGAAAATGATCATGCTCAAAATGTTGACGAAAAAATGTTCTATTCCAATATTAAAAATATTAAAATAAAAATTCAAAAAGCGGCGCTGAAAGAAACCAGAAAAAGACTTATTGAAGAAAAACAGAATTTAATAAACGAATTTAAACATTTAACATATATAAATTATTTATGCGAGAAAAATATTCAAAAAGGTCTAAATGATTTATATAGTAAATTAGATAATGTCGAATAATATTCTGTTTTTCAATAAATAATTAAAATATTATTTTTTTTTTTTTATTATTTATTATTTTATCATATAATTATTATTGTGTATATAAGATCTGCTGGTATGATAAATGTTTTCAAATAAAACTAATTTAATAAAAATGTTAGGAAAAGTGGTTTAGATTTAAAAAACGTATCAATTAGTTAGTTTTTGAAATTCTATGTAATTTTCAGAATCATGAACCCAGAAATAAACGTAATTAAAAGCAGAATTCTAGCAGCAGAACAGCAGGTGCGTGACAATAAACGCTATTATATCGAGAAACGGAAAGCATTTCGAAAAGTATTTGTAAAAATTAATGATAATATGAAGAAAAATTCATTTTTTAAAAAATAAATTGATAAATGAACATAATAGATTCGAAAACTATTCAAGTGAATGTAAAGCAGATATTCAGTGTCGGTTAACAGAACTAAACAATCGGTTAAGAGAATTAGAATCTGAGTAATTTCTTATTATATTAACCAATTCTTTTTTTCTTTGTAATAATTTAGAATTAATACTTTTATTATATTTTGAAAACAATATTCTGAATTGCTTGCATAAGATTTAAAAAAAAGAAGTTGATGTTATAATACATTTTACAATATTATGATTGCTTATATCTGTATTTTTTTTTATTTAATCTATTTTTTCAGTTTCATAATGAAAAGAAAAACGGTTACAAAACACGAGCGGATGTCATCTTCTGATGAAGGTTTATTTGAAATCGAGAGATTTAAGAAATGTTCAAAAACATTTTTGATTAAGAATACTTTAAATTTTATAGACTACACGCTTTTTTTTAACTATGTTAGAGATAAATTAATTTTAAAGTTAAAAGAATCATGTTTACAATCATCTATAAAATTTAATTTACATGTGGATAGCGTATACGAAAGAATACTCACTCAAGAAGTTCGGGACATAGCTTTCAAAACTTCTAATACACTTGCATGTAATTCATCCGATTTCAATAAATTACTAAATGGAATGTTCAATAAATTATTATCTGAACAAGACCAGTTTTTAGCGAAAGGATCTGGGTGGTCCCTTAAAACTATAGATGTATTACAATTGAGAATTAATACAGTGAATCCTCTCAGAGGAGGAACGTATCTAGATCTACCTGAATATATAAAAGATAAAAGAGCAATTATAAATGTAAAAAATAACGATGCTAAATGTTTTAAATATTCAATACTATCCAAGTTTGATAATCGATCGAATAAAACTTATTTGAATAAGAAATATTTTAAAATGTTAGAAACAAAAAGTGGTTTAGATTTTAAATGTATTGATTTTCCAACACCAATCAGTCAGATGAAAAAATTTGAACGTACAAACGATGTATCAATTAATATTTATAGTTTAAATGATAAAAAACATATTTTTCCTTTGTATATTTGTAATACTGAAAGAAAAAAACATTTTGATCTTTTTCCGTTCAATAATGATGAAACATCACATTACTATTATATAAAAAATTTTTCAAGATTCGTTAGAAGTCAGAAAACTAAAAATTGTACTAAGCTAATTATCTGTAAAAGATGTTTTACTACTTTTGGGAACAAACCGTGTAAAAGCAAACTTTGGGGTATGAAAGGATTGATTGAACATCAACATAATTGTAGAAAGAACCAATTAGGGAAACCTATAATGTTTGAAGAGGGAGATGATGATTTTATTTATTTTAAAAGTTATAAAAAAACTCAAAGGATACCAATTGTTATTTATGCAGACTTCGAATGTATTTTAACTCCTAAAAAACCTGATGAATTCATTCAGTTGTAAAAAAAAAAAAAACATATATTACACATTTTCATGAAATTATGAGTTATAGGTTTTATGTAAAAGTCGACTATGATATTATACCAAAAGAGTTAGTAAAACAGTTGAAGATTCCTAGAAAGGTGGTTATTTATAGAAGTGAAAATGCAGCAAAAAAATTTATGGAAAATATGATTGATATCGGAAATAATATCAAAACAATTTACGAAACTGCTACACCAATGGGTAAATTAACTGAAAAAGAAGAAAAACATTTTCAAAGAATTATAAGATGTAAAAAATGTTCAAAACATTTAAAAAAAAATAATTTTATTTAAGTTCGAGATCACTGTCATTTTACTGGTAAATATAGACAATGTCTTTGTCTCGAATGTAATTTTCAAATAACTAATCCATCATTCATTCCAATTTTCTTTCATAATTTATCGTACGATAGCCATTTCATAATTCGAGAGCTCGGTTGCGATGAACAAAATATTCACGTTATTCCTAATTCATCAGAAAAATATATATCCTTCAGCAAGGAAATCGCACCTAAATTTAGTATAAAATTTGTTGATACATTCCGTTTTATGAGCGAGTCATTAAGTAAACTTGCGGAATGATTTCCCATTTTTACCGTTTAACGAATATCCACCAAATTCGAAAGTTGAGAAATTGTTAACTACTTTATCACCGAAAAAAAACTATATTGTACATTACAAAAATTTAAAACAAGCAATTTCTCACGGTCTTAAAGTAGTAAAAATTCATCGAGCTATCCGTTTTTCTCAAAGTAAACGGATGGCATCATACATAAAATTATGTACATCTATGAGAGTACAAGCTAAAAACGAGTTTGAGAAGGATTTCTGGAAGTTGCTAATTAATAGCGTTTTTGGTAAATGTATGGAGAATGTTCGAGCAAGAACTTCTATAAAACTGGTTTCTTCAGAACAAAAAGCAAGAAAATTAATGGCGAAAACTAGTTTTAAAGACAGAACTATATATTCTAAGAATCTCATGGCCATTCATCAGCATAAGGAAACAATTAAATTCGACAAGGCAATTTATGTAGGATTTGCAATTTTAGACGTTTCGAAAACATTTATGTATGACTTCCATTATAATGTAATGAAGAAAAGGTATGGTACTAAAATTAGTTCTTTATATTCGGATACTGATTCCCTGATATATGCTATCCAAACAACAAATTTTTTTGATGATTTAAAAAATAGTTTATTCCCATATTTTGACACATCTAATTATCCTAAAGACCATTGTTGCTTTAGTGAAATTCATAAAAATCAACCAGGGTTCTTTAAAGATGAAATGGAAGGAATTATAATTAAAGAATTCGTTTCATTAAGACCGAAATTATATGCTTACAAAACTATAGATGGCGCTGAGAAAAAAAAAGCAAAAGGCGTAAAGAAATATATAATTAAAAATCACATGCAATTTAACAATTATATGAATATACTAAACGCTTTTATAAACCATAAAACTCTCAAGGATGAACAAACTCATAGAAAAATGAATTTTATCCAATCAAATAAACATGTTGTTCATTCGAAAACAATGAGCAAACTTGTTCTAAGTGCAAACGATGATAAACGTTATATAATGGATGACGGGATAAATACTTTAGCTTATGGTCACTATAAACTTAATGACTCAGTTTAAAAGCGTTAATAGCGGAACAAAATACAGCAGTATTATTATTTTCATTGATTTATTTACCACTAGATGACGTTTTTTGTTTTTATCGATTGTAGATATATATATATATAGTTTTCAAAACAGACTAATGAGGATCAGGAGATCATGTGAAATAATTAATTCGACTTAGTAAAAAAAACTGATATTTTATTTTATTAAAAAATAAATAAATAAATAAATATTATACATAAAAAAAACATTATTTTAAAATATCTGATGATGTTATCCATGAATTTTGACTTGAATCAAAACCTAACCATTTAACAAACATTTTATTCCCAACTTTTTTTACAATACGTTCAATGAGAAAGGTGTTTGGAAAATCAGTTAATTTAATTTCCTGTTCATAAAAACCACCTAAAATTATACTGCCTGATTCATCCTTTAGTTGATAAGTTACTGGATTTGTCTGTAAAACTTTTGAAACTGTAAATATTTCCGTTGTCCAATTTGGTGTATATCCTTTAGTAAATGTATGTTTATACTTAGATATTCGTACTTTATCGTTAACTTTAAATTTTGGTTTATACAATGTTTCAGAATTTATATATGTGTTAAATTTAATTCTGTTTGTATCCATTCGAGCTTTACTAGGTGTACATTTTATTGTTCTGTGTTTTGTGTTATTATAGTTATGTATAATTTTTGATATTGTATTGTACCAATTCCATGTGCCTGTTGCAGTAAAATGTCTATATATATTATTTTTAAGAGTTCGAATCACACGTTCCGCGATTGAACATTTGATAACACTGTATGAACTGTAATGTTTAATTTTATACTTTTTCATTAAATCTTGGAATTGGACATTGTAAAATTCTGTACCATTATCTGTCTGTAAAAATTTTGGTTTAGCTTTTTTCAATATATTAAACATTCCTTTTGTACATTCTTTACCTGATTTATTTTTCAGCGGTTCCACAAATACATATTTGCTATATGTGTCTATAACAATTAATATGAATTTAAAACCATATTTTTTTTTAGAATGAGATTGTATATCCATTAAATCAGCTTGCCAGAGGTCGTCAATAAACCGTGTTACCACACTACGTCTAAGAAATATTTTTCTCGCTGGTCGATGTAGCTCATTAGCTATACTCTCTAAGGTTGTCATTATACTATAATATTTCTCTCACGCAGTTCTTCTAAAATAGATATAATTTCATTATTGACACCAGTATTACCAACACTTTGTGATGATGACAGAAGATTTAATCTAGTTACTAGCTCATTCGGATCGTCATAATAAACTAATTGTGTTTGAGGTAATACATCTTTATATAAACCTCTGCCTGTCTTAGGATCAGGTGATGAAGTAAAATTAATCATATCTGTAGACATGTGATCTGCAGGTGAAAAACTGCTTGCTGATTGATTAAAATCAAATGGTTCAATTTCTTGTGTTATTTTTCTACGTTTAGCGTTAAATAACCCAAAAGGAGTAGAAGGTAAAGTATTGTTAAATGATTTTAAGCTAATTCGAGGAGTTGTATTTTCATTAATTTTAGCTATTTCTTCGTTTAACTGTTTTTCCTCCATTTTCATTCGATCATACAACGGTTTTACAACAGTCATCTATTTATGGTACCTCGAGGTTCTAGGTTTTCCATCTGCTTTTAAATGGACTCCAGAAGTTTTCAAAATATTGTAATAAGATTCTATATCTTCTATAGTTGTTTTTTTTGGTTCCTTCTCACATAATAAAGACCATAGTCCTGGTGTAAATTTATAATATTTATTAAGCAGCAATAATTTACCGTGACTAAAAGTTGCAGAGTGTTTTCCTATTTTATACGAATCACTATCTTTATCATAATGCAAACCATAGGATTTATCATAACGTGTTGATTTAGGACATTAGGATATTTGCAGGATTGTCGGCACTTGGTAGTTTGATGTCTGGAGGTGCAAGTGTGTATAATGCTGTTCAAAATTCAAAAAGAAAAAAAGGCAGTGGTTTGAAGTCAAACAAAAATAGGTTAAGAAAAAAAAAACTGATGATCACGCTACCTAACAGACCGCTTTCGTCTCAAGATATTATAAAATATGTCGGAAAGTTGAAAATCAATCATTTCCGTGGAGTCTTTTCACGTGATAACTTACCTAAAAAACCTCATACGATTGAATGTGGTTATTAAACTTGGATATATCTTCAGGCGACGGAAGTCATTGGGTAGCGTTTTATAAAAATAAGGACAAATTTGTTTATTTCGATAGCTTTGGTGATTTACCACCACCAATTGAATTACAACATTATTTTCATGAGTTTAAAATAGTATACAACTATTCTAACTATCAAGATTTCAATACATTTAACTGCGGTCATTTATGTCTTGAATTTTTACAATGTATGAATCTGTTACATTAAGTTTGACTGGAAATACAACTATATTATCAACGAATTATTTTCCGTCCCTAAATGTTTACGAGGATTCAGAAATAGCTTTGTTATGTTTACAAACACGTAATTTATTTCCAAACATAAATTCTACTAATAACCGGCTGGAGATAGAGGTAATTCCTTCAACAAGTAATAGATTTATTCTAAAAACGTTTATCTTCATTTTGGAAGAAGGGTGTTATGAAATTGAAGATATTAACAACAAAATTAAAAAAAAGTTATTTCACTTTAATAATGAATTTAGAACACAGCTAACATTCAACGTATCTATTGATCCTGTTGATTTTAGAACATACATTAAATGTAATGGAATACTAATGTTGGATATTCCAAACAGTATAGCATCTGTTTTTGGGTTATAAAAGAGAACCTATAAACCAATGTATGAAGCACATCGATCGGGAAAAGCTGCTAATTTAAACACAATTAACTCTATAAAAGTAATGTGTAATATAGCACATGGATCATTCAACAACCAACTTCTAAGTCATTCAATATATGAGTTTTTCCTTAGTGGGAGAACTGGATCGAAAGTAGTTCAGTCACCACCAAATTTGATATATTACAGATTAAACAAAACAGAGATTAATTCAATAACTGTGCAGCTAGTTTATCAAAACAATAATCCGATCGACAACTTTAATGAGACATTGTCAGTTGTTCTGCATATTAAACGTTACGAGTCTCATTATTAAATTTGTATCTCAGATATCAGGATGTACGAGTCAGTTACTTTAAGTTTATCCGGGAACACAACCATATTATCTACAAATTATTTTCCGTCTATAAACCTTTACGAAGACTCAGAAATAGCTTTGTTATGTTTACAGACATTTAATTTATTCCCGAATATTAACAAAGATAATAATAAATTTGCTATACAAGTAGTTGACTATAATAATAATAATAATGATCGTATGTGGTGTTATATTAAACTGGAAGAGGGATGTTATGAAATTAAAGATATTAAGCATCGAGTTATGGAACAAATAAATATTTATAATGAAAAATTCAAAACTAATTTAACATTTGACATTTCGGTTGATCCTAACGATTTTAGATCATATATAAAATGTAATGGAATACTACACTTTGAAATTTTACATAGCATAGCACCTGTATTGGGTTTTAAAAAACGAGAATATAAGCCAGAATATGAAACTCATACATCAGAAAAAGCTGTGAATTTAAACACAATTAATTCTATAAAAGTAATGTGCAATATAGCTCAAGGATCATTCAACAACCATCTTCAAAGTCATTCGATTTATGAGTTTTTCCCTAGTGAAACGACAGGATCTAAAGTAGTACAGTCACCATCAAATTTAATATATTACAAATTGAATAAAACAAATATTGATACGATAACCGTTCAGTTAGTTGATCAAGATCATAATCTGATTGATAATTTTGGTGAGACATTGACAATTGTGTTACACATTAAACGTTGCGGGTCTTGAGATGGGATTAAAATTCAATATAAGCCCACTACATCGGATCAGTACAACTAGTCATAAGACTAAAGTGCTACCAGTAACATCAAATAAAATAAAAAAATTGACAGTGAAGAATAAAAAAATTTTGCAAGCTCTGGGCTATCAATTAAAGCAAAATGCCTGAAAGTGATATTTTGGATATAACTTCACAGTACGAAACGGATTCTAAGATTACAAAAATTGAATATCATTCATACACACCGTATGCAGCATCATTTAATAATAATGACGAAATACGTATATCAATCCAGCAAACAGATGTTTATCCATATCTACATGAAAACTTTATTTTTTTGGAAGGAAAAATTACTGATGCCACCAAAGTGAAACTATCTAATATCGGTTACTCTTACCTCTTCGAGCAAATACGATAGGAAATCAATGGGATAGAAGTAGATAGTACACGTGTTCTTGGAATCACTAGCTCGTTGAAAGGTTACTTATCTGGTACACCAGACAACTACAATTGTTATGAAAATTCTGAATGGAATTTTAAAAATGCAACGCACTCGGAAAATGATAAAGGTGAATTTAGTGCTTGCATTCCATTGAAATATTGGTTAGGTTTGTTTGAAGATTATAAAAGAATATATTAGTGAATTCTAGATTGGAATTAATATTAACTCGAAGTCATAGCGATTTAAATGCTTTAAGTTTAAAAACTGGTGTAACTGCTTCTGAAGGTAAAGTCGTTTTAAATAAAATAGCCTGGATGGTTCCACATATAACTGTTGACGATGAAGAAAGGTTAAAATTATTGAAACTTATAGAAAAAGAAAAAAGTTTGTTTATTCCTTTTAGATCTTTTGAAACTTTTGAATATCCTGAACTCGGAACCGCTAAAAAAGTTGTATGGAATTTGAAAACTGCTTCAAAATTAGAAAAACCACGATTTATCATAATTGGATTGCAAAAAGGACGCAAAAATATGTTATCGAAAGATTGTAGTAAAATTATTGAAACTTATAGAAAAAGAAAAAAGTTTGTTTATTCCTTTTAGATCTTTTGAAACTTTTGAATATCCTGAACTCGGAACCGCTAAAAAAGTTGTATGGAATTTGAAAACTGCTTCAAAATTAGAAAAACCACGATTTATCATAATTGGATTGCAAAAAGGACGCAAAAATATGTTATCGAAAGATTGTAGTAAAATTATTGAAACTTATAGAAAAAAAAAAAGTTTGTTTATTCCTTTTAGATCTTTTGAAACTTTTGAATATCCTGAACTCGGAACCGCTAAAAAAGTTGTATGGAATTTGAAAACTGCTTCAAAATTAGAAAAACCACGATTTATCATAATTGGATTGCAAAAAGGACGCAAAAATATGTTATCGAAAGATTGTAGTATATTTGACCATTGTAATTTAACAAACGTTAAAGTATTTCTGAACTCGATAGCTTATCCATACAATAATTTGAATTTAGATTTTACTAAAAATAATTTCACTTTATTATATAATATGTATACATCGTTTCAAGAATCGTACTATGAAAAAAGTATTCGTAACCCGATATTGAGTCCTTCTACTTTTCTGACAAACGCTCCAATTATAGTCATCGATACTTCGAAACAGAACGATTCAGCTACTGCCTCGGCAGTGGATGTTCAATTGGAAATTGAAGCTTCAGAATCGCTTGCAGGTGTAACTGCTTACTGTTTATTAATTCATGATCGTATTGTAGAATATGTACCTTTTACTAGAGAAGTAAGAAAACTTGTGTAAATATAATTAAGAATTAATTTTTAACAATAAAAACTATTATTTAATAATTTGTGTTCTTTACTTGAAATAATTATTTTAGTTTTAAGATTTTCTAAAAAATTTGCTACACGAAGACAAAATTTGGTAGAAAATCTCTGTTTTGTGTTACACGGTAAATCTGAGTGCTCCAAGGGGGACATTCCCACTTGAAATAAAATTTTTACTGTGGAAAAGCTGGCTGTGAACATACAAATATATACTACTATCATGGCTAAAATTGAATTTAATTTGGTCATTTAAAAATTATACACCCAAAAACGTTTTACAATAAAAAGTGTAAGCAACGCTTACACTGCTTATATACACGCCACGCCACTGATAAAATCGGTCAGCAAAAAGCCAACATGTCTCACAGTATATTTTATTTAAAATTATTGAATAACAAAGCCAAGTGCAAGGGATTTTATTACCAGATTTAGACATTGTGAAATAATATTCTGAGGAAAATTGTCTGGGTTTTTCATTTTGAGGAAATTCAATATTTGGTTTGCATGGTCCATACAATAGTATACTCCGTTTAATCCTATCTGGGACTCTATGATCACTGAAGTGTCCGCGGTTTGTTGGGTACTCATTATATAAATTTAAATCTAGCTCGTCAACACATTCAACTAAAATTTACAAATTAAAATAGTTAAATTAATCATAAGATTAACTTCAGACCTTAGATACTTACTGGAGGTAGATGCAACAGGTTCAACACAATTCAAAATTTGCTCTACAACAAGTTCATTTTTACCATCAACATTGTTATTATTCTTATTGTCTCCAGAGTTCATTGATTCAAACTCAGCTAAAATATATAGTTAATTTTCAAACCATCATTTATTTAAATTATTTATTCAGTAATAACACTGTGCTATTAATTAAATAATTTTAAATTTAGATTTAATTATATTTGTTGAATATACTTTTATTTTTCTTAACCCTTTAAAATTGTTGAATTCGTTTTAAGATTAACTTCATAAATTAGATACTTACTTGAGGTAGATGCTACAGGATCAACACAGTTCAAAATTTGTTCTACAACAACTTCATTTTTACCATCAACGGCATCAACATTGTTATTATTATTACTGTCTCCAGAGTTCATTGATTCAAACTCAGCTAAAATATATAGTTAATTTTCAAACCATCATTTATTTAAAATATTTATTAGTAACTGGAAGTTTTTCCATAGATCTATAATTCATAAGTAAAGACTTGATTTATATATGCATTTCACATAATTTTTGTAAGCTCCATGTCTCTATTTATTTACAACTTATCTAGGTACTTAATTTTTTTTTTAAAAAATCGGTCCATTGACCCAGCCAATTTTTTAATTTTGTTTTCTCTTTCTTCTTTCATTTTTCTTTTCACTGATCCGGATAAATACTGCATTGACGTTGACAATGTTGACATAGTTTAAGTTGACAAGATTAGGTATAATATGTATAATATATTTTAATTAATTACAAAATAGTCGAACGTACAATTAAAACACTCGCCACACGCGATGGTCGATTAATGATAAACTTAATAATATTTGTGTTGAACGTGTGTGGTGTGTCAATGAAAACAATAATAATATATAATTCGTTATCGTACTATTGGGAAATGTTCGAATTCAATACATCTATTTTTGGTTTTGGTAGCGCACTCACGCTGCGCTGAGTGCAACGCGACGTGCGACGTTATCGTAATTCGCCGTATTGGTCAATCGGTGTACCAGCATACACGATAATAAGTATAGAAAAAATAATAACAATCAATCAAATATTCACATTAATTAACCCACCAATGGAAATAAATTAAAAATAGTTTCAAACCAAAATCTTATATACTATTTGTAAAAAATAAAAAATACATGGTTACCATAAGAACCTATTTTATTTTATGGTACTTTGATAGTTTGGTATTCATAATATCGGGGCCCCCCTATTTTTTAAAGAGTTGGGATCCTGGTGCAATGCACCAAGTGCCCTGGTGGTTTATCCGACACTGGGTAACAATAAATTGACAATTATTGAACTAATAGTTTTAAACATTTTAATTTAAAATCAACATATTATTGTAAAATTTACTTTTTTTATTTTGAGATTCTGAGAAAAAAGTTGAAAATATACTAGATACCTTTTTACAAATATGAATTTATTCATTATTGTAGTATTTAGGTACTTGGTGGTATTTAAAAATATGAAAAAGTCAATGCAAATAAAAAAAATTACCTAAATATTAATAAGCTTTATAAAACAACATGTCATTATTCAACAGAAATACTTTTTGTTTTGAATTATGTATAAGTATAAATTATAATACCTTGCAATACTCAATTAAGAATGACACGTCTTTTTGAACTGTAAAAGGAGGTAGTTGAACTACTTCAAATACTTTTTCTATTTTAGTTATATTGCCCACAATACATTTAGTAACATCGTAAAAAGAATTCCATCTAAAAATTAATTTAAAATAAATTGTTTCAATATAAAACATAACTATATTTTTAATATTATTCATTTATGAATAATAATATAACTTGCCTTGTAGCATTTGGTGTTATGAGATATCGTCCGAGAATTTCTTTGATTTTATCAGCGCACTGTGAAGACTGATTTTGTTTATTAAAAATTGCTCGACATTTACTAAATACACGTCGACTGTTAACCTTATAAGTATTATCTTTTTCAGCTGTAGCTATTAAATTTAATGTATGTGCTGCACACCTTTGGTGTTTGGGTAGTTTTATTTCTGATGAATCATCAAAATCATCACCATTATCAAGAATATCCGCTATGATTATGGTTCTCAGTACTTCATCATTTTTAGGTTCTTCAATGACTGTATTCCTTCCAGTACTACAGCCACTCAACCCACTTCTATCACTTTCATTAGTGTTATATACTCTAAAATAATTTAAATATTTATTTAATTCAAAACAAATACATCTAGAATAGGTACTACTTACTTGAATGCTTTTACAAAATTTGCTGCATTGTCTGTTACAAGCAGTGTGGTTTTACTTTGTAAGTCAAATTCAGTGAGTACTTTATCAATAAGTTCTGCAATTGCATCACATGTATGTCTTCCCAACATACGCCTGCAAGCAAGTTCTTTTGAGTTACTTTCTAGTGTAGTAGGATTAAGCCAATCCACTGTAAATCCCATAAAAGACCTGAAATAAAATAAAATGTCTATTTTACCAGGTGTAATTTACTAATGTATTGTATTACCTGTGAAAAATGCTCCAGCAATCAGCAGTAATGCAAACATTTGGACAGTTCAGTTTTTAATTCTTGAATTATACCATTATATAAACAATTTATATCTCTCATTAAATTTCCTCTACACATTGGTACTTTATTAGATGTTAATTTACAATAATTTATGAACGCAGGATGTTCAATCATAGAAAACGGTGATACAGTATTAATAATAAGCTTTAAATTTTCTCGGTCAAATTCTTTTTGAGTAAGTTTTTTAGAAACTTGTCCAACTTCAGATAACTTTAACTGTTTATATGGTTGCACAGAAATTACTAATATTAAACGTATTTAATTCATTTGGATGTACATGCTAAAAAAAAAATGAATTTAACATAAAATTATTAGTAAATTAATTTTATTTACCTCATCACTAAAACATATATTTAATTGAATAAATATTAAATTATAAGGTATGTATATAATATGTAACCTACACCAAACTTGTATTTATATAATTATAATATATTAATATCAGTGTTTTAAAAATTTAGTCAAAATTAAAAAAAAATTATATTTAATGTTCTATTAATTATTAAATTGTTAAATTAATATTAATTAGACACGAGCTAAAAATTAAAATAATGAAACATATATCTATAGCATTTTAGATACTATCTACTTTTAAATGTATGGATGTATTATCTATTATGTATATATAAATTCTAAGTAAGTTCTCAAAACTATCCCTCCGAACCAAAATTCACATATATAATCTCCTACTTAAACCAATATGGTTATATGGTATACAGGTCTGGGGCACTGCCAAAAAATCGAACATTCAAAAAATCCAAGTGTTCCAATCCAAAATTCTCAGACTTATAACCAACTGTCCTCCTTATATCTCTAATCACACCCTTCACACAGATCTCCATATTCCTAAAGTCACCGAAACAGCCAAGCTTTTTTACTCCAAATTCAGAAACCGCCTTCATAACCACACAAACCCACATGTTAAAAAGTTACTATCCATCTCCATCCCTGGAAATCCTCCTAGAAGACTCAAGCGACAATGGCCTCGAGATCTTATAAATTAAAAATCAAAAATCATAAATAAATTGTAAATTCACGCCGAAGTGCCTTCGCTGGTTGGTTCTTCCCTCAAGATATTCAAGATCATAAATTATAATAAAAAAATAACCATCACTTATGCTTATTGTACTTTTTGTTTTTATGTACAGATTGTATAATTTCTAGATTAAAAATAAAAAAAAAAAAATTTAATATTCAATAATTAAGTAGGTAGTTACAAAAAGTTAAGAATAAATGTATAGTTAAAAAAATATTAATTACCTATTAATTAATATTATGATACCACTTTAAACTTACCTTAATATGAGTTTTATGATTCGAATTTGATGTTTTAGAAGTTGACAATAATTTCGTTTTTGGTAGGCAAAGGACACATTTGAACACAAAATGTCCACTGACATCCGAAATATCCGCAGGTAGCTGTTTAAAATAATTATTTAAATGCGGCCATTTTGACTCTAGGTCTCTTGACTCGGTCATCATTAATTAATATTATATACAAATAATAACAAAAAAAACCACAGTGGAATTAAAACAAATAAATGACTCGAAATCGACGAGTTAAATATTTCAGAAAATATATAACATTTACTAATTTTAAATAAACGCAATCATTTAATTTTTATTTGGTTTGAAAAAGTGCTATGGTACATGTTGTTTGTTTTAAAAAAGTGTCACAACACTTCTACACTTTAATTGGAAACACTAGAGTACCTACATACTATAGTCTGTCCAGCGAGAGAACATGCCGCGGATCGACCAAAATCGTTCTGTTTTCGCGCATGAGTTCCGACGAACGACGACGTGCTCCGACGACCGGCTGCACGTGTCCGACGACAACGCTGCGGTGGCAAGTGGCAACGATTTGATCGATAACAGTAGATGCATCGTAGTGACGTATAGTATCTACTTTCCCGCGCGTAGTGTGTTTACTATTTTTTACGATACGTAACTGCAGTGAAAATTATAATAATTAATATATATTTTTTTGTATTGTACTACTATTATAATTTAAAAATGAGTGATGAGAGACCAGTTCATATAACACCATTAAAGGTGAACCCTAGAGGAAAAGTAAGTATTCATAAATTGTAATTGTTTTTTTTAATTTATTTTATTTTGTAATTTTTTTATGTGTATTATTTAATTTGTAATGGCTACGTATTTTTTGTAATATATTTTTTTGTCCTATTTTTTCAGTTCGTCGGCAGTCGTCAAAAACTGATGATCGTTAACCTATATAAATCCAAAATTGTACAACAGCCAACGCTAAAGGTAAAAGAAGTCGTGAAGATAATATCTAAAGAATTGGGAATTGGGCAAAATAATATCCAGTTAACCATTTCTGAATATAAAAATAATAAAACTGTGAGTTCACCAAATAAATCCAAGATTCGAGCGACATTCAAGGACAAAATTGATGATTTTGAACGTGACGCCATACGGAGGAAGGTGCACGAATTTTGGTTCCGAAAACAATTACCAACACTGGACAAGATTTTAAGAGCTGTAAACGAAGACCCAGACCTAAACACTTACAAAAGGTCGGTTCTAAATTTACTTATACGTGACCTAAATTGTGTACATGTCAAACGCGGTCGTAACAGCGCTCTCATAGAGAGAGATGATATTGTGTTGTGGCGCACAAAATATATTGAGGATATACGTAAATACCGGGAACAAAGAAGAACGATCTATTATCTGGACGAGACATGGGTTAACGCAGGTGACTGCAACGATAGAATTTGGCGGGATAATACCGTTACGTCCCACAGAGATGCCTTTTTGAGCGGTCTTTCAACTGGCGCACCGAATCCAACAACAAGAGGCAAACGACTTATTGTTGTTCATATTGGGTCGAATGAGGGTTTTGTCGACGGTGGTTTATTGGTATTCGAATCCAAAAAAGATTCTTCAGATTACCACCAAGAAATGAATGTCGATGTGTTTTTCGATTGGTTAAAAGACGTCATTCCATTACTTAAAGACAATTCTGTCATAGTTATGGATAATGCGCCTTACCACTCGGTAAAATTAGAAAAATGCCCAACATTAAGCTGGAAAAAGGTGGAAATTGAAAGTTGGCTTGAAGAAAAGGGTGAACCATTCCAAAGGCCGATCAACAAGGTACGACTCATGGATATCGTCAAAAGTATTAAACCGCAGTTCAACAAGTTGGTTGTTGACGAATACGTTAAAACTAAAAATATGACGGTATTACGGACGCCACCATATCATTGTGAGTTGAACCCAATTGAACTTGCGTGGTCGTCCGTAAAAAGGTATGTGAAAACCAACAATACCACATTCAAACTTCCGGATGTGAAAAAACTTTTGATTGATGGTGTTAACCAATGCACTCCCGAAATGTGGAAGAACTGTGTCGAACACGTCATCAAAATAGAAGACAGATTTTGGAATGTGGACATAACTGTCGATGATGTGATGGATGACGACAATTTACATGTAATGACTATCACTGGGGACACGTCCGATTCAGACGATCTAGGATGTGAAACTTTAGAGTAACTATATTTATTTATATAATTTATGTATATGTATTATGTATTTTTTTTGTTTTTTTTATTAGCTGTTATGACAATGGTAATTAACCTACTTTTAATGTATTTTGTATTATGTTTATTGCATATGAAATAATTGTTAAAGATGACTATTAAAAAAAATGTTTAACGCTTATTAATATTTGATATTCAATTTTTTATTTATTAATAAGGAAAACGAATTCATACGAAACCTTAGAGCTTAGGGTATACAATTAATTGTAAAAATTACATTGCTCACAATAATTACGATTACGATATTATACGCTCTATTATTGATAGATTATCATTATACGGGCGGCAATAATCAACAGGTGGTTGATTACCGATGATCGGCGACGAATCGATCGACCGTCTTCGGCACGCCGAGAGAGGGGGAAATGGGGCCTCGGAGCTCTCTCGCTCGTCAGTCTGCATGCGCAGAAGCGGCATGTTCTCTCGCTGGACAGACTATAACTTTTTAACCAAACAAAGCTCTTATATTTATTTGTATTCATATTTTGGCATTATTATGAATTAGGTATTAATTAAAATATTTACTATTATAATAATATTATACTATACCATCATAAACATATGTAGATTCGCATTCCTCGCCAATTGAAAATTCTAAATTATCATTCAGATTCTCTTTATTTTGTATCAACATGCTTTCATTTTGTTTGGAAGGTTCTAGTTGTGAAATATGAGTGGTTTCAAAATCAGCTAGAATGTTAGAAATCTTAAATAGTTTATTTTCATTAGTTTTAAATTAATTAAATATACTGTATATGATAAATTGAGTATAATTAATTAATAACTACATTTTATCAAATTTGTTTATGATACTAGTAGTAGGTACTACTTACGATGGTCACTATCAAGTGGACTTGGTAGTCCTTCAATTGTTGGTTGTAAAATTGTGTACAAGGTTTTTTCTGAATCACTTGAAACTATATGATGTTCTTTAAATGGACCACCCCCTGTTTTGAATAGATCACTTTTAGTTCCCCTTAAAAGTTTTTTGACACATTTATATTTTGATCGCAAACATGAAGCATCTCTTGGCTATAACAAATAAAACACAATACTATTTTATGCATACAACAAATAATAATAAAACTATTCTTACACAGCCTGTTGTCTCTGAATTATATAGTTCAGTAATTTGCAGCCAACATTTCTGTTTATCCTTCCATGTCACTGCATTAGACTCTTTATTTTCTAATACGTGACGGTTTTGTAAAGCATGTTTCAATAAAAGTTCTTTTTCATAAAATGTGAAATTTGTTGATCTTTGTTTTTTTGATATGTTTTTTTGAGACATGTTGAATAGAGTAGTGAATATAACTTATATCGAACGAGAGTGAACACAAATCACAATTAATAATTAAGTAATTACATACAATATTACAATAAATATGTGAATATATTAATATATTAATATGTGTAAATATCATAATGACATACAATATAATATAAGAAGTGTTTATGATCTAAGCTGATATCACAGAACGAATCCTTATCAATTTCATCATTGACCAATCATAATCAAATATAATATATGTGTAACTTGTTCCATAATGAACAGTAATTACCTTCTGTTAGTACAATTTTCCTACCGACAACTTTATCCGTCGGATAGCTATCTGGAGAATAAAATTACATTGAAAAACCGGAATCACTTTATTTGAAAGATTATCCGCCAGATAAGTTTATCCGACGGTTACGTATCTGGCGAATATTTGGATGAATGAAAAACCGGGCCTTAGCCGTTTTATACGTTTCACTTTGGGTGTTCAACCGCGGAACGGGGTCGCCGCCAAAATCCTGGACGCTCCAAGTCGCGCGAGATGTCGAAGCTCCGCGCGACGCGTTCCCTCTCCGGAGTTACCGCGCCGCCGTCAACGGCCGGCGAGCTGGCCATCGGCCGTCGCGAACTTTGTGGCGTCTGTCTTTTTCCAACGGCTGAACGTAGCGCAACGTCCGTGCTATCCAGTGGCGGATATATCCAAGTTCTGAGGGGGGGGGGGGGGGTGAAATTTCAAATCCACATAGATAATGATGTTTAACCCCCTCCCCATTGTTTTATTTTGAAATATTTAACTATAATCGGTACAAAACTATAAATAACGACACTTTTTTTTCAATATAAATATTTATTTAGAAAAGGTGCGCTCAGCAGATGCTACACTGATTGGCAGTGAACATATAATACACAAAACTTCGTGAAGAATAGAAAAAACATGATGATGACACTCATCCAAAGCATCTAATGCATTTTTACAGATACTTTTCCCTAACAAAATAAACATAATATTTAAACCAAATATTTATACATAATATTTTATATATATTTAAACAAAAACCAATAATAAAGTACCTTCTGTTTCTTGTTTACTCCATTTAGCATACCAAAGTTCAAGTTCTCCATTAATTAATTCTTCTGGTACATGTTCAAAAAATGAGTAACAAGTAATTACTTGAATAATTTTTTTGAAGGTGGTATATGTTTCTTCATCTTTTATTTTAATTATACAACTTGGAACTAACAACATTAGGGTTCAATATTTTCATTTTCTTTACTTAAAAATCTGTATTTTAAATCTTCTAATATACTTTCTAGAAGAGGTATGTACATATTTATACGGTAGTAGTCCAAAGGATCATTTGATCCAGAATTTATATTCCCTCTATGAGTTTGACGACCAACAAACCTAGGCAATTTCATTTCTACATCAAGTTTCTCAAAAATTAACTTGCTTTCTTCAAATAAACATTTGAATTTGTCCTCACAGCTTGACCGATACTTTTGGAGTACATCTATAACATTATTAATGTGTATTGATGCTGTTACTACATCTTCATCTCGTTTTTGAAGAATTTTACTGATGGGGTATGTAACACTTAAAATTTGAGATAAAGAATTAAGGGATAAAATAAAATCACATGTACAGAGTCCGGATATTAAAATTTTAGCTTTTGCTGATGAAGTAATATCATTCCATTGTGAAATTTCAGTTAGAGTCTCTACAATGTTGACAAGTGAATTTTTGAATTGCAATACACTATCGTGTCTTTCTACCCAACGCGTTTCGCATAAGCTAGAAAGTGATTTATGACCAGTTAAATATTTTTTCAACACAAAATTACGTTTGGCAGATGAATGGAAAAAAGATATGGTTTCTTTAATAAAACCAACACAGTTTCGAATAAGCTGTGACACGGTACGCAGCGGCCACCAGTACAAAGTACAGGTACCGCAGCGGCCAGTCTACATTTTTCGTCAACCGCCACTACGGGCTACAGCGCGACAACGCCAACTCCCCCACCACGCCACAAAGGCACAAGGTGGGACGGGAAGGCGAGTCGCGTAGAACGAGTACCGGCCGTCGTAGACTAGTTACTAGTAAAAACACACCCGAAAAGAACACACACCACGACCACGATATATATATACCGTCTTGTATAGCCGCCGTCCGTTGCTCTTGTGTTTTTTTTTCTTCCGAATACCTTTAGTATACCTATGTTAATTACAACTATATCTCTGTAAAATAAACAACACTATTGTTACCCGAAACTGTGTTACCGTTTCTCTTTAAACGTGCGAGTGTGCCGCCCATTCTAATATACTATACGACCGGCTCTCCGCGGACCATCTGCCACCACCGTCGTAGCCGCGTCAAATTGGCTCCCCGCAGAGGAATCATCGCCTCAAGCCAGCGAAAAGGTAAGAGTTTTTCATGCTGACACATACCTCGGTAGATTGCTTATATTAAGTTAATATTAAGACTTTTAGCCAGGAGTGTGTTTGCCGGTTAGCTAGGATTCCCAGTGAACATTACGTAAGAATTATTTCTAGCACGTAACAGGGAATCCCGCTGTAGTGATCGCCGTGAAGGACACGTTGAACACTAATACAATAATTATTTAAACGACGTAGCACGTTCGTTGTCGTCTTGAGTCGTGGTTGAGAAAGATAGGTAAATAATTAATAACACTTTTTTATACTTTTAAAATATGACAATTACATAACACTTTATTATTACAAGTTTGAATTACAAAATAACTATAAGCACTGTCGTAAGCTTGATAGACCTACGACGAGGGCTGACTATCTTCTAAGTAATAGTAGGTGCTCTACCCGTATTTATGCGGGTTCCAACAATGACGTATTGGTGGCGTGATATCTATATTCTAATATTACTTCCCTAGTAATGTCAAATTGCACTATTTTGTGACTAGGTAAAACAACTTGTTGTTTTCACCTTTGCTCTATGTTTCCTGTTATTTAGGATTATATTAAATACCTACGTTTCTACTCATAAATTATACTATGTATAATTTATTATTTTACTTATTTTATTTAAAATAATATAATGGCTTTTGGGTTTACTACACCGCGCAGCCGTGCATAACCGTGATACGGATTGGGAAGTAGTTATATAACAACCGCCACCCCTCCGCTACGCCTACCATTCGTCCCGTGACATAACCGTCGATAACAGCACAGCGCGCAGGCCAAAACCGGTTTCAGCCGCTGCAGCCGTCAACTGCCGCCGCCGAGTACGTCGACCCAGTTCGGCTATTCTGGGAACGCAACGGCGGTACCGTCAACAGCTGACCAATTAACGTAATCGCTAATAAACTTCCGTAAAGAGCGCAAAATATTTACGTCAGGAAAAAAAAAAAAGCCTCTTAACCACGTACACACACAAAACACAAGCTACCCCACCGACCAACAGCTTAACGACAGCATTTGTAATTTAATCGTACATAATGACTGGTAAAACGTTACAACAGTTATCGTCGGCGGAGCTGCGTAGCGAGTGCTCGGCCCGCGGACTCAGTGTGTCCGGGTCGAAGTCGGATGTGTATGTCAGGCTAGAGGAGCATCTTAGGGAAAGCGGACTAGTTCCCGAGAACGTGAGGTTCGAACCAGTGCAGCCCCCAATCACAGGATTAGGGGACGGTACTGGACAACAACCACACGCTCGATCGACGCTGTTAAGCACGGACGTCAGTCAGATCTTCGAACCATCGACTAGGGGTATCTCGACAAGCCATACGGCAAGTCAAGGACCAACGGACGATCGGCCAGAGGACTACGACAACCAGCTGACCATGCAACAGGACCAGTCCGCACACCCATCAAATACCGACATTTTTAAAACCGCAGCGGAACAACTACAAAAGTTAAAACTGGCGTTGCCGCAAATGAACGACACAACGTCGTTCGAGGCACGCCTAATGGCGCTGGAGGCAAGCATGACGTGGTTCTTTACGGAATCGCGCACGACGCCACGCAGCAGCCACACGACTTTGCAGTCCCGCGGTACACCAACCACCCGTCACCCGTACACATAACAACTCGTACACACGATAGTTACCAGTCGGGTAGGTCGTATGAGCGCAACGAAGGCGGCGCTCAGCCGAGCGCCAGCCACACTGCCGCCACGAACAACCGACCGTTCTTCACGCGCGACAGTCAACACGACAATACGGGTCACACCACACGCGCGCCACAACACGCGTCATACGAAGCACGCGTACATGAACGTTCGGTACTAATACCGTACGAGGACTTGCGTACAGCAAGAGCCTCGTTACCCGAGTTCACAGGAACTAGGGCCGAGGACCCCGTACGGTTTATAGACAATACCGAGACGATTTTGACGCAAGCTCGTATACACCCATCGGGTTGGTGCAGGGCGGTCGAGCCGCAATTAAAAGGAACGGCGAGTACATGGTACAACTCTATCAGGGCACTCGACCTATCCTGGACAGAATTTAGGGAGGAATTTTATGAAAATTTCAATAACGCCGAAATTCAGTCTCGATTGCGCGCCGACATCGTGTCAACGCGTCAAACGCCCAGACAGTCGCTAACGGAATTTGTGCTGATTAAAAACCAGCTGGCGCGCCGCGTAAATACCGGCCTATCCGAATCGGAGCTGGTAGGTATTATCGCCGGACTAACGCGTGACACTTTCCGTACACACATACGTCTACACCGGCCATTGACGTTCAGCGAGCTGCGACGCATCGCAGGCGTTTTGGACCCGGTAACGGACAACACCAACCCGCCCCCACAACAATGGGCCCCTGAACCTAAAAAAGGGGTGGAAACCCCACAAACAGCCCCCCCGGTCAAAAAAAAAATTTTTGCGAAAGCAACTGATAATACACCACCGGGGCCGTGCAGATATTGTGGGGAACTCCATTGGAACAGTAAATGTCCAAACAGACCGACCACGTCGGGAAACGGCGGGGGAGTCGACGAGGACTAGTCCCCCTCATCGACTCATCACCACCCCCCCCACTCATCACCACCCACTATCGGTAGTACACACGGAAAAAATAAGCGTAATCGAAAAGCGCGTAGTTCAGTAATTCAACACACAGAACAACCAACTACGAACATTTTTTTCCGTCCAATCACCACTCGGCACCCGTTCACAGACCCCCAACCTACACCACCCCACCATGGAACACACTCACCTCACCGGTGACACGTGTGTTCAACAACAACCGGCTCATGGGGCAGCCACAGGTGTAGGGACAAAGGCAACAGAGACACGGGTGTTCACCCACACGGGTGACGGGGACACAAGCACACAGACCGCGCTTATCCCCGCATTAGGTCAGTCTGCGCACGTAAGGCAACAGGCGAGCAACGAGGCAACCGATGTTGACAGTATGGTCATGGCGGTTAACACCACCGACAAGACAGTCTCCATCGCGGTTCAGAACCAGTTATCCCGCTCGACCAATTGCAATACGACTAATAACGGTACGCGAACATGCCAAGACAAAATTCCGACCCCCGCGGTCGAACTCGAATTTCCGTCAGGTTTCGTAACAGCCCTATTAGATTTGCAGGCACAAAAATTGTACGTAAACCTGACAGTAGCCCGTAAATACGGCAAAACACCCACCCACGGACCAACAAACACAGTCCGGATGGCGGACGGTCGCACTGCAACAACCAGTGGCACCTCCACATTCGAAGCTAGGATAGGTGCACTCGATATAAAATTCGAAGCGACCATCCTAGACAATTTGTATTGCGACGCGTTACTAGGACACGACTTTCTTGTTAACAATGAAGTCTCTTGGGATTACGCCGCGTGCACAATTCACATGGGTAAGCAAATTCGTACGTCGACATGTTGGAATGGGAAATCTCAGCCACCCGCCACTCGTCCCGACCTGTCACAATTAGAATTCGGAAACGACCCCGAAACACGCGCGAAACTAACCAAGATTTTAAATAAATACGCGGTAGTATTCAGTGAAAAAGTAGGACGTACCAAATTAATTGAACACGAAATTCTGCTAAAAGACCCGTCCCCAATCGCGCTCAAACCATACCCATATCCGCAGCAGAAGCAAACTGCTATCGACGATATGGTACGCGATATGGAACTCCAGGGGCTCATAGAACCAAGCACCTCACCATGGGCCGCACCAGTAGTAATGGCAAAGAAAAAAGACGGAACTTTTCGTCTCTGTGTCGACTACAGGAGGCTTAACGACGTTACGGAATCCGACGCGTACCCTATGCCAGTTCTCAACAAAATGATTAGGCAAATGCGGGGCGCGAAAATATTCAGCATTTTTGACCTGAAGTCGGGGTACTGGCAAGTGCCGCTACACGGAAATGCACGAAAATATACGGCATTCCGAACACGTAGAGGTCTATATCAGTTCAGAGTCCTCCCTTTCGGTCTAAAGAATAGTCCAATGACTTTCGTGAGACTCATGAACGAGGTCATGAGGGGGTACCAGGATGATTTCGTACAAGTTTACCTGGATGATATTGTAGTATTTTCAAGGGAGGAGTACGAACACCAGGCCCACTTAGACAAGGTTCTCGAGCGGCTCAAGAGGTTTGGACTAACGTGCAACACAAAAAAATGTAAAATCGGCCTACGCGAAATTTCATTTTTAGGGCACATCGTAGACTCGGAGGGCATACAAAAACAACCGGAAAAATTGGTATGCATTGACAATTTTCCGGTTCCCAAAAAGGTTAGGGACGTACGTAAATTTTTGGGCATGTGCAACTGGTACAACCAGTTCGTAGATAATTACGCGGATACCATAGCACCTCTCACTAATTTATTAAAACAGGGAGTACGGTGGAAATGGACAGAGAACAACGCGCGTTCGAAACAATAAAAAACGCGCTAGTCACATCACCAAAATTGTCACCACCCGATTATAGCAAACCGTTTTGTCTGCAAACAGATGCAAGCGAAATAGGAGCCGGTGCGGTACTTTTCCAACGGGGTGACAGACCGGAGGAAAGACGCATAGTGTCCTACGGCACCGGGCACACCCGTAGACGAAGATCGACTTGAGGAAAAATTGGTAGGGGCGCCCACAGCGCCGACAACCAGTGTTGACCTCGAATCTGACCGAATATTTTCCATGTTCGATAACCACGTTAGTGACGACACACCACTCACCGCGACGACTCTCGAAAAGTGGCAGTCCGAAGACGCCACAATCCGCGAAGTAGTCGCCGGTCACAGGTGGGACGGGCCAGCGCGGAACACTAGGAGCACAAAATCGGGAACAAACGCATACGTTTTTTCCGAAGGTCTCTTACGCGTAAACGTAGGCTCCCACACACCCGTCGTGATACCAAAAACCAAAGCACAACATGCAATTTGGAGGTGTCACGATCACGTCTTATCCAACCACCCGGGTTGGAAAGAGACGTACCGGGCGGTTCGACAACGGTACTATTGGAAAGGTCAAAAAAACGACGTCAGGTTATATGTCGGTGCGTGCCACGTATGTGCGTGCACGAAACCACTAAACTCACGTCCAAACGACCCAATGCAACCAAGAACCCCCCGTGAACCATGGGAAGTTATCAGTGTCGATCTCATGGGCCCATACCCGAGTTCTGGTAAGGGAAAATCGTACATACTGGTAGCAACCGACTGTTTTAGTAGGTGGACCGAGGCTTACCCCTTAGGAACAGCAACCTCTAAAACAATAATCGAAACGTTAGAACGCGAGTTCTTTTCGCGTTTCGGTTACCCCCGCGTGTGTCTCAGTGATAACGGCCCACAGTTTGTGTCAAACGAAATGATGAACGCGCTAGAACGCTGGGGGGCACAGGGTTGGACGACCCCAGTCTACCACCCGAGGGCCAACCCAGTCGAACGCCGTAATCAAGATTTAAAAAAAGGGTTACGCGCACAACTAGTAACGGGCAATCATAAATCTTGGGACACGAAACTACCCTCAATCCTATTTTCGATACGGAACAGGTGCAACGAACAGACATGCTACCCACCCGCGGTCCTTGTCCTCGGCAGAGAGTGCAAGAGACCCGCAGATTGGGCGCTGTCTAAATTGGCGCCGGTACACATCGAAAAAACACAGGAAGAGAGGGTAGAGCAGGAGAAACGTATTTTAGGCAAAAAGGTAGTGGTAAAACCAAGCACGAACACCGGCACACCGGTGAAGTTCGGCAAGGGCGACGTAGTCTACTACAAAGCACACCACTTATCTAAGGCACACAAAGATTTTCACGCCGGTTTCGCACCAAAGTGGTGGGGACCGGTAAGACTGGCGATACAGGTCGGGAAAGGAGTCTTCCAAACCGACCAACAACCGCCGCGGAAAATACATGTGTCATGCCTAAAACGGGCACCGATAGGCCAACATTAAATAAACAATTATCTGTAATAACAATCATTTACAGACAACATGACCGGACAACAGCAGGAGAAGTGGCAGCAGGTTGCCGAACTCATACAACGGCTGGGGCTGGTATCCGGTGGCCAGGATGAGCCGCGAACAGCCGCCCAGGGCGCGAGGATGACTACCCGCCAACTCCTGCAGGACCCAGTGCGGGCGGCCATCTGCAACCGGGGCTGGGAGGAACGTACGACGGACATCCAGCGGAGGTTGCGGCCACACCGACCACCATCAACATCAACACCCGGTAACCGCACACCGTCCCTGACAAGGCCACCACCCCCAGCAACGACACCTGCCCCCGTAACACCTGCGGAGCCGGCACCGGTACCCAGGCCAACAGGGGTACTCCCCGGTACTCCCAACGGGAAGGGTGAGGACGGAGGCGCAGCAGGCACGGAACTGCCGTAAATTCCAGCAGCTGAAGGAAAAGAGGAAGGCCAGGGAAAGCGAGGCAAGCCAACAACGTCGGCTTGCCAAGCAACCCGCGCCAACCTCAGACCCGGAAGCAGCCGGCACGCCTCCGGCCAAACCAACACCGATGGAGGTGGACAAACCGGCATCCAAGGACGGCAAGTCCGAGGAGCCGGGACAGCCCACCAGCCAGGAGTCGCCAGACCAATCAGAGGCCACGGTGGACATAACCGAGGCAGATTGCCTGGTGGCGTTCGAGGGGATGCCGGAGTTGGACGACACTCACTCGTTCTACACTCCGGTAGGGTCCCCAAAACACCCCCAGTAACACACACGGGCGCGGGCAAGTCTACCTCAAGTGAAAGCCAGAGGTAGTACAAGCCACCCCGTCCCATAAAGGCACACAGACACCGGTACAAGTGTACCCCGTGTGACGGTTTGGCGGGGGAGTATGACACGGTACGCAGCGGCCACCAGTACAAAGTACAGGTACCGCAGTGACCAATCTACATTTTTCGTCAACCGCCACTACAGGCTACAGCGTGACAACGCCAACTCCCCCACCACGCCACAAAGGCACAAGGTGGGACGGGAAGGCGAGTCGCGTAGAACGAGTACCGGCCGTCGTAGACTAGTCGATAGTAAAAAAATACACGAAAAGAACACACACCACGACCACGATATATATATACCGTCTTGTATAGCCGCCGTCCGTTGCTCTTGTGTTTTTTTCTTCCTAATACCTTTAGTATACCTATGTTAGTTACAATTATATCTGTGTAAAATAAACAACACTATTGTTACCCGAAACTGTGTTACCGTTTCTTTTTAAACGTGCGAGTGTGCCGCCCATTCTAATATACTATACGACCGGCTCTCCGCGGACCGTCTGCCACCACCGTCGTAGCCGTGTCAGGTTTCATTTTTTTCATTTTCTAGCAAACTTTCAATATTATCCAGATATGAAATATTCTAAAACAAAAAAAAATATATTATTTAATTTTTTATATTGTAAATGTTTTATTTTACATACTTTTTTAGTCATTGTTTTATTTTTATTTAACTTTACATCTCTTTTGTTTTTTTTACATATGTTCTGTTTTTTCACTGTTTTAACCTCATTATTCATACTTTTGTTATTATAATCGTTCTGAAAAAATTACACGTTTTTTTTTTTTTTTCAATGAAAATCTAGTAAAAATATATACATTGTATTCAATTACATCTGTAGGTATAATACCAAACCAGCATAATTTAGTATTAATATACAAAAAATAAAATACTTATATATAAGAAAAAATGATGTTTTGTACTTACATCACTTGTAACCATAGATTCTTCATCGCTTATAAATGACATTTTTTTGGGGTTAGCTATTGTTGGCTACCCTGTTTTTTGTAAAGGGCTTGACCATTCAGTCATGGTTACAGTCAGTCGCAGAGTACCGGGTGTGGGCTCTGTTCGTATATTGTGTGTTGTTCGTTTATGCGTTTAATAAAACTGTTTTAATAAGTACAATTCGTTTGTCTTTGTCTAAACCTTTTAGTAACATTTTCAGAAGTGGGATTATAAATCCATAGTTCGCGAGTGTAGTTGCCGTTTTGATTTTGTTTTAATACGGGAAACGGTTGGTGCTCATTACATTCATTAGTCGCTACTGGTGCTGCGAAACCACGAGGTTTAGTGGTAATAGTGTACGGAGGAAGTAACGGTGGCGCACAAGTCGACGTTACGGTGTGTCAATCGATGACTGCATCGCTAGTGGAGATAAGCTGGTTATGTTAACATGTGATAAGCCGTTGTTATCACAAAGATTTTCTTGTCAGTCTTGAGCGAATCGTTTGTTGTGACGATGTCGAGCGATCACGTTGATGAAATTACAGCACCTAAGTATAATGAATTGCACCAATTAGTGAACGAGCAACGAGTTAGACTCAAACAGCTAGAAGATGAATTAGCACGGGTAAATGTGAAAAATGACGAGACATCATTGAACACTAAGACAAATGATGGATCGATAGAGTTTCGTGTCATCCCAGACGTCAATAAGTCAGTTAAATGTTTTACTGGATTGGAACCTTCTCACGTAGCCGAAGATTGGTTGGAAACGATAGAGGGTTTAGCTGATTTGAATCGGTGGCCATCAAAATGTTGTCTACATTTTGCACGTTCAAATATGTCGGATGCGGCACGTAATTGGTTTTTATCGAAAAATTTTGTGAGTTGGTCCACGTTCCGTGAGAAGTTCAAACTAGTGTTCGTACGTGAATTACGCATGGCCGACAAGTGGGACGCTATGCGCAGTCGTGTACAACACAAGGATGAATCACTGATGTCATATTTTCAAGATAAGGTGCGGTTGTGCAAAGGTGTCAGATTACAGTTCGAGGAACTTCGCGATTATGTTCTACAGGGCATTTTATCTCGGGAACTCGCGATGTATGCATTTGGAAGGAAGCAGGATGACGAAGACCAATTACTCATAGATATATTGGAGTGGCAACGTCAGTCTGATCGTCGTGGAGATCAGCCAAACACTTCCGTAATTACTAAAGTCGATCATAGTAAGATGTGGTCAAAAAAAGAAACAACAAGTAACCAGTCAGAACCAAGTAAGTTCACATCGGCGACACAAACCATTACGAAAATAGAATCACCGACATCTGACTCACGACACAATTGTACTAAGTGTTACAATTGTTCTGGTTTTGGACACATAGCGCGCGATTGTCCGAGACCAAAACGACCAATGAAATGTTCATTGTGTAGCGCCGAAGGACATACTTGGGGCAAATGTCCTTTTGTTAAGCAAGAACATCCTGCCCAAACGTGCCCGGTTGTGGTGGCGGGGTGTGCAGGGAAGAATCCGTTTGGGAAACAAGTGAAAATTAACCAAGTTGAATTCAATGGACTCATTGATTCAGGTAGTACAGTATGTTTAATCCGATCGTCAGCAGCTGTACGGACCAAATTACCAATAGTGTCATCAATCAAACCATTGTATGCTGTGGGTGATATGAAGACACCTAGAATCACTTCATTAGCAGAAATATTGGGAGACCTGGTTATCGATGGGGTTAAGACTGACAAGGTGCAATTCTTAGTAGTTGAAGACAAAGCAATTCCAGTAGAAGTATTGATTGGACAGTCTTGGCTCAATTTGCCTCTGATTACTTACCACAAACAAGATGACACGTTTGTCGTTGAGTACGCAGATATGGACGTGGAAGCAATATGTGGCAATATTAATAAGCATGATCATGGAGTCCAAGTATGCTTGGTGCAAGAACAGTCGACGTCAAAAGTGTCACTGTCAACAGATGACGTGATAATAGGCAGTTAGGTTGACTCCACGCAAAAAGAAGAACTAACAGTGTTGTTGAATAAGTATCGTACCGTGTTTGCATTAAATTTACAAGAATTGGGTTGCACGGATTTGGTGACAATGGAGATAGTGGAAGAACAAAACAGTAAGCCTGTATCGATGAAGCCGTATCGCACATCCGAACAAGAGCGAAGACAGATAGCGGAAATTACTGACGAATGGGTCAGGAGTGGTATAATTAGTAAGACCAGGTCTCCTTATGCGTCACCAGTCATATTGGTCAATAAAGCAAATGGAAAGAAGAGGTTGTGTGTTGACTTCAGGAGATTGAATAGTCAGACCATATCACAGCCATATCCAATGCCGGATGTAGATTCACAATTGAGTTCATTGTCTGCTGGTAAGATGTTCTGCACTTTAGATTTATCGAATGGTTATTTACAGATACCTTTGGCTGAGGCAGCGAAAGACAAGACAAGACTCCTGATGCAGTATACAAGTTCGAACGTATGCCTTTTGGTTTGAGAAATGCTCCAGCTGAGTTTTGCCGATTGATAGACCAGGTGTTGGGAACTCTCAAGAGGGAAGGTGTTGTTCGTTGTTACATCGACGATGTCATTATTCCAGCAACAGATTGGGGAAACATGTGTAGGAAAGTGGAAAGAGTATTTCAAGCTCTTGAACGTGCTAAGTTAACCTTGAACCCAACCAAGTGTGCTTTTGGAGTCACTGAATTGGACTACTTAGGTTTCAATATTAAGGAAGGCCAGCTGCGTCCAGGGCGGAAAATAGCTGTAATTGAGAATTACTCAAGACCAAATAATGTCCATGAACTGAGAAGATTCCTCGGATTGACAGGATACTTCCGTCGTTTCATAACACATTATGCGGACATTTCTGCACCACTGACGGCTTTGACGAAGAAGGATCTACCATGGAAATGGACGGATGCACAACAAGGAGCATTTGAACAATTGAGGCGTATATTGACATCTGCTCCAGTGTTGAAATTATACAATCACGAATCACCGGTGACTGATGTACACACAGATGCTAGCGCAAAAGGTCTATAGGGCATGTTAATGCAGGGTGACACTGAGAAGTCACTACACTTAGTGTATGCGGTGAGCAAAAGAACAACCGAAGCGGAATCACATTATCATTCCAGTAGACTTGAATTATACGCTATTGTATGGACGTTAATTCGATTGAGGCCATATCTGCTTGGAATCAGATTCACAGTGGTGACTGATTGTCAGGCTCTGGTATATTTGAACACCAACAAGTCAGCAAAGCCACAGGTGGCTCGTTGGTTCGATCTATTACAAGAATTTGAAATGCATATCAAGTACCGGTCAGGCGAGCAGATGGCTCACGTTGATGCATGAGTCGTTTGGAAGGTACTACGGACAGTGTACAAACAGTAGAAGAGGCATTGGATAATCGATCCTTGGTTATGACATTAATGACTTTGGAAGAACGTGTACGATACATGCAACAAGCTGATCCTGATACATGTCAATTAATCAACATATTGGAGAGGGGTGAAGGTGACCGAACTCCATATGAGAGGAACGCTGTAAATAAATTCAAGTTGTTGGATGGTGTATTGTATCGAGAATTAGAGGGGATAAGTCGTTTTGTGGTACCTACGCCTCTGAGAAAGGGGATAGTGATAATGGCCCATGATATGGCGGGTCATAGGGCATTGGATCGGACACTAAAGAAAATTCAGGAACACTATTGGTTTTCAAAAATGCGTAGGTATGTACAGATGCATATCGGTGGATGTTTGGATTGTCTGGTCAACAAGAAGCCTGGAGGAAAACAACCAGGAGAGCTACAGCCTATTCCCCCTGGAAAAAGACCATTTGCAGTTGTTCACTTGGATCATTTGGGACCTTTTGAAACCAGTTTGAAGGGCAATAGATTTTTATTAGTTTTAATAGATAACCTTACCAAATATGTATTGTTGTTTCCAGCAAAATCCACTCACACTCAAGCAGCTATTAGAAGTTTACAGAAGTTTGTTGATCAATGGGGATTGTCGGAGCGTTTGATAACAGATAGAGAGACATGTTTTACTTCCAAGGCGTTCCAGGATTACTGTCAACATAATGGGATCAGGCATACTCTCAATTCGTCTCGACATCCACAAGCAAATGGACAAGTGGAGAGGACCAATAGAACCTTATTGCCAATGCTTGCAATTCAAGCACAAGATCAAAAATTATGGGATCAGAAGTTGAGAGAAGTTGAACGTGACATAAACAACACGGAAAGCAAGACTACCAGATACACACCATTTGAGTTGATCCACGGATACCGGCCTCAGTTTCATTCAAGTGTGTTGAGATTACTAGATGGTGTTGGTACACATCAGCCTTTGAATTCAGCAGAGTTACAGGTCAAGGCAAGAGATAACATTTTTAAAACTCAGGTATCAATGAAAGAAAGATATGATCAGAAAAGGAACAAATCAATAAACTATGAAGTTGGAGAAATGGTGGCAATGCTGCGTGCACCTAACCCAGGTCAATCTACCAAGCTTCAGACCAAGTATCGGGGCCCATTACAAGTTAAAGGGAAACTACCTGGAAACACATATCGAGTCGCTGAGATGGCAAGGGATGGTAAACACATTTATGCTACAACGGCTCATGTGTCTCAGTTGAAGGCAGTTTCAATTATGCAAGAGGAGCAGTTTGAGGAAAAAGGAAGTGGGTCATCAGCAGATGAAGATGAAGAGAATAACAAATCAAATGCTGATCTGCAAAGGGTGGAAGAAACTGTTAAACGTCAAAGAAAACCACCAAAGTATTTAAAAGATTATGTTTACTTAAGTCTATCTAAAGAACTGATTTGTTTAAAATATTAATTTAGTTAAGTCCATCTAAAGAACTGATTTGTTTAATTTTGTTTGAAATATTAATTTAGTTAAGTTTGTTTTATATAATGACTCTGGGCTCTATTCGTATATTGTGTATTGTTCGTTTATGCGTTTAATAAAACTGTTTCAATAAGTACAATTCGTTTGTCTTCGTCTAAACCTTTTAGTAACACTATATAACTGATGTGTGACTGATTTAGTACTTTATGCTTTACTTAGCTGTGGTACACTGTGACGGTGTTGGTAAAATTATAATATATAATATATAATAATATATATAATATATTATAATATATAATACCACTTCTACATTTCAATGCATCAAAATTAATATCTGTTACAATAATAATTGCTATACGCAAATATAAATAAATATTCGAAATATATCAATATACGAAATTAGACCTATTGTAATATAACCAACAGTAATAATTGTTAGTTAAGTAGTATCAATATCCTTTCAAAACATAGTAACAAAAATCTGTTTCATTAGTGCTCGTTTAATTAACTATGGAGGGTGCATAAATCATCATTGATATTACAAAAAAAAAAAAAAATGTTCCTAACGGCTCAGTCAAACAGAGAGGGGGCCGCCATGGTGACGGGTACGCTGATTGTGGCGTAAAGTGGTCCGGTTGTATTATTTTACTTTTGACTGAGTCTTTAGTGTTTGTTTAATTAACTATCGAGGGTGCATAAATCATCATTGATATTACGCTTTCAAAATTAACAACAACAACTCTCTCCCACCAGCAGAATCTACGAATCAACATGGTATATTGAGTAGAGTCAAAACATATTCAGTTATGACAGAACCGTTAATACTAGAAGAAGCCATATCCACACGGAAAAAAAATTCAAGTTTTTTCTACTTATGGAATCCACTTTTGGGGAGCTGCCAAAAATTCCAACTTAAAAAATTTACAAGCATTCCAATTAGCATACCTAACCCAGGTCAATCTACCAAGCTTCAGACCAAGTATCGGGGCCCATTACAAGTTAAAGGGAAACTACCTGGAAACACATATCGAGTCGCTGAGATGGCAAGGGATGGTAAACACATTTATGCTACAACGGCTCATGTGTCTCAGTTGAAGGCAGTTTCAATTATGCAAGAGGAGCAGTTTGAGGAAAAAGGAAGTGGGTCATCAGCAGATGAAGATGAAGAGAATAACAAATCAAATGCTGATCTGCAAAGGGTGGAAGAAACTGTTAAACGTCAAAGAAAACCACCAAAGTATTTAAAAGATTATGTTTACTTAAGTCTATCTAAAGAACTGATTTGTTTAAAATATTAATTTAGTTAAGTCCATCTAAAGAACTGATTTGTTTAATTTTGTTTGAAATATTAATTTAGTTAAGTTTGTTTTATATAATGACTCTGGGCTCTATTCGTATATTGTGTATTGTTCGTTTATGCGTTTAATAAAACTGTTTCAATAAGTACAATTCGTTTGTCTTCGTCTAAACCTTTTAGTAACACTATATAACTGATGTGTGACTGATTTAGTACTTTATGCTTTACTTAGCTGTGGTACACTGTGACGGTGTTGGTAAAATTATAATATATAATATATAATAATATATATAATATATTATAATATATAATACCACTTCTACATTTCAATGCATCAAAATTAATATCTGTTACAATAATAATTGCTATACGCAAATATAAATAAATATTCGAAATATATCAATATACGAAATTAGACCTATTGTAATATAACCAACAGTAATAATTGTTAGTTAAGTAGTATCAATATCCTTTCAAAACATAGTAACAAAAATCTGTTTCATTAGTGCTCGTTTAATTAACTATGGAGGGTGCATAAATCATCATTGATATTACAAAAAAAAAAAAAATGTTCCTAACGGCTCAGTCAAACAGAGAGGGGGCCGCCATGGTGACGGGTACGCTGATTGTGGCGTAAAGTGGTCCGGTTGTATTATTTTACTTTTGACTGAGTCTTTAGTGTTTGTTTAATTAACTATCGAGGGTGCATAAATCATCATTGATATTACGCTTTCAAAATTAACAACAACAACTCTCTCCCACCAGCAGAATCTACGAATCAACATGGTATATTGAGTAGAGTCAAAACATATTCAGTTATGACAGAACCGTTAATACTAGAAGAAGCCATATCCACACGGAAAAAAAATTCAAGTTTTTTCTACTTATGGAATCCACTTTTGGGGAGCTGCCAAAAATTCCAACTTAAAAAATTTACAAGCATTCCAATATCCCTCAGAACAATAACCCATGCCCCCGGGTATGTAAGTAATTTAACTCTCCATAATGACATTAACATATCCCTCATCTCCGACCAAGCCTCAAAATTATATAAACGATTTTACAAAAAACTACATCTTCACCCAAACCCCCTCATCGCCAATCTATCCACTATCGAGCTACCCGATACAACTCGTAGATTAAAAAGAAAATGGTCCAGAGACCTCTTATCCTAAGGTCCAACATCGGTTTAAACTTGAACTCTGATTATTACCAGTGTTGAACAAAGATAATTAAATATTTATCTAGATAAAGATAAAGATAATTGAGTTTAATTTCATCTAGATAAAGATAATATTTCAGTAAAATAAAAAGATAAAGATAAAGATCAAAAATAATGGCAATTTATCTAGATAAATAAAAAGATAATTTTTTTTCTATTTCTTAGTGATTTAAAATTACACAAAAATCAATTCCTTTTAACCTTATTATAATGTTGAATATCCAGAATACCTTTACAAAATTACTCTTAAAGTAAAAAATTGCCAGGTATTAGAATAAGAACTCACAAGCTCATGAATTAACGATTAAAATTCTATAAGTAATAGACCTTTTTATTAATACACTAGAATATTTTATAAATAGTACCAATTTAGTACCTAATGCTTTAAAACTGTTGAGTTATGAGTTATGACTAAGCTACTGGAACACAAGTTATAATGGTAGGTATAATTAATGGTATAATAAATAATAATATATATTTAATTTAGATGGCATTTAATTGTAATTGTGTAAATTAACAAGTTATAATTTTTTTTTTTAAATATAATAGAATCAATAACTAAATAGTATATAAAACACATTTAAATAGAATAAGTAAACATAAGTATATAATAAAACATATTTAAATACAATAAGTAAACATAAGTATATAATAAAACATATTTAAATACATAGTGTATAATAAAAATATTTACACTATCATATGTTCATAAAACAAACCTACAAAACTAGGTAATTCTGTTGAGGATACCTTCCTCACTATTTTTGTAATTAAATGATTTTAACATTAAAATATTTTCTCTTTCATGTGTATATAAAATATTGCTTCAAAACAAACCTACCTCGGTATGTGTAGGTAAATAAAAAAATGTTTATGCGAATTTATCATTTTTAAGACATAAACATCGACAGCATAAAAGCATTTCGAATGTTTGGTCCCCAAGACGATTACGCCTAGGAGTTAAAATTTGAATGCCTGTACTGAATAGTCTTTCGACTGGGGCAGAAGATGGGAGGGTAGTATTATATTTTAAAAATATTTGTTTCACACATTTAAATCTGTTTTTTTTTTATTTAAAAATGATAGAGCTTGGGCACTAATGAAATTACGTTTCCTCATTTTTCCAGATTCAGATGGTTTATCCATGGGAATTGTACTTAGTAAATCATTGAAAAATTCTTGATCACTACCATCACTTTCAGGATCAGAATCAGAATAATCTGAATCTGAATTTAAACAAGTTGAAACACTTAATGAAATACATTCATTGATAAATAATTGTTTACATGTTTCTGCAAATCTTGCTGGTACCCAATTATTTTTAAATTTAGGATGACTCATTGAAGCTAATATAAATGACTTACTTTTATGATTAGTTGAGTCAAATATGTATTCAAATCGTCTTTCAAGACCTTTGATTATTATCAGGCTTAAAGGTTTACAGTGAACTAAATTACTGAAGTTAATTTGAAATCGCCTTAAAGATAAAATTGTGGGCGCAACATAGCCTAAAAAACTTTTCTTCTCTCCCTGTAATTTATCTGTAGCAGTCGTTAATGGTTCCATAACATGGCAATATTCTTCTAAAAAATCCCACTCAGAGTTTTTCAGCTTTTTTAATTGCAGAGCTTCGAAAACTAAAGTCAACTTTCCTATATAATCAATAACTTTTTTTGCTGAATAATACATTGAGTTCCATCTAGTAACAATAGGTACTGGAAACTTACAACCACAAAGTTCAGCCACTTTATCGGATGCAAGAGTACTCCTACTTAACATATTCCAAAATGTGGACAATTTAGAGAATGTTGATTTAGAAATTTTAATGTACGTTTTGTCTATTATTTTTGAAATATCTACTGTAGCAATTAAATTGAGAGTGTGAGCACAACAAGTCATTTGGCCAGGTTGGGAAATGTTTGATTCATTTGTTTTTTTAGTTAAATTATTAGATTTTGAAAATATAGAATCTAACTCAACGATTTCAACATCTGAATCCAAACATTCAACTTCACTGCTGCTAGAATCTTCACCATTAACATAATTAGAATCTGAACACTCTGAATCATCAGACATAATCCCTACATTATAAGAATCACTTTTTTTATTAGAACTGTTTGTAGTTGAAAATGAGCGAAATGCCTTTGCAAAATTACTGGCATTATCCGTTACAATATGAGATATTTTCGTGTTACATATTTGGTATGTTTGATGTATTTCATTAATAACCTCAGTAATATTCAAAAAATTATGACCTCCTTTAATTCTCCTACAACTCAGTATATAGGAATGGCGCTCAAATGTTTCCTCATCAATAAAATGACATGTTGATCCTAAGTAGCTCTTGTTATTCGAACTCCAAATATCCGCAGTTGTACATATGTAAGTATGGTTTTTAATCAATAATGTTAACATAGAAACATAATTTGAATACCTTAATTTTAATTCTTTAGACATAGTTCTTCTATCAGGAAGTAATGCAGTGTCGGACGATGTTAAACCACAGAATATAACAATCAGAATGGACACTGATAAAAATGTATACAGGCAGCATAGGACGAAGGCTTGAGTCAGTCACTGCAGGTCAGTGTTGTGCAATAGCTAAATTTAGTTAGATAAATTTATCTAGATACCTTATCTAGATAAAACAATTGTATCTTTTATCTTATCTAGATCTTACCCGTCATCTAAGATAGAAAACTTCGCCATCTATATAAATTTATCTAGATTGTTCACGAGACGTAGTCTGAAAAATATACGAACATCATATTTTCCGATATTATTTTTAAAATTGTATAATATATTGTATAATGAATTATGCGTATAAATTTAGGTACCTAGTATTATTATTGTCATTTGTCGCTAATGTGCACCACTTTTAAGAAATTAATAATAATAATTGTATCGTTGATCGTTGTCCGTTGACAATAGATTAGCTTTATATAATAATATTAAATAATTCAAGTCCAAGGTCTAAGAATAACCTGATAGACGATAGTACTGGGAATATTGGTATTATAATAGTTTAAAAATACCAATAACTAATAAAAATAAACCACCAGCTCCACTCAGTCAATTTACCATTCGTCAACAACCTTTATTAATTAATCACTGCAAGTTATAAATATCTCATTTATTATTATTATTATTCATTGCCTATGGAAAAAGTATCATACCATCATAATTGACTAAAGACTTCAATCATAACCGTCCGCGTAGTGCGTACGCTGCGTAGTCTATTCAGTTCATTTTTTTTTTAATTTATTCGTGTAAATCGTTAATCATATTTAAATTATGGATCGATTTGTAAAGAGAGCTCGTCTAGAAGACACTGCTCAAAATATGAATGATCCTCCAGCTGAACCAGCAACACCGTCTATAACGAACATAAAATTCAAATATTTTTTTGATGAATTTTTTAAATTAGTGTCGACTGATGGTGAAAAGCTAATAGCATCATGTATAAACTGCCACAAGAATATAAGTGCGTCTACCAAGTCAAGTGGAAATTTATTGAGTCATATTAAAGTAAGTTTTAAATAACACGGTAGGTATCTAGAATTAATACCTAGTGTTTTATCAAATTTTCACAACTACACATATTATAATATAGATCTTAGAGTAAAATGTTTCATATTTTGTACCTAATAATAATTTTATAAATTCTATTCTTTATTAGTTTGCCTAATGGGTACCTAAATTATTATTATTACTATTATTTTGTTTATGTATTACAACTAGGTACCCGTAGGTACCTAACCATAATACAATTTGAAAAATGTATTTTTACAAAATATTCTAATTAGTTCCCTAGCTCTTAATAATTGAAGCATTTTAAATAAATTATATTTGTCCAAATTCAAATTTGAAATAAATACCCATATACTTTTTTTTTTATTAGAAAACGAGTATATTTTTAAATATTTTATCAAGTAGAATACCTACAAAGTTAATTAATGTTTTCATAGTACCTTGACTATAATAGGTGCTTATTGAGTAGGTTAGTATATTATATTATTTTATTAGTCATATAAAGTACATAGTATCCAGCAAGGCTGGGCAAATCAACGATTTTTTTTAACTCGTTAAGTTAAGTTGTTTTAAAATAATAAAGTTAAGTTAAGTTAAATGTTGACTTAGAAAAAAAAGTAGCTTGACTTAGTTTATAGTTAAAATTTTCTAATTTGCAAAATAAAAATTCCAGACATACCTAATAATGTTTATTAGTTAATTTTTCTTTACGCCCAAGAAAATTACTGGGGAAATTTAAAATGATACATCAAAGAATTAACTAGCTTTCAAAAAACCTACTTTTCTAAAATCCTCATTAAAAATTTGCATTATTCTTTGGACGAAATTTAACTTAATTTAGATATTTTTGAATAAAATTAACTTGAAGTTAACATATTAATCATTAAAAAAAAGTAACTAATTAAGTTAAAAGTTAATTTGAAATATAAGTAAGGAGTTAATTAACTTAATTCAAACTAACTTAACGTTTTAACTTAATTTTAACTTTTAATTCATTAATGCCTAGTCTTAGTATTCAGTAGGTACTTCACCAATAATTTAGAAGTATTATAATTTATAAATTATATCATAGGTACATATTAGTTATATTGTTGGTACTCATAAGTCATCAATTTCTTATTCTTATGAAATTGTTTTATAAGGTATACAAAGTAACCTACGTACCTACCCATTGACATTAAAATAATTATTCAATTTTTTTTTTTTAATAGAGTCAACATTCATTCTTACTCTTCAAAGTTGAAATAGCCAGAACAAGAAATAAAAATAAAAATAATTCTGTTCAAACAAAAATGTTTGATGTCCGTTCAAAAACAGTGACAAAGGAAATGGTAATTACTCTGCTAGTTTTATGATTTTAAAATTTATTTGTGTAATTTTTAAACTAAATTTGTTCCCCAGGTTCTAGTAATTGATAATAATGATAATTATAACTATATTAATTTCTGTTATTTTGTTTATTTTCAGGTTAAGACGTTAGTATTTAATTATATTGTTAACGAAATGTGTCCATTAAGAACATGTGAGAAACCAAGTTTTAAACTTTTGATAACTGGACTTACTGGATTAAACGACCAAATAATACCCAACAGAAGACAGCTATCAAAACATTTAGATAACAAATTTGAATCATACGTATCTATGTTGATGGATTTGATAGCAAAAAGTAGTTTTGTTTGTACAACGGCTGACATATGGAGTACAAACAACCGAAGTTACATGGGTAATGACTTGATTTAGGACAATTTAACATAGCCATTTGAATGTAGAGATAGTAAAAAAAGTAAAAAAATAAATAAATATAAATCAGTCAATTTATAAGTAATTTATTATACCTAATATGCTAAATATGTATATAAATATTTTAATATCAACAAATTATTTATTATATAAAATATTAAAGTTAAAAATATGGCTGAAACAATTTTTTTATTATATAGTTAGGTACTCCAAAAATTAAAATACAATATCAAAAATGTATAAAAAAATATTTAGTTATTAATGTCAAAAATTAAAAAAATAAATTTACTATATTTTTTATTTGTATTATAAACATAATACCAATGGTTTTATAATATTTTTATAAATATAATATTTTATAATATTTTATAAATATATTTTTATAAATATAAATAAACGAGTAAATAAACCAGCAGAACTACTTTTCTTAATATATTTTGATATTGTTCTTATGATCTAATTATATTATTATAAAAATCTATTATTTTAAATTTCAATGAAAATATTTTTATTTATTGATTTATATATATTTTTTTCTCCAATTTTCCCTAAGTCCAAATGACTGTTTTAATGACTTTGTTCCTATTCTGTAATGACTAATGAGACAATCTCTCTAGTATTTTTTAAATTACTGAATATGTTATATTGATTTATTTCTAGGAATGACATGCCACTTCATTGATGAAAAAACATATGTCCGGCATTCATATGTCCTTGGCTGTAAACGTATTAAGGGAAGCCACAACTACCAAAACATTGCTGAAGTTATATCAAAAATTACACAAATATATGACATTGAACATTCAAAAATAACCCATATTATTACGGACAATGCTGCAAACTTTGGAAAAGCATTCAGGGTGTACTCTACTTCTCCAAACATTGCTCACAAAGAAACAATGAACGATTTAGGTAATTTTGATGAAAACAGTTCAAATTCTTCAAATTCTGATAGTGGATCAGACTGTTCAAATTTTGAGTTAGAAAATGTAGAATTCAATAACTTGTTTTTAACTTCTGAATCAAACTCAAATAACGATGGTACATTTTGTCTACCAAAACATATGCTTTGTTGTGCTCACACGTTGAATTTGATTGCAGCTAATGACATTTCAAAAATTTCTGATAACAATTATAACAAAATATCCAAATCTACTTTTTCTAAATTGTCAAATTTTTGGAATTTAGCAAGTCGAAGTACCGCAGCATCTGATAAAGTGTATGATATTTGTAAGTGATTGTACGAGTGATTGTAGGAGTGATAAAGAGTTTTATGATAATGTATACTCACATCGTTCAATAAATGACTCTTCTGAATGTCATAGTGATGAAATTGACTTGGGTCAAGAAAATGAATCAAATGTACAAGTACAGGTAATAACATTTTTGAATTCAAAAAAAAGAGAATTGGACATGTTGAATAATTATCCAGTAATTAAAAAAGTATTTATTAAGTACAACACAACTCTTCCTTCATCTGCACCTGTTGAGAGACTGTTTAGTGGTGCAGTACAAGTTTTAACTTCAAGGCGTAATCGCCTTGGTGATAAAACATTTGAAAAATTATTGTGTTGTAGAAACATGCAATAGGTTCATAAAAAATAAAAAATTGTATTTTAAACTAGTAATTTTTTTTCTTTATAATTATTAATGTATTTTAGATATATTGTTTTATTTGAAACAGACTTAAAGGTAAATATTTATGTTATTATATTAAATATCAAAATTGTTTTTACTTATGATTATTTTAATTTTCAAATGTTAACAAATTTATGTATGGTATTGTTTTTTATCTTATTAGTTTGAAATCTATTTTATATGTATCATAAATAAATGTATGTGTATAATTCAACATAATAGTTTAATAAATAATAATTATATACCTCTATAGTTTATACAATATATTCTGCCAACAGTTGGCTTCTATATTCACAAGTCACAAGACCACAACTAGTCTTCCTTTTCAGAAAATGGAGTAAGTATTGACATTGTTGTTGGAATGATCATTTTAATTATTTAACACATTTTACAAATAGTTATTAGTAATTTAAACTAAAATTATATATAGTCATAATTCATAATTGTATTAATATTTTCTACAAACCTAATATAAAAAATAAAATTTAACAAAATCATATTTTAAGAAAAACATTTATAAAAAATCATCTCATTTTTATCTAGATAAAATTGATTTTATCTGTATCTATATCTAGATATATTTTAATTTATCATTATCTATCTCTATCTAGATATATTTTGGGTTCATATATCTTATCTATATCTAGATACAAAAAAATTATCTAAGCACAACACTGCTGCAGGTCCGCAGTAGGGCCAGTTCATTTAACAGTTTGACCATTAATATACGAAAAATAAATATGGCATACTTTTATACGATAAAATGTACTATTTTAATTTAATTGCTTTAAAACAATGAGTTAACTCTTCACCGGACATCCGGACACAACTAATAGTTAATACTAGTATTGGAATAAAGCAGTATTAAAAATACTTTTAAAATACTAGTATAAAAATGCCCTTTGCGATTACTCACTAAGTATTTGAATATAAATACAAATATTTAATACAATATTATAAATACAATTTTTTTTATTTTTAGGTACCTTAATTATGTTACTACTTACCATAGATTTTAAAAAATTTGAAATAAAATAACATGTCCGACTATGTGAATACATGTTCAGGTATTTCATTCATATTGATACAATTAAATTACAAAATTAAATAAAAAGTGGTATTAACTATTAATATAGAATTATTTTTAAAAATTCCAATACGTTAATATAATTGAGATAACAATAAGACGTCGTATCATGGCAAATTCAGTGCTACCAAAAATGAAAACGTTAAGATTTCATATTTTCCCAGATACATGCCCCTACTGCGGACCTGCAGTGGTTGATTCTCTATTATCAGCCCGCCGCCGAGAAGTGTCCTACCCATGGTTAAACCAGCAATTCCAAGAATTAGTTTTTGAAAAGCGGGTTTTTCTGTTGTTATAAGTGGCCTCATTTCTTCAATTATATAGTTGAAAACTAATTCGTTTATCTAAATTAAAAAAATTTATTCAATTATTACATTTAATTTATTGAATAGAATATAATTTTTAAACATTTAACACCTACTTATTGATTATAATTAAGAGGATTTATTCAAGAACCTACTAAGATTCTTGACAATTATTAAGCAAGTAAATTTAAAAATGTTAAGTTTTATTGTTCATTACTATAAATATTAAAAATATTCTTTGTACCATCAATAAAAGCCTATAACTTATGTCTTACAATTTTAAAAATCACAGTAGGTACTTGGTAAAAATAATTTAAAATGTTACCAAATTTAAAGAATCTATACATATATTAACTAGATAGATAGATAGACTATAGTCTATAACTGGGTCTTTGGGATATACTATAGTATATAATAGAACCATAGATACATAATCAACCTTACCATTCTAAAGTAACATAATGAAAATATTTTTATCTAGTTATTAATTTAATAACTAGAATTAAATTATCACTAAACTATTATTAAATTATATTAATAAATAATAATTATTAAATTATGGAATATTCAGTTTTGTATTAAATATTAATATTAAATTGAGTAGATGTACAAAATAAATAGGCAGATATGTACTTACTTTCTGTTTAGAAATATTATTTTTCTTAGAGAATGACAACTTTTCTTGTTTATTAGTAACAGATGGAGAATTATTATTTTTGTTTGCTTTTACTTTTTCTTGTAAACTTGGATGTTTTAACTGAAAATAATACAACTTAAAATTAAAAAGAATTACATAATAATTATACTTCAGGCTAGGCAGAAATAAATTGATATGAGTTCATGAATCTAATAACTTATTTTTCAATTATAAATCTATAAAGTTTAGGAAAATAATATCAACAAAAATCAATCTAACTTAGTTAAATATCTATAAACATTTTGAAGTTTTAAATTTTAAAACCACCTCTTAGGGAAGTTTTATATGGTTAATTTATTAAATTAAAACCTATTATTTTAATTTACTTATAGATCGAGTGTATCTTCTATACGGTTCTATGATAAAACAACTACTAATTATTTGATAATTCCAGAGATTTTAAATAACCTAGATAACTAACTCGCCGTTATCTCAAGCCGCAACATACCAGCTAATTGATAATGCCGCCATTTGCAAAAAGGTCAATAATATGTCAATATCGTGTGTTGATGTACCTACTGTCAGAGACTGACTTTTAAATTTAAACAATAAATAATTTAAAATCTCTTGTGTACTAGTGAAACCAAAACAATTTAGTTTCAATTTAAATCATGCCGGTTGCCTGTGCAGCTTATGGCTGTAGTAATAGGCGTTAACCTGATGGCGGGTTGTCGTTTTTTGGGTGAGTTAATAATGATTTAATATTATATTAATAATTGTACTAATAAATAAGTAGTGATTAATGGACAATTTGTGTGATTTTGTTATTTTTTAATTATTTAATACTTTTTGTTAGTTATTAACTATTTATTTTACAGGTTTCCTTTGGGCAATCCTGAACTATTAACAGTGGTTACAGGCAATGAAAAGAAAACAATTTACTCCTTCACAATATTCCAAAATTTGTAGTGAACATTTTTTAAATTTTACATCAAAAAGTAAGGAGGCAACAGTCAAGGATATCAAATTTGAAAGATTTAACAAGATCCTTAAAAAAGAAAGGTTTTGTTGATGATTCAGTTGAAAATGTACTACTTGATCAATTTGATGGTATGACATTAGAACTTTTTAAGAACCAGCTTAAAAATGCTAAAAAGCTTTCGTATGGACGTAGATATACTGATGAGTTCAAACGGTTTGCTTTGACATTGCATTATAATTCTCCTAAGGCTTATAACTTTTAAGCTTATTAAAAAAACAAACAGATCATAACTATGTTCATAATGATTTTTATACAAAATTTATCGATATTAAAAATTATGGTGGTTTAGTTTCTGCATCATCTAGTGTTTTTGAAATAATTAAAGAGACTGAGAAAAGAATTTTTATTTTAACTAATAACTTAGGTAATATGAATATTACAAAAATATCAACAAAAATCATAATATTAGTTAAAAACTATTTTTCTCAGAATTCTCAAGTATTTGGTGAATTAGATTGTGAAGATGGAAATATGTTAACAAGCCCACATAAATTAGAACTAATTAAATTAGTTGTTAGCATGTACTTAAAAATAAGATTTCATGCATTTGCAAAAAATCATTCTTTGGCTATAAACTGCACTAGTAAAAGAAATATATTCAATAAACTTGTGTTGTTTTTAAATCAATAATTTATAACATGAAGGTTACAAATTTATAATTTGTGGAATGTATATTTTATAATTTGTATAATGTAGGTATATTTTATAATTTGTGTAATGTACATTTTATAATTTGTATTATGTATAATTTATAATTTACTATGTGTAGTACGATATTGTATATAAACTTTACATTTATACCTAATCTGTATAAAAAATTAATATTAAGGACATTTTTAATCTGAATAATAAAAAAATCAGTCACTATAATATGTTTTACTATATCCAGCGGCATAATTTGACCTCTTTACAAATGGCGGACGTTTACAACAGCTGGATTCATATTATGTGATAGGCGATATTGATAGTTAGTTATCTAGGTTATTTAAAATCTCTGGATAATTCATTTTGAGTATTAGATAAATATTTAAAAATGCTAACCAAAATTCTGTTTAGATAAATGCACTGCAAGTTTATAAAATAATGCATTCAAATTAGGTAGGTAGCAGTCAGTGGAGTTAATAGGTTTATCTTACATTCTTACCTATCTGTATAATCTATAATTGCTAGGTATAACGTATAACATATAAAAGTGTAGAGGTACCTATGTATGAGAAATTAACCTACCTTAATGTGACTCAGAAAATTCCCAGTTGATCCTTTTTGTCCATGAATAATCTTTGGGCAATATTGACATTGAGCACAAATGTTTTTACCATCGTCTTCTACCAATTTGAAAAAATATATATAACACTGAGACTTGAGATTTGTAGAGTAATCACGGTTCAGTGTTCACTAATGACTAAATGAATAATCACATCATAAAAATAATTTCACAAATACACAATAAAGTGTGCGTGCGTATGTGTGTGGCGTGTGTGTGTTATTGTGTTTATGGTTTAGAGACGATGGTCTCCGTTTCCATAATATTATTTGAAATACCGGCTATTTTTAAAATATGTATAAAAATACTGTCTACCGGCTATCAAAATAACATAATGCGATAACATTTATACATATGTGTATGTATGTGTGCACGACTGTACTGAGCACATTGCATAACATTGCCTGTCCATAGTCATAAAACATAACAATAATAATTTTACGATATGTACGATTATTGTATTTCGTATCTATTATTTTGTTTTTATCTAGCGATACTCAATTTTTATTTCTTCTTAAATTAATTGTATTAAAATAAAATATATATTTGACATTTTTTTATCTAGATAATTTGGTTAAAATGATGAGTTTATTTATCTAAGATGGCACATCATATGAACATTTTTAAATTTATCTAGATAAGATAAGAGATAATTAATTATTTATCTAGATAAATTTATCTTATTATGCTCAACACTGATTATTACCTAGTTTTACTTTTATTTCTTTTTCATTTCTCTTAATGTACTCATTTTTCCGTTATACCTAGTATTAACTGAAGAGTAATATCAATGGATATTTTTCTCTTATCATGTGAACTCATGTCAAAAATTCTATTACTCAAATTTACTTATTGTATTATATTAAATATAGATTGTAAATAAAAAAAAAAAAAAAAGTTTTTTCGAAATATTTCAACTTTACAAAAATAATGTAAGTACATAATATCATTAGTGTAGATATTCGAATCGTTCTATGTACAATTAGTTTATTAAAAAATAAGAATATATTATTAAATTTTATATTAGTTTATAATATATATACCTAGGTATTATAAAGTTTTTTTATAATTTAAATATATTTTAATATGTAAAGATTTTTTTAAAGGTTGTTTGATTAAAATATCTAAGTTTTAGTTTTTTTATCACAATGATATTATTAATTATGTTTAACATTTATTTTGTTCTATGCCTTGTAGTGACATTGATAAATTCTACAATGCATAAGAAAAAATAAATGTCAAACATAAAAAATAATGGTGAATATACCACATTTTGTGAATGAGTGTAGTTTTCTAATTTTTCAGAAGCTACGTTCGTTTATAAATATTTTGACTATGTTATGAAAACTTTTAGTTACACAGTTGTCAGAAAAAAGTTCAAGTGTTTTTTTTAAATATTTTAACTTTGTAAAAACAATGTAAGTACATATCATAATAAGTATTTATGAAGTTGAAATATTTAAAAAAAAAAAAACGTATACACCCGAATCAATCTATGTGTAACCAGCTTATTAATAATAGTTTATTATTATTTTTCTATTGGTATAATAATATAAAATAAACTGTACTATAATAGCTAACACAGAACCTAATACAAATTACTTTTATATTTGTATGAGATTATTTCAATATTAAAAGGTTACAATTATGATATAAATAGAATAATTATAACTTTTTAACTTTATTAATAAATAATAAATATTATATATGATTCTAGAAAATATAAAAAAAAAATGCAAACTAAAAAGGTTGTCATCGATAATTTCCTTGAGGAATATTAAAGGGCGTGATGAACTTAGAGTTTCATGTAAACCCTACCGAACCATACATGCACAGACGTCCATAATGTTTATGGGAACACATTAGTATAGCCAACATCAATATAGGTGAACCTTTCAATGAGGAAAAGATAGATACAATATACAATCATCTATCATGCTTCATACATTTTACAACTTTAAGAAGTCGAGGTAATAAGCCCCCGTGTATGGTTTTATATGGATTGTTAGAGTGTAAAAAGATGGTTATCAAGAGGTTAATGGCTATGCTTTAATATAGGATATGTTATTTATCTAATAAATGTTGTTTTTTTTTTTACAATTACTTATTTTTACCAAATTTTTATTAACCAAATTAGTTATTTTCAATTTTTTTTTTTTTAACAGAAATATTTTACGAGTTGATTTTTTTTTATAAAATTTCAGTATGCCTTCGATCGATTCAAACAACATACGGGATAGAGCAATCAACAACGTTCTATACTGCGGCCCACGAGAGAGTATTACTGTCGCCCGACGAAAACACGTTCGACTCCGCGCATTGCCACGTATTCGACATACACTAAATGGCACAAAGTGGGGGAATGCCTACAGTCTGCATGCGCAAAACAGTAATACTCTCTCGTGGGCTGTAGTATAGTATCTTTAAGAGGACGTGATACCCAATGTGAGCGCCGTTACCGATCCTACGAATGGTGCGGTTGTCGGCAACGACTTGCGTTAGGTGTTGAAGGCTGGAGCGGAGACAGGTTATTCAATTTGTACAATATAGTCAAAAGTTTAGGGTCGGAAACACGTATATTTGCAATAAATAAATAATTCAATTAACGGGTGCCCATATAGTAATATCAACTTAACACTAAATACCACAGCTGGTGAACAATAATTATGATATATATATAGCCCACTGACACGTGGGACCAAAACAAATGATAGACCTGACTATGACTACGGCTACTGCGTGGCTCGGCGGCTACGTGGTTCGGCGACTGCGGCGATCCGTGGTGCCGACCAATATCGGTCCCTCGCCGGAACGGCGACGGTGGACAAATCTTCCGCTAATCGCTTGACGATGATGGCCCGTGGTTCCACGCGAGTAACGCGAACGCGAAATTAGTATAATATTCACGTACTTTTCCGTGGCAAACACTCGCGATCACGCGGAGGTAACAAAACACGCGCACGGCGTAAATAGACGCAGGCGGAAGCTCGATGTGAGCTCGACGTCGGACGTCAATCACGACGGACCCGACGGACAAACAGGCGTGGTCACACGCGACTTTTATTTTACTCGATGTATACGTATCGTGACAACGATAATAACGCGAAAATGTACTTCAGTAATAAGTACTAGGTATCGATCGTGGCTGCTGATCACAGCTCGGGCACACTTGCACCTCGCGTTCACACGAGGTTTTACGACACACGGGAACGATAGCACCAGTGGCGGATATCAGGTGGGGGGGGGGGGGGGGTAATTGGTGGACCCCCCCTTGGGCTTTTTGCCACCACTATACATTATTACAATATTGGCTACAACCATTGATTATAAATATTTAAATATTAATTATATTGGTATTGGTGTTATCTGCTAATTGATTTTTCAGTTGTTCAATATTTTTTTTTCTCCATGAAATTTTGGGACAAGTGCCTGATGCCCCATAGACTATCACTCTGTTTGATAGCACGATTAAAGATAGTACTGTCATTAGCCATGTGGTGATTGTTTACGCATAGTATCGTATTATTCGTGTTGTCAATTATTTTCATCGCGTTTGCAAGTTTTATTCGTGTACTGTTTTTTTAAAGTATAGTAGGTATGTCGAAGCGTAAAATTTCTTCTTATTTTACTTCAACTTCAGATAATAGTAAGCATTTTATTCCTGACCAACCAAAACAAGTTGAAAAGGAACAACCGGTGATACCATTATTGATTGAACCGAATAAAGAATCCAACACAATTGTAACTTCAAATAGTTCAAATTATACTGATATTGGCCAAGTAGTAAGTAGTATTGAATTTATAAAATTCACAATTCTCGAAAGAAATAATAAACCATCAGAAGACTTTGTTTTTCCTTTTTCTTTACACAATAAAAAGGGAAAAGAAGAAAAACGGTATTTACGATTGAATCATTTTCAGAAATTCAGCTGGTTAGAGTATTCAAAAAATGAAAATGGGTTATTTTGTAAGACATGTGTACTTTTTTTAACCACTACAATGGGTGGTGCTCATAAAACAGAGCAGTTAAATAGGTTGGTAACTAAACCTCTAAATTTATATTCAAAATTGCTTGGGAAAGATGGTGCACTAGAAATTCACAATAGTACTCACTATCACAAGAAAGCTGCTCAATGTGCAATAGATTTTAAAATTACATATTTGAACCCTAATAGAGAAGTAATAAATATGTTAGACTCTCAAAGAAAAAAAGAAGTTGCCGAAAACCGTGCTCGCATTAGACCAATAATTGAAACAATAATTTTTTTGGGACGACAAAATATTGCATTACGTGGGCATCGAGATGATGGTAAAGTTTCGTTTGATGAATTCCCAATTGATAATGTCGATAATGATAAATCTGTGATTAATGAAGGCAATTTTAAACAGCTTCTTAAATATAGAGTAGCCTCTGGAGACCATGTTCTTAAAAATCATTTGGAAACGTCAACTGCTAGAGCAACTTACATAAGTGGATTCACACAGAATGAAATTATCAATTGTTGCAGTAAAGTGATTTTAGACAAAATTTGTTCAGAAGCTAAAGAAGCAAAACAATTTAGTGTGATATTTGATGGAACAACGGATATTTCTAACATATCTCAATAAAGTTTAATAATCCGTTACATATTTAAAAATCAAGTAAATGAAAAATTTTTGGGATTCATTAATTGCCACGACTATATATTTGAAAAAAATAAAGATAAATTGTTGAAAGATAGTGGGGTAAGTAATGATCCTATTAGTGAAATTCAAGAGCCTAAAATAACTGTTAAAATTCTAGGAAATGCAGTTGTACAGCTATTGCAAGATTTTAATTTCAATTTAGATAATTGTGTAGGTGTTGGAACGGACGGTTGCTCAGTTATGGTTTCCTCAGCTAATGGAGCAGTTCAACAAATCAAACAATTTGCAAAAAATGCAGTGCACAGCCCTTGTTCTAGTCATGCCTTAAACCTGTGTATCTCAAAGTCTTCAAACACACAGCTGACGCGGCTACGACGGTGGTGGCAGATGGTCCGCGGAGAGCCGGTCGTATAGTATATAAGAATGGGCGGCACACTCGCACGTTTAAAGAGAAACGGTAACACAGTTTCGGGTAACAATAGTGTTGTTTATTTTACACAGATATAATTGTAACTAACATAGGTATACTAAAGGTATTAGGAAGAAAAAAACACAAGAGCAACGGACGGCGGCTATACAAGACGGTATATATATATCGTGGTCGTGGTGTGTGTTCTTTTCGTGTATGTTTTTACTAGTGACTAGTCTACGACGGCCGGTACTCGTTCTACGCGACTCGCCTTCCCGTCCCACCTTGTGCCTTTGTGGCGTGGTGGGGGAGTTGGCGTTGTCGCGCTGTAGCCTGTAGTGGCGGTTGACGAAAAATGTAGATTGGTCACTGCGGTACCTGTACTTTGTACTGGTGGCCGCTGCGTACCGTGTCATACTCCCCCGCCAAACCGTCACACGGGGTACACTTGTACCGGTGTCTGTGTGCCTTTATGGGACGGGGTGGCTTGTACTACCTCTGGCTTTCACTTGAGGTAGACTTGCCCGCGCCCGTGTGTGTTACTGGGGGTGTTTTGGGGACCCTACCGGAGTGTAGAACGAGTGAGTGTCGTCCAACTCCGGCATCCCCTCGAACGCCACCAGGCAATCTGCCTCGGTTATGTCCACCGTGGCCTCTGATTGGTCTGGCGACTCCTGGCTGGTGGGCTGTCCCGGCTCCTCGGACTTGCCGTCCTTGGATGCCGGTTTGTCCACCTCCATCGGTGTTGGTTTGGCCGGAGGCGTGCCGGCTGCTTCCGGGTCTGAGGTTGGCGCGGGTTGCTTGGCAAGCCGACGTTGTTGGCTTGCCTCGCTTTCCCTGGCCTTCCTCTTTTCCTTCAGCTGCTGGAATTTACGGCAGTTCCGTGCCTGCTGCGCCTCCGTCCTCACCCTTCCCGTTGGGAGTACCGGGGAGTACCCCTGTTGGCCTGGGTACCGGTGCCGGCTCCGCAGGTGTTACGGGGGCAGGTGTCGTTGCTGGGGGTGGTGGCCTTGTCAGGGACGGTGTGCGGTTACCGGGTGTTGATGTTGATGGTGGTCGGTGTGGCCGCAACCTCCGCTGGATGTCCGTCGTACGTTCCTCCCAGCCCCGGTTGCAGATGGCCGCCCGCACTGGGTCCTGCAGGAGTTGGCGGGTAGTCATCCTCGCGCCCTGGGCGGCTGTTCGCGGCTCATCCTGGCCACCGGATACCAGCCCCAGCCGTTGTATGAGTTCGGCAACCTGCTGCCACTTCTCCTGCTGTTGTCCGGTCATGTTGTCTGTAAATGATTGTTATTACAGATAATTGTTTATTTAATGTTGGCCTATCGGTGCCCGTTTTAGGCATGACACATGTATTTTCCGCGGCGGTTGTTGGTCGGTTTGGAAGACTCCTTTCCCGACCTGTATCGCCAGTCTTACCGGTCCCCACCACTTTGGTGCGAAACCGGCGTGAAAATCTTTGTGTGCCTTAGATAAGTGGTGTGCTTTGTAGTAGACTACGTCGCCCTTGCCGAACTTCACCGGTGTGCCGGTGTTCGTGCTTGGTTTTACCACTACCTTTTTGCCTAAAATACGTTTCTCCTGCTCTACCCTCTCTTCCTGTGTTTTTTCGATGTGTACCGGCGCCAATTTAGACAGCGCCCAATCTGCGGGTCTCTTGCACTCTCTGCCGAGGACAAGGACCGCGGGTGGGTAGCATGTCTGTTCGTTGCACCTGTTCCGTATCGAAAATAGGATTGAGGGTAGTTTCGTGTCCCAAGATTTATGATTGCCCGTTACTAGTTGTGCGCGTAACCCTTTTTTTAAATCTTGATTACGGCGTTCGACTGGGTTGGCCCTCGGGTGGTAGACTGGGGTCGTCCAACCCTGTGCCCCCCAGCGTTCTAGCGCGTTCATCATTTCGTTTGACACAAACTGTGGGCCGTTATCACTGAGACACACGCGGGGGTAACCGAAACGCGAAAAGAACTCGCGTTCTAACGTTTCGATTATTGTTTTAGAGGTTGCTGTTCCTAAGGGGTAAGCCTCGGTCCACCTACTAAAACAGTCGGTTGCTACCAGTATGTACGATTTTCCCTTACCAGAACTCGGGTATGGGCCCATGAGATCGACACTGATAACTTCCCATGGTTCACGGGGGGTTCTTGGTTGCATTGGGTCGTTTGGACGTGAGTTTAGTGGTTTCGTGCACGCACATACGTGGCACGCACCGACATATAACCTGACGTCGTTTTTTTGACCTTTCCAATAGTACCGTTGTCGAACCGCCCGGTACGTCTCTTTCCAACCCGGGTGGTTGGATAAGACGTGATCGTGACACCTCCAAATTGCATGTTGTGCTTTGGTTTTTGGTATCACGACGGGTGTGTGGGAGCCTACGTTTACGCGTAAGAGACCTTCGGAAAAAACGTATGCGTTTGTTCCCGATTTTGTGCTCCTAGTGTTCCGCGCTGGCCCGTCCCACCTGTGACCGGCGACTACTTCGCGGATTGTGGCGTCTTCGGACTGCCACTTTTCGAGAGTCGTCGCGGTGAGTGGTGTGTCGTCACTAACGTGGTTATCGAACATGGAAAATATTCGGTCAGATTCGAGGTCAACACTGGTTGTCGGCGCTGTGGGCGCCCCTACCAATTTTTCCTCAAGTCGATCTTCGTCTACGGGTGTGCCCGGTGCCGTAGGACACTATGCGTCTTTCCTCCGGTCTGTCACCCCGTTGGAAAAGTACCGCACCGGCTCCTATTTCGCTTGCATCTGTTTGCAGACAAAACGGTTTGCTATAATCGGGTGGTGACAATTTTGGTGATGTGACTAGCGCGTTTTTTATTGTTTCGAACGCGCGTTGTTCTCTGTCCATTTCCACCGTACTCCCTGTTTTAATAAATTAGTGAGAGGTGCTATGGTATCCGCGTAATTATCTACGAACTGGTTGTACCAGTTGCACATGCCCAAAAATTTACGTACGTCCCTAACCTTTTTGGGAACCGGAAAATTGTCAATGCATACCAATTTTTCCGGTTGTTTTTGTATGCCCTCCGAGTCTACGATGTGCCCTAAAAATGAAATTTCGCGTAGGCCGATTTTACATTTTTTTGTGTTGCACGTTAGTCCAAACCTCTTGAGCCGCTCGAGAACCTTGTCTAAGTGGGCCTGGTGTTCGTACTCCTCCCTTGAAAATACTACAATATCATCCAGGTAAACTTGTACGAAATCATCCTGGTACCCCCTCATGACCTCGTTCATGAGTCTCACGAAAGTCATTGGACTATTCTTTAGACCGAAAGGGAGGACTCTGAACTGATATAGACCTCTACGTGTTCGGAATGCCGTATATTTTCGTGCATTTCCGTGTAGCGGCACTTGCCAGTACCCCGACTTCAGGTCAAAAATGCTGAATATTTTCGCGCCCCGCATTTGCCTAATCATTTTGTTGAGAACTGGCATAGGGTACGCGTCGGATTCCGTAACGTCGTTAAGCCTCCTGTAGTCGACACAGAGACGAAAAGTTCCGTCTTTTTTCTTTGTCATTACTACTGGTGCGGCCCATGGTGAGGTGCTTGGTTCTATGAGCCCCTGGAGTTCCATATCGCGTACCATATCGTCGATAGCAGTTTGCTTCTGCTGCGGATATGGGTATGGTTTGAGCGCGATTGGGGACGGGTCTTTTAGCAGAATTTCGTGTTCAATTAATTTGGTACGTCCTACTTTTTCACTGAATACTACCGCGTATTTATTTAAAATCTTGGTTAGTTTCGCGCGTGTTTCGGGGTCGTTTCCGAATTCTAATTGTGACAGGTCGGGACGAGTGGCGGGTGGCTGAGATTTCCCATTCCAACATGTCGACGTACGAATTTGCTTACCCATGTGAATTGTGCACGCGGCGTAATCCCAAGAGACTTCATTGTTAACAAGAAAGTCGTGTCCTAGTAACGCGTCGCAATACAAATTGTCTAGGATGGTCGCTTCGAATTTTATATCGAGTGCACCTATCCTAGCTTCGAATGTGGAGGTGCCACTGGTTGTTGCAGTGCGACCGTCCGCCATCCGGACTGTGTTTGTTGGTCCGTGGGTGGGTGTTTTGCCGTATTTACGGGCTACTGTCAGGTTTACGTACAATTTTTGTGCCTGCAAATCTAATAGGGCTGTTACGAAACCTGACGGAAATTCGAGTTCGACCGCGGGGGTCGGAATTTTGTCTTGGCATGTTCGCGTACCGTTATTAGTCGTATTGCAATTGGTCGAGCGGGATAACTGGTTCTGAACCGCGATGGAGACTGTCTTGTCGGTGGTGTTAACCGCCATGACCATACTGTCAACATCGGTTGCCTCGTTGCTCGCCTGTTGCCTTACGTGCGCAGACTGACCTAATGCGGGGATAAGCGCGGTCTGTGTGCTTGTGTCCCCGTCACCCGTGTGGGTGAACACCCGTGTCTCTGTTGCCTTTGTCCCTACACCTGTGGCTGCCCCATGAGCCGGTTGTTGTTGAACACACGTGTCACCGGTGAGGTGAGTGTGTTCCATGGTGGGGTGGTGTAGGTTGGGGGTCTGTGAACGGGTGCCGAGTGGTGATTGGACGGAAAAAAATGTTCGTAGTTGGTTGTTCTGTGTGTTGAATTACTGAACTACGCGCTTTTCGATTACGCTTATTTTTTCCGTGTGTACTACCGATAGTGGGTGGTGATGAGTGGGGGGGGTGGTGATGAGTCGATGAGGGGGACTAGTCCTCGTCGACTCCCCCGCCGTTTCCCGACGTGGTCGGTCTGTTTGGACATTTACTGTTCCAATGGAGTTCCCCACAATATCTGCACGGCCCCGGTGGTGTATTATCAGTTGCTTTCGCAAAAATTTTTTTTTTTGACCGGGGGGGCTGTTTGTGGGGTTTCCACCCCTTTTTTAGGTTCAGGGGCCCATTGTTGTGGGGGCGGGTTGGTGTTGTCCGTTACCGGGTCCAAAACGCCTGCGATGCGTCGCAGCTCGCTGAACGTCAATGGCCGGTGTAGACGTATGTGTGTACGGAAAGTGTCACGCGTTAGTCCGGCGATAATACCTACCAGCTCCGATTCGGATAGGCCGGTATTTACGCGGCGCGCCAGCTGGTTTTTAATCAGCACAAATTCCGTTAGCGACTGTCTGGGCGTTTGACGCGTTGACACGATGTCGGCGCGCAATCGAGACTGAATTTCGGCGTTATTGAAATTTTCATAAAATTCCTCCCTAAATTCTGTCCAGGATAGGTCGAGTGCCCTGATAGAGTTGTACCATGTACTCGCCGTTCCTTTTAATTGCGGCTCGACCGCCCTGCACCAACCCGATGGGTGTATACGAGCTTGCGTCAAAATCGTCTCGGTATTGTCTATAAACCGTACGGGGTCCTCGGCCCTAGTTCCTGTGAACTCGGGTAACGAGGCTCTTGCTGTACGCAAGTCCTCGTACGGTATTAGTACCGAACGTTCATGTACGCGTGCTTCGTATGACGCGTGTTGTGGCGCGCGTGTGGTGTGACCCGTATTGTCGTGTTGACTGTCGCGCGTGAAGAACGGTCGGTTGTTCGTGGCGGCAGTGTGGCTGGCGCTCGGCTGAGCGCCGCCTTCGTTGCGCTCATACGACCTACCCGACTGGTAACTATCGTGTGTACGAGTTGTTATGTGTACGGGTGACGGGTGGTTGGTGTACCGCGGGACTGCAAAGTCGTGTGGCTGCTGCGTGGCGTCGTGCGCGATTCCGTAAAGAACCGCGTCATGCTTGCCTCCAGCGCCATTAGGCGTGCCTCGAACGACGTTGTGTCGTTCATTTGCGGCAACGCCAGTTTTAACTTTTGTAGTTGTTCCGCTGCGGTTTTAAAAATGTCGGTATTTGATGGGTGTGCGGACTGGTCCTGTTGCATGGTCAGCTGGTTGTCGTAGTCCTCTGGCCGATCGTCCGTTGGTCCTTGACTTGCCGTATGGCTTGTCGAGATACCCCTAGTCGATGGTTCGAAGATCTGACTGACGTCCGTGCTTAACAGCGTCGATCGAGCGTGTGGTTGTTGTCCAGTACCGTCCCCTAATCCTGTGATTGGGGGCTGCACTGGTTCGAACCTCACGTTCTCGGGAACTAGTCCGCTTTCCCTAAGATGCTCCTCTAGCCTGACATACACATCCGACTTCGACCCGGACACACTGAGTCCGCGGGCCGAGCACTCGCTACGCAGCTCCGCCGACGATAACTGTTGTAACGTTTTACCAGTCATTATGTACGATTAAATTACAAATGCTGTCGTTAAGCTGTTGGTCGGTGGGGTAGCTTGTGTTTTGTGTGTGTACGTGGTTAAGAGGCTTTTTTTTTTTTCCTGACGTAAATATTTTGCGCTCTTTACGGAAGTTTATTAGCGATTACGTTAATTGGTCAGCTGTTGACGGTACCGCCGTTGCGTTCCCAGAATAGCCGAACTGGGTCGACGTACTCGGCGGCGGCAGTTGACGGCTGCAGCGGCTGAAACCGGTTTTGGCCTGCGCGCTGTGCTGTTATCGACGGTTATGTCACGGGACGAATGGTAGGCGTAGCGGAGGGGTGGCGGTTGTTATATAACTACTTCCCAATCCGTATCACGGTTATGCACGGCTGCGCGGTGTAGTAAACCCAAAAGCCATTATATTATTTTAAATAAAATAAGTAAAATAATAAATTATACATAGTATAATTTATGAGTAGAAACGTAGGTATTTAATATAATCCTAAATAACAGGAAACATAGAGCAAAGGTGAAAACAACAAGTTGTTTTACCTAGTCACAAAATAGTGCAATTTGACATTACTAGGGAAGTAATATTAGAATATAGATATCACGCCACCAATACGTCATTGTTGGAACCCGCATAAATACGGGTAGAGCACCTACTATTACTTAGAAGATAGTCAGCCCTCGTCGTAGGTCTATCAAGCTTACGACAGTGCTTATAGTTATTTTGTAATTCAAACTTGTAATAATAAAGTGTTATGTAATTGTCATATTTTAAAAGTATAAAAAAGTGTTATTAATTATTTACCTATCTTTCTCAACCACGACTCAAGACGACAACGAACGTGCTACGTCGTTTAAATAATTATTGTATTAGTGTTCAACGTGTCCTTCACGGCGATCACTACAGCGGGATTCCCTGTTACGTGCTAGAAATAATTCTTACGTAATGTTCACTGGGAATCCTAGCTAACCGGCAAACACACTCCTGGCTAAAAGTCTTAATATTAACTTAATATAAGCAATCTACCGAGGTATGTGTCAGCATGAAAAACTCTTACCTTTTCGCTGGCTTGAGGCGATGATTCCTCTGCGGGGAGCCAATTTGACGCGGCTACGACGGTGGTGGCAGATGGTCCGCGGAGAGCCGGTCGTATAGTATATTAGAATGGGCGGCACACTCGCACGTTTAAAGAGAAACGGTAACACAGTTTCGGGTAACAATAGTGTTGTTTATTTTACAGAGATATAGTTGTAATTAACATAGGTATACTAAAGGTATTCGGAAGAAAAAAAAACACAAGAGCAACGGACGGCGGCTATACAAGACGGTATATATATATCGTGGTCGTGGTGTGTGTTCTTTTCGGGTGTGTTTTTACTAGTAACTAGTCTACGACGGCCGGTACTCGTTCTACGCGACTCGCCTTCCCGTCCCACCTTGTGCCTTTGTGGCGTGGTGGGGGAGTTGGCGTTGTCGCGCTGTAGCCCGTAGTGGCGGTTGACGAAAAATGTAGACTGGCCGCTGCGGTACCTGTACTTTGTACTGGTGGCCGCTGCGTACCGTGTCACAGCTTATTCGAAACTGTGTTGGTTTTATTAAAGAAACCATATCTTTTTTCCATTCATCTGCCAAACGTAATTTTGTGTTGAAAAAATATTTAACTGGTCATAAATCACTTTCTAGCTTATGCGAAACGCGTTGGGTAGAAAGACACGATAGTGTATTGCAATTCAAAAATTCACTTGTCAACATTGTAGAGACTCTAACTGAAATTTCACAATGGAATGATATTACTTCATCAGCAAAAGCTAAAATTTTAATATCCGGACTCTGTACATGTGATTTTATTTTATCCCTTAATTCTTTATCTCAAATTTTAAGTGTTACATACCCCATCAGTAAAATTCTTCAAAAACGAGATGAAGATGTAGTAACAGCATCAATACACATTAATAATGTTATAGATGTACTCCAAAAGTATCGGTCAAGCTGTGAGGACAAATTCAAATGTTTATTTGAAGAAAGCAAGTTAATTTTTGAGAAACTTGATGTAGAAATGAAATTGCCTAGGTTTGTTGGTCGTCAAACTCATAGAGGGAATATAAATTCTGGATCAAATGATCCTTTGGACTACTACCGTATAAATATGTACATACCTCTTCTAGAAAGTATATTAGAAGATTTAAAATACAGATTTTTAAGTAAAGAAAATGAAAATATTGAACCCTAATGTTGTTAGTTCCAAGTTGTATAATTAAAATAAAAGATGAAGAAACATATACCACCTTCAAAAAAATTATTCAAGTAATTACTTGTTACTCATTTTTTGAACATGTACCAGAAGAATTAATTAATGGAGAACTTGAACTTTGGTATGCTAAATGGAGTAAACAAGAAACAGAAGGTACTTTATTATTGGTTTTTGTTTAAATATATATAAAATATTATGTATAAATATTTGGTTTAAATATTATGTTTATTTTGTTAGGGAAAAGTATCTGTAAAAATGCATTAGATGCTTTGGATGAGTGTCATCATCATGTTTTTTCTATTCTTCACGAAGTTTTGTGTATTATATGTTCACTGCCAATCAGTGTAGCATCTGCTGAGCGCACCTTTTCTAAATAAATATTTATATTGAAAAAAAAGTGTCGTTATTTATAGTTTTGTACCGATTATAGTTAAATATTTCAAAATAAAACAATGGGGAGGGGGTTAAACATCATTATCTATGTGGATTTGAAATTTCACCCCCCCCCCCCTCAGAACTTGGATATATCCGCCACTGGATAGCACGGACGTTGCGCTACGTTCAGCCGTTGGAAAAAGACAGACGCCACAAAGTTCGCGACGGCCGATGGCCAGCTCGCCGGCCGTTGACGGCGGCGCGGTAACTCCGGAGAGGGAACGCGTCGCGCGGAGCTTCGACATCTCGCGCGACTTGGAGCGTCCAGGATTTTGGCGGCGACCCCGTTCCGCGGTTGAACACCCAAAGTGAAACGTATAAAACGGCTAAGGCCCGGTTTTTCATTCATCCAAATATTCGCCAGATACGTAACCGTCGGATAAACTTATCTGGCGGATAATCTTTCAAATAAAGTGATTCCGGTTTTTCAATGTAATTTTATTCTCCAGATAGCTATCCGACGGATAAAGTTGTCGGTAGGAAAATTGTACTAACAGAAGGTAATTACTGTTCATTATGGAACAAGTTACACATATATTATATTTGATTATGATTGGTCAATGATGAAATTGATAAGGATTCGTTCTGTGATATCAGCTTAGATCATAAACACTTCTTATATTATATTGTATGTCATTATGATATTTACACATATTAATATATTAATATATTCACATATTTATTGTAATATTGTATGTAATTACTTAATTATTAATTGTGATTTGTGTTCACTCTCGTTCGATATAAGTTATATTCACTACTCTATTCAACATGTCTCAAAAAAACATATCAAAAAAACAAAGATCAACAAATTTCACATTTTATGAAAAAGAACTTTTATTGAAACATGCTTTACAAAACCGTCACGTATTAGAAAATAAAGAGTCTAATGCAGTGACATGGAAGGATAAACAGAAATGTTGGCTGCAAATTACTGAACTATATAATTCAGAGACAACAGGCTGTGTAAGAATAGTTTTATTATTATTTGTTGTATGCATAAAATAGTATTGTGTTTTATTTGTTATAGCCAAGAGATGCTTCATGTTTGCGATCAAAATATAAATGTGTCAAAAAACTTTTAAGGGGAACTAAAAGTGATCTATTCAAAACAGGGGGTGGTCCATTTAAAGAACATCATATAGTTTCAAGTGATTCAGAAAAAACCTTGTACACAATTTTACAACCAACAATTGAAGGACTACCAAGTCCACTTGATAGTGACCATCGTAAGTAGTACCTACTACTAGTATCATAAACAAATTTGATAAAATGTAGTTATTAATTAATTATACTCAATTTATCATATACAGTATATTTAATTAATTTAAAACTAATGAAAATAAACTATTTAAGATTTCTAACATTCTAGCTGATTTTGAAACCACTCATATTTCACAACTAGAACCTTCCAAACAAAATGAAAGCATGTTGATACAAAATAAAGAGAATCTGAATGATAATTTAGAATTTTCAATTGGCGAGGAATGCGAATCTACATATGTTTATGATGGTATAGTATAATATTATTATAATAGTAAATATTTTAATTAATACCTAATTCATAATAATGCCAAAATATGAATACAAATAAATATAAGAGCTTTGTTTGGTTAAAAAGTTATAGTCTGTCCAGCGAGAGAACATGCCGCTTCTGCGCATGCAGACTGACGAGCGAGAGAGCTCCGAGGCCCCATTTCCCCCTCTCTCGGCGTGCCGAAGACGGTCGATCGATTCGTCGCCGATCATCGGTAATCAACCACCTGTTGATTATTGCCGCCCGTATAATGATAATCTATCAATAATAGAGCGTATAATATCGTAATCGTAATTATTGTGAGCAATGTAATTTTTACAATTAATTGTATACCCTAAGCTCTAAGGTTTCGTATGAATTCGTTTTCCTTATTAATAAATAAAAAATTGAATATCAAATATTAATAAGCGTTAAACATTTTTTTTAATAGTCATCTTTAACAATTATTTCATATGCAATAAACATAATACAAAATACATTAAAAGTAGGTTAATTACCATTGTCATAACAGCTAATAAAAAAAACAAAAAAAATACATAATACATATACATAAATTATATAAATAAATATAGTTACTCTAAAGTTTCACATCCTAGATCGTCTGAATCGGACGTGTCCCCAGTGATAGTCATTACATGTAAATTGTCGTCATCCATCACATCATCGACAGTTATGTCCACATTCCAAAATCTGTCTTCTATTTTGATGACGTGTTCGACACAGTTCTTCCACATTTCGGGAGTGCATTGGTTAACACCATCAATCAAAAGTTTTTTCACATCCGGAAGTTTGAATGTGGTATTGTTGGTTTTCACATACCTTTTTACGGACGACCACGCAAGTTCAATTGGGTTCAACTCACAATGATATGGTGGCGTCCGTAATACCGTCATATTTTTAGTTTTAACGTATTCGTCAACAACCAACTTGTTGAACTGCGGTTTAATACTTTTGACGATATCCATGAGTCGTACCTTGTTGATCGGCCTTTGGAATGGTTCACCCTTTTCTTCAAGCCAACTTTCAATTTCCACCTTTTTCCAGCTTAATGTTGGGCATTTTTCTAATTTTACCGAGTGGTAAGGCGCATTATCCATAACTATGACAGAATTGTCTTTAAGTAATGGAATGACGTCTTTTAACCAATCGAAAAACACATCGACATTCATTTCTTGGTGGTAATCTGAAGAATCTTTTTTGGATTCGAATACCAATAAACCACCGTCGACAAAACCCTCATTCGACCCAATATGAACAACAATAAGTCGTTTGCCTCTTGTTGTTGGATTCGGTGCGCCAGTTGAAAGACCGCTCAAAAAGGCATCTCTGTGGGACGTAACGGTATTATCCCGCCAAATTCTATCGTTGCAGTCACCTGCGTTAACCCATGTCTCGTCCAGATAATAGATCGTTCTTCTTTGTTCCCGGTATTTACGTATATCCTCAATATATTTTGTGCGCCACAACACAATATCATCTCTCTCTATGAGAGCGCTGTTACGACCGCGTTTGACATGTACACAATTTAGGTCACGTATAAGTAAATTTAGAACCGACCTTTTGTAAGTGTTTAGGTCTGGGTCTTCGTTTACAGCTCTTAAAATCTTGTCCAGTGTTGGTAATTGTTTTCGGAACCAAAATTCGTGCACCTTCCTCCGTATGGCGTCACGTTCAAAATCATCAATTTTGTCCTTGAATGTCGCTCGAATCTTGGATTTATTTGGTGAACTCACAGTTTTATTATTTTTATATTCAGAAATGGTTAACTGGATATTATTTTGCCCAATTCCCAATTCTTTAGATATTATCTTCACGACTTCTTTTACCTTTAGCGTTGGCTGTTGTACAATTTTGGATTTATATAGGTTAACGATCATCAGTTTTTGACGACTGCCGACGAACTGAAAAAATAGGACAAAAAAATATATTACAAAAAATACGTAGCCATTACAAATTAAATAATACACATAAAAAAATTACAAAATAAAATAAATTAAAAAAAACAATTACAATTTATGAATACTTACTTTTCCTCTAGGGTTCACCTTTAATGGTGTTATATGAACTGGTCTCTCATCACTCATTTTTAAATTATAATAGTAGTACAATACAAAAAAATATATATTAATTATTATAATTTTCACTGCAGTTACGTATCGTAAAAAATAGTAAACACACTACGCGCGGGAAAGTAGATACTATACGTCACTACGATGCATCTACTGTTATCGATCAAATCGTTGCCACTTGCCACCGCAGCGTTGTCGTCGGACACGTGCAGCCGGTCGTCGGAGCACGTCGTCGTTCGTCGGAACTCATGCGCGAAAACAGAACGATTTTGGTCGATCCGCGGCATGTTCTCTCGCTGGACAGACTATAGTATGTAGGTACTCTAGTGTTTCCAATTAAAGTGTAGAAGTGTTGTGACACTTTTTTAAAACAAACAACATGTACCATAGCACTTTTTCAAACCAAATAAAAATTAAATGATTGCGTTTATTTAAAATTAGTAAATGTTATATATTTTCTGAAATATTTAATTTGTTTTATAGAAATGTTGGATTTAGAGGACACACTTAATACAATTTCTGAAACACCAGAAAAAAAATATACAAAATATAACAGAGAACAATCAAATAATAGATGACAATTTGATACATCAACGGCCTAGTACATTTGTATGTACATCATGGACTCCGTTAGCATCAACAGAACTGTTGAGATCTACTGGAAAAAATGATAAATTATCAAGTGAGTTATTTCATTTAAATAAATACTATTGGTATCTAAAATATATTTTTATGTCTAGCCAAATTAAAAAAAAAAAAATCACTGCCAAACATCAGTCAGTGAGAAGTTTACAATTTTAGCTGAAAAGAAGTTAGAATTGGTGAATATGCAAATTTCTTTTTTAAAAGAGCAACATGAAGAAACAATGATTTTTTTGAAAAGGAAACACGAACTTGAACTTGCATCATTAGAACTAAAAATTGTTAATAAAAAACAAAAGTTATGAATAGATGCCCTGGCTATTTTACCTACTCTGTTTTATTATTACCATTATCCATATATTTATTAAATTTAATTTTTTTGTAAACTTCGTTAAAATTAATACTAATCAAGAGTTTTATAAGTTGCAATTTTATTTTATCTAAGTCATTCTTAAATTAATTATAATCAAAAGAATTGTTATAAGTTACATTTTTATTTTATTTTAGTCATTCATTGTTATTAACTACCTACGTAATATATTGTAATTTTGACAAATAATAAAATGCTCATTATTATTGAAATGGTTTTTTGAAGTTTTTTAAAAAACTACAGTCATTATCCTCAGATGAATAATAATAAACTATTTTAGATTAATTATAGACTTATTTTATTACAAAATTATTAATAATTTATACGTATTACATAAGTATGAAGTTTTCACTGTATTTATAATTTACAAAATGGTTAATTTAAAAATGGAAAATATTCTTCTGTTAATTGTTTCCTTGCATTTCCTACTTCTGGTTCATGGTGTTCTCTTAAACTAAATTCTTCATTTAGTGGTAAATCCATATTCAATAGTTCAGGTGGTTCTAAATCATTATCATCACAAGCTAAGTTGTGTAAAACACAACAAGCAACTATCACAGCTTGGGTTGTTTCTAGTTTTAAGCGTGATCCAAAAGACAGCACAGGAAATCTTCGCTTTAGCACTCCGTACGATCTTTCCACTGGATTCCTAGTCCTAATAATGGATTCGTTATACAACTCTTCAATATCATTACTAGGATTCAAGTATGGAGTGACAACATATTGTGTATTTGCATATCCACTGTCAGCCACAAGTAAACTGTTTTTCCAATAACCACTGACCAGCTTATTATAAATACGTGATTTCTTGAAAATAGTTTAATCGTGACACGACCCTGGCCAACGTGCAACTACATCCATTATCTTCAAACCAGGGCATGCAATTGTTTGAACATTTAAGGAAAAGTACCCTTTACGGTTTCTAAAATATTCTGCATCAGGACCACCTATTAACATTGTTTAAAATTATATTATAATATTGCTGTTACATGTTATTTGAATAGACTTACCAGGGCTCTGAATTTTAATATGAGTGCAATCAATTGCACCGATAGTTCTCGGGAATCTTGCAATTTGATAGAAATGGAGTTGTAAGTCTCTTATTTCTCTTTCGGTCTCTGGCATTCGTATGAATATTGGTCGAAGGTTTGCTATGGCCACACTTACGTCGCATACTATCAAACAAGCTGTGCTTTTACTAACACCAATAAAATCACCAGCTGTTAGTAGGAAATTCCCAGTAGCATAAAACCGTAGAGTCAATAGTAATTTATTTATCGGTGACACAGCATTATTCTTTATATATAAAATATGTAAAAAATAATTATTAATAAATTTAGTTTGATAAAGTTAATAAATAATTATTTATTAGCTCACCTAATAGTTTGTGAAGCTATTTCGTCTTCAATATATTCTAATAAATTACGAACAACATTTTTCCCAAGTCTGAATCTCACCCTAAAGTCATGGTCATCCCACGCCAGCATATGATTTATTCTTTCGTGTACAGTGTATAGACGACGTCGGTAATTCAAATATTGAATTATTTCATAATCATCGTCCTCCTCAAATAAATCCATAAAATAAATAAATAAAATCGAATGCAGACGAAAATTGTAAAATTGATAAATTATGATAACAAACCATATTTATGTTATCAATTATTAGTTATCCGTCGAATAAGATTTATTTGATACAAAAAGTAACGGATAACTTATCCGCAACAATATCCATCGGATAAAGTTTATTCCGACATTGATAAACTGAAATATATCAATTTTTTCTTATCTGTCAGATAACTCGAGTTATCTGACGGATAAATGTGATTGAAAAACCGGGCCTAAGATAATGCGCTGTTAAGTATTTTCGCAATCCGCATGCACGCGGCGTTTAAGCCACGCCCATTCCTCGTAGTGGGCGGCTGGCCGACGAGTCTCGTTCGGGAGCGCCGTTTATTAGTGTATGAACGTTCGTCTAAGGGGTTACCAAAGTGACATGACGCGTGATCTAACGCAGAGGTTCCCAACCCGTGGTACGTGGAATGCTCGTAGGTGGTACGCGAAGAAATTTTTTGGTATAATTTTTTATAAAATGTATAATATGTAAATGTAAAATGTTATATCTTATATTATATTAATTAATTAGAATTATATTATTATATATTTATTTATGTATACGCCATAATGTCGTATGTGGTATGTGGATGGTTTTCCCATACGTCGTTATTGTAACGAACCCAATAATACACATAATATATTATTGTGATCGTTTCGCCATCGGCTACATTTGGCAACATAAAGACTAGATAAACAATAGCACATAGAAATTCGGCTAAATAAATCAGTCATATATCCTTTAGATAACCTATGAGAATATAATGAAAGGGCAATGCGATATTGAAACCGCATTTCAATAGGTCCTACAACGTCAATTGAATCATAAATGTATATCCATATTATATTCATAATATTTAGATATTGTTCTAGGATATACATATATACATATATATAATGCATAGTATCTAAATAGTGACGGATGGCGTATATCATATATTGCAAAACACGATAACAAGTCATGATTCGTGGAATAACTAGGCGTGGGAATGTATCAATGATTAATTAAACAACGTCCTGTGAAATCCACAGATAAGTCGATAGACTAGGGGGAAGTAGGGGGGCAGGAGGCCCTATAAAACCAGACCCGAAACGGCCTGTAGATTAGACGTGTGACACCACAGTACAGACGAGCACCTTCGCGAAAGACGACATATCAACTTAGATTAGACTTAGAATATTTTATGCAGCAGAATTCAATAAACAACTTCAACTTTCAACCAGTCTATTTATTTCGTCAACTCTACCTAAGAAATCCTCTACCAACAGTCTTGCTACCTGCAAATTATAAACTAAGCAGTTATCCCAATTGCTAGTTTATAACATTATAATATGTATCTAAAAGCACAGTGAATACTTATTGTCATTAAATGTGAAATGATAAAATACCCATCTAGTACACAACTTACAATAAAGAACTGTGTAAGAAAAAGTTTGAGTATTTTGCTTATTGGTTATAAATACCCATAATAAATGTCACAATAAGCTTTACCCAGTGTTTAATAAAGGAGCAATGTTGTTTGTAATTTTTTAAAGAATAAAAGCAATAACAAAAAAAGAATATAATTTAATATAGAATTTTATCCAACAGCAATAACTGAACGTACCTATTGGATTTGGTTTGTAGTCTAGTAGGTATGTAGCCACAGTAAAATACCTGCCACCTGGGCATATTGAAATAATAAACACATATGTGATATTTTAATTCACACTTTATGAGTGGTTAAGTGAAACGTATAGTAATGTAATGATGAAGTGAGTGGATCTTATGTGGTAGGTACTGTCTGACACTATTTGTTTAATACAGTGATCAAAGGTTTTAGGTTGGTTGTTACTCACTACTGACGGCACTCCTCCCGCAGTCGACGGCGATGTACGACTGCTCCGTAGTAATCACGACCGGCAACAAAATGCCTTGAACAGAGCTTGGAATGAGCCAATGTTGAGCATTGCCACCATTGTCCTCAGCGAACATCACCCATTGACGCTTCCGATCGACATTCACTGGAAAACTAATACAATCATTAATATTATATGAAAAGTAATCGAGATAGGGACGTATAGGGTAAAGGGTACAGTTATTGGCACCTTAAGAGGCCGTCCTACCGCCGCATATTTGGGTGTAAAAACTGTTTTGCGAGTATCAACATATCTTTCACCGTATTTATGATAAAAGTACCAAAATTTCACGATGCATAAAGAAGAAATTTATCTATGCCGTAGCGTTTTTCTTTTTTTTGTAACATAAATACAATTTAAGTTATTTATTATCAAACATTTGCTTTTTTTGTTGTTTTTCAAAAGCTTATAAAAAACCATTGGGTAATGATATTAAAAAAATGAAAACGCTACAGCACAGATAAAGTTCTTCGCAATGCGCTGTGAAAATTTGGTAACTCTACCAAAAATACAGAGCGAGTATATTTGATACCCGCAAACCTATTTTACTATGTTTAGAATTGTATTTTTTAAAATGTATCTCGCCGTCGTGCGCCGTCTTGTGCTGCTTCTAGCGGAAAAACGATGAATTATTTTCGCGCGTACTCGGCGGCAGCCCCCACTCCACATAAGCTCCGCGATTTCGTAAAAAAGTAGCGCCGTCGCGACCTTGAAAACGTTAACACCATAGAGTGGTACTATTATTCAATACTTTATATGCGAAATATAATTACGAAGAAAATCATTTTCATGATTTATATTATTGTCGGTCAAGCGCCGCCGCGCCTCTGCCGCCACGCCGCGCGCCGTAATAGCAACGATCGGCACTTAGAACGCAACGTTCAATTTTCGTGATCCTCATCTGCTGTACAGTCTAACAGTTTCTTATGATAACTTAGTAAATTATACATTATTTATAAATTATATAAATAACCAAAATGTTTGTAATTAAATTCTTGATACAATTTATTTTATACATTAATTGGCAATTACACGTAAAATATTTATTTTACGTCCTTACCTGTTGTACAGGCTGTAAATATATCTGACAAACTTTTATTTTAATCAATATTTTTATTTTATAATTCATTGACTCTTGCATTAAATATATAGTAGAATATTTTTTATTTTTATTTTTTAATATATATAAGTACCTAATACAAATTTTAAATCTGATGCAATTTTTTTTTGAGAAATTCAAATTTGAGTTCAATGATATGAAATCATTGTATACGAAAAAATTAACTTTTTTGTTTTGAAATACACGCAGTATAACAGAATGATAAATTCATATTAGCCAAAAAAATTCTGTAAAAATGTAAAAATAACATTGTTTAATCTCCAGATCCGAAGAAACAAAGAAATTCTAAAATACGTGGCAAAAAAAAAAAACCTTGAATACCACATGGCATCACAAATATTCACCTCCTCTCCTAGCCTCAGAACTCCAATGAAACGTGAAAAAATCATTGACACTCACACCAAACTGTGTAATAATTCAAAATGCCTCATTAACACCGACACCTTCTTTCCTTTTACGTCAACTCCCTACTGGCAATGGTCCCCTAAAATAAATACGCAGCTCCTCCATCTCAAAAAGGATAGCACCGCTCACACAACTATAATAGCAAACTTTAATGACATTTTACACACCGAATTTCAAGATTTCAATCATATTTATACCGATGCCTCCAAAACCTCTATCGGAGTAGGATTCGCTTACTTTACAAGCCACTCCTCAAAACGATTTAAGCTCCTCCCTGAAGCCAGCATATTCACAGCGGAAACCCAAGCTATCAAAGAAGCCATAATATTCGGAAAGTCATCATTATCAAATAAAATCTTAATAATCAGTGACTCCCTAAGCGCCCTTCTAGCAATCGAATCACCGAACCCCTCTAATGAGATAATCTGTCAAATACATAATATCATCACATCGACCTATAAAGCAATCGAATTCATGTGGGTTCCCTCACATACGGGCATTCCTGGAAACGAAAAAGTAGATATACTAGCAAACGAGGCAATCACCTCGTCCTCATCCTCAACCATTACTACCCTCCCATACCAAGACGTCAAAAGATGTATAAATATACATACTTCCAAAATGGGGCAAACATCCTGGGATGAAATACCAATCACCAATAAACTTAAATCGATTAAAAAGAAAATCACTAAATGGCACACTCAGCCTAATGCTTCCAGACGATCCGAAATTAATACCAGAACAAGAATCGGCCATACCAATCTCACCCACATCATAAAACATGAAGAACAACCTCTCTGTAGTCAATGTAACGAACCGCTCTCAATCAAACATATAGTCTTAGACTGCCCGCTATACGTCAACGCAAGAAACATCCTCAACAAACCATCAACGATGGAGGAAGCTCTAGGAGAACACAACACGCACTTGATACATACCTTCTTCAAATCCATCGGCATTGACACAAAAATTTAATACAAAGATAGAACTACACTGCTAAAAATATAATGCAAATACATAATACCTCTGTAAAATCCATATATACTATAATTGTAACGCAAAATTAATTTAGAATTTAGAATTTTGTAATTTAGTTATTAATTTATTAATTTGTATATTCACTAATTAACGATAATGTAACCACAACCACAGGCTAATGACCTAGCTGTTGAAGCCTTTAATACCAATAAAAAAAAAAAAAAAAAAAACATTGTTTAATGTTTATGTATTTTTTAGATTTTATGGTTACAGTATGATCTATTTATGAGAATCATTGTTTTAAATTTTCAATCCTTAGCTATAAAAATGTAACATATTATTATAATTTTTTTATCTACGAAATAATTTAAACATTTTCAAGATTTTTGTAAATGTTGTCAACATTTAAAGGTCAAATACTTATAAAAAAAATCTTGCATATGGTTATTTAATATTTCTCAACTGCTATTATAACAACTTATAAGGAACTTTGTAGTACATTTTCAAGCCTTTGAGTCTACGAATAAAATTTTATTGACATTTGTAGCTGAATATAAAACTAAAAAAATTTAAAATTTAAACGTCTATTAAAAACGAGTAGAAATATTTTGAACATTTTATCATCATGTATATAAAATGATAAAATAAATATTTGATGAATATTGCAAGTACCCACGGTTATTAGCTGTTGAATAACGAAAAAATAAGAAAATCTTTGTAGGTATGTGAGTTTGTGAATTTATATTTATTTTTTTTTAAAACTGGTTTTGCCTAAAAATCTCAGTTTTTCTAAACTTTTTGTTCTTGACGCTTTTTAAAACTAGTGGAAATGATTTACTCTTTATCCCCCAAAGCACCAACTATGATTTCTACCAGAAAATATGCTGTTGAAGAAAATTTAAACATTTTTACTTTCCCAAAACATGATGATAGATACAAAAAAACACGAATAACTTGAATAAGTAATAAGCAATTATCAGGAAAAATATTTTTGTGAACATCGATATAGGTACATTTGAACATTATAGATCGAAAAAAATTGCCAAAATCTGAACTTTAAATGCTTTTAAATAAAACATTGTGATTACGTATCTTTAATATTTTTTACTGCTATTATTATAACAACTTATGAGGAATGATGATATGTAAATTTAAAAGTTGTTTGATAATGCAAACATTTGTTTGTTGATGTACAGTGGAACCTTTATTAGGTTCCCTTTTCAAGGGAAATTAAATTTGTTCCAATTACTAAGGATAGTTTTGCTTAGGTTAGATTAGGCACAGAATTAATTTCAAATTATCAAGGCTCCACATAGAAATAAAACTATAATAAATTGAAAGTTTTTAATACCTATAAATAACTCAAAACGAGTCAACATATTTTTAAAATTATACATTTCTACCATGCATAGAAAAAGCTCTTGTAAATATTTGGTTAAACAAAATATCTACGGTTATTCGTTTTTAAATTACAACAACATAAGAAAATCTTACGATTAGAATTTGTGTATTTTGATGTGAGGGGTGAATATCCAATGTCGAAAGAATTAACTTATTTTATTTTATATTATTCAACCATAAACAATTTTGGCCAAAATATTTTTTAATTCTCATCATAATATAATATAGGAAATAATAAAATAAACAAATAATATTTAAATTTTAAATTTTATTGAATTACAATAAAATAAAAAAATTGTTTGATTTGAATTCGTTTATTTACAGGTGAGTATTAGAGTATCCAATGACGAAAAATTTTGAATTTCAAACATTCTTAAAAAATTATTTGACTTCCCAGTATACCTTTTTGTTGTTGTTAAAAGTAGGAAAACTTATTAGGAATCATGCATTCAATTTTCAAATCTTAGATATAAATAGACTTTTTTTTATAATTTCCAACTAAAAATAATTTGTACAATAATATTGTATGACTAATACATTCATCGCTCCGCTTAGAATCTAAAGTTTAGGTTGAAATTTTGAAAATTCTATAAAATACAGAGCGAGTAAACTGTTTTCTAATGTAAAGAATTTAAAAATAATTAATTATTATTTATTATAATATTGAATCTTTTCTGGTTTGCGTGGCGTTCCCCACTCTACCGACTAACCGACGGCCACCCCGGCCCACAATTATTGTCACGACGAATTGTGTTTGTATTTTCCACGGAGTTCATGAGGATATAGAAAAATATTGTTTAGACACTCAGAGATGGAAATGCATATACATTATTTATTATTATTATATTTTCGCATGAAATTAACTTTATGTACACCTCCAAGAATGTATTTATGTATGTAAACATTTTTTTGTCGAGGATTGAAGTAAACAAAGAGGTTATACACTTATACCTACATTTTGTAATTTGAATCTATGCATTTGTGAATAAAATGTTTCCGTGTTATATTTTGTCATATTTTACAACTGTATGCATGTAAGCACTAAGAAGTTGACATAATTTTATATTATATTATAACCCATATTATTATTATTAGTTATTATTGTTTATTTCATTAGTGAAAAAACATAATATATTTGCGCTTATACGGTTTTATTTTCATAATATATAATGTCACCAAAAAAATTGCGTGCAATTGCAACGAATCAATCACGACGATCGGGTAAAATGTCTTTAAAAAGACGTATGAAAGGAGTTCGCAATGGTAATAAGAATTGTAAAATTGTGAGGTAAATACCTAAAACTGAATATTATCACCGAACTTATGACTGTATTATAATACTTATTCATTATTTAAATAATTATTTTTTCTTATCGAACTAAAAAAAAAAAAAAAAAAAAAAAAAAAAAATAGTGAGGATACAACTATCAATAAGCAGCCAACAAATGTATTTTTTGAATCGTCCACAACTGGAGCTGCAGATGGATCACTTCCAGGACCATCATTTGAAGTATACAATACTCCAATGTATGATGATTTATTTTGTGAGCAATCAACAAATATTATTGCTGATTCTCCTACATTAGAACCAGATGATAAATCTCTTCCAGGACTGTCGATTAAAATAACTAATCCTCCTGAGTATGTAATTTTTACTATGAAATCTGTTTTAACAAATACTGATTTATAATTTATATTAATAATTATAGAACAGCAACAGAAGTATGTTCTTTGGGTCGTCGAATAGTGGACATATTTTACGTATTTGAACAAATTAAAAAATGTATCCACGAAGGGGGTTTTGGATGTACTTTCATGGATATGGAGTTTGTACGTGAAATACGTTTTGGTCTACGGTCGCAATTTCAATTCACATGTAAAATGTGTAAAGTTAACATGAAAATTGAGTCTGAAAAAAAGGTCCCAGAGACATATCTGCCTATAAATTTAGCAGCAATCAGTGGTTCAATATCTATCGGAATAGGATATTCACAACTCGATGAAATATTAGCTTCCACCGATATTCCATGTATGAGCAGCAGTACATTTTTATCTGGTCAAGAAGAAATCGGTGACAAAATTCATTGTATTGCCCAAGACGCAATGAGATTAGCCGGTGAAGAAGAAAGGCGATTAGCGATCGAAGCAAATGAATTAGATATAGATGGTATACCTATGTGCACAGTTGTAGCTGACGGTCAGTGGTCCAAACGTAGCTACAAAACTAAGTATGATGCTTTGTCCGGCGTGGTAAATACAATAACTGTACAGTTATACCTACTTATAAAAATAACTAAAAAGTAATTTATTTTAAAGTAATTACCTACTTTTGTGTTTTTAAAATTTTCAGGCTACAATAATTGGATATAAAACCAAAAAAATCTTATTTATTGGTATAAGAAACAGATATTGTTTAATTTGTCAGAGATCGAAAAATGCAAAAAAGTCTGAAGTTCCAAAACACACTTGTTTTTTTAAATTGGAACAATGCTTCAACAGCGATGGAGGCTGATGCTGTTGCCGAAGGGTTCAAACGAAGCATTGAATTACATGGCTTAAAATTTAATAAACTAATTGGTATTTTATTAAGAACTATTTGAAAGTGACAATAATTAATACAATTATAAATATTATTTTTCACAGGTGATGGTGACTCTAGTGTCAGCAAAAGATTGTTGGAAATGAGACCGTATGGTCCTAATTTCCATATTGAAAAAATTGAATGTAGAAACCATTTATTAAGAAATTATGGTACAAAACTGGCTGCTATTGTAAAAAATAGTAAATTCCCAATACCATTGCGAAACCATATTTCAAGTAATGCAAAGCGATTTAGATCTGCTATCACTAAAGCCATAGACTATCGGAGTAAGTTGATTAGTCAAACGAAACATCAAAAAGTCTCCGGTGAGTAATAACAATATTGATTTATATTCTTATATTTGTATAAGTTAAACGATACAGCCGATAAAAGGAAATTTTAATTGCATCAAAATATAAACTCGTCTCAAACTAACACATATTTTGATGTAAAATCGAAAAATAAATGGGTCGCTCTGTTATATGTTAGGTTTGAATGAGCAACGAGCAATGATCACGCCACTGAATTTAAAATTTTAAAATGTACCTTGTCACTGTTATGAAAGTGTTAAAATGTTATTCAATGATTGTAGGTATAATATGAAAATCGATTGTTAGTGGAGAAAAAACGGAGGTGTCTGTCTCTTTTTTTAAGGCTATTTTATAATTTATTTTTATTATTATTCTTATACGGCAAACATTATTATACAGGATAATTCACCAGTGTTCCAAAAAAATTATTCACTAAACAATTTAAATTAAAAAAAGAATTTTTTTTTTCTATTTTGAATAACAGAAGTTTTTATATTCATTTTATTATAAAAAAATATAGATGTGTAAGCATGCCTGATGCATGGTGAACAACACATTTACCTTGTATAACTGTATATATATACTATATTATAATAATTATTATCCAATTGGCTACCTGAAACTTTAAATTGAAGATAAAAGCATTTTTTCTGCTCCAAAAAGTGATGATAATCACAAAAGTAAATAAATAAAACAACACAAAAGTAATTATTGTAAAAACTGCAATATTGCTTAGCTTAGAATCTAAAAAATAAAATGTCATGTTTGAAGTACATTATAAAAATAATAATACACATATTACTCGTACCTACTCCATATGTTACATTATCTATATTCCTAAGTGATAATTTGTGTTTTACTATAGTATATCAATATATGTTTTAATGTATATTTAATTTTATTCTATATAGGATTACGTAAAGATATTACAAATAGCTTTTGCCATATCATGGGTAGTCATAAGCATTGTGAAAAATATTTTTGTAACGGAAACAAATCAAATGAACTTGATTTGTTAGATGACGCGGAAAAATGTGGCCTAGTAAGAGAAATAAATCAAATAGTTGGACGACCAGTTATGCACACTGAAAGTTTATTGTTGAACGTGGACAATAATGTGTGTGAACAGTTCAACAGTATTATAAATAAACACTTGTGTGGAAAACGGATCAATTTTTCATTACGAAATTCGTATAATACAAGAATTGAGTCTGCTGTTGTATCATATAATACTTCAGGTCAATTTTTACGTTCATTACACAAACATGCAGTCAATGAAATTAGTCCTGGTAATTTAGTAAAATATATATGTTATAAAAACTAGTTAAATATTATGCCAATATTGTTATAATTTATAGGTCATGTAGGAAAGAAACTTTTAAAATCCAGAGAAAAGAAAGCAGCAGCACTTAAAAAAAGAAGGCAGTTGTTTCCTAAGAAAAAATTGTTTTTGAAAAAATCGCGCGGTGAAGATGAACATTACGGCTTAGCTGAACCTCTTCTAGATGAATATTCTTTACATGACATCGAAGAAAAAAAAACATATTTTTTGCATTCAATAACATTGAATGACAATGCAAGGCAACAGTTGGAGTTAGAAACAAGAGAACAAGCAGCATGTCAAAAATGGCATATTGAACGAAAAAACCGTCTTACTGCTTCTAACTTTGGCCGAATTTGTAAACGAAGATCAACAACCTCATGTAAGTCTTTGGTTTATGATTTGCTGTACAGATATTTTTCTTCAGCCGCAACTGAATATGGAAAAACAATGGAATCAATCGCCATACAATGTTTGGAAACTAAATTAGGCCAACAAGTTTCTTCTTGCGGTCTAATAGTTGATCAATCTATTCCATACTTTGCTGCTTCACCAGGTGAGACATAGTCTATATAACCTTTATATATTTAATATAATACAAATACATTTAATTATAGACATAATATAAAATATCAAAATATTTTTACATGGTTTCTTGTCGTTACAAAACAAAATGTAAATACTTATATATATTTATAATTATTTAATTATTTTTATTTATTCTTTATCCTTATATTTTTTTTTTAATTTTTACTTTTTTGAATGAAAACATACAGTTTTAGTTTCATATTTTAAAGCTGAATATTTTTCTTAGTATTTCGGTACTTAAAAATCGAATTTAGGACAAAATTGGCATATGAAATTTAATGATGAAATTTAATATTTACGAGGAATAAATGTATAACGAACAGGAATTATACCATCTTAATTACTGGCAAGTTTTGTCAAAGTTATTTTTACTATTTACGATGTGCAAACAGGCAGTTAACAATATTGGATATCAAAAAGTAACAATAAGTTGAATTTAATTTAGATTATGTCAAAAAAATTTCTCGTAAATATTATATTTCATCGTTAAATTTCATATGCCAATTTTGTAATTAGAAAAAAACTTTTTATACATAAATTGTTCAGAAAAAAATAATCTATCCGAATATGTAAAAAATATGATGTTTTCATTTAAAAAAAAGTAAGTTGTATCGCGCATGTGCGTAGGAACAGTTAAAAATTTGAAATTTATCTGAAAATGTGTATTTAAGTACTATCTGTCATTCAGTGAGAACATAATTTTAATATAAGATCATTAAACTGAAATATTTAGTGGTACCTCTTAGCGTAAACCACTGTATATTTTTAAAAATGTTATTTTATAACTACCTACCTACTTGAGTAGTATATATTTGTATGTTCACAGCCAGCTTTTCCACGGTAAAAATGGGAATGTCCCCCTTGGAGCACTCAGATTTACCGTGTAACACAAAACAGAGATTTTCTAAGAGATAGCTAAAATTAATGAGAATACAACTCCTCGAATTAGCTTAAAATCATTTAACAATACTTTACCTTCTACTCCTTTTGGGTTATTTAACGCTAAACGTAGAAAAATAACACAAGAAATTGAACCATTTGATTTTAATCAATCAGCAAGCAGTTTTTCACCTGCAGATCACATGTCTACAGATATGATTAATTTTACTTCATCACCTGATCCTAAGACAGGCAGAGGTTTATATAAAGATGTATTACCTCAAACACAATTAGTTTATTATGACGATCCGAATGAGCTAGTAACTAGATTAAATCTTCTGACATCATCACAAAGTGTTGGTAATACTGGTGTCAATAATGAAATTATATCTATTTTAGAAGAACTGCGTGAGAGAAATATTATAGTATAATGTCAACCTTAGAGAGTATAGCTAATGAGCTACATCGACCAGCGAGAAAAATATTTCCTAGACGTAGTGTGGTAACACGGTTTATTGACGACCTCTGGCAAGCTGATTTAATGGATATGCAATCTCATTCTAAAAAAAATTATGGTTTTAAATTCATATTAATTGTTATAGACACATATAGCAAATATGTATTTGTGGAACCGCTGAAAAATAAATCAGGTAAAGAATGTACAAAAGGAATGTTTAATATATTGAAAAAAGCTAAACCAACATTTTTACAGACAGATAATGGTACAGAATTTTACAATGTCCAATTCCAAGATTTAATGAAAAAATATAAAATTAAACATTACAGTTCATACAGTGTTATCAAATGTTCAATCGCAGAACGTGTGATACAAACACTTAAAAATAATATATATAAACATTTCACTGCAACAGGTACATGGAATTGGTATAATACAATATCAAAAATTATACATAACTATAATAATACAAAACATAGAACAATCAAATGTACACCTAATGAAGCTCGAATGGATACAAACAGAATTAAATTTAGTACATATAAAAATTTACAAACATTGTATAAACCTAAATTTAAAGTTAACGATAAAGTACGAATATCTAAGTATAAACATATATTTAGTAAAGGATATACACCGAATTGGACAACGGAAATATTTACAGTTTCAAAAGTTTTACATACAAATCCAGTAACTTATCAACTAAAGGATGAATCAAACAATATAATCTTAGGTAGTTTTTATGAACAGGAAATTAAATTAACTAATTTTCCAAACACCTTTCTCATTGAACGTATTGTAAAAAAAGTTGGGAATAAAATGTTTGTTAAATGGTTAGGTTTTGATTCAAGTCAAAATTCATGGATAACATCATCAGATATTTTAAAATAATGTTTTTTTATGTATAATATTTATTTATTTATTTATTTATTTATTTTTTTAATAAAATAAAATATCAGTTTTTTTTATTAAGTCGAATTAATTATTTCACATGATCTCCTGATCCTCATTAGTCTGTTTTGAAAACTATATATAAATATATACAATCGATAAAAACAAAAAGCGTCATCTAGTGGTAAATAAATAAATGAAAATAATAATACTGCTGTATTTTGTTCCGCTAGATAACGCTTTTAAACTGAGTCATTAAGTTTATAGTGACCATAAGCTAAAGTATTTATCCCGTCATCCATTATATAACGTTTATCATCGTTTGCACTTAGAACAAGTTTGCTCATTGTTTTCGAATGAACAACATGTTTATTTGATTGGATAAAATTCATTTTTCTATGAGTTTGTTCATCCTTGAGAGTTTTATGGTTTATAAAAGCGTTTAGTATATTCATATAATTGTTAAATTGCATGTGATTTTTAATTATATATTTCTTTACGCCTTTTGCTTTTTTTTTCTCAGCGCCATCTATAGTTTTATAAGCATATAATTTCGGTCTTAATGAAACGAATTCTTTAATTATAATTCCTTTCATTTCATCTTTAAAGAACCCTGGTTGATTTTTATGAATTTCACTAAAACAACAATGGTCTTTAGGATAATTAGATGTGTCAAAATATGGTAATAAACTATTTTTTAAATCGTCAAAAAAATTTGTTGTTTGGATAGCATATATCAGGGAATCAGTATCCGAATATAAAGAACTAATTTTAGTACCATACCTTTTCTTCATTACATTATAATGGAAGTCATACATAAATGTTTTCGAAACGTCTAAAATTGCAAATCCTACATAAATTGCCTTGTCGAATTTAATTGTTTCCTTATGCTGATGAATGGCCATGAGATTCTTAGAATATATAGTTCTGTCTTTAAAACTAGTTTTCGCCATTAATTTCCTTGCTTTTTGTTCTGAAGAAACCAGTTTTATAGAAGTTCTCGCTCGAACATTCTCCATACATTTACCAAAAACGCTATTAATTAGCAACTTCCAGAAATCCTTCTCAAACTCGTTTTTAGCTTGTACTCTCATAGATGTACATAATTTTATGTATGATGCCATCCATTTACTTTGAGAAAAACGGATAGCTCGATGAATTTTTACTACTTTAAGACCGTGAGAAATTGCTTGTTTTAAATTTTTGTAATGTACAATATAGTTTTTTTTCGGTGATAAAGTAGTTAACAATTTCTCAACTTTCGAATTTGGTGGATATTCGTTAAACGGTAAAAATGGGAAATCATTATGATATTTATGTAGATGTTTAGGATACTCATTATCAGGGCTCATAACTTATAGCTCTAAAAAAGGTTATTATAAGCGCAATAATATGCTCTTAAAAATATTCATATAAGCGCTTAAATATGCGCTAAAAATACTAAAATATGCAAAAAAAAAAATTTGTATAAAAAAATTATCAAGCTTTTATTATTAAAAAAAAAAATTGAATAATATTACATCGGAATTATTGTGGTAAACGACTTGTGGTACTCATTTATTCTGCGATTGTTCTGTTATAAAAAAAAAATTATAAATTATAATTAATAATGAATAATGATACCTATATATTTTAAATATTTTTAAACATATATTTACCTTGAAAGTTACATTGAATAATTAGATGTTTGTACAAGTTTTCAAAGTGAAATGATCTTCGATTGTTACTTAGTAGAGTCTTGTACATTGAAAACGACCGCTCAATGTCCACTGACGTAATTGGTGCAAACTTAAAGTACACGAGATCATCTGTTGAAAAGTCTTCAGGAAGTCCAGGTTCAAGTTCTGTGTTCATAGTTACACCAGATAATATATTTGAAATATTTTTTAAAATTTTAAGACCGACATTTTTGTGGGTGACGTTATTGAGTTTATTAAAAACAGCTTTTCCAATTTAACGTTTAACGGCCTTCATATGTTTTTCGGTTTTTAAATGTTGTGTGATATTAAATTTTTTTTCGTGATTAATTTTAATATTACAAAACTTACATAGTAATACACTAGTGTCGGTTGCAAATGTATTTTCACCAAATTCGCGAACAATATTTTTAAGACGACTAGAAACAGATTGTTTTTCTTTAGGCATTGTAAAATAAATTCTGTATGAACAAAACTATAGAATTTAGATTGCGAATTCACGAAATGAACTAGCATGCATACAATACGAACAATCGGAAACGACTGAGTAATAATCTGTAAATAATCTGAAAATAATGATATCGGAATATCTAGATAATGGTTTCGGAATACATAGAGACTAAAAATAAAATACTAGTGCATATGCTACAATTTCTTTAACGATGGGATTACCAAGTATCAAGCATACACTCTCGCTAAGTCGCACGTCATCTAAACTCGTATATGTTATATATAGTTTTTTCTTATAATATTATAAGAACAATTAATTGACACGAATTAATTACTAATATAAATAATTAATACGACTATAATTACTTTTTATTATTAAGAAAAAATTTTTTAAAACCTACGGAACTGAAAACAAAAAAAAATAAATAAATATTATGGAAAAATAATATTGGAAAATAGAAAAAAAGCAAAATAGCACTTATACATCGAAATATGCAAAAATATGCAACATAAAATTTCGAATTTAGTTTCTTGGGTATCTGAAACAAATTTATAGCTCACATAGGTATCTCTAGGACCTCTCAAAAAAAATATGCAAATGCTAGAAGTTATGAGCCCTGCTCATTATCAACTTCTAATATATATCCGACTTCTGAATCATCAGCAATTTTAGTTACATCTATGTTGAGATCGTCAAACCATTCAAAATCTTTAAAAGGTAATTCTGTTAACATAGACTTCCCATACAAATTCACACAATCGAGATATGTAATCCATGTGATCGGTTCATTTGCATTATAGTCCAATCCTTCGATATTTGGTATGTTTGCCTTAACATATCTTTTGGTTGATTGGCATATCCCGCCCCTAATTGATTTTTCGAAGAAAAGCAACATGTTATACTCCTTTAACCTTGATAATTTGACCTTGGTATACTTCAGCATACAGTCAAAAGTAAACCCGGGAGCAGTCATATAATGAGCAGGATCTAGTTCGAGCGTAGATGAACATAAGTCTCTAAAATTTTCGAACACATCGGCTAGTATGCTAACATCAGTTTTTAAATAAAGATCGCTATATTCACCTAAAGTCTTTATATCAAATGTATGCCATACATTTTTAGCATGTATATAATCTTCATCACTAATTTTCTCGTCTGTTAAAGAGTTATAAAATTCTAGCTTTGATGGCAGAAATGTATCATCTAATTTACTCCAATTATCGACATATTCATAAGGGAAGACTCCTTTTCGTGTAACTAAATCTAGTGCTTCCGCAGAAAATATTTTAAGAGTTTCTCTAAATCTCGACTTATCTTCAGATAAATTTTCCGCAAGTTTACTTAATGACTCGCTCATAAAACGGAATGTATCAACACATTTTATACTAAATTTAGGTGCGATTTCCTTCCTGAAGGATATATATTTTTCTGATGAATTAGGAATAACGTGAATATTTTGATCATCGCAACCGAGCTCTCGAATTATGAAATGGCTATCGTACGATAAATTATGAAAGAAAATTGGAATGAATGATGGATTAGTTATTTGAAAATTACATTCGAGACGAAGACATTGTCTATATTTACTAGTAAAATGACAGTGATCTCGAACTTAAATAAAATTATTTTTTTTTAAATGTTTTGAACATTTTTCACATCTTATAATTCTTTGAAAATGTTTTTCTTCTTTTTCAGTTAATTTACCCATTGGTGTAGCAGTTTCGTAAATTGTTTTGATATTATTTCCGATATCAATCATATTTTCCATAAATTTTTTTGCTGCATTTTCACTTCTATAAATAACCACCTTTCTAGGAATCTTCAACTGTTTTACTAACTCTTTTGGTATAATATCATAGTCGACTTTTACATAAAACCCATAACTCATAATTTCATGAAAATGTGTAATATATGTTTTTTTTTTTTTACAACTGAATGAATTCATCAGGTTTTTTAGGAGTTAAAATACATTCGAAGTCTGCATAAATAACAATTGGTATCCTTTGAGTTTTTTTATAACTTTTAAAATAAATAAAATCATCATCTCCCTCTTCAAACATTATAGGTTTCCCTAATTGGTTCTTTCTACAATTATGTTGATGTTCAATCAATCCTTTCATACCCCAAAGTTTGCTTTTACACGGTTTGTTCCCAAAAGTAGTAAAACATCTTTTACAGATAATTAGCTTAGTACAATTTTTAGTTTTCTGACTTCTAACGAATCTTGAAAAATTTTTTATTTAACAGTAATGTGATGTTTCATCATTATTGAACGGAAAAAGATCGAAATGTTTTTTTCTTTCAGTATTACAAATATACAAAGGAAAAATATGTTTTTTATCATTTAAACTATAAATATTAATTGATACATCGTTTGTACGTTCAAATTTTTTCATCTGACTGATTGGTGTTGGAAAATCAATACATTTAAAATCTAAACCACTTTTTGTTTCAAACATTTTAAAATATTTCTTATTCAAATAAGTTTTATTCGATCGATTATCAAACTTGGATAGTATTGAATATTTAAAACATTTAGCATCGTTATTTTTTACATTTATAATTGCTCTTTTATCTTTTATATATTCAGGTAGATCTAGATACGTTCCTCCTCTGAGAGGATTCACTGTATTAATTCTCAATTGTAATACATCTATAGTTTTAAGGGACCACCCAGATCCTTTCGCTAAAAACTGGTCTTGTTCAGATAATAATTTATTGAACATTCCATTTAGTAATTTATTGAAATCGGATGAATTACATGCAAGTGTATTAGAAGTTTTGAAAGCTATGTCCCGAACTTCTTGAGTGAGTATTCTTTCGTATACGCTATCCACATGTAAATTAAATTTTATAGATGATTGTAAACATGATTCTTTTAACTTTAAAATTAATTTATCTCTAACATAGTTAAAAAAAAGCGTGTAGTCTATAAAATTTAAAGTATTCTTAATCAAAAATGTTTTTGAACATTTCTTAAATCTCTCGATTTCAAATAAACCTTCATCAGAAGATGACATCCGCTCGTGTTTTGTAACCGTTTTTCTTTTCATTATGAAACTGAAAAAATAGATTAAATAAAAAAAAACACAGATATAAGCAATCATAATATTGTAAAATGTATTATAACATCAACTTCTTTTTTTTAAATCTTATGCAAGCAATTCAGAATATTGTTTTCAAAATATAATAAAAGTATTAATTCTAAATTATTACAAAGAAAAAAAGAATTGGTTAATATAATAAGAAATTACTCAGATTCTAATTATCTTAACCGATTGTTTAGTTCTGTTAACCGGCACTGAAGATCTGCTTTACATTCACTTGAATATTTTTCGAAACTATTATGTTCATTTATCAATTTATTTTTAAAAACTGTTTTTTTCTTAATACAATCATTAATTTTTGTAAATACTTTTTGAAATGCTTTCCGTTTCTCGATACAATAGCGTTTATTGTCACGCACCTGCTGTTCTACTTCTAGAATTCTGCTTTTAACTACGTTTATTTCTGAGTTCATGATTCTGAAAATTACATAGAATTTCAAAACTAACTGTTAATTGATACGTTTTATTAAATCTAAACCACTTTTCCTAACATTTTTATTGCATTAGTTTTATTTGAACGATTATCAAACTTATCCAGAATTGATGATATAAAACATTTATTATTCTTCAACAGATATTATATACACAGGGATGATATATTTTATAATTTATTACAATATCATTCGATATATTTTTATAATATAAAATAATAAATAATAACAAAATAATTTATTTGTAAAAACAAATTTTATTTTTTGGAAAAACTGAATATTATCAATATTTGTCTAATTGTTCATACAACTCACTAAGACCTTTCTGTATATTTTTTTCACAAAAAAACGCTGTATAATTTGAAGTTTTATAATTATTTATCATCGTTTGTTTTTCTTCTTCTAATATTGCTCTTGTCGTTTTCAATCTCGCTTTCAGAATCTTCATATTTATTTCTCTCAAGTTTTTTCTGAAAGTGACTTTGATTTCATCCATGCCGAGGTTGTTTTCGTCACGTTGTTGTAATATGGAGTTGATTTTTTCCAAGATAAGTGACGACTCCATTTTTTTTTTTTGTTTTTTTGTTTTTTTTTTATTCTAGAAAAATTGAATAGAAATAAAATAATGTACAATAATAATAATAATTTATTATTTTATTTTATATTTAACTCTTTTATATAAGAAAAAATTGTGTTAATCATAATTTACTAACATGTTTAACACTTAACCTGCTGTTCTGCTGCTAGAATTCTGCTTTTAATTACGTTTATTTCTGGGTTCATGATTCTGAAAATTACATAGAATTTCAAAAACTAACTAATTGATACGTTTTTTTAAATCTAAACCACTTTTCCTAACATTTTTATTAAATTGGTTTTATTTGAAAACATTTATCATACCAGCAGATCTTATATACGCAATAATAATTATATGATAAAATAATAAATAATAACAAAAAAAAAAAAAATAATATTTTAATTATTTATTGAAAAACAGAATATTATTCGACATTATCTAATTTACTATATAAATCATTTAGACCTATTTGAATATTTTTCTCGCATAAATAATTTATATATGTTAAATGTTTAAATTCGTTTATTAAATTCTGTTTTTCTTCAATAAGTCTTTTTCTGGTTTCTTTCAGCACCGCTTTTTGAATTTTTATTTTAATATTTTTAATATTGGAATAGAACATTTTTTCGTCAACATCTTGAGCATGATCATTTTCTTTTTGCTGTTCCAATATTTGAAGGATTTGCTCGTGAATTAACGATTTGGCTTCCATGTTTTTTCTTTTTTTTAAAAAAAATCTGGAAAAATTATATAGAATTTGTAAACTATCTGCCAGATAAAAAAAAATAATGCATATTAATGGCAATAATTTATTTCCAACATATTTCTATTTTTTTATGTTTTTTAACTTTTATATTAAAAATTTGTATGTATTAATCATAATTTATTAATACTTAAGAACTACAGTTTTCCTTAGGGATATAATTTTCGGTTAAACTTATAATATTATTACTAATAATTCATAACAAATTTTCACGTTTAGATTCGGCTGTCGTAATAAAATCTAACCTTTTACCGAAACAATGCTCTCGCCTACGAAAATTTGTAACATATAAATCACTATATTTTTTACATATATCCATTTTTTCTTCTCTTAATAAAATTGATTTTGCGTTTAAATCTTTTATATAAGAAAAATTTGGGTTAGAGTTTGTTCTACTTAAATAAATAATGAATTTCAGGTTTTTAATTTTTTTTTTGAGATCTTTATAAAGTAGATAGGGCGATTGTAACTATCGTAGAGTTCGTACGGTAACATTACGTTGTCACGAAAGCAACTACGTGTTTACTATCAACGTGCGACAGCAGCTTTCGAATAATCTTAACGTAAAAGCAATAAAAAAAAACATTATAGAAAAAATAATTTAAATTTATATATGTGTATAATATACGTTTTAGGATATATTTTATACAGTCATTAAACATTATTGAATATTTTAATATAATAAAAAAAATTTTTTATATTAAAAACATTTTACGTAAGATAATATTACACGTGTAATACAACAATCACGTTATCTATAACAAATATTTATAATCAGCTATAGTATTTTAACATTGATAAAAACAAGGTATGGTGCAACCAAGGTGGATATATAGAGGTGTAAACACTCTGATTATAAATTGATTGAAAAATGTACACCATTTGTGATTGCCACCGGGAGCGCTGACTACCCGATGAAGGCTCATAATGTTCGTACTTCTATACGAAAATACGATTTACAATGCTGAATGCTTGCAAGTTGTAATGCCATAAAAAATAAAAATATAAGATATCAATTTAATTTAAATAATGAATAACTTAGATGGATTTTTATTAAATAATTTTGAAACATAAATCTATCTTCAATTATACAATTATTGATAATTATCCACATTTTTTTTGGGAATATTGATTTGTGGAGTAGTTGTAGACATGTTGCCTACCTATTTGTGTTATAATTAAAAATTTAAATTTATGAATTTATTGTAATGATTGTCATATTGAAATATATTGATTAAAGTACCTACCTAATTGTAAATTTGTTATTTCCTTAATTTGGTACCACTACTTGTCATAATATGTTTATTTTTGTAAAAACATATTGTAGTTATTCTAATAATGGAATTATTGAAAATACCATCTCACTACTCAATGTCTCTATGGAAATTATTTATGTGTATAATAATAGTACCTATTTACATCATATTATTATCCTAGTGTACCTCTTTTGGCTTTTGCATTCTTTTAAGTATCTACACAACCTACTTTTTTTGTACAAAAGATGGTATGAAACTTATTTTTGTAACTTATCGAGTATTGTAGTATGCCTCTTAAGTGTTTTGTACCTGGGTGTAACTCTGGGTTACCCAAACAAAATAAAATATACAAACAGCAGGGAGTAAAACTGCCTTCAGTATTCCATCCTATTTCTTATACTAATTAATAATTAATATATATTTATATTATTATGTATATGTATATTCAATGAAAAGTTCATATTAGGGTAAATAATTCATTACTTTTTAGAACATGATTGATACATGGAATTTAAAAATTCCACGAGCAGATAGATTATTAACCAAAAAAGATGGAGTATGTGAACTCCATTTTGCTCCTGAAGATATTATTTCATATAGGATATTTGAGGATGCAGCAGGAAATGAAATAAAACATCAGCTCAAGAGAGTTAGTTTAAATGCTAACGCTATACCATGTATTTTCCTTAATTTACCATCTTATTTCAATAAAAATATTAAAAAACGAAAACCTCCAATGGAAAGGTCAATAGTACCAAACAATCGCAAAAAGAATAAACCCAGTGATTTAAATGTAAGGTATAATAATATTATGAAACAATAACACATTCCTTCATTAATTTAAATAATATTTATTAAATGTCTATACAGCCTGTAAATGAAATAATTAATAATCCTGAATTGGTCACTGATGTAGTGATCCCTCACTGCTCGCTTATATTTTTGAGTTCGTCGACGTTGATGGTGAATGTAGGAGAAAAGGTTGTAGAGCGACAAGTTACACAAGTTAGTTATAAGTAATTTATTTAAAAAGTAATTAATTTCGTATATAAATTTGAGGACAGAGCGAAAAGCATCTGCCCGAGACTCAGCGTGTGCGTAGTGCAGACTCTGTACTAAATCTAATTTTACTATAGATTCTATCTTATATTTATATAAAAACTATACGGATACAAATGTACACGGTAGAGTCCAGGAGGTGGATATTTGAAAGGAACCGGAGATGGACGTTGTTATTGCACAAACAACCCGAGTGAATGCTTGACACTTATTGGTACAAAGTTAATTAAGTTTTGCAGATATTCATAATCCGTTTGAATTGCACCGGCACTCACGGATTATTTTCATAGGTTGTTTTAGCACCATTGTGTAAAAATGCTTTTTAAGTGCGCGATCAAACTCTAGGTACGTACATTGTACGTGGTTCTTGGAATCGTTGATGTAGTTAACCTTCCTGTTGTTGTTGTCCTATCGTGAGAATGTACTTAGAATATTAGTAATACTGTCGGTTTACTACATTCCTCCCCTCGAAGATGGAAGTCCCTGACTTCCGCTAATTCAAGAATGTCCGAAGTGTTGGGTAGCCGGTAGGGCTGTTTCTTGGTGTGAGTGGAAACTCGACCATGTCGATTCCTCTTGATGACATCATGGGGTTTGCGTCCAGTTCTTCTGTTTCTTCCTGTGACTGTGCTACTTCCGTGTGATTTGTTACTGGTTTTTCTTTAACCATATTTATTATTAATATGATTACCGTCATAAAAATGCTACTTGTTATTACATATAATATATAATCGTTGCGTTCTTGCGTGTCCTTTAGCTCGTCAATTTTGTTGTCGACTTTCCGTTGTTTTTCTAATTGTTTGTTTGACCCTGACACTTTATGTAGGTCCTCCATGTTATTTGTTTTAACATGGTAATCTTCCATTAAGTTGTTGTTGTCGGTGAACGGCATATCCTTTATGTGTTCTAAAACTGATTTCGGGTTGAAATCCATATATTCAGATTTGTAATCGACTTTTCCTGGTATGAGTACGTCTCTAGCGGCGTACGCTTTACAAGTTTCGTTTAAACTTAAGATACCTACACCTTTTAGTGTATGGCTGGTGGATTCTTTATCTTCGTCGCAGGTGATGAATACTAAATCGTAGTTAGTGACGTAGATCCACTCGTTTTTGAATCGTTTTTTGTGAAAGATGGATGTACCCATTTGTACGTGCATGATTTCGCAGTTTGTTGGAACTTTTATAGGATCTTGGAGTAATTGTACTTCACATGCTGGTCTACTAGCACGTGGATGTAAAGGATTACCCTCAGGACACAAAAGAAAGTCTCTAGCGTGTTTACAATGTGTGTAATACAATTCGTCATAAAGAGCATAGTGTTCTTTCGTTTTACTTATAGCTAGATACTTATTACTAGGTTTTATATAAAAACAATCGTTTCCGGTGCACATTGGCACAGGTATTAAATTATACAAACTAAAATCATTTTGATAAATTAAAGGTAAAGAAATTATAAACACTAAGTTGTCATTTGCATAGTATATAGTAATGTCTGAGAGCTTTATCAATTCGTAAATATTTTGTATGTCTAAATCAGTTGGTAAATCGGTGCCCCCAGGTAATGATACTTTAACGTCTTTAACGTGTTCTAATAACTCTTTTGGAGATATTAAACTTGGATGAATAATCCCCATTTTAGCTTGTTGTATTACCTCTAATAGTGTGTTTGTTTCTTCTATCTGTTTTGTAATTAATAAATTAACGTGTATAAAATGTTTTGTCAAATAGTTTTTTATTTGTTGTTCCCTTGTACTGTTTGTCGTTTCGTTCACCATTAATGTTAAAGGTACCGAAGATATAATGTTGTGTGACACTATATTATTCTGTAGTTGTACTACTTTAATTTGTTCTTTTATTAGTTTAGATTGCGAAGTGCTTTGGCTTTTTGCTATATTAAAATTAAATTTTTGTATGCATTCTAAATTGCATATTCCGTATATTAATTTAGCTGCTTTTGTAACGAGTTTAGTTAAAGCATTACGTTTAGTAATTATGTGACCAATAGAATCTAAGACTTGTGTCTTTTTATTGTGTAAATTGTCAACTATAGCGGTGGCTGTTTTAAGTAAGTTGTTACAATTAAAGTTATTGGTAACTGGGTCGTGCATGTATGCAACACACAATTCGTTCGTTTTATCTATTACTTCGTTTATGTATTCGAATTCTTCGTTATATTTAGTAAGATTAATGTATGCAGTAAGATCCCATTGAGACGTAATAAGTTTCAAAGGTCCCCGGTTCTCGTAGTATAGGCCAGAGTGTCGTGTTAGTGGTTCGTCGGTGTATCGAAAAGTCCCCGACGTGAATGGTATTATCAGAAGCATAAGTCTGAAAATCGTTTCAGCTTATTAGTTAAATATAGTTTTATAATAAAAGTTTAACTTAATAGTATTCAATATACCCGTTCTACTGTTCAGGAAACTACTAATAATAGTAATATGATTACGAGTGTAAAATAAATAGAATGATAATAAAATAGTATTATAATTAATAAAATCCCGTAACCCTTATAAAATGATTTGATAATAAAATCTTAAATACCGTAGTATATTATAATAATAATAATAGTAATAATAATTATACTGTAATAATAACCCGTCTCCAAAATAAGATGAATATAATTGTATGACTTAATGTATCCTACAATTTGTTTTTCTGACATAATTCGCAATGTTTAATATAATGTTTGACGTCTTTTTTCATGTGGCGCCAATTATAATAAAGTTTTAATCTTTTTACTGTGCGCGATACACCTGCATGTCCCCCTAACGGTGAGTTATGGTGCTCGTAAATTATTAATTTCTTTTCGTCTTCGGTTAATTGCTGACCCGTGTAAATTTTTACTACAATGTCGGTCGCTTTAAAAATATGCCGAAACATTGTTCGAATGCGTAAGTAACTGGTGAGTGAGGTATGCCCGTCTAATTTATTTGTAGAAAACGAGTTAATTTTATTTGTTATGCAAAAGGTTTTTAAATTGTTTATGGCTTGGTAAATGACCTCGGCTTCGAGTGGTGTTGTATACGTGGCCTTAAAACCATAAATTATTAATAAATTCGGGTCTCTTTGGATAGTACAAAACTTGTTTTCATCGGAAAACTGTATTTGACCTACGTCAATGTTTTTTATTACTTCACGCACTGCCGGGTTAGTTATGACTTTGTCTTCCGAAACTAGTATTATAACGTTCTCTGTCTCTACGGCCTTGATTATATCATTGTCGATTTCGATAATTTTTGAATTGAAGATGGGTTTGCTTTCCGCGGCTTTGAATTCATTGAACCCGTTAATTGCGTTGGCCGGACCGGTTTGTATCATTCGAATTCGTGATAAACAGTCGGCGTTCGAGTGCTCGGGGCCGGCCCGGTACGTAATGTCATAATCGTAATCGGCCAGTTGTAATCGCCAGCGCATTAACTGCGATGACGCGTCTTTAATGCCGAATAAATATGTTAAAGGTCGATGGTCGGTTATAATGTTGAAATGACGACCGTATAAATATGGTCTGAAATATTTCACGGCCCAGACGATGGCTAATAATTCCTTCTGAATAACGCTATAGTTACACTCCGCTTTATTTAATGTTCTACTGGAGTACGCGATAGGTTGGTCTTTAGGGACTTCCCCCTGAGATAAAACGGCTCCTATTGCATACTGACTTGCGTCTGTCATTAAATTGAACTTTCCCGCTTCCCAGTCGGGATAGACTAGTAACGGCGGGTTCATTAAAGCTTTTTTGAGTTCTTCAAAACTATGTTCGCAATTATCGGTCCAAACGAATGGTACGTCTTTTTTAAGTAAATAAGTTAATGGCTTTGCTATTTTTGCAAAATTATCGACGAAACGTCTATAGTAGTTTAGTAGTCCTAAAAATGACTTAATATCCTTTGCATTTTTCGGTTTAGGATATTCCCGAATGCATTTCAATTTGTTCGGGTCCGGGGAAACTCCGGTTTCGTTTATTACGTGCCCTAAATACAATACTTCTTTTCGTAAGAAAGAACATTTGTTAGGTTGTAATTTAAGTTTGTGTACGCGCAGCCTATTGAATACTTGTTCTAATTTTTTCTGGTGGTCCATAAGACTAGATCCGTGTACTACAATATCATCTAGGTATGCAGTGCACATTTCTTCAAGTCCCATGAGTACAGATTTCATTGCGCGCGTAAAAGTGGCTGGAGCTGAGCTCAGTCCGAAAGGCATGCGTAAAAATTCGTAGTGACCGGATTTTGTAGAAAAAGCAGTTTTATGTGTATCGGCCGGGTCTATATGCAGCTGATGATAACCTGCCGCCAAATCCAAAGTACTGAAGTATTTGGATGATCCTAGGGATTCTAATATCTCTAGTAAGTTTGGGAGGCCATAAGCTTCATTCTCGGTTACTTCGTTAAGTTTTCTGAAATCTACGCACACTCGCAGTTTGGGTTTCCCTGTCGGATCTAAATTTTTCTTTTTCACTACTACGAGTGGAAAATTGAAAGGTGATTTAGAATCACGTATAATATTGTTATGTTTCATTTCTTTAATTTGTTTTTCGATTTCTTCTTGGTATGCCCAAGGTAAACGATACGGGCGTATGTTAATGGGTTTTGTGCAACGCGGTGTGTTTATTGTGTGAGTCACGATTTCCGTGGCGCTAAGATAGTCACCCGGTAAATAAAACAGGTCCGCGTAATCACAACAGAGTGCTAAAATATTTTCCCGTTCTTCTTTATTCAAATCGTCGGTTTTAATTTCGCGTTTGATTTGTGTTATACGATCGGTTTGTTTGTCATCTATAAAAGATGCTGTCAATGCTGTTTCATTATATGGCTCCCACTCGATATGTTGTGTGGTAAGCTCGTCTATCACGAAAGGTTCTTCTGAAATATTTATTATATTACTAACAATGTTATTTTTGTTAACCGGACTGATACTGTTCGCGATTATTACGTTTTCGTTCACGTCTTGTTTTTTTATAGTTATATTCTCGTGATCTATGTTTTCGTCGTTTTTTATGAGAAGTACGCAATTGCTACGCGGCGGTAATATAATTTCTTTAAAACCAGTTTCTTCTGGTATTGTTAATAGATTTTGGCTATAGTCCATGATAACCTTGTTTTGTTTTAAAAAGTTACGACCGATGATGCCCGACTCGTTTATTGGAAAATCGCCAAAAACGACGTCGAATTTGATGAGCACATCGACGTTGTTAATTTGCATAGTGGTTACCATAGTGCCTACGGTAAATATCGGAATTTCGTTAATGCCTTTTATCGTACGTTTCTCGGATTCGTTTATGACAACTTGTCCTTCTAGGGCGGTTATTTTAATGAGATTCATCTCCGCGCCGGAGTCGACTAATAATTTAATATTATGAGGTTGGAAATTATCTGATCCACACATTATATGTTCTTCTTCGAAATTGGCTACAATTCTTACATGATTTTGGTTGATTTCGTTTACGGTACGGCTAGTGCTAGGACTTTCGGTTTCCTTACTAGTGGTTTTTTTACTTTCATTGTAAATACGTTTCCTACAATCTTTTATATTATGATTTGTTTTCTTACAGTACGCGCAGAACCTGACCTGCCCTTGATACTCGTGTTTTACTATACTGGTTTTATCGTCGCGACTGTTAATGGGATTTCTAAAATTCGTGCTGTATGAAGTACCTGTATTACTACGGCACTCGTTTGTATAGTGGCCCATCTTACTGCATTTATTGCATTTAATATTCTTTTTATTCGCGTTATTTTTCCCGTAATTTTTGTTAGTGTTAAAACGGCGATTAATGTGTTGTAAATCCTGTTCTTCTTCGGTTGCTATAGAAACGGCTTTTTCGAAAGAGGATACGTCGCGTGCTTTTAATAATGCTCTGATTTCGGGTCGCGTCCCGTTAACAAATGCGGTAAGCGATCCCGTTTTATAAGATGCAGCTACTGCTGTGGCTGATGCTGGCTCTAGTCCTACAGTTAGTGCTCCTACTAATTCATGAAAACATTTTTCCGTACGCCCGGCGAAGCTACGTATGTCTTCGTCGGAACGTTGTTTAATATTGCTCATTTGCGATTGTAAATAACTAATGGAATGCGGTGTTCCAAAAACAGCTCGAAGGTGGGCTTTAAGTTCGGCCCAGTCTGCAAAATTTCGGTATCGGGCAGACTGGAAAGCGGTCCCCTTTAATTTAGCTACTATATTGTTAAAAACTACCGTTTTAAGATTTTCGTGAATATTGTTCATTACATAGTCACATTCGATTATGTATGAGGCTAAATCTGCCTCAGTGCCCCCGCTAAAGTTAGGTATGCCGCGCAAGGCGGAGTCAATTCCTAATGTTACGCTCATAATTGTCGTGTGTAAAGTTTGCGGGTTATATCTAACTACTGACCAACACCTATTTGGACTCTCAGACATATACTATATAATTGCTTAAATAACAACTTACAGTGCGAAATTCATTGCTCTTTTGTCCGGTCCTAAATGGTTGCGTGCTGACGGCTCTGCTGACTCGTCGCTGATGCTCTGCTTGGCTAGTTGAGTGAAGTTGAAATGTTGAATGCAGTTGAACTGTTGATTGCAGTCGAAAATGTTGAATGTAGTTGAACTGTTGATTGCAGTTGCAAAATGTTGAATGTAGTTGAACTGTTGATTGCAGTTGCAAATGTTGAATGTAGTTGAACTGTTGGCTCGGTCCTCCTATTGTCAGCAACGTGGTTGAACTCAGACTCTGTACTAAATCTAATTTTACTATAGATTCTATCTTATATTTATATAAAAACTATACGGATACAAATGTACACGGTAGAGTCCAGGAGGTGGATATTTGAAAGGAACCGGAGATGGACGTTGTTATTGCACAAACAACCCGAGTGAATGCTTGACACTTATTGGTACAAAGTTAATTAAGTTTTGCAGATATTCATAATCCGTTTGAATTGCACCGGCACTCACGGATTATTTTCATAGGTTGTTTTAGCACCATTGTGTAAAAATGCTTTTTAAGTGCGCGATCAAACTCTAGGTACGTACATTGTACGTGGTTCTTGGAATCGTTGATGTAGTTAACCTTCCTGTTGTTGTTGTCCTATCGTGAGAATGTACATAGAATATTAGTAATACTGTCGGTTTACTACACTGATATAAAAGAAAAAAATATAATTGAACCACTCAGCTACAATGTTCATACTGATGCAAATAACATTAAGTTAACATAATATAAATATAAAATAGTAAAATACTACTTAACTACTGGTACATGTTTTCCAATCTGGATATTAAAATATATGAATTAAAAGTACCATATACACACATTGTACATATTAAATTAAGTTACACTATTTAAAATTTAAAATATTAATTATTAGATCATGAAGTCCACAGTCCTCGTAATTACTAAATATACTAATTAGTAATTAGATTAATTAGAATAAAATGCTAAATTGCATAATGTGCCATACAAAATTGAATGTGTTTGAGCCTTCATCGGGTAGTCAGCGCTCCTGGTGGCAGTTACAAGTGGTGTACTTTTTTCGGCCCACTATCATAATGTAAAAGATGGGAAGTGTTTACACCTCTATATATCCACCTTGGGTGCAACACTACTAGATAACGGTATCTATAGTTATTATCATGAAAGAGATTGACTATTAAAGATTTTTGAGGTTAGGTAATAATTATCAATATTATTGATGAATGATAAGCCCGATGTTCTATCTTATCTATGTAAATCTATGATAGTATGGTACATCAGTAAGTTATCTTCTTTACTGTGGACGTGGTGTAATTATAACGTATTATTGTTACTTGATCATAACTTAACAAAAAAAAAGAAAACAGCTTATATTATAGTAGTGACTAAAAGTGAGAGTTGAGAAACCGTCTTTCAACTACTTCTATTTTAATGTTTTTATTTTAAATAATCTATGAAAAAAAATATTTAAGTCTAAACACTCAATACCCATAGTAATATTATAAAACTGTATTATCATTACAACAATAAATTGTTATTATTCTATTTTATTTTTAAAAAAAAAGAAGTATGATGTTAAATTTAATAAATAACAATAAAAAAAAAATAGTACTTACATAGCTTGTAGAAATTGAGGTACTTTTTCTAAGTATGATGGCTGGTCTATTTGTTAGAGTTGTTTTGACAATCTTTTGACTGGCTGTTGAAGATGTTTGGTAAACTGCTGGCTGGCTGTTGTTTTGGCGAAGAAGACTGGTCTGCTGCTGGCTGCTCTTGGAACTGCTGTTGCTTGAACTGATGATGATAAGCTAAGAAATTCTGGGTTTTATACCCGAAAATAACCCTCTCTTCTCTCATTACAATTTTTTTGTGATGGATTTAAACATTTCAACTTATTTTACATCCTGTTTTAATATTATAATGGCATTGACATTAAGTAAATGTGAAAACATTTGACTGAGCAGGTTATATTAGCAGCAATTTAGATTCATATAATATAATTGGTTTTTGAGAATGAATGTATACATTCTAAGCATTGACATTTAGTAAATGTGAAAACATTTGGCTGGACAGGTTATGTTAGCAACAATTAAAATTCATATAATGTAATTGGTTTTTGAGAATGAATGTATACATTCTAATTTATTTTAAATACTGTTTGTAATAATTTAAATTCATGTAATGTAATTTGCTGTTGTATATGAACATGTTTCAGCACCCATCTAAGGTAAGGTTATTGTAGAAATTTATTCAAGGAGGGTATTGACCATGGTAAAAGGTGAATGTCATAAACATTTGGCTGGGATAGGTTATGTTAGCGTCAATTTAAAGTCATGTAATGTGATTTTGCTGTTGTACCTGTATGTTCATGTCTTAGCAGGTTTCTATAATGTAAGGCTATGACCATTTGTATACTTAATTATTGAAGTAGTGGTAAAAATCTGTGTATAAAAGACAGGGAATTCTCAAATATTCACCAGTCTTCAAGATTTCATCCCAGGACAAGAAGCTCAGTTCAACAGAAATACTACCAAAAATAAAATGTCGTACCGTACAATTGCTTCAACTGATTCAGAGGTTAGTAACTACTTAGTAAATATCTTATAACCATAGAAAATTGGAGGCCGGTCGTAACACCACTCAACGCTATGGTTATAATTCTTAAAATAATATTAAATGACTGATTATAACATAGTATATTGGAAGTGCGTCGTAACATTACTCAACGCTTTGGATATAATTCTTGGGACATAGAAAAAATATATAATGGAAAAAAAACAGTAAAAAATAATATACTATGTTTTATGTTTCACAGAATGAACATTTTAGCGAATCAATTGATATAAGACCGTCTTTTTCAAAAACAAAACCTGGATCAAAACGTTCTGCACAAAAAACAAGTGTTAAAAAACCTATGAAAAAGAAGCAGAATAAAATGGTAATAAAAATAATATTTTTTCCTAATGATAGCATAAATAATTTATTTTTTTTTATAGAATGCATCATACAGAGATAATATCAGCGAACGCTTGAGATCAGAAGATTTTGATGTTGAAGTATTTAATTCGCTAACATTCAGACAAGGAGATGGCGTTGTGACAATAAAGACGCCTTTTGAAGAAAAAGGAAAGGATCTTTGGGTGCTAAGTCATTATAAGGTTACTAACATCGAGAATGTACCAGTAAAGGACAGGTAAATACATTGGTTTAAATTAAAAAAACTATTGCTGAATCTGTTTTTTTACTGATTTTATTTACTTTATTTACTTTTGTTTTTAAATAAAACAATTTGTTGTAATAGATGGAAGTTCAGTGAAGCTACTGTTAGATTGTACACGACCGACGAATCAAAAGATCAAACACTTCATACTGGTCTTAATGAGACAATGCAAATTATATTTGATAAATTACTAACCGATCCAAAGCGTCAAACTATTAAAAGCAAGACGGTTGTTTGATTATTATACGGAAAAATGAGTTTCATTTAATAAAACAAAATATTATTATACATGTATGTTTTTATTTGTTCAATACTCAAAGGTCTTGGAAAACATAAACCTATAAACTATATAGTATGCCTGAGAAAAAAATGTCTAATTGAAACATTGCTATCAATTCTGTACTATCAAAATTTAATCTACTTATTTACTGAAAACATAAAATTTGAAACTAAAACGCATTAAAACTATTCTTTATGATTAAAGGTGACATGTAATTTAAGAAAAAAAAAGCAAGTTTATTATTGAATAAAAAAGTTTTTATTTTTTTAAATAAATAATTATTAAACATATTTATATATTTTATATTATTAGATCTTGTAAAATCATATCGGACAATGTGTTAAAATGAAATTGTAATATTTCATATAAAAATGATGTGTCATCGTTCTGTAAATGATTATAATAATTAAAATCATAGTTTTGAATATATTGGTTGGTAAATTCGTTCCTTTGGCAAGTGGATGGCAGACCACGGACATCATTTTTAATTAGGTCATATGCAGTGTTGAAAGTAATTTGATAATTTGCTAAACGTTTTTGCTTGTCTACCACATACAAATCAATCAAATTCTGTAATTGACGAAGCCGGTACAAATCTACGTGTGTCAAGGTAATATATTCCTCGTTTAGATGTAGGGTAATTGAACTCTGTTTAACATTAATTGAATATGAAAAGGAATCGGTAATCTTTACACGCCTCACCCTGGTATTTAGGTTATTGATAATTGATTTGTAATTAGATTCAGACATTAGTGTGAACCATTCTTCTAAACTTAATGTAATAATTTTCTTTGAAAGTTTACATTCTAATAATAAAATAATTGAAATCTGCTTATTAATTAGTAATCCAACTGTAATACTTTTCTTGTTAAAAGCTCGGATGTCGAATGTAGACTTACAGACAATTATTGGTGGACTCATAATGAAGTTTTTTTTGCTAAAAAAGTACACAATAAAAAGTAGGATATAACTGTTAGGAGTTATACATTGGACTGTTAGTTTTTTCCTTTGCAGTCATATTATATACTAAAAACTCGGATAAAAAAAAAAAAAATGCAAAAAATGTGAACGTACAGTTAGCGAATTAGTGCATACTAGAGAGGGAATTTACATATACTTACTAACCTGATACCTGAAAAACATTTTAAATTATTATATACGCACTAATCCGCTAGGCTATACGTCCACAAGATATTAAATCGAATAATAAAACATTTAAGATAAAACATTCAATTTTTTTTTTATTTTTTTTTTTTTATTCAATACAGCAAATATTATAAACAGTATATTATATAAAAAAACATGATTTAACAAATGGTGTCGTACGAACCGGTTTCACAATTACAAATAACTTCGGTTTTACAATATTTACTTAAGACTTTTTGAACAAACTGATTACCTTTCATTAATAATACATATAAACATTTTGGTGAGAATCGGGTATGTTCTATAAAACAATTATCATCGATTTCAAAACTATGTAGAATTACTCCACACCAATGACATTGAACTGCGTCATCGAGATTGATATAGTAAAATCCACATTCTGAGAGCTTGTACTTATTCTGACCGGTATTTGGAGGAAAACTTTTAAAAGATCGTAACCTAGATACAAATGCAGAGAATTCTGGATACGCTGGCGTTGAATTGAATCGTATTTGATCGACCAATGACTGGACATCGTTTGCGCATTTTTGAAAATTCATTTTTGAAGAAATTAAATAACTTATACAATTTAATAAAACTTTGAGAAAATAAAGAAAAATGAGACACGACTTGAGTGAACGATGGATCATTAGTAACTGAATATGAAAAAAATAATCAGCAATCAGCTTATAACTTAAAATTATTGTAAATAATAAATAATGTTTTTATCATTATTAAAAAAATCAGTGTAACCAACATGAGTAAAAATGAAATACAGTACATTTTTTCGAGGTAAAATTTACCAACAATCAGTGTGAAATGTGTTACACGGTAAATCTGAGTGCTCCAAGGGGGACATTTTTACCGTGGAAAAGCTGGCTGTGAACATACAAATATATACTACTTACTTGAAACCATGTAAAAGATATTTTTTAAATAATGAATGTTTCATATGTTAAATATAACAGTAGGATACAGTATAGTATATATTTTATACATTTAGACATGTATTTACAATTTTAATTAATAGATGGACTGATTGGAGATGACTGTCTGGTTGGTCGAAATTAAATGTCCTTATTCTGCTAAAGATCATACAACCATCATTGATGCTATAAATGACAAAAAAGTAAGATATATATACATATACAATATATATATATTATATATATTTATATCAATAAAAAATGTATCTAGATGATTTATTTAGATTAGTACAAAAATAATCTAAGATGAACGTTTAGATACCTTGTAACTATTTATCTAGATATTAGATAAGATAAAAGATGAACAAATAATTATCTAGATATTCATCTAGATAAGTCCGAACACTGCCTATATGTATATTAAAATCTTACATTTTTCAGATAAAATTTCTTAAAATTAATAAAAAATCAAATGAACCAGAATTAAAGATAACTCATGATTATTATTATCAAATTCAAGGGCAATTGCATATAAGCAAAAAAATGTATTGTTATTTTGTTGTATTTTCTGACAATTGGATACACATTGAAAAAATTGTATATAACGATGAATTTTGGCAAAACGAAATGTGCACTAAGTTAACAAGGTCGGTATTCAAAATATTATTATTAAAAAAAAAATTGTAATAATAATAAAACTATTTTTATAATATGATTACAAATAAAATACTATCTACATGATTATTGAATATATTATTTTAAGACAAAATACCTACCTATAAAAAAAATTATATAAACTAGGACATTTTCTAATAATATTTAAATAATAAATAATTGATTTTAGGTTTTATCTAGACTGTGTGTTACCGGAAATAGTAATACCTCAATATGGCAAACGACTTCAAATTCAAGACATAAAAGACCCACAAGAAAAGATTGTTGAATGATTATTACCTTTATGATGACTGATGAGTTATGGCTATATTATAGTATATTACTATTATATTATTATATTATTATATATTAATATTAATATATCTATTATTAGTATTATTATAATTATATAGGTATACTATACTCTAATTAGTATATTTATAGAATAATATAATACTATATTTATATTTATATACAGTATATTAGGCCAAAATATTGAATATTTATAATGTAATATATCATTTGAATTATTTTTTTTTAATTAGACTATCGTTTTATAATATAATAAAAGCAAAAAAATAAAATAAAAATTATAACATAAATATTTTTATAATTTTTTTTTTTTATAATTGTTTAAAGTTAGAATTATTTTTAAATGTTTTGTTTTTGCATAAGTAGAATTGAAAATTTTAATAATGATTAAATAATAATATATGAATAATTCCCCATATCCTTCATTTAATAGATATTGTGTACAATACTCAACTTCTTATATTATTATATGTTTAAAAATAAAATAAGTAAATACATCAATACATAATATTATCTAGTATTCAAAATTATTTAAAACGTTAGGTACCTAATAGGTTATACGTATAATGTATATACAATATACCTATATGAGATTAAACTATCGTACGAGGTACGATAAGTACTTCAGGTCACCTATAAGTTATTACTTAAACGATGCAATAAATTTACTAAAAAATCTATTTAATCGTAAATCGTAATGAATTTATTATTTTACATGTACCTATTTCAAAAAGTAATTAGGTTATAATTAATATAAATCGAGTTATGTTGTATATAATGGAGTTAGGTTTGTACGCACTACGCTTTGTTTATTAGTCAAAATATTTCATCAAATAAGACTACAACATAAGCTTTAATTAATAAATAGATAGCGAATTGTGTGTTAGAGCAAGCGCGCCGCGCGACAGTACATGAGAAAAACAATAGTAATAAGTAATACAATTTACGCACGCAAGTAGGTACGTAATAGCAGGCTGTCTACTGCATTGACATTTGACGCGAAACGCTCAAAACGGCCGCTCGTGAAATAATAATGAACCTCTCCCGCGATTACGACGCACGGACCCAGTCGCGTAGACGATGGGCGTGGTTACGGCCTGCCGCGACGGCGCACAACGCCATCTCTTGAGCGTTGCATACATTTCACTTTTACCACGACGGCCTCTTAAAAAAAAAAACCGGTTTTAATCTGGTACCATGGTTGAACATCTTTCATCAGTTGCTACCAATAGAAAATGTTGTAATCTTTCCAATTTTGCTATCACAATTTGTGTAGGTTTAATACTTATTTTTAAATTATTGTTCTTTTTAAAAATTGTGTAAAAATACAGTTATTGGCACCTTGATTCTGGGATTGGCACTATATGTTATAGTTATTGGCACCTTTTTTTTTCGCTTACAAAATTAGTGACCTCATACTTCCCTAAGTAGGTAGGTACCTAAATAATCATTTTTTAATATATTAATGTTACCTAAATTGTAAAAGTACTACTAATTTACACATAATTGTAGGAAAAATTTTAATAAATAGGTATACAAAATTACCATTTCATGTTCCTAACTTGAAACAATTTATTATAACATTTATCTTTTTAATTCACAGTAGTAAAATAAATGTTCATAACTTCTATTAAATAAAAATAAGTAACATTCCCTTATAAAAGAAAAAACAACATTTATAAACATTAGAATATTAAAATTATTATAAATAGGAATAAACACTTTTTTAAAAAAAATTAACAACAGGTACTACAAATAAAAAAATATTAGTACCCAATACACATGAAATAAGCCTACTTCACAAAATAAAAACAAAACATCAAGACTTACATTTAAAATTGTATAGCTTTAGTGATACAATACAAAGTTATACTTAAAAAACTTTAATAACAATTTAAAAACTTAAAAGGTTCATATCTTTGGTAATTTTAATTAGAAATCAGTCTTAAAGTTTAGAGATCATTTGTTAAAATTTGTTTGGCACTTAAAACAAATGTATAGAACATCATCAGATCCCAAGCAGCAGTACTCTTTTGGATCTAAACATTTTAGATGATATAATTTGTTGCAAAACATACATTCCAGACCATTGTCTATGTCATTACAATTATTAGCACATGCAAAGTAAAGACCCGTAGTTTTATACAAAACATCTGGTCTTAAACTTGACTCGTTGATTTCATTAACAGTACCATCCTCTTGGTCTGAAGATTCAATTATAGTTAACGGCTGGGCTAACATTTCACTTAAATGTCTTTCAGGCTGTATATTTTTTGATGTAGAGGCTTGGAAAATATCTCTCACAATATTTGACTTTTTAAGGTTGTTTTTAGGCACTTTTGATTTTTTTCCCTTGTATATTTTCAAGTCTTTTCTTTTTTCTATCGTTCTTCTCCTCTTCGGCTGTTCTTTTTTTTTATCTTTTTCTTCATATAATGTTTGCCATTTATGCGATGATATTACAAAAGGCACTCTTTCAGTAATTCTTGTACCCTTAAGCTGGAAACGCACCGGCTGCAACATTTTGTTGCGCAACGTCTCGCAACGTAGTTCAATGTTGCACGTTCCGCATTTTCTATAGAATCAAATGATACTGGTGCGCACTGCGTGCAATACTGTCTTGAAACGTTGCGCATCGTATCGCAACACGAGTGTGCCGTTGCGCTGCCGAAGACCTCTTGCATCAGTTTGTTCGCAACGCCCATAGTCATAGTACACGTTTATATTGTGTTAATATTATAATAAATATTAAAATAGTAAAAACAATTTTACTTATATTTTTTCATACTTATACTTAAGTATGGATATTGACGCGGATCGACTGCTCGTGCTTGTTGAGGCTCGGCCCGCCATATATAATTTTAATTTAAAAGAACATCACAACCAGGACGTCATAAACCAATTGTGGAGCGAAATTGGACAAGAATTAAATATTACAGGTACATTATTTAGTAAGAGGAAAATGATGTGGTGGTGATAAATAAATAATAATAATATAAATATATTTATATATTAGTTACAAACAGACTATGAATTTATAAATATTAACGTGATAAAAATAACTTATAACAATAGCTATAATGTTTTATAATTTTTTTTTTAAACATCTTGAACGTCTAAAGTCTAGACATATACTCTTGCCATGACACTGAACCAATTGGCGAAACGAAATAATCAACGAAATTTTCTCGAACTTGATATGCATTTCGGGAAGCTCTTGCTCTTGTCGGTTCCCTGCTTACGTCACACTCTTCTACATTTATCATTTCACTGTGTACATCATTAATTATTCCTTCTTTCTTTCTAATCATATTGTGTAACACACAACAAGCCAAAGTTATTGTTGTTGCAAAATCAGGATGGACTAACATAGACCGTTGGAGTATATGAAATTTTTTCGACATCATTCCGAATGCACATTCCACAATCCGACGAGCTCTTGAGTGTCTGTAGTTATAAATTTTTTTTTTGTCTGACGTGAGTGATGATCGAGCAAAAGGTTTCATCATATTTTTATTCAACGAATAAGCACTATCTGCCAAAAATACATAAGGAAATTCAATTTCTTTTGCGGGATCTATTTTTCGTGGCTGTGGCAAGTTCAATGTTTGCTCGATAAAATTCTTCCCGAAATTTGAAGTAGCAAATACACCTCCATCACTGTGTCTACCCGCTTCTCCTACGTCTACGAATAAAAAATTACCCTCCGCATCAACGACTGCTTGTAGTACTATTGAATTATAATTTTTATAATTGTAATAAGCCGATCCTCCGTGGTATGGCTGTTGAATACGGATGTGTTTACCATCCACGCTGCCACAAACGTTTGGATAGTTCCATAATTTCTCAAACTTTTCGGAAATATTTCGCCACTTTTCTGGAGTAGGGTTAGTCATTAAATAAATGGGAGAAAGTACTTCCCATATAGCTATGCAAGTTTCATTTATTATTTCTCGTGCTGTCGTAGCACCAATGCGCATATTGTAGTGGATGAATTTAAAACAATCGCCAGTTGCAAGAAATCTGAAATAAAGGGATATAGTTCAATTTATAAACTTTATTAAATTATCATTTTATTTTTAAAATTTTTAAAATAAAATAAAATATTAATTATTATTAAATTTTAATTTTCGAACTTTAAAAATATTATTGTTATTTTGGTTTTAGCTATTCAATGTAAGTCCAAATGGCATTCCTTAAGAACAGCTTACACAAGATATCTTCGAGAAGTAAAAAATGCTCCTAGTGGGTCTGCTGCTAAGAAGAAAAAGTGGCACTTGGCTGATGCAATGTCGTTTTTATCAAATTACGCTGGACCGCAAAGAAAAATTATAAGTAACATTTCTGCACCTAATACAGCGAAGGTTAGTGAAGAAGTAAGAAATTTGGGGGTAGGGGTTAGTGAGGACGGTAACGAATTTCTTTCTGAAGAATTCGAGTCTCAGTCAGGATTAGATAATATTGAGAGTCAATACGTCACTCAGACATCATCCTCGTCAAAGGAAACAAAAAAGAATAAAACTAATAAGTCTTCAGCTGCTGAAGTCGTCGCAGGTCCTATGGCTGAATATCTTAAGACGGTCACTGCTCAAGTTCAATCTCAGAGAAAGAATCAAGAATTAGAGGATCCTACATTAACGTTCTTTAAAAGCCTTGTGCCTGATGTTAACAAGCTGAACTCCAGAAAACAGCGTTATTTCAAAGCAAAAGTGATGGAACTTTTGAACTCAATGCTCGATAGTCAAGAGGATTTTGAAATGATGAATCCAAGATGTCCCATTGTTGTGAATACTGCTTACAGTAGCAGTTCATCTGGACCACCCTCCAACATTAGTGATAACACTTCAGCGTCATATGCGATACCACCTTCGATTGGACCTATACATTTTAGACCTCCAAGTACAGAAAACCAGCAACAAGAATTCCGAAATCAACACCAAAATCAATCGAATTTCGAATATGATACATACATGTAAAATGTATCATGATAAATTATATAACATATACCTAATGTTGCTATACAAAATATTGTATTTTAAAAATTAAGTACAAAAATAAATAATCTATAAAACTTACCTTATTGTTATCAATAATCTTTCCTCAGCTGGAATACTTCTCCTAAAATTTGTATTCAACTTCTTTATTCTGTCTTCAACTAGACTCAAAAGCTCATAAAAGGTTGTAATATTCATTCGGCAGTAGTTATAAAATTTTTCTGGATCGTTTCTTAGTTCATGAATAAAACCAGAAATATTTCTCTTTTGGTTGATTGGATGAACCCAAAATCTATTTTGTTTATCATTTTCCAATTCCAAAAACTCCAAAAATTGCCACAACATAATATTCACCTCTACTTCTTTATCCATATTTGGAGTAGGGAAATAAACTAAACACTTGTACTAAACTAAATACTTAATAACTTAATACTTAAACTTAACACTTGTTACTACAACTGATAATCATGTACTGAAATAATCTTGTTGTAGTAAAACAATTTCAACATTTTGTTGCAGTCGGTGCGTTTCCTTTTGTTTCGCAACATATATTTTGCAACAAAATGTTGCGTTGCGAAACAAAATGTTGCAGCCGGTGCTTTTCCAGCTTTACGCTCTGGTGTTAGTGGCCATACAAGAACAGATTCAATTGGTGATATACTTAACTTTTTTACTTCAACTAGATTTTCTGTAATTTCTAAGTTCTAAATTATTGATTGGCGTAGGGTCACTCTTAGATTTTTCTTGTGATTGAATCTGGTCGGAAGTAGTACTAATGATTTCATAAGATGGTGGCATGCTATTATCAGAAAATAATTGCTCAGCATCATTACTAACTTGATGTATAGTGCCATCGTTATTTTTTAACTTTTCATGTAATCTATACAAAACAAAAAACTCTTCAGGTAAACTCTCATTTGTTATTACATTTTTTATATTAAATTTGTCAATTGTTTCGGTGCCAACAATATCTGAAAATTGCTTGTAATCTAGCATACCAGTATCAGTTTCATTATTAACTACTGCAGTTATTTCAGTATTTGGATTTTTTCCCAAACACTTTTTAAAGTCAATATTCTTTACGTTCCAAGGGAAAAGTCCACAAGCTCTAAAACCGTTTATTAAAACTTCAGATCTTACTGTATTTTTCAAAACTTTATCCAAAATTGGAGAAAAATCATTCTTAGTTACTGCGTTACCTGGATGTTCATTGCGCCAATCAAAAACACCTTTTTTCCAGCCAGCTTTAATTAGTCTAAATGCTGCAACATCTGCTGGCTGCAAAATTCTCGTTGCATTAGGATATAAAGCAATTAATATTATGTTTAATTGCAAACATAATTTACTTAAATGATAGATTTAATGACTTTTATGCACATCAACAAAAAGGATTACAGGCAATTGGATACCACTTTCAACAATAAATGGATAAAAGATGTTTGATATATACTCATAAAATATTTCAGACTTCATCCATCCTGTGTCGGACCGGCCAACTCCCCAATTGGGAGGAATTGAATCCAAGATATTTTGTGGAACTCTTTTATATTGAAATATTACCATAGGGTGACACATCTCTCCAACATCATTAAATGAAACATTACAGTGATATTTACTTTATCGTTTCCTTTTGCTACTTCATAAATGTCTTTGGACCCTTTGGGCCCAATACACATTTAGTTTTGGGACAAAGTGAAAACCCGGTTTCATCCCCATTGAATACTCTACGGCCGTCATTCAAAATGTCAACTAAATTTTCCTCTGTCAGATAACTATGAATATCATTGAACCATTTTTTTGATATCATGTTCACTTACATTTGCACTTGCATTGGTAACATGTTCGCTAGTCCTTATTGATAATATTGGATGTCTTCTTAAAAAAGCTTTATACCAACCAATCCCTAAATTAAAAAAGTTTTTATTTAACAATATTACAATTCTAAGTATTAAATTAATACATATTACCAGGTAAGTTATTTTTAAATGGACTTGGCCTCTCTTGTTCATCTAAAAATTTTTTGACACTGTCTTGTAAGTCTTCACGCCTCCTAGGAAATCCTTTCTTTGAGCATTCGAGTAACTATTTTACTAGTGTCTCTTCTTCATTGGTAGTTAAGACTGTTGAAGGTCCACATGAAATGTTTTGTTTATCTGGGTTTTTTAATCTGAACTGTAGGGTAGAACGAGAAACACCAAATTTTTTGGCAGCTGATTTTTGTGAAATGCCATCATCCTGAATAGCCTTTATAGCTGCATCAATGTTGTCAAAATTGCTCGTTTTTTTTGGCATTTTGTCTATAAATCATTTAAAATAATTACCAACATTGTGAATAACCGCTTAATTAATGAAAATGTATTTAAATACTTAAAAAATATATACATGTCAATAGTTATATTACATAAAAATGTACACAAATTCTATTATTGGCACCTCATACCAATAACTAAAATATCTGAAATATTCAATATAGTTATTGGCACCTATTTTATTATTTAAATGAATAATTTGAGTGCATTTTAAATTATATTTTTAAACTGTAAATGTTCTTAAGATTCAGAATCAACCGAATATAACTGTTTGCGACAATTTGTGTATGAGTAAAAGCTTAATTTCATAGCAGTACTTGTTACGATTTAAAGAAAAATCTTACCTTTTTTGACGTGCTGTTCAGCGTCGCTTCTTGAACAAAATGTTATATCTTATCAGTCACAAGATAATGATTACTTTTGACGCAAATATAAATATAACAGTGTGACTAATTGTTTAAAAATAAAAAATCTTTTTAAAACCCAACACAGCACTATTTATCAATAAAATAAGTTTGGTACGCCGATAACTATACCCCTGCCAATAACTGTATGGTTTACCCTATATTATATAAATATGCCACCAATGTTTTCAGAATCTATAACACCACGTTTAATTTCCATTATTTTTCATTTAATATTTTTTTTTGATGTTATTAAATTTTCCAACAAAGCTTTTTCTTTGCTGATTGTAAATAATAAATGTAATATAACTGTATCGTACGACTACTGGTAACACTATGTAAATAATAACAGTGCTACGGGATATATATATATATAATACATATATATTATATACGTGTGAGGACACATACAAATTATTTTATTTTAATAAACGTATGGAAGCATTGGAAACCACATCTATATCTTCCATCATTCATTTCCCGGGTTTTATCGATGACTAGAAACCCGTAATCACTGTGATTCCAACATAAATGAGAAATTTTCTGAAATTCTGTGAAATCCATATCTGCTGACGAATGATTGTTGAATATATGTCGTAGATTAGTATCATCTTGTTTCAGTATCATTAAAAAGTTTGAGTTATCTCTTACTAACTGTTTTGATATTTTAGAATATGTTTGTGCTAAATAAAATACAGATCTAGCACCTGAATGTCTTTCAATACTGAAGTATTCTGATTGCGGACCACATATTACATCATCAAAAATAATAATAGAATTTTTCTTAGTCAAGTTTGGTTTTATAACCTTATCAGCTCTTGTAAATATGAAAAAATTGGCACCTTGTATATCATCTATTATTTTTTTTAGTAAAACATATTTTTCTTGATCAAAGGTTTTAGAGTATAAATAAATATTTTCAAATCTCAACCCGTTCGCATAGGTGATCAGTTTATACATAATATTTGTTTTTCCTGAACCTTAGACCAACTAGTATAGCACGTATAGTATCAGGTAATAACGGACCGTGTCTTGATGGTTTTTTTGTCATATGAACATCTACATTTATAACATTCAATTTATCTTACTGTTCAATCAAATCCATTTTTTTTTTTTTTATAAATACTCTAGAATTTTCCAATTTATAATCAGTTTTCGATGACGTGTTCAACTAGTAAGAGTACGTCAGTCAAGACTGGAAAAGGATTTGTAAACTCCATTATAAATAGTCTCCCGTTCGAAGCCCATGTTTGAGGCTATCAGTATTGTGGTCTTGGTACGAAATTAAAAAAGAGGTTAGATCGTGGTGATAAAGGAATAAACCTTTTTTTAAAGAACATAATATTAAGATATTCTAGACAATAAACGCTTTACGTTTTAAATTTTTTTTCATGTTGTACTATTCACACTATAAGAATAGTTATAATGGAAATTAGTTGTAATATAGGTAACATAAATTAATAATATATACCCTATTTTTAGGAGTACAACAAATAGGCACCGTTCATACCATTCATATTGTTGCCAGTGAAATCATCGATAATATTGGGTAGGTATTTTATGAAGAAAATAGAATACCTAACCTAACTTAAGCTATAGAATTGAGAAAATAATGTTTATTGATTATTTTGTTTGTTCAAGGCGTTCAAGCAATGAATTTATTGATTCAGTAAAAAGTTTACCATTTACTGATCAATCTTTAGTAAAATGTAAATCCATTAATGAATTGCATGATAGAAATGAATGTTTAGAATCTCAAATTGCCAATGAAGTGAACATTTTACAAGGACCCAGTTCTTCAGATATGCCAGAGTAAGTTATTAAATTAAGAATTGTACCTAAGATTATTAATAAGAAAATTAATAATGTTTATTGGTTATTTGTTTGTTCAACTGTTCAAGTAATGAATTTATTGATTCAGTAAAAAGTGTGAATGTACCGCTTACTGATCAATGTTTAGTGAAATGTAAATCCAATAATGAATTGCATGATAGAAATGAATGTTTAAAATCTCAAATTGCCAATGAAGTGAACATTTTACAAGGGCCCAGTTCTTCAGATATGCCAGAGTAAGTTATAACTTAATAACTTAATTAAATTAAGAATTGTACCTAAGGTTATTAATAAGAAAATTAATAATATTTGCATAACAAAATAGGTACCAATTTTATTTAGAATTTTGGGTTAAAATAAAATGATTATTTTTGAAATTTTTTTTAGTGATGATCTTGCTTTATGGATATTAAATGAGGTGACTACAGATTTTATTTGCAGAAACGGATTTAAACAGAACTTGGATAGTGATTTATCACAATCTAAAACACAATACCAGTATATACGTCAAGGAAAATTTAGATCTCATAATAGGTACCTCAGTAAAGATTTATTTAAAACAACGTTAATTAATGGTAAAACATGCCAAAGAGACTATCTTAGTTATTCAGTTAGTACTGGTAAAATATACTGCATCCCATGTTATTTGTTTGGAAATACATCAAATTTTTCACGTAAGGGATTTTCAGACTGGAAACATCCAAATAATAAATACTCATGAAAATTCAACTATGCATAAAACGTGTACATTTAAAATGAAGCATCGTTCTTCAGATTTTGGAAGAGTAGACTCACAACTTACATATAAACTTCAAACTGAGACTGATTATTGGGTCAATGTGCTCAATAGAGTTTGTTCTGTTATTAAATCATTGTCTAGTCATGGATTGTCATTCAGAGGTGGAGATGACAGTTTTGAATCTTCTGGCAAAAATAATGGCAATTTTATAATGGCAATGAAACTTATTGCTGAGTATGATCCCTTTTTATCAAAACATATATTAAATTATGGAAATCCAGGTAAAGGAAATACATCCTATATGTCATTTTTACTTATGAACAGTTTATTAAAATTATGGCTGAAAAAGTAATAAGTACTATAGTAGAAGAATTAAAATCTTCAACATATTATTCGATTAGCGTTGATTCGACACCTGATATATCAAATGTTGACCAGTTATCATTTATACATCTAAATACACTAAACATTTTATCCCCACTTTACCAGCCATTACATTGTTCATTAAGCGTTGGAACGAACATGGAGAAGTTTTAAGACCCATTACCATTTTCTTAAAATGCCAGTGGCCTTGATAGTCGAAAATGCTGTAAGCTCTCTGCTTTTTTCATCTAACTTTACTTGGTAAAAACCCGACGCAAGATCAATAATGCTGAATAGATTACATTGCCCTAGTTGATCTAATATTTCGGTTATGTTAGGTAGTGGGTGGTACTCGTTTATCGTTACTTTATTTAAAGCTCGAAAATCTACGACTATTCTAAATTTTGGTATTTGACTCGTGTCAAGTTTCTTTTTAACTAGTAATATAACGGGGAACAACCTCGGATGGATCCACGGATATATGATTGATCGCACGCGCTCCGGGAGTCACGTGAGATGTCCGCTCGTTTCCCGAATTGTTATTGCGTCGCTCGTCGTTCTGTTTTTTATAACAGGCGGCTATATTGTGTCCCGGTTTGTTGCAGTAAGTGCATGACTCGCTCCTTGCATTATAATTAGTCGGTGGACGTGTGAAATTATTCTGATTGGGTGGTCTACTATTATACGCGACATTGTTTATTCGGCACTGTGACGAAAAATGTCCTTCGCGATTGCACGTATGACAACGCCTAATATTAAAATTGTTGTTCCTCGGATTTGGGTTTCTATTAGTATTCCTACCGTAGGTATTGTTTATATTATTGTTATTATTGGTATTACGATAGTTATACGCTGTGTTTTGATTATTATTGTTAAATTGTCTATTTTGATGCGTATTTCTATTGCTATACGTATTATTTGCGCGGAAAATGTCGTGTACATCATTATATGTACGAATATTTTTTTCTGTAATTAACGCGATTTGCATGCTTGTTCGAGAGTAGTAGGATTTTTTGTTTTTACTTCGAATTTTATTTGGTCGCTTAAACCGTTTATATAACTGACTAACGCTTGTTCCCTAATATTGTCACGTAATATTTTTGCTTCGGTGGGTGTTTTGTCTATGGCTACTGTGTTACATAGTTTCTTATATATTTCCTTTACTCTATTATTGTACGCGCATATGGTTTCATTATGTTTTGTTTTTACTATGTTTAATTCGATTTGTAAGTTAGCTGCTCCGTAGGGAGTGTCGAATGCGTCTAACAATATTTTTTACATATCGCCCCATTCTATAATTTCCTAACATCTGGTTACGTTAAAAGCTCTGTCTCATAGTTTAGTAGCTACTATCATTTTTAACATGAAAGGGTGCTGTTCTGAGTCTACCGTACTTATAATTACTTCGCATGCATTTAAAAATGGATATATTTCGGATTGTCCTGAATAGTTAGGAATTAATTTTATTGCGTCTAACGCGCTTATCGGTTTCATATCGGTACCGCCTGTCATTTTCTTAGCTTTGACTATTCTTTTCGGTTGTATACATTCGGTGTGAATAGTATTTCTATTACTTCGTAAACCTTGACAAATTGTGCCAGTAGTAGGACTATTTTCAAACTCCTCTAGGTTTATTAATCATAAACTTTTATTTAATATATCACTACTTATTGGTATGATCTCGCGTATCAGTATCCTGTTAACTGCACACCCAACACTCCCGATAATTGCGCCACTGGTATTGTATTATGTATTCTAAACTATAATACAATTATTTTAAAGGATCAGATCCTATCTGCTAATGACGGTCAATGGGAAACTGATATTTGTACAAACACAAATCAACGTGGGAACGAAAATGATGGTGATTTAGACACATGCAGTCAAGCGGTTTCTGACGAGGTTGTCAATCAGTGTCATTCAAATAATAAAAAAAGAAGACAACCAGAAGACACGCATGATAGTGAATGTTTAACACTGTAATATACTCGGAAGCTTGGTACCTACTATCGTAGTACTAATAGTAGATAAGTGGCTGCCAAGATATTATAGATGCAGGTCGCAGACACTTTATTTGATGTTGAAGTCGTGGTTGATGAATAAATAAAAGACAGTTGTTGTTTATTGTGAATTTTATTATATTGTTCGATAATTTTCTAAGTCCAAAATAATGTTGTACAGAGTGGCGTGAAGGTGCTTGCACTAATGGGTGGTAGTACACGTCTGAAAACAGGCCGATTCGGGCTCCCTTTTATATGAAGTTCCCCGTACCCCTTGCCTATAGATACTGTATCTCGGCTCACGGATGTGGTTTGTGTGAACATCGTTCCAGCCCACGCCTTTTATGACTTCCAGTATAATTCTGTGTATTCGATTTGAGATAATCATTTTTTATATTTTTTATATTGAATATCGTCACGTACAGCGTTGTACTAAAAATAATCATTCTACTGTTTCATATTTTTATATTTTGTACATTGTGGTATACAGAGCAATTATATTGTTCAGTGCGTTTCTTAACAAGAAATAATAATGTAATATTATTTACTAAACAGAAACAACCCTTATTTCCGTTTCTATTATCCGATATATGCCAAATTACAGTATCTAAATTATAGTATAGTATAATTATGTACCTGTGGGATTTGTTTTATTATTAAGTAGTAACTTGCTTACTACAATACACACTCGTAGGAAAGTATTGTATAATGCAGGAGCCACGTGTAAGGATGAGGAAGTCATACGCGGCGTGGCAGAAGATAACCCATCAACATGTACTAATAAGCCTGAAGTATTGGAATGCGAGCAACATGAATAGGTAACAAATTGTTTTGTACTTTGTAGTTGAAGCAATTGGCGTGACGAACGGTGACTCCAGAAAATTATTAGTTAGCCTTACATGGAATTTATTTAATAATAGCATCCAGTTACTGGTGACGCTGTGCTCGCAACGGACAAAGGTCCTTATTATGCAAGTATTGTGGACCGGATTGAGGGTGACAACGTATACGTCTTTTTCCCGTCACAGTTCGAAAATTCTGCGTATAAATACAAACGGAAGAGTGTCATACCATACCGCAGCCAATTTAATAACGGAAAGTTTCAGCCATTAAAACCAGTTACCAAACTCCAAAGGGCGTACAAAAGAAAATTAATATTAACCTATGAAAACAATGTAAATAACTTTACTATATACATCAATAAATTTAATTTTAATAAAATCCTTAGTGTTTCCTTATTAATTCCAAACGATTATTTCAATCAACATTAATTATAACATTATAATATTCAATAATATTGTGTGTATATTCTACATCTTTGTTATAAATATATTGAACCTTTTTATTTACATAAAAATGAAAATGAAAATAGCAGAGTATCTACCCTTTACAGGGACATATTTTTTATAGCTGTAGGTACGATGGTTATTTTTTAAAAATACTTCAAAGTTTATGTTTGGCATACAGTTAACCCATGATGCGAGAAATACGGACTTACTGCGGTATAGAGCTTCTCCTCGACAACCATGGCAAGTCTTATGCTTTAAAACATTTTTACACGAAAGCAGACTACCTACCCTTTCCCAGGGGGCGTCATCCGATTGCGTCCGTTTCAACCTTTTATACCTTTTCAGTATGTCGATTGCGTCCACAAGTCGGATAGGTAAAATTATTAAATTACTCATTAAATTTCTCAATATTTTAATATGATTTTAGTAATGACTATTGAATACATTCGTAGTTCTAAGATTGATATATTGGAAAACGAATAGTCATAACTAGTAATTATTTTTTAATTATTAAATAATTTAAATAATACATTTCTAATCAGTGTTATAAAATAATAATAATACAAAAACTAATAAAATTAAGTCCAAATATGTAGAAATAAATAATTTAAATAATACATTTCTAGTTAGTGAATACGTAATTTAAAAAAAGGATTTTTAAGTGAAATAGTTTTAACGTACTGTAAAGTGGTTATAATTTTATTATTTAAATTGTTTATTTGTTTATCAATAAATTCCTGTTTTTTCAAATACTTTGCTCTGCGTTTAACAGGTATTAAATTATGACTTGACGTTATTTTGATGTATGTATCTGTTTGACATTGTTTTAAAATATTTAGAAATTGATGAATATTGGGATGCGATGTGTAGAAAAAAGAGTTAAATTTCGAATGATAGCTTTCGCAAGCATTAGTAGTACGCTGCTACGGCTGCTCATTTCAGGTGGAAAATGTGAATTTGAATCAATATAGTAATCAATTAAATAATCAGTAAATTTTCTGAGATTTTCATTTAAAGGCTGAATAACTCATAAGCATAGAATTCCCCTACCATATCAGGATTTAGATAAGGCAATCCGAAAATATATTTTAAAAATGATCCTACTTCACTGGATTTATTATTGTACTCTGAGGTCAATCCAAGTTCTTAGATCTTACGCCACCATTATTGGCCCAAATGAAAATGATATCCTAGTATTTTTATTAATGGCCAAATTATATTAGCTGCTTTATGAATAGAAGATTCAAAATCAACGTGAATTACTTCAGGATTAAAATTTAAATCAATTTTGGAACATTCGTTAATTAAGCCTCTAAATCCATTTTCATAAGCGTTACATTCTTTACTGTTGAGTAAAAAAAAAGCAAGAGGAATATAATAGTCATTCAACATACCATGAATAGTAAATAACTGTAAGTAATATTTTGTACTACAACGGAATGTACCGTCTACGAATATTTCTTTGACTAAGTTTAATGCTTGTAAGTTACTAGTACCTACACGAAAACATGATGATATTATTTATTCTATAATTAATTAGTATAAATGGTTCACCTTGAATAGTTGTTATGTTTAACAATTCGATTGTTTCATGTACTTCTTGTATATTTTTTGGTAGAGTTGGTAATATCTTTCTTCTGGCCATATAAATTCCTCTGCGTATACATGAAATATCATCAGTTGTCAAATCATCGACTCCTTAAAAAAAAAACAAATCGAGTAGTATATATTTGTATGTTCACAGCCAGCTTTTCCACGGTAAAAATTTTTTTTCAAGAGGGAATGTCCCCCTTGGAGCACTCAGATTTACCGTGTAACACATTTCACACTGATTGTTAGTAAATTTTACCTCGAAAAAATGTGCTGTATTTCATTTTTACTCATGTTGGTTACACTGATTTTTTTAATAATGATAAAAACATTATTTATTATTTACAATAATTTTAAGCTGATTGCTGATTATTTTTTTCATATTCAGTTACTAATGATCCATCGTTCACTCAAGTCGTGTCTCATTTTTCTTTATTTTCTCAAAGTTTTATTAAATTGTATAAGTTATTTAATTTCTTCAAAAATGAATTTTCAAAAATGCGCAAACGATGTCCAGTCATTGGTCGATCAAATACGATTCAATTCAACGCCAGCGTATCCAGAATTCTCTGCATTTGTATCTAGGTTACGATCTTTTAAAAGTTTTCCTCCAAATACCGGTCAGAATAAGTACAAGCTCTCAGAATGCGGATTTTACTATATCAATCTCGATGACGCAGTTCAATGTCATTGGTGTGGAGTAATTCTACATAGTTTTGAAATCGATGATAATTGTTTTATAGAACATACCCGATTCTCACCAAAATGTTTATATGTATTATTAATGAAAGGTAATCAGTTTGTTCAAAAAGTCTTAAGTAAATATTGTAAAACCGAAGTTATTTGTAATTGTGAAACCGGTTCGTACGACACCATTTGTTAAATCATGTTTTTTTTTATATAATATACTGTTTATAATATTTGCTGTATTGAATAAAAAAAAAAAATAAAAAAAAATTGAATGTTTTATCTTAAATGTTTTATTATTCGATTTAATATCTTGTGGACGTATAGCCTAGCGGGTTAGTGCGTATATAATAATTTAAAATGTTTTTCAGGTATCAGGTTAGTAAGTATATGTAAATTCCCTCTCTAGTATGCACTAATTCGCTAACTGTACGTTCACATTTTTTGCATTTTTTTTTTTATCAGAGTTTTTAGTATATAATATGACTGCAAAGGAAAAAACTAACAGTCCAATGTATAACTCCTAACAGTTATATCCTACTTTTTATTGTGTACTTTTTTAGCAAAAAAAAACTTCATTATGAGTCCACCAATAATTGTCTGTAAATCTACATTCGACATCCGAGCTTTTAACAAGAAAAGTATTACACATAACTTTCAAAGAAAATTATTACATTAAGTTTAGAAGAATGGTTCACACTAATGTCTGAATCTAATTACAAATCAATTATCAATAACCTAAATACCAGGGTGAGGCGTGTAAAGATTACCGATTCCTTTTCATATTCAATTAATGTTAAACAGAGTTCAATTACCCTACATCTAAACGAGGAATATATTACCTTGACACACGTAGATTTGTACCGGCTTCGTCAATTACAGAATTTGATTGATTTGTATGTGGTAGACAAGCAAAAACGTTTAGCAAATTATCAAATTACTTTCAACACTGCATATGACCTAATTAAAAATGATGTCCGTGGTCTGCCATCCACTTGCCAAAGGAACGAATTTACCAACCAATATATTCAAAACTATGATTTTAATTATTATAATCATTTACAGAACGATGACACATCATTTTTATATGAAATATTACAATTTCATTTTAACACATTGTCCGATATGATTTTACAAGATCTAATAATATAAAATATATAAATATGTTTAATAATTATTTATTTAAAAAAATAAAAACTTTTTTATTCAATAATAAACTTGCTTTTTTTTTCTTAAATTACATGTCACCTTTAATCATAAAGAATAGTTTTAATGCGTTTTAGTTTCAAATTTTATGTTTTCAGTAAATAAGTAGATTAAATTTTGATAGTACAGAATTGATAGCAATGTTTCAATTAGACATTTTTTTCTCAGGCATACTATATAGTTTATAGGTTTATGTTTTCCAAGACCTTTGAGTATTGAACAAATAAAAACATACATGTATAATAATATTTTGTTTTATTAAATGAAACTCATTTTTCCGTATAATAATCAAACAACCGTCTTGCTTTTAATAGTTTGACGCTTTGGATCGGTTAGTAATTTATCAAATATAATTTGCATTGTCTCATTAAGACCAGTATGAAGTGTTTGATCTTTTGATTCGTCGGTCGTGTACAATCTAACAGTAGCTTCACTGAACTTCCATCTATTACAACAAATTATTTTATTTAAAAACAAAAGAAGTAAATAAAATCAGTAAAAAAAAAAACAGATTCAGCAATAGTTATTAAATTTAAACCAATGTATTTACCTGTCCTTTACTGGCACATTCTCGATGTTAGTAACCTTATAATGACTTAGCACCCAAAGATCCTTTCCTTTTTCTTCAAAAGGCGTCTTTATTGTCACAACGCCATCTCCTTGTCTGAATGTTAGCGAATTAAATACTTCAACATCAAAATCTTCTGATCTCAAGCGTTCGCTGATATTATCTCTGTATGATGCATTCTATAAAAAAAATAAATTATTTATGCTATCATTAGGAAAAAATATTATTTTTATTACCATTTTATTCTGCTTCTTTTTCATAGGTTTTTTAACACTTGTTTTTTCTGCAGAACGTTTTGATCCAGGTTTTGTTTTTGAAAAAGACGGTCTTATATCAATTGATTCGCTAAAATGTTCATTCTGTGAAACATAAAACATAGTATATTATTTTTTACTGTTTTTTTTCCATTATATATTTTTTCTATGTCCCAAGAATTATACCCAAAGCGTTGAGTAATGTTACGACGCACTTCCAATATACTATGTTATAATCAGTCATTTAATATTATTTTAAGAATTATAACCATAGCGTTGAGTGGTGTTACGACCGGCCTCCAATTTTCTATGGTTATAAGATATTTACTAAGTAGTTACTAACCTCTGAATCAGTTGAAGCAATTGTACGGTACGACATTTTATTTTGGTAGTATTTCTGTTGAACTGAGCTTCTTGTCCTGGGATGAAATCTTGAAGACTGGTGAATATTAGAGAATTCCCTCTGTCTTTTATACACAGATTTTTACCACTACTTCAATAATTAAGTATACAAATGGTCATAGCCTTACATTATAGAAACCTGCTAAAACATGAACATTCAGGTACAACAGCAAAATCACATTACATGACTTTAAATTGACGCTAACATAACCTATCCCAGCCAAATGTTTATGACATTCACCTTTTACCATGGTCAATACCCTCCTTGAATAAATTTCTACAATAACCTTACCTTAGATGGGTGCTGAAACATGTTCATATACAACAGCAAATTACATTACATGAATTTAAATTATTACAAACAGGATTTAAAATAAATTAGAATGTATACATTCATTCTCAAAAACCAATTACATTATATGAATTTTAATTGTTGCTAACATAACCTGTCCAGCCAAATGTTTTCACATTTACTAAATGTCAATGCTTAGAATGTATACATTCATTCTCAAAAACCAATTATATTATATGAATCTAAATTGCTGCTAATATAACCTGCTCAGTCAAATGTTTTCACATTTACTTAATGTCAATGCCATTATAATATTAAAACAGGATGTAAAATAAGTTGAAATGTTTAAATCCATCACAAAAAATTCTAATGAGAGAAGAGAGGGTTATTTTCGGGTATAAAACCCAGAATTTCTTAGCTTATCGTCATCAGTTCAAGCAACAGCAGTTCCAAGAGCAGCCAGCAGCAGAACAGTCTTCTTCGCCAAAACAACAGCCAGCCAGCAGTTTACCAAACATCTTCAACGGGCAGTCAAAAGATTGTCAAAACAACTCTAACAAATAGACCAGCCATCATACTTAGAAAAAGTACCTCAATTTCTACAAGCTATGTAAGTACTATTTTTTTTTTTATTGTTATTATTTAATTTAACATCATACTTCTTTTTTTTTAAAAAATAAAATAGAATAATAACAATTTATTGTTGTAATGATAATACAGTTTTATAATATTACTATGGGTATTGAGTGTTTAGACTTAAAGATTTTTTTTCATAGATTATTTAAAATAAAAACATTAAAATAGAAGTAGTTGAAAGACGGTTTCTCAACTCTCACTTTTAGTCACTACTATAATATAAGCTGTTTTCTTTTTTTTTGTTAAGTTATGATCAAGTAACAATAATACGTTATAATTACACCACGTCCACAGTATAGAAGATAACTTACTGATGTACCATACTAATAATAAACTAATACGTTATAATTACACCATAGAGTAATAATACTAAAATGAATTACACCACGTACACAGTATAGAAGATGACTGATGTACCATACTATCATAGATTTACATAGATAAGATAGAACATCGGGCTTATCATTCATCAATAATATTGATAATTATTACCTAACCTCAAAAATCTTTAATAGTCAATCTCTTTCATGATAATAACTATAGATACCGTTATCTAGTAGTTGTTGCACGATACCTTGTTTTTATCAATGTTAAAATACTATAGTTGATTATAAATATTTTTTATAGATAACGTGATTGTTGTATTACACGTGTAATATTATCTTACGTAAAATGTTTTAATATAAAAAATTTTTTTTATTATATTAAAATATTCAATAATGTTTAATGACTGTATAAAATATATCCTAAAACGTATATTATACACATATATAAATTTAAATTATTTTTTCTATAATGTTTTTTTTATTGCTTTTACGTTAAGATTATTCGAAAGCTGCTGTCGCACGTTGATAGTAAACACGTAGTTGCTTTCGTGACAACGTAATGTTACCGTACGAACTCTACGATAGTTACAATCGCCCTATCTACTATTAACTAACATATAAACTATCACGTTTTTTTCTATTATCGTGTGACGTAGCTTCACTAGCAACTAAAATTTTATTTTTTATGATATAAATGCTATATTGTCTAATTTTTAAAGGTTTTTTATTTAGCTTTGAATAATATAATTAGTTATTATTATATATACGTATATACGTACATTCGTTGTTTTATAAATAATCGCTTTAAATAATTAGATTTATATAATATTTTATATTTTATACTAATGTATTTAGTCAAAAATTACAGATAATGAACTTTTGGTATTCATATGATTTTTGTAATGAACAAATTCAATATTATGGACAACAAATTGTAACCTTAACGAAGATGATTGATGAAAATAAGATTAAAGAAAGATATGAATATAAAGATCTCAAAAAAAAAATTAAAAACCTGAAATTCATTATTTATTTAAGTAGAACAAACTCTAACCCAAATTTTTCTTATATAAAAGATTTAAACGCAAAATTAGTTTTATTAAGAGAAGAAAAAATGGATATATGTAAAAAATATAGTGATTTATATGTTACAAATTTTCGTAAGCGAGAACAATGTTTCGGTAAAAGGTTAGATTTTATTACAACAGCAGAATCTAAGCGCGAAAGATTTAGATCAGGTTAAAATTTTTTTTTTTAAATTTGTTATGAATAATTAGTAATAATATTATAAGTTTATATTTATGTATATAGGTATTCAATGTAATTTTCTTTTTTATAGTTTATAATATAGTATTGTTTTTTTCATTTACGTTATTATTAAATTATTCGTTAGTTTCTGCAAACTAAATATAATCATTGAAAACTATAATTTATACACGATCTACCATCATAGTTAATTTTTATTTTGATATAAATGCTTATATTATACTTGGTTTCATAAAATAATATAAGCATTTATATGTGAACTAACCTAATAAAGAAACATTTATATAAATATATATATATATATATATAGGTCAGTCAGAGTGATTAATCATTACGCCAGAAAAATCGTAAGAGCTGATGAGGCCTGTGACAACGAACAAATATATGAATGTGTATACAAACTTTCGAAACTACCGATGACTATAGAACTTTTAGAAGCCACTGGAATTGGTCTAGTGGTCAACAAATTAAGAAGTAGAGGCGGAGTCGTAGGGAAATTAGCAGAAAGAGTAGTCCTTACTTGGAAATATGTTGTAAAAACAGAAATATTATTATTTTCCCAAGGAGAACCATAGCTTTTAAGTGTTAAACATGTTAGTAAATTATGATTAACACAATTTTTTCTTATATAAAAGAGTTAAATATAAAATAAAATAATAAATTATTATTATTATTGTACATTATTTTATTTCTATTCAATTTTTCTAGAATAAAAAAAAACAAAAAAACAAAAAAAAAAAAATGGAGTCGTCACTTATCTTAGAAAAAATCAACTCCATATTACAACAACGTGATGAAAACAACCTCGGCATGGATGAAATTAAAGTCACTTTCAGAAAAAACTTGAGAGAAATAAATATAAAAATTCTGAAAGCGAGATTGAAAACGACACGAGCAATATTAGAAGAAGAAAAACAAACGATGATAAATAATTATAAAAATTCAAATTATATAGCGTTTCTTTGTGAAAAAAATATACAGAAAGGTCTTAGTGAGTTGTATGAACAATTAGACAAATATTGATAATATTCAGTTTTTCCAAAAAATAAAATTTGTTTTTACAAATAAATTATTTTGTTATTATTTATTATTTTATATTATAAAAATATATCGAATGATATTGTCATAAATTATAAAATATATCATCCCTGTGTATATAATATCTGTTGAAGAATAATAAATGTTTTATATCATCAATTCTGGATAAGTTTGATAATCGTTCAAATAAAACTAATGCAATAAAAATGTTAGGAAAAGTGGTTTAGATTTAAAAAAACGTATCAATTAACAGTTAGTTTTGAAATTCTATGTAATTTTCAGAATCATGAACTCAGAAATAAACGTAGTTAAAAGCAGAATTCTAGAAGTAGAACAGCAGGTGCGTGACAATAAACGCTATTGTATCGAGAAACGGAAAGCATTTCAAAAAGTATTTACAAAAATTAATGATTGTATTAAGAAAAAAACAGTTTTTAAAAATAAATTGATAAATGAACATAATAGTTTCGAAAAATATTCAAGTGAATGTAAAGCAGATCTTCAGTGCCGGTTAACAGAACTAAACAATCGGTTAAGAGAATTAGAATCTGAGTAATTTCTTATTATATTAACCAATTCTTTTTTTCTTTGTAATAATTTAGAATTAATACTTTTATTATATTTTGAAAACAATATTCTGAATTGCTTGCATAAGAATTAAAAAAAAAGAAGTTGATGTTATAATAAATTTACAATATTATGATTGCTTTTACCTATGTTTTTTTTTATTTAATCTATTTTTTCAGTTTCATAATGAAAAGAAAAACGGTTACAAAACACGAGCGGATGTCATCTTCTGACGAAGGTTTATTTGAAATCGAGAGATTTAAGAAATGTTCAAAAACATTTTTGATTAAGAATACTTTAAATTTTATAGATTACACGCTTTTTTTTAACTATGTTAGAGATAAATTAATTTTAAAGTTAAAAGAATCATGTTTACAATCATCTATACAATTTAATTTACATGTGGATAGCGTATACGAAAGAATACTCACTCAAGAAGTTCGGGACATAGCTTTCAAAACTTCTAATACACTTGCATGTAATTCATCCAATTTCAATAAATTACTAAATGGAATGTTCAATAAATTATTATCTGAACAAGACCAGTTTTTAGCGAAAGGATCTGGGTGGTCCCTTAAAACTATAGATGTATTACAATTGAGAATTAATACAGTGAATCCTCTCAGAGGAGGAACGTATCTAGATCTACCTGAATATATAAAAGATAAAAGAGCAATTATAAATGTAAAAAATAACGATGCTAAATGTTTTAAATATTCAATACTATCTAAGTTTGATAATCGATCGAATAAAACTTATTTGAATAAGAAATATTTTAAAATGTTAGAAACAAAAAGTGGTTTAGATTTTAAATGTATTGATTTTCCAACACCAATCAGTCAGATGAAAAAATTTGAACGTACAAACGATGTATCAATTAATATTTATAGTTTAAATGATAAAAAACATATTTTTCCTTTGTATATTTGTAATACTGAAAGAAAAAAACATTTCGATCTTTTTCTGTTCAATAGTGATGAAACATCACATTACTGTTATATAAAAAATTTTTCAAGATTCGTTAGAAGTCAGAAAACTAAAAATTGTACTAAGCTAATTATATGTAAAAGATGTTTTACTACTTTTGGGAACAAACCGTGTAAAAGCAAACTTTGGGGTATGAAAGGATTGATTGAACATCAACATAATTGTAGAAAGAACCAATTAGGGAAACCTATAATGTTTGAAGAGGGAGATGATGATTTTATTTATTTTAAAAGTTATAAAAAAACTCAAAGGATACCAATTGTTATTTATGCAGACTTCGAATGTATTTTAACTCCTAAAAAACCTGATGAATTCATTCAGAGTTGTAAAAAAAAAAAACATATATTACACATTTACATGAAATTATGAGTTATGGGTTTTATGTAAAAGTCGACTATGATATTATACCAAAAGAGTTAGTAAAACAGTTGAAGATTCCTAGAAAGGTGGTTATTTATAGAGGTGAAAATGCAGCAAAAAAATTTATGGAAAATATGATTGATATCGGAAATAATATCAAAACAATTTACGAAACTGCTACACCAATGGGTAAATTAACTGAAAAAGAAGAAAAACATTTTCAAAGAATTAAAAGATGTGAAAAATGTTCAAAACATTTTAAAAAAAATAATTTAATTAAAGTTCGAGATCACTGTCATTTTACTGGTAAATATAGACAATGTCTTTGTCTCGAATGTAATTTTCAAATAACTAATCCATCATTCATTCCAATTTTCTTTCATAATTTATCGTACGATAGCCATTTCATAATTCGAGAGCTCGGTTGCGATGATCAAAATATTCACGTTATTCCTAATTCATCAGAAAAATATATATCCTTCAGCAAGGAAATCGCACCTAAATTTAGTATAAAATTTGTTGATACATTCCGTTTTATGAGCGAGTCATTAAGTAAACTTGCGGAAAATTTATCTGAAGATAAGTCGAGATTTAGAGAAACTCTTAAAATATTTTCTGCGGAAGCACTAGATTTAGTTACACGAAAAGGAGTCTTCCCTTATGAATATGTCGATAATTGGAGTAAATTAGATGATACATTTCTGCCATCAAAGCTAGAATTTTATAACTCTTTAACAGACGAGAAAATTAGTGATGAAGATTATATACATGCTAAAAATGTATGGCATACATTTGATATAAAGACTTTAGGTGAATATAGCGATCTTTATTTAAAAACTGATGTTAGCATACTAGCCGATGTGTTCGAAAATTTTAGAGACTTATGTTCATCTACGCTCGAACTAGATCCTGCTCATTATATGACTGCTCCCGGGTTTACTTTTGACTGTATGCTGAAGTATACCAAGGTCAAATTATCAAGGTTAAAAGAGTATAACATGTTGCTTTTCTTCGAAAAATCAATTAGGGGCGGGATATGCCAATCAACCAAAAGATATGTTAAGGCAAACATACCAAATATCGAAGGATTGGACTATAATGCAAATGAACCGATCACATGGATTACATATCTCGATTGTGTGAATTTGTATGGGAAGTCTATGTTAACAGAATTACCTTTTAAAGATTTTGAATGGGTTGACGATCTCAACATAGATGTAACTAAAATCGCTGATGATTCAGAAGTCAGATATATATTAGAAGTTGATATTGAGTATCCTAAACATCTACATAAATATCATAATGATTTCCCATTTTTACCGTTTAACGAATGTCCACCAAATTCGAAAGTTGAGAAATTGTTAACTACTTTATCACCGAAAAAAAACTATATTGTACATTACAAAAATTTAAAACAAGCAATTTCTCACGGTCTTAAAGTAGTAAAAATTCATCGAGCTATCCGTTTTTCCCAAAGTAAATGGATGGCATCATACATAAAATTATGTACATCTATGAGAGTACAAGCTAAAAACGAGTTTGAGAAGGATTTCTGGAAGTTGCTAATTAATAGCGTTTTTGGTAAATGTATGGAGAATGTTCGAGCAAGAACTTCTATAAAACTGGTTTCTTCAGAACAAAAAGCAAGAAAATTAATGGCGAAATCTAGTTTTAAAGACAGAACTATATATTCTAAGAATCTCATGGCCATTCATCAGCATAAGGAAACAATTAAATTCGACAAGGCAATTTATGTAGGATTTGCAATTTTAGACGTTTCGAAAACATTTATGTATGACTTCCATTATAATGTAATGAAGAAAAGGTATGGTACTAAAATTAGTTCTTTATATTCGGATACTGATTCCCTGATATATGCTATCCAAACAACAAATTTTTTTGACGATTTAAAAAATAGTTTATTACCATATTTTGACACATCTAATTATCCTAAAGACCATTGTTGTTTTAGTGAAATTCATAAAAATCATTCAGGGTTCTTTAAAGATGAAATGAAAGGAATTATAATTAAAGAATTCGTTTCATTAAGACCGAAATTATATGCTTATAAAACTCTAGATGGCGCTGAGAAAAAAAAAGCAAAAGGCGTAAAGAAATATATAATTAAAAATCACATGCAATTTAACAATTATATGAATATACTAAACGCTTTTATAAACCATAAAACTCTCAAGGATGAACAAACTCATAGAAAAATGAATTTTATCCAATCAAATAAACATGTTGTTCATTCGAAAACAATGAGCAAACTTGTTCTAAGTGCAAACGATGATAAACGTTATATAATGGATGACGGGATAAATACTTTAGCTTATGGTCACTATAAACTTAATGACTCAGTTTAAAAGCGTTATCTAGCGGAACAAAATACAGCAGTATTATTATTTTCATTGATTTACTTACCACTAGATGACGCTTTTTGTTTTTATCGATTGTATATATTTATATATAGTTTTCAAAACAGACTAATGAGGATCAGGAGATCATGTGAAATAATTAATTCGACTTAATAAAAAAAACTGATATTTTATTTTATTAAAATAATAAATAAATAAATAAATAAATAAATATTATACATAAAAAAACATTATTTTAAAATATCTGATGATGTTATCCATGAATTTTGACTTGAATCAAAACCTAACCATTTAACAAACATTTTATTCCCAACTTTTTTTACAATACGTTCAATGAGAAAGGTGTTTGGAAAATCAGTTAATTTAATTTCCTGTTCATAAAAACCACCTAAAATTATACTGCCTGATTCATCCTTTAGTTGATAAGTTACTGGATTTGTCTGTAAAACTTTTGAAACTGTAAATATTTCCGTTGTCCAATTTGGTGTATATCCTTTAGTAAATATATGTTTATACTTAGATATTCGTACTTTATCGTTAACTTTAAATTTTGGTTTATACAATGTTTCAGAATTTATATATGTGTTAAATTTAATTCTGTTTGTACCCATTCGAGCTTCACTAGGTGTACATTTGATTGTTCTGTGTTTTGTGTTATTATAGTTATGTATAATTTTTGATATTGTATTGTACCAATTCCATGTGCCTGTTGCAGTAAAATGTCTATATATATTATTTTTAAGAGTTCGAATCACACGTTCCGCGATTGAACATTTGATAACACTGTATGAACTGTAATGTTTAATTTTATATTTTTTCATTAAATCTTGGAATTGGACATTGTAAAATTCTGTACCATTATCTGTCTGTAAAAATTTTGGTTTAGCTTTTTTCAATATATTAAACATTCCTTTTGTACATTCTTTACCTGATTTATTTTTCAGCGGTTCCACAAATACATATTTGCTATATGTGTCTATAACAATTAATATGAATTTAAAACCATATTTTTTTTTAGAATGAGATTGCATATCCATTAAATCAGCTTGCCAGAGGTCGTCAATAAACCGTGTTACCACACTACGTCTAGGAAATATTTTTCTCGCTGGTCGATGTAGCTCATTAGCTATACTCTCTAAGGTTGACATTATACTATAATATTTCTCTCACGCAGTTCTTCTAAAATAGATATAATTTCATTATTGACACCAGTATTACCAACACTTTGTGATGATGTCAGAAGATTTAATCTAGTTACTAGCTCATTCGGATCGTCATAATAAACTAATTGTGTTTGAGGTAATACATCTTTATATAAACCTCTGCCTGTCTTAGGATCAGGTGATGAAGTAAAATTAATCATATCTGTAGACATGTGATCTGCAGGTGAAAAACTGCTTGCTGATTGATTAAAATCAAATGGTTCAATTTCTTGTGTTATTTTTCTACGTTTAGCGTTAAATAACCCAAAAGGAGTAGAAGGTAAAGTATTGTTAAATGATTTTAAGCTAATTCGAGGAGTTGTATTCTCATTAATTTTAGCTATCTCTTCGTTAAACTGTTTTTCCTCCATTTTCATTCGATCATACAACGGTTTTACAACAGTCATCCATTTATGGTACCTCGAGGTTCTAGGTTTTCCATCTGCTTTTAAATGGACTCCAGAAGTTTTCAAAATATTGTAATAAGATTCTATATCTTCTATAGTTGTTTTTTTTGGTTCCTTCTCACATAATAAAGACCATAGTCCTGGTGTAAATTTATAATATTTATTAAGCAGCAATAATTTACCGTGACTAAAAGTTGCAGAGTGTTTTCCTATTTTATACGAATCACTATCTTTATCATAATGCAAACCATAGGATTTATCATAACGTGTTGATTTAGGACGGTTATTTAAAAAATTTTCAAATGGTGAATTTAATTCGTTATCATCATCATCTTCACTAGTACATGAGGTTTCTGATTTATTTTCTAGCTCAGTTGACTGTGTGTTCCATATTTCATTTTGTTTTGTATGTGTACTCAATGGTTCAATTATTGGCTTAAATGCTTCACGGAAATAGTTTTCAGAATCTATAACACCGCGTTTCATTTCCATTATTTTTCGTTTAATATTTTTTTTTGATGTTATTAAATTTTCCAACAAGACTTTTTCTTTGTTCATTGTAAATAATAAATGTAATATACCTGTATCGTGTGACTACCGATAACACTATGCAGATAATTACTTTGTGACGGTATATTTATATATGAGTATAAGCATATAAAATTATCTTATTTTAATGAACGTATGAAAACCACATCTATACCTTCCTTCATTCATTTCCCGAGTTTTATCGATGACCATAAACCCATAATCACTATGATTCCAACATAAATGAGAAATTTTGCGAAATTCTGAGAAATCCATATCTGTAGATGAATGATCGTTGAATATATGTCGTAAATTTGTATCATCTTGTTTCAGTATTATTAAGAAGTTTGCGTTATCTCTTACTAGCTGTTTGGTTATTTTAGAATATGTCTGTGCTAAATAAAATACAGAGCTAGCACCCGAATGTCTACCCATACTAAAGTATTCTCTAATTACGGACTGTGGACCACATATCACATCGTCAAAAATGATGATGGAATTTTTTTTGGTTAAGTTTGGTTTTATAACCTTATCAGCGCTTGTAAATATGAAAAAATTAGCACCCTTTATATCATCTATTATTTTTTTCAATAAAACATATTTTTCCTGATTAGAGGTTTTTGAGTATAAATAAATATTTTCAAATCTTAACCCGTTTGCATGTGTGATCAGATTATACATTATATTTGTTTTTCCTGAACCACTGGGGCCAACTAGTATAGCACGTATAGTATCGGGTAATAACGAACCATGTCTTGATGGTTTTTTTATTACCTGAACATCTACATTTATAACATCTAATTTATCTTTCTGCTCAATCAAATTCATATTATTTTCATATAAATACTCTAGATTTTTTAAATGTATAGCCAGTTATAGATGGCGTGTTCAACTCGCAAGTATAAGTCAGACAAGACTGGAAAAGGATTAGTAAACTCTCTTATAAATAGTCTCCCGTTCGAAGCCCATGTTTCAGGCTATCAGTATTGCGGCCCTGGTACAAAATTAAAAAAGAGACTAGATCGTGGTGATAAAGGAATAAACCCATTGGATGCTGCTTGTCGTGATCACGATATTGTGTATGCAACGAGTAAAAATTTAGACGATAGACATAAAGCTGATAAAGTGCTAGAAAATCGTGCTTGGGAGAGATTTAAAGCAAAAGATACACCTAGAAAAGAGAAATTAGTTGCGTACGCAGTAACAAACGCAATGAAAGCTAAAAGAAAAATAGGTATGGGTTGCAAACGGAAACGTGCTATAAAAACAAATTGTATACTAGCAGCGAAAAAAAAAAGAATCTCAAAAAAAAAGAATGGTGGTAAAAGGTTGATTTTAGTACCGAGACAATCAGGAGGTGCAATTCCCTTAATACCTATATTTGCAGGATTGTCAGCACTTGGTAGTTTGATGTCTGGAGGTGCTAGTGTGTATAATGCGATTCAAAATTCAAAAAGAAAAAAAGGCAGTGGTTTGAAATCAAACAAGAATAGGTTAAGGAAAAAAAACTGATGATCACGCTACCTGATAGACCGCTTTCGTCTCAAGATATTATAAAATACATCGGAAAGTTGAAAATCAATCATTTCCGTGGTGTCTTTTCACGTGATAACTTACCTAAAAAACCACATACGATTGAATGTGGTATATTAAACTTGGATACATCTTCAGGCGACGGAAGCCATTGGGTAGCGTTTTATAAAAATAAGGACAAAGTTGTATATTTTGATAGCTTTGGTGATTTACCACCACCAATTGAATTACAACATTATTTCAGACAGTTCAAAATAGTATACAACTATTCCAACTATCAAGACTTCAATACATTTAACTGTGGTCATTTATGTCTTGAATTCTTGCAATGCATGAATCTATTACATTAAATCTAACTGGAAATTCAACTGTATTGTCGGTAAATTATTTTCCATCTCTAAACGTTTACGAGGATTCAGAAATAGCTTTGTTATCTTTGCAAACGTGCAATTCATTTCCAAATATTATAAATCCAACTAATAACCGGCTGAGAATAAAATCAATTCCTCCAGATAGAATAGCAAAAATTCAATTTTTTGTACCAGTCGAATGCCGTGACATAGAAGATATTAACAAATATATGGTAGAAGAGTTATCTCAAGTTAATAAAGTCTACGGAACAAAGCTGACATTCAGTGTACGTATTGATCCTGTCGATTTTAGAACGTATATAAAATGTAATGGAATACTAAACTTTGAGCATCCGTATAGTATAGCACCTGTTTTTGGGTATAGAAAGAAAGTTTGTGGACCGTTTCATGAAGAACATCGATCGGATAAAGCTGCAAATTTAAACACAATTAATTCTATAAAAGTAATGTGTAATATAGCACATGGGTCATTCAACAACCAACTTCAAAGCCATTCGATATATGAGTTTTTCCCAAGTGGGAGAAGAGGAACAAAGGTTGTTCAATCTCCGGTAAACCTTATATATTACAGATTAAACAAAACAGATATTAATTCAATTACTGTTCAGTTAGTTGACCAAAACAATAATCCAATTGACAATTTTAACGAAACGTTAACAGTTGTTCTGCATATTAAACGTCACGGATCTCATCATTAAATTTATATCTTAGATTTTGTAATGTATGAGTCAGTTACTTTAAGTTTAACTGGGAATGCTACCATATTATTTGTAAATTATTTTCCGTCTATAAACCTTTACGAGGACTCAGAAATAGCTTTGTTATGTTTACAGTCATTTAATTCGTTTCCAAATATTAATGATAATAATAATAAATTTTCTATACAAGTAGCTGAGAATGAAAACAATAATGATCCTATGATATGTTTTATTACATTGGAAGAGGGTTGTTATGAAATTGAAGATATTAAGCAACGAGTTAAGAAGCAAATAGATGACTATAATAGTAAAAACTTAACCAATTTAACATTCGACATTACAGTTGATCCTAACGATTTCAGATCGTATATAAAATGTAATGGGATACTACACTTTGAGCATCCGTATAGTATAGCACCTGTATTCGGTTTTGAAAAACGAGTATATAAGCCACACAATGAAATTCTTCGATCGGAAAAAGCTGTAAATTTAAACACAATTAATTCTATAAAAGTAATGTGTAATATAGCTCAAGGATCATTCAACAACCATCTTCAGAGTCATTCGATTTATGAGTTTTTCCCAAGTGAAAGGACAGGGTTGAAAGTAATTCAGTCACCACCAAATTTAATATATTACAAATTGAATAAAACAAATATTGATTCGATAACCGTTCAGTTAGTTGATCAAGATCATAATCCGATTGATAATTTTGGTGAGGCATTGACAATTGTGTTACATATTAAACGTTACGGATCTTGAGATGGGTTTAAAATTCAATATAAACCCACTACTTCGGATCAGTACAACTAGTCATAAGACTAAAGTGCTACCAGCAACATCAAATCAAATAAAAAAATTGACGGTGAAGAATAAAAAAATTTTACAAGCTTTGGGTTATCAATTAAAGCAGAATGCCTGAAAGTGATATTTTGGATATAACTTCACAGTACGAAACGGATTCTAAAATTACAAAAATTGAATATCATTCATACGCACCGTATACAACATCATTTAATAATAATAATGAAATACGTATATCGATCCAGCAAACGGATGTCTATCCATATCTACACGAAAGCTTTATTTTTTTGGAAGGAATAATTACTGATGCTACCAAAGTGAAACTAACTAATAACGGTTACTCTTACCTTTTTGAGCAAATACGGTTGGAAATCAATGGGATAGAAGTAGATAGCACGCGTGTTCTTGGAATCACTAGCTCGTTGAAAGGTTACTTATCCGGTACGCTAGACAACTACAATTGCTATGAAAATGCTGGCTGGAATTTTAAAAACGCAACGCAATCAGAAAATGATAAAGGCGAATTTAGTGCTTGCATTCCATTGAAATATTGGTTAGGTTTGTTTGAAGATTATAAAAGAATATTAGTGAATTCTAGATTGGAATTAATATTAACTCGAAGTCATAGCGATTTAAATGCTTTAAGTTTAAAAACTGGTGTAACTGCTTCTGAAGGTAAAGTCGTTTTAAATAAAATAGCCTGGATGGTTCCACATATAACTGTTGACGATGAAGAAAGGTTAAAATTATTGAAACTTATAGAAAAAGAAAAAAGTTTGTTTATTCCTTTTAGATCTTTTGAGACTTTTGAATATCCTGAACTCGGAACCGCTAAAAAAGTTGTATGGAATTTGAAAACTGCTTCAAAATTAGAAAAACCACGATTTATCATAATTGGATTGCAAAAAGGACGCAAAAATATGTTATCGAAAGATTGTAGTATATTTGACCATTGTAATTTAACAAACGTTAAAGTATTTCTGAACTCGATAGCTTATCCATACAATAATTTGAATTTAGATTTTACTAAAAATAATTTCACTTTATTATATAATATGTATACATCGTTTCAAGAATCGTACTATGAAAAAAGTATTCGTAACCCGATATTGAGTCCTTCTACTTTTCTGACAAACGCTCCAATTATAGTCATCGATACTTCGAAACAGAACGATTCAGCTACTGCCTCGGCAGTGGATGTTCAATTGGAAATTGAAGCTTCAGAATCGCTTGCAGGTGTAACTGCATACTGTTTATTAATTCATGATCGTATTGTAGAATATGTACCTTTTACTAGAGAAGTAAGGAAACTTGTGTAAATATAATTAAGAATTAATTTTTAACAATAAAAACTATTATTTAATAATTTGTGTTCTTTACTTGAAATAATTATTTTAGTTTTAAGATTTGCTAAAAAATTTGCTACACGAAGACAAAATTTGGTAGAAAATTTCTGTTTTGTGTTACACGGTAAATCTGAGTGCTCCAAGCGAGACATTCCCCCTTGAAAAAAAATTTTTACCGTGGAAAAGCTGGCTGTGAACATACAAATATATACTACTAAATCGTTCTAAATTAATTTACTCGAAAAATTTAAAATAATAAACTACTTGACTTAGATAAATATTTTCATCATTAATATAAATAAATTAAATAAATGAATAATTTTAAAATATTTTTTAGAACAAAAGTTGTTTCATCTGTCAGGTCTTTTTGTTACGCCCTGTATACTATATTTGCTAAATAATTAATTTTATATTAGAATTAAAAATTACTATTCTGCTTACCGTCTCTGTTTATTTGACAATGTATCAACGTTTCCGGCCTTAAAGTGATATCTTCTGTTGCTTTACGTTTTAAATTATTTCAAATATTTTGTCTTTTTAATAGTTCAGAGGAATCCGGCTCGTGACAATGATTAGTTAGTTTACTTTCATTTTCTAACAACAGTAATCCACTTCTCTTAAAATAACATTTGCATTTTTTATTTGTGCAACTCCAACGCTCGATATCATTGGCCAACATTTTGTGAAAACGATACTTAAACTTATCAATAACTTTGATTTCTTTATTTTTTTCACATATACTTTCACTAATATTTTGAGTATTCATTTTGAATTTTCAATATAAACAATAAACTTTAAAGTAGGTATCTCTCGACTCTAAGGCACTTGTACTAAATCGCTACGTGATCGTAAATCGATAAAAGTATACCAGCATTAAGATAAAATGTTCGTAAAATCATCAAGTAAAAACCAATTCGTGTTTAAATATACCTGCACACCATATATATGACAAAAATATTAGATTTAATATTCAATTTATGTGTCACATACCTACTATACCTACTATACAATAGGACGCAATCGACAAACTCCGTTCCAGGGACATATTTTTTATAGCTGTAGGTACGATGGTTATTTTTTAAAAATACTTCAAAGTTTATGTTTGGCATACAGTTAACCCATGATGCGAGAAATACGGACTTTCTGCGGTATATAGCTTCTTAAGAACCGGAACCTTAACTGGATCCTTTATTTTAATATATAAAGTAACGGAAGCGAACCGGAATTTTTATATTATAAAGGTTCTTTTAGGTTTTAAATTATAATAATTTTATTTATTTATTTTTATTGGATAAAAATAGAGTATTTACAATCTGTAATATAATACAACACACTAAGTAAATTTATAAAATCATCCCTTTTACCTATGTAACTGAAACATATTAAACATAAAATATATAGTGGTGGGTACATAACAATATAGAGCCCAATTTTAGTTTTTTTTTAAAGTAACTATAATTAACAAGATTGACAATTGATACAAATATAATGTATTCAAAACATCATCATAACAAATTAAATTTTTAAAAACAACAATGTTATTACCTATTATGGCAAGCACAAAACAAAATAATGCTACAAGTTATTACATGCTATCTCGTTGGTTGCTTTTATAGTTTGTATTGCTCTTGCACAAGCCAATGTTTTGCTCATAGTATGCCACTGTACTTTCGGGTTGCAATCGTAGTTTATGAAGGCAATGGGCCCGAGGAACATATAATTTTTGTCGTTGACACTCGACGTTACTGTTGAGAAGGTCATTGTCTCCCGGAACCAAGAAGTGATCGCTGACAGGATACAGGATATATATTGTTTCCATTGATGAATTTGGAACAACTGTATGTAGTGCGACACTGGTATGAGTGACACGTGCGTTAGAAAATGCCGTCCTAAATTATCTTTTCTTTTAAACGTCTTAGGGCAATAATTACAATGGTGTACCCCAAACTGCAGCGTGGAAAGCCATGTGGTTCAAATACCACGACTTGAACTTAAACAATTTGTTGCATTTTTCACATTGGTATGAGTCATCTAGAACTTTATAAAAATCCAAATGACGCCTCCATAAAAAAATATATAGTTAGCATTGTTATTACCATCATTGGTAATCGTATAGCTAGAATCACCATCGTCATTGGCATTGTGTCAATTGTTCTATCATCACCATTAATGTCAGTATCAGACAATTCCACCCCAATGGTTGGCTGTGTCACTTGCTCCTGCATTGCCTTGTGTTTGAGGAGATCCATACTTAGTGCTGGTATATTTTTTTTAATTGTAATAATCTTCAATATATTTTATAAGTTGGATTTTTTTGATAGAGTCAGTGTTTGTTGTTAGTTAAATGTTTGTTGGCAGTTGTTTGTAATGTGTTGGTCAGGTTATTTGTTTGATGTTATTGTTATAAGTTCGTCAATTGTTAATGTTGTGGATTGTGTCGTTTGTGTTGTTATAAGTTTGTGTAATTGTCGTTTGTAAGTCTGTATGTTGTGGGTGTAGTCAATGTTTATGTCTTGTGTCGTAGTGTTTAATGTTAATGTTATATTATTTAAGAATTGATTAATAAATATGTATTTTTTTTGTAGTTTATCGAATGTTTCGGTTTTTTGTGCTGTCCCTAAATGTTTGGGATTTGTTTTTGCCCATACTGTTGTTGTCAACTGAAATAGAAGACAAAATGCAATTAGATTAATTATTTGAATTTGTGAACTGTACTTTCCTCTTACTTGGTAAAACTTTGCTGTAGACAGGTAAACTTGTTCACTTATATTAATTATATTATTAATTATCTTATCATGCATATAACTATCAACCATGCGTTTAACTTTGTTGAAATTTGCTGTTGTGTAAATGGTTACATTGTTATTAATATTATTGCTGTTTATGAATTTTTCTTTTATTAATTCGATAAGTATTTTTTTTTTTTGATGAATTTGTAATTCATGATGATCATAATAATTGTAAAGTGGTCGAATATGTTATGAAGCTGAAAAATCAAAAATTATAATATGCCTTTAATAAATTTAATGTATTTATAGGAATATCAATACATATAGTATTGTGTGAAGGTGAAGAACATGAAAACTGGTAATAAACATATAATCATACCAGAACTAATATATTATTATAGTTTTCAAAAGGAGGCGAGTTGAATACGACTACTGAATACTCATCCAGGACTATGCTATGGTCATATTGTGTCTTTTCGACTGGACATCTGTAATGTTATCATTTTATATTGTAAGTAGGTATACAAGGTGTAATTAATATTACGGTTCCTAATACTTACACAATATCCGCAATGCCAACATTTATTGTATGGTAATGTGTCCACCACTCGTCCAACTGATCAACAAAAGCCATAAAATGGAAATCACAATTTTTCAATATTTGGTTATTAATGGACTCGTGGCAGTTCATTATTTTTTGATAATGATCATTAATTATTCCATTTTTATGTAATTAGAACAATTGTAGTGCAACACCATATCACACTTTAACAACCACTTTTTTAGTGCAATAACATCTCCGAACAATACACTAGAAAGAAAATAAAAACAATATAATACAGTTTTATATAGGATGTACAGTGTGGATTTTCTAATATATGTGGTATCTCCTGAAATATTGGAGATATCATTATTGTGTAAGACTCACATAGGCAATGACTCTAAACAGTTTATGTTTTAATTTTATATAAAAATGTCTATAAATAAATGAGAATGTCATAATAAAAAAAAAACACAATTGTGTACCCTATAAATGTATTATAATATAAACTACTTATGATTCTTTACACTCACTTGTCATTACTGTAATTTAAGTTGTACATTATGACTTCGAATATTGTGAAGTCTAATGCGTCCACAGTAGTGCAGTCGAATGATACCGTGCTGTTTTAATTTGGCGGTGGGGGAGTGTTAATTCAGAAAAACTATTTGGTAAATAAAACGGTTTTTGATAATGAAAGGTGAAATTTTTTTTAAATAGTGAAATTTTTTTTGTGTATTGTTGATAGACAAATTTTGTTGCGAACTGTTTAATAGCGATGAACCCCCCAGACAGTATAGTATCTTCTTCATTGTCTTCTTGGATGAACTTTAAAATGTTATTGATATTTGTAAATCTTGCTGGTGTCTGTTAAAAAAAAAATGTATTTAAGTATTTATTGTATTAGTGTATCGGTTTTACAATAAGGTATGTTTTTTTTTTTTTTATTATAAAGTTAGTTTTAGAATTGTTACACACTGGAATTTGATTGTTGATATGGTGTTGGATATTTGAGATGTTTGAAGTTATGTGTTTATTAAATTGGGCCACATCATCGATCCGTCGATAAAAACTAGCTACCTACTAACATCATCAACGCTTCACTGCTAATATTTTTTTCATTGACATTGACAGATGCAATGATCATATTCATGGTCTATATTATATAAATATATATAGAAAATTAATAATAAAACACCAATGCAATTAAATAAGTGAAAGAGTTATACTTCATTTGCTTGGCAAGGTCTTTTGATGATGGATCCTGTGAGCACAGTAGTACGACTTATGTGCATACAATTATGAAGGTGGTGTATAAAAGTCATTTCGTATATGAATTGCGCTTCACAAAAGGGGTATTTTATGCACAGTACATTCACACAGGCTTCAGTTTCCGCAGAACCCACTTCATAAGTTACCCGAACGCCTTCAAAAACTATAATTTTAAAATGTTAAAAGAAATATTAATTTTAATATTTTTCATGAAAACGTTATAGAATTATACGTCTCTCCGCCGACGGTTACAGATAAATATAAATAAAAACAAATAACGCAGCCCGCAACGTCACAATAGCATTACACTGGTCAGCTTGTCTATTACGATTTTATTATTAATATTAAGAAGATGAACTACTTACAGTCATTGAATTGTGTAATACAATCTATAATGCTTTTTTTAGATGTGCAGCCTTCCTGGTTCTGGTTTAGCGTTCCCTTTAGAAATATTGATAATCATTTTGGATCTTTTTGACATATTTTTTGAAATTATTCAAACACTGTAATCTCGAAGTTACTGTTGAAAACTCATTAACCTTCGGAACCAAGAAATGATCGAAGTCAACCGGATAAATTATTTATGACGACGTCGGTGTGCACGTGGACAAAAGAAAACGGTTATTGCAAAAAGACGCACGAGTGTACCAAGAGAGGTTAAAAGACTGTGTGGTGTCAGCCGCCCGACACTTCGCTGTCGCGAGCGGTGTTGTATCAATTGTTATCAAGATAACGGTTGTTATCAACCTTGGGTCTAACTTCATATTCATAGTCGTTTCCTTAATTTTTCTTTTGTTTTTCACGGCTTTTTTGAAAAATACTGGAAAATGTTTACTTTCGACCCCCCAAAGTACCAACTAGATTCACTTTCCTATCAGAAAAGATACTATTGAAGAAAATCCAAGCACTTTTAGCACATGAGTATAACACAAATAGTTGTATATTAAATCCCAACAAAAAACACTTAATAAGACTTCAGCATTATAAAGATGTGATATCATTAATAAATGCTGAGTTAATTTAAATTTAAAAAAACTAGTAATTTATAAGACTTAAACATTATAAAGATGTGATATCAAGAATAAATGCTAAGTAAATTAAATTTTAAATTAATTGATTCTATCTCAATCATTTATTTACTTTGCTAGAATTTATTTTCTTTATAAACTAATAATTAAGACTTTTTTCTAAAACAAATTTAGTAACATTCGTCATGGAAATTTGTTAAATAGTCCAGTTATGAACAGACAAGTTTATTTGTCGAAATGTATAAATTCTAGCAAAGTAAATAAATGATTGAGATAATTTAAAATTTAATTTACTTAGCATTTATTCTTGATATCACATCTTTATAATGCTGAAGTCTTATAGATGACTAGTTTTTTTTTACTTTGCTATTTTTTACACGGAGTTCGACGAAGTGTTTTTGTTGGGATATCAGTAGTTTTTTATAACATATTTTTATGTACTGGCATCTAATATGTAATGTTCTATGTTTTTATTCATTTATTTTATTATTATGTTTTTTATTTAATATACTTTCAACTTTTTAAGTGTTTCTTCGATAAGTAAAGGTAAGAGAAAAGCCCTTCCTACAGATTTCTCTATCATTGAGTTTTTAAGCTGTTTTCTACCAGATATAGGAGCCATTTTCATAACAACTTGAAACACTTTAGCTCGTTGTATTAAAATTGTTAATAGTCATTTAAACTAGAAAGTACATGGGGTGTATCTCGAGAATGTAAACAATTAAGTATACAAGTCGGAGGTAAACAATTTGTTCGAAATATTTTCAAACAGTAGTTACACACATATTCATTTGGCAAATTATTAACTTGAACATATTCAACAAGATTATTCCAATATTCATTAAAAGGAATTTTTTTAATTTTATTAAGACATGTTACATACTGTCTGTAACACATTTTGTGACATGATATGCAAATATTTATAGGTAAATCTAATATTCTTTTATTATAACAAATTAAAGGGTATTATTGAATTATTATTGAAGTTTTATTGAATTAAAGGGTATTATTGAATTATTATTATATTAAAGGGCAATTATTGAAATATTATTATTATGATAAACGTATTAAACTCGTAGACGAAACTCGAAGAATAAATTTACGTGGGATAAACGAGGACCTCATTCAAACCATAGGGAAATTAATAATACCGATAGAATTAAACGGAAAAAATATCAGTGCAGAATTTCATATAGTAGGAACACGATTTCCAATTCCCAAGGACGGTATTCTAGGAAACGAGTTTCTCTCAGCTAATAATGTAATAGTAGATGTAGCGAAAAATAACTTGATTATCAAAACGGCCTCCCATTCACTAACAGTGATTAATGAAATCGTAGAGGAAACCAGTTCTATCAAATTAAAACCACGAACCGAAACTATTATAGGAATTTTGATTGCCGACCCATTAGTTGAAAACAAGAATATTCTAATACACAAACAACAATTAGTAAAGGATGTGTTTTGTAGTAATACAGTATCTATCGTTAGCAATGGTAGGGCAATAGTTAGCATGATGAACATATCAGAAGAAATAAAGACTCTAACCAAAACTGATTTAAACAAAATACTTTACGATACTGAGTACGAAATATATAAAGTTGAAACAAGAAACAATCACAACGAACGTAAGACTAAAACAAATGATACTAACTTGTAGCGAGCTGTGACTTAACATCATATTACCCAATATATAACACTTATTTAGGCGGTGTAAAAGTGTATACATAATCATATATTATAGTACGCGCCGCGTAACATTAATAGTAATAGTAATAGCGTCCGCGCTGCGTGTGTAGTAGTACAGCGAATATCGAGCGCGTGACCCTGGACGGCGTGCGTCAATAGATATATGCTTACGTATATAAATAACTCGTATAAAATATCCGTATAGATCTGTGTGGTTATGTGGAATAAAACACCACAAATGCACAACAACAACACATATATGTTCATCCGGCCGTGTGCAAGCGTGTGACAATCCCAAGGTTGGCCTAATCGCAAGATGACCATATATGGTTATCCAGAGTAAAGTAGGGACAGGGACAGAACCATCGAGGAGAGCTGATGGACAAGCGTTCATCAGACGAGCAACCGACGAGCTTAGGAACAGTCATAAGGAACTATATAGTCACATCTCGCTAGATTTAGTCGTATAAATTGGACTTAGAATAATTTTTAACAGTTAAATAAATTAAATAAACGTAACTATATTATACTTTAAGCTCAAGATCTACATTATTGCCTTCATCCTTCTATTGTTTGACTGGGGAACGTTACAAATTGGCGCTGTGGACAGGGTATCTCAATAGATACTTAGAGAACAGGAAAAATAATTAAAAATTTTCGAAAATTTTGAAAAATTTTTCTTCAATCTAAGTCCATTCAAGGAGGAAAATTCTTCATTGAATCACCGTTGGGAGACTGTACACCTACCAACAACTCCGACAAAGGACCCTGTACAAAGTAACAACTACTAGTCAATACGTCAAAACAATGGAATTGCCAGCGAGACAATCAACAATCATACCAGCTGTGTTGTTGTGAGTATCTAGTTAAGTTCCGTCATTGTTCGTCTCCTATGGTATAGTGTATAACCATAGTATATTATTACAAGAAAAAAAAATAGTCGTGTTAATTAAAATTGTGGAATTTGAATTTTTCGATTTAAAAATAAGCTAAAAGCGAGCAGAAATAAAATAAAAACATATTTTAAAATTGTTCAACCTTTACTAAAATAAAATAATAATTTAGAATCTTATTGAATTAAATTAAATTAATAGTTGTTCGAATATTTTAAAGCAGATAGTAATTTAATAATTTAATAATAATTAAATAAAATAAAAATTACAATCATTTGAATAAATAAATTAATAAATTTAATATTAAAATAAAACTTCGAACAATTGAATAAAATTAAAATAATACTTTTATTTTTATTTTTTTTATAATTTTTCAGTCATTTAAATAAAATAAAATATATTTATTATAATATTATTAATATAATTAAATAATTTTAAAATAAACTAAAATAATTTTTCAATCATTTAAATAAAATAAAATATTATTATTATAATTATTAAATACTTACTTATTAAATAATTTTAATTTAAACTAAAATAATTTTTCAGTCATTTAAATAAAATAAAATATTATTATTATAATATTATTAATACAATTAAATAATTTTAAATTAAATTAAAATAATTTTTCAGTCATTTAAATAAAATAAAATATTATTATTATAATATTAATAATATAATTAAATAATTTTGACATAAAATAAAATTTTTTTTAAATTCAATCATTTTAAATAAATAAATTAATAATTGTTTTAAATAAAATAAATAAATAATTTTTCAAAACTTAAACAAATTAATATAAATAAATAATAATTTTTTTTAATACAAAATACATCGCGTAAATAAATAAATAAATAATTATTTTGAAATTAAAAATAAGTTATTGAAATAAAACAAAAATTGAATTAATTATTTTAGATATTTAAATAAAACTTTTACGATTGATTAATAAATAAATAGTTAAATTAATTTGGTTGAACAGAGATCTACATTTTACTTAACAATTAATTGAAATAAACCGTGCTTATTATTTATAATAATTTTGAGAATTATTATTTGATATTTTAATTATTGAAAGGCAGTTAAGTCCTTATTTTTGAATATATCCACAATATATATAAAAAAAATTAGGAATTATTTTGAAACAATAATTTATTAAGGCCGTGTTTTGTGAATTATTTTAGGACATTTGTTGTCCATATTGGGGGAATTTATTAAGGCCGTGTGGTAAGTCCTTACATTTTGTGAATTTATTTGAGAATTTTATTAAGGCCGTGTAGTAAGTCCTTACGTTTTGTGAATTATTTTGGAACATTGTTGTCCATATTGGGGGAAATTATTTGAAGGCCGTGAAGTAAGTCCTTATGTTTTTGTGAGTTATTACGACAATTATTGAAGTCGTGTTTTATTGAATTGTATAGGCCGTGTAGTAAGTCCTTCCGTTTATTTGAATTTTTACGACAATTGAGGTCGAGTTATATTGAATTTTTACGACAATTGAGGTCGAGTTATATTGAATTTTTACGACAAGTTGAAGTCGAGTTTTATTGAATTTTGAGTTATTATTACGACAATTGAAGTCGAGTTATTGAATTTTATAGGCCAAGTTGTAAGTCCTGATATTTTGTGAATTTATTTGAAGACAATGAGTTTATATTTGAGATTTATTTTATATAAGGCAGGGATAAGTCCTTAAGTGTTGAGTTGATTATAAAATTAAATTAATTTAATTAATACAGTTGGTAGGAGTCACTATTTAAGTATAGATGTCCTAGGATTGATTAATTAAGTTAAAAAAAAAAATTGAATAAAAAAAAAAATTTTAAAAGGGTTTTAATAGGGAATATAATAACGGTGCTATTATTTATCGTTAGTAATACAAATTTAATATTTTGTTTTAGTTATTTATTCATCGTTGCTATTAATTGTATAATTAAATATTTATAAACGATTTAATTTATTTTACGCTAGTGTGTCATATACGTTTTAGTTAAGTTTAAAAGTAATCTATTTTAATTAGAATTCTATATTTATTAAATTAAATTATTATGACTATTATTAAATGAGTCAAAAATAAATTAATGATAGTTTAACTGAAAGCGAAACCGGAAGTGTTCAAATAGTAGATCAGTTTAAAGTTTCCGTAAACACTGAAGTAACAAGTGATAGTGAATTAAATAAGGGAACTGACAAAGAAAAAGATACAACAAATAGCGATAATAAGGATTTATTAATCGATTTAAGTACAGATGAAGGGTATCAATATTCTGTAGATTTCGATAGGGAAAAATATTTAACAGCTATCAGGGAAAATAATTTGTTGAATACAAGTATAAGACCGATATTAGTTAGCGAAACGGAATTACGAAAGATAGGTACCCGGACTCAGAAAGGAATAGTACATACTCAATTAGAAGAGGTTAAACGAATAAGAAAAACCAAAATGACTAGTAAAATTCCATTAGACAAAGCCACCCTAATGATCCCCACCTGTACTGGTATACCAGTTCATTAAGGCATGTGACTTAGCATGTTCCGCCGTAGAAAAGGAAGATCTGCCCATATCAACGAAATATATTAACACTAAATTGTTTGACCACGCGTTAACTGCGTGTCGATATAGGAACACTAGTGATTGGGAAGGAATAAAATTAATTTTATTAGATGCATTCGAACCAGAACAGTCGACATCATCATTGCAAGTAGCATTGAATTCCGTCCGAATGAGGAACAACGAAGACGTAGGTGCATATGCACGACGCGTAGAACAACTATTTTACAATTTATGCATAGCTAGTACCAAAAATAAGAGTACAGAGCAGGCGACTACCATTCGCGATCAGTTAAAAGAACAGACATTAGTAGTTTTTATTAAGGGATAGACACATAATTTAAAGAATTAGAAGACGAAATAAACTCGCAGATTAAAAAAATGGAAGAAAATGGAATTATTGAGAATTTTAGGAGTCCCTGAAAAATGGTAGATTTTAGGGCACTTAATGAGGTTACTATAAATTAATTTCACTCTTTCAAATTTTATTAGATCAACTAGGAAATAGCCAGTTATTCAGTAGTTTTGACCTTTCTTCTGGCTTTTATCAAGTCAAGATGGACAAAGGCTCACGGGAGTTAACAGCCTTTTCGACTAACTAAGGTCACTGGTATTTTAAACGAATGATTCAGGGAATGAAGACGAGTCCCGGGACTTTCCAAAGAATTATGAATTCAGCTTTAGCAGGTTTAATAGGAATTAAATGCTTAGTATATTTAGAGTCTAATTTTAGACGACATAATCGTATACGGGAAAAATTTGTATGATCATAACGAAAAGCTAATAGACGTTTTCGAGCGATTAAAAACTAGCAATTTGTAATTACAACTAGACAAGTGCAATTTCTTAAAAAGAGAATGTATATACTTAGGTCATGTCATTACGAAAGACGGGATAAAACCAGATGAGCATAAATTAAAATCAGTAGTAGAATTCCCAGAATCAACAACAGTAAAAAACATAAAGTCGTTCTTAGGATTAAGCGGTTATTACAGGAAGTTCATAAATTCGTATAGCGCAATAGCAAAATCATCAACTAATCTTTTAAAAAAGGACACTAAATTCGTATGGAGTAACAAGTGTCAAAAATCATTCGATACCTTGAAAACAGCATTATGCTCCGAACCAGTTCTTAAATATCCTGATTTTACAAAGACCTTTTTATTAACTACGGACGTGAGCAACAAGGCGCTCGGAGCCATATTATCTCAAGGTGAAATAGGTAAAGATTTGCCAATCTGTTATGCATCAAGCACATTAAATAAAAGTGAAAGCAATTACTCAACAACTGAATTAGAATGTCTTGCAATAATTTTTGAGGTTAAGCAATTTAGACCACTAACATGGCTCTTTAATCTAAAAAACCCATTATCAAAACTAGCTCGACGGAGAATACAGTTAGAAGAATACGAATATGAAATACGCTACAAAGCCGGGGTACTTAATTCTAATGTAGACGCGCTTACGCGAATGTATTCGATTCAGGAAATAAAAAATGAAGCATATGAACAATTCCTCGAAAAAAAAGAAACACAACTCGTTACGAATAATAACGTGAAAGAAACTATAGGTACACTAATAGAATCACCAAAAGAATATAATATAGTGTCAGAAATTGCAAGGCAGTATAACTTCAGGACAGGAACAAATTACCAATTAAAAAAGCAATTTGGAAACGGTGCGATGTTACCGCTCAGTAAAGTAATAGGGGACACGCCTTATTACAAACAGGAAAATAGATTCATAATATTCCTAGTAACGAAAAATAGAGATCGACAGAAAACAACTTACGAAAACATGTATATATCATTAGTAAATTTGAGTCTACTCTGCGAAGAAAACGAATTAAAAAAACTAGCTATGAATAAATTAGGTGAACATGACGATTTAGAATGGGAAAAAATAAGATCAATGATACGATACATATTTCGTAAAACAGGTGTAACAATTATAAATATAAATATGTTACACGACACCTATGTATATAATACGAACTCTACCGTATGTACGATTAACTGCTGACCGATACAAAAATATTAAGACACACACATAATTGTAATGCCCATGGCCAACACACACAATGTATTAGGAAGTTAGTTCGGTGTGCACCTTAGACCTCAATACACACTACGATTACCGGACTCCGTATGACTACGATACAGTTACATAGTATAATAGAATATAGTTGATATATTTGTAAGTGTTTAGTAGACAATAAAACATAATTATAACTGAAAAGGAATCCTAGTAATTTAAATATATTTAAGATCCTGATATCTACATATCTGCCCCTGGCTCGGTATTTATATCTTATAGGATGCTACGATTCTCCCTGGATATCTTATATTTAACTGGTCGTTCCCCCGATCACGTTACATATTGGTGGAGGGGCCGAAGCCTGTAATAATTACAGTTATATTTGGTTCCTAGGATTTTGTTTCAGTTCTATCCACTATAGAAATACTAAAGAAAATTAATATACCAAATACAAAATCAGGATATCATATTATGACAGAGGATGATTTAGCATATTTAGCAGACAATTTTAATAAAAATTAAACAATAATTTCAAAACACAAAAACACAGATAATAACGCATTAAATACCGCTATAATATACTGGAAAAAAAAACCGACCGACGATAGGAGTAATTCATGAAAATAATCACTGGAATCTAGCATTAATAAATCGAGAATCATCACCATTCACCCTACATAACACATGCATGTATACCCGATATAAATACTATTACAAAACACATAAACCGGTACTGTGACGCTCGTCTAAGTACCGGTTAGGTTAGGTCGATTAAGTTTATCCTATCTTAACAAAAAAAAAATACTCATTAGATAAATGTAACATAAAAAGTCCCATAGAAATAAAAAATAATGACGTAAACAAAACACCGATTATGTGGTACACTCAGTTTTGCCAGGATTGTGAACATCTGTCAACATCTGAGTCGGCATTAATATCCCACGAATATTTGAAGCATCCTTACTGGACTAAGGCGGGAGAAGTAATGTTTTGTGATGTATGCGGAACGAATATTAGAGAATATCGTAATATACTAATGAATGAAAACGAAAAAAAATTAGTAGATACACATAAAAAAACAAAATTCCATCATATAAACAGTTTAAAATTAGCTAATCTGAAAAATGATAATGAAATGTTAAACTAAAATAAAAAGTAAAGAAAGATACGATAGAAACGAAAACTCACAAGAAATACATGTTAAGGATTTAATACTCTTAAAGGATAATAATCATAGAACAAAACTCGATCCATTATGGTTAGGACCATACGAAGTCATAGCAATAGTGGGAAATGAAAATGTAGTTATACAGCGTGGGCGGCACAGCATCACTGTTCATAGAAACAATGTTAAAAAATATTATAATGATGCACAATCCGATTAAAAAAAATATATATATAGTAATATATAAGTAGAATATATATGTATGTTCTGGCTCACTTCATATTATATCAATAAAAGATCACAAAGAAAACAATGTGCAAAAAGATCAGAAAATCTAAATGCAATAATAATTAAAATATTTTTCGCAAAACTTATGAAATTAATTAATTAAATTCCAAATGAAATATTTCTTAAAATATTTTTTAAGAAAATCTAAATACAATAATAATTAAAATATTTTTTAATATAATTGTTCTATTAAAAATAAAAATGTATTAAAAAGAAATTGATATTTAACGCGCACCCAAATAGGGGACGCGTTATTATTATCTATTTTTCTAATCTTTTTGATTTTGATTTCTAATTAGTGTATTGAGATGGTTTACAAAATCATTTCTATCTATATTTATTTTATAATGTCCCCAAGCTAATGTATCAATACAATTTTCCAAAATAAATCTTTTATCATCATAAACACTTAAAGCTTTTTTGTTTTGTTCTACAGTAAAAATATCATGTTTCTTAGTTCTAAATAAATTTTGTTTAATATATTTTGATTTTTTTGTTAGTAAACAATTTTCAAAATCATTAAAACATATTTTATTTTCTACAACATTTTTTTTAACACCTTTAGCTTTTTTAATTTCTTTTTCAGTATCTAAGATTCGATGTGAATATAATTTAGATCTTAAACCTATAAATTCAGTCATAATTTTTCCATTCAATTCATCTTTGAACTTGCCTAAGACTTTTTTGTTAACTAAAGGTAAACCATAAATATTATCTTTTGGATAATCTGAAGTGTCAAAATGATCTAACATAATTTTCATATCTTGATAAAAATCATTAGTTTTTATTTCTAATATAAGTGAATCTGTATCTGTATATAACAATCTAACTCTATTTCTATATTTTTTCTTTATAATATTATAATAAAATTCATACATTAACATTTTAGATAAATCTAAAATACACATTCCTACATATATTGGTTGTTCGAAAGTTATTTTACATCTTTTCATATGTACTGCAGCTAAATTTTCTGTAAAAATTGTTCTTCGATCAAAATTTGGTTTTGCAATTAATTTTTCTAGTTGGACTGCATTAGAACATAATCTTATATCAACATGATTTCGAACATTCATCATAGTACGTCCATAAACACTGTTGTTCATTAATTTTAAATATTCTTTTTCAAACTCATTCTTAGCTTCTGATCTGAGATTAGTATTAAAATTAATATACACTTTTAACCAAGGAGATTGACTAAATTCTAACACTCTGTGAATTTTCTCTATTTTTAAACCTAAATTAATATATAATTTTAGTGTTTCATAATGTATTATATATTTTTTCTTGTCATACAAAGTTGTTAATAATTTTGGGAGTTTTTTGTCATTCAGGGAAATCTGAATGTAGATCATGAAGATCTTTAGGGTAAGTTAAATCGACTTCTAAAATATAACCTTTAGATGATTTGTCAGAAATATTCATTACATCAAAATCATTTAGATTATCAACCCATTTGAAATCTCCAGTAGGTAAATATTTACTCATTGCCCACCCATAAAGATTATTTGCATCCAAGTATTCTAAAAATATTGATTCCTCTTTTTTTTTAAATATATCTCCCATGTATTTATTGTTTGCTTTTGAATACCTTTGACTACATTGAGATAAACCACCTCTTATTCCATTTTCAAACATCAACAATTGATCGACATCTGTTAATAAATCTAATTTTACTTTTGTCATTCTTAACATACTATTCCACGCAAATCCTGGTGTTGTAAAATACCACATAGGATCTAATTTATAATTTTTTAAAGAAATATCTCTAAAATTTTCTATTATATCTGTTAACAATAAAACATCAATCATATTATATAAACTTGTGAATTCACGCATATTTTGTATATTAAACACTTTCCAAATTTTTTGTGAGTTTTCATATTCCTTTTTAGTTATATTTTTATCAGTGAGAGAACTATAAAATTTTTCAATAGGAGGTAAACATGTTTCATTAAATTTTTCTTTACTATCCATATACTCATAGGGATAAGCTAACTTTCTAGTAACTAAATCTAAATGTTCTTCAGGAAAATATTTACTAAGTTCTTTAAATTTATTTTTTAAATTTAATTTCGAATCATTTCTTAAATTATTTGTTAATTTGTCTAAAGAACTAGGTAAAAATTTGAATGAATCTATAAATCTTAATTCTGTAGATAATTTTATGTCTTTACCATTCCTAGTTACTACACGTGATATCACTTTTGAAAAAGAAATATATTTTTCCTCATTATTTGCGAGCAATTTTATTTTTTCAGTATCTATTATAGGGTTCTGGTAGAATTATTTTAGCTGCTTTATTATTAGTACAATAATGTTTATGTTCATTTAACATATTTTCTGTACCAAAACTATTTAAACACATTTTACAATAAAATCTTTTTTTAGTATTTTTAGTGTTTTGTCTTCCTACTAGTTTCCCTAAATCTTTAATCCAACAATAATGTCCTTTATTATCCTTATCATCCACTGTCAAATATAATAAATCTATATGATTAGTTTTTTCGATTTCATTCGTTTCTAAAGGTACAATTACTTTGTTATCTAAACAAAACATATTAATAGAAATATCTTTTGTTCTTTTAACAAATTTCGGAACGTCTGTGATTTTTACTGGAAATTCAATATCTTTAAATTCTTTATCAAATTCATGTTCCCATTTTTTATATTTAGTTACTCTATCTCCATTTTTTTCAACAGGATGTAAAGCAGAGAGTATTGCCCAAAGAAAACATTTATCATCTTTATTTTGAACATTTATAATAGCTTTTTTATTTCCAATATGTTTAGGTAATGGAATATATGAAGAACCCTTAAAAGGAACATATTTATTTATATTTATTCCCAAACTTAAAATTTCATGAAGTCTCCATTGAGATTTTTTCATTATAAAATCTTCTTCTTCTTTTACAATTTTAATTTTTGTATTTGTATAAAAATCATTTAAGTTAGAATTTTTTGTTAAAATTTTATTTGGTGTTTTAAAACTTTTTTCCTCATATTCCATATTTTCTTTATTAGTACCTCTCTTATATATAGCATACAACCAAATATTTACTTTTAAATTTGTTTGTTTTATTTTTTTTATTTTTAATTCATGTTTAACTCGTCCTATTACTGGATTATCTAAACGATTTAAAAATGTTTGTATATCTTTAATACCCATATTATTTTTAATAATATAAGTTTTTAATCTACTTTGAAATGCTGCTTCTTCATTTTGTAAAATAGGTCGAATCGTGTTGTTTTTTTCAAACATTTCTTCAGTAAAATTAAAAACTCTATGTGCTTTGGGCTCTCTTGATATTCTTGGTCTTATACCATTATTTTGATGACGAATAGACTGCAAATGTTTAGACCAACTGTTGTATTTGACAGTTATCTTACAAATATCACAAGTTTTATCTGCAGGTCTTTGTATGCTCTCTTGACTTGTTCTTACATTTGTTGTTGTTGTACCTCTGTATGTTCGTCTAAATCGAGGTATAATTGTTTGATCTGGATCATTGTTTTCATGTCGAATAGATTTCAAATGTCTAGACCAATTTTTGTAACTAACTGTTAAGTTACATTTTTCACAAGTTTTGTTAACCATTTTATTATTGTTAACATTTCCATTAACACTTGTTTCAATTTTTTTATTATCCATTATTTATTATAGATAATATTATTGTTTTTTTAACTTCAATTTTTTAATAAAAATAATTTTTATTAAAAATAATATTTAAATAATATTAAAATCTCATACTAAATTCACACATTTTAATATTTCCTAAATCTTGAATAAACTTAATATCATCTAGAAAATGGTGAGTATAATCACCTGTTGCAATAATTTGATCATTGGCTATATGACAAAGTTCTAACCAAGTTGGTGAATGTAATAGTTTAGAAACATAAGGCTTTCCATTTCCAAAACCATCATCTCCTTGACTAATAATGAAAATATTTCCATCAATTGGAATTTTATTTAGATTATATTTAATACTCTCAGAATATTCATAGTATTCAAAAGCACAAAATTTCACATAACATTTATTATTTTTTTTTTGTATACTTTTTTTTATTTCATTTCGCATTACTTTCAAAAAATTAAAATTTTTTAGTCTATATTGATTAATTGGTACACAATTATATTTTGTATTAACTCTACAAGGTAAAATTGTTTGATCTATATCATTTTTTTGATGTCGAATAGATTTCAAATGAGCAGACCAACTTTTGGAACCAATTGTTAAATTACATTTATCACAAGTTTTAGCAGGATATATTTTTTATTTAATACATCCATTTTATTATTGATATCAATTTCTTTAACTAAAGATTCAATTTTATTTAATCCTTCCATTCTTTATTATAGAAAATATTATTTTTTTTTTACATTCAATTTTTTAATAGAATAATTTCTATTAAAAAATATCATTTAAAATTTTGTTTTTTGTAACTCTTGGTTATAAAAACTCCCTATAATCTCTTCATTGTTTAAATCTATAATTTTATAAGTAATAGGATTTGTGTATAAAATTTCATTAGCTATAAATATTTCTTTTGTCCAATTATTACTATATTTATTACCAAATGTTTTTTTAGAAGCTGTTATTCTTACTCTATCACCTACACTAAATTTAATTTTTGGTTTAGGTTTGTTTTTTGTAGAAAATATTTTATGAAAAACATCATCTTCGTTAGATTTATTTACTTCACAAGGTCTCATACCAATAGATCGATGTATGTCTTTGAAATTATATTCATATATTAAACTTTTAAAAATTTTAATCCATTTTTTAGAATTTGTAACTTCAAAATGTAATCTCATTTTACTGTTTAATGTTCTGTTAAATCTTTCAATAATTGACGATTTTTCTTCATTTTGGGTGTGATACATTTTAATTCCATATTCTTGCAAAACTTTTTTAAAATGTTTATTTTCAAATTCCAAACCTTTATCTGCGTGGAGTAATTTTGGTGCTTGATGATTTTGTGATATAGCTTGTTTTATTATTTTTTGAAATGTTTCTGAAACATTAATTCCATCTTTCTTTTTGAGTTCTAAAGCCCAAGAAAATTTTGAAAACGTATCTATAACAGTTATTATATAAGAATAACCCTCATTTTCATCAGAATAATTTCTCATTATAACTAAATCAGCAGCCCATAAATCATCAATACCTTTAGTAATTATTCTTCGTTTAGGAAATTTTTTTCTAACTGGTTTATGAAGTTCTTTAGCTAATATAATTTTATCTGTGTCATTTAATTTTTTATTGGAAATATTATGTCCAATTGTAGGATTTTTTTATAAATTTACTTTTATTTATGTTACATTTAAAACATATTGATGAAATTCTCCATCTACCATTAACTGTTTGAATTTTATTTGCATTAATATTTTTTGTTTGAATTTTACATTTAAGACAATATATAGTTTCGTTCATTTTTTATATTTAAATTGAAAAAAAATTTTTAAATAGAAAATTTTTAAAAAAATTATTGAAAATAAAAAAAATTTATATTTTCTAATATAAATAAGAAATGGAAATGGAAATGGAAAACTTTAAAGATGCTTTAAATAAAATGAACAATGGATATACATTTATAAAATTTAATGATTTGGAACAAGGAAAACCATACAAAGTAAATAAGTTCATAATGATTGATACAAAGTTTGGAAAAAGAATAAGTGTTGTATTAAACGATGAATATATGTTAAATTTACCAGAAAGATATACAAATGAATTTTCAAAAAACAAAATAACATGGTATAATACATGTTCGGAAACAAAATTGAATCTTATTTATAATTGTGAAAAAATTTTAAAGAATGGGAAAACAAGACATGATTTTGATTTTAAATAAAAAAATAAATTTACTTTTATAAATGGTATTTATAAAAGTTAAAAAGGGTTGTATTCATTTAAACAAACCTATTCACAATAATGATAGTGATCATTTTTTAGGTCTCTATTCATTAGTTTTGAAAGGCAACAATTTTATTAATATTGAATCAGAGTGTTGTATAACAATTAAACAGAATATAATAGATATAAAAACAGGTAGATATAGTATTGAACAATTGAACAAAGAAATAGAACCACTTATTATATCATTCTCTGATGAAACTAATAGAATTACAATTAAATCTCCTTGTTATTATAATTTAGATGAAAAATTAAAAAAATATTTAGGTTTCGAAAACAGTGAATTTGATTTTTCAATGGTTAGTAGTAAACCAATAATTTATCATCCTAATTCTAATGAAAATTATATAAATATAGAACAAGATTGTAGATTTAGATTAGGTAGAAATGGTGAAATACCAATGGACACAATTTTTAAAGGAATATACACAATAAATGAAATTGAAAATTTAATGAATTGTTACGATTTTCCTAAAATAACTATTGAATTAATTGATGGTTTTATAAATATTTCAGCCTCAATCGGTCTATGTTTTGATGAATATTTATCAAAATCTTTAGGTATTGATTATATTGGAGATTTTATAACAAATGCAATCCCTATAAATAAAAGATGGCCTGCTTCATTCGAAGTAGCACCAGATATTTTTTATAAAATAATAGGTACAAAGAAAGTAATGATTTATACACAAGGTTTTATAAAAAATATTAAAGGTATTATTTCTACTAAAAATAGTAAAACTGAATTAAAAGGAAATTATTCAATTGAGAATTCAAATATCTTATTCAATTCGATTATGAAGTTGGAAAATAATGATAACTATATTAAAATAACAACAAAAGATTATTTTTCATTTGATAAAGATTTAAATTTAAGTTTAGGAGGGATTGATACAATATATACACATTATGGAGAAAATGCATCATTAAATAATAACAACAAAATATTAGAAGTACATTGTAATATAATTGAAGAATCTATTACACATGATATTGATGAGCTATCTCATTATGATGAAGTTTTATTTTTATTTCAATATAATTCTAATAGTGTTTTGATTAAACCTCATAAAATGATATATAGACCAGTGAGTAAAAATCGGTTTCAAAAAATAGAAATTTATATTTTAGATTTGAAAGGTAATATTGTTAATTTTGATGAAGAATTTATTGGTGTTCTTGATCTAATAAAAAAAAAATAAATATGAAAAGTTTTTTTCAAGATAAAATATCTTGAAAAAATAAAGTATGGAACGATCTTTTTTATAAAACTTCCTCAACTATTCCTCTTTCAATATCAAATGTATACACTGCACTAGAAATTAAACAAACATAACAAATTGTGTTCTCAGGTAAATTTTTACTGAAATCTACGTTTAAAATTAGTGTACAGTTGGTGACCGCAATTTGACTTTGGTGTCTACTCATGTTAACAACAAAAAATGGTCTCTTTTTAAACATTTGTTTATCTAAATACATTAATGGATTTTCTTCATGTGATTTATAATAGGTTTTTTTATAACTCATATGATCTTCATATGCTTGACAAATTTTCAAATCATTAAAATCAAGATTTTGCAATTCATTAGGATATTTTTTTCCATTAACTTTAAAAGAATAATTTACAACATTACAATCATCAAAAAAAGCAGCATTACTATCTTGATTGTCTAGTTTATTTTTTTGAAAATAAACAACACCAAAAAATGGATGTTTATTATTTCGATAATTAGATGATAAATCGTATCTTATATTTTTTCCAGTAAGATTTCTGATTTCAATACATTGCCATTTTTTAAAATCTAAAATAAACGGTTTCTTAATTAATTCATCAACTATTTGAATTTTTGTTATTTCATCATATTCTATATTTTGCATTTGAACTTTTAATTCTAAAATATTAACTTTACCACGTTTTGCTTTAACATTTTTTGACTCTGCTGTAGCTTCAGTGTTTGTTTCTAGAATCAATGCATCATCATCAGTATTTCTTGTAAAAATTATTTCAAATCTAGCATTGTAAATTTGTTTTATATCTTTCATTGACCCTAAACCTAAGTGTGATAAAGGAATGATGAGCTCAACACTTCCTCCTCCTTCAGATGTAGATTGAAATCCTGAATTTTGTGTAGGACCATTTCCATCAACAGCATAACTCATATAACCTTTTACTGTACTTAGTCTTCCAGTATTCTCACTTTCATCTATAATTTTATTATTTAATTTAATTGTAATTTTTTGAAACAAAAATGCTCCACCATTATCAGATAACATAACATTAGATTTTGCTGGATATTTAGTACCATCTTCTTGTACATATTCAAGTAATAAATAAAGTTTTGAATTTTTAACATTCAGAAATTTATCTTTACCATCTACTATAACTATTGTATTTCGGTTTGGTTTATTTAATTCTGTTGTGATTTGAGGTATATAACTTTCATATTGGCTATTTATTATATAATTATCATATTTATTTAAAATATTTTCCATTTTCTTATTTATATTACCAAATATATATTTTTTTTTAAATAAATGGATAAAGTAAAAGTAAAATTTTTTATTGAAGATGAAAATAAAAAAAAATCTTTATTTGAATTACCTTCACGTGTTTTAATTATAGGACCATCTGGTTGTGGTAAAACAACCTTGTTGTATAATCTGATTATAAATTATTGGATTCCTTATTTAAATCTATATATTTTTACAAAAAATATTGAGCAACCAGTCTATAAAAAAATAAAAAAAATATTTGATGATATACCTTCTATAAACACACATTTTTCTAATGATGAAATAATATCTGTAGATGATTGTGAACCAAATAGTTTAGTGATTTTTGATGATTTTCTAAAAGAAAAACAAGACATGATAATTGAATATTTTATAAGATCAAGATCAAAGAATATTAGTGTTATTTATTTAACACAAAGTTATACTTCAGTAGATATAAAAACAATAAGAAATAATTTGAATGTTTTAATTGTTTTTAATCAATCAAATTATTATATTGAAAAAATATGGTCCGATTTGATTAGTGAAGATGTACCTTTAGAAAAATTTAAAGAAATTAATAGAACTTATTGTAAAAAATATGATAAAAAAAGTAAAATAAAAACATATGGTTTCATAACAATAGACTTGATAAAAAATTTAATCTATGACAATAAAGGTAATAAGATTTTATATATCGATGAATGATTATGTTTTAATTTAATTTTGTATAATAAATGGATATCAAACAAATTCAAAAAGAATTAAAAAAAAAAATTAAAAAAAATGTTACATTTGAAGATCAAACACAAAACAATTCCAAGGTAGGAAATAATTTAAAAAACACATCAGATGTAAAGATTCAGACAATAATTAATAAGAAAAAAAAATTACAAAATAGGTTTAAAGATGTATTATTAAAACCTAATGAAAAAGAGACTGTTATTATAAAAAAAGATGATGAAGGTGAAGATGAAGATAATATTAAAAAAGAAAAAAAACAATTAAAATCTACAGATGTAAATAAAATAATTAATCTTAAAAAAGATTTACAGGGTAGATTTAGAAATACAGTTGTAAAACAAAAACATGTAATTGAAGAACAACAAAAAAAGTTTGGACCAATAATAAACGCATTAACAAATGTTAATACAACAATGAATGCAGTTAAAGATGTTGCTATTAAAACTGAAGGAGACATTCAAAAATTAAATAAACCCTATTATTATCAACCTAGAAATCCAGAATTAAAAAGATTAACAAGTTCAGAAGAGACTTTTGGAACTCCAAAATATTCTAGTCAAAAATCAACAAGTAATTCTCCATTACCTAAAAATGTTATAAACTTAGGTGCTATTTCGACAAGATATTTACCAACTGTAAAAGATACTAATTCTTTTGGAATATATTATAATAAAGAAGATGATATTCATATGATTGGAAAAGATAAAATAAATTTTGAAAATGATAATATAATTTTAAATGGAAAAACATATACAGGAACTCTAGGTTTGTGGAGATTATTAACTCATGTAGATACTACCAATCCGAAATTTTATACAGATGATGATTTTAATATTTATAAAAATATATTAATTGAAACTAATTCTATATATCAAAACAATGATCCTTCAACGAAAAGAGCTAAATCAAGTCGTGGTGAAAAATATAATGATATGATTAAAAACATTTGGAGAGAAATGAATGGAATTAAAACGAATGAAAATGATGAAGAAACTACGGATAATAAAAAGAAAGAAACTACTGATAATAAAAAAAATAATAAAAAAATTAATAAAAAGAAAGAAAATAATGATGATAATGAAATTATGGAAAAGAAAGAAAATAATGAAATATTAGCTGAAGATAATCAAATAGGGGAGGGTTTAAAGAAATACACAGAAAATCATATTGAATATCGTTATATTAGTAATGTAAACCAAGTTATAGATAATTTACAGTTTATTTCTGCAGAGGAAAGAGCTGGAAATAATAATTTTAAAAACGAAAAACTTGGTATTCTTCATTTGTTTAAAATAATTATGGAAAACCATATTGATACTCCTGAAGGTATTGAATATTTACTAAAATATGTAACTTGTTTACCAAATGATGTGAAAAATATATCAAAAGAAAAAATAATTAAACGTATACATTATATATCAATTGAAGAAAGTACAGGAAATAATATTTACCATGATGAAAAACTTGATATTCTTAATATTTGTATTAGAGAAATGGAAAAATTAATTGATATACCTATTATTGGTGCAGATTATTTATCATCATATGTTTCATGTTTACCAAAGAAAATTATTACAGGTTCAGGAATTGTTAATTTTCTTTTGAATTGTTCAAGTTTACCTCAAATACATTGGCCTGGTTATAATTATTTAGGACCGGGAACAAAGTTAGAAAAAAATAAAAAACCTATAAACAAATTAGATGAAGCTGCGAGAGAACATGATTATTTTTATAAAGATAATAAAGATACTAAAACAAGACATATTGCTGATAAAATTTTAGAACAAAAAGCAATGGAAAGATTTTATGATCCTCATAGTCTATAGGTGAAAAAACTGCAGCCATTTTTACATCAAATGTAATGAATGTTAAAAGACGATTTGGAATGAATTTAATTTAATTTATTTTTTTTTGTATTATAAAATGAATCTAAATTTAAATAAAAAATAAATTTATTCTTGAGCCAGAACAAATAAGAAAATTAAAAAACGCTAAAAAAAATAATACCAGATCAAGATTAGAACTTAAACATGTTCAAATTAAAAAAGGTGGATTTTTACCAATAGCTATTGCTGTGATTGAAGGCGTAAGTGCTTTGGCTGCAGGTGCAAGTGCAGTTTATACAGCAATAACTAATGCTAAACATAAAAAAAAATTGGAAGAAGAAACAATTCGACATAATAAAGAGATGGAAAAAATTAGATCACAAGGTTCTGGTTTGAAAAAAAAAAAAAAATATTGAAAAAAAAATTAAAAAAATGAATAAATTTGAAATAAAAACATTTAGAAATAATATTGAAAAATTTGAAGGTATTTATACACGGTTTTGGATTAAAGAAAATAATATAAAAATTGACCCATTGAGTAATATAGATATAAATTACTTTGGAAATAAAATAAAAAATTATAGAGGGTGTTTTATGTTAAATGAATTACCTACAACACCATGGGAAAATGAATGTGGAGTATTTAATTTAAATGATTCTACTCAAAATGGTTCTCATTGGGTTGCATGGAAAAAAATAAACAATACATTTAAAATATATTTTGACCCATTTGGTCATATAGTTGGTGAGCCACCAAAAGAACTTTTAAAATATTTGGGTAAAGATAATCTTTTTTGTACTGTTTCCCAATTTCAATACTATAATGATCCACCTATATGTGGTCATTTATGTTTAGAATTTATTGAAAATTATAAAAAATTTATTTAAATATCATAATTTTTTTTAATAGAAATATTTCTATTAAAAAATAACGAGTTAACGAGTCGTTTTTTTATGTTAACGAGTCGGTTTTTTACGTTAACGAGTCGTTTTTTTATGTTAACGAGTCGTTTTTTTTACGTTAACGAGTCGTTGATGTACTCATATGTATGTTTTGATAAAAACTTAGTTTTATTAAAAACTTATATTATAATGAAATTAAACTTTCACTAAACAAACTACGTAAATTAATACAAGAGGAATTACATGATTCGAATAATAATAATTAAAGTGTAATGACCTAGTTTTAATAATAATATGTAACTCGACTGATTATTTTTTAACATCCTATTGTGGAATGTTATCTGCTGACTACTATACAATGTGAAGTATACAGTGTGATGTATACAGTGTGAAGTATACAGCGTGGTATAATTATACTAGTTTAATTTTATTTAAATAGTGTTACATAGTATACATTACATGCCTAAGCATTGTGGCGCGGTGGGTTAAGGCGTGTGTTTTGAGACTGAACATATTAGGTTCGAATCTGACTGCAGCAGATTTGTTCCTACTGTGTTTGTTCTCGTAGTAGGATTTGAAATTAGGTGGGGGGCATTATAAAGCCGGCAATTGTAGCGCTTCGGGCGATTGGTGATTTACATGCGAATGTAGGTTGTCACGTGGTGCGGCCTACGTTGTCACCTTGATTTGTATCTACCTCAGTCTTGTTCCAAGGCTATATAATGTCCACCTCTGACTTTAAATTCTACAAATAAATACATGTCTAACCCACCACGTCACAGTGCTTAGGTAAAAAAAAAAATATCTCTGTTGTACAGACAACCAGTTAAAAAAAATAAAAAATAAAAAAATAAAAAAAGTGAGAGGTGGCCACCATTCTGGATGTCTGTACAACACAGATATTTTGCAAATTTTTTGCATTTTTTTTATTAATAATGAGTTCGTATAATTATACAGAGTTAAATATTACAAATCCTATATTTCATTTAATATTTTATAAAATCAAAGCGGATCAACACAGATATGTTTTATATGCTTATCTACACTACATATTAAAAGTTTACCCCCCGCTTCATATTTTTCATTTAAGTATAACTCCGTTGCTATTTATGTTGGAATGTTTATTTTTACATCAAACATTTTTGTTTTTAATTCTTTATAAGTCCCCCTCATAGTATCATAGTGTAAAATCGTTTTCAAAGATTTTTAGATTTTAATTAATTAATTTCATAAGTTTTACGATAAATATTCTTGAAGGATTAATATAAGTGAATAAACTCCTGATCCACTTATATGAATATCCACTTATATTGGAATTTAATAACACGTGCCCCATTTGGGCACGTGTTAAATATTGAACATTTTTTTAATAGAACAATTCTATTAAAAATTTAATTAATTATATTATTATATTCTAAGCATTTTGTGATCGGAATCTGTACCTCCCATGCTAAGACAACATATTTTAATATTTCCGAAATGTTGAACAACACAAATATCATGGAGATATTTGAAAAAATAAGTACCGGTTGTATTTATTAAATCATTAGCTATTTTACAAATTTCAAGCCATGTTGGCGATTCTAGTATTTTAGAAGCATAAGGTTTTCCATTTCCAGAAATATTGTGTCCATGATCGACAATTAAAATATTTCCTTTAATTAGAATTTTATTTAGATTATATTTCATAATTTTAATATTTTTATTATTATTAGTATTATAGTATTCGTATTTACAAAACTTAACAAAGATTTCATTATTTAATATTGAGTTCTCTATTTCGTTTTGCATTTCTTTTTCTTGTAATTTATTAAAATCTTTGATAGTTGTTTCCATTATTTTATTATTTATTATATTTTTAATTTTTAAATTAATTTTTTCAATTTCTTTTTTATACATTTTTGCATTTAGATTTTTATTTTAAATAGAACAATTCTATTAAAAAATATTTTAATTATTATTGCATTTAGATTTTCTTAAAAAATATTTTAAGAAATATTTCATTTGGAATTTAATTAATTAATTTCATAAGTTTTGCGAAAAATATTTTAATTATTATTGCATTTAGATTTTCTGATCTTTTTGCACATTGTTTTCTTTGTGATCTTTTATTGATATAATATGAAGTGAGCCAGAACATACATATATATACTACTTATATACATTTAATTAACGTGTAAATTATTAATTTAATTTTAAGAATAAAACTAAATAGGAAGCGTAATACAAGCAATGTAGAATTAAACATTTTTTCTAAATATTCTTTAAGCAGAAAAAAATAATAATAAAAATTATAGATACATTTTAATTTAAGGGACAGACAAAGGAAATTCATTTTGGAACTTGAAATCGCACTCCAACAAGAATTACATGAAACTTATACAATAGGGCCGGAAAACACACCGAGGTGTTTTATAGATCATATCAATACTTCAAATAATAACGTTGAAGAATCTTTCACAACTCTCGAAATAACTAAAATAATAGAAATTATTACTAAAATCATGTACGATTTGTCACCAAATTCAGTGACGTCAGTAGATACATTATTAAGCGATTAACAAATTATATGAAACTTTTATACGATCCAAGGGATATACTAGATTATGATAGGTGGTTTAAAAAAATATATATATATAAGAGAATAATAAATAAGGTAGTTAGTTTAATATAAATATAATTTAATACTTTTAGATTGGAGATGATGATTGGTTGTCTAGTCAAATCTGACGAAATAAATACATCAGAACACTTTAAATATACGCCTTATGGAAATGGCAAGGGATTATATTACGAAAATTTAGGACCTACTAGGATTATAGGGGCTGAATATAAACTTGTAACATATTTTTCGTTAAAGGAGTACAATACAAAATATAATTTATTGGGGGAAAAAATGAAAAATATCACAAAAATATGTACCGATCAAAAACATATCGATTTATGCGGGAAATACCAGATAGTGATAACGGATTAGCGAAATAAGTAAACAAAAAGAACGTATGTATTTGTCATTAGGAAGTGGTATGGATCAATTCGATAATAAGCAACGGAAAAGAAGGGGGTTAGTAAACATAATAGGTAACGCTATGTACACGTTATTTGGCGTATGCGATGATAAATGCACTAAAAAAACACGGGAAGCTATAAAGCAAACAGAATCAGGGGCTAATATACTACACATAATGAAGGCTCAAACAACAGTAGTAAAATCAATAGTAAAAAATATAGGAAATACGTTAGATCAAGCCCGGATTAAGGGGGGGGCCAGGAGGGGCCATGGCCCTGGGCCCACGGATATTAAACAAAAGTGGGCCCTTGGCGAATAGTACTTTTTTTATTAAATCAGAAATATTTGGATATAGTAATAATAGTATATTTCGTAAATCAAAACTCAAAAGAAACATGTAAAATATAATATATTAAATGCGATAAAATACAAAGATTTGCAATGATAATAAATAATAATATAAACTTATATCATTATTATTATTATACATTAACGTTTCCTATAAGCTATACGCCTATACATAGAGTACTCTGTGGTGGGCTAAATACTATATTGATAATGGATATGGAATATGGATATCACCTATGTTATTATTATGCTATCGACTATCGTCTATTTTTAGCAGGATGATAATGATAATGCAATGGAATTATAGGAATCACGAGTACAGTCTGTACTACAGTGAATACCGTCGATTACGATTTACGACGGTTGAAACATCATTACTAATAATAGATTTAGTTATCAAACTGTTTTTGATGATAAAACATATTCCTCAATAATTATTATTTATTAACCAGACGAATTCTATTTATGTTATTTTTCTACGATAACAATACTGAAACAAGTCTTGTCTCTTGTATAGTCTTCAGTCGAAGTCATAATAACGTTTAACGTTTAACAGTGGTTAGTGTTAGTGTTTTGTTTTACAAATACAACTTATAACTTATATTATTGAAATTTGAAGTAAAAGTCGAATATGAGTGGCTGTAAAAAATATTTAAGCGGTGCTCAGAAGAGAAAAAAGAAGAAAGAAGATCTTTTAATGACATCTGCTGTTAAGTGCAATAAAATAACTGGATTTTTTTCTTTAACTAATGAAAGTGACGATAAACTAGTTTCAAATGTTATAGAAATAGATCATAGTATCTCAAAGGAAAATATAAACAATGAAACTAATATCAATTGTAAGTACCTTTGAATTTTAACTAGAATAATGAACGCATTCAAACAATAATATTTATAATTTATCATATTATATAACCCATGTTATGTTCATTGTTCAAACACTTAAGTTAAAAAATAAATGTATTTAAATAATTAAATATAATATATCAATATAATAAACATTTTCAATAATTATGTTAGGTATTGTGGATGGTACTGTGGATGGTATTGTGGATGGTATACTTGATGACACTATTGATATAAATAATCATTATAATATACCAGAAGAAGTTAATGCTATTAGTATTGCATGTATGTCATGTAAGTATATAAAATAATATATTAATAAGTAATTAGTATAATACAGTTTAAAATAGGTAAAGTATTTAAATAAAAGTATTTGATTCTTAAATACAAACACATCCAAGACCGTATTTAAAATACTTTCCAAATACTTTATTCGAGAAGTATTTAAAAAGTATTCTAAATACAATAAAAATATTTAAATACATTTACTCAAATACTTAACAAGACTGGACTATAATATAAATAATATAATACATTTTAAATTTAAATATTAATTTTTTTTAGATGATAATGCCAAAAATGTTTCCAGTAATTTAAAAGATAAAATTAATTTGCATGTTGACTTAAAAGAAACTGTTCAGACTGATCACTTAAACAATACTCATTGTAAGTACCTATCAAATATAAATTAATTATAGGTATCTATAGTTTAAATTTTAAATTATTTATTTGTAGGTTTATCACCGGCCAAACAAAATCAAAGTAATAATGGTCTTGAAAATACTAATTCTACTTGTAAGTATAAAAATTAATTTTTTTCACAATATTTGGTGGTTAATGTTTTATTTTCAATATTTGTTATTATTAAAGCTGTTAAGGATACTACGAATATTGGTACAATACATCATGCAGATATTGATGATAACAGCTTTGATGAATTAACCGTTAAAGATCCATATTTTTGGCCAAGTAAAATAAATGATGATTTTGTGGATTATTGTATTAAAAAAGGGCCATCATTTTTTCAAAATAAACAAAAATCGTATACTCAATCTGCACGCATTAGTGGTAAATATAGTACTTAATCATTATTTATTTTTATTGTTATTACTTGTTAAATTTTTTTAATAATTTTCAATAAAGAATTTTTTTTAATAAAACATTCTTATTATAATTTATTTATGTTTATATATCATTGATGTTTAATAATTAAGTTAATTTATTTGATTTTTAGATCATAAAAGACATTTAACGCCTGCAATGTTTGAAAGAACTTTACCTAATGGACAAATATGTGATCGGCTGTGGCTTTTGTATTCTCCAAGTCAGGGTTCAGTATTTTGTTTTATGTGTAAGCTTTTTTCAAAGAATCGTGAAAACTCTTTTGTAAAAAATGGGTTTGATCAATGGAAAAAATTTGAAAAAATATCATACCATGAAAACAGCATGTATCACAGAGAAGCAAATACTACATGGCTACTTCGAGAAAACTCATTAAATTCCGTAAATCAACAAATCTGTAAGCAAATATCTACTGAAACTCAATATTGGATTGATGTTTTAAAACGCGTTGTAGCAGTTATTAAATATTTATCTTCACGTGGTTTACCATTTAGAGGAGACAATGAAGTATTTGGAGTAAAAAATAATGGAAATTACTTAGGACTTCTTGAACTAATTTCTGAGTTTGATCCATTTTTGAAAACCCATATTGAATTGCACGGTAATAAAGGGAGAGGTCATCCATCATACCTATCTACAACAATTTTGAACGAATTAATAACTCTGATAAAGAGACGTGTTATTAATTATATTGAAAATGAAATCAGAGAAAGTAAATATTTTTCATTAATTTTGGACTCAACTCCGGATTTATCTAAGGTAGATCAAATGGCAATAGTATTAAGATATTGTACATCACATAATGTACAAGAGAGATTATTAGAGCTTAAACCTATTGATAGTCACAAAGGTGAGTCAATCTTTAAATTGTTAGAAGATTTTCTTAAAAATTCTAAACTTGATATTTTAAATTGTCGCGGTCAGTCATATGATAATGCTCCTAATATGAGTGGAACTTATGAAGGACTACAAGCATATGTAAAAAAAAAAGTGTGATTTAGCTATTTATGTACCTTGCACTGCTCATTCACTTAACCTAGTCGGAGTTCACAGTGTGAATTGTTGCTTAGAAGCAGTAAATTTTTTTGGGTTTCTTCAGTCACTGTATAATTTTTTCAGTAGTGCTACTCACAGATGGAATATATTAACTACATCTATAGAAAAAAGTGATAGTAATCGATTACTAGTATTAAAATCTTTAAGTGATACTAGATGGTCATGTCATACAGAGTCTTGTAAAGCATTAATAAATAATTACACTAAAATTATTGAAGTATTAGAAACTATAATAAGTCCTAATAGTAAAGAAAATGAAGATACTAAAAGAAATGCTAGACCATTATTAAAAAAAATTTTAAAAAAAGAAACTGGATACATGGCACTTTTATGGAATGACATTTTAGAAAGATCCAACAAGACCTCAATACAGTTGCAAACAATAAATTGTGATCCTTTAAAAGCTCTTAATTTACTTATATCATTAAAGCATTATGTATCAAATTTGAGGAAGTGCAGTACATTATATGAAAATAAAATAAATCAACTTAGTCCTAAAATAAAAGAGAAATACTCCGATGAACAAGAGAGAATAAAAAAAAAGAAATTTCCAAATGACTCTGGTTGTAATCAGGTATCTTTAAGTGGTCATGACAAGTTTAGAGTAGAGACTTATTATGTTATTATAGATAGTTTTTGTTCACAATTAGAAAAACGAATTGAAGCTTATAGTTTTCTAAAAAACAATTTTTTGTTCATCACAAAATTACATGTTGTTTTACCACAAGATACTGATGAAGAAGAAGAAGTTAATAAAAGTCTTGAAAATTTTATTTTATTGTATAAAAAAGATGTTGATAATACTATACAAAATGAAATTATACAATTCAAAAAATATTGGTCTATCAGTAAACCTTCATATGATGACACACAAGATTATCTGCTAGATATTTGGAAGCATTTCAATGAAAAAAATCTATTACTTTCTTTTCCTAATTTGTATACTGCAATTAAAATATATCTAACCATACCTATTGCAAATTGTTCGGCTGAAAGAGCATTCTCCAAATTAGCTCGAATAAAAAACAAGTATAGAACAAGCTCTTCTCAAGAAAATTTAAATAGTTTTATGGTTTTGTGTTCAGAGAGTGATGTTTTGGAGGTAATTAATACCGATGATATAATTAAAGAGTTTGCTGCCCAAAAATCTAGAAAAAAATATTTTTAATAAAATTTTTATTTTTGTATTTAAAAAAAAATAAGAAATAAATTGATGAATATATTTTTTTTTCTGAAATATTTTTATTTGTGGGTCACCAAAATTTTGATTATGGATATGGGCCCCTAAAATTGTTTGGCCCCAGGCCCAAAATTATCTTAATCCGGGCTTGCGTTAGATCAAACCGAACAATTATATAGAAACATTTCGACTAAGGAACAAAAATTATACGTAAGAATGTTACAAATACAAACTGGAACTGACGATGTTTTAGACTTATTAATTGCAGGAGAAGTACATAATTTATACACAATAATCACAAATCAATACGCCTACGAAACTCAGACGTTAGGACAAATAGTAACAGCCGCTAGAGAAGGAATAATACACCCAAGTCTTCTGACACCGCAAGAATTGGCATCAACTTTAAAATCAATAGAACTAACAATTAAGAAACAATATAGCATTCCTATGGGAACAAAAGCTTCAGAATTAAATGAATTTCAAAAAATTACTAAAATGAGTATTTACTATGAAAACGATAATTTAGTACCTATTCATTACAAAAATACCGTTAGTTATTGACATTGAACTTACATTTTACCATTTAATACCTATACCAATAATCAATGTTCAAAATAATACTGAAAGGTTAGGTTAGGTCTTCCAACAGTTACTTATAACAATATTGCAATAACTAAAGATAGAAAACGATTTACTACATATACAGAAAAACAGTTGGACGACTGTACAGAGACTACAATATATAGAATATGTAGAACACCACAACCAATTCAAGAAAACAGCGAACGCCAACCATGCGAATTACAATTATTCAAAGGTCCTGATACTATTCCTAACCAACGAAACTGTGCAATCGAAAAGTTTAATCTACAAAGAAACATATACCATAAATTACGAAACAAAAACACCTGGTTACATGTGGGAAGTGAAGCACTGACCATAAGTTGTACAGATTTAGTCGAGCTATTTACGCTAGATACAAAAAAATTGGAGAAATAACTATCGTGAACAATAATTGTCGAGTATTTACACAAGATGCAGTACTAACCGCCACAGGAGAGATTACCAACACGAATTATAAGGATTTCATACCTACAACTAACATAAAAAACATTTTAGAGAAGATACCCGACCACATACATAGATTCGAAGTAAATAAAGAATGGGGAGACAATCCAAAATTTACAATTAACAGATCTACACGGCGTATCCAAGTCCTTGGATGAAGTACAACAAATGATAGACCAAGAAGTTTTAAGAGAACAAAGCCAAAAACACCAGTTTATACACAGTAACTTACTATATGTAACAATAGTATTAGCAGCACTATCTCTCGTACTCATAATAGCAATATATATATATTAATTAAATGCAAATATATTAGTGATGAACAAGTAATAGATATACCCAGAAGGATAGTTATATATAGACCATCAAACAGAAGTGACTACATAAGGGGGTTTGCAGAGACACCATTCACTCCACCGCCGTCACCAAGATAATAGTAGAAAAAAAAAATGATAGAAAAAAAATATATAAATAAAAAAAAATTATATATATATAATAATAAATAATAAGCTAATTAATTAATATTAATAATAATTATAAATGCAATCAAATAATATAAATTATGTTTCAGAAAATAAACAAGAGAACGTCAAAATAAAATATATGTTAACTATTAAATTAAAATTATAAACATGGGCGGAAATGCACAAATACCTTTAGATTATTCATTTACATTACATGTAATCGATTTTATTAAAGAATTAAAGGAAGTATTATTAACTAGTGCGCATATTCAATTAGTACGAAGAAACCTAGTATACGTAAGCTGTTTTGAACACCATGTACTAGAAGCAAACAATAGAATGCCCGTACCATTATCAGAAGAAGAATTAAATTTAGTGATGATTCCTTTGACCACTTATCTTCATCCATTCTGTAACCTTACACGTCCGAATAGATCAATTTGTTTAACTATAGGTGCAGTATTAAATCAATTAATTAATAGACGTATTTATACCACCGATTTCTTTTTATAAATAAATCCTTGTAAAAAAAAAATAAAAAAAAAATAATGATAAATAAATAAATAAGAATAAATCAAATAAAAATGAATAAATAATAATAATATTAAATAAATAATAATATAAATTATAAATACGTACAAATAGAAAAAAATAATACGTAAAAATAATATTTCATAAGTAATTTTAACAGAAATTAGAATAGTAGTAATATTAACGTAACTATCGTAATAAGTAATGACATTTTAACTATTTCAGAGTATAAGAAGAAACGAAATATAAATACACGTAAAAGTTTAATATATAAAAGATTTTAACAGAAACAAACATGAAAGAAAACATACCATTGTCGGCAGAACTACCATTGACATTACAAGCAATAGATTTTTTCAGAGAGCTGAAAAACGAATTATTAAACGGGCAGCACAACCAGTTCGTCCGGAGGGATATGATTTGTGTAGGATGTTTCAAGCGACATGTCATAGAGGCTAATAGGAAAATAACTATGCCGTTTACACAACGTGTTTTAAATCAAGCCATGGTACCGGTAACTGCATTTATACACGTAGTAATTAATAACCTTAGGGCGGATAGTTCAATCTGTGTAGAAGTCGGAATGCTTTTAGAGCAACTAATCTCACGACGTATATTATCCACGGACCATATATTCGAAGAGTAAAACATAATAACAACAACACAGGAAAATTAAATATAGTAGTAATATAGTAGTCGCTGTCATTGCAACGAATACGTCGAGGCGGGCGGAGAGCTCTTCGGTAACAGACAAATCTTTCTCTGTGGCCGTCGGACATACAGCGCGACTCAGCGCGTCAACATGGGCCATACGCTCGCCCGGCCGGAACTTGATGTCGAACTCGAACTCTTGGAGAACCTCGAACCAGCGCGCGATTTGCAGTTTGACGGTTTTGTGAATGTTCAAATAAATAAGCGACTGGCAATCGGTAACCACGGTAAAACGTATGCCGAGCAAGTATGGTCGGAGTCGGTTCAGTGTCCATATGACGGCGTACAACTCGAGACGGCTACTGTGGTATTTTGATTCGGCTGCGGTGGTTTTTTTACTCACTGCATAAACCATGTGCAGATTCGTGGTGGTAGGTCCCTGTAGCAACATACCCGACAAAGCTACGGAGCTCGCATCCGTGTGCACCTGGGTTACCTCTGCCTTAGGATTGAACATACGGACCACCGGGGCGTCGCACAATTGCCTCCGAAGCTCTTCGAACGCCTGCTGTTGCGGCTCTTCCCACACATACAGCATGTCTTTCCCCGTAAGGTGTGTTAATGGCGCCACCAATTTCGCGTAGTTCACTACGAATCTGCGGAAGTATCCGGTCAATCCAAGGAACCGGCGCACTTCGTGTGCGTCGCGCGGACGCGGGAAAGTCTTTATCACGTGGACTTTCGGTCCCGGTTGGATTAAACCTCTAGATAAAGTAAAACCAAGAAAATCCAACTTGTCTGCGCCGAACGTGCACTTCGCGGGTTTTAATGTAAGGCGGGCTTTCCTGAGCGCGTCAAACACGCGTTCAACCACTCGCAGCATATCCGTCCAATCGGTGGATGGTATGATTATATCGTCTGAGTAGACGTGGACCAGGCCGGCGTCCTTCAGGTCCTGGAAAACAATGTTCATGACCTTTTGGAACATACCCGGTGCGCCTCAGACCGAACGGCATGCGTTCGAATTTGGCGGTAGTTTCCTCGGTCACGAAAGCAGTCTTGAGCTTGACGCCGTCGCTTAACGGGATCTGCAGAAACCCATTTGAGAGGTCCAATGTGGAAAAAATTCGTCCCTCGGCTAAACGTGATAGCAAATCGTCTATATCTGGCATCGGGTAGGGCTGATCTTGAGTTTGGAGGTTGAGCCTGCGATAGTCGACGCATAAGCGTTTATCACCACCTCCCTTGTCCACTAGCAAGACTGGACTCGCGTACGGCGACGTCGAATCAGAGATAATCCCTGCGGTTCTCCATCCGTTTAATATGTCTGAAATCATCCGTCGATCAGTCGGTGAGGTACGGTACGGCACTTGTCGAACCGGGGCACTGCCGTCCACTTCCACAATGTCCATTTCGGCGAGAGGGGTGCAGCCAAGTTCAGTTAAAGATGTTGCGAAAACGTCACGGTATTTATTAATTAACCGTAATAATTCGTGACGTTCGGGCTCGGACACCTGGGCGTCAATGTTTATATCAGATAACGAAATCGGCAACGTTGGCGGTTGATCAGCACTAAACAGAGCGGTTCGTATTTCAGACGGCTCCGTTGCCGCGGTATCCGTAGTTGCTGACGGACTGATCGTATTCACTGTTTCGATTATGAACTGGTTACTCATTTTGTAGAACCCAATATGCGGCAAGTTCAACCATGAGCGTCCTACGATTACGTCTACTGGTATCGATTGGTCGCTCACCACGAGTACCGGGTGGTCGGCGCCCAGTGCACCGTCCACAGTAATATCGGCCGTGGCTCCGCCCAGCGTAGCCGCGCCGGGGTGATGTGTATCGCCAACGGTGTATAGCGGGCGCGATGTCTAACGTACGGTGACCGCGGACTGGTGAACTAGACTGTTACGTACTAGGACGTGAGACGAACCCGTGTCGATGAGACAGGTTGCCCGGACCTCGTTGAATAATATGTCCTTGATGAAACTGTTTTGTGGCTCTGTCCGTACCGGCCCAACCAGCATAGCTTGCGCCGGCCTCTCGGGGCATCGGCTTCACGTATGAGCAGTGGATTGACAGCCGGAGCACGGCTTTCGCAGCTTCGGGCAGTCCCGCGCGATATGCCCACTCGTGTTACAGTTGAAGCAACGGACAGTAGTCGACTCCCTGATCGACGTCGTTCTATTGGCGACGACGTTTGTGTTTTGCACTTCTGCAGTTGGTGCTGGTGCAGCAGTTTTCCGTTGTGTTTTCGGGAATGATTTCCAACCTTTATCTTCGGACGGTTTCGCGGTAGCACCCTGTGCCCTACGGAGTTCAAACAATCGTCCACCTTCTTGTAGGTCGGCCAGAAGCGCGGCGGTCGACGTGTGGTACCTGCCCATCGCAAACACCGCTAGTTCCTGCGAGTGAATACCCAGGACAATGTGATCGCGTATCTCGTAGAATGACAGATTGAAGGCTTGACAGAGCCGTAATTTGTCATAAAAATAGTCAGCGATGTGTTCCGTGTCGCCCTGTCGGCGCACGGTCATTGCTTCCCACCTATCGGACATCCTCAACTCCCTGACGAATGCGGTACGGAACTTCGCCATAAAGTCCACCCAATCGCGGAAGTTCTCGGTCAGGAACCAACTGCGGGCCGCGTTCGACATGTTGGACTTCGTATACTGCAGTCGATACGGCACCGGCCAATTATTTATACCCGCCATAGCATCGACGGTGTTTATCCAATCCTCAGCTTCACAGCAAGATTCATGACCGGTGAATACAGGCACGGTTTTATTCAGGTCCGGTAACAGCCGGTAGTTATTACACGGGAGCGGTACAGCGGCATCCGATGGGTTCGAGTCAACGTTCGGGTGTTTCTTCTCCAGGGCTTCTAGTCGTGCTTTCAACGACTCAGCCTGATTGAATAACTCGGTGTAAGACGGCGCTTGAAGGTTCTGACAATTCGTCAACGGGTTCCCGTTACTCATGTTAAAGCCGTTGTCGAACGGTGGCAACAGTCTATTTCAAAACAACAGCGTTATCTCGCAACGATGATAAGCTAATATCAACAATGCGCACTCGCACAATCGGGGTAGGAGCACAGAACAAACAGAAGGGAATCTTAAGGCTTATCGAAATACCGTCCGACATTTCTAGATTTTAAGCGTGCTGCCACGTACCGAGAAATTCTCATTTTGTAAGTTTTCTGTGGTTTGTGGCTACACTGTTAATCTGCAATTCATATTTTGTAATTTATGATTTTTGTTTGTATTAATTTTATTATTATTATTATTCTTATTACTATTATTTTTAGTTTAACTTTATTATTTTGTAATTTTTTACTAAAGTACTAATGTGCTTTCATAATTAATATTCCTCATTTGGTAACTATCAAAGTCTGAATTTTCCTATTAAATAAATTATAATGTTAACTTGTTATGCATGTTGATTGTTATATTTGTTTTATTATTTGTAATTATTGTTTACGATGATGTAATTTGTTTTTGAAACTTTACAAAAAAATAAAAATAAATTGAATTTATACTGTGTAATATTTAAAATTTTACAGCTCTTAGAGAGTAGTAAATGTGAATTTGAGGTATTCCTACTGACAATAGGTACAGGTTATGTCGGCGTCGTCGGTTATAAACTAGAAAAAGGTACAGGTTATGTAACAATGTCACATACTTCTACCAGTATATTTATTTAGAATAAATCTTCAATTTTTCTCAGCAATTGGGTGTACTCATTACACAAGTTCCAAAAAAAAAAATAAAATTAGTACTGCTTAGATTATTTAAAATTAGTGTACGTAATTTGTTTTGTAATCTTCTGTGTACCTATGCATTTTTGTTCATTCATCTACTAAATAATGATAAATAAAATATGTATAGTTTTTGTTTTTCTTAGATTCTGTACTTAGATAAATGGTAAAAATGCAATTTCTTAAAAAAAAATCGGTTTGATTGTTTGAATATAAAATATATTAGAAATTTGAACGAATAAACAGTGCTGTACGATATAAAGAAAAAAAGGGAAATTCCCGGTACGTGGCAGCACGTTTAAATTCTAGAAATGTCGGACGTGGTTTTATCATCTCCCATAAGAGCCTATGTTAAATGCAATATGATTCCCTTCTGTTTGTTCTGTGGTAGGAGCGGCAGACGGGCGCACTCGCACGATCGGGGTCGGTGCGGCAGACGGGCGCACTCGCACGATCGGCGTCGGAACGGCAGACGGGCGCACTCGCACGATCGGCGTCGAAGCGGCAGACGGGCGCACTCGCACGATCGGGGTAGAAGCGGCAGACGGGCGCACTCGCACGATCGGCGTCGGAGCGGCAGACGGGCGCACTCGCACGATCGGGGCGACGAGACGATGTACGAGATTATGTCACGAACGTTACGCGGCCGGGTTTTCCCGAAGTCGCACACGGTGATTATTACGCAACGAACTGAAACCTCTCGACAGACGTGACACGATTTCCGGATTTCGGTTGTTGACGCTGTAGTAAACCGACGACAGTTTACTATTATTTTTATTATTCAACTATTTGTCACTTCACTATAAATTAAACCTCGTACCACGCCTGGTTGTTGTTGCAAGTCTCCAGATTCTGAGAATCACAAATAATCCGGTACCTATCCAACTCAAGGATTTGGCAACAACATTCACACCTGCGTCGGTACTCGTTACTCCTTCGCCGGTGCTCTTCCGATCCACCTCATAAGTCGATACCGTGTACCTAATCGTTAAGGGAGACTTGGTATATATACGAGTCTCCATCCATAGCAGAATTAGAATTAGTCCCATAGTCCTACATGTAGTACTTACCTGGTCGTAGAGTCCGCGCACTCTACACCGCCGCCAGACTAAGTACATTCCCAGTAATCTTATGTAGATTTAACTAGTTCTCGGGCAGTAACTTAACGTGCTGTCCACAAATTTTTATAACATTTATTGTAACAAATTACTTTATCTTATTAAATAAACTATTATAACTAATTGTTGAAACCTGTGACTTGAACCTCTGTCAATACAAATCCTACCACATACTGCAACGTCGTCACAACTCAAAAATATAAGCGTTAGTGAGGGATCACTATACGTCTTTTGGTGTCAGGTGTGGGGTCACCTGAAGGAAGAATTCTAGTATCCAACCTGGAATCGAGTACATCAGCGGACCTCGAGTTCAACCACGTTGCTGACAATAGGAGGACCGAGCTAAGCCATCAACTACATTCAACATTTTCGACTGCAATCAACAGTTCAACTACATTCAACATTTGCAACTGCAATCAACAGTTCAACTACATTCAACATTTTTAACTGCAATCAACAGTTCAACTGCATTCAACATTTCACCTTCACTCAACTAGCCAAGCAGAGCATCAGCGACGAGTCAGCAGAACCGTCAGCACGCAACCATTTAGGACCGGACAAAAAAGCAATGAATTTCGCACTGTAAGTTGTTATTTAAGCAATTATATAGTATATGTCTGAGAGTCCAAATAGGTGTTGGTCAGTAGTTAGATATAACCCGCAAACTTTACACACGACAATTATGAGCGTAATATTAGGAATTGACTCCGCCTTGCGCGGCATACCTAACTTTAGCGGGGGCACTGAGGCAGATTTAGCCTCATACATAATCGAATGTGACTATGTAATGAACAATATTCACGAAAATCTTAAAACGGTAGTTCTTAAAAATATAGTAGCTAAATTAAAGGGGACCGCTTTCCAGTCTGCCCGATACCGAAATTTTGCAGACTGGGCCGAACTTAAAGCCCACCTTCGAGCTGTTTTTGGAACACCGCATTCCATTAGTTATTTACAATCGCAAATGAGCAATATTAAACAACGTTCCGACGAAGACATACGTAGCTTCGCCGGGCGTACGGAAAAATGTTTTCATGAATTAGTAGGAGCACTAACTGTAGGACTAGAGCCAGCATCAGCCACAGCAGTAGCTGCATCTTATAAAACGGGAGCGCTTACCGCATTTGTTAACGGGACGCGACCCGAAATCAGAGCATTATTAAAAGCACGCGACGTATCCTCTTTCGAAAAAGCCGTTTCTATAGCAACCGAAGAAGAACAGGATTTACAACACATTAATCGCCGTTTTAACACTAACAAAAATTACGGGAAAAATAACGCGAATAAAAAGAATATTAAATGCAATAAATGCAGTAAGATGGGCCACTATGCAAACGAGTGCCGTAGTAATACAGGTACTTCATACAGCACGAATTTTAGAAATCCCATTAACAGTCGCGACGATAAAACCAGTGTAGTAAAACACGAGTATCAAGGGCAGGTCAGGTTCTGCGCGTACTGTAAGAAAACAAATCATAATATAAAAGATTGTAGGAAACGTATTTACAATGAAAGTAAAAAAACCACTAGTAAGGAAACCGAAAGTCCTAGCACTAGCCGTACCGTAAACGAAATCAACCAAAATCATGTAAGAGTTGTAGCCAATTTCGAAGAAGAACATATAATGTGTGGATCAGATAATTTCCAACCTCATAATATTAAATTATTAGTCGACTCCGGCGCGGAGATGAATCTCATTAAAATAACCGCGCTAGAAGGACAAGTTGTCATAAACGAATCCGAGAAACGTACGATAAAAGGCATTAACGAAATTCCAATATTTACCGTAGGCACTATGGTAACCACTATGCAAATTAACAACGTCGATGTGCTCATCAAATTCGACGTCGTTTTTGGCGATTTTCCAATAAACGAGTCGGGCATCATCGGTCGTAACTTTTTAAAACAAAACAAGGTTATCATGGACTATAGCCAAAATCTATTAACAATACCAGAAGAAACTGGTTTTAAAGAAATTATATTACCGCCGCGTAGCAATTGCGTACTTCTCATAAAAAACGACGAAAACATAGGTCACGAGAATATAACTATAAAAAAACAAGACGTGAACGAAAACGTAATAATCGCGAACAGTATCAGTCCGGTTAACAAAAATAACATTATTAGTAATATAATAAATATTTCAGAAGAACCTTTCGTGATAGACGAGCTTACCACACAACATATCGAGTGGGAGCCATATAATGAAACCGTATTAACAGCATCTTTTATAGATGACAAACAAACCGATCGTATAACACAGATGAAACGCGAAATTAAAATCGACGATTTGAATAAAGAAGAACGGGAAAACATTTTAGAACTCTGTTGTAATTACGCGGACCTGTTTTATTTACCAGGTGACTATCTTAGCGCCACGGAAATCGTAACTCACACAATAAACACACCGCGTTGCACAAAACCAATTAAAATACGCCCGTATCGTTTACCTTGGGAATACCAAGAAGAAATCGAAAAACAAATTAAAGAAATGAAACATAACAATATTATACGTGATTCTAAATCACCTTTCAATTTTCCACTCGTGGTAGTGAAAAAGAAAAATTTAGATCCGACAGGGAAACCCAAACTACGAGTGTGCGTAGATTTCAGAAAACTTAACGAAGTAACCGAGAATGAAGCTTATGGCCTCCCAAACTTACTAGAGATATTAGAATCCCTAGGATCATCCAAATACTTCAGTACTTTGGATTTGGCGGCAGGTTATCATCAGCTGCATATAGACCCTGCCGATACACATAAAACAGCTTTTTCTACAAAATCCGGTCACTACGAATTTTTACGCATGCCTTTCAGACTGAGCTCAGCTCCAGCCACTTTTACGCGCGCAATGAAATCTGTACTCATGGGACTTGAAGAAATGTGCACTGCATACCTAGATGATATTGTAGTACACGGATCTAGTCTAATGGACCACCAGAAAAAATTAGAACAAGTATTCAATAGGCTGCGCGTACACAAACTTAAATTACAACCTAATAAATGTTCTTTCTTACGGAAAGAAGTATTGTATTTAGGGCACGTAATAAACGAAACCGGAGTTTCCCCGGACCCGAACAAATTGAAATGCATTCGGGAATATCCTAAACCGAAAAATGCAAAGGATATTAAGTCATTTTTAGGACTATTAAATTACTATAGACGTTTCGTCGATAATTTTGCAAAAATAGCAAAGCCATTAACTTATTTACTTAAAAAAGACGTACCATTCGTTTGGACCGATAATTGCGAACATAGTTTTGAAGAACTCAAAAAAGCTTTAATGAACCCACCGTTACTAGTCTATCCCGACTGGGAAGCGGGAAAATTCAATTTAATGACAGACGCAAGTCAGTATGCAATAGGAGCCGTTTTATCTCAGGGGGAAGTCCCTAAAGACCAACCTATCGCGTACTCCAGTAGAACATTAAATAAAGCAGAGTGTAACTATAGCGTTATTCAAAAGGAATTATTAGCCATCGCCTGGGCCGTGAAATATTTCAGACCATATTTATACGGTCGTCATTTCAACATTATGTAACGAACCCAATAATACACATAATATATTATTGTGATCGTTCCGCCTTCAGCTACATTTGGCAACATAAAAAACTAGATAAACAATGGCACATTAATCAAAGTCATATCTGCAAATAGAAAACCTATGGGAGGATACTGAGAGGGCAATGCGAATCTTGTTATCTCATTACTATAATCTCACCTTCAATTCTAAATATATGAATATAACAATTAAATATTTAATCTTAATTATCTCATTACAATAGGTACTACAATCTCACCTTAAATGCGTGAATATAATAATTAAATATTGTTATGGAATATGCATATATATATATATGTATGAAGTGCATAGTATCTGGAAAGTAACGGATGGCGTATGACATATATCGCAAACACTATAACAGGATACGATTGTCGGAATAACCAGACGTGGGAATGTATCAATGATTAATTGAACAACGTCCTGTGAAATCCGCAGATAAATCGATAGACTAGGGGGAAGTAGGAGAGCAAGAGGCCCTATAAAACCAGACCCGAACGGCCTGTAGATTAGACGTGTTTCACCATAGTACAGACGAGCACCTTCGCGAGAGACAACATAACAACTTGTCAAATTGGACTTAGAATATTTTATGCAGAAGAAATTTAATAAACAACTTAACTTTTCAACAAGTCTAATTATTTTGTCAAACCTACCTGAGAAATCCTTTACCAAGGGTCTTGCTACCTGCAACTTATGAACTAAGCAGTTAGCTCAATTGCTAGATCATAACACTGGCGCAGTCGAGTACGGAACTTCCAAGGAATTGAGGCGAGTCGAGCAGTCAAAGCAGCGGAAATCAGTGGAGGAAGTGCAGGAGTGACGCAGAGCTCGATTCAAATCAACTACACGGAGGCAACTTTCAAAGTCACAGTCGAGGACCAATCACCCTTGACGACTCCGGGAAGTGAAGAACAGAATTAAAGACAGGAAAGCAGACTAGAAAAAAAAAAACAATGAACAGAGCAGTAGGTGCAGGGATTATGTGAGTTAAATAATTAAGTTGTAATTACATATAGAATTGTAGCTTGGGTACACGTCTCACGTTGGTTTTTTTTAAGGAAGCCAGCGGTAAAAAAATTTTTTAGTTTTGATTTTGGTGAAGGTGCATATAATAAGTTGTTGTATTATATAGTAAAGAAAGAAAAATATAAGTTGTTGAAAAAGAAATATATATAGAATTGTGGTAAAATAGACAGCAGTAGACTGATCTGTGTAGAAATAAATAGTTAAATTAAAAAGGAATCAACAAATGAAATAGTAAGGGAATACTATAGTTAATTGAAAAAGTAATAGAAAAAATATAGAATTTTATAGAGAAAATATTGGGAAAATATACATATGAATGCACGCGTAGCAGTTGAATAAATGTAATAAGTTGATAAATAAATTTTATTAGAGAAAAGGAAAAAAGTGATTATTGAAATACAAATTTGAAGTGAATTAATTGTTAGTCAATTGTTGAATAATTGATGATTTTTGTTGGAAATATAGGTACCTATTGAATAATTAAATGATCAAATGTTTTGTGAATAATATAGAGAATATTGAAGTTGAAATATTGAGATAAAGTATATAAAGAGATTTTGTTTTGAAGTATAAAGAAGATTTACATGTGAATAATATAGAGAATATTGAAGTTGAAATATTGAGATAAAGTATATAAAGAGATTTTGTTTTGAAGTATAAAGAAGATTTACATGTGAATAATATAGAGAATATTGAAGTTGAAATATTGAGATAAAGTATATAAAGAGATTTTGTTTTGAAGTATAAAGAAGATTTACATGGGAATAATATAGAAGAATATTGAAGTTGAAATATTGAGATAAAGTATATAAAGAGTTTTTGTATTTGAAGTATAAAGAAGATTTTTTTTTGTGAATAAACTGAAATAAAGTTAAAATTGTGTCTTAAAGGCAGTATATGACCTTATATATAGGTGTATGGAATTGAAGTATTTAATGTTGAAAAATTGTAGACAAAGAAAATTAGATTGAAAGAAATAAATTGGGAAAAATATTACAAGTGGAAGTAATAGGAAGGCTAGCATAGAATAAGTATAGTAATAAAATATAGCAGTAATATTTCGATAAATAGATAATTAAAATTGTAATAAGTAATAGAATAATTAGATTTTAATTGTAAGGATTAATAAGAAATTGGATATTAAAATATTTATTAAGTTGGAGTAGCTACCCAATGTTAATGATATTCTAATACCCAAAACTTGTTATATATCGTAGGGAGAGCGATAGAAATTACGCAACGACAGAGTTACGTAAAAATACGGGCATTTTCTGTGTGAGAGTGTGTGTATACACTACACAATACGACGCGGCGTACGTGAATAAATCGTACGCATATGATATATAGAATATATGAGGAGAATACATGTCGAGTTAAATAAATTAAATATTCTTAAATGATATTAGAAATTATTGAATATATATATGAATAAAGAATCGGGTAATTCAGATATTGAAAGTAGTTCTTCGGATGAATCGATAGAACTAGTTAAAAATAAAAGATTAGGAAAAGAAGTAGTGAGGAAAAATAAGACAATAAAAGAGGAATTTTTAATAGATACTACAGAGATAATAGAAGGTATAGACAACGTTACTGGAAAAAATTATTTTAGGACTTTAAGTCAAACGGAGGAATTAGGTAAAGTACTTACCCCACAGAAAAGTGTAAAACAAAAATTATCGGGTAGATCAGGCTCTAGATCTGATCCAGGTGTAAAACACGTTCAATTAGAACAAATAACTAGGAAAAAAGTAGCAAACATAAAATATAAGATGGATTTAGACAAAGCAGTTTCTATGATTCCAATTTGCACGGGTAAAAAAGACGTAGCAGAATTTATAAATACATGTGAGATAGCACTCAACGATATTACGGAGATAGACAAACAACTATTGTTAAAAATTATAACTTCTAAATTAGCGGGAAATGCTTTGGAAGTAACTAAATATCGCACGTTAGATTCTTGGGAAGCAATAAAATCAATTTTACAAGGGGCATTCGAGCATAAAATTTCGGAAAGGGCTTTATCAATAGGTTTAAATACGGCACGTATGGCAGAAGGGGAAAGCGTAGCGAAATTTGCGAATAGAATCGAAGAATTATATTACAAATTATGTGCAGCTAGTACCATAGGGTTGAACAAAGCTGAGGAAACTGTAGTGAAAAACCAAACAAAGAAACAGGCTATGATTATATTTATGACGGGGTTACCAAATCACTTATATATAGTACTGAAAGCAAGAAGTCCTAAGTCCTTAGAGGAATGTATACAAATAGCTCTTGACGAAGAAATCGAATATAATTCTAGAATGAGTATAGAAAAATTGCAGAATAATGCGGAAAGTCAAAGTTTTAGTAAAAACGAAAATCAGGGTGTAAATGGGGATAATACAAAGCAACAGAATAATAATGGTAAAAATAATACACTTTACCGTAGTAATAACGGGCACATGAATCAAAACGGCAGAAATAATAATTTTAATAATCAAAATGGGTATAATTACGGATATAATAAATTTAATAAAAATATTAATCGTGGAGGATACAGTAACTTTAATAATAATAATCGTAACGGATACAGTAATTTTGATAATAATAATCGTAACGGATACAGTAATCGTACAGGATACAGTAATTCTAATAATCGCGGCGGATATAGTAACAATTATAGACAAAATTATAACGAAAATAAAAATCAGCGAAATAATTTTGGTAATAATCAGAATAGAAGTAACACTGGTTGTTACACGTGTGGGAAAACAAATCATATCGCAAGAGAATGCTGGCAAACGAACGGTCGATCAAGCGGAAACGACCGAGCAAATACACATAACAACAATCGTGATAATAGTACGCGTAATTCTGGAAGTGGTAATAGTAATAGGAACAATACGGGTGTTCAGAATTTGCATTGTAGTTATTGTAACAAAATAGGGCATGAAATTTCGAACTGTTTTACAAAACAGAAAAACGAGAAAAATAATTCAAAAAATTCCAAAGGGTAAGTTCCAGTGGGCGTCAGGCTTGTCCAAGAGATAATGCAATCGCCACAAAACGATGTTTTCACATCACAACTAAATTAATAGAAAATCACATTACTTTAAAATCACCTAGTTTTAATAAGGAACAAATTAAATTATTAGTAGACACGGGGGCGGAATTAAATATCATTAAAATTAATGCACTAAAGGGGGATACAAAAATTAACGAAAATGACAAGATTTATTTAAAAGGTATTAATGAAAAAATAGTCTCAACAATAGGTAAAGCAAAAATATATTTAATAATAAATAAAACAGCATTCGAAACAGAATTTTATGTAGTAAACAAAACGTTTCCAATAGAAGGAGAAGGCATATTGGGACACAAGTTTTTGATGGATAATCACGCAGTTATAGATATAGCTAACAATACGATAACAATAAATGAAAATAAAGTAGAAAACGAAAACAGTGTATGCTTTATTTTAAAACCACGTTCGGAAACAGTAGTGGAAATAGATATCGCAAATAAAGCAATGAATAATAAAAATATATTAATTAATAAACAAGAGTTATCACCAGATGTATATTGCGCGAATATTTATAATACAGTTAGAAACGGAAAAATAACGATAAGTGTGTTGAATATATCGGAAGTGACGCAAAGTATCAATGTAGGTCAAGTCCGTAAAATATCATACGAGGATGACATAGTAGCACACATCGATAACGTAGCATATGACAACAAAATTGACATTGACCGCGCGAGCAAAATAAAAACATTGATTAGGACGGAGCATTTGAATATTGATGAACGAAAATCAATAATAAGAATTTGTGAAAATTACGCAGATATTTTTCATATAGAGGGGGATAATCTTACGTGTACAACGGCAGCAGAACATGTAATAAAAGTACCTAAGGATTTAAAACCAATTTATAAAAAACCGTACCGTTTACCGTTTTCACAACATGACGAAATAGAACGACAAATAGGTCAAATGATGAAAGACGAAATTATAGAGAGATCAATGAGTCCTTTTAATGCACCTCTAATACTAGTAAAGAAGAAGGAGGATGCCTCGGGAAAACAAAAGTTCAGAATAGTTATAGATTTTAGAGCACTTAATGAAGTAACTTTAAATGAATTTCACCCATTACCAAATATTACGGAAATCTTAGACCAATTGGGGCAATGCCAACTGTTTAGTCTATTAGATTTAAAGTCAGGTTATTTTCAAGTTCCATTATCAAGAGATTCGAAGGAGCTTACAGCTTTTTCCACGGGACAAGGTCATTATCAATTTAAACGTTTAGTTATGGGTTTAAGCTCAGCTCCAGCAACATTTCAAAAAATGATGACGAATGTGTTGTCAGGGTTGATAGGAATTAAATGTCTAGTTTATTTGGATGACATAATAGTATATGCGAAGAACTTACAAGATCATAATGATAAATTAATTAACGTATTTGAACGATTACGTATTCATAATCTAAAAATAGAACCAGATAAATGTAGTTTTTTACAGCGGGAATGTTTATTTTTAGGTCATGTAATTACAGATGAGGGGATAAAACCAGATAAAAAGAAAGTTGAAGCTGTTATGCATTTTCCAGTACCTAAGAACGTTAAGCAAATAAAAAGTTTTTTAGGGCTTAGTGGATATTATCGCAAGTTCATAGAAAATTATAGTGCTATAGCTAATCCAATGGTGAAACTACTGAGAAAAGATGTAAAGTTTAATTGGGATGAAAATTGTCAGAAAGCTTTTGATAAATTAAAAGAAATACTTTGTTCAGAACCAATTTTGCAATATCCCGATTTTACAAAACAATTTATACTTACCACAGATGCTAGTGGTAAAGCATTAGGAGCAATTTTATCTCAAGGTACAGTAGGATCGGATTTACCAATAGCTTATAGTTCGAGAACTTTAAATAAAGCAGAATGTAATTATTCAGCTACAGAATTAGAATGTTTAGCGATTATATTCGGCGTAAAAACATTCCGGCCGTACTTGTATGGTAGGAAGTTTACAATACTAACAGACCATAGACCGTTATCTTGGTTATTTAATTTGAAAGATCCGTTATCTAGATTAGCAAGATGGCGTATCGAACTGGAACAATATAATTATGAAATAATTTATAAAATGGGAAAATTAAACACTAATGTTGATGCACTATCGCAAATGTATAATATTAGCGAAATTAAAGATGAAAGTTATACGAACTTTCTAGAAAAATTAGAAACTACAATAATTAGTAATAAAAATGTTAAAGAAGTACACGGTGAGTTAATAGACTCATCGTCAGAATATAGTATAGTATCGGAAATAGAAAAATATTATAATTTCAGATCAGGTATTAATTACGAATTAAAAACACGATTCGGGCGTGACAAAAAGTTGAAATCTAATAAAGATTTGGGTGACGTAGTAAAATTCAAAAATGGGGATAGATACATAATATTTTTAATAACAAAAACAAAACAAAAACAATTAACTACGTATGAAAACGTGCACATAGCATTATTGAATCTTAAACATTTTTGTGAAAAACATTCGTTAACTAAATTAGCAATGAATCAATTAGGACGACAAGACGGACTAGATTGGGCTAAAATTAGGTCAATGATAAGATACATTTTTCGTAATACAAATATAGAAATAATAATTTGCACCAAGTTCGAATTCAGTGAGGAAGAGAAATTAATTATTTTTAAACAATTCCACGATTCGAAACTAGGGGGGCATGGTGGAGTTACTAGAACAATGAAAAAAATAAAAAAACAGTTTAATTGGCCAAATTTAAAACACGAAGTGAAGGAGTATATAAAAAACTGTGCAGCTTGTCAAACAAATAAAAATACTAACAAACATATTCAATATCCGATGGTTATCACCACAACGAGTACAAAACCATTTGAAAAAATATTTTTAGACATTGTAGGACCATTAATTACAACGGGGTTAGGCAACAACTATATATTGACAATGCAATGTGATTTGACAAAGTTTAGTTTAGGTACACCTTTACAGTGTCATACAGCGAACGTAGTAGCTAAAGCATTTGTAACAAATTTTGTTTGTATACATGGTATTCCAGAAACAGTTTTGACAGACCAAGGTACCGAATTTCTTAGTAAAACTTTTACGGAGGTATGCAGGTTGTTAAAAATTAATAAGATTAAGACTTCTTCTTATCACCCGACTTCGAACGGCGCACTTGAACGTAGTCATAAATCGCTAGCAGAATACTTAAGACACTATGTGAGCAAAAGTTTAGACAATTGGGATGAGCTGTTACCTTACGCAATGTTCGTATATAATTCAACGGAGCATACATCCACGAAATATCAACCGTACGCGTTGTTGTATGGTAGGGAGATTAATATTCCAGTTAAGTTGAAATCAAATCCAGAACCTAGGTATAATTATGACGATTACGTTTATGACTTAAAGCAAAAATTGCAGGAAGCACATCACATAGCCAGGGAGAGATTAATTAGAAGTAAAGAAAAAAGTAAAAAATATTACGATAAAAAAGTAAAAACGGAAACGTTAGAGATAGGGAATTTAATACTACTCAAAGATCATATTTAAAGGAATAAGTTAAGTCCATTTTGGAAGGGACCATACGAAATTTTGGAGGTATTAGATTCAGAAAACGTAGTTATATCACGAAATCGAAAAAAAGTAACGATACACAAAAACGACGTGAAAAAATATTACGAAAACGATGATAAAAATAACGAACAAAATGATTAAATATACCACAAATAATTGGTTATGTATTATAATAATAAATAAATAATAAAACGGTAAAATAATAATAGAAACAGTATATAGAGATAATGTAGAAATAATTAATATAGTACGAATCGTATTTATAGCATAATGCTGATAATAAAAAGTCGACGTGGGATGTGAACGTCGTAGCATAGTGAAATGATAAATAGTATATATATATATTATAGGTTGTGTTGGTTATGGACCAAAATTCAAGGAGTGTCAAATAGTTTTAATGACAATATACCAGAATATGAAGGAATATCAGAAATAAAAATCTATTTTAATGACAAACTCGAAGTTAAGAGAGGAATGGTGGGAGTATCGAATCATCAAAATGATAGGATAGTGGTACCACAATTCCGGAATGGGGGATGTAATATAGAATCCTTACAGTATATATGTAATACACCATATCAAAAAACTGATAATGTTGGTTATTTGGGAGAATATACGTATCTTTTGGAGAAATCATGTACCATACATGTGAAAACTATGAATGGCACAGACGAACAAGTTAAAGTAGGAAAAATGGATTACTATGTAATAATAAATCAAACAATGGATATGGAGAAGGAAAACAATAATAAATCAATATCAACTAATAATAACATGATAACAACAGAAAGGACTGACCAAAAGTTAAGAGAAATAACTACAGAAAATACAACTATAAATGAAAACAGTCACATTAGTACTACGGAAATGAGCGAAAGTCAGAATAGAATAACAACGAGCACACCAATAGAACAAAACACTACGAGATTAGAGGAAGTTGAAAACACATATTCAGATAACGTAGTAAATAGTACTACGCACGCAGTACAAACAAAAGAAAATTCTAATTCTAATTTTTATACGACAGGAAGTGACCAAAGATCAGATATAAATAAGGGGTCACAAAATTTTAATAACGAAATCAATAATAGAAATAAAAAGAATGAAACAATTGCATGTAATCGAGAAAAAAATGAAACAAATTATGTATATATAGTGTGTGTGTTATTAGGAATGATAGTAGTAATAAAGATGCTAATAATAATGAATATATTGAAATATTATAAATTAGTAAGGAAAGAGAGGTACAGGTATTTGGTACAAACATTAACTACTACAGCACGACGCGACGTTCAAAAGAGGGAGGAAATAACTCTCACGAGTCTTTAGAAAAAAAAAATAATAATAAACAATAAATAAATAAAAATATGTAATAAAATAAATAGCAATTATGAGTTAGTTCTAGTATAGATAAGATAAATAACTGTAGAATAGAGTATACAGGGTAATAAAGTTGCTAATAGATTAATAATATACTAATAAAGCATGGCGCAGCTAACATAGAATTACTATAAATTGATAAATAAATAAAAATAATATTATAGGTTTTTGATCGCAATAACGCTCAATGGACGAGAGGCAGATAGTGAAAATCTAATAGGAAAAATAATTGAATTAAAATTCAGAGGACAGTTGGATTTTATTAATATCACGGGAGAAGTAGATGACGAATTTTATATTCCAAATTTGGACTATGAGAAAAATTATATCGAAACTATTCAAATAAAATGCGAAATATCGTTATTTAAAAACCCAGATATATTACCAGAAACATGTGAGGCAGGAGTGTTGATTTTATCAAAAGACATTTTTTATAAATTAAGGTACGCAAATACGTGGATATATACGACTAGAGGCGAAACATTAACTATTGCATGTCGGGGAAATACGGAACCATATATACAAAAGATAAAAAATCAAGGATTGATTACACTGACTCCAGATTGTAGGGCATACGGAAATGATATAATTTTGAATCCGACCCAGTATATAAAATCTAAATACTACGTAAATTTTATTCCACAAATAGGATCGGGAAATTTAGTATTTACGATTCTTAGTAAAATAAAAAATATAAACCTACCTAGGTTAGTAATTAAGGAAGATAATCACAAACTAGAACAAATTCACGAAATAGCACATTCACTTGACGAGGTACAGAACATGATAGATAGTGAAATAGAAAAACAGTCGGGACAGGACATAATAAACGATAAGCGCAACTATTTGTTGTATCTAACGATAGGATTATTAGTATTCTCATTAATGTTACTATTTGTAATATATATAACATATAAATGTAAACTAACTTCGTTAAGGCAACCTCGGTATGAAATGGTACGAATGGGAAAAAGTAAGTTTTATGCGGAAACCGCAAGTAACACAGCTAAAGGTGTTATTCAAGTGGAACAGGAACAAAGTAAAGGAAAAAGCGTATTACCGCAAATAAAGTAAAATATAATTAATACATAATAAATAATATAATATGTAAGTTAAGTATTAAAATGATATACTATAAAATATAAACGATAATATTAACAATCATTATAAGGATAAGTATATAAGAAATAATAAAAAAAAAAAAAAAAAAAATATATATATATATAATAATATAATATGATATAAATGTTAAAATTTAATAATAAATTTTACAATAGAAAGGAAGTCAAATTCGTAATCATGGATTTTGAGTTCACCATGATGAATAGAACGAGTATAGTGGTAATATCCGGAGCAATTTCGAACAGCCTGAACAAGTGCAAAATTCGAAAGCTAGAAGGGAGACCGCTACTTTTGCCACTTCATGAACAAGTAAGAGAAATGAAAGTTCATGAATTACTGTTGGCCAAAAGGGAAATCAAGCGGATACTAAGCTGTAAACAGGTACTACAGGAGGCTTGTTTAGCGCAACTCGAAAAAAGTATGACTTCTAGTTTAAATAATTTAAAACCAGAATATATTGAAAGATATATTTCAATGGGAGATAGAATAAACGTAATAGTAGTGTGGAATGGGCATTCTGATAGGAACATTTTACAAAGAATGGAAATAGATAAATTTGAAATTTTGAATATAACTTGTTATGATGAACATCTTACAAAAGAATTTACAATTAAATTAGAAAAACTAAAGACAAAAGAAATTATATTTAAATATGAAATAGGTTCATTTGGGAAAAATGGTAGAATATGAATTTGGAGGAAACTCACAGTATAATGTGTCCAAAAAAACATAGAATGACTTACGCTCACGACCCGAAAATGGACGTGAGGTTCACGAAGTGTATATTCAATATGGTTTTGAGGAAACAAGGATACGCGAATTTAATAAAATATTTTAATTAATAAGCTAATTGGAATAATTAAATGAATTTTTTTTTTAAATTTTGTTTTTGTAAGACGGTCAATCTAACAGGATAAGATTAGTTATAGAAAAAAAAAAAAAAATTATTATATAATAATATGAGTATAATTTTGTAATAAGTATGTTATGGTAAAATTAAAATTAATTTAATTACAGAGGAAAAAGTAAAATTTAAAATTAGGTGGGGGAAATAGCATTATGTCAGTTGATCGATACGTTTAAATTATGATCGGTGAAATAATGTTATGTCCCATGCAAAAAAAATAAAAAATCTCCGAAATAGAAAATAGGAATCAATTCGGATGGAAATCGGATTGGAATGTAGTACTGTGCCAAGTAATCTAATAGAAAAAAAAAAATATTATAAGATTTTGATTAGTGGTACAATACTATATTCCGTGCGAGATAATCTCTTCAGAAAAGAAAAAAAAAAAAAAATATATATAGACATTTGATCAATTGGTGATACATTTAAGAGTTGTGCATATAAACGAACTTTTGAATGGATCATACAATCGTTCAAATGAAGTTAACAAATCTCAATAAGAAAAGTATACATTCAATATCTTGCTAATTTAGTCTTGACGTCAACTTATACTTTCGTTAAATAGTAAGGTAAGCGTCAAGAACTTGAATTAACAAGATAAAGAAAAAAAAAAATTTTTAAGGATAAATAAAGATAAAATCATTTTAATGCTGATCTATACCACAAACACAACTTTGATTAAATAGTATGTTTGGGTGATAGGTCCGCAGTAAATAAGATAAATTCAAACGATATTGTAGAAAAGAAAAAAATAAAGAGGAATAGATTAACAAACTAAAATTAGATAAAAAGAATTTAGAAATTTTAAAATGGAAGATATATATATACAAGGAGTAAAAATATATAATAAAATATATGCATAAGAAAACATGTGGGAAATAAAGGTAAAATATAGAACTAAGGTAAAAAGAAAATATATATGATTATAAATTTATTAATTAATGTAATTAACACGGTGTTGGAGATGAAATACATAAGGAAAGTATATATATATTATGTAGACAAAAAGAAAATATTGTATTAGCTTTAAGCAATGATATTATAAATACTAACACTAAAATAAGTGATATTGTAGAAAAAAAAAAAAAAAAATATATATATATATGTTATTAAATTAAACTAACATAGATAATAATTAATAATGATATAATGTAATACTAATTGTAATATAAAAAAAAAAATTTTTTTTGATAAATTGTACTTAATGTTGAAAATCAATGTAACAAAAATATATTGTGGATTGTACGTATATTTTTGAAAACAATAACGAAATAATGTAACCAAATATGTAATTGTAAAATGATAATTATTGTAAACATGATTGTAACAACTTATGAATGTAAAATTGTAAATTAGGGAAGGTGCTTGTACTGAATATTAAGAATTGAGCCACATTTTAATGTTTAGACAGTAAAATATGACTTTAAGAGGGGAGGTGTAACGAACCCAATAATACACATAATATATTATTGTGATCGTTCCGCCTTCAGCTACATTTGGCAACATAAAAAACTAGATAAACAATGGCACATTAATCAAAGTCATATCTGCAAATAGAAAACCTATGGGAGGATACTGAGAGGGCAATGCGAATCTTGTTATCTCATTACTATAATCTCACCTTCAATTCTAAATATATGAATATAACAATTAAATATTTAATCTTAATTATCTCATTACAATAGGTACTACAATCTCACCTTAAATGCGTGAATATAATAATTAAATATTGTTATGGAATATGCATATATATATATATGTATGAAGTGCATAGTATCTGGAAAGTAACGGATGGCGTATGACATATATCGCAAACACTATAACAGGATACGATTGTCGGAATAACCAGACGTGGGAATGTATCAATGATTAATTGAACAACGTCCTGTGAAATCCGCAGATAAATCGATAGACTAGGGGGAAGTAGGAGAGCAAGAGGCCCTATAAAACCAGACCCGAACGGCCTGTAGATTAGACGTGTTTCACCATAGTACAGACGAGCACCTTCGCGAGAGACAACATAACAACTTGTCAAATTGGACTTAGAATATTTTATGCAGAAGAAATTTAATAAACAACTTAACTTTTCAACAAGTCTAATTATTTTGTCAAACCTACCTGAGAAATCCTTTACCAAGGGTCTTGCTACCTGCAACTTATGAACTAAGCAGTTAGCTCAATTGCTAGATCATAACAATTATAACCGACCATCGACCTTTAACATATTTATTCGGCATTAAAGACGCGTCATCGCAGTTAATGCGCTGGCGATTACAACTGGCCGATTACGATTATGACATTACGTACCGGGCCGGTCCCGAGCACTCGAATGCCGACTGTTTATCACGAATTCGAATGATACAAACCGGTCCGGCCAACGCAATTAACGGGTTCAATGAATTCAAAGCCGCGGAAAGCAAACCCATCTTCAATTCAAAAATTATCGAAATCGACAATGATATAATCAGGGCCGTAGAGACAGAGAACGTTATAATACTAGTTTCGGAAGACAAAATCATAACTAACCCGGCAGTGCGTGAAGTAATAAAAAACATTGACGTAGGTCAAATACAGTTTTCCGATGAAAACAAGTTTTATACTATCCAAAGAGACCCGAATTTATTAATAATTTATGGCTTTAAGCCTACGTATACAACACCACTCGAAGCCGAGGTCATTTACCAAGCCATAAACAATTTAAAAACCTTTTGCATAACAAATAAAATTAACTCGTTTTCTACAAATAAATTAGACGGGCCTACCTCACTCACCAGTTACTTACGTATTCGAACAATGTTTCGGCATATTTTTAAAGCAACCGACATTGTAGTAAAAATTTACACGGGTCAGCAATTAACCGAAGACGAAAAGAAATTAATAATTTATGAGCACCATAACTCACCGTTAGGGGGACATGCAGGTGTATCGCGCACGGTAAAAAGATTAAAACTTAATTATAATTGGCGCCACATGAAAAAAGACGTCAAACATTATATTAAACATTGCGAATTATGTCAGAAAAACAAATCACATGTTAAAACCAAACAACCTATGTTAATTACTAGCACCGTAGTAAAACCTTTCGAAAGAGTCTGCCTAGATATAGTAGGACCTTTACCAAAAACATTAGCAGGGAACATGTATATACTCACCTTGCAAGACGAATTAAGTCGTTTTTCACTAGCCATAGCGTTATCCACCACGGACGCGCAAACGGTAGCACAAGCTTTCGTAGAATTTTTCGTGTGTATATACGGTATCCCCGAATCGATTTTGACGGATTGCGGAACAAATTTTCTATCCGACGTATTCAAAAGCATGTGCAAACTTTTAGACATCAAGAAATCGAAAACTACGCCTTGGCATCCACAAGGAAATGCTTTTCTAGAACGTTCGCACAAAACATTAAAAACCTATTTACGGAGTTTTGTTGACAAAGACAGTAATCGGGATAAACTATTATGCTTCGCAACTTTCTGTTATAACACCACAGTTCATACCTCGACTAATTTTACACCCTATGAACTAGTATTCGGAAGAAAACCGAACATTCCTTCCGCGTTTAACAAAAATCCCGAACCACAGTATGATTATGATAACTATGTTTTCGACCTTAAACGCCTTATGCAGGAAGCACACAAAATAGCGAGGGATAACCTAATCAAGAAAAAAGAATCTAATAAAACTTACTATGACCGAACTTTAAATGTCGTCAATTTACACGTAGGAGATAAAGTACTCATTAGAGAGCACAATAAGAAAAATGCATTTAGCTTAAATTGGCAAGGACCTTTTGAGGTACTATTAGTACACGATAACGAAAATATTACAATCCAAAAAGGAAATCGCGAGTATCGTATACATAAAAATAACGTAAAACGTTATTACGACGATAACGACAGCGAATAAAAAAAAAATATTACAATTTCATTTATTTGTAGGATACATTAAGTCATACAATTATATTCATTTTATTTTGGAGACGGGTTATTATTACATTATAATTATTATTAATATTATTATTATTATTATATATATATTAATCGGGTTGATTATTCGTATTTCTTTTTATTATTAATGGTGACAAGATTATTATTATTGTTATTTATCTTATATACATAGGAATAGGTTATTTATATAATACGGACTTAGACATACAAAACATTTATGAATTAGTAAAGCTCTCAGACCTTACTATATTTTATGCAAATGACAACTTAGTGTTTATAATTTCTTTACCGTTAATTTATCAAAATAATTTTATCTTATATAATTTAATACCTGTGCCAGTGTGCACCGAAAACGATTGTGTTTATACAAAACCTAGTAATAAGTATTTAGCTATAAGTAAAAATAACGAGCACTACGCCATGTATGATGAATTTTACTATACCCATTGTAAGCACGCTAGAGACTTCCTTTTATGTCCTGAAGGTAATCCTTTACATCCACGTACGAGTAGACCAATATGTGAAGTACAACTTCTACAAGAACCAATGAAAGTTCCAACAAGCTGCGAGATCATGCACGTTCAAATCGGAACCTCCATCTTCCATAAAAAACGATTCAAGAACGAATGGATATACGTTACTAACTACGACGTAGTATTTATTACATGTGACGAAGACAAAGAATCAACCAAACACACACTAAAGGGAGTAGGCATTTTACGCCTCAACGAAACTTGCAAAGGATACGCCAGCAGAGACGTACTCATACCTGGGAAAGTTGACTACAAATCCGACTAAATGGATTTCAACCCAAAGTCAACCATAGAACGAGTCATGGATATGCCGTACACCGACAATGACAACTTAATGGAAGATTACCATGTTAAAACAAACAACATGGACGACCTACATACAGTGTCAGGTTCAAAGAAACAACTTGAAAAACAACGCAAGGTCGACTACAAGATCGACGAACTAAAAAATACACAACAACTAAATGATTACGTACTTTACGTAATTACGAGTATTATTTTTATGGCAATTGTAATAATATACTTATCAAAATGTAAAAAATTACAATTCTACAAAAAAACGAACACGGACGACATCGACCAAAATGAAGAAAACCAAAGCTTAGCCACCGCACCTAGAGCAATCGACATAATCGAATATCCTCTGACGCCTAGGAATAGCACAATAAGCTATCCAATTACAAGAAATTTTAACTTTGCTTAAATTTTTTTTTTGGGAAGCCAGGGACTTCCATTTTCGAGGGGAGGAGTGTAGTAAACCGACGACAGTTTACTATTATTTTTATTATTCAACTATTTGTCACTTCACTATAAATTAAACCTCGTACCACGCCTGGTTGTTGTTGCAAGTCTCCAGATTCAGGTGCGTTACCCTGGCACCCCAAGGTCAAATTTTCGACTTGAAAACTGTTGGGTATTATGTTATTTGTTATGTAACAATTTGTAACCACAAAAAAAAATTTTGTAATCACACCGGTACCCCCGAAAAACCACTTTACAAGTTCCGGGTGCCAGGGTAACGTTACCCCGGCACCCCGTACAACAAAAAATGAAAATGTCGACTTGAAAACTGTTGGGTATTATGTTATTTATTATGTAACAATTTGTAACCACAAAAAAAAATTTTGTAATCACACCGGTACCCCCGAAAAACCACTTTACAAGTTCCGGGTGCCAGGGTAACGTTACCCCGGCACCCCGTACAACAAAAAATGAAAATTTCGACTTGAAAACTGTTGGGTATTATGTTATTTATTATGTAACAATTTGTAACCACAAAAAAAAATTTTGTAATCACACCGGTACCCCCGAAAAACCACTTTACAAGTTCCGGGTGCCAGGGTAACGTTACCCCGGCGCCCCGTACAACAAAAAATGAAAATTTCGACTTGAAAACTGTTGGGAATTATGTTATTTACTATGTAACAATTTGTAACCACAAAAAAAAATTTTGTAATCACACCGGTACCCCCGAAAAACCACTTTACAAGTTCCGGGTGCCAGGGTAACGTTACCCCGGCTCCCGTACAACAAAAAATGAAAATTTCGACTTGAAAACTGTTGGGCATTATGTTATTTATTATGTAACAATTTGTAACCACAAAAAAAAATTTTGTAATCACACCGGTACCCCCGAAAAACTCGATGTACAATATGTATGATTAGTATTTTATATACTATACGATATCGGACATGGCTTCATAATTGGAGAGCAAGCTATATTTGATGGTCAAATGAAAATGGTCATAATTAATTAGGAGGTACTCATATAAGAAGTTATTTGATATAAAAATGTTGTCTTACAAAATAAATAGTTTGTCATTTATACCAAATCAGTATTAAATATAAATAAGTTTGCTAGTTTGAAAAAGGTTGTTTATATTTAAAAGTAACAGCGAGGAAGGACCAAAATATCTATTTTTATACTGAAATGAAATTATTTCTGTTTCATTGTATATTTTTATAATAATAATTATTATTTATAAATGTCACATGTAATGTGCAGTAGTGATTTGTTTCCTATTTCTATAACCGTTTCCATAGTCAATTTCACCACCGTGGAACGTGGATGTTAAGTACTCTGAGATTTTAATTCAAATATATTAAGGTACATTCAAAAAGTTTTTGTGTATTTTAGTTTATATTTTTTTCCTGTACTGCAAAATAATACATAAACAGATTAACCTATAGTGTACGCTGTATACGGTAAGTACTTCAAATTTTATAATAAAGCATTATTAAAGATAATAAAATAATAATAAATTTACAAAGATAAAAAGGTAGGTAAGTGGATACCGCTCTGCTGTACATAAGTTGTCGAGTAGGTCACTGTATAGGATTTATTAAATTTAAATTCAACGTTAAATCATTGCATTGCACGATTCTGAGCGTAGATGGTCCATCAGCCAATATTATCTAAGTATATTTCATATTATCGCTATAAAGGTCCTATAATATTATAATATTTTACTATGAGTAATACAACAGTAGGTTGAATTTATTTTTAGAAAAAACATTGAATTTTTAAATGTCATTGTGTTTTTAAAATATAAGAACATACTTTAAGATTTTCTAATAATTAAAAAAAATATTTTAAAATAAATAAAAAATATAACTAAAATCGTTATTCTTGGATCTAATTTCGTCCAAATTTAAATTTAAAATGTCTTTAAAAAAACTATAAATATATTGTTTAGAATTTTTGATTACAATAAAATTAACTTATGAGAAACCTTGTTTCAAATTTTTAATCATTAGCTATTAAAATTGAACATTTAGTTAATTTTCAAGTATAAAATAATTTAAAATTTTTTGTCAAAATATGAACTTAAAATAGATTTAAAAAATATTAGTGCATAATAATACATATTATGTATCTCTAATATTTTTTAACCAAAATTAAAACAACTCACGAGAAACCATATATTAAATTCTCAAGCTTTTCGTAGAAGTGAAAAATATTTTAATAGATATTTATAGAAAAAACTTTTAAAAAAAATCGAAAATGTTCCATTCCAAATTTAAACTTAATACGTGTATAAAAAACGACCATTTTATTATATTTTTCAGATTTTTTTGTTAAATTATCAATGACCACCAAAAAAACCTTATTTTAAATTTTCAATCCTTAGCTCCAAAAATTGAAAATTTTATAAATTGTTAAGTAAAAAATAATTTGCACATTTTCAAGAATTTTATGAATTTTAACAAAATTTTAACTTTAAATACTTAAAAAATAAAAACGTGCCTATATTTTTTAAAAATTTAATAATGCTTTTACAATAAGTTTGAGGAATTTTGTATTAAATTATCAATTGTTTTGACTGAACCAAAAAAATTTTATCGTTATTTATAGAAAAAAAAAGTCGAACCTTTTGATGTGTGCTAACGCCGTATTATCGTTGAAATCAGGAATTAATGATTTATAAATAAAAACACTTGTTAAATTACTTCACGTACACTAATTTTATTATTTCTACTCAAACATGATTTAACTTATAACTAAGATTTTCTGTCTACACTATAGAGGTTCTGTCTAACTCGAGTCCGTACTCCGACTGCCGACACGGCCCCGTCCGTGGGAACCGTATGGGTCCTTGCACGGCGAATTCGCTGACCAACGCACTTCCCACAGTCACGTAGGCCATTGCGTTATCCAGCGAACGCACATATCGCATACAGGGTGTCTAGTATATACAGGGTACAACACTTTCCTTTACATACAACTTGCGCTAAAAAAAAAATCAAAAAAAAAATTTTTAAAATAAAATGATGTATAGAATGTAATAATCTTTACATTTTGTGAAAATTTCAAGTGCCTATAATTATTATTAGTTTTTAAATTACAACAAACTAAGAAAATCGTTCTTGAATATTCGTGAATATCAAATGTCAAATTTCAAACGCTCATAAAAATTGTTTTTGACTTTTTTTCTTTTTGGAAAGTAGGAAAACTTATGAGGAATCTTTTTTTTAAATTTTCAAATCTTAGGTTTAAATAGAAAAAATGAAATGAATTTCTAAATCCAAAAAAGTTTCGAATTTTCGCAATTTGTACGTATTTTTTTCGAAATTCTAACTTTAGACGCTTATAAAAAACAAATAATATAAAAAAAAATGCTCAACTTTTTTTTTTAATTTTCACTAACAACAAGTTATGAAAAACCTTGTATATAATTTTTTTGACGGAGCGAAAACATTTATATCGACATTTATAAAAAAATTACCGAAAACTTTCTATACTCATATTTTACCTATTTTCTAAATTTTAGTTGTGTCTGTCCAGGGGCGGATAGGGCTATTTTATGTTACCGGGAAATTAATTCAAGCCCATGTCAAAAAATTATCAGCAGCGGGAAAATCACGATCAATTTTTTTCAAATCATTAAGAGTTTGAGTTACCATTTGGTGGGCAGAAACTAAATTTACACTATAACCTTGAAGGTATTTGGATAATCTTATATAATTTTAAAAGATTATGAGCATTGAACATGAAGTCTGAGGGCCCAAACTAGCCGGACGCCTAGTCCGCAATCCGACCCTGGCTATACCAACTGCAATGATTATAAGCTACTATTTATAATCAATGATTATTATACGTACTAAAATGTCATGTATAATTAACGTAAACGTAAACGCAAAAGTATTTTTTTCATTATTATTTATAATTATAAACCAATAAAATAAACTATTTTCTAATTTGTATATAGTTTGATATTATATTATTGTTTGATAAATAACATTTAAAACATAAAATACGGTATTGAGACTGGGGGCCCCATAATTAGGTACGGACAGGGGCCCACCGGGAAAATCTCGATTTCCCTATAGGCCTATCCGCCCCTGTGTCTGTCATTACATTTTGGAGCAGTAAAAGCGATTCGATTTTCAACATCAGCATTTTTTTTGGTATAAAAGTGAATGTAGTTGGTACTTTGGGAAGTCAAAAGTAGAAAATTCCCAATAGTTTTTAAACGCGTTGGGGAAAACAAACAAAACATTAAGGAAAAACGGTAGTTTTTACGCAAAGTAAATTTTCGGAAAAATCAATTTTGTTTTTAGGCGAAATACCAAAAATGACTACCGTAGATACATGAAGTTCTTACCAAATATTTATATTATGTAAATTTCAACACACTACATAATTTTTCAAATATTTTGATTCTTTTTAAAGGTGTAAGAAGTTTTTGGTAAATTTGTTTTTATAAATTTTGATACAAAATTTTTTGCTTGGTTAAAAGATTGAACATTTAGAACATGGTTTCTAGTGGGTTGTTAGAATAGCAATTCAAAAATATTCAAGATACGTCATAAGCACGAACGTTTTTTTTAGATGCATTTAAACTTTAATGTTCATATTTTTACAACATTTACAAAAATTCAACAATTTTTCAAACTTATTTGGCGTTGAAAATGTATTACATTGTTCAATTAGCTAAAGATTCAAAACTTGAAACAAGGTTTCTTATAAGTAATTAATATTGTAATCAAAAAATCTAACTAATTTATTAGCAACATTTTTTTTATAGATATTTTAAGTTCAAATTTTGAGGAACTCAAATATTTAATCGAAGAAAAATGATTTTAGTTAATTTTTTTTTAACATTAAAATTTTACCTATGGTAAAATAAATTACTTTAATAACAATTATATCATAAATAAATAATAATACACTTAATATGCACTCAAATAATGCACTTGATATTGACTGACAGACGTCTTCGCTCAGAATCGTTTTTCGTATGCAATGATTTATCATTGAATTCAAATTTAATAAATCTTTTATAGTGACTTACTGGACAATTTCTGTACAACAGAGCGGTATCCACTTACCTACCTTTTTAATTATTGTTCATAATATGTATTGCAGTTAATTTATTATAAAAAGTTGTATTTTCTATAATCAACTGAAATTAGCAATTGAATCAAAATGTTCACTTTAAAAAAGTGGTAATCTGAAAGTGTTAAAAAATTTATGGTAATGGTACCTATACTTATTATAGCTTATAACTTTTATAAAATAATTATTTTAATTATTTCAAACTTATTTTAAAATGTGTAAACCACTGCAGTAAGTAGTAGGTTAGAAAAATATGATTTATGGTATTTTAATTTAAAATTAATAGATAATATGTCTGAGAAACGTGGTCGAAAACGTAAAGTTGAAAGTGATGATATAGATGCAGAGATCATAAAATGTAAAAATGAAATTTTGTCCCAAGATAAACAAGGTTTGTAATACAATGTTTATAAAATTAATTAAATACTGATTATCATATACATTTTATATATACATTTTAATAATATGCGTTGTTAGTTAATTTATTGTTTTACGTTGAAACTTTGAATAGGAATAGCAGGTACTAAAGAAGATGTTTGGAAGACAATATCCGAAACAATTAATAGTAATTATGGTACGACTATTACTCCAGCCTCAGTAAGGATAAGAGTAGCATTAAATAGAAATGGACTCATGGAAAAATTAGGGTTGCCAATAAAGAAAAAAATTGCATCAAATACTTTAAAGCGTCATGGTAAATTCTATAAATTAAGTTAAAATGTATTTTTAAGTTATGCTAATTAATAATTCAATTTATAGATAAAAATTATCCCACTGATAGTTCCTGCAGTAGTGATGAAACAGATAAAATAATTAACAAAAAAACAGTAAATTTTGCCATAACATTTTCTACTGAAGAATGGAAATGTATATCACCAAGACTAAAATCTTATAACGAAAAGAATGGCTCACGGGACTACTTAATTTTAACACCATTTGAATGGAGCAATGTAGTACAGGAACACTTTTTTTTACATACTGGATTGCCTTGTCCTATATCTTTTAAAAAAGCTAGAGTGTCCGAGTATGGAGAAAATTTTGTTACTGTGCATGGTAGATGTAAGGAGTGTAACTCCATATTGCAAGGTTGTGTTAAAGAAGTGCCTTCATTGAATGCTAGGTAAGTAAATTTAAATCAATTGCAAAAAAATGTATAAAACAAAAGTTTCTATAAATTAAAAGAATTTTTTTGTTGTTTTAGAGTTGTTATGCAATGTTCATATGTGGGCCAATTTGATGTACTTCATTCAAAAAAACGACGACTCATAGGCTCTGAAATGAATCGTGTCTTGAATGCGACAAATGTTCTAAAAAAAAATGCTTCTGTTTATATTCGATCTGAAGCGAACAGACTAATGAAAGAAGGTGAGCTTTTTGCTTTCTTGAATTTTTAAGACGGACTTATAATATGCAGCACTCAAATATATACCTATTACTTTTTTAACAATTTTCTACAACTAATACCGAGCAAATAAAAACTCACAGTACTTTCTATCGTATATTTATTATTTATACACATTTCTTGATTTTTGGTTAATCGTAATTGCTATCATTAATAGTAATTTATTTTACTATAAGTTATATTATGGTAGGCTGCATTCATTCACAAAGCATTTATTTTAATATTATCATTTATTATTATATAGTTAGCATATATTTTTATAATATATTTTTTTTAAATAGATACTTAGAAATTAATGAAATGTTTAAATAAGCTTTTTCTTTGAATAACACAAAATTTAGTTAACCTATTTATTGACATTTGAAATTTTTTATTTATTTTTATAAAATTTCGACAGAGAATTGTTTGCTCGGTCAAAATTGTTCATAAACTATTAAAAAGTATCTTACATATTTGAAATCATAGCTGCTGGGTGTAATCGTACAAATCAACTGGCTTCATTAAGAAATAAAATTAAACAACATTCAGAAAGCAAAGCTCATGTGTTAGCTGAAAACATATTGAAAAAAAGCTCAGACAAAGTATTAGATAAAATGTTCGAACGTATATCTGAAGTAGAGATTGATTCCAATACGCGACTTTTTAGAACTGTATATTGCTTGGCAAAAAATCACCGTCCCTTTAAACAGTTTGAAGAACTTGTTCAATTACAACAAATTAATGGATTGGACGTGGGATCTTCCTTACATAGCAGAATAACTGCCACTCGAATGGTAAACGTCATTGCAAAGGAGATGCGCAAACGACTTATTTTACGCCTTATACAGTCGAATTCGAAATTTACCATAATGATTGACGAATCAACAACGCTGAGTACCAAATGTACACTAATTTTGTATATTTCATCATATTTTGACGTAGAATCGCCCGTAAAAAAAATGAACAAAATATGTAACATAATTGTGATTGTTAATAATTTGGTCCTCAAAATTATTTAATTTTCAATTTACCCGTATTAACAATATTTTCTTTTTCTACCAATTCCATACCATCACTCAAGAAACTTGAACACTTTGTGCTTAGTTTGATATTGTCATAGACATCAATAGCGTTTGTAACGTTTGTTTTGTCTTGTTCAGTTACAAAATCACAATCGACACCCAAAGTATACTCTGTATCACAGATAACTAATAAAAAAATGAACAAAATATGTAACATGATTGTGATTGTTAATAACTTGGTCCTCAAAATTATTTAATTCTCAATTTACCTGTATTAACAATATTTTCTTTTTCTACCAATTCCATACCATTATTCAAGAAACTTGAACACTTTGTGCTTAGTTCGATATTATCATGGACATCAATGGATTTTTTAACGTTTGTTTTGTCTTGTATAGTTACACTATCATAATCGTTACATAATGGATAAACAGTATCACAGACAACTAATAAAATAAATAAATGATATATGTAACATAATTGCGATAATTAATAATTTGGTTCTTAAAATTATATAATACACAGTTTGCCTGGATTAACAATTTTTTCTTTTTCTACCAATGCTGCATTTTGTACTGATATAGTTATTTTATTCGATTTATTTTTTATTTTGACTTCTTTTTGTCCCTTTTGAAGTTCATCAATATAAAATTGTACATCTTCTTTAGCTTAAAATTATTTAAAGTAGTTTTAATTAAATATACTGTATTATACACTTATAATAAAATTATAACAATTTATATTTACTTCCTCGTTTTAATAATTTTGCCTTGTACTTGAATCCATCAGACCATTAAATCATTTTATAAGTACCAATTGGGAGATTTCACACTCGTTGTCCACCTATTTGCCCCTCACACAAAAATATTTACCGTATAGCATTTTACAGGGAGATTTCACATTTTTTATCCACGAATTCTCCCCTTACACAAAATATTTACCGTATTTTAAAATTACAGGGAGTTTGCACACTAAAAATCGGTTTTGCCCCTTACTCAAAAATATTTACCGTGCACACACCAAATTTTATTTTTCCCAACAAACCTTATTATAAAACTGAAATTATAATTACATAAATATTACTATATATTCACATTTTTTTTTCATTTAGGTTGGTTTCACTGTAATTTATCTAATTAATGAATGTCTGTATTTTTTTTTTAATTTATATACTTTTGAGTTATAAGCTAATCATTTTTTATATTCAGTCGTCAATGACCCGTCGTTTACTCAAGTTGTGTCTCATTTTACTTTATTTTCTTAAAATTTCATTAAATTGTTTTACAATTTATAAATTTTTTTCAAAAATGAACTTTCAAAATTGTTCAAATGAGTTAATTAATTAATTAATTAATTAATTAGTTTATCGTATACGAAATAATCCGACTGCGGTTCATCCAGAATTTTCTTCGTTTTCATCAAGATTTAAAACATTCAAATTATTCTCAAAAAATACTTTTCAAAATAAATATACATTTTCTGAATGTGGTTTAAAATATTCAGGAGTGGATGATGTCGTAGAATGCTTTTGTTGCGGACTTATTCTTCATAACTGGGAAAGGCTGGACGATCCATGGATTGAGCATTGCAGATTCAGCCCAAGGTGTTTATATGTGTTATTAATGAAAGGTAATCAATATGTTCAAAACATATTAAGTAAATATTGTAAAACCAAACATATTTGTAATTGTGAAACTGGGTCATACGATACTGTTTGTTAATCATGTTTTTTTATTATATTATGTTATAGTAAATGAAAATAAATGTTGATTTTTTAAAACAACTTATATGTGTTAATATTTGATTTAATATCTCGTGAACGTATAGCCTAGTGGGTTAGCGCGTGTAGCAATAATTTAAATGTTTTCTGGTAACAGGTAAGTATATGTAATTCTCCCCTCTACTACATGCAGTAGCCGACTATGCTATACGTTCACATTTTTTGCATTTTTTTTTTTTTTTTATCTATCAAGTTTAGTATATAATACGCTTGCAAAGTAAAAACGCTTTCAGTTTAAAGTATATCCCTCATCGGTTATATTATATCAAATTTTTAAAAAAAATAATTACGTTTATAGTTTAAAGGTTTTTTAATTATTAAAAAGAAAAGAACTTTAATTTGTTATGGGTCTACCGGTAATTGTGTCAAAATCGGTATTTGACATACGTCCATTTGGTAAGAAGAGTGTTACGGTTGGACTATTAATCAGCAAACAAATTTCAATTATTGTGTTATTAGAGTGTAAGTTAACGAAAAAAATTATTACATTAAATTTAGAGCAATGGTGTACGCTCATGTCTGAATCTAATTACATTTCAATTACTAACAACTTACATACCAGGTGTAGACGTGTAAGAATTACTGAGAACTTCACATATTCAATTAATGTGAAGCAGAGTTCAATAACCTTGCATATAAATGATGATTATATTACACTCTCGCATATAGATTTCTGCAGACTAAAACAACTTCAACATTGTGTCGACCTTTATATCGCAGAAAAACAGAAACGTCTACCGAGTTTTCAAGCAACATTCGATGCAGCTTACGAACTGATTAAAAACGATGTCCGTGGTTTGCCCATCAGTTGTCAGAGAAACGAATTCACAAACCAGTATATACAGAACTATGATTTTAGTTATTATTCTCATCTACAAAACGATGACACTTCATTTTTGTATGAGATTTTACAATTTCATTTTAATGTAATGTCTGACATGATTTTACAGGACTTAATAGTATGATATAATACAAATTCATTTATATTTATGTATTGTTTTTTTTATTAAATAAATAAAAATATTTTTATACTACATTTTTTTTTTTTTTCATGCGGCTAATTTATTTCTAATTGTACGAAGTTCAGGGTCTTTCAAAATTACATCAAATATAACCTGCATGGTCTCGTTTAAACTGATATTTAAAGTCTGATCTTTCGACTTGTCCGATGTCGTCACCTTGACAGATGCCTCAGAGTGTCGCCACCTGCAACATAAATTAATTATTCAATCAGCTAAGCAGTGAATAAAAACTAATGATTTTTTTCATTTAGCAATAGTTTTTTAATTAAAAAATAAACCAAAGTCTAGTCTTTACCTTTCCTTTGTTGGGACGTTGTGAATATTCGCACACTTGTAATGTGTTATCGTCCAATAATCCGTTGGCTTTTCGTCAGGATTAAATTGACTTTTGATGGTAGCCAAACCATCTCCCTGACGAAAAGTGACAGAATTAAAAATCTCTTCATCAAATTCTTCCGCCCGCAATTTCTCTTCGAGAATTTCTCTGTATGATGAACTCTAAAAAAAAAAAACAAATAAATAAATTCATGCCATAATTCATAACCTTAGAATATTAGATAAAGTATTAATATGATAAATTATTATTAATCTTACTGTTTTCATCTGTTTTTTTTTTTGTTTTTTTTTGTCTATTGTTTTTTTAGCCCCTCTTTTTAACGATGTTTTGGCCTGCTTTGAAGTAGAAGGCTTCATTTTTGTGTCCAGGGACTCAAATTCGTTCTATAAAACATAAACTAAGGTGAATAACTATAAATGTATGAGTGGCTTACAGCCGATCTCTAAAACAATATTGAGCAACGTTACAGTAACACTCTCACTATTATTTAATTTTAATAGTAGTATATATTTGTATGTTCACAGCCAGCTTTTCCACGGTAAAAATTTTTTTTCAAGGGGGAATGTCCCCCTTGGAGCACTCAGATTTACCGTGTAACACATTTCACACTGATTGTTAGTAAATTTTACCTCAAAAAAATGTACTGTATTTCATTTTTACTCATGTTGGTTACACTGATTTTTTTAATAATGATAAAAACATTATTTATTATTTACAATAATTTTAAGCTGATTGCTGATTATTTTTTTCATATTCAGTTACTAATGATCCATCGTTCACTCAAGTCGTGTCTCATTTTTCTTTATTTTCTCAAAGTTTTATTAAATTGTATAAGTTATTTAATTTCTTCAAAAATGAATTTTCAAAAATGCGCAAACGATGTCCAGTCATTGGTCGATCAAATACGATTCAATTCAACGCCAGCGTATCCAGAATTCTCTGCATTTGTATCTAGGTTACGATCTTTTAAAAGTTTTCCTCCAAATACCGGTCAGAATAAGTACAAGCTCTCAGAATGCGGATTTTACTATATCAATCTCGATGACGCAGTTCAATGTCATTGGTGTGGAGTAATTCTACATAGTTTTGAAATCGATGATAATTGTTTTATAGAACATACCCGATTCTCACCAAAATGTTTATATGTATTATTAATGAAAGGTAATCAGTTTGTTCAAAAAGTCTTAAGTAAATATTGTAAAACCGAAGTTATTTGTAATTGTGAAACCGGTTCGTACGACACCATTTGTTAAATCATGTTTTTTTTATATAATATACTGTTTATAATATTTGCTGTATTGAATAAAAAAAAAAAATAAAAAAAAATTGAATGTTTTATCTTAAATGTTTTATTATTCGATTTAATATCTTGTGGACGTATAGCCTAGCGGGTTAGTGCGTATATAATAATTTAAAATGTTTTTCAGGTATCAGGTTAGTAAGTATATGTAAATTCCCTCTCTAGTATGCACTAATTCGCTAACTGTACGTTCACATTTTTTGCATTTTTTTTTTATCCGAGTTTTTAGTATATAATATGACTGCAAAGGAAAAAACTAACAGTCCAATGTATAACTCCTAACAGTTATATCCTACTTTTTATTGTGTACTTTTTTAGCAAAAAAAAACTTCATTATGAGTCCACCAATAATTGTCTGTAAGTCTACATTCGACATCCGAGCTTTTAACAAGAAAAGTATTACAGTTGGATTACTAATTAATAAGCAGATTTCAATTATTTTATTATTAGAATGTAAACTTTCAAAGAAAATTATTACATTAAGTTTAGAAGAATGGTTCACACTGATGTCTGAATCTAATTACAATTCAATTATTAATAACCTAAATACCAGGGTGAGGCGTGTAAAGATTACCGATTCCTTTTCATATTCAATTAATGTTAAACAGAGTTCAATTACCCTACATCTAAACGAGGAATATATTACCTTGACACACGTAGATTTGTACCGGCTTCGTCAATTACAGAATTTGATTGATTTGTATGTGGTAGACAAGCAAAAACGTTTAGCAAATTATCAAATTACTTTCAACACTGCATATGACCTAATTAAAAATGATGTCCGTGGTCTGCCATCCACTTGTCAAAGGAACGAATTTACCAACCAATATATTCAAAACTATGATTTTAATTATTATAATCATTTACAGAACGATGACACATCGTTTTTATATGAAATATTACAATTTCATTTTAACACATTGTCCGATATGATTTTACAAGATCTAATAATATAAAATATATAAATATGTTTAATTATTATTTATTTAAAAAATAAAAACTTTTTTATTCAATAATAAACTTGCTTTTTTTTCTTAAATTACATGTTACCTTTAATCATAAAGAATAGTTTTAATGCGTTTTAGTTTCAAATTTTATGTTTTCAGTAAATAAGTAGATTAAATTTTGATAGTACAGAATTGATAGCAATGTTTCAATTAGAAATTTTTTTTCTCAGACATACTATATAGTTTATAGGTTTATGTTTTCCAAGACCTTTGAGTATTGAACAAATAAAAACATACATGTATAATAATATTTTGTTTTATTAAATGAAACTCATTTTTCCGTATAATAATCAAACAACCGTCTTGCTTTTAATAGTTTGACGCTTTGGATCGGTTAGTAATTTATCAAATATAATTTGCATTGTCTCATTAAGACCAGTATGAAGTGTTTGATCTTTTGATTCGTCGGTCGTGTACAATCTAACAGTAGCTTCACTGAACTTCCATCTATTACAACAAATTATTTTATTTAAAAACAAAAGAAGTAAATAAAATCAGTAAAAAAAAAAACAGATTCAGCAATAGTTTTTAAATTTAAACCAATGTATTTACCTGTCCTTTACTGGTACATTCTCGATGTTAGTAACCTTATAATGACTTAGCACCCAAAGATCCTTTCCTTTTTCTTCAAAAGGCGTCTTTATTGTCACAACGCCATCTTCTTGTCTGAATGTTAGCGAATTAAATACTTCAACATCAAAATCTTCTGATCTCAAGCGTTCGCTGATATTATCTCTGTATGATGCATTCTATAAAAAAAAATAAATTATTTATGCTATCATTAGGAAAAAATATTATTTTTATTACCATTTTATTCTGCTTCTTTTTCATAGGTTTTTTAACACTTGTTTTTTCTGCAGAACGTTTTGATCCAGGTTTTGTTTTTGAAAAAGACGGTCTTATATCAATTGATTCGCTAAAATGTTCATTCTGTGAAACATAAAACATAGTATATTATTTTTTACTGTTTTTTTCCATTATATATTTTTTTCTATGTCCCAAGAATTATACCCAAAGCGTTGAGTAATGTTACGATGCACTTCCAATATACTATGTTATAATCAGTCATTTAATATTATTTTAAGAATTATAACCATAGCGTTGAGTGGTGTTACGACCGGCCTCCAATTTTCTATGGTTATAAGATATTTAATAAGTAGTTACTAACCTCTGAATCAGTTGAAGCAATTGTACGGTACGACATTTTATTTTGGTAGTATTTCTGTTGAACTGAGCTTCTTGTCCTGGGATGAAATCTTGAAGACTGGTGAATATTAGAGAATACCCTCTGTCTTTTATACACAGATTTTTACCACTACTTCAATAATTAAGTATACAAATGGTCATAGCCTTACATTATAGAAACCTGCTAAAACATGAACATACAGGTACAACAGCAAAATCACATTACATGACTTTAAATTGACGCTAACATAACCTATCCCAGCCAAATGTTTATGACATTCACCTTTTACCATGGTCAATACCCTCCTTGAATAAATTTCTACAATAACCTTACCTTAGATGGGTGCTGAAACATGTTCATATACAACAGCAAATTACATTACATGAATTTAAATTATTACAAACAGGATTTAAAATAAATTAGAATGTATACATTCATTCTCAAAAACCAATTACATTATATGAATTTTAATTGTTGCTAACATAACCTGTCCAGCCAAATGTTTTCACATTTACTAAATGTCAATGCTTAGAATGTATACATTCATTCTCAAAAACCAATTATATTATATGAATCTAAATTGCTGCTAATATAACCTGCTCAGTCAAATGTTTTCACATTTACTTAATGTCAATGCCATTATAATATTAAAACAGGATGTAAAATAAGTTGAAATGTTTAAATCCAACACAAAAAATTCTAATGAGAGAAGAGAGGGTTATTTTCGGGTATAAAACCCAGAATTTCTTAGCTTATCGTCATCAGTTCAAGCAACAGCAGTTCCAAGAGCAGCCAGCAGCAGAACAGTCTTCTTCGCAAAAACAACAGCCAGCCAGCAGTTTACCAAACATCTTCAATAGCCAGTCAAAAGATTGTCAAAACAACTCTAACAAATAGACCAGCCATCATACTTAGAAAAAGTACCTCAATTTCTACAAGCTATGTAAGTACTTTTTTTTTTTATTGTTATTATTTAATTTAACATCATACTTCTTTTTTTTAAAAAATAAAATAGAATAATAACAATTTATTGTTGTAATGATAATACAGTTTTATAATATTACTATGGGTATTGAGTGTTTAGACTTAAAGATTTTTTTTCATAGATTATTTAAAATAAAAACATTAAAATAGAAGTAGTTGAAAGACGGTTTCTCAACTCTCACTTTTAGTCACTACTATAATATAAGCTGTTTTCTTTTTTTTGTTAAGTTATGATCAAGTAACAATAATACGTTATAATTACACCATAGAGTAATAATACTAAAATGAATTACACCACGTCTACAGTATAGAAGATAACTGATGTACCATACTATCATAGATTTACATAGATAAGATAGAACATCGGGCTTATCATTCATCAATAATATTGATAATTATTACCTAACCTCAAAAATCTTTAATAGTCAATCTCTTTCATGATAATTACTATAGATACCGTTATCTAGTAGTTGTTGCACGATACCTTGTTTTTATCAATGTTAAAATACTATAGCTGATTATAAATATTTGTTATAGATAACGTGATTGTTGTATTACACGTGTAATATTATCTTACGTAAAATGTTTTAATATAAAAAATTTTTTTTATTATATTAAAATATTCAATAATGTTTAATGACTGTATAAAATATATCCTAAAACGTATATTATACACATATATAAATTTAAATTATTTTTTCTATAATGTTTTTTTTATTGCTTTTACGTTAAGATTATTCGAAAGCTGCTGTCGCACGTTGATAGTAAACACGTAGTTGCTTTCGTGACAACGTAATGTTACCGTACGAACTCTACGATAGTTACAATCGCCCTATCTACTATTAACTAACATATAAATTATCACGTTTTTTTCTATTATCGTGTGACGTAGCTTCACTAGCAACTAAAATTTTATTTTTTATGATATAAATGCTATATTGTCTAATTTTTAAAGTTTTTTTATTTAGCTTTGAATAATATAATTAGTTATTATTATATATACGTATATACGTACATTCGTTGTTTTATAAATAATCGCTTTAATAATTAGATTTATATAATATTTTATATTTTATACTAATGTATTTAGTCAAAAATTACAGATAATGAATTTTTGGCATTCATATGATTTTTGTAATGAACAAATTCAATATTATGGAGAACAAATTGTAACCTTAACGAAGATGATTGATGAAAATAAGATTAAAGAAAGATATGAATATAAAGATCTCAAAAAAAAAATTAAAAACCTGAAATTCATTATTTATTTAAGTAGAACAAACTCTAACCCAAATTTTTCTTATATAAAAGATTTAAACGCAAAATTAGTTTTATTAAGAGAAGAAAAAATGGATATATGTAAAAAATATAGTGATTTATATGTTACGAATTTTCGTAAGCGAGAACACTGTTTCGGTAAAAGGTTAGATTTTATTACAACAGCAGAATCTAAGCGCGAAAGATTTAGATCAGGTTAAAATTTTTTTTTAAAAATTTGTTATGAATAATTAGTAATAATATTATAAGTTTATATTTATGTATATAGGTATTCAATGTAATTTTCTTTTTTTGATTAATACATACAAATTTTTAATATAAAAGTTAAAAAACATAAAAAATAGAAATATGTTGGAAATAAATTATTGTCATTAATATGCATTATTTTTTTTTATCTGGCAGATAGTTTACAAATTCTATATAATTTTTCCAGATTTTTTTTTTAAAAAAAAAGAAAAAACATGGAAGCCAAATCGTTAATTCACGAGCAAATCATTCAAATATTGGAACAGCAAAAAGAAAATGATCATGCTCAAGATGTTGACGAAAAAATGTTCTATTCCAATATTAAAAATATTAAAATAAAAATTCAAAAAGCGGTGCTGAAAGAAACCAGAAAAAGACTTATTGAAGAAAAACAGAATTTAATAAACGAATTTAAACATTTAACATATATAAATTATTTATGCGAGAAAAATATTCAAAAAGGTCTAAATAATTTATATAGTAAATTAGATAATGTCGAATAATATTCTGTTTTTCAATAAATAATTAAAATATTATTTTTTTTTTTGTTATTATTTATTATTTTATCATATAATTATTATTGTGTATATAAGATCTGCTGGTATGATAAATGTTTTCAAATAAAACTAATTTAATAAAAATGTTAGGAAAAGTGGTTTAGATTTAAAAAACGTATCAATTAGTTAGTTTTTGAAATTCTATGTAATTTTCAGAATCATGAACCCAGAAATAAACGTAATTAAAAGCAGAATTCTAGCAGCAGAACAGCAGGTGCGTGACAATAAACGCTATTATATCGAGAAACGGAAAGCATTTCGAAAAGTATTTGTAAAAATTAATGATAGTATGAAGAAAAATTCATTTTTTAAAAATAAATTGATAAATGAACATAATAGATTCGAAAACTATTCAAGTGAATGTAAAGCAGATATTCAGTGTCGGTTAACAGAACTAAACAATCGGTTAAGAGAATTAGAATCTGAGTAATTTCTTATTATATTAACCAATTCTTTTTTTCTTTGTAATAATTTAGAATTAATACTTTTATTATATTTTGAAAACAATATTCTGAATTGCTTGCATAAGATTTAAAAAAAAGAAGTTGATGTTATAATAAATTTACAATATTATGATTGCTTTTACCTATGTTTTTTTTTATTTAATCTATTTTTTCAGTTTCATAATGAAAAGAAAAACGGTTACAAAACACGAGCGAATGTCATCTTCTGATGAAGGTTTATTTGAAATCAAGAGATTTAAGAAATGTTCAAAAACATTTTTGATTAAGAATACTTTAAATTTTATAGACTACACGCTTTTTTTTAACTATGTTAGAGATAAATTAATTTTAAAGTTAAAAGAATCATGTTTACAATCATCTATAAAATTTAATTTACATGTGGATAGCGTATACGAAAGAATACTCACTCAAGAAGTTCGGGACATAGCTTTCAAAACTTCTAATACACTTGCATGTAATTCATCCGATTTCAATAAATTACTAAATGGAATGTTCAATAAATTATTATCTGAACAAGACCAGTTTTTAGCGAAAGGATCTGGGTGGTCCCTTAAAATTATAGATGTATTACAATTGAGAATTAATACAGTGAATCCTCTCAGAGGAGGAACGTATCTAGATCTACCTGAATATATAAAAGATAAAAGAGCAATTATAAATGTAAAAAATAACGATGCTAAATGTTTTAAATATTCAATACTATCTAAGTTTGATAATCGATCGAATAAAACTTATTTGAATAAGAAATATTTTAAAATGTTAGAAACAAAAAGTGGTTTAGATTTTAAATGTATTGATTTTCCAACACCAATCAGTCAGATGAAAAAATTTGAATGTACAAACGATGTATCAATTAATATTTATAGTTTAAATGATAAAAAACATATTTTTCCTTTGTATATTTGTAATACTGAAAGAAAAAAACATTTCGATCTTTTTCTGTTCAATAATGATGAAACATCACATTACTGTTATATAAAAAATTTTTCAAGATTCGTTAGAAGTCAGAAAACTAAAAATTAATGACTTAATGACTCAGTTTAAAAGCGTTATCTAGCGGAACAAAATACAGCAGTATTATTATTTTCATTGATTTATTTACCACTAGATGACGCTTTTTGTTTTTATCGATTGTAGATATATATATAGTTTTCAAAACAGACTAATTAGGATCAGGAGATCATGTGAAATAATTAATTCGACTTAATAAAAAAACTGATATTTTATTTTATTAAAAAATAAATAAATAAATAAATAAATATTATACATAAAAAAAACATTATTTTAAAATATCTGATGATGTTATCCACGAATTTTGACTTGAATCAAAACCTAACCATTTAACAAACATTTTATTCCCAACTTTTTTTACAATACGTTCAATGAGAAAGGTGTTTGGAAAATCAGTTAATTTAATTTCCTGTTCATAAAAACCACCTAAAATTACACTGCCTGATTCATCCTTTAGTTGATAAGTAACTGGATTTGTCTGTAAAACTTTTGAAACTGTAAATATTTCCGTTGTCCAATTTGGTGTATATCCTTTAGTAAATATATGTTTATACTTAGATATTCGTACTTTATCGTTAACTTTAAATTTTGGTTTATACAATGTTTCAGAAATTATATAAGTGTTAAATTTAATTCTGTTTGTATCCATTCGAGCTTCACTAGGTGTACATTTGATTGTTCTGTGTTTTGTGTTATTATAGTTATGTATAATTTTTGATATTGTATTGTACCAATTCCATGTGCCTGTTGCAGTAAAATGTCTATATATATTATTTTTAAGAGTTCGAATCACACGTTCCGCGATTGAACATTTGATAACACTGTATGAACTCTAATGTTTAATTTTATTTTTTTTCATTAAATCTTGGAATTGGACATTGTAAAATTCTGTACCATTATCTGTCTGTAAAAATTTTGGTTTAGCTTTTTTCAATATATTAAACATTCCTTTTGTACATTCTTTACCTGATTTATTTTTCAGCGGTTCCACAAATACATATTTGCTATATGTGTCTATAACAATTAATATGAATTTAAAACCATAATTTTTTTTAGAATGAGATTGCATATCCATTAAATCAGCTTGCCAGAGGTCGTCAATAAACCGTGTTACCACACTACGTCTAGGAAATATTTTTCTCGCTGGTCGATGTAGCTCGTTAGCTATACTCTCTAAGGTTGTCATTATACTATAATATTTCTCTCACGCAGTTCTTCTAAAATAGATATAATTTCATTATTGACACCAGTATTACCAACACTTTGTGATGATGACAGAAGATTTAATCTAGTTACTAGCTCATTCGGATCGTCATAATAAACTAATTGTGTTTGAGGTAATACATCTTTATATAAACCTCTGCCTGTCTTAGGATCAGGTGATGAAGTAAAATTAATCATATCTGTAGACATGTGATCTGCAGGTGAAAAACTGCTTGCTGATTGATTAAAATCAAATGGTTCAATTTCTTGTGTTATTTTTCTACGTTTAGCGTTAAATAACCCAAAAGGAGTAGAAGGTAAAGTATTGTTAAATGATTTTAAGCTAATTCGAGGAGTTGTATTCTCATTAATTTTAGCTATTTCTTCGTTAAACTGTTTTTCCTCCATTTTCATTCGATCATACAACGGTTTTACAACAGTCATCCATTTATGGTACCTCGAGGTTCTAGGTTTTCCATCTGCTTTTAAATGGACTCCAGAAGTTTTCAAAATATTGTAATAAGATTCTATATCTTCTATAGTTGTTTTTTTTGGTTCCTTCTCACATAATAAAGACCATAGTCCTGGTGTAAATTTATAATATTTATTAAGCAGCAATAATTTACCGTGACTAAAAGTTGCAGAGTGTTTTCCTATTTTATACGAATCACTATCTTTATCATAATGCAAACCATAGGATTTATCATAACGTGTTGATTTAGGACGGTTATTTAAAAAATTTTCAAATGGTGAATTTAATTCGTTATCATCATCATCTTCACTAGTACATGAGGTTTCTGATATATTTTCTAGCTCAGTTGACTGTGTGTTCCATATTTCATTTTGTTTTGTATGTGTACTCAATGGTTCAATTATTGGCTTAAATGCTTCACGGAAATAGTTTTCAGAATCTATAACACCGCGTTTCATTTCCATTATTTTTCGTTTAATATTTTTTTTTGATGTTATTAAATTTTCCAACAAGACTTTTTCTTTGTTCATTGTAAATAATAAATGTAATATACCTGTATCGTGTGACTACCGATAACACTATGCAGATAATTACTTTGTGACGGTATATTTATATATGAGTATAAGCATATAAAATTATCTTATTTTAATGAACGTATGAAAACCACATCTATACCTTCCTTCATTCATTTCCCGAGTTTTATCGATGACCATAAACCCATAATCACTATGATTCCAACATAAATGAGAAATTTTGCGAAATTCTGAGAAATCCATATCTGTAGATGAATGATCGTTGAATATATGTCGTAAATTTGTATCATCTTGTTTCAGTATTATTAAGAAGTTTGCGTTATCTCTTACTAGCTGTTTGGTTATTTTAGAATATGTCTGTGCTAAATAAAATACAGAGCTAGCACCCGAATGTCTACCCATACTAAAGTATTCTCTAATTACGGACTGTGGACCACATATCACATCGTCAAAAATGATGATGGAATTTTTTTTGGTTAAGTTTGGTTTTATAACCTTATCAGCGCTTGTAAATATGAAAAAATTAGCACCCTTTATATCATCTATTATTTTTTTCAATAAAACATATTTTTCCTGATTAGAGGTTTTTGAGTATAAATAAATATTTTCAAATCTTAACCCGTTTGCATGTGTGATCAGATTATACATTATATTTGTTTTTCCTGAACCACTGGGGCCAACTAGTATAGCACGTATAGTATCGGGTAATAACGAACCATGTCTTGATGGTTTTTTTATTACCTGAACATCTACATTTATAACATCTAATTTATCTTTCTGCTCAATCAAATTCATATTATTTTCATATAAATACTCTAGATTTTTTAAATTTATAGCCAGTTATAGATGGCGTGTTCAACTCGCAAGTATAAGTCAGACAAGACTGGAAAAGGATTAGTAAACTCTCTTATAAATAGTCTCCCGTTCGAAGCCCATGTTTCAGGCTATCAGTATTGCGGCCCTGGTACAAAATTAAAAAAGAGACTAGATCGTGGTGATAAAGGAATAAACCCATTGGATGCTGCTTGTCGTGATCACGATATTGTGTATGCAACGAGTAAAAATTTAGACGATAGACATAAAGCTGATAAAGTGCTAGAAAATCGTGCTTGGGAGAGATTTAAAGCAAAAGATACACCTAGAAAAGAGAAATTAGTTGCGTACGCAGTAACAAACGCAATGAAAGCTAAAAGAAAAATAGGTATGGGTTGCAAACGGAAACGTGCTATAAAAACAAATTGTATACTAGCAGCGAAAAAAAAAAGAATCTCAAAAAAAAAGAATGGTGGTAAAAGGTTGATTTTAGTACCGAGACAATCAGGAGGTGCAATTCCCTTAATACCTATATTTGCAGGATTGTCAGCACTTGGTAGTTTGATGTCTGGAGGTGCTAGTGTGTATAATGCGGTTCAAAATTCAAAAAGAAAAAAAGGCAGTGGTTTGAAATCAAACAAGAATAGGTTAAGGAAAAAAAACTGATGATCACGCTACCTGATAGACCGCTTTCGTCTCAAGATATTATAAAATATATCGGAAAGTTGAAAATCAATCATTTCCGTGGTGTCTTTTCACGTGATAACTTACCTAAAAAACCACATACGATTGAATGTGGTATATTAAACTTGGATACATCTTCAGGCGACGGAAGCCATTGGGTAGCGTTTTATAAAAATAAGGACAAAGTTGTATATTTTGATAGCTTTAGTGATTTACCACCACCAATTGAATTACAACATTATTTCAGACAGTTCAAAATAGTATACAACTATTCCAACTATCAAGACTTCAATACATTTAACTGTGGTCATTTATGTCTTGAATTCTTGCAATGCATGAATCTATTACATTAAATCTAACTGGAAATTCAACTGTATTGTCGGTAAATTATTTTCCATCTCTAAACGTTTACGAGGATTCAGAAATAGCTTTGTTATCTTTGCAAACGTGCAATTCATTTCCAAATATTATAAATCCAACTAATAACCGGCTGAGAATAAAATCAATTCCTCCAGATAGAATAGCAAAAATTCAATTTTTTGTACCAGTCGAATGCCGTGACATAAAAGATATTAACAAATATATGGTAGAAGAGTTATCTCAAGTTAATAAAGTCTACGGAACAAAGCTGACATTCAGTGTACGTATTGATCCTGTCGATTTTAGAACGTATATAAAATGTAATGGAATACTAAACTTTGAGCATCCGTATAGTATAGCACCTGTTTTTGGGTATAGAAAGAAAGTTTGTGGACCGTTTCATGAAGAACATCGATCGGATAAAGCTGCAAATTTAAACACAATTAATTCTATAAAAGTAATGTGTAATATAGCACATGGGTCATTCAACAACCAACTTCAAAACCATTCGATATATGAGTTTTTCCCAAGTGGGAGAAGAGGAACAAAGGTTGTTCAATCTCCGGTAAACCTTATATATTACAGATTAAACAAAACAGATATTAATTCAATTACTGTTCAGTTAGTTGACCAAAACAATAATCCAATTGACAATTTTAACGAAACGTTAACAGTTGTTCTGCATATTAAACGTCACGGATCTCATCATTAAATTTATATCTTAGATTTTGTAATGTATGAGTCAGTTACTTTAAGTTTAACTGGGAATGCTACCATATTATCTGTAAATTATTTTCCGCCTATAAACCTTTACGAGGACTCAGAAATAGCTTTGTTATGTTTACAGTCATTTAATTCGTTTCCAAATATTAATGATAATAATAATAAATTTTCTATACAAGTAGCTGAGAATGAAAACAATAATGATCCTATGATATGTTTTATTACATTGGAAGAGGGTTGTTATGAAATTGAAGATATTAAGCAACGAGTTAAGAAGCAAATAGATGACTATAATAGTAAAAACTTAACCAATTTAACATTCGACATTACAGTTGATCCTAACGATTTCAGATCGTATATAAAATGTAATGGGATACTACACTTTGAGCATCCGTATAGTATAGCACCTGTATTCGGTTTTGAAAAACGAGTATATAAGCCACACAATGAAATTCTTCGATCGGAAAAAGCTGTAAATTTAAACACAATTAATTCTATAAAAGTAATGTGTAATATAGCTCAAGGATCATTCAACAACCATCTTCAGAGTCATTCGATTTATGAGTTTTTCCCAAGTGAAAGGACAGGGTTGAAAGTAATTCAGTCACCACCAAATTTAATATATTACAAATTGAATAAAACAAATATTGATTCGATAACCGTTCAGTTAGTTGATCAAGATCATAATCCGATTGATAATTTTGGTGAGGCATTGACAATTGTGTTGCATATTAAACGTTACGGATCTTGAGATGGGTTTAAAATTCAATATAAACCCACTACTTCGGATCAGTACAACTAGTCATAAGACTAAAGTGCTACCAGCAACATCAAATCAAATAAAAAAATTGACGGTGAAGAATAAAAAAATTTTACAAGCTTTGGGTTATCAATTAAAGCAGAATGCCTGAAAGTGATATTTTGGATATAACTTCACAGTACGAAACGGATTCTAAAATTACAAAAATTGAATATCATTCATACGCACCGTATACAACATCATTTAATAATAATGATGAAATACGTATATCGATCCAGCAAACGGATGTCTATCCATATCTACACGAAAGCTTTATTTTTTTGGAAGGAATAATTACTGATGCTACCAAAGTGAAACTAACTAATAACGGTTACTCTTACCTTTTTGAGCAAATACGGTTGGAAATCAATGGGATAGAAGTAGATAGCACGCGTGTTCTTGGAATCACTAGCTCGTTGAAAGGTTACTTATCCGGTACGCCAGACAACTACAATTGCTATGAAAATGCTGGCTGGAATTTTAAAAACGCAACGCAATCAGAAAATGATAAAGGTGAATTTAGTGCTTGCATTCCATTGAAATATTGGTTAGGTTTGTTTGAAGATTATAAAAGAATATTAGTGAATTCTAGATTGGAATTAATATTAACTCGAAGTCATAGCGATTTAAATGCTTTAAGTTTAAAAACTGGTGTAACTGCTTCTGAAGGTAAAGTCGTTTTAAATAAAATAGCCTGGATGGTTCCACATATAACTGTTGACGATGAAGAAAGGTTAAAATTATTGAAACTTATAGAAAAAGAAAAAAGTTTGTTTATTCCTTTTAGATCTTTTGAGACTTTTGAATATCCTGAACTCGGAACCGCTAAAAAAGTTGTATGGAATTTGAAAACTGCTTCAAAATTAGAAAAACCACGATTTATCATAATTGGATTGCAAAAAGGACGCAAAAATATGTTACCGAAAGATTGTAGTATATTTGACCATTGTAATTTAACAAACGTTAAAGTATTTCTGAACTCGATAGCTTATCCATACAATAATTTGAATTTAGATTTTACTAAAAATAATTTCACTTTATTATATAATATGTATACATCGTTTCAAGAATCGTACTATGAAAAAAGTATTCGTAACCCGATATTGAGTCCTTCTACTTTTCTGACAAACGCTCCAATTATAGTCATCGATACTTCGAAACAGAACGATTCAGCTACTGCCTCGGCAGTGGATGTTCTATTGGAAATTGAAGCTTCAGAATCGCTTGCAGGTGTAACTGCTTACTGTTTATTAATTCATGATCGTATTGTAGAATATGTACCTTTTACTAGAGAAGTAAGTAAACTTGTGTAAATATAATTAAGAATTAATTTTTAACAATAAAAACTATTATTTAATAATTTGTGTTCTTTACTTGAAATAATTATTTTAGTTTTAAGATTTGCTAAAAAATTTGCTACACGAAGACAAAATTTGGTAGAAAATCTCTGTTTTGTGTTACACGGTAAATCTGAGTGCTCCAAGGGGGACATTCCCCCTTGAAAAAAAATTTTTACCGTGGAAAAGCTGGCTGTGAACATACAAATATATACTACTTTTAATATTATGTTTAAAATAAAGTTATAATCAACCACGCATTTATTATAACCATAGCGTTGAGTAGTTTTACGACTGACCTCCAATTTGCTTTAGTTATTAAAGTGATTCAATTACTAACCTCTGATCCGGAATCGATGATCGAAGTTCTGTAAGACATCTTGAAGCTGAATTGTTTATAGATGATGAAGAAGTTCTAGTTGCTGAATGTTGACTGTAATATTGCTGTTAATACGCTAGCCTTATATACTGTAATGTTTCCACTACCATAGCAACTTTGAAATGTGGAATATTCATAGCAATGTTCATTAAACCAGCCAACGCCCTTAATTTGACCTCTTATTAATATTAGTTTTATTCCGCCAACGGTCTTATACGACCTCCTATCGATACTCGTTTTTATTCGGACAACGCCCCAAAATTTGACCTAGCTATTTTTAAATGAATATTCCCGACTACGGTCAACACCAATACATACATTATATATTATAATTACTATTACTACAAAATAACTTAGTGTTTTTAAAATTAATATTACATGAACAGGTCATACGATTTCTTCGAATAGAATGTAAGTTTTAAACGATAACTAGGAAAGTAGGAGATGATTATCGACTATATAACGCAGCATTTGATAGTCAAACGATATCAGTCCAGCTTGTGTTCTCTACCAGCAACAACAAGCGGCAGTCATTCACCATCGAACATTGAAAATACTTCAATCCTACCAAGTTTACCAGTCCAGCATCGACATCATCAATAAGGATTCATCACTCAACATTGGAAAATACTTCAAACCTACATAGTTTACCAGTCCAACACCGGCATCATCAACAGTCATTCATCTCTAAACATTAGAAAATACTTTAATGTAAGTACCTATTTATTTCATTATTTATATATTTTTTTAAAAAAAAAATCATCTTATCGAATCTAAAACTCCACATTTTTACTAGTTTTTAAACGAAAAAATAATACACGATAGCAAAAAACATAACATAACATAAGCGTTTAGGGAAGTGGTTATAATGGACCGATATTCAATAGTTTTATCAGTAATTTTAATATTAAATGTACAAGGTTTTTATAATTAATTTTTTTTTTTTAAAAAAATGGTCTTTTTTAAAATTTAAAAGGTTGATTAATTAAAATATCTATGTTTATCATGTTGTATATTAAATGGTTAAAAAAATGTTAGAAAGTTGAAATAAGTTGAAAAAAAACAAGTGTATACAGTATGTATATGATTATAATTATATGAATAACATAATATAAAAACATGATTATTATAATATATAAAATATAGACATATTAGCTTACATTAAATTATTCACTATGTTGACTGATATATTATAGTCATTTTAACTACCATAATGTATATTTAATGATTAAAAAATGCTAAAAAGTAGGGATACGTTTAAAAACAAGTTTGTATTGCAGGTATATTTCTACTTTACCGGACACCTTTTTTTTTGCGATTTTTGTAATTGAAATATATGTAGGTAAGTACGCTGAAAACTATGGTGAAGTCAGAATTTGGGGCTCGGACTTAGTTTCGAAGTTATCGGCGAATGAAGTTCGCTATTTTAAGTTCACTGTCCCTATCATGAAGATTGATGCTAGCAAAGCATCACTGCCCATACTACGACATAACTTACCCTGTGACCTACTTAAGGTGGTGTTGCACAGCAAGTCGAGGGATATTTTCGATTTGCGGAGCGGAGCGACGGCGCCGAGGAGCGTAGCGACGAGTGCCGCTAGCAAGGCATCACTGCCCATACACGCGAATAAGTCCCAGCGCATGCGCAGTAACGCCACAGATTATATGAAAACAGATTGTGCACTTCCTATGCACAACAAATTTTTTCAACTATTTTAATTTTTATTCACTATCAACTAAGTACAATTCTTATAATTCTACAATTCTTCGTCGTTGCCGTCGTCGTCGTCGTCGTCGTCACCGCCGCGGCCGTCATTAAATATAACATTTTCGTTATCTTTATGGTACAGTCTACCGGCGTTTTTGAAAAACTCAGCTGTCGGATCTAAATTGTAGATCCGACAGTGTTTGGTAAACATGTGTTTGGCCAAGTATCCCGCGAAAAATTTTTTTTTCCAGCAATAATTGGACATTGATGCCTTGGCGTGTCTCCAGGAAGTCTCAATGGAATTTGAGTGCACTCCAGTTTCCGGGTCCTTGAAATGGAGGCTATGGTTGACCGTCATGTGGACATAGCCTTCATTGTTTAAGGTGTTGTAAGCCTAAAATAAAATTATTTATTCAATTTATATTAATAATACTATATGCAATATTCAAGCATACCTTCCAACAATCGGAGATTATGGTTGTTCCGGGCTTGATCCACTCTTTTATGACGTGTAGTAGGGTTGTGGCGTCACGCTTTTCAACCGGGACCATGAAAACATTGCCAGTTTCCCTTTCATAGCCCCCGAATACTCACTGTCCCTCAACCCTGTGACCTCTATGGTGTTTTCGACGCCCAAATTTTGATTCGTCAATCTCAACTGTGTGGCCATATCCTCCCAATTTAACTTTTTTGATCACCATTGCGTCATATGTGACTTCTCGGCAAAATGATGACCAATCAGTAATGACCTGATGTGAAAGCCGCAATTGGGTTTTTATGGCCGAGAATGTACAGTTTGACGTCCATAAGTTGACGAAGCCACAAATGTCTAACAGTGATAGATGTGACTTATAAAAAAAAGTCTTGTGTCGGAGTGACAAGCTAAAAAATGTATTTAAATTAGTGAAGAACTGATCAATTAATCTATTAAAACAATCGACTTCCCCGGTTTTTTTTAGTAATTTATTACATTTTAGTAGTACTTACCTATAATTGCAGAGTTTTTTCCCCTTTTTAGAATTAATTTTTTCACGACAAACCCATTTCAACTTGTCGAGTGAAGATTGGTCTTTCACCAACTTCATTTGATGTCCACGGATACATTTTTCTTCCGTGGGCAATGCACCTAACAGTTGTAATTTATTTATCAAACCTAAACCGTCGTTTAGGTTTGACATCATAAATAAATCGAATAAATTAATATGATTCTCCATCGTATAGGAAAGTAGTGTCGTAGATATTTTCGCGTACGCACAGAAAAACACAGTGGTTTTTGTTATAGAAAATGTATAATACGTTAGATATACTTAATCTACAATTTTATGGTGTTTTAATGAAACAATAAACCTAATGCAATGAGTTATTTATATCATTATTTAAGTTTAGAAAATGTATAATACGTTAGATATACTTAATCTACAATTTTATGGTGTTTTAATGGAACAATAAACCCAATACAATGAGTTATCTATATGATTATTTAAGTTTTCGGTGCAACAAATATACATTTTTAATTTAACTTAGGTGGATTTGGATAGCAGATCGAGGGATATTTTCGTTTTTAATTACCTGATAAAGTGGATAACCTCGCACCGTAATCTCCATAAAAGCACAAGTTTCAAAAACAAAAACATCAATCTTTATGATAGGGACAGTGAACTTAAAATAGCCAACTTCATTCGCCGATAACTTCGAAACTAAGTCCGAGCCCCAAATTCTGATTTCACCATAATTTTTTTCGTCAAAAATATGACAAAGTCCCCTAAAAAAAATCGCAAAAAAAAGGGTGTCCGGTAAAGTAGAAAAGTTCCGTAAATTACCTATATAATAAGAACATTTAAAACTGAACCAATGCAACCAGCAGGCTGACACCAATGTTTCATGTTTAAAAAATTATACATTTGCTTATTATTTAACACACAATTATTTTAGTATTTTTAAAAGTGGGTACAGCATTTTTTTACTACGTAAATACCTAATAGGTAATATAATGCTTATGATTGATAAAATAATAACATGTTAGCTGGAATATTTAATAGAAATATCTGATTAGAATTATAACTAAGCTAATTATAATGTAAATTATTAACATTTAAAAAAATATTGTACAACAATTTTTCAAATTCTTTGAACTACCTGAAGAAATGTGAGTTTTCTGTTTGTTTTGAGGAACTGACACTAAACTCCCAAAATCTATATCATTCAGATTAATTTCTTGCATGGTCACTGCAGTTTGATTATTAACTGTGTCTTCTAAATCAAGAATAATTTAAAATTACATTTTACTTATAATGTATAAAGTAGAGAAATTCATTAAAAACCATATAATTGTCTAATGTTGATAAACATGTACAGTAAAATTTAAAATATATATCTAGATAAATATTTAAGATTAAAGCAAAGAACACAAGATCTTGTGAAATAATAAATTAAACAAATACTATTATTTAATTCAATGTAAATGTAGTGTTTAGGACTTGAACAATTTGTAAAAATTCAAAATAAAATCATTGGTTAGTGGGGAACACTAAAGGGGACTATAGTCAACAAAAATTTAGGAGCATTCAGGAGTTTTCACCAAAGTCTAACCAAACTGTTTTAAAGCCCCCACAAGGACTAATATCTAAACATATATTATATTTTTCTTTCACACACCTACTTGTTTATTAACAGTTAATGGGATGTAAAAACAAATTCCTCCTAAGAAAAAAAATACTACCTACACATATTATGCATGCTTAGTAAAAAGAAATTTCAATTCATATCCTGAAATGTTAAAAAAAATGTATTTAAATTTTAAAGTTATTTTATTTTTATATATTTCATTTAAAAGAAAAATAAAAACGAATTTATATTGAATATTGCGATAAAAAATGTCTTGTTAAGCGTCCTCCCCCCTAGACTTCGGAGACTTAAATTAGAGACACCTCATAATCTTGCCTTAAATAAGAAGGACGGCTCTGTCTAACCACTGAATGAAATTAAGTCAAATTACATTAATTAGTATTTTAAATAACAAATATTAATATTCTTTGGGACTAGATCCACAATTTGCATTACACTCTGTATATTTAAGGGGTACCTAATATAATTTTAAAGTATGTTGTATACAAAATAAGTTTTATGTTCAAAAATGTTCAAATAACTGTACCTGGAAAATTGTAGTTTTGGTTTTTGTTACCACTAACAGATGGCAAATTGTCTGATCCATTACTAACCCCAATGTCATTGTTATCAATAACTGTAAATGATTCATCTAAGGATTATAATTTATATTAATACACTGATTAGATGATTATTTATCATTTTAGTTACCTATATTGCTTCACTCAAGTCAAATATGAACTGTCTTTAACAATTAAAATCACTAATGATATATTATGTGAAATTAAAAATTAAACCATTGCAGAGAAATTTATATAATTAATATATAGGTACATTTTTTAATTATTGAAGCTAATGTAAACCTTACTTGGTATTATTACCAATAAAAATATTCTTATTATACCTGAAGAGACACTGTTTTGATTATTAGATATTATACATCTAAAACCATCACTGAGATTAATATTTTGGTTATCTTCGTCATCGATAACTGCAAACAACAAAAACAATTATTTAAGATAGATAGAAGAACTTAATTTAAAAGCTAAACAATTGATTGCCTAACATGTATCATATTCAAATCATGTATGATATAATTAAAAAAAAAACAACATACCAAAAATGTTTTGATTTTCATTAGATACCATGTTTAAATCATCATTTAGACTACATTCTATATTATGTGAAACATCTATACTGGATTCTGTTTCTTTAAAATCATTTTCTAAAAAAAAAAAAAAATTGTATTTTAATATAGTATAAAGGTATCTTAGGAAAAACAAATGAATTAATAAAGTATATCTTACTTTTGAATTTTGGGAATAGTGGCAGATCATTATCTGATAGCTTAATATATTATTCTTCACTCTTCAGTATGAAGTAGTGGCATTACTACAAACCCTTTAGAATGAGGTAAACGAATTAATTTATGAAGAATGTTTGGCAATGGCCAATATGAAAAACATTCACTTAAACCATCAACAAGATGAATGCCAATTAATGAAGAATTCAAAGGTTTTGTGTACAAGTTATTTACATTGTTATATTTTTGACCTATAACAACAACTTGATCCAGTTTCTTACAGTAAGCAAAATTTGAAATTTCGATTATCGAATTACAATCTAATTTACAACAAGAATTCTGTAAATTGATACTTAATTTAAAATTGGAAAACATAACTTCTTTAAATTGAGGATTAGTAGTACCATCTATTAAAATTCCATCACTGTGTTCTTTTTTGAATTCAAAACTACCTTTTTTTATTTTATGTTCTAGTAATGTGTGTAAAGTACTTTCTTCTGATAAACGTCGAACTATTTGAGATAAAACATTATTATGTGTTCTTAAAAGTTTTTTAATTTTTTGAAGGTAATTTTCAGAAGAAAAGTTACTAAATAAATTTAAGTTTCCATATTTTCTAGCACCGTCAGTAAGATGTAAAAGGTTGTGAAAATTATGGGATAATATTTGAGGACCATAAATCAATTTAGATGATAGAACAAAATGTTTTAATAGCTCTTCAGCGTAATCGGTCATTGTGTTCATTAATAAATCTGACAATAAAATACGTATAGCTACATGAAGAGTTAAAAAATGTTCATACTTATTTTTATCTAAATTATTTTCTAAAACAATAACTCCAGTATATAAAAGAAATTGTCTTAATTCTGTAGCTTTGTACCGTTTAGCTTCTTTAATAGGCCTTGGTTTTCTTGCAAATTCGTAAGGAATATATTTAATAAGGCTTAGTAATGCATCAGATATTTTATTAACAGATCTCGATTGTAATTTATGAGGAGGTCGACCAAAACACCATATGTTAACTAATAACTTTTTAACAACTCCCAGACATATCAAGTGCATATAGTCCAATGGGACATCAGTAACTAGGCCTAAGCCTAAATTGGGAATTTTTTGTAAAATTGTCTGGCCAGTGTGATGTTCTGGATCAGTTTGATTAATAAAATCAGTATCAGTCCTTTTATTAAATGTCATATCAGGAAAAACAACATGATCTAAATATTCTCCCTCTTGCATACATTTCGAACAGGAGGAATATCCACTATGTCCCTTAATTCGAAGTACATTAGCCTTAGCAACCGCATCAAATAATAACATTGAAATTTTGAAACTGAAATATTTATTATCAATGTGTACACCATTTAATGTTAAATTAACAGCTTCATTTACAAAATCTTCTAGCAATTCATTAAAATCTGACGGTTTATCATACCCATGATAGATACCAATACAAAATATATTTAAAGGTAATAAAATATCAACATTTGTTATTAAACACAAAATAGGATATAATTGACTTTGTGATGAGTCACTGAGAGGCAATCCATCAATATTAATAGCAACATTAATAACATCAGGAATATTGGAAACATTTACTTTTTTTAACATATTTGTAAGACCACTTTCTAAACCAAAATGGTAGTATTTTCCAGGATTTATATCACGCAAAATAGTTTCTCTTGGTCTTTTTAAAAAAGTCCTAGGATCTTTTGGAATACTGCTTAAATCTGGTATTTCTTTTAGAATTGATAATAATTCCTTTAATGCAACATGAGAAATTTTATTCCTAATAGCCCATTCTCGCAAATGATCAGGAATAGGTATTTTTGAGTTTCCAAAAACATTATCATTTACAAAATTGTTTAATGAACTACATTTTGGACTAGTTGAAACACATTTTGTTAAAGAAACATCATCATTTTCAATGAATGTATCTAATGAAACACCAGATATATTTGAAACATTATTTTTTACAACACAGAAATCATTTGGCAAACTTACAAAATTAGGCTGATATGAAGTACTTGCTGCAGTACTAGGATTCCATTGAGTGGGTAATGAAATAGATAATGTTGTATTGTTTTTTCTTATAACATCCAAAGTTTTAAGTTGCTGTTTTACATTTTTATTAAATTGGGACTTAGAAGTTAGGCGCATTTTTTTAATAGAATTACACTTTTCAGAATCCATAGTTTACTAGAAATAAAAAATAAAAAAATACCAAATTAGAAACTATATAAACTATTTAAGATTCCTTTTTTGTGTATTTAATATAATACAAATTGAAATAAGACCACAAAATAATAAAATTGTACTGGAAGTTTAATATTTATGTAACTATTGAAAACTTTAATAATTAAAACTGATATTTTAACTATTTTTAATAGAATTGTCTCTTATATAAATACCTATAGTGTATATTAGTATGGTAGGTAAGTACTATTAATATCACATTAATTACTGAACGTTATAAAACAAATATAAGTACCTTAAGAGTATTTAGGTGTAATGTAATTTTGTGTTTGTTTAAAATACCTAAATTATCATTCACACCTGGGCCCCAAGATTGATCTTGCACTTATTTTACTCTTAGAAGATAATTTAATACACGAGGCTGAATTTCTACCTCATAAAGGTTAACATAAGTAGGTACATAGCCACATAGGTAACATAATACATAATAATAATTAATCAAATGCTTACTTACCGACTTACGATATTATATTATTCATTTAAACATATAATATCATATAGATGGCTAGATGACGTCAATCAAAACGTTCGAACGGCGAACAAGCGCGTGTGAAATTGAAAGTGAAAATAAGATCACAGATTGATAACAACGATGAACGAAATGACCGCGCGGCGCACATTACTATTCATAATAAACAAAGAAAATCCATGGACGTTAATTTTATAAAAACAAATCACATTTATTCAATGATAACAATAATAGCAATACCACAATATTACCATGAGTATCGACAGTTTCACACGCATTTAATAAACCCCGGTGTACCCTGGTGTTCAATAATAATCCCTATTATTATATAAATATAATAGATTAGTGAGCGTACCTACCTACTTTATATATATAAACAAACGTAGTTGTAATTTTATAAACAATAAAGAATTATTTATGTATTATTATTAGATGAATATTCATTACATATGATGGTAACTATTATTCATTAAGTATTCTTAATTGGATATGTTTTACGGATATTCAATTCAGATTATTCAATGGATATTCAAAAATGAATAATAAAAAAAAAAATAAGAATGTATTATTTTTAACGGAATATTCATTTCATCAGTTATGGTAGAATAAGTAATACATATTCTTCAGCGAATATTCTTTTAAGATCAATATTTTACCATGAATATATTGTGATTATTTAGATAAATCTTCAGCGAATATTCTAGAAATAATTATATAAGATTTAAATGTATTATTAATAGAATAAACAAAATTGAAGAACGATAGACCATGATATGAATATCCGGTGTTACTTGGGTATAGGTTGTATTTCGTTTTTGCATGGTATTGTAATGGCTTCGTTTTGAACTACGAACAGCCATGTATTTTCGCCTGCTAGTCTGTGTCAGACTGTGGGTTTTGAAAGGAGAATTTTTTTGTTGCAATTATTGGGTATACTAGGTGGACTATTGAAAAGATTTTGCTCACAATTTTGCAATTGGTCATTGACATTGATGGGGTGTTCGTTTGGACAAACGAAAGCGTTTTCCAGAACTATACATTTTGTCAGCTGATGTTCCCCGAATGAAATAAAATTCTTTTGCGTTTTGTCCACTGCTAAGTAGGCTGATTCAGCTTCGATTACAATCACTTGATCCTGGGTTAACTGCATAGGTAGTGGTATGACTTCATAGATCATAAATCTCATCCCATTTGTGACGGGTATTTCGACAGAAAAAATTAATGTGTCATCCACACTTATCACTGTAACCGTAGCTAATTTGAAAAAATCTGATATACTATTGGTAGTTATTTCTAACGGAAATTCGGAATTGGCGGTAATTTGCTTTTAATATCACTCATTTGTTGTGTGATGGTTTTCGGACTCATTATACTACTGTGGATATGTCCGAGCGTTGCATAGTTAACAATGTCTACCAAATTTTCTACCTCTATCGAAAGAAAGTTGATTGTGAGTATAAGGTTTGATTGCATCTCTGTTATCCGTTCATGAGTTATTAAATCGTCAAAAACTTCGGCTTGTTTCGTCACACTCTGCATTGTCTCGTTGATGTCGTTCACCGTGTTTCTAATTATTGTGGTCTGGGATTGCATCAGATGAGAAGTGGACAGCTTGAATCGGTTGAACTCATTTATTTGGTTGTAGAACTTTTCAGCATCACTATTGTCACATGTACCGAAAAGTACATTAGCTACTCTACCGACAGCGTTAAATAAACCTCTTTTTTATGTCGTGCGCAGTTTTATGAACTGAGGATAAAACACGTAGACGATTGCTTTCAATTTGTTTCATAATGGCACTGACCTGGACTACAAATTGCTCACAGGCAGCTGTCGTCCCGTACAATTGTTTGCATTCCTGGGTTACATGTTCTATTCCCTTGTCGATCATCCGCGTTTGTTCGTCGTATTTTTTGAGATTTACATAGGTCAGTAGATTCCAGTAAGAGTCCGTGATACATAGGTTTCCCATAGCGTGGTAGTACATCGGTGGGCTATCGAACTGCGTTATGTTGTATTGGTCGGAACAGCTCGATAAAGCGATCAGTTGACGATTGTTATCAGTATCGTTGTCTTCATCTTGGGCGATGGGCACCAAGTCTGCATACTGACGTCTCCCTTGTTGAGTAGGCCAAATCACGTGACTGCTTGGCTGCTTGGTCAATCGACTGCTTGGCTGCTTGGTCGCTTGAATTGATTGGTCGCTCGGAAGAGTTGACGGCTTGTCTAACGTGCAGTCCGGAGTTGTTCTAGTTAATTGGCTCCTTGACGAGTGACAAACCCCACACCTGACACAAATTTTGTTGTAAGCCCAGTTCAATCCGTGCTTACAGAGTTCGCGGTTTGCCGTTTGTCTGGGTTTAGCCAACTAGTACTCTCGAACTGAGACGTTTATTACAACGTTGGTTAGGTTTCCCTAAAAATAAATTTACACTCGACTGTTGGTTCTAACTACTGGTTTTTATTGTACACGTTATAATAATCAAAATAAAGACAATCTCGTAGCTCTACGTAATACAGACTGACGATCGTGTGAACCCACACGGCCGCTCAGCGCTCATACCCGATATGCTGAGTGTGCATAACCGTGCGGCGCGTGCAGGGGTTCACAACATGCCATCCATTTACTTTGAGAAAAACGGATAACTCGATGAATTTTTACTACTTTAAGACCGCGAGAAATCGCTTTTTTTAAATTTTTGTAATGTACAATATAGTTTTTTTTCGATGATAAAGTAGTTAACAATTTCTCAGCTTTTGAATTTGGTGGACATTCGTTAAACGGTAAAAACGGGAAATCATTATGATTTTTGTGTAGCTGTTTAGGATACTCAATATCAACTTCTAATATATATCCTACTTCAGAATCATCAGCAATTATAGTTACATCTATGTTGAGATCGTCAACCCATTCAAAATCTTTAAAAGGTAATTCTGTTAACTTAGGCTTCCCATACAAATTCACACAGTCGAGATATGTAATCCATGTGATCGGTTCATTCGCATTATAGTCCAATCCTTCGATATTTGGTATGTTTGCCTTAACATATATTTTGGTTGATTGACATATACCGCCCCTAATTGATTTCTCAGAGAAAAGTAACATGTTATACTCTTTTAACCTTGATAATTTAACCTTGGTATACTTCAGCATACAGTCAAAAGCAAACCCGGGAGCAGTCATATAATGAGCAGGATCTAAAAAGTATCGATAAGTCTCTAAAATTTTCGAACACGTCAGCTAGTATGCTAACATCAGTTTTTAAATAAAGATCGCTATATTCACCTAAAGTCTTTATATTAAATGTATGCCATATATTTTTAGCATGTATATAATCTTCATCACTAATTTTCTCATCTGTTAAAGAGTTATAAAATTCTAGCTTTGATGGTAAAAAAGTATCATCTAATTTACTCCATTTATCGACATATTCATAAGGGAAGACTCCTTTTCGTGTAACTAAATCTAGTGCTTCCGCAGAAAATATTTTAAGAGTTTCTCTAAATCTCGACTTATCTTCAGATAAATTTTCCGCAAGTTTACTTAATGACTCACTCATAAAACGGAATGTATCAACAAATTTTATACTAAATTTAGGTGCGATTTCCTTGCTGAAGGATATATATTTTTCTGATGAATTAGGGATAACGTGAATATTTTGATCATCGCAACCGAGTTCTCGAATTATGAAATGGCTATCATACGATAAATTATGAAAGAAAATTGGAATGAATGATGGATTAGTTATTTGAAAATTACATTCGAGACAAAGACATTGTCTATATTTACCAGTAAAATGACAGTGATCTCGAACTTTAATTAAATTATTTTTTTTAAAATGTTTTGAACATTTTTCACATCTTTTAATTCTTTGAAAATGTTTTTCTTCTTTTTCAGTTAATTTACAGTTAGCTTAGAACAATTTTTAGTTTTCTGACTTCTAACGAATCTTGAAAATTTTTTTATATAACAGTAATGTGATGTTTCATCATTATTGAACAAAAATAGATCAAAATGTTTTTTTCTTTCAGTATCACAAATATACAAAGGAAAAATATGTTTTTTATCATTTAAACTATAAATATTAATTGATACATCATTTGTACGTTCAAATTTTTTCATTTGACTGATTGGTGTTGGAAAATCAATACATTTAAAATCTAAACCACTTTTTGTTTCTAACATTTTAAAATATTTCTTATTCAAATAAGTTTTATTCGATCGATTATCAAACTTAGATAGTATTGAATATTTAAAACATTTAGCATCGTTATTTTTTACATTTATAATTGCTCTTTTATCTTTTATATATTCAGGTAGATCTAGATACGTTCCTCCTCTGAGAGGATTCACTGTATTAATTCTCAATTGTAATACATCTATAGTTTTAAGGGACCACCCAGATCCTTTCGCTAAAAACTGGTCTTGCTCAGATAATAATTTATTGAACATTCCATTTAGTAATTTATTGAAATCGGATGGATTACATGCAAGTGTATTAGAAGTTTTGAAAGCTATGTCCCGAACTTCTTGAGTGAGTATTCGTTCGTATACACTATCCACATGTAAATTAAATTTTATAGATGATTGTGAACATGATTGTTTTAACTTTAAAATTAATTTATCCCTAACATAGTTAAAAAAAAAGGGTGTAGTCTATAAAATCTAAAGTATTCTTAATTAAAAATGTTTTTGAACATTTCTTAAATCTCTCAATTTCAAATAAACCTTCATCAGAAGATGACATCCGCTGGCGTTTTGTGACCGTTTTTCTTTTCATTATGAAGCTGAAAAAATAGATTAAATAAAAAAAAACAGATATAAGCAATCATAATATTGTAAAATGTATTATAACATCAACTTCTTTTTTTTAAATCTTATGTAAGCAATTTAGAATAATGTTTTTCAAAATATAATAAAAGTATTAATTTTAAATTATTGCAAAGAAAAAAAGAATTGGTTAATATAATAAGAAATTACTCAGATTCTAATTCTCTTAACTGATTGTTTAGTTCTGTTAACCGACACTGAAGATCTGCTTTACATTCATACATACAGAATATGTCCAATTGATAAAGACGTTGATTGTTTATTACGGACCACGGACTAAGAATAGAATAAATGGTAAATTATCTTGGGCCGTGTTCTTGATCAATAATATAAGATATTATAATCACAGATTTCTAAAGTTAGTGATTATAATTTATAACCTTAAAATAATAGTGATAAATGATAAGATACCATGTGGTTGTTGGTTGATAATCTGATAACGCTCGTGTTCTTCATAATTTTTATATGACTGTTAAAACACTTAAAACAAAAAGTTAAACTAAATTTAAATACGCATCTAATTATTTCATTATTTCAATCAAGATGATATTTTTAAGTCATTGTAATTAGTGCGTTTGAATTTTTGTCAACTGGTTTAGTTTACTATACCTACATATCTTTGTGTCTAGCTTATTTTAATATACTAAATGAAAACAATAATTCACCATTCAGATAATTTTATGAACAATATGTAGATGTGAATATTGTAGATATGAATATTGATTTATTAATAAATAAATTACCATGATAAAGCTTACAAGTTTAATTAATTGGTTATTTTTAATACAATGTGTCATTACAATGACTGAGTATTTATTGTCCGTCAATGACTGTCAAAAAAGTCTATGTATAAAATGTAAGTATTAATAATTTGATTATACTATATATTTATTAATTATTTTACATACTATTTAAATTGTATTTTATCTTGTATGTAGTTCCATAAAATATGATCCAATTACTACAAGTAACATAATGTTTGATGTGCCGCAACATACATTGTCAAAAAAAAAAATCAAATAGAAAGTCTTACCTCAAAATGTAAATATAACTGAATAAGATCTTTACATTCTAATATTAATAGATATTATTAATTAATATTTTATCATTTTATTTTATCTTATAGGTAAAAGTAGCTTTCGAAATGAATTTTGTGATTCAAAATGTATACCTACAACATTGATGATCACACAATATCTTGTCTGTTTAAGTATTAACATTCATATAGTATGTAAGCTATATAGTATATACACTACTATACTATCTCTACAATCCTCTACAGTTTAATGTGTTGGAAAATCATCAATTTATGTACCAATGGATAAATTATGTATTTATATTTAAGTTAATAGCATGATTAAATTAATTAAATTATTTAAAAAAAAATGTTATAGGTGTTATAATTAGAATCTTAGGAATACTCAAAATCAAAAACTTTATAAAGTGCTAAGCAAAGAAAGGTTATTCTGAATTCACAAAATATGAGACTTATGGTCGTAAACTTCTAGGTAATAGAGACCTTTTATTTGGTTCTGAAATATGATTATTTTTTAATAATTTAAAAAAAAAATTAAATTTATTTCTCCGTCACTAATGAGGTGAATTATAAACAGATAATTAATTTTTTTTTTGGATTTAGTCAGTATTTCAGAAATAAAATTATTTTACTAAATTTGTATCTTAACAGCAATCATTAGCGTGCACAGCTGTATACCGTTGACATAGGTTTCCTTCAATAATTAATAAACTATACTGCAATACTAATAAGCATAAGGTATACATATAGTTTAAAAATAGTTATGATCATGAATATTGGTTGTTTAATGTTCATGAACTGTTTATTTATAATAATTATTACTGTTATATTACAATTAAAGTTAAATAAAAAAAGTTGATTTTTAAATTAAATATCTGAGCATGCCTAAAACAGTTACATTATATTTGATGCTTTTTTTTAATATAATATGTATATTTTAATATTTTTCTACTGTTTAAAACAATTAAGTCAAACAAAAATAATTTCAACCTACAATCTTCTTGATTTGTATATTACAAAATGGATAATTATTAAATAAAAATTAACCATCACAGATATTGATTTGTGCAAGTTTGTTAATGTTGCTGTTAAGATACTTAAAGATAAAGAAATTGATATTTAATAATTATTATAATAGGGTTTTTTTTATTTAAATTAAAACAAATTATATGTACAACAAACATATATTGTTACGGCCAGCATTTAGGTTGCTGGTAATGAATTTTTTCATTTTTGAACAGACAAGTTTTTCTATAAATGAAATCATTGATTCAAGTGGCTGTAAATTATCTATTTTTACATAATTACTCATATTAGATGAGGGGGAATTATGTAAAATTTGTTGCTCCTGAATGTAAATAATTTTAATTTAGTGAAATGTGTTGGATATTTTGTTTATTTGTGTATTTTATTATTTACTAAATTTATTTTTACCAATTTCTTTTCTTTGTAATCTATTGCAGTTTGATCATTCACCTCAATAGTGGCCAATTTTTGTTTGAGTAATTCCTATAAAAATAACACTTAGCATATTTTTTTTTAATAATTTTCTTACTTTTACTTACAATGTCTTTCTCTTAACCGTCATTTTTTGTTTTGAGTACAGACTATAAAAATATTGTAATTTATATTATTACTGCTATAAGAGTGTATTTATACAATTATAATGTTATACCTATAATTAGGGTTAGGATGTTTATGCACTAAAAAACAGTTAAATATGCATAAAAAAATAAAGAAATGTGAAAAAAATGCAATATAAATATATATGTAGGGATAAATTAAATTATTAATAAAAAATCAACAAATTGTGTCAGTAAAAAAAAAATAAAAAAAAAATTTTCAAAATCATAAACATCCTAACCTTGTTATATAAACATACATTTTTTTTCTTTATAAGCCTTTTCTTGAACTTTTAATGTTACCTAATAATATATTATTGATAATAAATTGTATATCATGTAATTATTTTTTATTATTTATTCTGCTATAGTTATTTACAATTTCTTCAGCAAGTGACTTATTTTCTGTTTGAAGGCGTATCACATCTTCAGCATAATAATTACTTTCAACATTTTTATTTTTTAAATGTTTGTCTAACGTATGGTATTACTGTAAATTTGTGTATATACATAAGTGTCTTATTATTATTTTCAGAAAAAAAATAAAATTTAAAAAAAATTGATATTAATTTCAATATTCACATACCTGACGTAGAGTATCCATTTCATTAATGGCATCTTTAAGTGCAGAGTTGAAAATGATGTTTAAATTGAAATAACTATTTTTTTTAAAAACTGTAATGTATTTATTAGTTGGGTTTTCTATTGAGGCTCTAACAGCCTATGCCTATCTGACTTGAAGATTTTTCTCAAATTTTAACTATAATATAATATATTATATTATAATTAATTTAACGATGCCTGCGATTTATAGTAATGCAGAGTATTCTGATATGTTAGCTATTTTTTATTAATGTGGTAAAAGTCAAGGGCGCCCGCAGAAATTTTCACCGGGGGGGGGGGGGGGCAAAGTTTATATTATACATAGCCATAACATATTATTAGGTATAGTATTTTATAGATTCATTACAAACTGCAGATGACACCATAATATGATTAACTGTAGGACGTAGGTATCATCAAAATATTATATGAGACATCAAGAGCACTGAAAAAAAAAAAAAATCTTATAAATTATTATATTGTTTATTATTAACCTAGGTATCTAATTTTATAAAAATATTAAGATTATTAATTGTCATTAAATAAAAATTGCATGCGCCTAGGCTCCATGGCAAATAATTTTATCGTTTCCTCTATAATGTTGGATTTTTGAGCTTGTACATAAGTTTTGTAGATATTCATCAATGCCAAGCCATTTAAGCGATTCTCAGTAACAGTACTACGAAGCCATGTTTTAAGTCTTTTAAGCGAGCTAATTTAAAGCAAATATAAAACATAATTAATAATTGAAGTAGTAAAAATAAAAAATATATTATAAACTGTAATACAAACCTAAAAGACCTTTCAACGCTACATGTAGTAGATGGAAGTGTAGCTGCTATTAAAAGACATTTTTTTATTGAAGGTAGAAATGTGACTTCATCTAATAACTTCAGAAAATCCATACTGTCATCATTTTTTTCTTTCCACATATTGTACCATACTAGGCCTTCTTCTTCAATATTCTCAATGAATTCTCCATAAAATGATTTTAGATTTTGGAGTTGTATGATAAATTCTTCTTTTTTTGTTTGTTTTAAGTACTTAGGATGAACTGAAATGATCTCATATTTTGAATTATCCTCTGGGAACCTTTCATTTAAAGATGTGATCAGTGAATCTAAATATGGTATATAAATAGATTTTCTGTAGTAATCTTCTGAACCTGATGAAGGGGGGTTAGGTACTTGCATTTTTAGCACTATTTTTAAAATGATCATTCAAAATTTCATCTCCACTTTCAACCCTAAAATGTAGTAAATTATTAAATATAGCTGTGTCATCAGTTTTTCCTCTGAGTGGTATTCCATGTACACCAAGGAAAATAATAGAAGAAATTATTGAATGCAGTTTACGATTGTTTGATTCAATTACATTTTTCACTGAAGAATTTAACATTTGATGTACATCTATTTTTTTACCATCCATAATTGCTATAAAATTTTTAGCACTCTGTACTGAAAATATATGCCAAGAACATTTTGAATGTATTTTTGACTGAGCTTGAAAATGTTTGTACTTAATAAACGCTGTTTTTATGAATGCGCCTTGCACTCCACCTTTGTCAATCGGTGGTTCAAACAAAACACAAAATTTGCAAAAAGCTCCTTTAAAAATGGCTGAGTAGCAAAGCCAATCATGCTGTTTAAGCAAAGCTAACAAAAAAGGTCTTTTACCAACACCAATATCTGCTTTAAAATCATAAGCACTACAAGGGTTCCATGGAGACATAAGCATTTCATATTTTAATGTATTGTCAACAGACTTACCAAGAAAAAGACCAATATCATGTTTATTATTTGCTTGCATTTGAATAATATCCTAATAAAAATTCATAAATAATAAATATAAAATATAAATCCTTAAGTAATAATTATTTATTAGGAAAAAATCTTATGAAGGTACCTACCTGTAGTTTAGAAGGTGCTACTTGTGTTGGAGTAGATATTTGATCATCAGTTGTACTTCTGTCGTCATCATTTTTAGATATTTTACCAACAAACTTATCCATAAAAGTATTTTTTCTTTTTGGTGGATTCATCTTAATATTAATTCGTCAAAGTTATAAAGTAACAAACTTGTTAATTGTTTTTGACTAGTGGGCACTTAGTTATCAATAAGGCTATGGAGTATGGATCATACAAATTTGAAATTATAATTCACATTTTACAAGCCAAATAAAATATAAATTGAATTGATTACTGTCACGAGATATAGTACTATCTTAAATCGTGATTACTGTCAATCAGACACATAGATGATAAAGATTTTTATTATCTATGATCAGACATAAGAATTGATTTAGATAACACGTTATTTGATAACACGTTATCACACAGAACAATTTTATCACTAATCACTTATGATTAATCAATTATCGATCTATTTTATTAAAATATAATATAAAGAATAAAATGCTACAAAACTTCTAAAATATTTATAAAAATATACTGTAATACCTATTATAAAAATTAAAAACATTGGTAAAAAAAAGCGGGGGGGGGCCATGGCCCCTCCCCCCCCCCCTGTGGGCGCCCTTGGTAAAAGTACCCTAAATGTTTCTCGTAAATATTTACAAAAGTATCCAGAACGAAGACAACCTTCACGAGCTATATTTACCAATGTAGCAAATACATTGCACCAAACAGGTATAATAATAATAATATTTTAATAATTAACAATAATATAAATGTTTCATAAATTATATTAGTACCTACATACAATCTATTATAAATATTAAATAAAGCGCAGCTTGACATTTTGAAAATACATTAAAATAATTTAACTATTTTTTTCAAAAATAAATATTATGTTGTTATTGTTATTATTGCTACTATGTAAACAATTTTATAATAAATAATTAACTATTAAAATTAAATTATTTCATTATAAAATGTAAAGAATAATTAATGTGGTTGATTTTGAATCTGGATTATTGATCCGCTATCACTGTTTATTATTTTGATATCTATCCAATTAAGGGGATTGGATACCGATGCAAAATTATAGTAATGGAGACCAAAAAGCGAGACAACAGCATGGGACTTCGGGTGGTGGGATTTTATTTCTGAAAACTGCTCTGAAATCGTCGGTTATTCTACTAGTGATCGATCGAGGCATTTTTTTTTTAAAGTCATTAAAGGTCGGGATATTTAACATTGAAATCTTTCTTTTTTAAACATTTCTAATAATAATAATTTTGATACTAGAAACAAATCCCTCGATCGATCACTTGTAGACAAATCAAGTAAATATTATCTTTTTTCAGAATTAAAATCCGTCCGTTCAAAGCCGTGCAATTTTGTCTAGCTTATAAGCATTTTAGACATTAACGTTACCGTCAATATCTAAAAGACCTCGTCTGCCAACGCCTATTGACGTTGCGGACAATATTAGAACTATTATTTACTCCCACCTAATACCAAAGCGGCAAAGCTATTATTTATAAACGCATCACGATAAACGACCGCACCGGCGCGGCGACCCGCACCCAAACACGGATGACGATAATATTTGATATTTATACACTATAAATATAGAAATTGATTAGGTACGAATATAATTGTTGTGTTTATTATTTACATGTGTTATCGACTATCTGCTACTTATTAGTATATTAATTTGTAGTAATCAGTAATCACACAACGAGTCTGGCGTTTGTCGTCTGTCGTCTGTGTGTTGATATTTTTTTAACAATTTAAATCTATACTTCTTACAAACTGTATATAATGGACAAGATTACGAATTGGCGCAAAGGTAAAAAATCTTACACTCTCCTGTCGAAACGTAAAAAACACAAAGGAAATATTGCAGCTTTGAATGCATTAAGAAAGGTATAATACACATTAATAAATTATTGTGTTTAATTTGAATTCAATGATAAATCATTCTACTTATATGCATAGGTGCAATTAGGGTTTAATTTTTAAGGGTGCTATTTTTAAAATAAATGACTTATTTTTAATTTGTATCTGTACCTTTTATGTGAAGGTTCCATAAATATTCGAGGCGGCTAGACAAATCTTTGGGAGGCTAAGCCCCTCTAGCCCCGACCTAATTGCGACTATGCCTATATATGATAAATATCGATTGTGAGCGGAGACAGTCTGTCAGTCTAGATTTTTCAGTAATAATAGCTTTATATTAATCTAAATATTGGTGAAATAGTATAATGTTAAAACTTTAAAGCACAGTAGAACACTAGAACCTACTATAGTACTAACTTACTGATTATCCAAACTAATTGGGACTGCACCTATAGTTCGGGAACGTGAAAAATCGGATATTGGAATAATTGTAGAAATAAAAATAAAACAACCTTCATTGTAAAATCTACAATAAATTCAACACTCCGCTCAGAATCTAAAATTCTTTTATCATCTATCAGAAAAAAATTTGAATTATATACATTGTGCATTTCCACTTAGGATAATGCTTTTGTTGATCGTATGAATGAACTTCAAACAGTTGAAACTGGAGCAGCGTAAGTACTTATTTTATGTTTAAAACTATCATTTTAATGTTCAAAAAAAATCAATTTGAGTCATGTTCAACCTATATCTACCTAGAAATAATTATGAATTATAATATCTATGAATTCGAGATTCATATACGAGCTTATTTGTAAGAATTATTTATTTAAAAATTATTTCAATCTTTATTCATATAATTTACCTAAAATAATATTCTCTGAAATTACAATCCTACGAAAACACCTAATTAGGTATGATATAGTAGCTGACTTACTAATTACTTATATATCACAGTAGCAGTTTTGAACTGGGGCGTCGGTATTATACTTATAAATTATAATTTGGGCTGGGATTTGAATACACTTTGCACTGTTTTCCAATGCTTACATACAGTAAATTCATACATACCTACATGCTCGTATTTTCACGAATTCATTTTATGTAATATTGAATGAAAAAATTTAAAATTTTGATGTTATTTTTTTAATTTTTAATAACATTTTATAATTTTTGGAGTTTTTGGATATAAAATATGAATTTGAAATTTTATTTTAAGATTTTTATATAAATATAACAAATTATAAAGTACCTACCTACATACCTGCCTTCTCGTAATTCGTTTTATATTATCGAATTATTGATTTAAATAATTTATGAAAATAATTTAAAAGTAGTCCAACTCTATGAGATGTAAAATTTTTTATATAACTATATATTAAAATACTAATGTTATTACTAAAAGTGTTAGTTTTAGTCTAAAACAATAAAACTTTACGCGTAAAATACTATTCAAACACTTGTAAAATATTTTTTTTAATTTTTAAGCTCAGTTAAATAAATATTTTAAAGTTATTTTTTTTTTTTTTTTATAGTTCATTTTTTGATATTTTTTAGGGCATTAAAATGTCAGCTTTAATTATAATATATTATAAAATCAAAGCTTTATTTTTTTATTTGATATAGTTTATTGAATAAGAATGAAGTAAACGTTCGTGGGAAAGTTATTTATTCATTAACTACAGATGACATTGAATTAGCGGTACCTCTCAATACCACAGTAAATACTATAGAAAACTCAAGTTCAGAATTAGAAAACAATTTCCAAGTTCCAAGTACTTCGTCGCCTAATCATATAGGCATTTCTTCAACGAGTCTTTCCTCAGCTATGCAACTATCACCTATTGAAAACCTATCACGAGATACAAATTATACAGGCAATGAATATGACAATCTACATACTTCAAATTCGCCTTTAAAAAATAATGTGCAATCAAATGAAATATCAGGTAGACGAATAGTAAATATGTTTCATTTGTTTGAAGAAATTAAAAATATTGATGATCATTCGCAACCTTTTGATTGTGGGTTTAAAAATATGTATGTTATCGGAGAAAAAAAATTGGGTTTTAAATCGATTTTCACATTTCAATGTGCAATGTGTAATATTAAAAAAACTGTGTCTACAGAAAATAACTTTTTCATGCCAATTAATACGTCTGCAGTTCTTGGAGTGATAAGCATAGGTGGAGGTTTTAGACAGCTCGAAGAATTCACATGCGCTATGGAAATACCAACAATTAACCAAAAAACATACAAAATTGAGCATGATCGTATTTGTGACGGATTTGAGGAAGCCGCGGTTAAAAGTATGTATGAAGCAGCTAAGACTGAAGCAGAGTTGGCTATTGCGGCAGGAGATGTAGATGTAGATGGAACGCCTCTAGTGACAGTTGTAGCTGACGGTAGCTGGTGTAAACGGTCATATAAGACAATGTACAATTCACCATCTGGAATGGTAACTATTTCTATAATAATATACATTATAAACTATATCTATTGTCAACTACAGGGGCATGCAGGGGGTTTCGGAGGTTCAAATATAATAAATATCTTATACAAAATATTAAATATTTATGAAATTACGCTAGACTTTTTTATGAATTTTTATCCACAAAATTAAAATCAAAAAATTTCAAATTACTAAATTCTATATTATACTTAGGTACCTAATTACCATTTTAAATTTGGTATATGGGTAAAATTTTAAATTAATAGGTACATGCAGTATAATATAAACTATTTGTAAAAACTAAAATATCAATTTAATTGTGAATAAACTTCTAATAATGCATAATATTATTCATAAATCATAATGCTATATTTATATTCAAATATATGTATAATTAAACTTTAAATTTTTATATTAATATAATTAAGTAATAGTATTAGAGGATGCTACCCATGCATTTGTTAGCTCCGTCTTACAATACGTACGACATAGCAAATTTTCATTCAATAGTTTCAATAGTGTGTTGTTAGTTTTGATATTAGAGTGATTCGACATACAATCAATTTTTTAGATAATAACATTATCTGTGCTTAAGCATTGGCTTTTATACGATATTTAGGTACATTTTCAAGCGAGATATGAGCATTTTTAACTAGGTCAGTTTACTCTAGTATCAAAACTAACAGCACACTATTGAAACTAGTGAACGATAATGTGCTATGTCGTGCGTGTGACGGAGACAACAAGTGTATGGGTAGCGTGCTATCAAATATATATAAAAACAATAAATAATAGTTATTAAATGTATTGTATGATTAGATTTTAATAATTACCCTTACAGGGAATAGTAATAAGGAAGCCTTAACATTTTATATATAAATTATTTAAGATTCGCATTTAATACATTTCCAGGCTGCATTAGTCGGATATCGTACTAGAAAAGTATTGTTTATGGGTGTCAGAAATAAGTTTTGTGCAATTTGTGCCAGAACAAAGAGTGAAGATGGGCCAAAAGAACACGTTTGTTTTAAAAATTGGAAAAATTCAGACGGGTCGTCGGCAATGGAAGCATCAATCGTTGTAGAAGGGTTTAAACAGAGTGAATCAACTTATGGAATAAGGTATCACAAATTAATCGCAGATGGAGATAGCAGTGTGTACAAGAAAATTTTAGACGCCCGTCCTTATAAGAATTTAACAGTAGAAAAAGTAGAGTGTAGGAACCACCTATTGAGGAACTTTTGTAAAAAATTAAGGGACTTGTGTACCAAAAAAGATGCAGGAAAACTTGAGCATAGAAGAATATTGCAAAAAAATATTTTACGTTTAAGAAAAGGTATAGTTTCAGCAATTCAATATAGAAAAAAAAATAAACACACAGAGAAAGATCTTCAAAACGATATTTTAAATTCTTTAAACCACGTCCTAGGTGAACATAGTAAATGTGCAGATTATTTTTGTGATACGGTCGATGATATAAATTTCGCTGAAAAAATAAAAGCTACAGACCCCCTATTGTACTCGACTATTATGCATCATGTTCGTTATTTGGCTAGGCATAGTCGGAGCTTACTTCAAAACGTTGATAGTAATGTTGTCGAATCGTTGAATGGGATTATTGCAAAATTAATCGGCGGTAAAAGAATTAATTTTGCAATGTCAAGATCTTATCAAGGCCGTTGTTCCGCCGCCACGCTCATGAAAAATACAAAACGTCCTTCCTATAATTTACACAAAACTTTACTTAAACGAAGTCTAGGCACGAAAAACCCATCATCAATTCTTGAAACGCGTCGACTGAAGGAACGTATTCGTCAAAATGAATTAAGATCAAATTCTTATAGAAAAAAAATAAAGTTTCAAAATTTTGATCTTGATTCAGAATATGGTGACAAATCTCAAAAACTTGATATGAATGACGAACAATATAATGAAGAAAAAGAAAGAATATTAAAATCAATACAGGAAATGGCTGATAATCGAGATCAAATACAGAAAGAAACTATAGAACAAAGTGCATCTAGAAAATGGTTTGAATACAGAAGAAATATTATAACGGCGTCAAATTTTGGTCGTATAATTTGTTTACGTATAGATACTGGATGTGAAGGAGTTTTGAAAAGTATGTTGTATTCATCTGACGTTGACACAAAATGTATGGAATATGGCCGAGAACACGAGCAGACGGCAAGATTAGCACTAGAAAAATTGTTGGATGTTAAAATTTATGAAAGTGGTTTATTTATCGATAAAGAAAATTACTTTTTAGGGGCAACTCCTGACGGTCTAATAGGAAGTGATACATTGGTTGAGTTGAAATGTCCTTTTTCAGCTGCTAATTTAACACCCGAGGACGGAATTCGGCAAAGAAAAATCACATTTTGGAAAATAAATAAAAGTAAAGACATATTTGAAATAAATACCAACCACAAATACTACTACCAACTTCAAGGTCAATTACACGTAACTGGCAGAAAATTTGGTATAATTGCATATTGGACGAAAATGGGTATTAAATATGAAACAATCGAACGTGATGATAATTTTCGAAAACTAAAATGTTCCCTAAATTAGAAAAGTTTTTTTTCAATTGTCTTTTACCCGAATTAGTTGACCCTAGACATCCAAGAAGCATGCCCATTCGAAATCCGTCTTACATATTGGAAGCAAAAGCAAACAAAAAAATCAAGTAACAATTGTATGTGTTATGTGTGTAAAAATATTTTTTTGTAATTATTACTAAATAAAAGCAATAAATTAGTTTATCTTTTTAGTGCATTTTTAAAACATCTAAAGATTATAGATAATACAATAAATTCAATTTAGTTGAATTACTAATTAGTATTAGTATAGGAATTGATATTATAATATAATTTTTCATAAATCAATATAATATAACTTATGTAGGTAATTGAATAAGAATATTTTTTACATTTGATTTTCCTAAGTGAATAATCGCAAATTTAGTTTTGTGTAAATTAAGTCAATTCTTTTATACATCGATTTATGTCATCGATATCAACACATAAGGTACCTATAAAATTTAGGATTTTTGTATATAACTTTAAAAGGGATTTTCGATTTTTTTCGTGTTTATTTATAGTTAGAAAAAATCTTATTAATGAAAATTTTCAACTCTTATAGCTCTTTTTACTATAGAAAAAATTAATTTTAATTTTTAATGTATTACTTTTTGTATAAATTGTAAAATAATAATATTATTTAAAATCTTTATAAATATGAAGTACTTAGGTATTTACTATTATGTAATCAATACAGCTGATCGTATTATAACTACGCATGTTATGTGAAAAAGTAATATTAGGTACAAACTATATAATTATTATATTTATAATAATATATGATTTTCATATAAGAGAAGAAACCGAATATTATGGATTAGCCTCTTAGGCCTCTTTCACACAGTCCGTTTCTTTAACGGCAACGGAAACGGACTGTGTGAAAGAGGCCTTAGTCCTTTATACCTATTTTAGTAGTACATTATAATTTGTACGTGACTACTAATCTATTTACCAACTTCTATCATATCGCGATGGTCAAATGCATTGACGCGAAACGTTCAACATGACTGTCCGTGGAATAATAATGTGCCTCTCCTCACTCCTGAAACCACGACGCGGCCGACACAGTCGCGGAGATAATGGGCGTGTTTACCGACTGCCGCGAAGGCGACGATACGGAAAACAACGCCATCTCTCGAGTATTAGGTCTGTTTTACATTCAGTATCGAATCCCCTTAATACCATTGACAATAAACTATTGTGCACACAATTTATGGCCTATCTTCAGATAAAAGATAACAATATTTTAACATTTTTAACTACTGGTTTTTAATAAATACAACTACCGCGATTAATACCGTAGGCAAGCGTCTTTTATTATTTGAAATAACCGTATTCTGCCAACGGATTATTTAAAATGAAAAGTATAAACGCTAAAATTAATTGTAAAAATAGTATTATACATTTCAGGTAATAAGAACATGAATTATTTAATAAATAATTGCGGATATCATTGTATTAATACAGTTTATACACCAGTACACAACTTATTATTATAATAAATATATTAAAAAAAATAGTTAGATTTTAACATGCACCTATTTCAAAATGTTCATATAAAATAATTTCAAAATGATTTATATTTTTTGAAAGTATAATGTTTCTAACATAAACTAGATCGTATATTACTTAACAAGAATATTGATATTTAAAAAAATGGTAAAAAATCAGCCATTTGACTTAAATAAATGTTTTTACGATATAAATTTTTCTGAAAATCAGATTTACAAATTGGCTATTTTGGATAATTTGGAAATTTTTTTTATCAGTTTTAAGTTTTTTATTTTCAGTATTAAAAAATAAAAAATAAAAAATGTATACTAAAAATGTAGCGCAATAGTCTATGAATTATATTTAAAAGAAATTTTTTAAAAATATTAATTAGAACAACAGTTATTTCATTTGTCAGATCTCAGTGGGACACCCTGTATGTCGAAAACTATTTGTGATATCGTAAACCTGGGTATTTATTAATTATACATTTTTATTTTACATTATTTTTATGGAAAATAAACTGACTTTCCAAATATATTCTCTTCTTTTGTCTCACAATGCAACTTGCTGCGGTAATCCATGGCCTTAGTTATGGCACTTCGAAATCGTACGGGATTTTTTTTTATATGGTTCCTAATTTAAATTGGATATTTCGTATTTTTTACTATTCCTGTCAATTTTGTGCCATAATTCCGTAATAAATGGTTACGGCATTCAATTTTTTGAATAAAAAAATTTGGACCGTATGGAATTACCTCTAGTAGCCTTTTAGTAACACTAGAATCTCCATATTCTTTAAAATAAAAACTAGTGATGTGCATTTTACGTAAAAAATAAAGAATTAGTTGAATAAATATAATTAAAATTATTGTGTACTCACGAAATTAAATACCATATCACCAAATTACCTAAACTATCTCAATGACTTTTGAACTTTTATAAAAACTTATCACCGATAAACCGAACAAATGAAATAACTTTTGTTCTAATTAATAAAATATAATTTTTTTTTATTAAATTTCAAATGTTTATCCAGTTTTTGTAACAAATATTTGAATAGGATTCACAACTTAACTACTGCATTACTTATACTATAATTATAATAATTAATAATATAAATAATTATCTTACCAATTAATTTATTATATTTTAACCCATGCATTTCTGCACTTTTTTTGAAACCTTCAGCGACCGCATCTGCTTCTATGCTAGTTGCTCCTTTTGACCAGTTCATATAGCATGTATGGTTAGTAGAACCTTCGGTTTTATTATTTTTAAATCTCTGGCAAATTACGCAATATCGATTTCGAATACCAATAAATAATATTTTTTTAGTCTTATACCCAATTATAGTAGCCTAACATTATAAAAATTCAATAGGTAACATTTTTTTTTTATTAATTATGTTTATAAGACTTATTCAAACAACTTACAACACCAGACAAAGCATCATACTTCGTTTTGTAACTACGCTTTGACCATTGGCCATCTGCAACAACGGTACACATTGGTGTACCATCATGGTCAATTTCGCCTGCTTTTTGCATTTCTTTCAATGCCGCATTATGTATATTTTCACTCATTATCAATAAAACTGCATTATAAGTTGTATTTGATATACATGGCATATCAGCGGAAACAAGTACTTCAGCAAGTTGTGTATAGGCTATACCAGCTGCGATTGTCCCACTAACTATAGCTTGATTTATTGGAATAAAATCTTCTGGTTCACTTTTCTCAGATTTAAACGAAGATTTGAAATTACACATTTTACATTGAAAAATATATGAAGATCTGAATCCGTAACGTTTTTCGGATAAAAATTGCATGTCTAAGAATGAGCAACCAAAACTTTATGCGTGTTTACTTTTTTGTATTTGTTCAAAAACATACATTATATCGACAATTCGACGACCAGAGCAATTCCTAAATAATAATAATAATAAGAAAAAGTAAACAATATAAGAATATAAATAATACGTTTCATAATTTTCCCGATGTTATTTGTAAAAAATATATAATATTTTATTAGTAGGTTTATATTGCATATTTTATACTATATAGCCATATATAGATATGTTGAGAATATATAAGAATCTTAGAATGTCAACTATATTACGATTATTTTTAAATATTAATTTAATGTTTAAATATATATATAGCATTCGAATTACGTACTTAGAGATTACTGTATCAGTATATGATGATGAAGAGGATGATACATATGTTTCTGCACATAGCTTATGGTGTTCAACATCGGAAACGTTGCCAAACAATAAATTAGATTCAGTTTCTGTATTCACCAAATTGGTATTTGAATAACTGATCTGAATATTTTTTGGTGTACTAGTCAGAATGGATTCTGTAATAATAATATACATTTTAGATAGTTATTTAATTAAAATACGTAAGCTGTATACAATACATTTATACATTTAATAGAAGATTGTCCATATGTTTTGTTTATAATAATTATAAAAAAAACTCAAACGTCATCATTACACAAAAACTTTTTATGAGCGTCTGAAATTTAAATTTTTACACAATTATTATTAAAAAAGTATAAGTCGTGGAAACTTGAAACTTTCACTTTGTGTTAAATTTTCAATTCTTAGTTTTGAATACAAAAAAAAAATTATACATTTTAAACTACAAAATAATTTGCAAATATTCTTGATTTTGTCGATGTTTGAACTTCAAACAATTATAAAAAAAATTGTTGCCTATGTATTTTGGTAATTATTGAATTACTCATAGATAAACTTATGTAAAACCTTCTATTCAATTCTAAAAATTGAATATTTCAAATACCTAAAAATAGCTGGAAATTATCGAAATATATATTGAAAATAAAATATGGGATAAAATGACACTTTAAACAACTGGTGGAAATTTCAAGTCTCTACAATTTATACTTTTTGAATAAAAACATATAGCAAAAATCGTTTGAGACTAAATCGTTTATTTTACGTGATTTCGTAAAAATTTAAATTTCCAATGCTCATACAAATATTTGGTATTATTCCGGTAGAGTTTTTTTTATAGAAATTTGAAGAAAAACTTTTGAGGAACATTGTACCAAATTTTCAAATCTTAGGTATAAATATTTAAAATTTTATGAAATTTCAACTACAAAATATTTTCAAATTTTCATGGTTTTATCATATTTCAATATTATAATATTATAATAAAATATTTCAATATTACACACTACACACAATCTTAATATTTAATTTATAAAATATTTAAATTTACATAAATGGTGAAGGTTCTGCAGTTTCTTCAGATGCTAATGATTCACTGATCGATGTTGTAGGTTCCCTATGTATAAAAATAATAGGTATGACTCTTAGTCTAACTATATACTTTTTGTCCATATAATAATTTAATACAAATATTACTTACTATATAGCCGCGATAGCCGATTCAAACGAACACGGTTGTATCTCGACTAGTAAATTGTAACGCTGGGTACTGTACTACTATCAAATTGATGTATCGTGTATGCACTTTTCAGTGATACACCTCTACCGACACTTGAGTAACCAAAAGACCATAAATTAACCGGTTACAGTTTGGCTCTCTAGACGTCGATATCGCTACCTTACTGTTTAGCCTTTCAATCCTCAACGACCATAAATTAACCGGTTTCAGATCGGATTGAAAGGATACAATTAACGTAGGACTACCTTCACCGTTTGCACTTTAAATCGTCAACGACCATAAATTAACCGGTTTCAGATCAGATTTAAAGCGTACGTAGAATCGTGTGGCTACTCAAATAAAACATATAATTTTCGGGTCGGAAACACTTTTATTAAAATATAAAACAAACATAAATAATTCAATAATTATTTAAAATACTTAGTCTATACTACGACTGCCGAATTACTCGTACAATAGTAGTACCCACGTCCTCGCCGTAATACCAGCGACAACGGGACTCCTCGTGCCTTCGCGTACGGCGGTGTTATATAGTAATATAATTTATTGCTGCCTCAGCACATCTTTCTTCATTGGCCTGACCTATGTCAACAATTGATAATAAAATGTTCCCACCTATGTTATGTGTGCATTATAGTGACGACTGTTTACAATATACGACAGATGAAACAAACAAACAAATAAAAACCCTTTTATCCCCCCTTTTTTTTTTTTTTACAATAGATGTGATTATAATTAGGCTTAACGTGAAAAAAAAAATATAAATGATATGAGGTGACTTAAACCTAAACATTGTGTATTTATATAATATAATCTATACTTAATATTATGTTTTTTGTTATTTTACGTAGTTATATGAACGGAAAAGAAGTAGGATTATCTAAGGACAATTGATTTTTATTAGGAGTCTGTTTGGAATTGAGTTTGGATAAACGTTACAATTTTTTCTGCGATGTTTATTCATGTCAAATGGTTTTTCATTATTTTTAAATTTGTGTAAGTTAAATTCCACCTTTTTAATTGATTTCTTTAGATTTTTTATTGTTTTTATTTGGTCGTCTGCCATCTGAAACGAGTGTCATGGTATTAGTCTTTGATTATATTAAGTATCTATTTTTGTGATGAAATAATTGTAGCACATCCTTGCATATGAATATTTTGACCTTAAGAGTGCATGTTTATAATTTCTATCTGGTTTGTTGTATAATTGTAAGTTAATGGAAGTAATGATTGGGAAAAGGAAAAAATATAAATATAAAATAATATAAATACAAGCTGGGTATCTGTTGATTGTAGGTGTTGTTGGTTTTTCTTTGTTTTTTTTTTTTGGTGTTTGTTTGTTAGCGATGCGTTTTTCCATCTTTATGTGTTAGTATTACATTTTATTTTTTTTTTACATATTGTGTGTTACTAATCTTACTACTTAATAGTTTGAAAGTAGTGTTTTATTTTCGCCTATTAGTTATTTAAAGCCTGGCTGGGATTGGTGGGGGATTAAACAATAATTCTATTTTAATTAAGATTGGGAATATCTTATAACAAATAAACCCGACAATTATTGTAAGTATTGTAAGCCATGAAAAATAAATGATGTCTCCCCAAAAATCGTCTATGAATGACTGTGGTATTTTCTTTAAAATTATGTCATTAAAATATTTTTCAGGGTTTTTAATTTGCTTGGTAATGTGAAAATTTGGTATTTCAGATTTCCAATTTGTATTTAATATCTCAGTTATATTGGTAAAATACATTTCTTCTTTTTTTTCTTCATTGTCGATTTTTAGCGATTTTATGTTAGTCCAAGATATTGGTAAGATCCTTTTCATTTTGAATATGTTAAAATTGTTTGTTTCACAGGAGTACATTTTTGGGATAATAGTTTTTGTGTTATGCTTAAGTTCGTAATTACACGGGAGGTATATTTGTATAAGACCCGGGTGATTATAATTAATTTTTAATTTTTCTCCGTTCGTATCTTTTTGTTTTTATTGTTGTATATTTTTAATAATAACGTGGGTTGCGGGTTTGTTATCGCGAATATATTTATCCCAATTTGCTTAGTAATTATTGTATCATCTTTGCGTTGTTTCACACATTGGAAATAGCAATATTCATTAATTACATTTAGTGGTTCATTTTTGAATATAGATTCTACACATCTTGGGGAAAGTGTAATATCAGAAGAAAATCTAGGTATATAACACAAGTCTGTAACCGGTGGGTCACAGTGTTGTAGCCCTACACCTGTTATCACTCTGTGATCATTGTTATTGGAGTTAATAGCGATATATGTTTTTTCGGAAAAAAATTAAGCAAATAGATTCCTCAAATTTGAAATGAATTGGTATATATTGAAATAGTTTCCATTTTGCCATATTTTCCTGGATTGGAATTTTTATTTTAATTAAAATTTGATTTTTTGAAAATTGGCACTCTGTAATTGGCAAGTTGTAGTAAGCGGGTATGTTTTTAATAGGAATTACCAGTTCATAACCGTCTTTTAATAATACTTCAGATAATTTGATTGTCATTTTGCAGTATATTTGGTTTTATTATTCTAGTTGGGATTTTATGTAGTTTACAGTGTAAATGATTGCTCGACTCTTTTTCATAATTAGTGAATTTTGACATTATAGTTATTAAGCTAAATATGATTTCCTGAACGCCCTGTATTGAATTTTGCTGGTTATTTTTTCCTTGCATATCTTTATCTTTTTCTTCTTTAACAAATTCCATAAATGAATTTTTTAAGGTTTCTAAATTGTTGTTATTGTTTTTTGTATATTTATTTATTTCTGAGGTTATATTTATTAAGTCCCGGTGATCGGAAACAAAGGCATCTTTGAATCTTTTTATTTGTGTATTTAATAGTTCTTCTTTAGTATAAAATTGTTTTAATTGCTTTTCAGTGGCCACGTTACAACAAAAATGGTATAAATTGCCTAATAATAATTGTATTCCCCTTTTTGATCGTTTATTATCATTATTGAATTCTTTTATTAATCTATCTGACATGTCGAATGAGTTTTCCTCTATATTTTCATTTACATTTTTTAATAAGCTTAGTATTTGTACGTTCGTGAACTTAGCGGCACTCATGTAACAGAACTCAACTAAACCAATCCAATAATTTTGTTGGACGTTTGTTGGACATTGTTGGAAAGGTTTTACAATTTGTTGGACCGCCATTAAAAAGTTAGGAGCAATTTTCCAAAACCGCCGCTAAGTTCACACCAACGGCCAACATTAAATCAAACACATAAAAAACTGTACAAAACTGTTCTTCACGGTTTGTTGGACATTGTTGGAAAGGTCCCAACATTTGTTGGAACTCCATTTATTTTTTACGTATTTTTAAAAAAGTGCCTTAAGGCCAACTTTTTAAAAAATCCAAAAGCCATCCAAAACGGTTCTATATGGTTTGTTGGACGTTGTTGGAAAGGTTTTACAATTTGTTGGACCGCCATTTAAAAGTTAGGAGCAAATTTCCAAAACTACCGCTAAGTTCACACCATCGGCCAACATTAAATCAAACACATCAAAAACTGTACGAAACTGTTCTTCACGGTTTGTTGGACATTGTTGGAAAGGTCCCGCCATTTGTTGGAACTCCATTTTTTTTTACGAATTTTTGAAAAAGTGCCAGGAGATAGTATTATAGTATACTATATATTTTTATGTAACAACGTATTTTTAATTTTTTTGATAATTCTCATGTTTAAAAAATTTCAACAAAATATAAATTATAATATAGTTATATATTATTCAAAAAAATAAGGTATAAATTAAAAAATTTACTTGGTGATTCCAGAAATAGTTTTTCAACTAATATATTTGTGTTAGCTTTAGCATCAAATTGAACGACATTGCTTTTTGTATACTGTTTTACAATTGAAATGCGTTTTTTATAAAAATCCATGTTAGTGCCATTCATAACCAAGTAGTATGCTAATTTCATCATTTCGCATTCAGATGCTCTTGCAACATTTGCATATGTTACGGAATCGATTACACTTGTAGCCAAAATTTGTAAAATTGAGTCTACTGGACATGTGTTTAGTACACGGATTTTACATTTATCGACAGTTATTGGGCGTAATAATGTTCCAAAAAAAAATATAACAATTATAATTTGTATAGACCTTTTAACAATAATTATTAATAATAATAATTGTGAAATAATATGCCGGTGGTAACGCGACGATGTATAGTGCAGGACAGACGTCATCACTACGACAGTGTTATTATAGGTAGGTACTTATATTATATTCCCGCAACTGGCACTACGGAGTACGGGGTACGAATCGTACGTACGATAGCATAATATCATGAACAGTATGAATAAATGTAGGTATACTTGGAATATTTTATGTAGGTATAACTAACAACTCACAAGAGTACAAACTTAAAGATACATTTAATACGTACAGTGATTATACGTGTGTTAAACCAGCTATTCCTATTATGTATATTGTATACGTATATATCGTGTTTGCCAGTGTGTAGACATTTTATAGGATGGGTAATTTGGATTGTATTTTACGAACTTCATCGGGAAGACGCCAGGTTATGGCAATAGCGGTCTTTCGGAATTCCCGGGTGATGTCGAATAATAAATTCAGTTGAACGCTTGTATACAATTTAATAAAATAATTATATTTATAAATGCAATATAATATCTATATAAATAGTTATTATTAGCTAATAATAAAATTATCATTCAATAGTTTATACTAAATACTAATATAAATTTATAATTGGACTGAGAAAGTTTCGTCATTTTACCGTCATGTCCAGTACTGAATGGTTCTGTGTATACATTTTATTGTTTGACGAAATCAAAGGAATTATATTCACTGTCATATTATTTTAAACACAACTAAGGTAAGTAAAAATGACATTTGTTTATTAATTTGATATTATTTGTTACTATACAATATTATTTACTGTCGATTATTTACTTACTTTTACATTTTATAAGAGATCAGACCACTTAAATTTGTAAATTAATAGTTTATATTTGTAATTTTTTTTTATTTAAAATTTACAATATTTTTTGTGTCATTTTGATAAAAATAAAACACACAATGTATACCACCTATCATAATAGTTGTTGTTGTGACGTTCACTAAGCTAAGAGGCTAATCTGCAATGCTGGCAGTTGTTTTCATACTGATAAGATCAACCGCAGCGCCGGCGCAAGCAACTTTTTATGTGTAGGCAAAGAATAAATAATATGACATTTATCTATTTAAGTTATAATAAAATAAGAGGTGGCAATTTTGATCTTTGCCTACATATAAAAAATTGCTTGCGCCGGCGCTGCGGTTGATCTAATCAGTATGAAAACAACTGCCAGCATTGCAGATTAGCCACTTAGTTTAGTGAACGTCACAACAACAACTATTATGATAGGTGGTATATGTAGGTATTATGTAGAAGCAAAAAAATTAAAAAGCGTTTTACACTTGTCAATTATTATATAGTAAAAAAGAAATTACTAAATTAATATTACATAGATTGTTTGTAAGGTATTACAATAGTTATTATAAAATACAATATTTAGTTATAATTTTTAAAAATGTATTTTTCTTGCTTTTGATGACGCAAAATCTTGAATTAAATCGTCAATGTCAAGATCTTCGCAATTTGATTTTCAATTGAAATTGTTGCCAATCCAACTAAACAATCCTGTGAAATTTGTGATCTTAAATAGTTCTTTACAATTTTTAATTTTGAAAAGCTTCTTTCGGCTGAAGCTGCAGTTACTGGTAATGTTAATAAAATTCTTAGTGCTACGTATACATTAGGAAATAATTCTATTAATTTGTTTTCACATATAAATTGTAAAATTGCTTTTGGATCATTTTCATTTTTCAAATGTCTTAGTAATGTATTTATTTCTTCACAAAGTTCAACAGAATTTATATCAGAATTTAAACCGTCATTTGAAGAAAGTGCTAGCTGAAGATCTTTACAGCACTTCATTAAATGTTTATAATTAATGACATTAGAAATATTATAAAGAAATGAAAATAATTTACTATGGTCTTCAAGTTGAATAAATCGGTCATTTATTGATTAGAGCATATTGTCTAATATTTGATGAATAAAATGTATTTTGAAATTCTGTTTAGGATATGTTATAGGAGTATCACGAGATTCGTAATCAAAATAAGTTTTTCTACGTCGAGTTCGAAATTGATTTCACGAAAAACTATCTTGTACACCAAGTTCATTTGCTAAGTTACTTACTTGTTTAAGAAGTATTTTTTCAAAATTTTCATCACTACGATATTTTTTAAAAAATATTTTGGTATTGTTTATCTGATTGATTGATTTGATAAAATTTAATGATATAGATTGTAATAATTTACTAGTTTTTTTTATATGCCGCCTCTATAAAGTTATAAATTTTGCCGCCGTAGGCTTGTGCCTACGTCGCCTACGCCTATAACCGGCCCTGGATCAACGTATATATGTATTGTTTATCATATATGCAAATGTCCAAATATTTGGATTTGGACTTTTACAAATGCATATTTAATTCCAATTTCGTGATTTTAAGTTTTTAAAATTAACAAAATAAAAAAAATTGTTAATTTTAAAAACGCAAGTGTATATACCTCACTAATTAGTTAAAAAAAGGTAGTAAAAAAAATAAAAATAAAAAACAATTGTATATTTAAGTTAATATTGATATTCATTGATAATTTTTGCATATTTTTAAAATTTCTTAAATCATTTTCTGAATTCTGATGCTCCATATAAATACAAAAAAACATTTAACACAATTTTTTGCTTTTTCCTCATGAGATGAATTAGGATTATTAAAAATTGAAACGATTGAGTTTATATTCTTCTGTTTATCTAGTATTTGTAGCATTTGTTTTCCTTTTTGGAATAAGGCTGACGTTGTATCACATCCACTTAGCGCATGATAAAACAATATTTTATTTATAATGGAATTATCGTTTTTTTTGTATAAATTCAGTTCTATACATTTTTTTTCTACTTTTCCTGACCTAGGTTTTAGAAAATAAATATTATTTTCTTTAGGAGTTAAAGCAATTAGAAGTACTAATAAATCAATGTCCTCGCCAACCAAGATAATTTTAGGATGATAACTTGATACATTAATGGCAGTGTTAACAATATTTATGTGTCGGCATCATCATTTGCTATTTTAACAAGTTTTTTTTTTTATTAGTTTTTTTGTTATTTCTAGATGGCTTCTAAACGAGTTGACGTAATAATTACTAAAATATTAGATCATCCTTCTTTTTTAAATAATGCCGGTGAACTACCGCCTTGGTCTTCTAAAATTTGGAAATCAGTCACAAATAGTATTAATAGCAGTGCAGTAGATGGTCAGAAATGTATAACTTCGCAATACTTATACACATTGGTCAAAGAAAATAGATACAATATTCTAACCAGTATCCGTACAAAATTAGGTTTCAACGAAGAGCCAAATATATTTGAACAGATATCAGATGATAATGTTTTTATTTCTTCATCGACATCAGATGGTGAAACAGAATTATTAAAGTATAAAAATGTTATTAATCGAAAAGATAAACATACAAAATCGTTTAAAGTCGTAATTCCTTATGAAATATTTAAAAATATTGAACCGAAAGAAAAAAAGTTTCGTACCAAGAAAGGAAAAAAACTTGTTAGACGTCTACAAAATGGTTGGACTGGTGTATTTTTCGATGCACTCTGGGACCAACATAAATTACCATGCTGCTATACGATTTCTTACCATAAAGTGACACATGACTATATATCGTTTAAAGGCAAATGTACAGAATGTCTTGCTATGATGTTTGGAAATATTGATGAGTTACCTAAATCAAATTCTGATGTTATTTTAAGTATCTTAACTATTGATACAAAAGACATTCCACATACAAAAAAAAGATTTTTAAAAGGCTCTAAAAGAAATGAAGTAGGCAAAAATTTAATTAGTATTAATCCATCACAATGGCGTCGTAATGCAGCTGATCAAACAATGGATTATGGTGATGTCGAACCGTCTAACTTATATTCCAGTTCAGTTTTACGCAAGGCGAAGCAGCAAGCTACAAATCTTGAACTAGGGATATCAAATGAAAATAATCCTATATTTAGCATAGGTAATTTGAAATATTCCAACGAACATCAGGATGCAATACAAAATATCGGATTTGACTCATTTTTTGTTCATTATTGGACACCTACCCAAGAGCATATATACAAAACGTATATTAGAACAAAATGGACGACACAGTACATTGATGCAACCGGTTCATTGGTGTTACCAATAATACGTACCCAAAATAAAATATCGTCTTCACATATATTTCTTTATCAAATAGTAGTAGAAATGAATGGAAAAACTATTCCTATTTCCCAGCAGTTATCAGAGAGACAAAATATAACTAGTATATATTCATGGCTCCGGTGTTTTATGGATTGTGGTATGCAAGTTCCAAATGAGATTGTGTGTGATTACTCTAAGGCTCTATTAGGAGCTATATCCAGAGCATACTGCAATCAACAAACAATAAGAGATTACATAAATAGCTGTTTCAGTTATCTGTGTAACCATGTAGCAATATTACCAAAAACTTTTATAAGAATAGATGTAGCTCACATTATACACATGATTTGTAGATGGAAATGTTTGAATGGTCGAAAAGAAGTGAAAGATTTTTATGTAAGATGTGTCGGACTTTTAATAAAATCTACTAATATGATAGAATTTGAAAGAAAACTCAATATGATACTAACAGTAGCATTGTCAGAAATGGACGGTTTTAATATTAGTAACAAACAGCCATCGCCATCTGAAATCGCTCGAATAACCTTATCGGAATGTATAGCAACTGGTGAAACTGCATTGGACGTGGTAATTGATGAGGATTTTTATAAAGGAATACATGATAACGACGAGTTTTATATCTCAGAAAATAATATTTCATCAGATAATGATTCACAAATTTATACATGGATTGAATATATATACTCCAAATCAAAAGATGAATCATCAATTAGAGGGGATCGACTAAACGCTTTATATTGTCCAGGAATTGTAAGACCGCTATTAGGAATATGCCGTGAATTTCCTTTGTGGACAGGAGTCTTATTAGAGCATTTCAATTCTCCTAATAAAAGAGGATCATCTGCTCGAATAGAAAGTTACTTCGCCAATCTTAAAACATCAATTTTGTCAAAAAGAACATCAAAAATGAGAGCGGACAAATTTATAGTTACACATCTTCGAGCTCTCCGAGGGGACGTTAAGATGGCTCAAAGCAACCTTCATTGCATTGAGCTATATGGAGAGAATGCAAATAATGAAGACTGTCTGAATGAAAAACAATTATCAGTAAGTAATATCAAAGTGCTTGAAAATGAGTTACATAGTAAAAAAATGAAAATGAAGCATTTCTTATCTACAAGTAGTTCAGACACTAATATTTTAATAAATAAAAAAGGTTACAATTATGATATTCATAATAACAAAAATGAAATCTATGAAATGTATAAAAAAACACATAAGAATGACGCTTCTATAAATAAACAAACAGCAATGGAAATTTTAACGACTAGTTCAGAAAATAACGATGAAAATAGAACAAATTATGATTTACAAAATGATATAAAGGTATCACCAAAATATGCAGACAATTATGAGGATATAGATGGAGGAAATAAAAAAAATTTGAAAAAATTTTTTTTACCATTTACAGTTCAGACAGTTGTATAAGTGGAGATGACATTACTACTGGTGATAAGGATGTCACAAAAACAACTTTGGTCAATTTAGAAGAACAAGAAGGTAACACTGTGGAAAATTGGAGAAATAAAGGAGATAAAAAAAATTGGAGATCAATATATTTAGATAATCACCCAGAAATACGTATTAAAAGAAAAAAAATTAAAAATATGAAAGGGAAACGTCAGATCGATATAGCTCGGAATGGAACATTATTACGCCCAATAACTGTCGATAAATGTAAAATCCGTGTACTAAACACATGTCCAGTAGACTCAATTTTACAAATTTTGGCTACAAGTATAATCGATTCCGTAACATATGCAAATGTTGCAAGAGCATCTAAATGCGAAATGATGAAATTAGCATACTACTTGGTTATGAATGGCACTAACATGGATTTTTATAAAAAACGCATTTCAATTGTAAAACAGTATACAAAAAGCAATGTGGAACTTGCACATGTCGTTCAATTTGATGCTAAAGCTAACACAAATATATTAGTTGAAAAACTATTTCTGGAATCACCAAGTATAAATCAATTCAATACATGTAGCAATCATAAATGTAATCAAACAGTGACAGGATTACCACTATTCCCGATTGATCTCATGAAATTAGTCGAAGGTAATTTTATTAAAATAAAAATATTTAGTGATGAAAGTAATCATATTATTCCTATTAAAATATTAATTTATTGTTATATTATATAGGTTCATTTAATAATATGCAGAACGCTGTAACTATGTATCCATCACAATTAGCATTTTACAAACGGCCATGTTTAAGAGATGGATGCAAAGGTACACAAACAATAACAAAAACATTGGGCCACCACGTAATTATAGAAACCGTGATGGATACATTTGATAGCAACAATACATTGATGTGTTATCTTAATGATGTTTCCGAGGAAATTTCCATAGAAAGCAATAAGTAAGAATATTTAAATACAAATAAAACAGGTAATAATATGGCATGCAAATTAAAATACTTTAAATATTATGTGAAATTAATTTAAATTTGAAAAAAACGAGGAAATATGATATGTAAAAAAAAGTTTAACTATTAATGTTTTTATAAAACAACTTATTTTTATTCTTGTATCTAAGTGTCATACCCAACAAATTATGAGTAAATTAAATTTCGTTCCAATTAAGTTAAATTGTCAATAAAAGTTTAATGAATTTGTATATCATAATACGACCAATATTGGCAATATTCAATTAAGCTAAACATAAATATACAAAGAAATATGAATGTTTAAAGTTGATTGTAAAATAAATACATAAATATGTATAGTTTTGCGTTTTACATTTTTTTAAATAAAATCTAATTATCTAATTTACTTTTAAAAAATACTGTGATAGATCATTTATTTTTCTAAATACATAATAAAATAAAATGTATTTAAATTAAACAAGTGATAAAATAAATTAATAAATAAATAACATATAATAATTTATATTCAGGTACCGTCTCACAGGAATAACTGCCTTCATAGAACCAAGTGGCTTAAGCGGAATATCTTTAACTAGCAATGTGTTTACTGGGTAACGAGACAAACAATCAGCCGCTTGATTGCAGAGGCCAGGGCGGTGTTTTATTTCTATATCAAATTCTAAAAGTTTAAAGATAAATTTTGTTATGCGTGATGAAGGATTCTTCATTGTTTGGTAATATTGTAGACTTGAATGGTCGCTAAATACGATTACTTTTCTCCCTAATAGGTATTCCTTAAAATAGTTTACCGAGAACACAACTGCTGACATTTCTAATTCCGTAGTGGTAAAATTTTTTTCGCTGTCTTTTAGTTTCCTGGACGCGTAACCTATAGGGTTTCGTTTCCCGTTGTTGTCGCTTTGTTCTAGTATTCCTGATAGCCCTTCTAACGACGCATCTGTAGTTACGAAAACAGGATATCCGTCCTCAAAATATGCGAGTACTGGTGCAGTGATAATAGCGTTTTTTAATGTATTAAAGGCGTTATCTTGAGATTGGTCCCAATGAAATTTATGGGCTGTTTTTGTCAGGTCAGTTAAGGGGCTAGCGATCTTTGCAAAATTGTTGATATATTTTCTATAGTAGCTTGTGAGTCCTACAAATGCTCGTACGTCTTTTACTTTTCTGGGTATGGGGAAATTTGTTATCGCCCTATTATTTTTATCTAGTGGTTTTATTCCTTTATTGGATACTTTATGTCCTAGTAATTCTATTTCGGTGCCTAATATTGTGCATTTGTTTGTTTTTAATTTTAATCCTGCTTTGTCCAGTCTAATAAATATTTCCTCTAGTATGTTCAGTGCTTCTTCGAAGTTATTACCGAAACAGCATATGTCATCCAGATAAGCTATCATAGTTCTATATAAAAAATCACTGAATAAGTTGTTAATGACTCTTTGAAAAATAGGGCCCGAGTTTTTAAAACCTTGTGGGATTCGTTTGAAATTGTATAGGCCAAAATCCGTGATAAAGGCTGTCTTATCTTGGTCCTCTTTTTTAACTGGAATTTGAAAGTAACCTTGGCAAAGGTCGATAGAAATATAATATTTTGCACCCTCTAAGCTTCTAAAAAGGTCTTGTTATCTAGGTATAGGGTGCTTGTCACTAATTGTTTCATTATTTAGTTTCCTATAATCTACTAAAAATCTGTATTCGCCTTTCTCCTTTTTGGGAATTAAAAATACTGGTGCTGCGTAATTGCTTCTACTAGGTTCGATAATATTAGCTTCAATCATTTGATTTATTAGTGTTTTCAATTTTTCCCTTTGATTTTGGGGGGGTTCTGTACGGAGGTTGAAATATAGGTTTGCCGGATTTTAATTTTATTTCACATGGTTCTACATTCGCACATCCAATATTTAACGGATCTGAGGTGAATAAATGCTCAAATTTGTTTATTAGTGTTTGTGTTTTTATACGTTGCTCACAGCTAAGCTCGTTGGATATCTTTATTATTGTACCCTGTTTATCCGTTATTTCTGACATTTTTGTTACTATTGTCTTTTTATTGTTAATAATTTTACTGTCTGAATTAATATTTTTTATTTCGTATTTATCGTGTTCAATCGTATTTAATTCAATGGCAGTTGCTATGACCATGTTTCTTGGTATATTACTATAGGTATTAGAGAAATTGTATAGTACGACTTCGTCATCACTATAATAATGTTGTTTCTAGAGTTATTTTTTTATTATTTCGTAATCGCTCAGTTGGTTTTATTATATATTGTATTTGCTTGTCTTGCATCTTTGTGGACACCTTTAATTTTGACCTAGTCTTAGGAGCTATGGTAATATTTTCGTTAGATATAATTGTTTTAAGTGTTTTTTTTTTATGTTTGAACAAGGTTCGTGATCAAGATCGTTTTTAGAGTTTATATTATATGTTCTATTATAATTATACCAAACTATATCCATAAGTATAGTGTCGCCGTTTAACTTTAAATATTTTTCTTCGAAATGTATGATTAAATTATTTTTAATGTGGAAATCATTTCCTAAAAGTATCTAACAGCTTAGCCCATTGATTACGAATGCGTCTACCAAATATGTTACGTTATTTATTTTAATTTTTAAATCGATTTTTCCTAATTGTTGAAGTTCAGAATTATCTGCCCCTGTTATTTTAATTTTTTCTTTTGATTTTATTTTATTTTTATTGTTTATTAGTGAGTAGTCTATACAAGAAAGATTTGATCCGGTATCTATGATTGCGTTTCTTTCGATATTGTCAAATCTTATTTTTATCGATATAACTCTTTGTATGCGTTCCATATCTGAATGTTGATTATAAATATTACCATTATTATTATTATTATGCATTGTAGTTGCAGTTATATTTTTATGCTGACTTAACGATTTCTCCGAATTATTGACTAAGGTCAGTTCATCGTCTTGTATACGTCTGTTACGGTATTGTCTAACGTAGTTTCCACATCTTTCGCAAAACATAATATCTCCGCCCTCGCACCAAAACGCTTCATTTTCATTATCCTTAGGTATGTCTAAATCATTCTGTGACGTAGGTAAAATTTCGCAATCTTGACAATATTGGGAGTACCAAACTGTAGTTTTGTCAGTTGGTTTGTTGTTATTCATATTATAATCGGTATTATTATTTAGTATTGGGTTTTGTTGTGAAATTTTTAGACGGTCAACACATTTATCTAGAAAATGATCTATGTGTTTTTCGACTGTGTGAAAATCTGGGAAAACTGTATTAATTGTTAAATTATTGAATCGACGTGGATGGTCGTTCTTTGTTACGATTCCTGGTGTCCAATGGACATTTTTATGAAATATTCCGATATTTTTCCTATTTGGTTTAAAATAGACTATGGCGTTTGTATAATCAAGTGTTTCGTATATAATATATAGGTTCATATTAAATTGGTCACAAATATATGCCAAATCGTCATCTTTGAGGTAATATCCTGATTCGCAGTTTGGTATATTAAGCATATTTAATATCTCTATGGTTTTTTTATAAATGCCGTGTTGTTTTAAACAGATGCGAAGAGCGTGTGCACCACAATCACCATCACTTAAAACGTTCTCAGATTTTATGAATGAACCGGCGATGTGTGTTATTTCTATTTTTAATTTGTCATCAATTTCACTATTAAAATTTTTACCTAACGTAATGTTTGTCATTTCTGAGTCATTATTTTTTAAGTCTATGCTTTGTTTATCTTTTCCTTTTTGTGGTGGTAAGCATATTATAATATTAATTAGAGAATTTTGAAAAATGAACTTTATCATGGTCGAAACAACGTCCCAATTCTTTCTATCTAAACCAGCGCAAATTTTGGGTAGAGCTAATGTTTTTATTTTATTGTTTATGCAAAATTCCTTAGTACTTAATAACGTATTAAAAATGTTGGAATAAGTAGGTTCCTCGTAAAATTTGTTTTTTGTAATTAGATACAAAATCCATTGTTTTTTGTTTTTTAGATATGCTACTTCGGTGGTTTTTTTTTCTTGGTCAATTAACTTGTTTACGTTGTTGAATTTATTTTTGAATTGTAACGCGATTCCTTTTACATTGTTAGGCATTTACTAACGCAGTGGCCAATTGCAACATTATCCGGTAATAAAAAAATATTTGCTGCAATTTCAGTGTAATCGCATGAGAACTTTATTCTGTCATTATTGCAAAATAAAAATTTTTGAAATTCATTTAATTTATTTGAATAATTAAGCGTAACCATATTTTCTATTATTTCCTCGTTGTTATAATTTATTTCTGTAATAGGTGGTTTTTTTTTATAAGTTGATTCGTACCAATTTTTTACAAAGCTTATATAATTATGTTTTTCACATTCCTTGTTTTTATTAAACTCAGTTATGTCAGTTTTGTAGTTAATATTATTTTGTCCCCGAGTTAGGTATTCCGAATTGTTTCTTTCTAACTCGGTACTTAATCGTTTTTTGGAATTCTACATTGATCTACATAGTGTCCCCTTTCATTACACTTGTAACAAGTGACTCTATCAAATTCTTTCTCGTAACGGTATCCATTATAACGTTCTGGCGTTCTTTCTCGACTATTTTCTCTGTTATATCGTTTTTTGGACTCATGTTTTCTACTCTCGTCATCGTAGTCACCCCTCCTTGATCTATCGCTGGCTCCTTTCTGTTCATACCTCGTATGATCACTATTATAATATCTAGATCTGCTGTTATCTCTACTTCTATTAGAATTTCTGTCATATTTTATTTCCCTTTCAATGTAATTCCTATCCCTGGAGTAAGATCTGTCTCTGTTCTGAACTCTACTGGATCTGTCATTTTGTCTATTATGATTTCGGTCGTAACTATTATCTCTAGAGTAATTATGTTTATTAGGTTTTTCGTAGTTTCGGTCAGTGCTTCGTTCTCTGTTTTCATAATTCGATTTATTCGGATACGGGCTATTGTTCCTATATCGGTTTGATTCCTTTTCGTAATTTCGGCTTCTCTCCTCTCTATTTTGTGAGTTATCTCTAAAGCCTCTATAAGTATTTCTGTCATTACTATTTTCTCTGTTATATGAATTATCTTTAAAATTTACTTTTTTTATAGAATTGCTTAATTGATCGATTTTTGCACTTAGTTCTTCGACTCGGTCCCTCGAATATTTGCCTACTTGCATTATTTGTTTATTTAAAATATCTGTGTATTCATTAAAACCTGGTTGGCCTCTAGAATTTATTCTGAATTGCATGAGTTCGTATTTTTTTAAATTTGTTTTAATTTTAAATAAACTACTATTATCGTGAAGAGAAATAGCGTTTAAAATTGGTTCTTTTAGTCCTTTTAAAATATAAGTGCATATGTCTTCTTCTTTCATGTTTCTTTCCACTTGCCTACATAAGTTTTCGATATCAGTTACAAAGCTCATAATTGATTCTGTATCTTCCTGTTTTCTATTTACTAGTTTGGTTTTTAATAAGATAGAATAACCGATCAGTTGGAATTCATTTAAAAATTCATTTTTTAATTCTACCCAATTACAATGTGTTTTAATATTTTCCAAATTTTCTAAAGATGTACCTGCAGTGTCTTTTAAAAATATGGATGAAAATTTTACTTTGTCATTGTCATCCCAATTGTTTATTAATCCCGCCTTTTCATACTGTTTAAAAAAATATTTTATGTCTTCTTGACCGGAAAAATATTCGGGTTTGATTATCATTTTTTCCATTTTAGTTTTTGAGCTTATATTTGCTATAGGTGATTTCTCAGGAGTGCTTTGTGGTATAAATCTCGAGTTACTAAAAAAGGTAGTATTTAAGTTTGACTCTATTTTATTTGGACTATAGATTTCTTCGTATATGGGTTCTTTTTGGGTTGTCTCGTTAGGGTCTAGGTTTATTAGATTACTATAATTTTTGTCAGAGGTTTGCTCTAAAATATTTTGATATAATGTATTACTAGTGTCTACAATTTTGTCTGCCTGGGTTATTAATTTATTTGCGTTATTTCCTAAATCGTTAGTTATATTTTTAAGGTCGTTAGTAATTGATCTATTTTTTGTGCTATTATTTGTTTCTGGGCTTGAATCGCTTAAGTTACTTTGTATAAGTAAATCGTTAATGTCGATTTTATCTTTTATTGAATTTTTTTGAATTTCGTGTTTTTGTGGTTCGCTTAAGGTTTCTTCAATGTCATCTAATGCTATGATCCCTTTGTAATATTTTGATAACCTAGCTCTTAGATTATCTACGGTTCCTACGCTTTTTAATTGTTTAGATTTGCATAGATCAATAAGTTCTGATTTTTTATGTGAATAAATATCTGTTAATTTAGTAATTTTTGAACCTAAGGCAATAAGATCATTGTCGTTCATATCACATTAAGATTTAATTGAATTTATGAGTTTAAAGAAATTTATTTTTAATGAAAAAGGTTGATTTGTATTGATAGATTTATACTTAGCACTAACTACTTAATTTTTGAATAATTTAAGAATTAAAGTTAAAATATATTTTTTTTGAAATAAACTAAATACGATTTTGAAAGACAAAAGAAAATTAAACTAGTAAAAACTATTTAAATTATTAAAAAAACTAAACTATAATCCTAATAATAATACGTAAGTATATCACTTAATTTAAAATATTTTTGAGGTTATTTAATATCGAATAAAAATTTTGAAAAAGAAAGAGAGAAGAGAAAAAAAATTTGACTAAAAAATCCTATTTAGATAGTTTCTTTAAAGAACCTAATCTCCTTGTTTAAAATTAAAAAAATTTTTTTTTTTTTTTGGTTATTCAAATTGAATAAAATTTTGAAAAACTTTGAACTAAAATTCTATTTGAATTATTTAAAAAAAACTAATCTATAATCCTATTAATATGTAAGTATATTACCAAACGTTGCTCACCTTGGCGTATATGCGTGGACGCACGGTTAGCAAAATTGTACTCACGCGGCACAAGAATGCTGTATGTCAGTTGGACAAAAAATATCGAGCGCGTATGTGTTTTACTCACACGCAAAAACTAAACTCGCTTCGGGTTTTACCGAAACGTTCACAATTGTTGTACTTCACTTGTACAAAAACTTAAACAAAATTAAAACGTGCCAAGGTTGAGGTACCAGGGCACACGCACAAAAAATCAAAAAAAAAAAAAATTGTCTCCGGCCGTGGATAAGAACCGCGTTGGGCGCCACTGTCGTGTATGCACTTTTCAGTGTACACCTCTACCGAAACTTGAGTAACCAAAAGACCATAAATTAACCGGTTACAGTTTGGCTCTCTAGACGTCGATATCGCTACCTTACTGTTTAGCCTTTCAATCCTCAACGACCATAAATTAACCGGTTTCAGATCAGATTTAAAGCGTACGTAGAATCGTGTGGCTACTCAAATAAAACATATAATTTTCGGGTCGGAAACACTTTTATTAAAATATAAAACAAACATAAATAATTCAATAATTATTTAAAATACTTAGTCTATACTACGACTGCCGAATTACTCGTACAATAGTAGTACCCACGTCCTCGCCGTAATACCAGCGACAACGGGACTCCCCGTGCCTTCGCGTACGGCGGTGTTATATAGTAATATAATTATTGCTGCCTCAGCACATCTTTCTTCATTGGCCTGACCTATGTCAACAATTGATAATAAAATGTTCCCATCTATGTTATGTGTGCATTATAGTGACGACTGTTTACAATATACGACAGATGAAACAAACAAACAAATAAAAACAACTAGATAGTTTTATAAAGTGGACTGTATAAATATAATATTGAGCTTATATAAACTTAATGAAACTATAACATGAGAGCGTCTTAAAAGCTATGTTAGTCCTAGCACAATTGCAACAGATTAATTATAATAATAATATCAGTCACGAAAATGATTGATAATACAAAAAATAATACACAATAAAAACACGTACGACGCTGATAACAATCGTCGTGTTAACAAAATAATAACAATATAGGTGTGATACGTCTGACCTGGCAGCTGACTCGACACCTTGCTCCACACGACGTACCTTTCCGTTGACTAATACATCCAAACCCGCTCACTCGGTGGGTTTTTGACAAAGTGTAGAAAATAAGATCCCGATGGACGAGCCTTTTATCTGTACAAGTGACAGCTACAACAATGCGGCGGATAGGTAAAACCACAAAAACACAACAGGAAAGGACGGACGTACGCGCGCAGACAAAACGCAAATGGCGACGACACAACACACGGCGCACAGTGGGCCAGAATTCAATTCTAAGTGGCCAAAAATATTTTTTTTCCTTATCACTTAACAACAGTACTTTGAAACATAGGACCATGACCAAATTTGTTTTTAGTTATAAATATTTACATTTAACTTATTTTTTATGAAGATTTTTTTCATTATAAAATAAATTTTAATAAATAATTTTAATTTTATAATTTATAGGTGATTTTTCGTAATCATTTTTACTAATTTATTTATATCCAATATAACATACAAAAAACATAATACTTAATACTTTAAACATAATACATAGGTCTTCACTAATCAGAATTTGAAATTGTGTCATCTTCAGATGACTGTATATCTTGATTATCCAGGTTCAATAAATACAATACTTCTGGAGCAAATTTTTCTTTTAAATATTTTTTTGGCGGGCTTAATGATGTTATAAGTGGATCTGAAGATATAAGTAGAAAGTGTATTAAGTCCGAATTGGTATTTATACGGGAGGATTTTCTAGAATGATGTTCTCGATATCTTTTGTAGTCCTTATTTCGTGATTCTTGAGCTTCTTCTGACAGTTGTCCAATTGGAACAAGCGCATATTTTATGGCTATAGAACCGTGAATTAATATTTTGTGGACACTAGGAGGCATCCGGTACCAGTTATATAAATGTACATAAAGTTTTGGGGTCTCTTTTGTATATTTATCGAATCTATCAAAATCAATGTCATGGCCACTAGAAATTGCTGTTAAAATAGTAGAAAATCTCTTTAATAAGTTAATATTTACTCCAGTTATTTCTGAAACCATTTCGGGGTCTTTAAAAAATCTTCTAGCAACATTTCCGGTATTTGATGTTCCCATACCCTGAACTACTCTGTCTATTTTTAATCCCATCTCATTCCAAAGTCGATTTTGAATATCTTTTTTTCTATTGGCAACCAATAATTTTTGTTCTTCAGTAAGTCTTTTCGTAGTTGGAGTTGATAATTTGTATGATATGTGTAAAGTACATTCTAGAAATTTAATCCATGCATGAAGTGTAGATAAACCGTATTTTAAATTTTCTATATTTACATCAAAGTTACATAATTTGTCAAGATTGTTCATTGCTGTAGGATTACATTTACATATATAACATTTTTGACTCGATGTGTTTGTTAATACATTAATAACTTTACCGTCAATCATAGTCATAATTAGAGTGTAATTTACAGTTAGTGACTTTTCCTTGCCAATTACTATGTCTATGGTTTTCAAATTCTCAATATCTTTTTCAACTTTTTGTACTTCTGTTCTTGTTGTTTCTGGTGTCTCTTTTGTATATATAAACTTAATTGGTCTACAGTAGCGAGTGGACGATGGTTTTGGATTTTCCCATAAAATTATTTGTCTACCATTATTTTTGTTAGTTGTCGTTAGTCGTATAGGAACTAAAGAAAATAAAAAAACACTTGTTTCTGTAATTTCATTATGATCGGTTTCATTGCTATCTGAAAAACGTTGGTGATATTCATTATGGCCTGAGCTCCCATCACAGCCCCACTTACAAATAAAATTAATTTTTCTATCGAGTTCATCAAAGTTTTTATCGAAATCGTAGTCTAATGTTTGCATTAGTCTATTGATTGTATGGTCTAATAGATTTTGAAGTGGAACAGAAACACCAACTTCACTTACTTCAATTCCATCAGGATAACATCTTAATTTAGCTGAACGAACTTTATTGTATGATGGGTAAATATTAGCTCCCCGTTGTTTCGCCCCTAAACGTGTTATATTATATGAATCTTTAGTCATTCGGGTATTTATTAAAAAAGCGAGGGCTTCATCTTCCGAATACGGAGTAATATTATTTTTTTCAAGAGACTTGTATAATTTTCTTATTTTTATTGGACGATTCGGAGAAAACTGTGTCACATGCGTGAGCAAATCTACAGCAGCATGTTTACCATCTTTGTATAAAGCAGACTTTGTGGCATAAACTAATTCTTGAGAAGAATGGGATTCCCTTAATTCTATTATAGCTCTTCTCTTAGAACGATCACTTTTTTCAGAAAATAACTTTTTAGGTCTACCTCGACTTGTTGTTGGTTGATCTAATATTGTTTCTTCTTTATTAGTCAAATGAGGAATGTTAAATTCTAATTTTAGCCATTTTTGATTTTTATTTAAAAATTTAGTGAAATCTCGGTTAGAATCACGCCATTTTTTGTTTGCGGAACTACAATAACCCTTAACTCGGCTCATCATTATATTTTGGAATTCTTCGTTTTTTGAATCCCATTTTTCGCCTATCTTGTTTTGTATATACGTGCATATAAGGTTTATTGTATCCATTGAACATATCTTATTAGTTAAACCGTGCAATTTTAAAAATTCAAATACTTCAATATTTTGAATATTATTTTCGGTATTCATTTTTCTAAAAACAAATATTCATAACTTTAAAAGGGGCAAAGGGGGGCAGACAGGACCAAAAATATTTTATAAAATAAAAGTTAAATTATGAAATAGAGTACATGCCAAAGGTCTAAAAACCCCTAAAAATAATTTATATAATTTTAAAATATGATAAACGTATTTTGTAATAAAAATTACAATTATTTATTTATAAAATACTTCTTATATAAGTTTTAAAACATACCTGCAGTCCTTAGTCTAGTCTTCATAAAAGTAAAAGCAATTTGCAAAACTAAAATACCTACGTACGATCACGGTCGAGCTACGTATTCATACAGAAACGTTCAAATTCAAACCTACTCGGCTTTCAATGGTACAGCCAAATCATAGATAATGAAATATAATCTATATACTTATAATAGGATTATAATGGGTTATATTGGCAGTTTACAAGCAGAAGTATAAATAATGCTTATCTACAACTAATATTGAATGTAATCATATAAGTTTTATATCTTATTGTGAGTATGAAAAAACCCTATTTTTGACCGCTTAGAAATGATATCTGGCACACTGTGCGGTGATGACGATCACGTGTACATCAAGATCGAGCAGTTTCGTGAATCATGAGTCCGCGACTTTACCACAGCGACGATATTAGAGAAACGGAATGTATCAACAGCTCATAATATCGCACGTGAAGAATGACGACGACCATACGCATCATACGAATACGCATCCAAACACACGGCGTAGAAACATTATAACGAACGCACGCGGTTAACAGGACGCGCACTGTAGTTTACGATGCGAACACGGAACCAATTCAAAAATTCGATCACGGAAACGGTCAACGGTCAACAATCAACAACACGTTTCTGTCCGGGCACCGAGCGTACGCGAGGACGGCGATGAACATAGCGGTGATAGCAACGCATGCGCGGTAGGAGCCATAGTCTGAGAGGCCGGGCGCGCTCTAGTGCTGTCTGGCCCGAACATCCTCCCCCGTTTTGAAAGGGTGCTTTCAAAAGGTATAAAATACTCGATCAGAACGTACCACTCACAAAAAAAAAAACATAATAATGTAAGATAATAATTATGACAATGCATAAGGAAAATGAAAACAACAACAACAATATTGAGGATATCGGTAATATGGGAGCCCATCTTAAGGTCTTGGATCCACTGGAAGTCTTACCAATTTGACAACAGAACGTTTGAGGATAGCGTCTTGCGTTTTGACAGTCGCTACACGCACAATGTTATCTACACCTGGATGGACCTGGATGATTCGACCGATCTGCCACGCCATGGGCGGTCGTGACGGTGTGTTGATGACTACAAGGTCGCCAACAGACAGATTTTGTGTCTGCTTAAACCACTTTTGCCTTCCTTGTAGGGTGTGCAGATACTCATTGCTCCAACGACCCCAAAACGACTGTTGAGCTTGGCAGAGTAATTGCCAACGACTCAAACAGTTAGTTGGAGTATCGACTATATCCTTCTCTGGAAGTGCTAATAACGGTTGCCCGATTAGAAAATGACTTGGGGTCAACACGCCTAAGTCGTTTGGATCACTGGAGAGCGGTAGCACCGGTCGAGAATTCAAGACGCCTTCGATCCGCGTTATGAGAGTTGTAAATTCCTCGGTCGTGTATACTTGAGCACCGATCACTTTCTTCAAATGGGTTTTTGCGCTTTTGACGGCAGCCTCCCATATCCCGCCAAAATGTGGCGATCCCGGTGGGTTGAAATGCCACTTGCAAGGCATACGACCACATAAGGTATGCTGATTGGAGGCTTCATCGAATAATTTCTTCAAATCTATCAAATAAAGACGGAAGTCTTTGGAAAGCTACCAAACAAGCTCTTAAATATAAATCTTCGAATATTCCCATCAAAAAAGACAACGGCACTTATGCTTCTAAAGACTCAGAAAAAGCAGAATTATTCAAGACCCATCTGCATAACACGTTTCAGCCCCATGAAAACATAATTAACTATGACAATATAAACACAGTAAACCAGTTTCTAGATACTCCCCTTCCCCTCTCTACCCCTGTAAAACACTTCTCACCAAATGATGTCAAGTACATAATTCAAAAATATCCCAATCGAAAATCACCGGGCTATGACCTAATCACTGCTGAAGTCGCTAAGTATCTCCCAAAAAAAGCTATCATTCACCTCACTCATATTTTTAATGCTATACTAAGACTTTCCTATTTCCCAACTGTTTGGAAATTCTCATCTATTATTCTCTTTCCAAAACCCAATAAACCCCCAGATCTAGCAACGTCTTATAGACCTATAAGCCTACTTCCGTTTTTTGCAAAAATTCTTGAGAAATTAATTCTCAAAAGAATCTTACCTAGCATCAATGAAAATAAAATTCTTCCAGATCATCAATTTGGCTTCCGCCAATCACATTCTACAATCCATCAAGCTCACAGGATAGTTGACGCAATTTCTTTCTCCCTTGAGAAAAAATTGTATTGCACCTGTGTCTTTCTGGATGTTTCACAAGCGTTCGACAAAGTTTGGCATCATGGCCTACTATTCAAACTCAAACAATTCTTACACCCTTCCTACTACCTTCTCATTAAATCATACTTAACCAACCGCAACTTCCGAGTATGCTATGGCTCCTCTGTCTCAAGCATAGCCCCTATAAATGCAGGTGTCCCTCAAGGAGGCATACTTTCCCCGATACTATATAACATTTACGCATCAGATCAACCTACGACACCTCACACGTTAACTGCAGAATATGCAGATGATAAGGCAATAATTTCCATCAATGCAGACCCTCTGATAGCCTCTAGAAACCTACAAAATCACCTACATCTTATGGAAAAATGGTACACTAATTGGAGAGTCAAAGTAAACCAAGATAAATCCTTTCACACGACATTCACTCTAAAACAGGCTCCATGTCCAAATGTCAATCTCTATGGAATCCATATTCCCCATTCCCAAACAGTAAAATATCTAGGACTTATATTGGACCGTCGACTTACATGGGCTCCACACATAAAATCAAAAAGGTTACAATTAAACATTCGATTACGCACTCTAAGCTCATTGCTACACAGAAACACACACACTAACCTAAATATAAAATTAATAATATATAAAGCTCTTCTAAAACCCATCTGGACCTACGGGCTCCAGCTCTGGGGAAGTGCAAAAAAATCAAATATTCAAAAAATTCAAGCTTTTCAAAACATTGCCCTAAGAAAAATCACAAATGCCCCTCCCTTTGTATCCAATCTTACGCTTCATAATGATCTAAGAATAACAACAGTACTTGACGAAGCTAAATGCTACTATAAAAGATTTCACACCAAACTACCTCTTCATCCTAATCCTCTAATTAAAAAACTATCTACCTTGTCCATTCCAGGTAATCCGCCTAGACGGCTTAAGCGAAGATGGTGTCGAGACCTTCTGTCTAATAATTAAAATTAGCTTAACTTAAAACTAAAAACACAAAATAGGTAGTATCACCAATGGGTGGTTTCTTCCATCAAAAAATTCATATGTAAATACCCTATGCACATTTGCTTATTGTTCTAGTAAGTACAGATTGTAAATTTCTTGTAAAAATAAAAAAAAAAAAAGATTTTTAAAAATAATATAAATATCTATTATATTTGAACGAAAGAAATATTTTCGAGTTCAAAATATGTTTAAGTAACTTAAAAAACTTATTCCAAGCACTGTACTTACTTTGATCTGCGATTTCCACATAAAGTTTGTTGAGCTGTGGAAATTCAACACATGATAAGGTTCAGATTGCACTATCTACTGATAATAGAAAAAAATCATATCATATGATTGTGACATATCAGTAGTATATATTTGTATGTTCACAGCCAGCTTTTCCACGGTAAAAATGGAATGTCCCCCTTGGAGCACTCAGATTTACCGTGTAACACATTTCGCACTGATTGTTAGTAAATTTTATAAAGGTTACACTGATTTTTTTTAATAATGATAAAAACATTATTTATTATTTACAATAATTTTAAGTTATAAGCTGATTGCTGATTATTTTTTTCATATTCAGTTACTAATGATCCATCGTTCACTCAAGTCGTGTCTCATTTTTCTTTATTTTCTCAAAGTTTTATTAAATTGTATAAGTTATTTAATTTCTTCAAAAATGAATTTTCAAAAATGCGCAAACGATGTCCAGTCATTGGGCGATCAAATACGATTCAATTCAACGCCAGCGTATCCAGAATTCTCTGCATTTGTATCTAGGTTACGATCTTTTAAAAGTTTTCCTTCAAATACCGGCCAGAATAAATATAAGCTCTCAGAATTTGGATTTTGCTATATCAATCTCGATGACGCAGTTCAATGTCATTGGTGTGGAGTAATTCTACATAGTTTTGAAATCGATGATAATTGTTTTATAGAACATACCCGATTCTCACCAAAATGTTTATATGTATTATTAATGAAAGGTAATCAGTTTGTTCAAAAAGTCTTATGTAAATATTGTAAAACCGAAGTTATTTGTAATTGTGAAACCGGTTCGTACGACACCATTTGTTAAATCATGTTTTTTTTATATAATATACTGTTTATAATATTTGCTGTATTGAATAAAAAAAAAAAAATAAAAAAAAAATTGAATGTTTTATCTTAAATGTTTTATTATTCGATTTAATATCTCGTGGACGTATAGCCTAGCGGGTTAGTTCGTATATAATAATTTAAAATGTTTTTCAGGTATCAGGTTAGTAAGTATATGTAAATTCCCTCTCTAGTATGCACTAATTGGCTAACTGTACGTTCACATTTTTTGAATTTTTTTTTTTATCCGAGTTTTTAGTATATCATATGACTGCAAAGGAAAAAACTAACAGTCTAATGTATAACTCCTAACAGTTATGTAACGAACCAACTACTTCAGCTCAAATAATGGAAGTGTTTTGAAATAAATTAACAAGTTGACTGTATGAGTTATGTAGATTTATTTGTAATTTAAACGTAAATATTCTAAGTCCAAAATAATTAACTAATAACTTGGTAAACGAGATGTGACTTAATAATTGACTTGGTGGTTTCTCTGCTGGTGCTCGTCTGATGGACACTTGTCCTGATCTTTTACGCTTATTATAATATTCGTTTTTCCTAGAATACGGATAATGCGTGCATATACTTATCACGTGTTGTGCGGTACCGTTGATGTTATTACTATTAGGCTTTCCGGGATTACTGATATTACTACTATTAGTTTTATCGATGTATGCCGCCCGGGGTTACGTGCTCCCTGCAGCATTTATGTCTATTATTGAATATATCATTATTATTATTATATACGTAGTCACAGCTCGTTACAGTTATATCCTACTTTTTATTGTGTACTTTTTTAAAAAATTTAGCAAAAAAACTTCATTATGAGTCCACCAATAATTGTCTGTAAGTCTACATTCGACATCCGAGCTTTTAACAAGAAAAGTATTACAGTTGGATTACTAATTAATAAGCAGATTTCAATTATTTTATTATTAGAATGTAAACTTTCAAAGAAAATTAGTACATTAAGTTTAGAAGAATGGTTCACACTGATGTCTGAATCTAATTACAATTCAATTATTAATAACCTAAATACCAGGGTGAGGCGTGTAAAGATTACCGATTCCTTTTCATATTCAATTAATGTCAAACAGAGTTCAATTACCCTACATCTAAACGAGGAATATATTACCTTGACACACGTAGATTTGTACCGGCTTCGTCAATTACAGAATTTGATTGATTTGTATGTGGTAGACAAGCAAAAACGTTTAGCAAATTATCAAATTACTTTCAACACTGCATATGACCTAATTAAAAATGATGTCCGTGGTCTGCCATCCACTTGCCAAAGGAACGAATTTACCAACCAATATATTCAAAACTATGATTTTAATTATTATAATCATTTACAGAACGATGACACATCATTTTTATATGAAATATTACAATTTCATTTTAACACATTGTCCGATATGATTTTACAAGATCTAATAATATAAAATATATAAATATGTTTAATAATTATTTATTTAAAAAATAAAAACTTTTTTATTCAATTATAAACTTGCTTTTTTTTTCTTAAATTACATGTCACCTTTAATCATAAAGAATAGTTTTAATGCGTTTTAGTTTCAAATTTTATGTTTTCAGTAAATAAGTAGATTAAATTTTGATAGTACAGAATTGATAGCAATGTTTCAATTAGAAATTTTTTTCTCAGACATACTATATAGTTTATAGGTTTATGTTTTCCAAGACCTTTGAGTATTGAACAAATAAAAACATACATGTATAATAATATTTTGTTTTATTAAATGAAACTCATTTTTCCGTATAATAATCAAACAACCGTCTTGCTTTTAATAGTTTAACGCTTTGGATCGGTTAGTAATTTATCAAATATAATTTGCATTGTCTCATTAAGACCAGTATGAAGTGTTTGATCTTTTGATTCGTCGGTCGTGTACAATCTAAAAGTAGCTTCACTGAACTTCCATCTATTACAACAAATTATTTTATTTAACAACAAAAGAAGTAAATAAAATCAGTAAAAAAAAAAACAGATTCAGCAATAGTTTTTAAATTTAAACCAATGTATTTACCTGTCCTTTACTGGTACATTCTCGATGTTAGTAACCTTATAATGACTTAGCACCCAAAGATCCTTTCCTTTTTCTTCAAAAGGCGTCTTTATTGTCACAACGCCATCTCCTTGTCTGAATGTTAGCGAATTAAATACTTCAACATCAAAATCTTCTGATCTCAAGCGTTCGCTGATATTATCTCTGTATGACGCATTCTATAAAAAAATTAAATTATTTATGCTATCATTAGGAAAAAATATTATTTTTATTACCATTTTATTCTGCTTCTTTTTTATAGGTTTTTTAACACTTGTTTTTTCTGCAGAACGTTTTGATCCAGGTTTTGTTTTTGAAAAAGACGGTCTCATATCAATTGATTCGCTAAAATGTTCATTCTGTGAAACATAAAACATAGTATATTATTTTTTACTGTTTTTTTCCATTTTATATTTTTTCTATGTCCCAAGAATTATACCCAAAGCGTTGAGTAATGTTACGACGCACTTCCAATATACTATGTTATAATCAGACATTTAATATTATTTTAAGAATTATAACCATAGCGTTGAGTGGTAATAATTAATTCGACTTAATAAAATAAACTGATATTTTATTTTATTAAAAAATAAATAAATAAATAAATAAATATTATACATAAAAAAAACATTATTTTAAAATATCTGATGATGTTATCCATGAATTTTGACTTGAATCAAAACCTAACCATTTAACAAACATTTTATTCCCAACTTTTTTTACAATACGTTCAATGAGAAAGGTGTTTGGAAAATCAGTTAATTTAATTTCCTGTTCATAAAAACCACCTAAAATTATACTGCCTGATTCATCCTTTAGTTGATAAGTTACTGGATTTGTCGGTAAAACTTTGAAACTGTAAATATTTCCGTTGTCCAATTTGGTGTATATCCTTTAGTAAATATATCGATGGTGGAAAGGCCAAGTAATGTAACCCACAATTTTATCAAAATTGAGGTTTTAACTGAAAATGATAAAACACATGTAAATACACGTTTTTTTCCAAGTCATGTAAGCCTAAAATCATTTTTTTCAATGCAAAATTCAGGTTTTACTCATTTAAGATTAGTGTAACCCACAATAGTAACAAATGGTTAAGTCAGTGGCGTAACTAAGAGGGATCAGAGGGCGCAGTCGCACCCGGGCCCGTTCGTATAGGGGCCCAAAGAAATAAAAAAAAATGTTCTATTAATTATTAATAAAAATTTAAAACTACCTATATTTTTCTATTATAATATAGTATTGAACAAATCATTTTTTTTATTAATTCAAAATTGTTAGATACGACCTTTTTCGCTGCGGTAGGCGATATGGGTATGAACATTATTATATTAACGTTTTACGTCATGTTCATGAGTATGATACTACAGAAAAAACAATTTGAGGTTTAAAGTTTTATCATTACTGTTAAAAGTTGGGTTTTATTCCTAACATATATTTATTAATAGACCGGCTATCAATCGACCGTCTGTCATTAATCATTACGATTACGTTATCCGTTTATCGTTTTGATATTATTTGAAATCTTTATTTGTTAGTTTGTTCGTAAAGTTTGTAGTAGTCGGTCGGTCAGTCGATGACAATCGCGTATATTTCGATTTTATTTTCGTGTAGCCGTTATTGTTCGTTATCGTTCGTTTACGCGTATTCAGTTTTATGTTCTTTATCGTGACGCGGTCCCGCGTAATAGCTGTTTGAATTCAAATAGCCTTTTACGCGGAAAGCCGCGCAACGCTTCTCAAACAAACCGCCAATCGACGATGGACGACGCCGGCGCGCGACACCCGCGCTGTGAACCGTCGGCCGGCCGTTGAGTGAACCGGATTGCAATGTCACTAGTTTTTCGACGACCGAGAAAAGAGGTTCAACCCGCGGCCGAGTTCGTTGCACCACCGATCTCTGTTGTTCTTTTCTTTTCTGTTTTTTTTTTAAGTTTTTTTTTGCTCATATACAAATGCTACAAAAATAAACAACACCCGTCGTTTCGTTATTTATTGTTTTTGTGTTTTTTTTTGTTCACGTGGTCAAAAGACCCCACACCACCACATCCTCGCGACTCCTCACAGGACCGCGACAACTGGCTCCACGTACAGGAATCACCGGTAAGTGAGAACTTATTAACTTACCCCTTACTACCACCATCATATACCCTTCCCGTTGCGCGACTTGGAAAAAAGTCCCCGACGCGATCCGACAAAAACGTGGTTAGCTGGCGAAAACGGAAAAACCGGCGTTACGTAATATATTACATAAGGACGTAACGACCAGCCACGCCGCCCGATTTACGGACGCACCGACTACACCGCGCGCAACGCTCCAAAGTCCACACACACACGACGTAGGTAGGTAGGAATGCAAGAGCGCGAGAGGGTCACACCACCACCGCCCAGCACCACCACCGATAACGTCAACACGCGATTACCTGGGACAGAAATACCACATAATCGGACTGCCGTCGCCGCCGCCCAAAGCGACAGCCGCCGTCTTCCCTAATCGCAGTAGTGGGCCGGATAACGCACACACGCGCAGCCGTGACAACACTCTGCGATAACCGGTTACTGTGATCGCCCGGCAAGCGCAATAACAAAACAATAACAACCCACTGACCTACATCCCGTACGCAAATAAACACCGATAAACGGTCAACACAGCTGATCGAAGGAACGCGACGACCGTTCCACCGACAACAGCCACATTTTATATTTTCCCGTAAACAACACCGGAAAAACAACCGGACGTCATGTCGGGAAAATATATTAATGAGTTGACCGCCGCGGAGTTGCGCTACGAATGCAGGCAGCGCGAGTTGTCGGATACGGGCGCGAAGGATGATCTTGAAATCCGGTTGATACAACACTTCACGGACCTGAACCTACAGGCCAATGAAGTCCGGTTTCTGCCTATGGAACCCGCCGGACATACTGGAAACAACCTGACAACAGGTCAGATGCTTGACGCCGGACAAAGGGAAAACCAACCGGTCGAATCATCACCCGCCCAGCCACCGAACACCCCCACCAATAAACCACACACACCCACACACCAACAGGCTATGGACATGATTCAAGCGAGTCGGTCCATAATTAAGGAGGTACGGCAAGCGGCGGAAAACTCGGCGCATGGGCACAGTCTGGAATCGCGACTGACCATGCTCGAGGACTGCATGGCCCGCTTTGGCGACGACCAACGCCGCATTGCAGAGACAATGCGACGCCTTGAAATGGGTATGGCACGCCAAGCACCGGAACACCAACCGGAAGGGACAGCACCGACCCGCCCCCACCACAATGTGTCATCGAACAACACGGAATACGGTACGAGGTACTCCGCGGCACGCGAACCGCCGTCCGCGGGTAACCAACACGCCGAACGTTCGGTACGGTTCGATGACACGCCAAATTTATACAATGCCCCCTCCTCCACACACACCTATGCGTCACAACAATCGACGCTGGTACCATACGACGACGTATGTGCAGCGAAACATTCGCTGCCGGAGTTCCTCGGAACAACGCCTGAGGACCCGGTACGATTTATACACAAAGCGGAATCGATATTGTACCAAACGCGTATAGATAGGTCGGCCTGGACTAATATTGTCACGCAGCAGCTGAAGGGTGCAGCCAGTACATGGTGGAACACCATCAGACTACTGGACCTCACCTGGGATGAGTTCCGCGCCGAATTTTTAGAAAAATTCGACAACGTGGAAATACAATCACGACTGCGGGCCGAGATAGTATCCGTCCGACAAACACAAACGCAATCGCTTACGGAGTTCGTGACACAAAAAAACCAACTCGCGCGCCGCGTCAATACCGGGCTATCTGAAACACAGCTAGTCGGTACGATAGCCGGTCTAACGCGCAACGAATACCGCACGCATATACGATTGCAGAGACCAGCAATACAGACGGGGATATAACTATCAAACGCGCATCGATAAACTCGGCGTCATCAGATATATCACCCATCAAAAACATTAAAATTCCGTTAAGTAGCAGGTCATCATCACCACACACAACGACCCCTACTACGGAATTAACACGTACTCATACGGTACACACCCATAGCACAGAGGTAACCGAAACGGATGCTCTGGTAATGGCGGTGCAAACCGCTCCCCATAGTACCGATAACGCGGTTAAGAACCAGTTACCCAGCTATGCATCACAACCACCGTCGAATAACGCTAAACGTGTATGCCCCGACAAAATTCCGACCCCCGCGGTCGAACTCGAATTTAGGTCAGGCCCCGTAACAGCTCTACTCGACTCACAAGCACAAAAATCGTATGTAAGCCCGAACATAGCACATAAATATGGCACACCCCCACACGGACAACCAACTCAGGTACGAATGGCGGACGGACATACCACCAAGACAAGTGGTACCTCCACATTCGTAGCCAGAATCGGAGACCTCACGGTCACCTTCAACGCAGCCATTCTGGAAAATTTGTACTGCGACATGCTCCTAGGTCACGACTTTCTCGTACAAAACGAAGTCACCTGGGACTACACAACGAGCACTATCCATTTAGGTTCGGATAGGAGAACAACAGCGTGCTGGAAAGGGCGGACACCCACCCCAACCCCAGCACTAGATGTCGACAAATTAACAATAAACGGTGACCACCACACACGCGCGAAACTCGCCGAAGTAGTACGCAACTATCCGGACGTATTCAACGGTAGGGTAGGACGCACCAGGTTAATTGAACACGACATCCTCCTCAAAAACCAAACACCCATAGCACTCAAACCATATCCCTACCCACCGGTAAAACAGGCCACAATCGACACCATGATACGGGACATGGAAGAGCAGGGACTGGTAGAACAGAGCACATCCCCGTGGGCCGCACCCATCGTTCTAGCAAAAAAGAAAGACGGCTCACCCCGACTATGCATTGATTATAGGCGGCTCAATGATATCACTGAGTCTGACGCTTACCCAATGCCCGACCTCAATACGCTGATACGTCAGATGAGAGGCGCATAAGTATTCAGCGTCCTGGACCTTAAGTCGGGTTACTGGCAGGTCCCACTTAACCAAAACGCGCGAAAATACACGGCATTCCGGACGCGTCGGGGCCTATACCAATTCCGAGTCCTCCCCTTCGGCCTCAAAAACAGCCCCATGACCTTCGTGCGATTAATGGACGAAGTCCTGAGGGGGTACCTGGACGAGTTCGTCCGCGTATACCTAGACGATATAGTGGTGTTTTCGAACACTGTGGACGAACACCAGTGCCACTTGGACAAAGTTCTAGAACGTCTACAGAGACACGGGCTCACATGCAACCCCGAAAAGTGCAAATTCGGAGCCACCGAAATTTCATTTCTCGGAAACCTAGTCACCTCCGAAGGAATAGATAAACAACTGGAGAAACTAGAGGGCATCATAAACTACCCCCCATCAACCAAACTGAGGGACCTACGGAAGTTCCTGGGCGTTTGCAACTGGTACAGCCAGTTTGTCGACAACTACGTGGACACCATAGCACCCCTAACGAATAGACTCAAACAGGGGACCAAATGGTCGTGGACCGAAACCGAACAGGCCGCATTTACCAAAATAAAACGCGCCCTGTACGATTCGCCAAAACTGTCGACGCCAGATTACGGAAAACCGTTTTGCCTACAAACCGATGCTAGCGAAATAGGAGCAGGTGCCGTCCTTTTCCAACGGGGTGACAGCCCGGACGAAAGGCGGATAATCGCCTACGCAAGCAAAAAGTTTAGTGATACGCAAACAAGGTACGCCGCGGTAGAACGCGAGTGCCTCGCGATAATCTGGGCAACCGACAAGTTTAGACCATACCTAGAGGCCCGCCGCTTTGACCTATTCACCGACAACTCGGCACTCACATGGCTCCACCGAGCCAAAAACACAAATTCCAAGTTAACCAGGTGGGCACTACAGCTGGCTAACCTGGACTACAAAACCACACATGTGCCCGGCGTACAGAACGAGGCGCCGGACATGCTATCCCGCAACCCAACCACCGGGCCACCGGTAGACGAGGAACACCTCGAGGAACGACTAGTAGGAGTACCCACCTCACCACTCACCACTGCTACTAGCTCACCGGCCGACAATCTGTTCGCCACGACGGACCCGGCTAACACCACTAGTGGCCCCACAATCACACACGCTATGCTCGTGACATGGCAAGCCAATGACCCCAATACACGAGACACAGCGCGCAACATGACAACGGACGACCCAGCGCACAATACCGGAAGTACCACGGATAAAAAAAATAAATACATTTTTACCGACGATCTTCTGCGGATAAATTTGGGCGAACACACACCCGTAGTCATCCCAAAGGACAAGACGCAGAACGTAATCTGGACATACCACGATCACGTACTCGCAAACCACCCGGGCTGGAAAGAAACGTACAGAGCGGTAAAACAACGGTTTTTTTTGGAAAGGACAAAAAAACGACATCCGACTGTACGTCAAGTCGTGTCACATATGCGCGTGTACCAAACCACTGAACACGCGCGCAGATGACCCCGCGACCACCAGAATACCCCGACACCCCTGGGAGGTGGTTAGCATAGACCTCATGGGCCCCTACCCGCGTACGAGTAGGGGAAAACAATACATACTGGTCGCCACGGATCTGTTTAGTAGATGGACCGAGGCATACCCCCTCGGAACAGCCACTACAAAAACAATAACCGAAACGCTTGAACGAGAATTCTTTTCACGTTTCGGATACCCCCGTGTGTGCTTAAGCGATAACGGCCCACAGTTCGTAGCAAACGATATGCGTAAAGCGATCGAACAGTGGGGGGCCGAGGGCTGGACAACTCCGGTATATCACCCGAGGGCCAACCCAGTCGAACGCCGTAACCAGGAATTAAAAAAAGGTCTACGCGCGCTACTCATCGACGGCAACCACAACACCTGTGACACCAAGCTAGCCCCCATTCTTTTTTCGATCAGGAACAGGCGTAACGACCGGACAGGATATCCACCATCGGTACTCGTCCTCGGGAGAGAGGGCAAAAGGCCGGGGGACTGGATACTGTCGCGGACAGCGGACAACCCGATCGAACAAATAAACATGGCTAGGGTGAGTCGCGAAAACGATGTACTGACCGCACCACCGGTAACAGGTGGGCCGACGGACACAAAGTACAAAACAGGTGACACGGTGTACTACAAGGCACACCACCTGTCAAACGCGCACAAAAAATTTCACGCCGGCTTCGCACCGAAATGGTGGGGACCGGTAAAGCTACACAAACGCGTAGGCAAAGGTGTGTTCACCACAGACCAACAGCCAACACGCAAGATCCACGTGTCCTGCCTAAAACGCGCAAACACCGCAGTGCCCAAAACACCCCCACCCAACCCCCACCCCAACCATAAATCCACAATAGCATTTGGTGTACATCATTTCAGTCGGAATAGCACCAATGGAGCGTCAACCACCAGCCACATCCAGCACCCTCCAACAAGCGGCGGAACTGCTGGAACGTAGCCAGCAGCTGCTGAGGTCAGTCAGCATGGAGGAGGGCACCAACACCACCACAGCGGCACGGGTCCGCCAGATGACCACGGCGCAGTTACAGCGGGACCCGGTACTGTGGGCCGCCTACACGCGTGGGTGGGAGGACCGGACCGTCGTCTTCCAAAGGGCGACGAGCGGCGAACCCGCAACCGCAATGCGGCTCAATAGGTCGCGCAGCCCCAGGCGGGTGACTCGACCGACGGCCACGGCACGACCGGTAGCCGCAGCACGACCGGCGACCCGAACTCGACCGGCGCCACCAACAACAACAAGTCGGGCACCGGCGAGACTGCCTCCCCACCCACTGATGGAGAGACCAGTACCGGCACCGAGGACATCAACCATCCCGCGTTAAGAGGGATTGGATTTGATGGAGCTGCTAACATGAGTGGTGTTTATAGTGGATTACAAGCACGTATCAAACACACTCAGCCACTTGCATTATACGTGCATTGCGCTGCTCACAATTTAAATCTTGTAATTAATGACTCGGTTAAAAATATTACTGAAATTTAAAATTTTTATGAAAAACTTGAATGCCTTTATTCATATTTTGCAAATAGTATTAAAAGGTGGGCACACTTAAAATCAGTGAGTTCTGTGTCTGTTTCACTCAAAAGACTATGTACTACTCGATGGTCTTCACGAAATGATTGTTTAAAAGCGCTTAGTTTGCTTTACGTAGATATTTTAAAACTTTTAGCATATATTTCACTTATGGGTAGAAATAAAGATGAAAAAAGTAAAGCCTCAGGTCTTCAAAACTATTTTCAAAAGTTTGATGTAATTTTAATAATTGTCATCGAATCCAAAATTCTCAACTCATTACAAATTGTATCACTATTGCTACAAAAATCGGATATAGACTTACTTAAAGCTTTTGAACTGCTTCAAACAGCCTTAAATAAAATAAAAGAAATGCGTAATAAATTTGAAGAAGTGTTTGAGGAAGCTAAACAAATAGCAATTTCGTGGGGAGTTGAGTCAACGTTCACTAAAATAAGAAAAACAAAAACAACTAAATATTTTGATGAATTAAGTAACGATGAACGTCTCCATGATGCTGAACAATATTTTAAAACACAAATTTATTATCGTACTCTGGACATAATTATCAAACAACTCGAACACCGTTTTAATGGTATGAACCAAGTAATAAAACTTTTTTCTTCAATATTACCAATTAATATATGTTCAATGAATGAAAATGAACTTAAACATTTAACTACCTCTTTGGTAAACAATTATGAACATGATTTAACAATAGATTTGGTCAACCAAATTATTCAATTTAAACGTTCGTTTGAAAATCAAATTTCAAAATTAAATTCTGTACATGACTTGGCAAAATTTATAATTGTAGACAATTATTTAATAGCAGCAAGTTTTCCAGATTTATGTACAGCTTGTTTTCTTTTTTTGACAATACCAGTGACGGTGGCCACCGCAGAAAGAAGTTTTTCTAAACTCAAAATAATTAAAAACTATCTTCGAAGTACGATGTCTCAAATTCGTCTGTCAAGTTTGGCAATAATATCAATAGAAAAGAAAATTGCGAAAGAAATTAATACATCAGATATTATTTCTACTTTGGCAAATAAGAAGTCCAGAAGAATGTTTTAAGTTTTGAGTTAATTGTTATTTATTACAACTGCTATAACTGTTTACTAATTTTTTTTGTATGTATATAATATGAAGTATTAAATTAATATCTTTTATTTAAAAAAAAATTTTTTAATTATTTTAGTAAGGTGAATACACTCCCCCGGATCTTCTTAATATATATAGGTACCTGGACGATGGGGGGGCCCGTTGAAAATTTCGCTCCCGGGCCCAAATTTTGAAGTTACGCCACTGGGTTAAGTGATGTAAGCAACAACGTATCCCACAATATTTGTAAGCAACTCCAGTCAATTGATGTAAGCAACAACGTATCCCACAATAATTGCAAGCAAACCCAGTCAAATAATGTAACCCTCGCCCCATCATTGTTTTAGTTACCTATTTTACAATACGTTGCAACCAATAATACCCATTTGATGATAATAGTGATAAATGATAATACTATTATTATTACGTACTACGAAATATTAAATTTCTTATTAAATCGAGAAATCATAGTTACAAAAACAATACATTTTTCGACTGACAGGATGTTAAGAGCGTTTTTCACAATCATGGAATCGTTTACATTGTTTGGCGTTTGCACATTTAGTTGCTTTGTCAAAATTATGTAAACAAAAAAAAAAAATCATAATTCTTTTTCTTTAAACCGGTAAGTTAGTTTAAGTCTTAGTTTTTACTTTTTTAGTTGTTCAAGTTAAGTATTCACATCTCAATATGGCTATGCACCGCAGCAGAGTGAACAAAATGTTGAGTTTAATTCCATCATCAGGAAATGAAAACAATAGACAAGTAAGATATTATTATGATAGCAACAATAGCCATAGTAATAATAATGTCAATCGTAATAACTTTAACGAAAAATACAAAGATGAGCAAGTAAAAAATTGGTTAGAAAATTCAGAAGTTATTATTGTACAAGCATCAGATGACTCGTTAGCTCAGGATACATTTTTAAGTATTAAAAATGTTAATAATAATAACAATGATAATAACAGTGTTATTGTGATTGATATACCCCCAGATGACAAAATAAAAGTGCATTCCATTTATGAAACCAAAACTGATATTTGTGATGTTCATAGTATTTTTGATGATAATATTGTAATGGAGAACCGAGATCCACATCATAGCAATGGTATTTTTAATGAATCTTTTACTAATCAAGAGACTAATATTTCAATGGAAGTGATTGAAGAAAATGAGGTAGTGGAATCTAAGATTGTACAATGTAATGTTGAAGATAATGTTAATTGGCAGAATTTGAATACAAAAGTGAACAGTATTGATATTTTTCAAGATAAAAATGAATCTTTTATTGAACAAGAACCTAACATGGAAATAGAAATTAGTGTAGAAAATGAACCAATAGAATGCCAAATTGTTGATGTATTAGATGTAGTAGGAGAAGGTGGTCTGAGGAAGCCAAAAAAAAGTAATCTACGCAAAATGAATTCATATTCAAGAATAGCAGGCAATTCCTATACAAACAGGAAAGGTGTTTTGGTAGGTAATAAATTAATGCAGACAAATCCTTGTAAATCAATGAAATGCCAAAATAAATGTGGTAATATTGATGAAACTATTCGACAAGAAATATTTGATTCATACTATAAGTTAGATTATCAACAACAAAAAAATTTTTTAGTTTCTTCTGTGAAAACTGAAACTGTAAAAAGGAGGTACACAGATAATTGTACAAGCAGAAGATCATGCACTAAATTTTACTTTTTACCTGTGGAAGGAGAACAAATAAAAGTTTGCCAACAGTTTTTATTAAAAACTCTGAACATTTCTCAAACTCATTTAAGGTATACAGATTTACATAAAACTAACATATTTACAGCCAAAACAGAAGGAAGAGGTAAAAAAAATCCTTTGAATAAAACAAATGTTGTTATAAATAAAGGTGTTGAAGATTTTATTAAGAAATTGCCTGCGGTTCCATCCCATTACTGCAGAAACAGCACAAATAAAAAATACTTACCATCAGAACATAAAAATATTTCTGCAGTTTATCGGGCCTACAAAACTGAGTGTGTAACTGCAAGTCCTAAGATACTTCATGTAAAACAAAAAGTTTTTCGTGAAATTTTCACAAAAAAATTTAATATTGGATTTCATCTACCCAAAAAAGACAAGTGCAATGTATGTGAAAAAATTAAAAATACACCTGAAGAAAGTTTGTCGGAGGTTCAAAAGAAAAAGTTTGAAAAACATAAAAGTGATGCAACACTTTCTAAAGATGTCCATTTAATAAACCAAGAAAGATCTAGAAATGACCCATCGTTTATTTGCACAAGCTTTGATTTACAAAAAGTTTTAAGCACACCCCATGGCAATAGTATTCTACTATTTTATTCCAGAAAATATGCAATGTACAATGAAACTTTCTATGAAACTGGAACCAAAAATGGATATAGTTTTGTGTGGGGTGAAGAAAATGGCAAGAGAGGAGCAAATGAAATTTGCACAATTTTACACAAGTACTTATCCATTGTAGAAAGTAGGTGTACTGTTCAAACTGTATCATTGTTTTGCGACTCTTGTCCAGGACAAAACAAAAATAATCAAATATTAGCAGCTATTTTATGGTTTATGATGAATAATGCAAACAATATCAAGCTTTTAACCATAACTTACTTGCAGCCTGGACATACCTACATGCCGGTCGATTCAATGCACTCCATAATTGAATCAAATTTGAAAAAAAAAATCATCTGGGCACCATCTGAATGGCCAACAGTCATTTCAAATGCAAGGTTTAATCCAAAGCCGTATGAAGTGTTTACTTTACAACATGATGATTTTATGGATTACAAGACTTTGCAAATTAATATATTCCCAAAATTAAATAAAGCTGACGATGGCTCAAAAATTAAAATAAGTGATATTAAAAGGTTTCATTTACTAAGCAGTCACCAGTTTTAACTTAACAATACTCCTTTGACCCAGATTCTGAGAAAAAGGAAGTTACAGTAGCTAAACCAAAATAACGTAGAGGATCAAACATTTCAGTGCTACAACCAGCTTACAAAAAAAAACTTTCAATATCTATTCAGAAATACAATGACTTAGCTAAGCTGTGTAAAGATGGTGTTATCCCATTAAGATATCACCCAGAGTTTCTTGCAATGTCTGGAAGAACAAATGTCAATGATACATTAGGAGAAACAGACGAAGAAGATGAAGTAAAAGATGATTCATCAGAGTTCACAGAAATATAAACAGTTGTTTTATTACTTTCATTCATTAAGTTTTTTTAAATAAATAAAAAGAAACTTTTATATTTTAAATGGTTATACTTATATTTTATTTACTGTTTGTTTATTTCATTAAGTTTTTTTTAAATAATAGAAAAGGAACTTTTATATTTTAAATGTTATACTTGTATTTACAATTTGTTTATTTCATTAAGTTTTTTTAAATAAATAAAAAGAACTTTTATATTATTTTAAATGTTATACTCATATTTTATTTACTGTTTGTTTATTTCATTAAGTTTTTTTAAATAAATAAAAAGGAACTTTTATATTTTAAATGTTATACTTGTATTTACAATTTGTTTATTTCATTTAGTTTTTTTAAATAAATAAAAAGGAACTTATATTTTAAATTTTATACTTATATTTTATTTTACTGTTTGTTTATTTCATTAGGTAATTTTAAATAATAAAAAAGGAATTTTTATATTTTAAATGTTATACTTGTATTTACAATTTGTTTATTTCATTAAGTTTTTTTAAATAAATAAAAAGAACTTTTATATTATTTTAAATGTTATACTCATATTTTATTTACAATTTGTTTATTTAATTAAGTTTTTTTAAATAAATAAAAAGGAACTTATATTTTAAATTTTATACTTATATTTTATTTTACTGTTTGTTTATTTCATTAGGTAATTTTAAACAATAAAAAAGGAATTTTTATATTTTAAATGTTATACTTGTATTTACAATTTGTTTATTTCATTAAGTTTTTTTAAATAAATAAAAAGAACTTTTATATTATTTTAAATGTTATACTTATATTGTATTTGCTGTTTGTTTCATAATTGTATTAATCTGTTGCAAAATAATTATAATATTACTATGTGTATTTAATTGCCTATGATCTCCCATAAATATAAGGCGTTACTGCCTTAGATTTTATTAATAAAATAATATTATATTAAAAATATTATTAACATTAATATATTTTATATTTCTATTAAACAATAATTATTATATTGAGGGTTACATTCATTGAACATTTTTAGTTAAATTTAATCGGTGTGATGTATAAGAAATGTATCCCCTAAAGAACGTAACTTAACCCACCGTTTAAAATATCGATCCATGTAAAATACTGTAACCCTCAACTTCTTTCAATTTGAAGCACAGTAAGTAGTTTTAAAATAATTTAAAACTTTTAATTGTATAATTATTTATTAAAATACGTAATCAACAATAAAAAAATTAAATTTTAACTTCATTGGATAATTTTTAACAAAACTATTAAGATTTTAGTCTCTCCTGTAAAATTTCATTTTTGTGGCTTACATTACTTGGCCTTACCACCATCGATATGTTTATACTTAGATATTCGTACTTGATCGTTAACTTTAAATTTTGGTTTATACAATGTTTCAGAATTTATATATGTGTTAAATTTAATTCTGTTTGTATCCATTCGAGCTTTACTAGGTGTACATTTTATTGTTCTGTGTTTTGTGTTATTATAGTTATGTATAATTGTTGATATTGTATTGTACCAATTCCATGTGCCTGTTGCAGTAAAATGTCTATATATATTATTTTTAAGAGTTCGAATCACACGTTCCGCGATTGAACATTTGATAACACTGTATGAACTGTAATGTTTAATTTTATATTTTTTCATTAAATCTTGGAATTGGACATTGTAAAATTCTGTACCATTATCTGTCTGTAAAAATTTTGGTTTAGCTTTTTTCAATATATTAAACATTCCTTTTGTACATTCTTTACCTGATTTATTTTTCAGCGGTTCCACAAATACATATTTGCTATATGTGTCTATAACAATTAATATGAATTTAAAACCATATTTTTTTTTAGAATGAGATTGTATATCCATTAAATCAGCTTGCCAGAGGTCGTCAATAAACCGTGTTACCACACTACGTCTAAGAAATATTTTTCTCGCTGGTCGATGTAGCTCTTTAGCTATACTCTCTAAGGTTGTCATTATACTATAATATTTCTCTCACGCAGTTCTTCTAAAATAGATATAATTTCATTATTGACACCAGTATTACCAACACTTTGTGATGATGTCAGAAGATTTAATCTAGTTACTAGCTCATTCGGATCATCATAATAAACTAATTGTGTTTGAGGTAATACATCTTTATATAAACTTCTGCCTGTCTTAGGATCAGGTGATGAAGTAAAATTAATCATATCTGTAGACATGTGATCTGCAGGTGAAAAACTGCTTGCTGATTGATTAAAATCAAATGGTTCAATTTCTTGTGTTATTTTTCTACGTTTAGCGTTAAATAACCCAAAAGGAGTAGAAGGTAAAGTATTGTTAAATGATTTTAAGCTAATTCGAGGAGTTGCATTCTCATTAATTTTAGCTATTTCTTCGTTAAACTGTTTTTCCTCCATTTTCATTCGATCATACAACGGTTTTACAACAGTCATCCATTTATAGTACCTCGAAGTTCTAGGTTTTCCATCTGCTTTTAAATGGACTCCAGAAGTTTTCAAAATATTGTAATAAGATTCTATATCTTCTATAGTTGTTTTTTTTGGTTCCTTCTCACATAATAAAGACCATAGTCCTGGTGTAAATTTATAATATTTATTAAGCAGCAATAATATACCGTGACTAAAAGTTGCAGAGTGTTTTCCTATTTTATACGAATCACTATCTTTATCATAATGCAAACCATAGGATTTATCATAACGTGTTGATTTAGGACGGTTATTTAAAAAATTTTCAAATGGTGAATTTAATTCGTTATCATCATCATCTTCACTAGTACATGAGGTTTCTGATTTATTTTCTAGCTCAGTTGACTGTGTGTTCCATATTTCATTTTGTTTTGTATGTGTACTCAATGGTTCAATTATTGGCTTAAATGCTTCACGGAAATAGTTTTCAGAATCTATAACACCGGGTTTCATTTCCATTATTTTTCGTTTAATATTTTTTTTTGATGTTATTAAATTTTCCAACAAGACTTTTTCTTTGTTCATTGTAAATAATAAATGTAATATACCTGTATCGTGTGACTACCGATAACACTATGCAGATAATTACTTTGTGACGGTATATTTATATATGAGCATAAGCATATCAAATTATCTTATTCTAATGAACGTCTGAAAACCACATCTATACGTTCCTTCATTCATTTCCCGAGTTTTATCGATGACCATAAACCCATAATCACTATGATTCCAACATAAATGAGAAATTTTGCGAAATTCTGAGAAATCCATATCTGTAGATGAATGATCGTTGAATATATGTCGTTAAATTTGTATCATCTTGTTTCAGTATTATTAAGAAGTTTGCGTTATCTCTTACTAGCTGTTTGGTTATTTTAGAATATGTCTGTGCTAAATAAAATACAGAGCTAGCACCCGAATGTCTACCCATACTTAAGTATTCTCTAATTACGGACTGTGGACCACATATCACATCGTCAAAAATGATGATGGAATTTTTCTTGGTTAAGTTTGGTTTTTTAACCTTATCAGCGCTTGTAAATATGAAAAAATTAGCACCCTTTATATCATCTAATATTTTTTCAATAAAACATATTTTTCCTGATTAGAGGTTTTTGAGTATAAATAAATATTTTCAAATCTTAACCCGTTTGCATGTGTGATCAGATTATACATTATATTTGTTTTTCCTGAACCACTGGGGCCAACTAGTATAGCACGTATAGTATCGGGTAATAACGAACCATGTCTTGATGGTTTTTTTACTACCTGAACATCTACATTTATAACATCTAATTTATCTTTCTGCTCAATCAAATTCATATTATTTTCATATAAATACTCTAGATTTTTTAAATTTATAGCCAGTTATAGATGGCGTGTTCAACTCGCAAGTGTAAGTCAGACAAGACTGGAAAAGGATTAGTAAACTCTCTTATAAATAGTCTCCCGTTCGAAGCCCATATTTCAGGCTATCAGTATTGCGGCCCTGGTACAAAATTAAAAAAGAGACTAGATCGTGGTGGAATAAACCCATTGGATGCTGCTTGTCGTGATCACGATATTGTGTATGCAGCGAGTAAAAATTTAGACGATAGACATAAAGCTGATAAAGTGCTAGAAAATCGTGCTTGGGAGAGATTTTTATCAAAAGATACACCTAGAAAAGAGAAATTAGTTGCGTACGCAGTAACAAACGCAATGAAAGCTAAAAGAAAAATAGGTATGGGTTGTAAACGGAAACGTGCTATAAAAACAAATGGTATACTAGCAGCGAAAAAAATAAGAATCTCAAAGAAAAAGAATGGTGGTAAAAGGCTGATTTTAGCACCGAGACAGTCAGGAGGTGTAATTCCCTTAATACCTATATTTGCAGGATATTCGGCACTTGGTAGTTTGATGTCTGGAGGTGCTAGTGTGTATAATGCTGTTCAAAATTCAAAAAGAAAAAAAGGCAGTGGTTTGAAATCAAACAAAAATAGGTTAAGAAAAAAAACTGATGATCACGCTACCTAACAGACCGCTTTCGTCTCAAGATATTATAAAATATGTCGGAAAGTTGAAAATCAATCATGTGGAGTCTTTTCACGTGATAACTTACCTAAAAAACCGCATACGATTGAATGTGGTGTATTAAACCTGGATATATCTTCAGGCGACGGAAGTCATTGGGTAGCGTTTTATAAAAATAAGGACAAATTTGTTTATTTCGATAGCTTTGGTGATTTACCACCACCAATTGAATTACAACATTATTTTCATGAGTTTAAAATAGTATACAACTATTCTAACTATCAAGATTTCAATACATTTAACTGCGGTCATTTATGTCTTGAATTTTTACAATGTATGAATCTGTTACATTAAGTTTGACTGGAAATACAACTATATTATCAACGAATTATTTTCCGTCCCTAAATGTTTACGAGGATTCAGAAATAGCTTTGTTATGTTTACAAACACGTTATTTATTTCCAAACATAAATTCTACTAGTAACCGGCTGGAGATAGAGGTAATTCCTTCAACAAGTAATAGATTTATTCTAAAAACGTTTATCTTTATTTTGGAAGAAGGGTGTTATGAAATTGAAGATATTAACAACGAAATTAAAAAAAAGTTATTTCACTTTAATAATGAATTTAGAACACAGATAACATTCAACGTATCTATTGATCCTGTTGATTTTAGAACATACATTAAATGCAATGGAATACTTATGTTGGATATTCCAAACAGTATAGCATCTGTTTTTGGGTTTGAAAAGAGAACCTATAAACCAATGTATGAAGCACATCGATCGGGAAAAGCTGCTAATTTAAACACAATTAACTCTATAAAAGTAATGTGTAATATAGCACATGGATCATTCAACAACCAACTTCTAAGTCATTCAATATATGAGTTTTTCCTTAGTGGGAGAACTGGATCGAAAGTAGTTCAGTCACCGCCAAATTTGATATATTACAGATTAAACAAAACAGACATTAATTCAATAACTGTGCAGCTAGTCGATCAAAACAATAATCCGATCGACAACTTTAATGAGAAATTGTCAGTTGTTCTGCTTATTAAACGTTACGAGTCTCATTATTAAATTTGTATCTCAGATATCAGGATGTACGAGTCAGTTACTTTAAGTTTAACCGGGAACACAACCATATTATCTACAAATTATTTTCCGTCTATAAACCTTTACGAATACTCAGAAATTGCTTTGTTATGTTTACAGACATTTAATTTATTCCCGAATATTAACAAAGATAATAATAAATTTGCTATACAAGTAGTTGACTATAATAATAATAATAATGATCGTATGTGGTGTTATATTAAACTGGAAGAGGGATGTTATGAAATTAAAGATATTAAGCATCGAGTTATGGAACAAATAAATATTTATAATGAAAAATTCAAAACTAATTTAACATTTGACATTTCAGTTGATCCTAACGATTTTAGATCATATATAAAATGTAATGGAATACTACACTTTGAAATTTTACATAGCATAGCACCTGTATTGGGTTTTGAAAAACGAGAATATTAGCCAGAATATGAAACTCATAGATCAGAAAAAGCTGTGAATTTAAACACAATTAATTCTATAAAAGTAATGTGCAATATAGCTCAAGGATCATTCAACAACCATCTTCAAAGTCATTCGATTTATGAGTTTTTCCCTAGTGAAACGACAGGATCGAAAGTAGTACAGTCACCATCAAATTTAATATATTACAAATTGAATAAAACAAATATTGATACGATAACTGTTCAGTTAGTTGATCAAGATCATAATCTGATTGATAATTTTGGTGAGACATTGACAATTGTGTTACACATTAAACGTTGCGGGTCTTGAGATGGGATTAAAATTCAATATAAGCCCACTACATCGGATCAGTACAACTAGTCATAAGACTAAAGTGCTACCAGTAACATCAAATAAAATAAAAAAATTGACAGTGAAGAATAAAAAAATTTTGCAAGCTCTGGGCTATCAATTAAAGCAAAATGCCTGAAAGTGATATTTTGGATATAACTTCACAGTACGAAACGGATTCTAAGATTACAAAAATTGAATATCATACATACACACCGTATACAGCATCATTTAACAATAATGACGAAATACGTATATCAATCCATCAAACAGATGTTTATCCATATCTACATGAAAGCTTTATTTTTTTGGAAGGAAAAATTACTGATGCCACCAAAGTGAAACTATCTAATAACGGTTACTCTTACCTCTTCGAGCAAATACGACTGGAAATCAATGGGATAGAAGTATATAGTACACGTGTTCTTGGAATCACTAGCTCGTTGAAAGGTTACTTATCTGGTACACCAGACAACTACAATTGTTATGAAAATTCTGGATGGAATTTTAAAAATGCAACGCAATCGGAAAATGATAAAGGTGAATTTAGTGCTTGCATTCCATTGAAATATTGGTTAGGTTTGTTTGAAGATTATAAAAGAATATTAGTGAATTCTAGATTGGAATTAATATTAACTCGAAGTCATAGCGATTTAAATGCTTTAAGTTTAAAAACTGGTGTAACTGCTTCTGAAGGTAAAGTCGTTTTAAATAAAATAGCCTGGATGGTTCCACATATAACTGTTGACGATGAAGAAAGGTTAAAATGATTGAAACTTATAGAAAAAGAAAAAGTTTGTTTATTCCTTTTAGATCTTTTGAAACTTTTGAATATCCTGAACTCGGAACCGCTAAAAAAGTTGACGTCATGGGTGGCTGTACAACCACCCATGGTAATTATAATAATATATAACTTAATACATTACTGAACATTAAACAATTCATTCCTATTGATTTTCCACGGAAAACTAGATTGATACAGGATGTTAGGAGATATAAAGCAAGTGAATTGAGATTTTTTATTGTGTTTTAATAAGTATTTTTAAAGAGTTTTATTAGGTGTTTTGTGAAGCGTAAGGGCCGTCTGTATTAGCGCGTACTGTTGCCGGGCGCGCGTTGAACGTTTACGCTCGGGCGTTTCGCTTTTTTATTCATTTTTTTAAGTATTTTATTATTGTTCAGCACCACTTTATCTACAGTACAGCGTTTTTGAATTTATTTTTAAGCGATTTTTAAGTTGTTTTGTGAAGCGTATAATGGGCCGTCTGTATTATCGCGTACTGATGCCAGGCGCAATTCGCTTTTTTATTCATTTTTTTAAGTATTATACTATTGTTCAGCACCTCATTATCTACAGTGTAGTGCTTTTGAATTTATTTTTTAAGCGTTTTTTAAGCGTTTAATAGCACCATTACAACCATATTGTGTTTTAAAATTTTTTTTTGCGTTTTTCGAGTGTTTTATTTTCTATGTCATTCCCATCATTGTGTTTTTTTTTTTTTTTTGTAGAATGTACAAAGCGACATTTGCAGTAAAGGAGGGTATCTTCACCCTCGACGAAGCCGCACGTCGCTACGGCATTCCTGAAACCACGCTCCGTCAGCACCTTATTCGCGAGAAGATTGTGCCTAAAAGGGCGAAACTTTCCTACACCAAATGAGGTGACAACGTAGAACTTTCGAGGGTCGTGCAACTTGTGATGGATGGCATGTCCATTGGGAGAGCTGTGAGGGAGACCGAAGTCGCCAAGACGACGTTTCGGAAAGCTCTGGCTCTCCACAAAGAGGACGCTAAGATTTCATTGGATTATCCTGTACCACCGGCCTTCTCAGCCCAGAGCTGTACAACCACCCATGGTAATTATAATAATATATAACTTAATACATTAAATTTACCTATTCCTTACGTTCGATAATTTGTATTTCAGACAATCCAACAACCGTTGGTGAACACATTTCCCTTAAGGTTAGCTTGCCGCTGAAGTTTTTTCCACGCCCGCAGACCGATGCTCCGGTAGTGGAAATAAAGCCGTTCGTTTACTCCCGTCCAGTCGCCTACTCGGCCCCTACAGCGATTATGTCAACTTCATTTTCATCTACGGACGACGAACCACCGAAGGTGGCCGTGATCGAGTCGTCAATTGACAATTGTGAACCAAAGCTGCCTTTGGTCGAGCCGTCATCGTTGTCAATTGACGACGAACCACCGAAGCAGCCTTTGATCGTGCCGTCATCGTCGTCGAGTGACGAAGGTGAACCGCCGGTCAAAGTCAAGATCGACGAGGCGATCACTTCTAAGAGTAAGTTAATGTTGTGTAATTGATTTTTCTAGTTTTTGTTTGTCTGTGATTTTAGTAAAATTAATCCCGTTCCTTTACAGTAGACAACTCGATGCGAAATCCTAGGAAGGTGAAGTTGATGGACAGGATAATAGAAGTGCAAAGGCACCCAAATCGCCTGCACCCGTACAACCGTGAGTATTACTATTAATTGAGGTTTGTCATATTTGATGTTTTTGTGATAGTAATCAATTCTGTTTCAATTCCAGCATCTGAAGAGAGCAGAAACAGCAGCTTTGCCGAAAGCTTCATAGGATTTAAGTCTCCAGTATTTGAACCGCTGGTTGTCGACGGCAACGACACTCTCGTAGTCAGTGTCTCTTCCCCTAGCCGTGAGTTATTATAAATATCATTTTTATTGTTGACTGCAAGTAACTTTTGATATCGATTTCCAGGTCCCGATCGTTTGACCGTTGAAGGTGTTTTTTTTACGCCTTCACCTTCCCCGGACCCATACAAATTTACGGACGACGACGGTTTAGATAAGCCCGTGTTGACACCACCTGTAGCCGGGCCTTCGGGGTTGCAGAAGTCGCCCGTAGCCGGACCCTCAGGGTTGCAGAAGTCGCCCATCCCGTCCGAACAAATTGGCTTGTTGTCTCCGCTCAGAGTCGACGACGTTGAATGGAAGGACGTGAACGACGATGACGACGAAGACATCAAACCAAGGCGTCGGACGTGCGCCGAGACTTTGGCGCTGAACAAAGATACTCTGGTAAGTTTTTCACGACGATTCACGTACTTACGGTTTATCAATCTTTCGTGTTCGTGGTTTATAGATAGTGAAATATTGTCCAATGTGCGAATTTATGACGACCAGCAACAAGCTGGGTCGCCACATGTCGAATAAACATTCGGACAAGATCAGAAAACCCAAGAAGAACAATATAAAACGTATCTGTGACTTTATTACATCTGAGTCGAGGAAGTCATACTCGGTCATCCCAATGGCGGCTATGAAACGCACGGTGGGAGCCTTTTGGGATGACCGCTCATACAGGACCACCGCCTACCAGTACGTTGTGTGAAATTAAAATAATCCCTAGAATTTCGTTTAATTTACCTTTGTTTCCGTTGCAGGCTCAGCGTCATGGGAGGTATACGGAGGCTCTTGGGACCTCCCCGGAGTCCCCGTCTTCGCCAATCCCTTCCGGGACTACATAATAAACGTCGACGACGTCGACGATGTTTATGTGGCGGACCGTTACTCTCGTTGTTTACCACCACCGGCCGCACAGCCGGTTCCACAGCCGCAGCCTCCGGTATCGGCCACCGGAAACACACCACCGGTCTCGCAGACACCACTCGTTCCAGCCAGAGCCGAGAAACCGTCGACCACCGCCGTCCCACCCGAGCCTAGTCCCGCCAAGTGTCTTCCGTGAGTATTGGTTCATTGAGGATTCAATTCAAGGATTCCGGTCCGACATGCAGTGTTTATATCGCTTGATTTTTGTTACAGAACCGTGAGAATGTTGGCTCAAAACATGGGCCTCAACCGTCAGCTGCCGCCGAACCACCCACTGATCGTGATGTTTGCGAACACTTTGAAAATGAGCCACGGTGATGGGTCCATGGCAGCCGAAAACTACGTGGCAAACGTCTCCCGGGTGTTGATGCATGTACACCAGCATTTGGTGGACACCAGATTCCCGCCAAGGCACTGGTCGGATTTGGTGTCCACAGATGTCAAGCCGTACATGGAGTACTTCGACAAGTAATTAGTTATCTAAATTAGTGTAACATGAATTATAGTTAATGACGACTTTGTTTTGTTTTTCAGACGGGAGTCGTTGGGGCAGACAAAGGCGACCTCAATAAACTACCTCAAAAACCTCAGGTTACTCTTCAACCACGTCATCCACTCGTACGTCCACGAGGATTCAACTTTTGCCAAGGGCTTCGATCTTTCACCATGCATGGCCACCATAACGAAGATCAAGCTCTTGGACCAAAAGTTGAACCTCGTGTACCGGAAAAAAACCAAACAGCAACCGGCAGAATTGTTCCAGCGCATGACCGACCAGGCGAAGCAGTTGCCGGACTACGAGGACGTGGTTCGATGCCTTTCGGTCATCCGGGAGGGCATCGAGAGTAACCTGGGCGAGCTGGAACGCACGTTCACTGCGACGGTTGGGACGATCACCGTTCGCAGTGAAAAGAACAGCGGTCCAGCTGAGAAGAAGGTAAGTGTGTCTGAACTCAACGCTCGATTTACACCGTTTCTAACCGTTTGATTTTCCAGATATCGGGGTTGTGGAGGAGGACGACGGCGGCTCTGGCCATACAAATCCTGTGGACGACTAAGCAACGAAGCGGTGTGGCCGTCAAAATGAATGTAAGAGAGTGGGAGAATCGGGTCCACCAAGAGGACAAGGTTGTAGTAACGGTCGCCGACCACAAGACCGGGGACAAGGAGCCGGCCACCCTTGTCCTCGACGAGCAGATGGAGGAGTGGTTGGACCGGTAATTATTAAATGACATTGCCACTTTAAACATCACCGTTATAAAAATTTAATTGCATACCATCCACAGTTACTACAACCTGCGGAGAAGAACGGGATACGATCGGCCAAACTTTTTCGTCACGAACCGCGGCGAGAAGATCGTCAAAATTTACGACGATGTGACGAAGATATTCGGCCAGAAACTGACGGCTTCCATTTTCAGGAAAATGGTAGAGACGTCCGGCCGCGATCACGATGCTGTAACGTCTGGGGCAATCGCCCAGGCGTTACAGCACTCGGATCGAACGGCAAACCAGTATTACCGTCTGCCCGACGCCACCGAAGCGCTTCGGCGGAATAAACAGATAGAGACCGTTGACCACACGGCGTTGGTCAAGTCATACGTTGACAAGAAGTAAGTAACCACATTTGTGTAACAGGATATACGAATTGAAGTTTAAAAATCTAATTACATTTTCAGTTTTGAAGATCTGTTCCCGCTGGAACCATACATAAAATTCGACGCAGAAGAATGGCGGGCCAAGATCCGGGACTGCCAGGCATTTGAAGAGTACCCGTCGGCCACCATCGATCTGTTCTACGTGGAAAAACTTGGAGACAAATTCTATGGTGCCATGTACGTACGAAGATCAGAGATCCTGGCAGAGGAAATGGCGATTGAAAAATACACTAAATTAAATTATACTGATCACGCCGTGATTGACATGGCAAAAAAAAGAAAAATCAGTTACTTTTTAAAAAACTTGAAATACCGCAGAAAAATACTAAATAAAGTGAAATCATTGTTGCCATGAAATTTTTTTTTTCATTACTTGTGTTAATTGTTTTTGCTAAAATAAATTATTATTATTGTTATTGTTTATTTTTATTATTGTTATTATTATCACGACAGTGAAAACTTGGATTAGGCCTCATGGGGACACCACTATAAAAAAAACGCGCCTATTGCTGTACCTCAAAGGTGGTGTGGAAATCAGCATTTACATTTTCCGGGTGAGTTGCCGGGTAATCGGATTTCACGACTGTAGAGGTAAGTAGGGACATTACATAATGCATAACACAGCGTTTTTTAGGTGTTTTTTGAAGCGTATAAATGGCCGCCTTTAATTGCGTGAACTGATGGCGGGCGCGCGTATAACGTTAACGCTCGGGCGTTTTGCTTTTTTATTCAGTTCTTTAAGCGTTTTATTATTGTTCAGCACCTCATTATCTACAGTATAGCGTTTTTGAATTTATTTTTTAAGCCTTTTTTATGTGTTTTTTAAGTTGTTTTTGAAGCGTATAAAGGGCCGCCTTTAATAGCACGTACTGATGCCGGGCCCGCGTATATTATTCAGGCTCGGTTGTTTAAATTTTTTATTCAGTTTTTTAAGCGTTTAATTATTGTTCAGCACCTGTTTATCTACAGTATAGCATTTTTTAAATTATTTTTTAGGCGTTTTTAGGATTTTTTTGAAGAGTATAAAAGGCCGCCTATAAAAGCGCGTACTGATACCGAGCGCGCGTTAAACGTTTACGCTCGGGCGTTTTACCTTTTTATTCATTTTTTTAAGCGTTTTATCATCGTTCGGCACCTCAATATCTACAGTATACCGTTTTTGAAATTATTTTTTAAGCATTTTTCAAAACTTTTATAAGGTGTTTTATCAAGCGTATAAAGGGCCGTCTAAATTAGCGCGTACTGATACCGGGCGTGCGTAAAACAATCACGCTTGGGCATTTCGCTTTATTATTCATTTTTTTAAGCGTTTATTATTGTTCAGCACCTCTTTATCTACAGTATAGCGTTTTTGAAATTATTTTTTAAGCGTTTTTAGGAAATTTTTTGAAGCGTATAATTGGCCGCCTTTAATAGCGCGTACTGATGCCGGCCGCTTGTATATTATTCACGCTCAGGCGTTTTGCTTTTTTATTAATTTTTTTAAGCGTTTTATTATTGTTCAGCACCTCTTTATCAACAGTATAGCGTTTTTGAATTTATTTTTTAAGCTTTTTTTTAGAAATTTTTTGAAGTGTATAAAGGGCCGCCTTTATTTGCGCGTACTGATGCCGGGCGCTTGTATATTATTCACGCTCGGTCGTTTAAATTTTTTATTCATTTTTTGAAGTGTTTTATTATTGTTCAGAACCTCTTTATCTACAGTATAGTGTTTTTGAATTTCTTTTTTAACAATTTTTATAGAGTTTTATTAGGTGTTTTATGAAGCGTTTGAAGGGCCGTCTAAATTAGCGCGTACTGATACCGGGCTCGCGTTTAACATTCACGTTCGGGCATTTCGCTTTTTTATTCATTTTTTTAAGTATTATACTATTGTTCAGCACCTCATTATCTACAGTGTAGTGCTTTTTAATTTATTTTTTAAGCGTTTTTTAAGCGTTTAATAGCACCATTACAACCATATTGTGTTTTAAAATTTTTTTTTGCGTTTTTCGAGTGTTTTATTTTCTATGTCATTCCCATCATTGGGTTTTTTTTTTTTTTTGTAGAATGGACAAAGCGACATTTGCAGTAAAGGAGGGTATCTTCACCCTCGACGAAGCCGCACGTCGCTACGGCATTCCTGAAACCACGCTCCGTCAGCACCTTATTCGCGAGAAGATTGTGCCTAAAAGGGCGAAACGTTCCTACACCAAAAGAGGTGACAACGTAGAACTTTCGAGGGCCGTGCAACTTGTGATGGATGGCATGTCCATTGGGAGAGCTGTGAGGGAGACCCAAGTCGCCAAGACGACGCTTCGGAAAGCTCTGGCTCTCCACAAAGAGGACGCTAAGATTTCATTGGATTATCCTGTACTACCGGCCTTCTCAGGCCTATTTGTCAATTCGCTTTATATCCCTTCAACTAGCACAGAAAAAAATTCTCAATCTATACAGGAAACTTCCATTTCTTCATTTCATAATGTTCCAAATATTGTAGAATCAATGTCAATGAAAACTGTAATTTATCTAATGCAGATCAGTATAATAATAATTCAATAAAAATACCTTCTAGTTATACTAAAGAAAGTACTTATAGTATAAGTGGTAGTAGTATTAAAGATGATTTAGGTAAATGGATAATTGAGTGCAATGTTCCCCAAAGCACTGCAAGTAAATAATTGTATTTGATGAAACAAAGGGAAATAATTAATACCAATGAGCTGCCTTGGGATACTCGGACATTGTTAGCTACTCCACGGTTAATACCAAGTATTCGTATTGTTGAACCTGGTCAATATTACCATTTTGGACTAGCATCAGGAATAATTCAACATGCATCCTCTAATATGACGGAAATTAAAATTATAATTGGTATCGATGGATTACCCATAGCTAAAAGTAGCAATAGTCAGTTGTGGCCCATTTTGGCATATATAAGTAATGATACAACTAAAACAGTTTTTCCTGTAAGTATTTACCATGACTATACTAAACCTAAGGACAGCAATGATTTTCTTGTTGATTTTATATCAGAAGCTAAAGAACTTGTTACCAATGGTATTAGTTTGAATAACTGTAATATGAAAGTATCATTTGGTGCTTTTATATGTGATAGCCCTGCTAAGGCGTTTATACTAAAATTAAAGGGTCATTCTGGATTTTTATCTTGCACTCGTTGTATTCAAGTTGGAGAACATTATCTAAATCGTGTCTGTTATCCATATTGCAATTTTTCTACTAAAAGAACTCATGAATCATATGCAAGTAAAGCATTCGAAGAACACCATATTGGGAATACCCTATCAAGGCTCATTGAAGTTCCAGGTTTAGATATTGTTACCATGTTTCCCCTTGATTACATGCATCTTGTGGCCCTGGGGGTTGTCAAAAAACTTATTTTACTTTGGTTACATACTGGGCCAGTACAAACACGTATTCAAGGCCGTAATATAAACATATTAAGTAATTCATTACTGAACATTAAACAATTCATTCCTATTGATTTTCCACGGAAAACTAGATTGATACAGGATGTTAGGAGATATAAAGCAAGTGAATTGAGATTTTTTATTGTGATTTAATAAGTATTTTTAAAGAGTTTTATTAGGTGTTTTGTGAAGCGTAAAGGCCGTCTGTATTATCGCGTACTGATGCCAGGCGCAATTCGCTTTTTTATTCATTTTTTTAAGTATTATACTATTGTTCAGCACCTCATTATCTACAGTGTAGTGCTTTTGAATTTATTTTTAAGCGTTTTTTAAGCGTTTAATAGCACCATTACAACCATATTGTGTTTTAAAATTTTTTTTTGCGTTTTTCGAGTGTTTTATTTTCTATGTCATTCCCATCATTGTGTTTTTTTTTTTTTTTGTAGAATGTACAAAGCGACATTTGCAGTAAAGGAGGGTATCTTCACCCTCGACGAAGCCGCACGTCGCTACGGCATTCCTGAAACCACGCTCCGTCAGCACCTTATTCGCGAGAAGATTGTGCCTAAAATGGCGAAACTTTCCTACACCAAATGAGGTGACAACGTAGAACTTTCGAGGGTCGTGCAACTTGTGATGGATGGCATGTCCATTGGGAGAGCTGTGAGGGAGACCGAAGTCGCCAAGACGACGTTTCGGAAAGCTCTGGCTCTCCACAAAGAGGACGCTAAGATTTCATTGGATTATCCTGTACCACCGGCCTTCTCAGCCCAGAGCTGTACAACCACCCATGGTAATTATAATAATATATAACTTAATACATTAAATTTACCTATTCCTTACGTTCGATAATTTGTATTTCAGACAATCCAACAACCGTTGGTGAACACATTTCCCTTAAGGTTAGCTTGCCGCTGAAGTTTTTTCCACGCCCGCAGACCGATGCTCCGGTAGTGGAAATAAAGCCGTTCGTTTACTCCCGTCCAGTCGCCTACTCGGCCCCTACAGCGATTATGTCAACTTCATTTTCATCTACGGACGACGAACCACCGAAGGTGGCCGTGATCGAGTCGTCAATTGACAATTGTGAACCAAAGCTGCCTTTGGTCGAGCCGTCATCGTTGTCAATTGACGACGAACCACCGAAGCAGCCTTTGATCGTGCCGTCATCGTCGTCGAGTGACGAAGGTGAACCGCCGGTCAAAGTCAAGATCGACGAGGCGATCACTTCTAAGAGTAAGTTAATGTTGTGTAATTGATTTTTCTAGTTTTTGTTTGTCTGTGATTTTAGTAAAATTAATCCCGTTCCTTTACAGTAGACAACTCGATGCGAAATCCTAGGAAGGTGAAGTTGATGGACAGGATAATAGAAGTGCAAAGGCACCCAAATCGCCTGCACCCGTACAACCGTGAGTATTACTATTAATTGAGGTTTGTCATATTTGATGTTTTTGTGATAGTAATCAATTCTGTTTCAATTCCAGCATCTGAAGAGAGCAGAAACAGCAGCTTTGCCGAAAGCTTCATAGGATTTAAGTCTCCAGTATTTGAACCGCTGGTTGTCGACGGCAACGACACTCTCGTAGTCAGTGTCTCTTCCCCTAGCCGTGAGTTATTATAAATATCATTTTTATTGTTGACTGCAAGTAACTTTTGATATCGATTTCCAGGTCCCGATCGTTTGACCGTTGAAGGTGTTTTTTTTACGCCTTCACCTTCCCCGGACCCATACAAATTTACGGACGACGACGGTTTAGATAAGCCCGTGTTGACACCACCTGTAGCCGGGCCTTCGGGGTTGCAGAAGTCGCCCGTAGCCGGACCCTCAGGGTTGCAGAAGTCGCCCATCCCGTCCGAACAAATTGGCTTGTTGTCTCCGCTCAGAGTCGACGACGTTGAATGGAAGGACGTGAACGACGATGACGACGAAGACATCAAACCAAGGCGTCGGACGTGCGCCGAGACTTTGGCGCTGAACAAAGATACTCTGGTAAGTTTTTCACGACGATTCACGTACTTACGGTTTATCAATCTTTCGTGTTCGTGGTTTATAGATAGTGAAATATTGTCCAATGTGCGAATTTATGACGACCAGCAACAAGCTGGGTCGCCACATGTCGAATAAACATTCGGACAAGATCAGAAAACCCAAGAAGAACAATATAAAACGTATCTGTGACTTTATTACATCTGAGTCGAGGAAGTCATACTCGGTCATCCCAATGGCGGCTATGAAACGCACGGTGGGAGCCTTTTGGGATGACCGCTCATACAGGACCACCGCCTACCAGTACGTTGTGTGAAATTAAAATAATCCCTAGAATTTCGTTTAATTTACCTTTGTTTCCGTTGCAGGCTCAGCGTCATGGGAGGTATACGGAGGCTCTTGGGACCTCCCCGGAGTCCCCGTCTTCGCCAATCCCTTCCGGGACTACATAATAAACGTCGACGACGTCGACGATGTTTATGTGGCGGACCGTTACTCTCGTTGTTTACCACCACCGGCCGCACAGCCGGTTCCACAGCCGCAGCCTCCGGTATCGGCCACCGGAAACACACCACCGGTCTCGCAGACACCACTCGTTCCAGCCAGAGCCGAGAAACCGTCGACCACCGCCGTCCCACCCGAGCCTAGTCCCGCCAAGTGTCTTCCGTGAGTATTGGTTCATTGAGGATTCAATTCAAGGATTCCGGTCCGACATGCAGTGTTTATATCGCTTGATTTTTGTTACAGAACCGTGAGAATGTTGGCTCAAAACATGGGCCTCAACCGTCAGCTGCCGCCGAACCACCCACTGATCGTGATGTTTGCGAACACTTTGAAAATGAGCCACGGTGATGGGTCCATGGCAGCCGAAAACTACGTGGCAAACGTCTCCCGGGTGTTGATGCATGTACACCAGCATTTGGTGGACACCAGATTCCCGCCAAGGCACTGGTCGGATTTGGTGTCCACAGATGTCAAGCCGTACATGGAGTACTTCGACAAGTAATTAGTTATCTAAATTAGTGTAACATGAATTATAGTTAATGACGACTTTGTTTTGTTTTTCAGACGGGAGTCGTTGGGGCAGACAAAGGCGACCTCAATAAACTACCTCAAAAACCTCAGGTTACTCTTCAACCACGTCATCCACTCGTACGTCCACGAGGATTCAACTTTTGCCAAGGGCTTCGATCTTTCACCATGCATGGCCACCATAACGAAGATCAAGCTCTTGGACCAAAAGTTGAACCTCGTGTACCGGAAAAAAACCAAACAGCAACCGGCAGAATTGTTCCAGCGCATGACCGACCAGGCGAAGCAGTTGCCGGACTACGAGGACGTGGTTCGATGCCTTTCGGTCATCCGGGAGGGCATCGAGAGTAACCTGGGCGAGCTGGAACGCACGTTCACTGCGACGGTTGGGACGATCACCGTTCGCAGTGAAAAGAACAGCGGTCCAGCTGAGAAGAAGGTAAGTGTGTCTGAACTCAACGCTCGATTTACACCGTTTCTAACCGTTTGATTTTCCAGATATCGGGGTTGTGGAGGAGGACGACGGCGGCTCTGGCCATACAAATCCTGTGGACGACTAAGCAACGAAGCGGTGTGGCCGTCAAAATGAATGTAAGAGAGTGGGAGAATCGGGTCCACCAAGAGGACAAGGTTGTAGTAACGGTCGCCGACCACAAGACCGGGGACAAGGAGCCGGCCACCCTTGTCCTCGACGAGCAGATGGAGGAGTGGTTGGACCGGTAATTATTAAATGACATTGCCACTTTAAACATCACCGTTATAAAAATTTAATTGCATACCATCCACAGTTACTACAACCTGCGGAGAAGAACGGGATACGATCGGCCAAACTTTTTCGTCACGAACCGCGGCGAGAAGATCGTCAAAATTTACGACGATGTGACGAAGATATTCGGCCAGAAACTGACGGCTTCCATTTTCAGGAAAATGGTAGAGACGTCCGGCCGCGATCACGATGCTGTAACGTCTGGGGCAATCGCCCAGGCGTTACAGCACTCGGATCGAACGGCAAACCAGTATTACCGTCTGCCCGACGCCACCGAAGCGCTTCGGCGGAATAAACAGATAGAGACCGTTGACCACACGGCGTTGGTCAAGTCATACGTTGACAAGAAGTAAGTAACCACATTTGTGTAACAGGATATACGAATTGAAGTTTAAAAATCTAATTACATTTTCAGTTTTGAAGATCTGTTCCCGCTGGAACCATACATAAAATTCGACGCAGAAGAATGGCGGGCCAAGATCCGGGACTGCCAGGCATTTGAAGAGTACCCGTCGGCCACCATCGATCTGTTCTACGTGGAAAAACTTGGAGACAAATTCTATGGTGCCATGTACGTACGAAGATCAGAGATCCTGGCAGAGGAAATGGCGATTGAAAAATACACTAAATTAAATTATACTGATCACGCCGTGATTGACATGGCAAAAAAAAGAAAAATCAGTTACTTTTTAAAAAACTTGAAATACCGCAGAAAAATACTAAATAAAGTGAAATCATTGTTGCCATGAAATTTTTTTTTTCATTACTTGTGTTAATTGTTTTTGCTAAAATAAATTATTATTATTGTTATTGTTTATTTTTATTATTGTTATTATTATCACGACAGTGAAAACTTGGATTAGGCCTCATGGGGACACCACTATAAAAAAAACGCGCCGATTGCTGTACCTCAAAGGTGGTGTGGAAATCAGCATTTACATTTTCCGGGTGAGTTGCCGGGTAATCGGATTTCACGACTGTAGAGGTAAGTAGGGACATTACATAATGCATAACACAGCGTTTTTTAGGTGTTTTTTGAAGCGTATAAATGGCCGCCTTTAATTGCGTGAACTGATGGCGGGCGCGCGTATAACGTTAACGCTCGGGCGTTTTGCTTTTTTATTCAGTTCTTTAAGCGTTTTATTATTGTTCAGCACCTCATTATCTACAGTATAGCGTTTTTGAATTTATTTTTTAAGCATTTTTCAAAACTTTTATAAGGTGTTTTATCAAGCGTATAAAGGGCCGTCTAAATTAGCGCGTACTGATACCGGGCGTGCGTAAAACAATCACGCTTGGGCATTTCGCTTTATTATTCATTTTTTTAAGCGTTTATTATTGTTCAGCACCTCTTTATCTACAGTATAGCGTTTTTGAAATTATTTTTTAAGCGTTTTTAGGATTTTTTTGAAGAGTATTAAAGGCCGCCTTTAATAGCGCGTACTGATACCGAGCGCGCGTTAAACGTTTACGCTCGGGCGTTTTACCTTTTTATTCATTTTTTTTAAGCGTTTTATCATCGTTCAGCACCTCAATATCTACAGTATACCGTTTTTGAAATTATTTTTTAAGCATTTTTCAAAACTTTTATAAGGTGTTTTATCAAGCGTATAAAGGGCCGTCTAAATTAGTGCGTACTGATACCGGGCGTTCGTAAAACAATCACGCTTGGGCATTTCGCGTTGAATGGAAGGACGTGAACGACGATGACGACGAAGACATCAAACCAAGGCGTCGGACGTGCGCCGAGACTTTGGCGCTGAACAAAGATACTCTGGTAAGTTTTTCACGACGATTCACGTACTTACGGTTTATCAATCTTTCGTGTTCGTGGTTTATAGATAGTGAAATATTGTCCAATGTGCGAATTTATGACGACCAGCAACAAGCTGGGTCGCCACATGTCGAATAAACATTCGGACAAGATCAGAAAACCCAAGAAGAACAATATAAAACGTATCTGTGACTTTATTACATCTGAGTCGAGGAAGTCATACTCGGTCATCCCAATGGCGGCTATGAAACGCACGGTGGGAGCCTTTTGGGATGACCGCTCATACAGGACCACCGCCTACCAGTACGTTGTGTGAAATTAAAATAATCCCTAGAATTTCGTTTAATTTACCTTTGTTTCCGTTGCAGGCTCAGCGTCATGGGAGGTATACGGAGGCTCTTGGGACCTCCCCGGAGTCCCCGTCTTCGCCAATCCCTTCCGGGACTACATAATAAACGTCGACGACGTCGACGATGTTTATGTGGCGGACCGTTACTCTCGTTGTTTACCACCACCGGCCGCACAGCCGGTTCCACAGCCGCAGCCTCCGGTATCGGCCACCGGAAACACACCACCGGTCTCGCAGACACCACTCGTTCCAGCCAGAGCCGAGAAACCGTCGACCACCGCCGTCCCACCCGAGCCTAGTCCCGCCAAGTGTCTTCCGTGAGTATTGGTTCATTGAGGATTCAATTCAAGGATTCCGGTCCGACATGCAGTGTTTATATCGCTTGATTTTTGTTACAGAACCGTGAGAATGTTGGCTCAAAACATGGGCCTCAACCGTCAGCTGCCGCCGAACCACCCACTGATCGTGATGTTTGCGAACACTTTGAAAATGAGCCACGGTGATGGGTCCATGGCAGCCGAAAACTACGTGGCAAACGTCTCCCGGGTGTTGATGCATGTACACCAGCATTTGGTGGACACCAGATTCCCGCCAAGGCACTGGTCGGATTTGGTGTCCACAGATGTCAAGCCGTACATGGAGTACTTCGACAAGTAATTAGTTATCTAAATTAGTGTAACATGAATTATAGTTAATGACGACTTTGTTTTGTTTTTCAGACGGGAGTCGTTGGGGCAGACAAAGGCGACCTCAATAAACTACCTCAAAAACCTCAGGTTACTCTTCAACCACGTCATCCACTCGTACGTCCACGAGGATTCAACTTTTGCCAAGGGCTTCGATCTTTCACCATGCATGGCCACCATAACGAAGATCAAGCTCTTGGACCAAAAGTTGAACCTCGTGTACCGGAAAAAAACCAAACAGCAACCGGCAGAATTGTTCCAGCGCATGACCGACCAGGCGAAGCAGTTGCCGGACTACGAGGACGTGGTTCGATGCCTTTCGGTCATCCGGGAGGGCATCGAGAGTAACCTGGGCGAGCTGGAACGCACGTTCACTGCGACGGTTGGGACGATCACCGTTCGCAGTGAAAAGAACAGCGGTCCAGCTGAGAAGAAGGTAAGTGTGTCTGAACTCAACGCTCGATTTACACCGTTTCTAACCGTTTGATTTTCCAGATATCGGGGTTGTGGAGGAGGACGACGGCGGCTCTGGCCATACAAATCCTGTGGACGACTAAGCAACGAAGCGGTGTGGCCGTCAAAATGAATGTAAGAGAGTGGGAGAATCGGGTCCACCAAGAGGACAAGGTTGTAGTAACGGTCGCCGACCACAAGACCGGGGACAAGGAGCCGGCCACCCTTGTCCTCGACGAGCAGATGGAGGAGTGGTTGGACCGGTAATTATTAAATGACATTGCCACTTTAAACATCACCGTTATAAAAATTTAATTGCATACCATCCACAGTTACTACAACCTGCGGAGAAGAACGGGATACGATCGGCCAAACTTTTTCGTCACGAACCGCGGCGAGAAGATCGTCAAAATTTACGACGATGTGACGAAGATATTCGGCCAGAAACTGACGGCTTCCATTTTCAGGAAAATGGTAGAGACGTCCGGCCGCGATCACGATGCTGTAACGTCTGGGGCAATCGCCCAGGCGTTACAGCACTCGGATCGAACGGCAAACCAGTATTACCGTCTGCCCGACGCCACCGAAGCGCTTCGGCGGAATAAACAGATAGAGACCGTTGACCACACGGCGTTGGTCAAGTCATACGTTGACAAGAAGTAAGTAACCACATTTGTGTAACAGGATATACGAATTGAAGTTTAAAAATCTAATTACATTTTCAGTTTTGAAGATCTGTTCCCGCTGGAACCATACATAAAATTCGACGCAGAAGAATGGCGGGCCAAGATCCGGGACTGCCAGGCATTTGAAGAGTACCCGTCGGCCACCATCGATCTGTTCTACGTGGAAAAACTTGGAGACAAATTCTATGGTGCCATGTACGTACGAAGATCAGAGATCCTGGCAGAGGAAATGGCGATTGAAAAATACACTAAATTAAATTATACTGATCACGCCGTGATTGACATGGCAAAAAAAAGAAAAATCAGTTACTTTTTAAAAAACTTGAAATACCGCAGAAAAATACTAAATAAAGTGAAATCATTGTTGCCATGAAATTTTTTTTTTTCATTACTTGTGTTAATTGTTTTTGCTAAAATAAATTATTATTATTGTTATTGTTTATTTTTATTATTGTTATTATTATCACGACAGTGAAAACTTGGATTAGGCCTCATGGGGACACCACTATAAAAAAAACGCGCCTATTGCTGTACCTCAAAGGTGGTGTGGAAATCAGCATTTACATTTTCCGGGTGAGTTGCCGGGTAATCGGATTTCACGACTGTAGAGGTAAGTAGGGACATTACATAATGCATAACACAGCGTTTTTTAGGTGTTTTTTGAAGCGTATAAATGGCCGCCTTTAATTGCGTGAACTGATGGCGGGGCGCGCGTATAACGTTAACGCTCGGGCGTTTTTGCTTTTTTATTCAGTTCTTTAAGCGTTTTATTATTGTTCAGCACCTCATTATCTACAGTATAGCATTTTTGAATTTATTTTTTAAGCCTTTTATATGTGTTTTTTAAGTTGTTTTTGAAACGTATAAAGGGCCGCCTTTAATAGCACGTACTGATGCCGGGCTCGCGTATATTATTCAGGCTCGGTTGTTTAAATTTTTTATTCAGTTTTTTAAGCGTTTTATTATTGTTCAGCACCTGTTTATCTACAGTATAGCATTTTTTAAATTATTTTTTAAGCGTTTTTAGGATTTTTTTGAAGAGTATAAAAGGCCGCCTTTATTAGCGCGTACTGATACCGAGCGCGCGTTAAAACGTTTACGCTCGGGCGTTTTACCTTTTTATTCATTTTTTTAAGCGTTTTATCATCGTTCAGCACCTCAATATCTACAGTTTACCGTTTTTGAAATTATTTTTTAAGCATTTTTCAAAACTTTTATAAGGTGTTTTATCAAGCGTATAAAGGGCCGTCTAAATTATCGCGTACTGATACCGGGCGTGCGTAAAACAATCACGCTTGGGCATTTCGCTTTATTATTCATTTTTTTAAGCGTTTATTATTGTTCAGCACCTCTTTATCTACAGTATAGCGTTTTTGAAATTATTTTTTAAGCGTTTTTAGGAAATTTTTTGAAGTGTATAAATGGCCGCCTTTAATAGCGCGTACTGATGCCGGCCGCTTGTATATTATTCACGCTCAGGCGTTTTGCTTTTTTATTAATTTTTTTAAGCGTTTTATTATTGTTCAGCACCTCTTTATCAACAGTATAGTGTTTTTGAATTTCTTTTTTAACAATTTTTATAGAGTTTTATTAGGTGTTTTATGAAGCGTATGAAGGGCCGTCTAAATTAGCGCGTACTGATACCGGGCTCGCGTTTAACATTCACGTTCGGGCATTTCTTTTTTTTATTCATTTTTTTAAGTATTATACTATTGTTCAGCACCTCATTATCTACAGTGTAGTGCTTTTTAATTTATTTTTTAACATTAACCCCTAGCCGTGAGTTATTATAAATATCATTTTTTATTGTTGACTGCAAGTAACTTTTGATATCGATTTCCAGGTCCCGATCGTTTGACCGTTGAAGGTGTTTTTTTTACGCCTTCACCTTCCCCGGACCCATACAAATTTACGGACGACGACGGCTTAGATAAGCCCGTGTTGACACAACCTGTAGCCGGGCCTTCGGGGTTGCAGAAGTCGCCCGTAGCCGGACCCTCAGGGTTGCAGAAGTCGCCCACCCCGTCCGAACAAATTGGCTTGTTGTCTCCGCTCAGAGTCGACGACGTTGAATGGAAGGACGTGAACGACGATGACGACGAAGACATCAAACCAAGGCGTCGGACGTGCGCCGAGACTTTGGCGCTGAACAAAGATACTCTGGTAAGTTTTTCACGACGATTCACGTACTTACGGTTTATCAATCTTTCGTGTTCGTGGTTTATAGATAGTGAAATATTGTCCAATGTGCGAATTTATGACGACCAGCAACAAGCTGGGTCGCCACATGTCGAATAAACATTCGGACAAGATCAGAAAACCCAAGAAGAACAATATAAAACGTATCTGTGACTTTATTACATCTGAGTCGAGGAAGTCATACTCGGTCATCCCAATGGCGGCTATGAAACGCACGGTGGGAGCCTTTTGGGATGACCGCTCATACAGGACCACCGCCTACCAGTACGTTGTGTGAAATTAAAATAATCCCTAGAATTTCGTTTAATTTACCTTTGTTTCCGTTGCAGGCTCAGCGTCATGGGAGGTATACGGAGGCTCTTGGGACCTCCCCGGAGTCCCCGTCTTCGCCAATCCCTTCCGGGACTACATAATAAACGTCGACGACGTCGACGATGTTTATGTGGCGGACCGTTACTCTCGTTGTTTACCACCACCGGCCGCACAGCCGGTTCCACAGCCGCAGCCTCCGGTATCGGCCACCGGAAACACACCACCGGTCTCGCAGACACCACTCGTTCCAGCCAGAGCCGAGAAACCGTCGACCACCGCCGTCCCACCCGAGCCTAGTCCCGCCAAGTGTCTTCCGTGAGTATTGGTTCATTGAGGATTCAATTCAAGGATTCCGGTCCGACATGCAGTGTTTATATCGCTTGATTTTTGTTACAGAACCGTGAGAATGTTGGCTCAAAACATGGGCCTCAACCGTCAGCTGCCGCCGAACCACCCACTGATCGTGATGTTTGCGAACACTTTGAAAATGAGCCACGGTGATGGGTCCATGGCAGCCGAAAACTACGTGGCAAACGTCTCCCGGGTGTTGATGCATGTACACCAGCATTTGGTGGACACCAGATTCCCGCCAAGGCACTGGTCGGATTTGGTGTCCACAGATGTCAAGCCGTACATGGAGTACTTCGACAAGTAATTAGTTATCTAAATTAGTGTAACATGAATTATAGTTAATGACGACTTTGTTTTGTTTTTCAGACGGGAGTCGTTGGGGCAGACAAAGGCGACCTCAATAAACTACCTCAAAAACCTCAGGTTACTCTTCAACCACGTCATCCACTCGTACGTCCACGAGGATTCAACTTTTGCCAAGGGCTTCGATCTTTCACCATGCATGGCCACCATAACGAAGATCAAGCTCTTGGACCAAAAGTTGAACCTCGTGTACCGGAAAAAAACCAAACAGCAACCGGCAGAATTGTTCCAGCGCATGACCGACCAGGCGAAGCAGTTGCCGGACTACGAGGACGTGGTTCGATGCCTTTCGGTCATCCGGGAGGGCATCGAGAGTAACCTGGGCGAGCTGGAACGCACGTTCACTGCGACGGTTGGGACGATCACCGTTCGCAGTGAAAAGAACAGCGGTCCAGCTGAGAAGAAGGTAAGTGTGTCTGAACTCAACGCTCGATTTACACCGTTTCTAACCGTTTGATTTTCCAGATATCGGGGTTGTGGAGGAGGACGACGGCGGCTCTGGCCATACAAATCCTGTGGACGACTAAGCAACGAAGCGGTGTGGCCGTCAAAATGAATGTAAGAGAGTGGGAGAATCGGGTCCACCAAGAGGACAAGGTTGTAGTAACGGTCGCCGACCACAAGACCGGGGACAAGGAGCCGGCCACCCTTGTCCTCGACGAGCAGATGGAGGAGTGGTTGGACCGGTAATTATTAAATGACATTGCCACTTTAAACATCACCGTTATAAAAATTTAATTGCATACCATCCACAGTTACTACAACCTGCGGAGAAGAACGGGATACGATCGGCCAAACTTTTTCGTCACGAACCGCGGCGAGAAGATCGTCAAAATTTACGACGATGTGACGAAGATATTCGGCCAGAAACTGACGGCTTCCATTTTCAGGAAAATGGTAGAGACGTCCGGCCGCGATCACGATGCTGTAACGTCTGGGGCAATCGCCCAGGCGTTACAGCACTCGGATCGAACGGCAAACCAGTATTACCGTCTGCCCGACGCCACCGAAGCGCTTCGGCGGAATAAACAGATAGAGACCGTTGACCACACGGCGTTGGTCAAGTCATACGTTGACAAGAAGTAAGTAACCACATTTGTGTAACAGGATATACGAATTGAAGTTTAAAAATCTAATTACATTTTCAGTTTTGAAGATCTGTTCCCGCTGGAACCATACATAAAATTCGACGCAGAAGAATGGCGGGCCAAGATCCGGGACTGCCAGGCATTTGAAGAGTACCCGTCGGCCACCATCGATCTGTTCTACGTGGAAAAACTTGGAGACAAATTCTATGGTGCCATGTACGTACGAAGATCAGAGATCCTGGCAGAGGAAATGGCGATTGAAAAATACACTAAATTAAATTATACTGATCACGCCGTGATTGACATGGCAAAAAAAAGAAAAATCAGTTACTTTTTAAAAAACTTGAAATACCGCAGAAAAATACTAAATAAAGTGAAATCATTGTTGCCATGAAATTTTTTTTTTCATTACTTGTGTTAATTGTTTTTGCTAAAATAAATTATTATTATTGTTATTGTTTATTTTTATTATTGTTATTATTATCACGACAGTGAAAACTTGGATTAGGCCTCATGGGGACACCACTATAAAAAAAAACGCGCCGATTGCTGTACCTCAAAGGTGGTGTGGAAATCAGCATTTACATTTTCCGGGTGAGTTGCCGGGTAATCGGATTTCACGACTGTAGAGGTAAGTAGGGACATTACATAATGCATAACACAGCGTTTTTTAGGTGTTTTTTGAAGCGTATAAATGGCCGCCTTTAATTGCGTGAACTGATGGCGGGCGCGCGTATAACGTTAACGCTCGGGCGTTTTGCTTTTTTATTCAGTTCTTTAAGCGTTTTATTATTGTTCAGCACCTCATTATCTACAGTATAGCGTTTTTGAATTTATTTTTTAAGCATTTTTCAAAACTTTTATAAGGTGTTTTATCAAGCGTATAAAGGGCCGTCTAAATTAGCGCGTACTGATACCGGGCGTGCGTAAAACAATCACGCTTGGGCATTTCGCTTTATTATTCATTTTTTTAAGCGTTTATTATTGTTCAGCACCTCTTTATCTACAGTATAGCGTTTTTGAAATTATTTTTTAAGCGTTTTTAGGATTTTTTTGAAGAGTATTAAAGGCCGCCTTTAATAGCGCGTACTGATACCGAGCGCGCGTTAAACGTTTACGCTCGGGCGTTTTACCTTTTTATTCATTTTTTTAAGCGTTTTATCATCGTTCAGCACCTCAATATCTACAGTATACCGTTTTTGAAATTATTTTTTAAGCATTTTTCAAAACTTTTATAAGGTGTTTTATCAAGCGTATAAAGGGCCGTCTAAATTAGTGCGTACTGATACCGGGCGTTCGTAAAACAATCACGCTTGGGCATTTCGCGTTGAATGGAAGGACGTGAACGACGATGACGACGAAGACATCAAACCAAGGCGTCGGACGTGCGCCGAGACTTTGGCGCTGAACAAAGATACTCTGGTAAGTTTTTCACGACGATTCACGTACTTACGGTTTATCAATCTTTCGTGTTCGTGGTTTATAGATAGTGAAATATTGTCCAATGTGCGAATTTATGACGACCAGCAACAAGCTGGGTCGCCACATGTCGAATAAACATTCGGACAAGATCAGAAAACCCAAGAAGAACAATATAAAACGTATCTGTGACTTTATTACATCTGAGTCGAGGAAGTCATACTCGGTCATCCCAATGGCGGCTATGAAACGCACGGTGGGAGCCTTTTGGGATGACCGCTCATACAGGACCACCGCCTACCAGTACGTTGTGTGAAATTAAAATAATCCCTAGAATTTCGTTTAATTTACCTTTGTTTCCGTTGCAGGCTCAGCGTCATGGGAGGTATACGGAGGCTCTTGGGACCTCCCCGGAGTCCCCGTCTTCGCCAATCCCTTCCGGGACTACATAATAAACGTCGACGACGTCGACGATGTTTATGTGGCGGACCGTTACTCTCGTTGTTTACCACCACCGGCCGCACAGCCGGTTCCACAGCCGCAGCCTCCGGTATCGGCCACCGGAAACACACCACCGGTCTCGCAGACACCACTCGTTCCAGCCAGAGCCGAGAAACCGTCGACCACCGCCGTCCCACCCGAGCCTAGTCCCGCCAAGTGTCTTCCGTGAGTATTGGTTCATTGAGGATTCAATTCAAGGATTCCGGTCCGACATGCAGTGTTTATATCGCTTGATTTTTGTTACAGAACCGTGAGAATGTTGGCTCAAAACATGGGCCTCAACCGTCAGCTGCCGCCGAACCACCCACTGATCGTGATGTTTGCGAACACTTTGAAAATGAGCCACGGTGATGGGTCCATGGCAGCCGAAAACTACGTGGCAAACGTCTCCCGGGTGTTGATGCATGTACACCAGCATTTGGTGGACACCAGATTCCCGCCAAGGCACTGGTCGGATTTGGTGTCCACAGATGTCAAGCCGTACATGGAGTACTTCGACAAGTAATTAGTTATCTAAATTAGTGTAACATGAATTATAGTTAATGACGACTTTGTTTTGTTTTTCAGACGGGAGTCGTTGGGGCAGACAAAGGCGACCTCAATAAACTACCTCAAAAACCTCAGGTTACTCTTCAACCACGTCATCCACTCGTACGTCCACGAGGATTCAACTTTTGCCAAGGGCTTCGATCTTTCACCATGCATGGCCACCATAACGAAGATCAAGCTCTTGGACCAAAAGTTGAACCTCGTGTACCGGAAAAAAACCAAACAGCAACCGGCAGAATTGTTCCAGCGCATGACCGACCAGGCGAAGCAGTTGCCGGACTACGAGGACGTGGTTCGATGCCTTTCGGTCATCCGGGAGGGCATCGAGAGTAACCTGGGCGAGCTGGAACGCACGTTCACTGCGACGGTTGGGACGATCACCGTTCGCAGTGAAAAGAACAGCGGTCCAGCTGAGAAGAAGGTAAGTGTGTCTGAACTCAACGCTCGATTTACACCGTTTCTAACCGTTTGATTTTCCAGATATCGGGGTTGTGGAGGAGGACGACGGCGGCTCTGGCCATACAAATCCTGTGGACGACTAAGCAACGAAGCGGTGTGGCCGTCAAAATGAATGTAAGAGAGTGGGAGAATCGGGTCCACCAAGAGGACAAGGTTGTAGTAACGGTCGCCGACCACAAGACCGGGGACAAGGAGCCGGCCACCCTTGTCCTCGACGAGCAGATGGAGGAGTGGTTGGACCGGTAATTATTAAATGACATTGCCACTTTAAACATCACCGTTATAAAAATTTAATTGCATACCATCCACAGTTACTACAACCTGCGGAGAAGAACGGGATACGATCGGCCAAACTTTTTCGTCACGAACCGCGGCGAGAAGATCGTCAAAATTTACGACGATGTGACGAAGATATTCGGCCAGAAACTGACGGCTTCCATTTTCAGGAAAATGGTAGAGACGTCCGGCCGCGATCACGATGCTGTAACGTCTGGGGCAATCGCCCAGGCGTTACAGCACTCGGATCGAACGGCAAACCAGTATTACCGTCTGCCCGACGCCACCGAAGCGCTTCGGCGGAATAAACAGATAGAGACCGTTGACCACACGGCGTTGGTCAAGTCATACGTTGACAAGAAGTAAGTAACCACATTTGTGTAACAGGATATACGAATTGAAGTTTAAAAATCTAATTACATTTTCAGTTTTGAAGATCTGTTCCCGCTGGAACCATACATAAAATTCGACGCAGAAGAATGGCGGGCCAAGATCCGGGACTGCCAGGCATTTGAAGAGTACCCGTCGGCCACCATCGATCTGTTCTACGTGGAAAAACTTGGAGACAAATTCTATGGTGCCATGTACGTACGAAGATCAGAGATCCTGGCAGAGGAAATGGCGATTGAAAAATACACTAAATTAAATTATACTGATCACGCCGTGATTGACATGGCAAAAAAAAGAAAAATCAGTTACTTTTTAAAAAACTTGAAATACCGCAGAAAAATACTAAATAAAGTGAAATCATTGTTGCCATGAAATTTTTTTTTTCATTACTTGTGTTAATTGTTTTTGCTAAAATAAATTATTATTATTGTTATTGTTTATTTTTATTATTGTTATTATTATCACGACAGTGAAAACTTGGATTAGGCCTCATGGGGACACCACTATAAAAAAAACGCGCCTATTGCTGTACCTCAAAGGTGGTGTGGAAATCAGCATTTACATTTTCCGGGTGAGTTGCCGGGTAATCGGATTTCACGACTGTAGAGGTAAGTAGGGACATTACATAATGCATAACACAGCGTTTTTTAGGTGTTTTTTGAAGCGTATAAATGGCCGCCTTTAATTGCGTGAACTGATGGCGGGCGCGCGTATAACGTTAACGCTCGGGCGTTTTGCTTTTTTATTCAGTTCTTTAAGCGTTTTATTATTGTTCAGCACCTCATTATCTACAGTATAGCGTTTTTGAATTTATTTTTTAAGCATTTTTCAAAACTTTTATAAGGTGTTTTATCAAGCGTATAAAGGGCCGTCTAAATTAGCGCGTACTGATACCGGGCGTGCGTAAAACAATCACGCTTGGGCATTTCGCTTTATTATTCATTTTTTTAAGCGTTTATTATTGTTCAGCACCTCTTTATCTACAGTATAGTGTTTTTGAATTTCTTTTTTAACAATTTTTATAGAGTTTTATTAGGTGTTTTATGAAGCGTATGAAGGGCCGTCTAAATTAGCGCGTACTGATACCGGGCTCGCGTTTAACATTCACGTTCGGGCATTTCGCTTTTTTATTCATTTTTTTAATTATTATACTATTGTTCAGCATCTCATTATCTACAGTGTAGTGCTTTTTAATTTATTTTTTAAGCGTTTTTTAAGCGTTTAATAGCACCATTACAACCATATTGTGTTTTAAAATTTTTTTTTGCGTTTTTCGAGTGTTTTATTTTCTATGTCATTCCCATCATTGGGTTTTTTTTTTTTTTTTGTAGAATGGACAAAGCGACATTTGCAGTAAAGGAGGGTATCTTCACCCTCGACGAAGCCGCACGTCGCTACGGCATTCCTGAAACCACGCTCCGTCAGCACCTTATTCGCGAGAAGATTGTGCCTAAAAGGGCGAAACGTTCCTACACCAAAAGAGGTGACAACGTAGAACTTTCGAGGGCCGTGCAACTTGTGATGGATGGCATGTCCATTGGGAGAGCTGTGAGGGAGACCCAAGTCGCCAAGACGACGCTTCGGAAAGCTCTGGCTCTCCACAAAGAGGACGCTAAGATTTCATTGGATTATCCTGTACCACCGGCCTTCTCAGGCCTATTTGTCAATTCGCTTTATATCCCTTCAACTAGCACAGAAAAAAATTCTCAATCTATACAGGAAACTTCCATTTCTTCATTTCATAATGTTCCAAATATTGTAGAATCAATGTCAATGAAAACTGTAATTTATCTAATGCAGATCAGTATAATAATAATTCAATAAAAATACCTTCTAGTTATACTAAAGAAAGTACTTATAGTATAAGTGGTAGTAGTATTAAAGATGATTTATGTAAATGGATAATTGAGTGCAATGTTCCCCAAAGCACTGCAAGTAAATAATTGTATTTGATGAAACAAAGGGAAATAATTAATACCAATGAGCTGCCTTGGGATACTCGGACATTGTTAGCTACTCCACGGTTAATACCAAGTATTCGTATTGTTGAACCTGGTCAATATTACCATTTTGGACTAGCATCAGGAATAATTCAACATGCATCCTCTAATATGACGGAAATTAAAATTATAATTGGTATCGATGGATTACCCATAGCTAAAAGTAGCAATAGTCAGTTGTGGCCCATTTTGGCATATATAAGTAATGATACAACTAAAACAGTTTTTCCTGTAAGTATTTACCATGACTATACTAAACCTAAGGACAGCAATGATTTTCTTGTTGATTTTATATCAGAAGCTAAAGAACTTGTTACCAATGGTATTAGTTTGAATAACTGTAATATGAAAGTATCATTTGGTGCTTTTATATGTGATAGCCCTGCTAAGGCGTTTATACTAAAATTAAAGGGTCATTCTGGATTTTTATCTTGCACTCGTTGTATTCAAGTTGGAGAACATTATCTAAATCGTGTCTGTTATCCATATTGCAATTTTTCGACTAAAAGAACTCATGAATCATATGCAAGTAAAGCATTCGAAGAACACCATATTGGGAATACCCTATCAAGGCTCATTGAAGTTCCAGGTTTAGATATTGTTACCATGTTTCCCCTTGATTACATGCATCTTGTGGCCCTGGGGGTTGTCAAAAAACTTATTTTACTTTGGTTACATACTGGGCCAGTACAAACACGTATTCAAGGCCGTAATATAAACATATTAAGTAATTCATTACTGAACATTAAACAATTCATTCCTATTGATTTTCCACGGAAAACTAGATTGATACAGGATGTTAGGAGATATAAAGCAAGTGAATTGAGATTTTTTATTGTGATTTAATAAGTATTTTTAAAGAGTTTTATTAGGTGTTTTGTGAAGCGTAAGGGCCGTCTGTATTATCGCGTACTGATGCCAGGCGCAATTCGCTTTTTTATTCATTTTTTTAAGTATTATACTATTGTTCAGCACCTCATTATCTACAGTGTAGTGCTTTTGAATTTATTTTTTAAGCGTTTTTTAAGCGTTTAATAGCACCATTACAACCATATTGTGTTTTAAAATTTTTTTTTGCGTTTTTCGAGTGTTTTATTTTCTATGTCATTCCCATCATTGTGTTTTTTTTTTTTTTTTGTAGAATGTACAAAGCGACATTTGCAGTAAAGGAGGGTATCTTCACCCTCGACGAAGCCGCACGTCGCTACGGCATTCCTGAAACCACGCTCCGTCAGTACCTTATTCGCGAGAAGATTGTGCCTAAAAGGGCGAAACTTTCCTACACCAAATGAGGTGACAACGTAGAACTTTCGAGGGTCGTGCAACTTGTGATGGATGGCATGTCCATTGGGAGAGCTGTGAGGGAGACCGAAGTCGCCAAGACGACGTTTCGGAAAGCTCTGGCTCTCCACAAAGAGGACGCTAAGATTTCATTGGATTATCCTGTATCACCGGCCTTCTCAGCCCAGAGCTGTACAACCACCCATGGTAATTATAATAATATATAACTTAATACATTAAATTTACCTATTCCTTACGTTCGATAATTTGTATTTCAGACAATCCAACAACCGTTGGTGAACACATTTCCCTTAAGGTTAGCTTGCCGCTGAAGTTTTTTCCACGCCCGCAGACCGATGCTCCGGTAGTGGAAATAAAGCCGTTCGTTTACTCCCGTCCAGTCGCCTACTCGGCCCCTACAGCGATTATGTCAACTTCATTTTCATCTACGGACGACGAACCACCGAAGGTGGCCGTGATCGAGTCGTCAATTGACAATTGTGAACCAAAGCTGCCTTTGGTCGAGCCGTCATCGTTGTCAATTGACGACGAACCACCGAAGCAGCCTTTGATCGTGCCGTCATCGTCGTCGAGTGACGAAGGTGAACCGCCGGTCAAAGTCAAGATCGACGAGGCGATCACTTCTAAGAGTAAGTTAATGTTGTGTAATTGATTTTTCTAGTTTTTGTTTGTCTGTGATTTTAGTAAAATTAATCCCGTTCCTTTACAGTAGACAACTCGATGCGAAATCCTAGGAAGGTGAAGTTGATGGACAGGATAATAGAAGTGCAAAGGCACCCAAATCGCCTGCACCCGTACAACCGTGAGTATTACTATTAATTGAGGTTTGTCATATTTGATGTTTTTGTGATAGTAATCAATTCTGTTTCAATTCCAGCATCTGAAGAGAGCAGAAACAGCAGCTTTGCCGAAAGCTTCATAGGATTTAAGTCTCCAGTATTTGAACCGCTGGTTGTCGACGGCAACGACACTCTCGTAGTCAGTGTCTCTTCCCCTAGCCGTGAGTTATTATAAATATCATTTTTTATTGTTGACTGCAAGTAACTTTTGATATCGATTTCCAGGTCCCGATCGTTTGACCGTTGAAGGTGTTTTTTTTACGCCTTCACCTTCCCCGGACCCATACAAATTTACGGACGACGACGGCTTAGATAAGCCCGTGTTGACACCACCTGTAGCCGGGCCTTCGGGGTTGCAGAAGTCGCCCGTAGCCGGACCCTCAGGGTTGCAGAAGTCGCCCATCCCGTCCGAACAAATTGGCTTGTTGTCTCCGCTCAGAGTCGACGACGTTGAATGGAAGGACGTGAACGACGATGACGACGAAGACATCAAACCAAGGCGTCGGACGTGCGCCGAGACTTTGGCGCTGAACAAAGATACTCTGGTAAGTTTTTCACGACGATTCACGTACTTACGGTTTATCAATCTTTCGTGTTCGTGGTTTATAGATAGTGAAATATTGTCCAATGTGCGAATTTATGACGACCAGCAACAAGCTGGGTCGCCACATGTCGAATAAACATTCGGACAAGATCAGAAAACCCAAGAAGAACAATATAAAACGTATCTGTGACTTTATTACATCTGAGTCGAGGAAGTCATACTCGGTCATCCCAATGGCGGCTATGAAACGCACGGTGGGAGCCTTTTGGGATGACCGCTCATACAGGACCACCGCCTACCAGTACGTTGTGTGAAATTAAAATAATCCCTAGAATTTCGTTTAATTTACCTTTGTTTCCGTTGCAGGCTCAGCGTCATGGGAGGTATACGGAGGCTCTTGGGACCTCCCCGGAGTCCCCGTCTTCGCCAATCCCTTCCGGGACTACATAATAAACGTCGACGACGTCGACGATGTTTATGTGGCGGACCGTTACTCTCGTTGTTTACCACCACCGGCCGCACAGCCGGTTCCACAGCCGCAGCCTCCGGTATCGGCCACCGGAAACACACCACCGGTCTCGCAGACACCACTCGTTCCAGCCAGAGCCGAGAAACCGTCGACCACCGCCGTCCCACCCGAGCCTAGTCCCGCCAAGTGTCTTCCGTGAGTATTGGTTCATTGAGGATTCAATTCAAGGATTCCGGTCCGACATGCAGTGTTTATATCGCTTGATTTTTGTTACAGAACCGTGAGAATGTTGGCTCAAAACATGGGCCTCAACCGTCAGCTGCCGCCGAACCACCCACTGATCGTGATGTTTGCGAACACTTTGAAAATGAGCCACGGTGATGGGTCCATGGCAGCCGAAAACTACGTGGCAAACGTCTCCCGGGTGTTGATGCATGTACACCAGCATTTGGTGGACACCAGATTCCCGCCAAGGCACTGGTCGGATTTGGTGTCCACAGATGTCAAGCCGTACATGGAGTACTTCGACAAGTAATTAGTTATCTAAATTAGTGTAACATGAATTATAGTTAATGACGACTTTGTTTTGTTTTTCAGACGGGAGTCGTTGGGGCAGACAAAGGCGACCTCAATAAACTACCTCAAAAACCTCAGGTTACTCTTCAACCACGTCATCCACTCGTACGTCCACGAGGATTCAACTTTTGCCAAGGGCTTCGATCTTTCACCATGCATGGCCACCATAACGAAGATCAAGCTCTTGGACCAAAAGTTGAACCTCGTGTACCGGAAAAAAACCAAACAGCAACCGGCAGAATTGTTCCAGCGCATGACCGACCAGGCGAAGCAGTTGCCGGACTACGAGGACGTGGTTCGATGCCTTTCGGTCATCCGGGAGGGCATCGAGAGTAACCTGGGCGAGCTGGAACGCACGTTCACTGCGACGGTTGGGACGATCACCGTTCGCAGTGAAAAGAACAGCGGTCCAGCTGAGAAGAAGGTAAGTGTGTCTGAACTCAACGCTCGATTTACACCGTTTCTAACCGTTTGATTTTCCAGATATCGGGGTTGTGGAGGAGGACGACGGCGGCTCTGGCCATACAAATCCTGTGGACGACTAAGCAACGAAGCGGTGTGGCCGTCAAAATGAATGTAAGAGAGTGGGAGAATCGGGTCCACCAAGAGGACAAGGTTGTAGTAACGGTCGCCGACCACAAGACCGGGGACAAGGAGCCGGCCACCCTTGTCCTCGACGAGCAGATGGAGGAGTGGTTGGACCGGTAATTATTAAATGACATTGCCACTTTAAACATCACCGTTATAAAAATTTAATTGCATACCATCCACAGTTACTACAACCTGCGGAGAAGAACGGGATACGATCGGCCAAACTTTTTCGTCACGAACCGCGGCGAGAAGATCGTCAAAATTTACGACGATGTGACGAAGATATTCGGCCAGAAACTGACGGCTTCCATTTTCAGGAAAATGGTAGAGACGTCCGGCCGCGATCACGATGCTGTAACGTCTGGGGCAATCGCCCAGGCGTTACAGCACTCGGATCGAACGGCAAACCAGTATTACCGTCTGCCCGACGCCACCGAAGCGCTTCGGCGGAATAAACAGATAGAGACCGTTGACCACACGGCGTTGGTCAAGTCATACGTTGACAAGAAGTAAGTAACCACATTTGTGTAACAGGATATACGAATTGAAGTTTAAAAATCTAATTACATTTTCAGTTTTGAAGATCTGTTCCCGCTGGAACCATACATAAAATTCGACGCAGAAGAATGGCGGGCCAAGATCCGGGACTGCCAGGCATTTGAAGAGTACCCGTCGGCCACCATCGATCTGTTCTACGTGGAAAAACTTGGAGACAAATTCTATGGTGCCATGTACGTACGAAGATCAGAGATCCTGGCAGAGGAAATGGCGATTGAAAAATACACTAAATTAAATTATACTGATCACGCCGTGATTGACATGGCAAAAAAAAGAAAAATCAGTTACTTTTTAAAAAACTTGAAATACCGCAGAAAAATACTAAATAAAGTGAAATCATTGTTGCCATGAAATTTTTTTTTTCATTACTTGTGTTAATTGTTTTTGCTAAAATAAATTATTATTATTGTTATTGTTTATTTTTATTATTGTTATTATTATCACGACAGTGAAAACTTGGATTAGGCCTCATGGGGACACCACTATAAAAAAAACGCGCCTATTGCTGTACCTCAAAGGTGGTGTGGAAATCAGCATTTACATTTTCCGGGTGAGTTGCCGGGTAATCGGATTTCACGACTGTAGAGGTAAGTAGGGACATTACATAATGCATAACACAGCGTTTTTTAGGTGTTTTTTGAAGCGTATAAATGGCCGCCTTTAATTGCGTGAACTGATGGCGGGCGCGCGTATAACGTTAACGCTCGGGCGTTTTGCTTTTTTATTCAGTTCTTTAAGCGTTTTATTATTGTTCAGCACCTCATTATCTACAGTATAGCGTTTTTGAATTTATTTTTTAAGCATTTTTCAAAACTTTTATAAGGTGTTTTATCAAGCGTATAAAGGGCCGTCTAAATTAGCGCGTACTGATACCGGGCGTGCGTAAAACAATCACGCTTGGGCATTTCGCTTTATTATTCATTTTTTTAAGCGTTTATTATTGTTCAGCACCTCTTTATCTACAGTATAGTGTTTTTGAATTTCTTTTTTAACAATTTTTATAGAGTTTTATTAGGTGTTTTATGAAGCGTATGAAGGGCCGTCTAAATTAGCGCGTACTGATACCGGGCTCGCGTTTAACATTCACGTTCGGGCATTTCGCTTTTTTATTCATTTTTTTAATTATTATACTATTGTTCAGCATCTCATTATCTACAGTGTAGTGCTTTTTAATTTATTTTTTAAGCGTTTTTTAAGCGTTTAATAGCACCATTACAACCATATTGTGTTTTAAAATTTTTTTTTGCGTTTTTCGAGTGTTTTATTTTCTATGTCATTCCCATCATTGGGTTTTTTTTTTTTTTTGTAGAATGGACAAAGCGACATTTGCAGTAAAGGAGGGTATCTTCACCCTCGACGAAGCCGCACGTCGCTACGGCATTCCTGAAACCACGCTCCGTCAGCACCTTATTCGCGAGAAGATTGTGCCTAAAAGGGCGAAACGTTCCTACACCAAAAGAGGTGACAACGTAGAACTTTCGAGGGCCGTGCAACTTGTGATGGATGGCATGTCCATTGGGAGAGCTGTGAGGGAGACCCAAGTCGCCAAGACGACGCTTCGGAAAGCTCTGGCTCTCCACAAAGAGGACGCTAAGATTTCATTGGATTATCCTGTACCACCGGCCTTCTCAGGCCTATTTGTCAATTCGCTTTATATCCCTTCAACTAGCACAGAAAAAAATTCTCAATCTATACAGGAAACTTCCATTTCTTCATTTCATAATGTTCCAAATATTGTAGAATCAATGTCAATGAAAACTGTAATTTATCTAATGCAGATCAGTATAATAATAATTCAATAAAAATACCTTCTAGTTATACTAAAGAAAGTACTTATAGTATAAGTGGTAGTAGTATTAAAGATGATTTATGTAAATGGATAATTGAGTGCAATGTTCCCCAAAGCACTGCAAGTAAATAATTGTATTTGATGAAACAAAGGGAAATAATTAATACCAATGAGCTGCCTTGGGATACTCGGACATTGTTAGCTACTCCACGGTTAATACCAAGTATTCGTATTGTTGAACCTGGTCAATATTACCATTTTGGACTAGCATCAGGAATAATTCAACATGCATCCTCTAATATGACGGAAATTAAAATTATAATTGGTATCGATGGATTACCCATAGCTAAAAGTAGCAATAGTCAGTTGTGGCCCATTTTGGCATATATAAGTAATGATACAACTAAAACAGTTTTTCCTGTAAGTATTTACCATGACTATACTAAACCTAAGGACAGCAATGATTTTCTTGTTGATTTTATATCAGAAGCTAAAGAACTTGTTACCAATGGTATTAGTTTGAATAACTGTAATATGAAAGTATCATTTGGTGCTTTTATATGTGATAGCCCTGCTAAGGCGTTTATACTAAAATTAAAGGGTCATTCTGGATTTTTATCTTGCACTCGTTGTATTCAAGTTGGAGAACATTATCTAAATCGTGTCTGTTATCCATATTGCAATTTTTCGACTAAAAGAACTCATGAATCATATGCAAGTAAAGCATTCGAAGAACACCATATTGGGAATACCCTATCAAGGCTCATTGAAGTTCCAGGTTTAGATATTGTTACCATGTTTCCCCTTGATTACATGCATCTTGTGGCCCTGGGGGTTGTCAAAAAACTTATTTTACTTTGGTTACATACTGGGCCAGTACAAACACGTATTCAAGGCCGTAATATAAACATATTAAGTAATTCATTACTGAACATTAAACAATTCATTCCTATTGATTTTCCACGGAAAACTCATGAATCATATGCAAGTAAAGCATTAGAAGAACACCACATTGGGAATACCCTATCAAGGCTCATTGAAGTTCCAGGTTTAGATATTGTTACCATGTTTCCCCTTGATTGCATGCATCTTGTGGCCCTGGGGGTTGTCAAAAAACTTATTTTACTTTGGTTACATACTGGGCCAGTACAAACACGTATTCAAGGCCGTAATATAAACATATTAAGTAATTCATTACTGAACATTAAACAATTCATTCCTATTGATTTTCCACGGAAAACTAGATTGATACAGGATGTTAGGAGATATAAAGCAAGTGAATTGAGATTTTTTATTGTGATTTAATAAGTATTTTTAAAGAGTTTTATTAGGTGTTTTGTGAAGCGTAAGGGCCGTCTGTATTATCGCGTACTGATGCCAGGCGCAATTCGCTTTTTTATTCATTTTTTTAAGTATTATACTATTGTTCAGCACCTCATTATCTACAGTGTAGTGCTTTTGAATTTATTTTTTAAGCGTTTTTTAAGCGTTTAATAGCACCATTACAACCATATTGTGTTTTAAAATTTTTTTTTGCGTTTTTCGAGTGTTTTATTTTCTATGTCATTCCCATCATTGTGTTTTTTTTTTTTTTTTGTAGAATGTACAAAGCGACATTTGCAGTAAAGGAGGGTATCTTCACCCTCGACGAAGCCGCACGTCGCTACGGCATTCCTGAAACCACGCTCCGTCAGTACCTTATTCGCGAGAAGATTGTGCCTAAAAGGGCGAAACTTTCCTACACCAAATGAGGTGACAACGTAGAACTTTCGAGGGTCGTGCAACTTGTGATGGATGGCATGTCCATTGGGAGAGCTGTGAGGGAGACCGAAGTCGCCAAGACGACGTTTCGGAAAGCTCTGGCTCTCCACAAAGAGGACGCTAAGATTTCATTGGATTATCCTGTATCACCGGCCTTCTCAGCCCAGAGCTGTACAACCACCCATGGTAATTATAATAATATATAACTTAATACATTAAATTTACCTATTCCTTACGTTCGATAATTTGTATTTCAGACAATCCAACAACCGTTGGTGAACACATTTCCCTTAAGGTTAGCTTGCCGCTGAAGTTTTTTCCACGCCCGCAGACCGATGCTCCGGTAGTGGAAATAAAGCCGTTCGTTTACTCCCGTCCAGTCGCCTACTCGGCCCCTACAGCGATTATGTCAACTTCATTTTCATCTACGGACGACGAACCACCGAAGGTGGCCGTGATCGAGTCGTCAATTGACAATTGTGAACCAAAGCTGCCTTTGGTCGAGCCGTCATCGTTGTCAATTGACGACGAACCACCGAAGCAGCCTTTGATCGTGCCGTCATCGTCGTCGAGTGACGAAGGTGAACCGCCGGTCAAAGTCAAGATCGACGAGGCGATCACTTCTAAGAGTAAGTTAATGTTGTGTAATTGATTTTTCTAGTTTTTGTTTGTCTGTGATTTTAGTAAAATTAATCCCGTTCCTTTACAGTAGACAACTCGATGCGAAATCCTAGGAAGGTGAAGTTGATGGACAGGATAATAGAAGTGCAAAGGCACCCAAATCGCCTGCACCCGTACAACCGTGAGTATTACTATTAATTGAGGTTTGTCATATTTGATGTTTTTGTGATAGTAATCAATTCTGTTTCAATTCCAGCATCTGAAGAGAGCAGAAACAGCAGCTTTGCCGAAAGCTTCATAGGATTTAAGTCTCCAGTATTTGAACCGCTGGTTGTCGACGGCAACGACACTCTCGTAGTCAGTGTCTCTTCCCCTAGCCGTGAGTTATTATAAATATCATTTTTTATTGTTGACTGCAAGTAACTTTTGATATCGATTTCCAGGTCCCGATCGTTTGACCGTTGAAGGTGTTTTTTTTACGCCTTCACCTTCCCCGGACCCATACAAATTTACGGACGACGACGGCTTAGATAAGCCCGTGTTGACACCACCTGTAGCCGGGCCTTCGGGGTTGCAGAAGTCGCCCGTAGCCGGACCCTCAGGGTTGCAGAAGTCGCCCATCCCGTCCGAACAAATTGGCTTGTTGTCTCCGCTCAGAGTCGACGACGTTGAATGGAAGGACGTGAACGACGATGACGACGAAGACATCAAACCAAGGCGTCGGACGTGCGCCGAGACTTTGGCGCTGAACAAAGATACTCTGGTAAGTTTTTCACGACGATTCACGTACTTACGGTTTATCAATCTTTCGTGTTCGTGGTTTATAGATAGTGAAATATTGTCCAATGTGCGAATTTATGACGACCAGCAACAAGCTGGGTCGCCACATGTCGAATAAACATTCGGACAAGATCAGAAAACCCAAGAAGAACAATATAAAACGTATCTGTGACTTTATTACATCTGAGTCGAGGAAGTCATACTCGGTCATCCCAATGGCGGCTATGAAACGCACGGTGGGAGCCTTTTGGGATGACCGCTCATACAGGACCACCGCCTACCAGTACGTTGTGTGAAATTAAAATAATCCCTAGAATTTCGTTTAATTTACCTTTGTTTCCGTTGCAGGCTCAGCGTCATGGGAGGTATACGGAGGCTCTTGGGACCTCCCCGGAGTCCCCGTCTTCGCCAATCCCTTCCGGGACTACATAATAAACGTCGACGACGTCGACGATGTTTATGTGGCGGACCGTTACTCTCGTTGTTTACCACCACCGGCCGCACAGCCGGTTCCACAGCCGCAGCCTCCGGTATCGGCCACCGGAAACACACCACCGGTCTCGCAGACACCACTCGTTCCAGCCAGAGCCGAGAAACCGTCGACCACCGCCGTCCCACCCGAGCCTAGTCCCGCCAAGTGTCTTCCGTGAGTATTGGTTCATTGAGGATTCAATTCAAGGATTCCGGTCCGACATGCAGTGTTTATATCGCTTGATTTTTGTTACAGAACCGTGAGAATGTTGGCTCAAAACATGGGCCTCAACCGTCAGCTGCCGCCGAACCACCCACTGATCGTGATGTTTGCGAACACTTTGAAAATGAGCCACGGTGATGGGTCCATGGCAGCCGAAAACTACGTGGCAAACGTCTCCCGGGTGTTGATGCATGTACACCAGCATTTGGTGGACACCAGATTCCCGCCAAGGCACTGGTCGGATTTGGTGTCCACAGATGTCAAGCCGTACATGGAGTACTTCGACAAGTAATTAGTTATCTAAATTAGTGTAACATGAATTATAGTTAATGACGACTTTGTTTTGTTTTTCAGACGGGAGTCGTTGGGGCAGACAAAGGCGACCTCAATAAACTACCTCAAAAACCTCAGGTTACTCTTCAACCACGTCATCCACTCGTACGTCCACGAGGATTCAACTTTTGCCAAGGGCTTCGATCTTTCACCATGCATGGCCACCATAACGAAGATCAAGCTCTTGGACCAAAAGTTGAACCTCGTGTACCGGAAAAAAACCAAACAGCAACCGGCAGAATTGTTCCAGCGCATGACCGACCAGGCGAAGCAGTTGCCGGACTACGAGGACGTGGTTCGATGCCTTTCGGTCATCCGGGAGGGCATCGAGAGTAACCTGGGCGAGCTGGAACGCACGTTCACTGCGACGGTTGGGACGATCACCGTTCGCAGTGAAAAGAACAGCGGTCCAGCTGAGAAGAAGGTAAGTGTGTCTGAACTCAACGCTCGATTTACACCGTTTCTAACCGTTTGATTTTCCAGATATCGGGGTTGTGGAGGAGGACGACGGCGGCTCTGGCCATACAAATCCTGTGGACGACTAAGCAACGAAGCGGTGTGGCCGTCAAAATGAATGTAAGAGAGTGGGAGAATCGGGTCCACCAAGAGGACAAGGTTGTAGTAACGGTCGCCGACCACAAGACCGGGGACAAGGAGCCGGCCACCCTTGTCCTCGACGAGCAGATGGAGGAGTGGTTGGACCGGTAATTATTAAATGACATTGCCACTTTAAACATCACCGTTATAAAAATTTAATTGCATACCATCCACAGTTACTACAACCTGCGGAGAAGAACGGGATACGATCGGCCAAACTTTTTCGTCACGAACCGCGGCGAGAAGATCGTCAAAATTTACGACGATGTGACGAAGATATTCGGCCAGAAACTGACGGCTTCCATTTTCAGGAAAATGGTAGAGACGTCCGGCCGCGATCACGATGCTGTAACGTCTGGGGCAATCGCCCAGGCGTTACAGCACTCGGATCGAACGGCAAACCAGTATTACCGTCTGCCCGACGCCACCGAAGCGCTTCGGCGGAATAAACAGATAGAGACCGTTGACCACACGGCGTTGGTCAAGTCATACGTTGACAAGAAGTAAGTAACCACATTTGTGTAACAGGATATACGAATTGAAGTTTAAAAATCTAATTACATTTTCAGTTTTGAAGATCTGTTCCCGCTGGAACCATACATAAAATTCGACGCAGAAGAATGGCGGGCCAAGATCCGGGACTGCCAGGCATTTGAAGAGTACCCGTCGGCCACCATCGATCTGTTCTACGTGGAAAAACTTGGAGACAAATTCTATGGTGCCATGTACGTACGAAGATCAGAGATCCTGGCAGAGGAAATGGCGATTGAAAAATACACTAAATTAAATTATACTGATCACGCCGTGATTGACATGGCAAAAAAAAGAAAAATCAGTTACTTTTTAAAAAACTTGAAATACCGCAGAAAAATACTAAATAAAGTGAAATCATTGTTGCCATGAAATTTTTTTTTTCATTACTTGTGTTAATTGTTTTTGCTAAAATAAATTATTATTATTGTTATTGTTTATTTTTATTATTGTTATTATTATCACGACAGTGAAAACTTGGATTAGGCCTCATGGGGACACCACTATAAAAAAAACGCGCCTATTGCTGTACCTCAAAGGTGGTGTGGAAATCAGCATTTACATTTTCCGGGTGAGTTGCCGGGTAATCGGATTTCACGACTGTAGAGGTAAGTAGGGACATTACATAATGCATAACACAGCGTTTTTTAGGTGTTTTTTGAAGCGTATAAATGGCCGCCTTTAATTGCGTGAACTGATGGCGGGCGCGCGTATAACGTTAACGCTCGGGCGTTTTGCTTTTTTATTCAGTTCTTTAAGCGTTTTATTATTGTTCAGCACCTCATTATCTACAGTATAGCGTTTTTGAATTTATTTTTTAAGCCTTTTTTATGTGTTTTTTAAGTTGTTTTTGAAGCGTATAAAGGGCCGCCTTTAATAGCACGTACTGATGCCGGGCTCGCGTATATTATTCAGGCTCGGTTGTTTAAATTTTTTATTCAGTTTTTTAAGCGTTTTATTATTGTTCAGCACCTGTTTATCTACAGTATAGCATTTTTTAAATTATTTTTTAAGCGTTTTTAGGATTTTTTTGAAGAGTATAAAAGGCCGCCTATAATAGCGCGTACTGATACCGAGCGCGCGTTAAACGTTTACGCTCGGGCGTTTTACCTTTTTATTCATTTTTTTAAGCGTTTTATCATCGTTCAGCACCTCAATATCTACAGTATACCGTTTTTGAATTTATTTTTTAAGCGTTTTTAGGAAATTTTTTGAAGCGTATAAATGGCCGCCTTTAATAGCGAGTACTGATGCCGGGCGCACGTTGAACGCTTACGCTCGGGAGTTTCGCTCCATTTTTTTGTTTTCAAGCGTTTTATTATTGTTCAGCACCTCTTTATCTACAGTACAGCGTTTTTAAATTTATTTTTTAAGCCTTTTTTAAGCGTTTTTTAAGTTGTTTTTTGAAGCGTATAAATGGCCTCCTGTATTAGCGCGTACTGATGCCGGGGGCGTGTTAAACGTTAACGCTTGGGCGTTCCTCTTGATTATTTGGTTTCTTAATTGTTGTATTATTGTTCAGCACCTCATTATCTACAGTATACCGTTTTTGAAATTATTTATTAAGTGTTTTTTAGAAATTTTTTGAAGTGTATGAAGGGCCGCATTTAATACCGCGTACTGATGCCGGGCTTGCGTATATTATTTAAGCTCGGGTGTTTAAATTTTTTTTCAGTTTTTTAAGCGTTTTATTATTGTTAAGCACTTCTTTATCTACAGTGTATCGCTTTTGAAATTATTTTTCAACCATTTCCGTAACATTTTTAACACTTAAGCCCTTTCCAACCCTGTCGTCACAACTCATTAATAATTCAATACTCTTTCATTTTAAGTCTTTTATTAACCTTTTTTAACTTACCCTTTCGTTTAACTCTTTTTATTTAGCACTTTAACCCTTTCAACCCTAGTCATTCGTCATTGCAATCCTTTCGTTTAACTCTTTTTATTTCACGATTTTCCTTCCGTTTGACCCTTAATCCTTTCAACCATTTCCGTAACACTTTTAAGCCCTTTCCAACCCTTTCGTCACAACTCATTAACAATTCAATACTTTTTCATTTTAAGACTTTATTAACCCTTTCATAGGTTAGGTTACGGAACGACGACCGAAGGCCGGACGCACACGCGGTCGGAACCGCGCGTTCCGCTCTACCGAGTAAGTGGGGAAACGATGCGAGTAGTGGTATTTCAAGGTCGGCCCGGAGACGATCGGCCGAAACCGCACGCCTTGGTCCGGGTCTACCACTTATGCTACACCTCGGCATGTCTCCGAACAATGCCAGATTAGAATCAAGCTCAACAGGGTCTTCTTTCCCCGCTAATTTTTCCAAGCCCGTTCCCTTGGCTGTGGTTTCGCTAGATAGTAGATAGGGACACGAAACTCCCGGGTTTTGGTGCCTTGCGGCTACAACCGCGGACCTTATGTTAGCACTAAGTGCTAGTCAAGAGCCGCGGAGGTTCACGACCGACGTGTGACGGTTTTACCCGCCGTCCGCAAGCCGTGCGTCGTCTAAGGACTACGAGCACCGAGCACGCCGGAGGGCATCTCCGGCGAGCTCGTACCATCCAGCTAGGGCATACAGGTGCCTTTCGCCACCTTGGTGAGGCCGCAATCTATCCACGTTGCTTTCCGTTTTTGGTCACGGACAACCTTCGCTGCATATAGCTCCAACGATAAGCTGGATGAGCGCTAAGGTGAAGTCCTGCTTCCTCGGCCGGCTGGTACCGTGCGAGTCCACCTGACTCCATCCACTTGGCAGCTTTCTCCTGGCCAAGCGTGCGGCCTTTTCCCACATAGTATGCTCCAGCAAACAGCCACTTCGATACCAAACCGCCGTCGACCTCGGGTAGTGTCTACCCGCGGTTGACGTGTGAGGGCTCGATGCTAATCTCTCAACACCGAGGGGCTCCCCCACATCCCGAAGCACCGTTCTCGCCCCCCGTCAGGTAATGCACATCATTGGTAGGATGCTCGGACGAAGCTTCGTTGGCGTCTTGCCTCAGCTTATGGTCCTCCCGAGATTCGGTCCGTGTACCACGGGTTCCCGGTGGACCCTGCTCCGCCTCCCAGAGGCGTCACCAGGTGGCTAAGCCCAGTGACTGACCCGCTCTTCACGAGGTCGCGGTCAGAACCTCGATCCACGCCACGTAGGCGTCACCAGGTGGTTAAGCCCAGTGACCGACCCGCTCTTCACGAGGTCGCGGTCAGAACTTCCAACGCCCTAGTCCCCAAGGGTTTCGGTGCGTCCGCGCCCCGGGCGCCGGCCCGTCTGGCCAAAACCTTTTAGTCGCCTCTTACGACAAGCAGGGAATACTGATGCAGTATTCTGTACAGCCCCCGCAACAGGGCCGGGCTCCTCGTCCCTGACGTATGAGTGCGCCCCGGGTCAGGACGCACTCGAGCGTGTCTCACCACTTCTGCCCCTAACGCCATGCGCACTCATTCGAGACACCCCGAGTGCACTGCCATCCGTCTTTGACGGTGGCGCGTCCTGACCCATAAGGTCTTGCGTCCTTTACTGTTTCTATGTCTTGGCTTCTATCGATCACTCCTATTGGTTAGGGCTTCCCACGCAAATGTCCTCAGTGCTTCGAATGTCCTTTTGCTTCTAAGGAAGGCTCCATCCCTGGGAGGCCAGACTTCGTCTTCCTCGCTAAGTGTCCTTTTTAACTTCCGTCGAGCTACCTTTACTCTCGGACAGAATCTTAGAATATGCCTGACAGTTTCGGGCATGCGGCCACTTTTGCATATCGGGTCACCGACCAGCTTGAAGCTATGCAGCTTTGCCCTGAAATCGCCGTGGCCAGTGAGGAATTGCGTTACGTAGTAATCCAACTTCAGGGGTAGTTGACATCGAAGTCTCACAGACGGTATCATTTTTTGAGACCAGCTACCTTTTTCGGACGTCTCGTATCGAGTCTGCCATTCACCCATCAGTTCTTCGGTGCGGAGTTCAAGTTCCTCCTGGGTGATAGAGCGGCGAGCTACTTTCCGCTTTAGAGCTTGGACTTGCACCTCCAGGTCCAATGGAAATGTTCCAGCTATAACTGGGAGACAGTTGGACGAGGCTGTCTTGTATGCACCAGTGATTGCTCTAAGCGGGCCCCTCTGCGCGCTGAGTAACTTTTTGCGGCTTTTCTCCCATTTCGTTCCGTTGTACCAGATTTCGGCAGCGTAGGTAATCCTGGGGATAAATACGCCTTTGTAAATAGTTCTGGCGGCTGACTGGCCCATGTCCCAGTTTGCGGAGTAGAGTGCCCTTAATCTACTGTACATCTCGCTCGATTTTTTACTGGCAACTAACACATGGTCACAGTAGCTGCGACGGGGATCCAGCTGAACTCCAAGATACTTGGCCGTCTTTGATGACACGATCCTTGGGGCGTTTCTACCTGTGCCGAACCCAGCCTTAAGACCACCTTTTAGTGAAAGGAGCTGCGTCTTTTCTGCGGAGAAGTCCAGCGCAAAGGAGGCTGCCCAGGCCTTCAGATCATCGAGGTGCTTCTCGGATCTTTTGAACGCTGTCGGCTGTCGCTGGTCTGGCCGCACCAACCATCAGCAATAGCTTGTAAGTGGAGGATATTGCCACTTTCCATAGCGTAGGTCCCAGTTGTGAACCTTGTGGGCATCCACGTTCCAGCATTCTAATGTATTGGGTGCCTACTATCTCTAGGATTTCCGACCTGTTCTCGAGGTAGGAGTGCACCAGTCTCAATGTCCGCAAGGATGCGCCCAGGTTTGCGAGTTGTTCCAACATGGGAGCCCATTTCATGTTGTCGAATGCGCCCGTTATGTCCAGAAATGTACCAAAGACATGTCTGGATTTGGACGCATCGACCCACTCGTAAACTTTTTCGAGTGCAGTAATCGTAGATTTACCCGCCGTAAATCCATGCTGTTCGCTATATTCATCGATATTTGTTTCTGAGTTTAGAGATTCTATAATGATCGTTTCTAAAACTTTGCCCAATACTGGCAAGAGGCTAATCGGCCTGAAGGACTTAACCTGACAGGGGTCCAGGTTACCGGGTTTGGGTATCAGTACTGACCGGGCAGTCTTCCAACTCCTCGGGAATACTCCTTCACTGATATATCGACCGAAGAGCTCTGTAATCGTATCTTTCAATACAGGCCATGCCTTTCTCAGCATGCCAGCTGTTATACCATCATCGCCCGGGGCGCTGGAAGGTCTTATCCACCAGATGGCGGCCTTGATGGATTCCGACTCCGGCGGTTCCTTCAGATTTAAAGGTCCATGATATGCCAGGTTTCCTTGGGCCGGGTCAGAAGGTACAAATCTATCTAAAATCAGTTCGGCCGTCTCCAGGCAGTTGCTAGTTTGCGACCCGTCCGGCTTCGTCAGGGTGCTAGTTGTTTTCGGTATTCGATTGCCGGACTTAGCCCATTTGAACGCCCTAGGCCATGGGTTCTCATTCAGCTGTCCTGCAAAGCTTTTCCAAGCAGATACTTTGTGTCTACGCACCTCCGCGAGAAACTGGTTTCGAGCTTTATTATACTCTGCTCGGTTAGTCGTGCGTAGACCCTGGCGCCTTAGACGTACCAGGTTTCTGCGATGGCCTGATAACTCTGGCGACCACCAAGGGTTCTTCCCTGTCGCACTCTCGGACTTTTTCTTTGTCATAGAACCTGAGGCGGCCTTAACCAAGGCACTGCTTATACCAACGGCCATAGAGTCGGTATTATCATTGGGGATCCTGCCAACCTCGCCCAAAAGTGTTGTACAGAACAAATCCCAGGGTGCTGTTTTGACATTAAATCGTGACGCAGCCGTATTACGGGGCGGTGGCTTTTTGACCGACAAGTCAAAACTAATCACTCGATGGTCACTATCCGTAAGGTACCTGACTTCCCATTTACCAAGAATGGACTTGATGTCTCGGGTAGACAAAGTGACGTCAATATTTGAAGTCCGATCATCCTGTCGACAAAAGGTATTCATTTGACCTTTTCTATTGTGGATCGCCAATCCATGTCGTTTTATGAATTCCTCTACAAGCCTACCTCGTCGGTTCCGGGTGGCCGAGAACCATATCTTGGAGTGGCCGTTGGTGTCAGCGCCGATAAGGGTTCTTGTGTCTTTGACCAGAATCTGGTCAAGGAGCTGAGTATATAGCACAGTCGGTTGATTTTATTTAAAATATGCTGACACCAGGATGACGAAGTCCTGTGGTCTAGGGCCATATGTGATTCTTACGGCAGTCATTTGTCCAGAGGAATATGAGCCAAGGTGTATGGTCAGACCATTCGTCTGGAATCGATTAGACAATACGATCACGGCCGCACCCGCGTCCTTGCTAATGTGGGCTCTGTTGCCTTCAAAGGCATATATGTTATTGCCTATGACTAGTGGCTCTTGGACCAAGGCGTAGTCGATTTTCTCAACCTGGCACAGCTGTTGTAGCTGATGGCTGGCTATTTGACTACGGTTGAGGTTGTGCTGTATCACTCTGATCTCATCTCTTTTTTCATTTTGAGGCACAATCGAAGTCAGTACGCTGGAGCATGAGCCTCTCCGCGGCACCTCGAGCTGGGCAGCTAGCCGATGACGCCTTGTGCGTCTTATTCTTACAATTTGCGTATTTCATCATTTGCGATTCACACTAGCGCGAGTCGTGTCTACCTGAGCAATTTCTGCATGTCAGCTCAGTTGAACGACATTTCTGTGCCGTGTGGCCAAAGCCTTGGCAGTTGTAACACTGGGTTATAGTATCGTAAACTTTCATTTTACATTTGGTCATACCAAGATAGGCCGATTTGCCCTCGATCTTTTTCAATACGGCTGGGGTGACCTCTATTACCCAATGGACGGTATGTCCATTCCGTGGACCCAGCATGAATAAAGGCTTTATGCTTGCCTGTTCCTGTTCACTGATTTCTAAGTGGGCATTTTTGCCCAGGGCCCACAAGAGCTCATCTCTGTCGAGATACCTATCGACGGATTTAATTATTACTCTGGGTAGTCGTGGAGCCCTTTCCACTAGATTTGTAGTGCGGCGCAGAGCAGCCGCAGTTTCGACGTCCTCAGGGAAAAGTACCAACCCGCCGTTCTTTGTTTTGATTGACCTAATTTTGGGGTTGGGGAGCTTCTGCTCGATGGACTTGCGGAGGTCTTTCCATCCATCATCCCCCGTCGTGACTTCAAATCTAGGCCCCACTTTGGCTGTTCTTGCCCTTTCTGCTTCCTTAGCAGCCGTCTTTCGCTTGCCGGTGTTATTTATATTTTTATTATTTTCAACGGGCTCATTCGCGCCCAGCCTTCCCTTAATTGAGGCGTTTTTCCTTAGCGGTAATGGCGTTACGAGCCTAGGGAACTCTTCCCGTTTTCTACGAGGCACCTTCGGCTTTGCTGCGACGGCAGCATTAGGTGCACCTGACGGACTTACAATCATAAGGCAGTCTTCGTCTAAATCCACATATTCTATAGGTGGAGGAAGTGGCCTTAACGGAAGTTTACTGATTGGCGTGACCGACGGATACGGGGATGAAACACCTGAATTGCGGAGGGTCGCTAATTCCACCATGACGCTACCCCTATCCATCTGTGACCGGCTATACTTCTCTTTCAATGCACCCATGTCGCTATGAAGGTCATTTATGTGTTCTTGTAGCGCTCGGAGCTCGCTTTGTTGTTCCAACCACATTCCAAGGACCTTAAAGCCGGTTCTGGCGAGACGGTTGTTGCTCACCAGGATCTCATCAAGTTGGAGACCTATCGTGCACTGCCAGCGTCTAGCAACCTTGGTTTGTACAATCATGTCGTCTGAGTATTTTTCAAAATCAGCAGAGTGCGGGCACGGAGAGCCACTCAGACCGGGGCTGTGGGCGTCCTCGCCGATTCTTTTACGCTTTATTAAAAGGGTTGCAGGCTTTCCCTGGAATGATGGCGTATTATACGCCGAGCCGCTCGCTTCGGTGCCATCCTCACCGCCGCCACCACCTTTGAGGCGTAACGTACTCCTGGCTGAGAGAACATAGCCAGCCCCATCAATTATTGTCAGATTATTGTCATATGCCTTAGTCATATTGCCCGTAGGCTTGTCAGGTTTGTTATCGCCCGAAGGCTCGTCAGCCAGGCTAATCGGCTCTGGCCGTTGATGAAGTGCGATCTGGCCCCCCCAAAATCCGTTGGCCAATGCTCCCTCGGGAGGTGAATTCGCCGGTGTAACCGAACTATCACTTGGGGTATATTGTGTTTTTATCGCATTCATCTTTGCGGTTTGCTGGTGTCCTTCCCTGCATTTTATACCTGCCGCCAGGTGGGCCCTGCACCGTCTGGCGTACGTCAGGCTAGGCGTACGTTGCATCCTTGTATCAGCCTGGTCGGGGTCTGTCCATACCGTCCTAATCCTGGCGCCTACGACCGGAGTTGCCAACCTCCGGAAGTTCGGACCCGACCGCAGACGGCTAAGTCCACGGCCGGGCTTGACCACCCGAGAACTGGTTAAGGTCCCCGGGAGATCCCCCAGTTAAGGGTTGGCGCCTGTACTCCCGTCCGCGACGGCCCTCAGACCCTGAGGCCGGGTTACGCCCGCATCACCTGCCAGGGAAGGACACAGCAGAAGCCTGGTGGTTTGACGCGGGTTGCTCCCGACCCGAGGTATAGGCGCGCCGCTCGCGAGAGCACGAATTGGCGCCACGTAACAGCTCACGCAACGCCTGGGGTCCGTCACAACTAGTTTAAACGGACCCGATTTTTGAAAACCTCTTAGCGGCCGACCCATCTGTTGGCCGGACGGGGTCACCACGACAAGGTGGGTTTTCATCGACCCCGCGTAGATAGGGACAACGAAACTCCCGAGGAGCGCTAGTCAAGAGCCGCGGAGGAATTACGACCGCTGCCGGCCGGCTCGTAACACAGCATGACGAATCATGACTGACGTGTCCGTGGCTGACTAACAAACGACCGCACGTCGTCTAAGGACCACGAGCACCGGACCCGCACGGAGAGCTTCTCCGGCGGGCCCATACCATCCGGCTAGGGCATACAGGTGCCTTTCACCACCTTGGTGGGGCCGCAATCTATCCACTTTGCTTTTCGTTTTTGGTTACGGACAACCTTCGCTGCATATAGCTCCAACGATAAGCTGAGTGAGCGCTAAGGAGGGGCCGAGCTTTCCCGACCGACTGTCATCGTACAGGTCCGCCCGGTACCATCACTCGGCAACTTTCCCCTGACCAAGCTTACGGTCTATAACCACATAGTATGCTCCTGCAAACTGCCACTTCGAAACCAAACCGCCGTCGACCCCGGACAGTGTCCGCCGCGATCGACGTGTGAGGGCTCGGTGTCAATTGCTCAACACCGAGGGGCCCCCTCACATCCCGAAGTAACAATATCGCTTCCCGTTAGGTAAAGCACATCATTGGTGGGATACCCGGACGGAGCTTCGTCGGCGACTGGCCTCAGCTTATGGTCCTTCCGAGATTTGGGCCGTGTACCACGGGCTCACGGTGGGCCCTGCCACGCCTCCCAGAGGCCTCACCAGGCGGTTAAGCCCAGTGACCAACCCACTCTTCATGAGGTCGCGGTCAGAACCTCCTCCACGCCTCCCATAGGCGTCACCAGGTGGTTAAGCCCAGAGACCGACCAGCTCTTCATGAGGTCGCGGTCAGAACCTCTCGACGCCCTAGTCCCCGAAGGTTTCGGTGCGTCCGCGCCCCGGGCGCAGGCCCCAACTGGCCTCGTTCCCTTTAATTCGACTCGTACGACAAGCAGGGAATACTAGTGCGGTATTCTGAACGGCCCCCGCAATAGGGCCGAACACCTCGTCCCTGACGTATGAGTCTCACCGCTTCTGCCAATCACGCCCTGCGCACTCATTCGAGACACCCCGAGTGCTGTGCCATCCGTCGTAGACGGTGGCCGCGTCCTGACCCCTAGGGTACTGAGCCCTTTGACGACTATCTGTCGGTTCTATTCTTTAATGCTTCACTTGCAAACGTTCTCAACGCAGCAAACGTCCTACGGGATCTGAGGAAAGCTCCGTTGCCTTGAGGCCAGGGTTCGCCCTCTTCATTCAATATTCGCTTGAGTTTGCGTCTCGGAGCTGCTGTTCTTGGGCAGAACCTAAGTACGTGCTTGACCGTCTCTGGTTTGCGATCGCAGGCACAGATCGGGTCGTCGACCAGTTTAAAACTAAAAAGCTTTGCCCTGAAGTCCCCATGGCCGGTGAGGAACTGCGTCGTGTGGTGGTCCAGGATAAGGGGCAGGTAGAATCTCTGAATGACGGACGGTATCATATATTGCGTCCAACTACCTTTATTCGTGCTCGAGTATCTTTCCTGCCACTCGTTGACCAACTCGTCGAACGCAGTTTGCATTTCGTTGGCAGTTATTTTGTCTCGGGCCAGGTCTCTCCGAAGAGCCTGGTTTCTAATCTCCAGGTCAAGGGGGAGTGTCCCCGCCACTGCTGCCAGACAGTTTGTCGATGACGTTTTGTACGCACCCGTGATGGCAAGCAATGGTTTCGGCTGCGCGCTGAGGAGTTTCGCACGACTTTTGCGGAGTTTCGTTCCTTCAGCCCAGATTTCCGCTGCGTAGGCCACTCTTGGCAGAAAGACTCCCTTGTAAATGATGGTGGCCGCCGATTGGCCCATACCCCAATTCGCCGAGTACAAGGCTCTGAGAACGCTGTACATTTGATCAGACTTTTTACTTACGGCCACTACGTGGTCCCAATAGCTGCGACGTGGGTCGAGCCAGACTCCGAGGTACTTAGCCGTGGGAGCTGATGATATCCTAGGCGCATCGGCGGCTGAACCGAAAGCGACGCTATAGCCTGCTTTCAACCCGCCTTTTAGGGAGAGCAGCTGAGACTTCCCAGCGGAGAACTCGAGTGCAAATTCTGCCGCCCATACATTGAGTTTGTCCAATTGTTTTTCAATGCGATTGAAAGCTGTTTTCGGTCTGGCCGCTCCAACCATAAGCAGTATGTCATCTGCATACGTAATTATCTTTGTGACGTTCGGGCTGATTACTGTGCCGTAAATTGGTGATATGGCGACCTTCCACAGTGTAGGACCCAGCTGGGAACCCTGTGGGCATCCTCGTTCCAGCATACGACTAAATACTTCACCATCAATGCGGAAGGTGGCCCACCTGTTAGACAGGTATGATTGCACCAGTCTGACGGTACCAAGGGAGGCACCTAGGTTACTCAGCTGAGTCAGGAGTGGAGACCATTTGACGTTGTCAAACGCGCCAGTTATATCCAGGAAAATTCCGAAGATATGCCTCGAACTGGACGCGTCGACCCAACCATATACCGCCTCTAAGGCACTGGTGGTAGATCTACCTGTCGTAAAGCCGTGCTGTTCTGTCTGCATGTTTAACGTGGTCTCATTTTCAATTCTTTTTATGATTACCGTCTCGAGTGCTTTTCCCAATACCGGTAGCAGGCTGATCCGTCTGAACGACTTGACAAGGGAAGAGTCCGTTGCGCCTGGTTTCTGGACGAGTACAAGTTCCGCCGTTTTCCAACACTCGGGGAATTGTCCGTACTTTATACACTGGCCGAAGAGATGCGTTAAAGGCTCTTTTAACGCTGAACAGGCCTTCCTTAGGATGTGAGCAGAAATGCCATCCATACCGGGTGCGCCGGAGGGTTTAATACGCCATATTGCCACTTTGATGTACTCTGGAGTTGGGAGCTCTGTTTCCTCCGGGGGACCCTGGTAGCTCAGATCGCCTTGGAGCGGATCTTTAGGAACAAATTTGTCCAGTATAAGTTCGGCCGTATCCCGGTGCTCCGAGGTTTGCGAGCCGTCAGCCTTTGTAAGCGTGCACGGGATCGAATCAGACCGGTTCCCTTTCTTGGCCCAAGTAAAGGCTCTAGACCAAGGGTTTATGTTGAGGTCACTGGCAAAGTTTTTCCACGCTTCGGTCTTATGTTTTCTAATCGTTTTTAAGAAATTGTTCCTGAGACGATTTAGTTCCGTACTGTGAAGGCCTTCGCGTCTTTTACGCCTGAGTTCCTTCCTTAGCGAGGATAACTCTGGGGACCACCAGGGGTTCCTGCCCGGGGCTCCAGCTGGTCTCTTTTTAATTATGGAACCGTCCGCTGCCTTTGCAATAGCAAGGCTGATGCCCTTGGCCATCTCATTGATGCAATGAAGCGGGATACGGCCTACCTCGCCGAGGAGGATTGTGTTGAACTTGGCCCAATCAGCTGTCTTTACATTGTACCGCACAGGTCCCGGAGTTCTCGGGGGTGGTCTTTTAACGTGCAAGTTGTAGCTGATAACCCTGTGGTCGCTATCGGTTTCGTCACTGACTACCCAGTTGTGAACCATGTGCCCTATATCCGATGTCGTGAGTGTAACGTCTATATTGGACGTCCTGTTATCACGTCGACGAAAGGTGTTCAGTTGTCCTGCGGTGTTCTGAACCCTGAGACCCTACTTGTCGATGAGCTCCTCAACGGTTCTCCCACGGCGATTCCGGGTTTCCGAGAACCAGCGTTTTGAGTGGCCGTTAGTGTCTGCCCCGATCAGAATGCGTTTCTCCTTTACCAATATTTGGCTCAAGCGTTTAACGTGGAGAACTGTCGGTATGTTAAACTTAAAGTAGGACGATACCAGTATAACATCGTCGCGCTGTCGAGGGCCAAACCTAACTTTTACCGCAACCGTATGGCGCGACGAATAGGCCCCTAATAGGATAGCCTGGAAACGGTTGTTCAGGACTATAATTGCTGCGCCTGCATCTCGACTGATGTGCGCCCGCCTGCATGTTTCGAACGCATATACAGTATTGCATCTTAAGATGAGCGGTTCTTGGACTAGGACAACATCTATTTTCTTTTCAGCACAGAACTCATATAGCTGGTGGCTGGCCACCCGGTCCCTGTTGAGGTTGTGCTGTATCACTTTTAACACCACACTCATGGTTTGTCTAAACTAAAGTCTGTGCGACGGAGAATCGTTCTAATGGCCGCTAGTTTTGCCGGACACTTTGCTGAGGAGGCCTTATGACCTCTCTTTTTACAATTGGAGCATTTGAGCAGATCGGAATCGCAGCTTCTGGAGTCGTGATTTCCAGAGCAGTTTCTGCAAGTGGGATCCTTTGCCCTGCACCTGGCGGCGGTATGGCCGTGCCTCTGGCACTTGAAGCATTGAGGGATATTATTGTATGGTCTAATGCGGCATTTTGAAAAACCCAGGTAAGCGACCTTGTTTTTCAATTTTTCAAATACGTCCGGACGGGCTTCGACTACCCAGTCTACCGTGACTCTGTCACGCGGTCCAGTTTTAAATAACGGTCTCAAACCCGGGATGTCGGACTCTGACAAGCCGAGGTTATCGCGGTTCTGGTTGGTCAGACTCCAAGAGAGTACGTTTTCCTCGAGAAGTCGATCCACCCCCGAAACGATGAGTCTCGGAGAGGGGGACTCCTTTCTGTGAGGTTGTTTGTCCTTCGTAGTTCTGCGAGAGTGTCGGGATCCTCGGTGAAGAGGATTATACCGGCATCATTTTTGGATATGCGTACTTTAGGACAGCTTATCTTTTGTTCGATAGATTTCCTTATGGCGGCCCAGTTCTCCTGTTCCCCGACTATCTCGAATCGAGGACCAACCGCGACCGCTCTTGCCTTGTCATTGGCCTTTTTTATCTTACTTGTCGGTTTGACCCTAGGTGTTTTGACGGGCGGGATTCTGCCTTGTTTAACCGCCTTTTGTGTTCTGGTGTCAGTTTGTAGTAACGGAGGGAAAGGGTCCCTGGAACCTGAGCTCTTTGTCTGCTTCCCCTTGGGCGTGCCTGAATATTCTGACTTGGCTTTGACCTTGTCGGCAAACGAGGTGCTAGGCTTTGGGGAGGATTCGCCTACCTCAATGACCTGAATCGTGTGAGAGTCAATCTCCATGAACTCGGGTGTTGTTAACCCTGTAGGTACCCGAGATGATCTCAGCGTAGCATCTTCCTGAGACTTTTCTAAGGTTTTGATTCTTTCCCTTAACGAGCCTATATCCAAATACAGGTCACCGTTTACCGCTAGGGCTTCACGAAGTTCCTCTTTCCTTGCGGTGATCTGACCCACGGCATCAGCACTCTCCATGGCCACTTTCCTGGATAAGATCATGATCTCGTCCAGAAAGTGGGAGATCTGGTCCTTCCAGGTTTTACCTACTCTGGTTGACTTGGTCATCTCCTCAGTGACGAGACGACACTCAAGAATATTTGTGTCAATATCTGAGAAGCATGCATCGAGTCTTTCCTTTAGTTTGCATGGACTATCGTCAGCAACAGCCTTCCTTTTTTTACCTTGCCCGGTTGATATCGGAGTTGCAAATACTTGGTCCAGGCTCGGGGCAGCACCTCTGAGCCTGAGTGTCGAGTCGTCACTGACGGAAAAGCCAGCCAAATCGAGGGAGACTACCCTGTTACTTTGTCTAATATTTTCTACACCCGTGGGTGAGTCAGTGAGATTGTGGTCAAGGTTAAGGTCAGAATATTCGCCCGTAGGCACGTCAGCCAGGCTGCTCGGCTCTGGCCGTTGATGAATAGCGATTTTACCCCCCCAAAATCCGTGGGCCAATGCTCCCGCGGGAGGTGAATTTGCTGGAAGAACCGGGTTATCACTTGGGGTACTCAATGTCTTAATCGCATTCATCATAAGGTTTGCGGGTATCCTTCCCTGCGTTTTAACCTACCGCCAGGTTTAGCCCTGATCCCTCTGGCGTACGTCGGGCTAAGCGTACGTTGCATCCGTTGGATCAGCCTGGTCAAGGTCTGTCCGTGCCGTCCTACTCCTGGTGTCTACGACCGGAGTTGCCAACCTCTGGAAGTCCATCTCCACGCAACGCCGCAGATGGTTAAGTCCGCGACCAAGCTTGATCGCCCGCCAACCAGTTAAGGTCATCGGACGATCGCCCCAGTTAAGGGTTGACGCCTGTGCGCCCGTCCGCGACGACCCTCCGACCCTGAGGCCAGGTTACGCCCGCAACGCCTGCCAGTCGAACGACACTGCAGGACGACTGGTGTCTTTCGCGGGTTGCTCCCGGCCAGAGGTATAGGCTCGCCGCTCGCGAGCGCACGACTTGACGCCGCGTAACAGCTCACGCGACGCCTGGGGCCCGCCACAACTGGTTTAACGGGCCCGGGTTTGAAGGCCTCTAAGTGGCCGACCCATCTGTCGGCCGGGTGGGGTCACCACGACAAGGTGGGTTTTCTTCGACCCCGCGTAGATAGGGACAGGAGTCTCCGGGTTTTGTGGCTCTCGCCTACCACCGTCCGTCCGTGTTCGCCCTGAGGCTTATACAGACCGACTCAAAATCGACACCGGTCTGTTCGCGGGAATTTTAACGCGCCACTCACGTACACGCACGCACCGCGCACTCGCCCACCAGAGCGTTGCACTGGGGGGGACTGGTTGTACGCACTCGCACGTTCACGCGCGCCCGCACACTTGCTCGCGCACTCGCAGTTTCCCGGGGGAGATGACCACTCTGGCGCTCTCACGATCCTAAACACTGTGCGCCGCACGTACGCCACTCGGACACGTCACGCGTTGGCGTCGGTCCGCACGCACCCGCACGATCTGCCGCGCGTCTCACGCCCGCCGGAACTTTGATCGCCGCTCTTAGGGCCGCAAATCGCTGCACGAAAACGCAGCTCGGGCTCGTCGATTTATCTTAAAAAAGACTATTCGACTGTCCAAACCGCGAATCTAGCGAAACCTCAACCAAGGGGTTGTTGCGTTTCGCTGGGCACCGCGGGGATGATAGACCGCGGTGCTCGCCGAAGGCCGAGGCGTCCTCGTCGCCGGTAGATGGATACTGGCTTATTTATAAGCTTGCTAACACCGCGCCACCGTCACTCTCACGGCTGGTCAAGTGGACCAGCCGGTGACACGTGACCCGAGACCGCGGGCCGAGGGATCGGGTTCAGTCAAAAAGATCGCTCGCGGCGGTCCTCGCCGGCAGCATGGCCGGCTGCCGGGCGGGACTCGGGGTTCGAGCGGCCCGTCTCGTTGCCCTCTGGGGCGGCGAGGCGTGCTCTTATTCTTGAAAAACCAACCACCTTACTGCTACGCACGGACTTAGTGCGTAGCAGGGAAGGTGCGTTAGCCAAGTCCTACGGAGTGGTGCCCGCGAAGGACATCTCCGACCGTACACGGCGGCGGAGCGAACCTCCGGTCCCGACCGACGGGCCGGTCTGCGGGTGACGGGTCGACGTGAGCGGGCTGACGGGGCCAGGCGGCTGGTCCTCGGAGGCGCTCTCTTGGCGAGGCGCGCCGCCGGGGGGATGTCGGCTGGTACCGTCGACCCAGACTCGCCTGGGTCCGACCTAGTCGAACCCGGGCGAGCATAGGCTAAGCCCCCGGGGCCCCCTCGCGGGACCCAGGGGATAAACGGCCACTGTAGCAAATACTTGTACGCCCCAGACCTATCGCGGTAGGACTCACTCCGATCGCGGTAGTCTGGGGAGTCCCGGTGAAAATCCGGCGCGTGGGAAGCACGCTGAGAGCGACGCGTCCCACGCTGAGCGGATGACACCGCGCCTAGCCTCGACAGCCGACCTCTATGGTATTCAAAGACCTAGGCGGCGAGTCAGCGGGATTCGGCGCGGCCGAGTCGCTCATGAACGACCGGTCCGGGTCAACGAGCGGGGTAAGCCCGAGACGTGCACCCCGGGCACGGCGTCCGACGAACGCACTAACGGGGCCGGCGACGGCGGGCGTGGAGTGGTGAACCTCGCCCGATGAAGACGGCCCCACGCTGACTCAGAGTGCAGCAGGTAGCAAACAAGGCAGCTGATGCGGGCTAAGTTGGAGATGCGGCCGAGAAACTGGCCGTACTCCGACTACAATAACACCGGCAACCGGCTGGCCGATAAGCGAACTCGGAGGCGGTCCGCTACATCCATCCGATAGAATCCGCAAGCTCGCCGAACGACTTTAGTTCGAGCACGGGAAGACTGTTACCCCGAGGAGAAAATATCGCGTGGTTGGCGTTGATTGCCCGAGCTAGCGTTGAACGCAACTGGTCCCCCGTGGACCCGCGAACTCGGTTCGTCGACAAACCACTATCGCCAGACCCCGGGGTCCCCACGCGGGGCCCAGGAGGTGTACGGCTACTGTAGCAAATACTTGATCACCCCGGGGCTCTCGCGGTAGGACTCGCTCCGATCGCGGCAGCCTGGGGCGACCCGGTGAAAATCCGGCGCGTGAGTGGCTCGCAGCGCACTGGGCTGCTCGAAACTCTAGCTCACATAGTCCTTTAAGACCGTGTACATTCGTAAAGATCTTAGGAACATGTCGCGCCGATACGAGTGGACAAGGGTACGATAATGTCAGCGCGCTGATGGCATAGTTCCAGAGACCTCCGGGCCCCTCGTTACGATCGCCCTCGGGCGTTGTCTCGGGAGCCGTGATTAAACATTAACAACATCTTTGCCCGCTCTCTATCCGATTATTCGGTGGCGGCGAACGTGGAAATCGTACGAGGCCTTCGGACAACGAGCTAGCCGAGCATACACCAGCCCTCAGTGTGCAACTGGTAGCAAATAAGGCGGCTGACGCGGGCTAAGTCGGAGATGCGGCTGAGGAACTGGCCGCACTCCGATTACAATAGCACTGACAACCGGTCGACCGATAAGCGAACTCGGAGGCGGTCCGCTACATCCATCCGATAGAATCCGCAAGCTCGCCGAACGACTGTAGGTCGAGCACGGGAAGACTGTTACCCCGAGGAGAAAATATCGCGTGGTTGGCGTCGATCGCCTGAGCTAGCGTTGAACGCAACTGGTCCCCCGAGGATCCGCGAACCTAGTTTGTTGTCAAACCACTATTTGCCGTCGTAAGACTGAGACCGTAAGGAAGCCCGCCGTAATCCACATTTGCGGCGGGCGGGCAGAAGGCATCTTAGCATCGAGCAGAGGAAGCGGTGCGGCGCCGGCGGGCCTGGCCGTCAGCAAAACCTTACCGGCTAAAGAAACTGTTGGGACGGTGGAGCGGGCTGTCGGGACCGACGGCGCACCCGCGGAACCCTGAACGATGTACAGATCGTACGCTACCCGGAACTCCGTGGGCGGTGGAGTGCGGGCTGGGTCTCGGGTTCCAATCTCTCGACGCCTGCGGAGGGCGCATCTCCGAACCGACTCGCCCGGTGATATGGCGAGAACTCGGCGCCCTGGTCGCGCGCCGTTTTATGCAGACTACTAAGCTTATGAAACACGATGGTACAGAATAAAGACACCCCGTCGGGTTGCGACCCGGTAGGTGGGAATTCGGATTGCGGGGTCCCACCACCAACGTGTATAAGACTTAGTTCTTTAGAGGCGGAGCCGAGCAGCCCGTCGACAGATAACCCCCTCTCGGGCCGGGACGCTGGCGTCACCCCGGTCGACGCCACCGTGCCGACCCCACCGCCACGTAAAAAGAATGGCAAGTGGAGGAAAGGGCGGAAAAGGCCAGCGCGAGTCAGACCTCAAAAAGAAAGGGTCGACCCTGGCGTAGGTCGCTTGGTCCTCGAACGCGATAATATGACAGACAGCCCCGAAGATCGGCTAGCTCGAACTGAGAATGGGGTAACGCAAGGAACGGCTATGTCAGTTGACTGCATGATCAACGTGGACATTGGCAGGCTTGCGACTCTAAGGGAAGACGAGACGCTAATTAAAGTAGTTCAGATAAACGCAGCTAGATCGAAGATCGTAATGCATGAAATCGAACAATTATTGGTAAGCAAGACCATAGATATCTGTTTGATACAAGAGCCCGCGACCGATGGTAAAGGGGTCTACCTGCTGGACAGGCGCCCCTTCAAGGTGATAGCTAGCGGCTGCGGACCCAAGTCCGCGGTCGTCATAGTGAACCAAGCCATAAGTGTCTTGGGCCAAAGGCAGTTAAGTACCTCGCATAATGCTGTGGCCACAATCGCAAGGGACGGTATCCAGCTCACGCTGATATCGTCCTACTTCCAGTTCTCGGAGCCCACCCAGAGGTGTGTCGACGCCCTGAACTCTGTGATGGACGGACTGGACGGCGGCATACTTGTGGGGGCCGACGTGAACGCGAGGTCCACAGTATGGCACGACGACAGGCCGGACAAGCGAGGTGACATAGTGGTAGACTTTATTAGCCAAAGAAACCTAAGAGTCCATAACCGGCCGGGCGTACCGACGTTCAGGAACCGCGGGTCGGCGAGCCTGGACGTGACTCTGTCGTCAAACAACGTCAGAGTCGTGAACTGGTCCGCCACTCACGACCTAACGTCGAGCGACCACGCCCTAATCCGTTTCGACATCATCACGCGGAAAAACGCGCACGTCTGTCCAGAAGAGAATACTCGAGGCTATAACTACAGCCAGACGAACTGGACCAGATTCTGTAAGACCTTAGGAGACCTGAGAGATACGAGGATAAGGGACCTCGAATGCCCGGACGTCGAAAGTTTTACGATAGCGCTTTCGGACGTACTGAGGGAAGCGTGCGATAAGCACATGAGAAAACTGAAGGAAAGCAGGCATAGACCCCCTCCGTGGTGGAACGATACACTGGCCCAAGAACTGAGCACCCTCGGCCGTTGGAAGGCGAGACTCAGGAACGCTACCAGCGCATTGGTGCGTCGGGCTACGCGCGCCAAGTTTAGAAAGCTGAAGGCGGCCCACAAGAAACATTGTTTCCAAGCCAGGCGAAGGGCCTGGCGTGAGTTCGTAACGGAAACGGGGAACAAAGAACCCTGGGGCCCCGTCTTCAAATGGCTGAAAACTGGCGGCGCGAGACCCTCGGAGAACCTTCCAACAGCCGTTCGCAAAAGCGACGGCACGTTCACCACGTCTCTAAGGGAAACAGGGGAAAGACTTATGGAAACCCTGGTCCCTGAAGACAGCTACGACAACGAAAGTCCTGAGCAAATAGCGGTCAGGACGGAGACGGGAGTGAGGGTCGGCTTCTTCAGTAAATGGTCTGAGGACCCCGGGCATATCGAACCCTGCGAAGTCGAGGAGGTTAAAAGGGCCATATGGCGGATGGCACCAAGAAAGTCTCCAGGAATGGACGGTATAACGGCTAAAATCCTGCGACAGGCCTGGCCAGTGCTCGCGGGAAACATTACACACGCATTTAATAACTGCCTACGAGCAAAGAGGTTCCCGAGCACATGGAAGATGGCCAAGCTGGTCGTGATCAGAAAGGCACCGGGCAAGGACCCTTCTGAAGCCAAGTCTTACCGTCCCATAAGCCTCCTCCTAGTACTCTCTAAGGCGCTAGAGCACGTCATAGTGGAGAGAATCCGGCGCGACACAGATTCGCACATGTCGAAAAGACAGTTCGGATTCACTAGGAACCTCTCGACTGTCGATGCTATCCAACACGTACTCGACTGGTCTAAGGCAAGAACGGAAAAGTACGTCCACGCAATCTTCTTGGACATCTCGGGCGCGTTCGACTGCCTCTGGTGGCCGCAACTGGTAATGGACATGAAGGCCGCAGGCTGCAGAGACGGCCTCGTAGAGCTCACTAAGAGTTACCTCGACGGTCGCCAAACGGAAATGAAAATTGGCGACCAAGTCATACGGAAAACCCTCACTAAGGGGTGCCCGCAGTGCAGCGAGTACGGCCCTGACCTGTGGGAATACGCTGTGAATCCACTTCTGTCAGAGGTGCTGCCCATAGGTACTGAACTAGTCGCGTACGCAGATGATCTTGCACTGCTAATCTCGGGCAAAAACAGGGCCGAACTAACCGCAAGGGCAAACACCCTTCTCGAGAGAGCATCGCTGTGGGCGAATCAGCGCAAGCTTACCTTCTCGGCAGCCAAATCACAAACACTGTGGATAAAAGGCTCACTCTCCAAGCCACTGGTCCTCCGTCTCGGCAACGATAGAATAAAGCCGACCGAGACGGCGAAATACCTTGGTGTAACGTTCGACAACGGCCGAAAATTCAGCGCCCACCTGACGGAAAAAGCGAAAAACACGAAGGCACTGTTTGGTCGCCTGCACGGAGTTGCTAAGACCAACTGGGGACTGAAATCTGGAGCGCCGCTCCAGATCTACAAATCAGTATTCATACCGCAAATGAGCTACGCAGCCTCGGTGTGGGCCTTGGACTGCATGTCCCAGGTGCACCATCGGGGCAGAGCGAACTCGGCCCAGAGACTGCCGTTGCGGGCGATAACAGGTGCATATAAAACGACGTCGACGGTGGCGCTGCAAGTACTAGCGGGGACACCCCCCTTGGACTTGAAGCTGAAAGAGATGGCCAGGGCCGAGAAGGACAAGATCCTTGTAAGGAAAGGCACAATGACAGCCGTAGAGGCTGGTCGCAATCTGTCACATTATACAAGCGAGACCATCGACCTCTGGCAGCAGAGATGGGTCGCTATAGACAAGGGAAGGTGGACTTACGCCTGGTTCCCAAACATCCGTCATCGGTTGGAGCGCACTTGGTGCGTCATGGACTATTACACGTCGCAACTGATGACGGGACACGGGGACTTTAACGCGAAACTCCACATGTTCAACCTGAGAGGCGATGCAGCTTGCAGTTGCGGGTCACCGAACCAGACCGCCGGGCATCTGCTGTATGAATGCCCACTAGCTGACCAGGAAAGAAACAAACTCGAGCTCACGGTGCGAGCGGCCGGTGCGGACTGGCCGTGTGAGCCCGAGTTCATGACCAGATCCGAGGTCTTGTTCCAGGCGGTGAAACAGTTTGCACACGCAACACTGAGCCGCTCTGAGGAAGGACGTGCCCGTTAGACGTGATTCGGCGTTAAAGTAAGATTCCGACACGGGGCCTCTGGAAATACAGTACCCGGAGGCCAGAGGGAAGAGGGATACCTCTCTAATCCGCACGGGGCTCACCCGTCCGAGTGACATATCAGCGCTAAAAACGGCGTGGAAAAATGTTGCGACACACCGGCGGAGGCAATTAAGCGAGGAGACGTGACGGAAGGGCTGGACCAAAGCAACCGCGGGCAGGCACCTCGAATTTTTCCTGCCCGCGGACCTCCAGCCACACGCCGGCACGTTCCCCGCCCATCACCGGCCGAGAGTTCACGGGCCCGGCCAACTCGTGAATGAACACGTGCGAGGCCGAAGTCCGGCTGGGGGACACCCACCCGACAACCTAAACCCGAGCATTCGGTACGGACACGGCACCCGGCAAAAGAAAACCGTACCACTCATAAAAGGTCGCATCGCGGCAGCGTAAACAACTGCCCCGACGCTGATGCTAGTGGGAAAAGAGTCGTTGTGAGTACTCTGGATAACGGATCCTTAAATCTCATTTCGCGGGCACTGGGAGAGCCCTACTGAGAACCCGACTTAGCTTACGCCCGAACGGTATCAGTACCCAGTGAGCTTTGTGGCGTGCGTCCGGCCGATGCGCGCGGGTACCTCGCGTGCTCGCGCTCATCGGCCGCGCGTTCGCGACTTATGTGGATGGCCTCGCGAAGACTGTGGGAGTAACGCCTTAGTAGAAGGGGAGGAATTTGACTGGGTCGAATCCAGCGCTCGCCGACGCGGAACAGCGAGACCCAACCATCTACCTTGAACGAGAGTAGCCGGCGGGGGAACGTCAGCCTGGCGCCAGGGCGCCCTGAACTTAACCTGTCGGAGGGATGCGTCCGCGTCACAAAGGTGTGAAGTAGCCGCCCTCGGAAAATATGGCTAAAGGGTAAAAAACCCCCGGGGGAATGGTCTTATACTCCCCGTCACACAGTGGTTTTCAATGTCCAAACCGTGATATCGTACCTCGGTTCTGTGACCCTCTGTTCGCCCGCGAACTTTTTTAGCCTAACTTCGGCGCTGAAAGTCGAACCTTCGCGTGGCCTACACCAAAATTAGCGCTAGAACAGCACGAATTCAGCGGTGTATCGTCCGACGCGAAATTCGCAATACAGCCCGAAAAATCGCAGAAAGGGTTTTGCCGATCGGGCGTAAACACTAAGTTTACGCTTGCGACGGACTGAAAACGCCCTCACGCCTCACTAACATAACCGATTTTCGCATGCACCGGCATAAGCGTCTACTCGAGACGAATATTTTGGTACTAAGAACGCAAAAATTGAACCACTCTAACCCGTTCGGAAATTGAGGTACACGGAGCACCTCAAAACACGTCCGCACTGTATGGCTGTCAGACCAACACTGCGTAAATAGGGACAACCTCCCGGGTTTTGATGCCTTACGGCTACAACCGTGGACCTTATATTAGCACTGGGTGCTAGTCAAGAGCCGCGGAGGGTTCACGACCGGCGGACGGCAGTTTAACCCGTCGACCGCAGGCCGCACGTCGTCTAAGGACCACGAGCACCGGACGCGCACGGAGGAATTCCCCGGCGAGCCCGTACCATCCGGCTAGGGCATACAGGTGCCTTTCGCCACCTTGGTGGGGTCGCAATCTATCCACGTTGCTTTCCGTTTTTGGTCACGGACAACCTTCGCTGCATATAGCTCCAACGATAAGCTGGATGAGCGCTAAGGAGAAGTCCTGCTTCCTCGGCCGGTTGTCACCGTGCGAGTCCGCCTGACTCCATCCACTTGGCAGCTTTCCCCTGACCAAGCGTACGGTCTTTTCCCACATAGTTCGCTCCTGCAAACTGCCACTCCGAAACCAAACATGCGCCATATGTCGGCTTTGATCTCTTCTGAGGAGGGAAGATCCCTCGTTTGTAATGGGCCGTGGAAATCCGCGTCGCCTTGTACTTGGTCGGGATCTGAGGGGACAAAAGTGTCCAGCAGGAGTTCCGCGGTCTCACTGCAGTCAGAAGTGAGAGATCCATCAGGCTTTGTCATGGAGCTGGGCATTTTGTTCATGCTATAACTACCCTTAGCCCATTTGAATGCTTTGCTCCATGGGTTTGCGTTGAGTTCGCTCGCAAAGCACTTCCAAGCGGCTAGCTTGTGATTTTTAATTTCAGTAAGGAATTCATTCCGTAATCTATTGTAGGCCTGTCTGTTACTACTCCTGAGACCTTCGCGTCTCTTGCGGACCAGGTTTTGTCGGAGCGTGGAGAGCACAGGCGACCACCAGATGTTCCTTCCAGAGGTTCTACCCGGTATCCTACGTTGGATCGCACGGTCAGCGGCGATTGTCAGCACACGGTTGATGCCTAAGGCCGAGGATTCGATCGAGGAATCATCAATGCTACCAATTTCACTGAGGAGCGTGGAATTAAACAGATCCCAGTCGGCTGTTCTAAGGTCATACCGCTTTTCGTGAGACGCCTGTTTGCCTGTGCTGTTCACTTTCATAGTGAAGGCTATTACCCTGTGGTCGCTATCCGTTAAGTCGCTGACATACCAGTTATCAATGCTACGGCTGATATTACTTGTGGACAAAGTGACATCAATGTTAGAGGTACGGTTGTCCCGGCTGCAGAAGGTGTTCATCTGACCCGCGATATTATGAATGTTGAGGTCGTGATTATCTATAAACTGTTCAGTGAGCCTGCCACGGCGGTTTCTCGATTCCGAATGCCAACGCGGCGAGTGACCGTTTGTGTCTGCGGCAATTATCACTCTGGATTCGGTGACCAGGATCTGATTAAGGCGTTCTAAGTGGGCGATTGTCGGCTCATTGTACTTAAAGTACGCTGATGTTAGCACAACATTATCACTAGGCCTTTTGCCGAATGTGACTTTAACCGTGGCCGTATGATTAGACGTATGTGAACTAAGGGATATGCATTGAAAACGGTCTGTCAGGGCAATGACCGCTGCGCCCGATTTATGGCTTATATGGCATTTGCATCGCTCAAAGGCATATATTTTCCCGTTGCAAACTAATGGTTCTTGCACTAGAAGGAAATCTATTCTCTGTTTTTTGCAGGCTTCGCGTAACTGGTGGGAGGCAACACGGTCACGGTTAAGATTGTGCTGGAATATTCTAATTATTTTATTTTCCATTTGTTAATGGGACGGTACCTTTGACCCCTGAGGTAGGACCTGAATTACCAAAATCGGTCTGACGGGTAAGTCGTCTGATGGCAGCTGCTCTTGCCGGACACTTAGCTGAGGCCGCATTGTGTGACCCACTGCGACAGTTGGGGCACTTAAGGGTTTGCACCGTGCAGTTCCTGGAGTCATGCCTTTCAGAGCAATTTTTGCACCTGGGCTGATCTTCCCTGCATTTAGTGGCTGTGTGGCCAAAACCTTGGCATTTATAGCACTGGGTGACTAAATCATAAAATTTCATTTTACATTTAGTCACACCAAGATAGGCCGATTTACCTTCAATTTTCGTCAGAATATCCGGTGCAACTTCAACAACCCAATGAACTGCGTGACCGTCACGAGAACCCAGCTTGAAAAGAGGCGTAATGTTACCTAGCTCTTGTTCATTAATCCCGAGAGAAACGTTCTGACTGAGAGCCCATGGGATCTCGTCCTTTTCCAGGTGTCTATCAACAAATTTTATGATGACCCTAGGCAACCGTGGAGCCCTCTCAACGAGATTGGTAGTGCGGCGTAATGCTGCTATGGTATTGTCATCCTCAGGGAAAAGGACCAGGCCACCGTCCTTTTTCTTTACCGTTCTGATCCTAGGGTTAGGAAGTTTTTGTTCGATTGAGTTACGAAGGTCCTTCCAGCCCTCGTCGCCCGTTGTGACTTCGAATCTAGGCCCTAACATGGCAGATCGGTCCCTAGCTTTGATCGTTTGTGCAGCTTTGCTCTTTTCCAAATTTTTAGCAGGTTTCTTTGTGCCCAGTCTATCCTTAACGGTGCTTCTTGGCGCAATAGGCGTCTTAAGCACAGGGAAGTCATCACGTTTTCCCCTTTTCTTCGACTTTTTAGAAGAAGGCGCCATGGGTTTGGCAGCAGCTGTGGTATAGGAAGCTCCTGACGGGCTGACGATCATAACACAGTCGCCGTCATTGTCAATGTTGACAAATTGTAAGGGGGGAGATATAGGCCTATTAGGAGTGTGCAGTTTCTCTGGGGCAGAAATACCGATCGTGCGAAGGGCTGCTAATTCGGCTATGACATTTTCTTTATCGACAAGACATTGGTTGTACTTCTCCCTCTGCGCCACCAAGTCGCAGTGGAGGTCATTTATATGACCTTGAAGCGAGCGGAGAGCATCACGTTGCTCCTCGCATTTGCCAAGAACTTTGAAGCTGGCCCTGCCCAGACGACTATTGCTGATCAAGATTTCATCAAGCTGGTGGGTTATGGCATCAATCCAGCGTCTACCAATTTTGGTCTCTTTGAGCATATCTTCGAGGATCAGCTTCGTCTCCTTTGTGTACTCGCTAACCTCATCAGAGTATTTTTCCAAGTCCATTGCATGCGGACAAGGGGAGCCAGGGCTAGTATCGTCTTCGCCAAGTCTCTTCCGCTTAATCATTCTGGTGGCAGTTTTGTTCAGATACATGGGCGTGGTGTACGCCGAGCCACAAGCTTCGGTGCCCTCGTCACCACCGCCGCCGCCTTTAAGGCGCAACGTGCTTTTAGCCGAAAGGACATAGCCGTCATTATCAATGATGGTCAGGTTATTGTCATGTGTGTTGTCTGTAATAATATATGTCAAATTACCCGTAGGCACGTCAGAATTAATTTCTCCCGAAGGGACGTCAGTCGGGCCGCACAGCTCCGACCGTTGATGAATGGTGGTTCGGCCCCCCCCAAAATCCATGGGCCATTGCTCCCGCGGGAGGTGAATTTTCTGGTTTTAACGGGTTATCACTTGGGGTACAAAAAGTTAAAACCACTTTCATCTTAAGGTTTACGGGTGTCCTTCCCTGCATTTTACCTACTGCTAGGTTAGCCCTGAACCCTCTGGCGTACGTCGGGCTAGGCGTACGTTGCATCCGTGGATCCGCCTGGTCGGGGTCTGTCCGTATGCACAAGTCCTGGCTACTACGACCGGAGTTGCCAACCTCCGGAAGTCCGTTCACAACCCTGACCACAGACGGTTAAGTCCACGATCAGGTTGAACACCCGCCAATCGGTTAAGATCATCGGGTGCTCGCCCCAGTTAAGGGTTGGCGCCTGAACGCTCGTTCACGACGGCTCTCAGACCCTGAGGCCGGGTTACGCCCGCGACGCCTGCTAGCCGAACGACACTGCAGGACGGCTAGTTTCTTTCGCAGGTTGCTCCCAACCCGAGGTATAAGCTCGCCGCTCGCAAGCGCACGACTTGGCGCCACGTAACAGCTCACGCGACGCCTGGGGCCCGGCACAACTGGTTTAGACGGGCCCGATTTTGAAGGTCTCTTAGCGGCCGACCCGAAGGACGGCCGGGCGGGGACACCACGACAAGGTGGACCTTCCTAGTCCCCGACTAGATGATAGGGACAGGAGTCTCCGGGTTTTGTGGCTCTCGCCTACCGCCGTCCGTCCGTGCCTTAGCGCTGGGCGCTACTTACGGGCGGAGGTGGAGCTAGGACGTCGACGGCTAACCGCCTACAACCTAGGGTCGTCTGTGGACCACCAGCACCGGGCCCCGGGGGGCCCGTACCTTTTCTGAGGGCCGGGATGACTCAATTAAGTGCCACCTTGGGTACCGGACCTCCCACTAGGTGTTGTGGTTTATGTACTACTATCTGGCGCCTGTCCCACAGCCACCACGTTTCAGCCGAGGTAGGCTCCTCAACCTTGAGGGGCACCACGCACAGCTCCGGCTAGCCGTATCTGAGCGCAGTGGGGCTCCCCTCTCCCGTGGTACTGACTAAGTTTTTAGTTGATGTCAGTGGATCAACCCGGGGCGTAGCCCCTACCACTATTTTGGCTCCCCAGCCGGCTAGTGGTGGGCCTTGCGGTGGAGATTCGGGCCAGCGCTTACATGCTAACCCCGGGTCCCCACCAACCCCTCCGTCGCCTGTGACGGAGCCTACCTAGCCTGGAGAATACCTACTCTATCCGAAGATCTTTTGGCCTCGATGGCCTCCCTAGCAAAGCGACGCAGTGCACAGTAGTTTGACCTAGTGTCCAGAAACTCCTTGGTCTCACACGGCCGTGCGTCCTCGCCTACAAGCCTGATGAGCCTTGCTCTCTCAGCAGAGAGCACAGGGCATCTGAAGAGCACGTGGTCCACCGTCTCGTCCTCAGTTTCACACCTGCACGCGCCCGTACCACGCAGGGCGAAAGACTCCAACTTGGAGTTGAAGTCTCCGTGTCCCGTGAGGAACTGGCACACGTAGTGATCCACCTCGAGAGGGAGAGCCAGTCTCCATCTTATGTCGGGAAAAATAGCATGGGTCCAGCGACCCTTCGTGCTATTATCCCACCTATCCTGCCAGATGTCTATAATCCTATCCCACTGGTCGTTCATCTCCTCCTCTGAGATTTGACCAGTTTTCCTTTTGATCCTAACCACATGCCATCGAATTTCCAGATCTAGAGGCAGCTGCCCAGCAACAATCTGCAACGCATCCGTTGAGGTTGTTCTGTATGCCCCTGTTAGAGAGAGAAGGGCCCTCCTCTGCTTGCTGCCGAGGAGTTTTATCGCCGGTTAGAAAAAGACTCTGTATCATTTGGTTCACAAGTATATATTGGTTGAAGTGTACATTCAAAGTCAGCATAAATCACAAAAGGGACTCTTAATGAATGATTATAATTTTCAAATTCTAAAGTTTTATTATAGGGTTCTGGTAGAATTATTTTAGCTGCTTTATTATTAGTACAATAATGTTTATGTTCATTTAACATATTTTCTGTACCAAAACTATTCAAACACATTTTACAGTAAAATCTTTTTTTAGTATTTTTAGTGTTTTGTCTTCCTACTAGTTTCCCTAAATCTTTAATCCAACAATAATGTCCTTTATTATCCTTATCATCCACTGTCAAATATAATAAATCTATATGATTAGTTTTTTCGATTTCATTCGTTTCTAAAGGTACGATTACTTTGTTATCTAAACAAAACATATTAATAGAAATATCTTTTGTTCTTTTAACAAATTTCGGAACGTCTGTGATTTTTACTGGAAATTCAATATCTTTAAATTCTTTATCAAATTCATGTTCCCATTTTTTATATTTAGTTACTCTTTCTCCATGTTCTTCAACAGGATGTAAGGCAGAGAGTATTGCCCAAAGAAAACATTTATCATCTTTATTTTTAACATTTATAATAGGTTTTTTATTTCCAATGTTTTTAGGTAATGGAATATATGAAGAACCCTTAAAAGGAACATATTTATTTATATTTATTCCCAAACTTAAAATTTGATGAAGTCTCCATTGAGATTTTTTCATTATAAAATCTTCTTCTTTTACAATTTTAATTTTTGTATTTGTATAAAAATCATTTAAGTTAGAATTTTTTGTTAAAATTTTATTTGGTGTTTTAAAACTTTTTTCCTCATATTCCATATTTTCTTTATTAGTACCTCTCTTATATATAGCATACAACCAAATATTTACTTTTAAATTTGTTTGTTTTATTTTTTTTATTTTTAATTCTTGTTTAAGTCGTCCTATTACTGGATTATCTAAACGATTTAAAAATGTTTGTATATCTTTAATACCCATATTATTTTTAATAATATAAGTTTTTAATCTACTTTGAAATGCTGTTTCTTCATTTTTTAAAATAGGTCGAATCGTGTTGTTTATTTCAAATATTTCTTCATTAAAATTAAAAACTCTATGTGATTTAGGTATTATCTCTCTTGATATTCTTGGTCTTATACCATTATTTTGATGACGAATAGACTGTAAATGTTTAGACCAACTGTTGTATTTAACTGTTAGCTTACAAATATCACAAGTTTTATCTGTTTTTGGTATTCTCTCTTGTTTTGTTCTTACATTTTTTGTTGTTGTACCTCTGTATGTTCCTCTAAATCGAGGTATAATTGTTTGATCTGGATCATTGTTTTGATGACGAATAGATTTCAAATGTCTAGACCAATTTTTGTAACTAACTGTTAAGTTACATTTTTCACAAGTTTTGTTATCCATTTTATTATTGTTAACATTTCCTTTAACACTTGTTTCAATTTTTTTATTATCCATTATTTATTATAGATAATATTATTATTTTTTTACATTCAATTTTTTAATAAAAATAATATTTAAATAATATTAAGATACCATACTAAATTCACACATTTTAATATTTCCTAAATCTTGAACAATCTTAATATATCTAATAATAGTGATTATAATCATCTGTTGCAATAATTTGATCATTGGCTATATGACAAAGTTCTAACCAAGTTGGTGAATGTAATAGTTTAAAAAACATAAGGCTTTCCATTTCCAAAACCATCATCTCCTTGATTAATAATGAAAATATTTCCATCAATTGGAATTTTATTTAGATTATATTTAATACTCTCAGAATATTCATAGTATTCAAAAGCACAAAATTTCACATAACATTTATTATTTTTTTTTTTGTATACTTTTTTTTATTTCATTTCGCATTACTTTCAAAAAATTAAAATTTTTTAGTCTATATTGATTAATTGGTACACCATTATATTTTGTATTAACTCTACAAGGTAAAATTGTTTGATCTATATCATTTTTTTGATGTCGAATAGATTTCAAATGAGCAGACCAACTTTTGGAACCAATTGTTAAATTACATTTATCACAAGTTTTAGCAGGATATATTTTTTTATTTAATACATCCATTTTATTATTGATATCAATTTCTTTAACTAAAGATTCAATTTTATTTAATCCTTCCATTCTTTATTATAGAAAATATTATTATTTTTTTTACATTCATTTTTTAATAAAAATAATTTCTATTAAAAAATATCATTTAAAATATTGTTTTTTGTAACTCTTCGTTATAAAAACTCCCTTCAATCTCTTCATTGTTTAAATCTATAATTTTATAAGTAATAGGATGTGTGTATAAAATTTCATTAACTATAAATATTTCTGTTGTCCAATTTTTAATATATTTATTATCAAATGTTTTTTTATAAGCTGGTATTCTTACTCTATCACCTACACTAAATTAAATTTTTGGTTTTGGTTCGTTTTTTGATGAATATAATTTGTGAAAAACAACATCTTCGTTAGATTTATTTACTTCACAAGGGCTCATACCAATAGATCGATGTATGTCTTTGAAATTATATTCATCTATTAATCTTTGTAAAATTGTAATCCATTTTTTAGAATTTGTAACTTCAAATTGTAATCTCATTTTTTTGTTTAAAGTCCTATTAAATCTTTCAATAATTGACGATTTTTCTTCATTTTGGGTGTGATACATTTTAATTCCATATTCTTGCAAAACTTTTTTAAAATGTTTATTTTCAAATTCCAAACCTTTATCTGTGTGAAGTAAATTTGGTGCTTGATGATTTTGTGATATAGCTTGATTTATTATTTTTTGAAATGCTTCTGAAAAACTAATTCCATCTTTCTTTTTGAGTTCTAAAGCCCAAGAAAATTTTGAAAACGTATCTATAACAGTTATTATATAAGAATAACCCTTATTTTCATCAGAATAATTTCTCATTATAACTAAATCAGCAGCCCATAAATCATCAATACCTTTAGTAATTATTCTTCGTTTAGGAAATTTTTTTCTAACTGGTTTATGAAGTTCTTTAGCTAATATCATTTTATCTGTATCATTTAATTTTTTATTGGAAATATTATGTCTAATTGTAGGATTTTTTATAAATTTACTTTTATATTGATGAAATTCTCCATCTACCATTAACTGTTTGAATTTTATTTGCATTAATATTTTTTGTTTGAATTTTACATTTAAGACAATATATAGTTTCGTTCATTTTTTATATTTATATTGAAAAAAATTTTTTAAATAGAAAATTTTTAAAAAAAATTATTGAAAATAAAAAAAATTATATTTTCTAATATAAATAAGAAATGGAAATGGAAAACTTTAAAGATGCTTTAAATAAAATGAACAATGGATATACATTTATAAAATTTAATGATTTGGAACAAGGAAAACCATACAAAGTAAATAAGTTCATAATGATTGATACAAAGTTTGGAAAAAGAATAAGTGTTGTATTAAACGATGAATATATGTTAAATTTACCAGAAAGATATACAAATGAATTTACAGAAAACAAAATAACACGGTATAATACATGTTCGGAAACAAAATTAAATCTTATTTATAATTGTGAAAAAATTTTAAAGAATGAGAAAACAAGACATGATTTTGATTTTAAATATAAAAATAAATTTACTTTTATAAATGGTATTTATAAAAGTTAAAAAGGGTTGTATTCATTTAAACAAACCTATTCACAATAATGATAGTGATCATTTTTTAGGTCTCTATTCATTAGTTTTGAAAGGCAACAATTTTATTAATATTGAATCAGAGTGTTGTATAACAATTAAACAGAATATAATACATATAAAAACAGGTAGATATAGTATTGAACAATTGAACAAAGAAATAGAACCACTTATTATATCATTTTCTGATGAAACTAATAGAATTACAATCAAATCTCCTTGTTATTATAAATTAGATGAAAAATTAAAAAAATATTTAGGTTTTAATGGTAATATAGATTCTTCAATGACAAGTGAGAAAAAAATGTACTTTCCTATTGATGGTGAATATTACATAAATATTGAAAAAGAATGTGAATTTAGATTAGGTCGAAATGGTCAAATCCCACTAGGTACAATATTTATTGGTATTTATTCAATAGGTGAAATTGAAAATTTATTTAATTCATTCGGAACTAAATTTGTGGAAAATTTTCCTAAAATAAATCTTGAAATAAATAAAAATTTATTAAAAATAACTGCTTCAATTGGTCTGTGGTTTGATGAATATTTATCAAATTGTTTAGGCTTTAATTTTATAAAAAAATTAATCCCTATTAATAAAACATGGCCTAAAGGGAAAGAAATTGAATTAGGTGTTGTGTATACAGCACCAGATATTGCTTATACAGTAATAGGAATAAAAACTCCACAATTTTACACTCAAGGTTTCTTAAAAGAAATAAATGGTATTATTTCTAATGAAAATAGTAAAATATTATTAAAAGGAAATTATTCAATTGAGCATTTAAATATCTTATTCAATTCGATTATGAAGTTGGAAAATAATGGTGATTACATTAAAATAACAACAAAAGATTATTTTTCATTTGATAAAGATTTAAATTTAAGTTTAGGAGGGATTAATACAATATATACACATTATGGAGAAAATTCATCATTAAATAATAACAACAAAATATTAGAAGTACATTGTAATATAATTGAAGAATCTATTACACATGATATTGATGAGCTATCTCATTATGATGAAGTTTTATTTTTATTTCAATATAATTCTAATAGTGCTTTGATTAAACCTCATAAAATGATATATAGACCAGTGAGTAAAAATCGGTTTCAAAAAATAGAAATTTATATTTTAGATTTGAAAGGTAATATTGTTAATTTTGATGAAGAATTTATTGGTGTTCTTGATCTAATCAAAAAATAAATATGAAAAGTTGCCCTCGGAATTCCGAGGGCAACTTTTTTTTCAAGATAAAATATCTTGAAAAATTAAAGTATGGAACGATTTTTTTTAAAAACTTTCATCAACTATTCCTCTTTCAATATCAAACGTATACACTGCACTAGAAATTAAACAAACATAACAAATTGTGTTCTCAGGTAAATTTTTACTGAAATCTACGTTTAAAATTAGTGTACAGTTGGTGACCGCAATTTGACTTTGATGTCTACTCATGTTAACAACAAAAAATGGTCTCTTTTTAAACATTTGTTTATCTAAATACATTAATGGATTTTCTTCATGTGCTTTACAATAGGTTTTTTTATAACTCATATGATCTTCATATGCTTGACAAAATTTCATATCATTAAAATCAAGATTTTGCAATTCATTAGGATATTTTTTTCCATTAACTTTAAAAGAATAATTTACAACATTACAATCATCAAAAAAAGCAGCATTACTATCTTGATTGTCTAGTTTATTTTTTTGAAAATAAACAACACCAAAAAATGGATGTTCATTATTTCGATAATTAGGTGATAAATCGCATCTTATATTTTTTCCAGTAAGATTTCTGATTTCAATACATTGCCATTTTTTAAAATCTAAAATAAACGGTTTCTTAATTATTTCATCAACTATTTAAAGGAATGATGAGCTCAACACTTCCTCCTCCTTCAGATGTAGATTGAAATCCTGAATTTTGTGTAGGACCATTTCCATCAACAGCATAACTCATATAACCTTTTACTGTACTTAGTCTTCCAGTATTCTCACTTTCATCTATAATTTTATTATTTAATTTAATTGTAATTTTTTGAAACGAAAATGCTCCACCATTATCAGATAACATAACATTAGATTTTGCTGGATATTTAGTACCATCTTCTTGTACATATTCAAGTAATAAATAAAGTTTTGAATTTTTAACATTCAGAAATTTATCTTTACCATCTACTATAACTATTGTATTTCGGTTTGGTTTATTTAATTCTGTTGTGATTTGAGGTATATAACTTTCATATTGGCTATTTATTATATAATTTACATATTTATTTAAAATATTTTCCATTTTCTTATTTATATTACCAAATATATATATTTTTTTAAATAAATGGATAAAGTAAAAGTAAAATTTTTTATTGAAGATGAAAATAAAAAAAAATCTTTATTTGAATTACCTTCACGTGTTTTAATTATAGGACCATCTGGTTGTGGTAAAACAAACTTGTTGTATAATCTGATTATAAATTATTGGATTCCTTATTTAAATCTATATATTTTTACAAAAAATATTGATCAACCAGTCTATAAATATATTAAAAAAATATTTGATGATAAACCTTCTATAAACACACATTTTTCTAATGATGAAATAATATCTGTAGATGATTGTGAAGAAAATAGTTTAGTGATTTTTGATGATTTTCTAAAAGAAAAACAAGACATGATAATTGAATATTTTATAAGATCAAGATCAAAGAATATTAGTGTTATTTATTTAACACAAAGTTATACTTCAGTAGATATAAAAACAATAAGAAATAATTTGAATGTTTTAATTGTTTTTAATCAATCAAATTATTATATTGAAAAAATATGGTCCGATTTGATTAGTGAAGATGTAGCTTTAGAAAAATTTAAAGAAATTAATAGAACTTATTGTAAAAAATATGATAAAAAAAGTAAAATAAAAACATATAGTTTCATAACAATAGACTTGATAAAAAATTTAATCTATGACAATAAAGGTAATGAGATTTTATATAACGATGAATGATTATGTTTTAATTTAATTTTGTATAATAAATGGATATCAAACAAATTCAAAAAGAATTAAAAAAAAAAATTTAAAAAAAAAATGAAAAAAAATGTTACATTTGAAGATCAAACACAAAACAATTCCAAGGTAGGAAATAATTTAAAAAACACATCAGATGTAAAGATTCAGACAATAATTAATAAGAAAAAAAAAATTACAAAATAGGTTTAAAGATAAATTTTTTAAACCTAATGAAAAAGAGACTGTTATTATAAAAAAAGATGATGAAGATGAAGATAATATTAAAAAAGAAAAAAAACAACATAAATCTACAGATGTAAATAAAATAATTAATATTCAAAAAAATTTACAGGATAGATTTAGAAATACAGTTGTAAAACAAAAACATGTAATTGAAGAACAACAAAAAAAGTTTGGACCAATAATAAACGCATTAACAAATGTTAATACAACAATGAATGCAGTTAAAGATGTTGCTATTAAAACTGAAGGAGACATTCAAAAATTAAATAAACCCTATTATTATCAACCTAGAAATCCAGAATTAAAAAGATTAACAAGTTCAGAAGAGACTTTTGGAACTCCAAAATATTCTAGTCAAAAATCAACAAGTAATTCTCCATTACCTAAAAATGTTATAAACTTAGGTGCTATTTCGACAAGATATTTACCAACTGTAAAAGATACTAATTCTTTTGGAATATATTATAATAAAGAAGATGATATTCATATGATTGGAAAAGATAAAATAAATTTTGAAAATGATAATATAATTTTAAATGGAAAAACATATACAGGAACTCTAGGTTTGTGGAGATTATTAACTCATGTAGATACTACCAATCCGAAATTTTATACAGATGATGATTTTAATATTTATAAAAATATATTAATTGAAACTAATTCTATATATCAAAACAATGATCCTTCAACGAAAAGAGCTAAATCAAGTCGTGGTGAAAAATATAATGATATGATTAAAAACATTTGGAGAGAAATGAATGGAATTAAAACGAATGAAAATGATGAAGAAACTACGGATAATAAAAAGAAAGAAACTACTGATAATAAAAAAAATAATAATAAAACTAATAAAAAGAAAGAAAATAATGATGATAATGAAATTATGGAAAAGAAAGAAAATAATGAAATATTAGCTGAAGATAATCAAATAGGGGAGGGTTTAAAGAAATACACAGAAAATCGTATTGAATATCGTTATATTAGTAATGTAAACCAAGTTATAGATAATTTACAGTTTATTTCTGCAGAGGAAAGAGCTGGAAATAATAATTTTAAAAACGAAAAACTTGGTATTCTTCATTTGTTTAAAATAATTATGGAAAACCATATTGATACTCCTGAAGGTATTGAATATTTACTAAAATATGTAACTTGTTTACCAAAGGAAGTGAAAATATCAAAAGAAAAAATAATTAAACGTATACATTATATATCAATTGAAGAAAGTACAGGAAATAATATTTACCATGATGAAAAACTTGATATTCTTAATATTTGTATTAGAGAAATGGAAAAATTAATTGATATACCTATTATTGGTGCAGATTATTTATCATCATATGTTTCATGTTTACCAAAGAAAATTATTACAGGTTCAGGAATTGTTAATTTTCTTTTGAATTGTTCAAGTTTACCTCAAATACATTGGCCTGGTTATAATTATTTAGGACCGGGAACAAAGTTAGAAAAAAATAAAAAACCTATAAACAAATTAGATGAAGCTGCGAGAGAACATGATTATTTTTATAAAGATAATAAAGATACTAAAACAAGACATATTGCTGATAAAATTTTAGAACAAAAATTTTTTTTATTATATTAAAATATTCAATAATGTTTAATGACTGTATAAAATATATCCTAAAACGTATATTATACACATATATAAATTTAAATTATTTTTTCTATAATGTTTTTTTTTATTGCTTTTACGTTAAGATTATTCGAAAGCTGCTGTCGCACGTTGATAATAAACACGTAGTTGCTTTCGTGACAACGTAATGTTACCGTACGAACTCTACGATAGTTACAATCGCCCTATCTACTATTAACTAACATATAAACTATCACGTTTTTTTTCTATTATCGTGTGACGTAGCTTCACTAGCAACTAAAATTTTATTTTTTATGATATAAATGCTATATTGTCTAATTTTTAAAGTTTTTTTATTTAGATTTGAATAATATAATTAGTTATAATTATATATACGTATATACGTATATACGTACATTCGTTGTTTTATAAATAATCGCTTTAATAATTAGATTTATATAATATTTTATATTTTATACTAATGTATTTAGTCAAAAATTACAGATAATGAATTTTTGGCATTCATATGATTTTTGTAATGAACAAATTCAATATTATGGAGAACAAATTGTAACCTTAACGAAGATGATTGATGAAAATAAGATTAAAGAAAGATATGAATATAAAGATCTCAAAAAAAAAATTAAAAACCTGAAATTCATTATTTATTTAAGTAGAACAAACTCTAACCCAAATTTTTCTTATATAAAAGATTTAAACGCAAAATTAATTTTATTAAGAGAAGAAAAAATGGATATATGTAAAAAATATAGTGATTTATATGTTACAAATTTTCGTAGGCGAGAGCATTGTTTCGGTAAAAGGTTAGATTTTATTACGACAGCCGAATCTAAACGTGAAAATTTGTTATGAATAATTAGTAATAATATTATAAGTTTAACCGAAAATTATATCCCTAAGGAAAACTGTAGTTCTTAAGTATTAATAATTTATGATTAATACATACAAATTTTTAATATAAAAGTTAAAAAACATAAAAAAATAGAAATATGTTGGAAATAAATTATTGCCATTAATATGCATTATTTTTTTTTATCTGGCAGATAGTTTACAAATTCTATATAATTTTTCCAGATTTTTTTTAAAAAAAAGAAAAAACATGGAAGCCAAATCGTTAATTCACGAGCAAATCATTCAAATATTGGAACAGCAAAAAGAAAATGATCATGCTCAAGATGTTGACGAAAAAATGTTCTATTCCAATATTAAAAATATTAAAATAAAAATTCAAAAAGCGGTGCTGAAAGAAACCAGAAAAAGACTTATTGAAGAAAAACAGAATTTAATAAACGAATTTAAACATTTAACATATATAAATTATTTATGCGAGAAAAATATTCAAATAGGTCTAAATGATTTATATAGTAAATTAGATAATGTCGAATAATATTCTGTTTTTCAATAAATAATTAAAATATTATTTTTTTTTTTTTTGTTATTATTTATTATTTTATCATATAATTATTATTGCGTATATAAGATCTGCTGGTATGATAAATGTTTTCAAATAAAACTAATTTAATAAAAATGTTAGGAAAAGTGGTTTAGATTTAAAAAACGTATCAATTAGTTAGTTTTTGAAATTCTATGTAATTTTCAGAATCATGAACCCAGAAATAAACGTAATTAAAAGCAGAATTCTAGCAGCAGAACAGCAGGTGCGTGACAATAAACGCTATTATATCGAGAAACGGAAAGCATTTCGAAAAGTATTTGTAAAAATTAATGATAGTATGAAGAAAAATTCATTTTTTAAAAATAAATTGATAAATGAACATAATAGATTCGAAAACTATTCAAGTGAATGTAAAGCAGATCTTCAGTGTCGGTTAACAGAACTAAACAATCGGTTAAGAGAATTAGAATCTGAGTAATTTCTTATTATATTAACCAATTCCTTTTTTCTTTGTTATAATTTAGAATTAATACTTTTATTATATTTTGAAAACAATATTCTGAATTGCTTGCATAAGATTTAAAAAAAAAGAAGTTGATGTTATCCTTATACATTTTACAATATTATGATTGCTTATATCTGTGTTTTTTTTATTTAATCTATTTTTTCAGTTTCATAATGAAAAGAAAAACGGTTACAAAACACGAGCGGATGTCATCTTCAGATGAAGGTTTATTTGAAATCGAGAGATTTAAGAAATTTTCAAAAACATTTTTGATTAAGAATACTTTAAATTTTATAGACTACACGCTTTTTTTAACTATGTTAGAGATAAATTAATTTTAAAGTTAAAAGAATCATGTTTACAATCATCTATAAAATTTAATTTACATGTGGATAGCGTATACGAAAGAATACTCACTCAAGAAGTTCGGGACATAGCTTTCAAAACATCTAATACACTTGCATGTAATTCATCCGATTCCAATAAATTACTAAATGGAATGTTCAATAAATTATTATCTGAACAAGACCAGTTTTTAGCGAAAGGATCTGAGTGGTCCCTTAAAACTATAGATGTATTACAATTGAGAATTAATACAGTGAATCCTCTCAGAGGAGGAACGTATCTAGATCTACCTGAATATATAAAAGATAAAAGAGCAATTATAAATGTAAAAAATAACGATACTAAATGTTTTAAATATTCAATACTATCTAAGTTTGATAATCGATCGAATAAAACTTATTTGAATAAGAAATATTTTAAAATGTTAGAAACAAAAAGTGGTTTAGATTTTAAATGTATTGATTTTCCAACACCAATCAGTCAGATGAAAAAATTTGAACGTACAAACGATGTATCAATTAATATTTATAGTTTAAATGATAAAAAACATATTTTTCCTTTGTATATTTGTAATACTGAAAGAAAAAAACATTTCGATCTTTTTCTGTTCAATAGTGATGAAACATCACATTACTGTTATATAAAAAATTTTTCAAGATTCGTTAGAAGTCAGAAAACTAAAAATTGTACTAAGCTAATTATCTGTAAAAGATGTTTTACTACTTTTGGGAACAAACCGTGTAAAAGCAAACTTTGGGGTATGAAAGGATTGATCGAACATCAAAATAATTGTAGAAAGAACCAATTAGGGAAACCTATAATGTTTGAAGAGGGAGATGATGATTTTATTTATTTTAAAAGTTATAAAAAAACTCAAAGGATACCAATTGTTCTTTATGCAGACTTCGAATGTATTTTAACTCCTAAAAAACCTGATGAATTCATTCAGAGTTGTAAAAAAAAAAAACATATATTACACATTTACATGAAATTATGAGTTATGGGTTTTATGTAAAAGTCGACTATGATATTATACCAAAAGAGTTAGTAAAACAGTTGAAGATTCCTAGAAAGGTGGTTATTTATAGAGGAGAAAATGCAGCAAAAAAATTTATGGAAAATATGATTGATATCGGAAATAATATCAAAACAATTTACGAAACTGCTACACCAATGGGTAAATTAACTGAAAAAGAAGAAAAACATTTTCAAAGAATTAAAAGATGTGAAAAATGTTCAAAACATTTTAAAAAAAATAATTTAATTAAAGTTCGAGATCACTGTCATTTTACTGGTAAATATAGACAATGTCTTTGTCTCGAATGTAATTTTCAAATAACTAATCCATCATTCATTCCAATTTTCTTTCATAATTTATCGTACGATAGCCATTTCATAATTCGAGAGCTCGGTTGCGATGATCAAAATATTCACGTTATTCCTAATTCATCAGAAAAATATATATCCTTCAGCAAGGAAATCGCACCTAAATTTAGTATAAAATTTGTTGATACATTCCGTTTTATGAGCGAGTCATTAAGTAAACTTGCGGAAAATTTATCTGAAGATAAGTCGAGATTTAGAGAAACTCTTAAAATATTTTCTGCGGAAGCACTAGATTTAGTTACAACGAAAAGGAGTCTTCCCTTATGAATATGTCGATAATTGGAGTAAATTAGATGATACATTTCTGCCATCAAAGCTAGAATTTTATAACTCTTTAACAGACGAGAAATTTAGTGATGAAGATTATATACATGCTAAAAATGTATGGCATACATTTGATATAAAGACTTTAGGTGAATATAGCGATCTTTATTTAAAAACTGATGTTAGCATACTAGCCGATGTGTTTGAAAATTTTAGAGACTTATGTTTATCTACGCTCGAACTAGATCCTGCTCATTATATGACTGCTCCCGGGTTTGCTTTTGACTGTATGCTGAAGTATACCAAGGTCAAATTATCAAGGTTAAAGGAGTATAACATGTTGCTTTTCTTCGAAAAATCAATTAGAGGCGGGATATGCCAATCAACCAAAAGATATGTTAAGGCAAACATACCAAATATCGAAGGATTGGACTATAATGCAAATGAACCGATCACATGGATTACATATCTCGATTGTGTGAATTTGTATGGGAAGTCTATGTTAACAGAATTACCTTTTAAAGATTTTGAATGGGTTGACGATCTCAACATAGATGTAACTAAAATTGCTGATGATTCAGAAGTCGGATATATATTAGAAGTTGATATTGAGTATCCTAAACATCTACATAAATATCATAATGATTTCCCATTTTTACCGTTTAACGAATGTCCACCAAATTCGAAAGTTGAGAAATTGTTAACTACTTTATCACCGAAAAAAAACTATATTGTACATTACAAAAATTTAAAACAAGCAATTTCTCACGGTCTTAAAGTAGTAAAAATTCATCGAGCTATCCGTTTTTCTCAAAGTAAATGGATGGCATCATACATAAAATTATGTACATCTATGAGAGTACAAGCTAAAAACGAGTTTGAGAAGGATTTCTGGAAGTTGCTAATTAATAGCGTTTTTGGTAAATGTATGGAGAATGTTCGAGCAAGAACTTCTATAAAACTGGTTTCTTCAGAACAAAAAGCAAGGAAATTAATGGCGAAAACTAGTTTTAAAGACAGAACTATATATTCTAAGAATCTCATGGCCATTCATCAGCATAAGGAAACAATTAAATTCGACAAGGCAATTTATGTAGGATTTGCAATTTTAGACGTTTCGAAAACATTTATGTATGACTTCCATTATAATGTAATGAAGAAAAGGTATGGTACTAAAATTAGTTCTTTATATTCGGATACTGATTCCCTGATATATGCTATCCAAACAACAAATTTTTTTGACGATTTAAAAAATAGTTTATTACCACATTTTGACACATCTAATTATCCTAAAGACCATTGTTGCTTTAGTGAAATTCATAAAAATCAACCAGGGTTCTTTAAAGATGAAATGAAGGAATTATAATTAAAGAATTCGTTTCATTAAGACCGAAATTATATGCTTATAAAACTATAGATGGCGCTGAGAAAAAAAAAGCAAAAGGCGTAAAGAAATATATATATTAAAAATCACATGCAATTTAACAATTATATGAATATACTAAACGCTTTTATAAACCATAAAACTCTCAAGGATGAACAAACTCATAGAAAAATGAATTTTATCCAATCAAATAAACATGTTGTTCATTCGAAAACAATGAGCAAACTTGTTCTAAGTGCAAACGATGATAAACGTTATATAATGGATGACGGGATAAATACTTTAGCTTATGGTCACTATAAACTTAATGACTCAGTTTAAAAGCGTTATCTAGCGGAACAAAATACAGCAGTATTATTATTTTCATTGATTTATTTACCACTAGATGACGTTTTTTGTTTTTATCGATTGTATATATATATATATATATATTTATATAGTTTTCAAAACAGACTAATGAGGATCAGGAGATCATGTGAAATAATTAATTCGACTTAGTAAAAAAAACTGATATTTTATTTTATTAAAAAATAAATAAATAAATAAATAAATATTATACATAAAAAAAACATTATTTTAAAATATCTGATGATGTTATCCATGAATTTTGACTTGAATCAAAACCTAACCATTTAACAAACATTTTATTCCCAACTTTTTTTACAATACGTTCAATGAGAAAGGTGTTTGGAAAATCAGTTAATTTAATTTCCTGTTCATAAAAACCACCTAAAATTATACTGCCTGATTCATCCTTTAGTTGATAAGTTACTGGATTTGTCTGTAAAACTTTTGAAACTGTAAATATTTCCGTTGTCCAATTTGGTGTATATCCTTTAGTAAATATATGTTTATACTTAGATATTCGTACTTTATCGTTAACTTTAAATTTTGGTTTATACAATGTTTCAGAATTTATATATGTGTTAAATTTAATTCTGTTTGTATCCATTCGAGCTTTACTAGGTGTACATTTTATTGTTCTGTGTTTTGTGTTATTATAGTTATGTATAATTTTTGATATTGTATTGTACCAATTCCATGTGCCTGTTGCAGTAAAATGTCTATATATATTATTTTTAAGAGTTCGAATCACACGTTCCGCGATTGAACATTTGATAACACTGTATGAACTCTAATGTTTAATTTTATATTTTTTCATTAAATCTTGGAATTGGACATTGTAAAATTCTGTACCATAATCTGTCTGTAAAAATTTTGGTTTAGCTTTTTTCAATATATTAAACATTCCTTTTGTACATTCTTTACCTGATTTATTTTTCAGCGGTTCCACAAATACATATTTGCTATATGTGTCTATAACAATTAATATGAATTTAAAACCATAATTTTTTTTAGAATGAGATTGCATATCCATTAAATCAGCTTGCCAGAGGTCGTCAATAAACCGTGTTACCACACTACGTCTAGGAAATATTTTTCTCGCTGGTCTATGTAGCTCATTAGCTATACTCTGTAAGGTTGTCATTATACTATAATATTTCTCTCACGCAGTTCTTCTAAAATAGATATAATTTCATTATTGACACCAGTATTACCAACACTTTGTGATGATGTCAGAAGATTTAATCTAGTTACTAGCTCATTCGGATCGTCATAATAAACTAATTGTGTTTGAGGTAATACATCTTTATATAAACCTCTGCCTGTCTTAGGATCAGGTGATGAAGTAAAATTAATCATATCTGTAGACATGTGATCTGCAGGTGAAAAACTGCTTGCTGATAGATTAAAATCAAATGGTTCAATTTCTTGTGTTATTTTTCTACGTTTAGCGTTAAATAACCCAAAAGGAGTAGAAGGTAAAGTATTGTTAAATGATTTTAAGCTAATTCGAGGAGTTGTATTTTCATTAATTTTAGCTATTTCTTCGTTTAACTGTTTTTCCTCCATTTTCATTCGATCATACAACGGTTTTACAACAGTCGTCCATTTATGGTACCTCGAGGTTCTAGGTTTTCCATCTGCTTTTAAATGGACTCCAGAAGTTTTCAAAATATTGTAATAAGATTCTATATCTTCTATAGTTGTTTTTTTTGGTAACTTCTCACATAATAAAGACCATAGTCCTGGTGTAAATTTATAATATTTATTAAGCAGCAGTAATTTACCGTGACTAAAAGTTACAGAATGTTTTCCTATTTTATATGAATCACTATTTTTATCATAATGCATACCATAGGATTTATCATAACGTATTGATTTAGGACGGTTATTTAAAAAATTTTCAAATGGTGAATTAAATTCGTTATCATCATCATCTTCACTAGTGCATGAGGTTTCTGATTTATTTTCTAGTACAGTTGACTGTGTGTTCCATATTTCATTTTGTTTTGTATGTGTACTCAATGGTTCAATTATTGGCTTAAATGCTTCACGGAAATAGTTTTCAGAATCTATAACACCGGGTTTCATTTCCATTATTTTTCGTTCAATATTTTTTTTTAATGTTATTAAATTTTCCAACAAGACTTTTTCTTTGTTCATTGTAAATAATAAATGTAATATACCTGTATCGTGTGACTACCGATAACACTATGCAGATAATTACTTTGTGACGGTATATTTATTTATGAGCATATACAATTATCTTATTTTAATGAACGTATGAAAACCACATCTATAACTTCCTTCATTCATTTCCCGAGTTTTATCGATGACCATAAACCCATAATCACTATGATTCCAACATAAATGAGAAATTTTGCGAAATTCTGAGAAATCCATATCTGTAGATGAATGATCGTTGAATATATGTCGTAAATTTGTATCATCTTGTTTCAGTATTATTAAGAAGTTTGCGTTATCTCTTACTAGCTGTTTGGTTATTTTAGAATATGTCTGTGCTAAATAAAATACAGAGCTAGCACCCGAATGTCTACCCATACTAAAGTGTTCTCTAATTACGGACTGTGGACCACATATCACATCGTCAAAAATGATGATGGAATTTTTCATGGTTAAGTTTGGTTTTATAACCTTATCAGCGCTTGTAAATATGAAAAAATTAGCACCCTTTATATCATCTATTATTTTTTTCAATAAAACATATTTTTCCTCATTAGAGGTTTTTGAGTATAAATAAATATTTTCAAATCTTAACCCGTTTGCATGTGTGATTAGATTATACATTATATTTGTTTTTCCTGAACCACTGGGGCCAACTAGTATAGCACGTATAGTATCGGGTAATAACGAACCATGTCTTGATGGTTTTTTTACTACCTGAACATCTACATTTATAACATCTAATTTATCTTTCTGCTCAATCAAATTCATATTATTTTCATATAAAAACTCTAGATTTTTTAAATTTATAGCCAGTTATAGATGGCGTGTTCAACTCGCAAGTGTAAGTCAGACAAGACTAGAAAAGGATTAGTAAACTTTCTTATAAATAGTCTCCCGTTCGAAGCCCATGTTTCAGGCTATCAGTATTGCGGTCCTGGTACAAAATTAAAAAAGAGACTAGATCGTGGTGATAAAGGAATAAACCCATTGGATGCTGCTTGTCGTGATCACGATATTGTGTATGCAGCGAGTAAAAATTTAGACGATAGACATAAAGCTGATAAAGTACTAGAAAATCGTGCTTGGGAGAGATTTAAAGCAAAAGATACACCTAGAAAAGAGAAATTAGTTGCGTACGCAGTAACAAACGCAATGAAAGCTAAAAGAAAAATAGGTATGGGCTGTAAACGGAAACGTGCTATAAAAATAAATGGTATACTAGCAGCGAAAAAAAAAAGAATCTCAAAGGAAAAGAATGGCGGTAAAAGGCTGATTTTAGCACCGAGACAGTCAGGAGGTGTAATTCCCTTAATACCTATATTTGCAGGATTGTCGGCACTTGTTAGTTTGATGTCTGGAGGTGCTAGTGTGTATAATGCTGTTCAAAATTCAAAAAGAAAAAAAGGCAGTGGTTTAAAATCAAACAAAAATAGGTTACGAAAAAAAAACTGATGATCACGCTACCTAACAGACCGCTTTCGTCTCAAGATATTATAAAATATGTCGGGAAGTTGAAAATCAATCATTTCCGTGGAGTCTTTTCACGTGATAACTTACCTAAAAAACCGCATACGATTGAATGTGGTGTATTAAACTTGGATATATCTTCAGGCGACGGAAGTCATTGGGTAGCGTTTTATAAAAATAAGGACAAAGTTGTTTATTTCGATAGCTTTGGTGATTTACCACCACCAATTGAATTACAACATTATTTTCATGAGTTTAAAATAGTATACAACTATTCTAACTATCAAGATTTCAATACATTTAACTGTGGTCATTTATGTCTTGAATTTTTACAATGTATGAATCTGTTACATTAAGTTTGACTGGAAATACAACTATATTATCAACGAATTATTTTCCGTCCCTAAATGTTTACGAGGATTCAGAAATAGCTTTGTTATGTTTACAAACACGTAATTTATTTCCAAACATAAATTCTACTAGTAACCGGCTGGAGATAGAGGTAATTCCTTCAACAAGTAATAGATTTATTCTAAAAACGTTTATCTTTATTTTGGAAGAAGGGTGTTATGAAATTGAAGATATTAACAACAAAATTAAAAAAAAGTTATTTCACTTTAATAATGAATTTAGAACACAGCTAACATTCAACGTATCTATTGATCCTGTTGATTTTAGAACATACATTAAATGCAATGGAATACTAATGTTGGATATTCCAAACAGTATAGCATCTGTTTTTGGGTTTGAAAAGATAACCTATAAACCAATGTATGAAGCACATCGATCGGGAAAAGCTGCTAATTTAAACACAATTGACTCTATAAAAGTAATGTGTAATATAGCACATGGATCATTCAACAACCAAATTCTAAGTCATTCAATATATGAGTTTTTCCTTAGTGGGAGAACTGGATCGAAAGTAGTTCAGTCACCACCAAATTTGATATATTACAGATTAAACAAAACAGACATTAATTCAATAACTGTGCAGCTAGTCGATCAAAACAATAATCCGATCGACAACTTTAATGAGAAATTGTCAGTTGTTCTGCATATTAAACGTTACGAGTCTCATTATTAAATTTGTATCTCAGATATCAGGATGTACGAGTCAGTTACTTTAAGTTTAACCGGGAACACAACCATATTATCTACAAATTATTTTCCGTCTATAAACCTTTACGAAGACTCAGAAATTGCTTTGTTATGTTTACAGACATTTAATTTATTCCCGAATATTAACAAAGATAATAATAAATTTGCTATACAAGTATCTGGTACACCAGACAACTACAATTGTTATGAAAATTCTGGATGGAATTTTAAAAATGCAACGCAATCGTAAAATGATAAAGGTGAATTTAGTGCTTGCATTCCATTGAAATATTGGTTAGGTTTGTTTGAAGATTATAAAAGAATATTAGTGAATTCTAGATTGGAATTAATATTAACTCGAAGTCATAGCGATTTAAATGCTTTAAGTTTAAAAACTGGTGTAACTGCATCTGAAGGTAAAGTCGTTTTAAATAAAATAGCCTGGATGGTTCCACATATAACTGTTGACGATGAAGAAAGGTTAAAATTATTGAAACTTATAGAAAAAGAAAAAAGTTTGTTTATTCCTTTTAGATCTTTTGAAACTTTTGAATATCCTGAACTTGGAACCGCTAAAAAAGTTGTATGGAATTTGAAAACTGCTTCAAAATTAGAAAAACCACGATTTATCATAATTGGATTGCAAAAAGGACGCAAAAATGTGTTAACGAAAGATTGTAGTATATTTGACCATTGTAATTTAACAAACGTTAAAGTATTTCTGAACTCGATAGCTTATCCATACAATAATTTGAATTTAGATTTTACTAAAAATAATTTCACTTTATTATATAATATGTATACATCGTTTCAAGAATCGTACTATGAAAAAAGTATTCGTAACCCGATATTGAGTCCTTCTACTTTTCTGACAAACGCTCCAATTATAGTCATCGATACTTCGAAACAGAACGATTCAGCTACTGCCTCGGCAGTGGATGTTCAATTGGAAATTGAAGCTTCAGAATCGCTTGCAGGTGTAACTGCTTACTGTTTATTAATTCATGATCGTATTGTAGAATATGTACCTTTTACTAGAAGTAAGAAAACTTGTGTAAATATAATTAAAAATTAATTTATAACAATAAAAACTATTATTTAATAATTTGTGTTCTTTACTTGAAATAATTATTTTAGTTTTAAGATTTGCTAAAAAATTTGCTACACGAAGACAAAATTTGGTAGAAAATCTCTGTTTTGTGTTACACGGTAAATCTGAGTGCTTCAAGGGGGACATTCCCCCTTGACAAAAAATTTTTACCGTGGAAAAGCTGGCTGTGAACATACAAATATATACTACTGTTATCTTATTCACCATCAATAGCTACAATTTTTTGTATAGATTGCATTTTGTTTGGAAGGAAAACTTACAAGGCGTGGGTGAGGGATGGGTTTTCTCACTGGAAAAATGGATGTATAGGTATTATATCGCATGAAACATCTACTCCTCATGTTATTGCATCAATGAAGTTAAAAATCAGAGAATCCGTTTTACCTTTATTGCCATCATTAGACCAACATAGAAAATCAAATGTTGCGTTAAACAGAGAGATTGTTAAGCAACTTATAAGTATAACGGTTTTCTTAGGACAACATTGTCTTTCGTTCCGAGGCCATAGAGAACATTGGAAAGATCATCTAAGAGGAAACTTTAAAGATTTAGTTTTATTATTATCTGAACACTCTCCTGCTTTATTATCTCATGTTACTAGCCTCAAAACTAAAGGTCGTAAAGAAGATTCATTTATCTCATGGGATCGTCAAAATCTCTTAATTGAGTCAGTTTCTAAAAACATAGCAGACAAAATAGTAACTGATATAAAAGCATCTCAAGTATTTAGTGTTTCTGTTGATTCAACATTTGATGTTTCGCATAAGGAACAAGTATCATTCATAATAAGATATGTCGATGAGACAGATGGTAAAGTGATGGAGAGATTAATAGCTTTAAAAGAATCCCCTCATACAACTGGAACTGTTCTGGCAGAATTGTTTGATAATGTTTTTAAACAAAACAATATTGAATGGAAGAAATACTTGGTGGGTCAGTCTTACGATGGAGCGGCCAATATGAGTGGTCAATATAATGGTCTACAGGCAAAAATCATTGAAAAAAATCCACATGCGTTGTATATTTGGTGTTCAGCGCATAGGCTTAACTTAATCGTAAGTCAAGCTGTTGGTTCATGCCTAAATGCCATCGACCTTTTTGGGAAATTGGAGAAAATGTTCACTTTTATTTCAGGAAGTAAAAAAAGAGCAGCTATATTCAGAGAAAAACAGAAAATGTTATATCCTAAAAAACAAATACGATCATTAAAACGTGTGGATACCACACGCTGGATGTCTCATTCTTATGCATTGACTACAATCCTCGACACTTATTATGCTGTGTATTTAACAATTGAAGAAATTCAAATCACAGAAGGAACATCTGATTACATGCTTGGTAGCGAGTGTCTAGGATTACTTTCATATATAACTTCGTATAGGTTTATAATAACTGCTTTTACTTTTAAAACTATTTTTGATGTACTTGAACCTTTGAATCGAATACTACAGGCACGTGATATAGACATTCTATCTATAGTATCTGTAATAAACAAGGTGAAAAATATAATTCAATTGTACAGAACAGATGAAAAATTTAATAAAATTGTGGAAGATGTTAAAGGCTTTGTAGAAGCTTGTGAGATTGAAAATTTTACACCATTGGAAAATGTGCGATCACGAAAAAAAATAGTTCCTCGCAAAGCAGATGAATTATGTCAAGATGAAACAGTGCAAGATCCTTTAAAAAAATTTAAGATTGATACTTTTTTTTTGGTGTTAGATTTAATTATAACTCAGATAAATAATAGATTCACAGATAATAATTTAGAGGTCTTGAAAGATTTAGCTTTGCTTTCTATTAAAATAATAAATGAAATTAAAATAAATCCTGACAACATTCCAAAAGATGCTTTTAAATCAGTGTGTTCTGTATATCATACATTTTTAAATATAAATGATGTTAAAAGAGAATATGAACAGTACATACAATCTGATTTTAATTTAAGTAACAAATTACCCGATTACTTACATTCATGTTTGAATGATACCTCAAATAACTCAGACTATTCGGATGATGAATCTATGTCACAAGAGTCATTAAAAACATATCAAAATTCGTCAAGTTTATTGTGCGTGTATAAGGAATTTTGTTTAAATGGTTTCAAAACCATTTTCCCAAATTTATTTATGCTGATAAAAATTGGCGTAACACTTCCAGTATCAAGTTGTTCACCCGAAAGATCTTTTTCTAAACTTAAGCTAGTCAAAACACGATTAAGAAGTTCTATGGGAGAAAACCGTTTAGAAGATTTAATACGTATTACCTGTGAATCAGACATAGACATTAATGTAGAAGCAGTTATTGACGACTTTGCTTCAAAAAGTGTAGTTTTAACTAAAGCACTAAAATATTAACAAAAATATGTATAAAAATATAATTTAATATGTTATAATAATATAAAAATGTTATCTTATTGTGCTAAAATTATTTAGTTACTACTGTTGTTTGAAACGATACCTGTTTTATCTGTAATTAAATGAAGGGGGTGTGGGGGGCTTTGCCCCCCACGGGTCTGTTTGAAGTTTTTTAGGGGTGGTGGTGTGTTACATTATTTTACCTAGTCTGCCCGACTGTTTTTAAACTACTTCGGCGCCACTGTTGGGACTAGAACAAAATCCGAGCTTTTCTTTTATCTCATGGCGTCCCTTATACACAAAAGTGTGAATAGCACTTTTACTCATAAGACTATTTAAATAAATGCTTATATCACTCCAAACAGTGTCAGTAGCTACAATAATTTCTGAAAAGAATATTTGTAAAAATAGAATTTGTAAAATGTTACGTCAAATTATGAATTTTGTTTAAATCCTTATTTTTGCACAACCCTCCAATAATAATAGCCTACTCACGGTACGAAGTATAATATACAATATATATTTTGTATTATTATTATTTAAGAATAAATTAGCATAAATGATAATTCTGTATACAATAATTATAATCACAATATTCTTGTTGTTTTTATTTCATATTAATAATAATGTATTTTATTTGATTATTCTTTGGAAAAAACTCAATTTACAAAATACAAAATTAAAATAATATTAGGGTTGAAAATTTGAAACATAATATTTTATCACACTAACCATATTGGATGGTATATTAATATTGGTCAAACAGAAATTTATTTTACGAGTAGGTTAAAATAAATTTTCTGAAAAAATTGTATTTGATGTCAGTATGAAATATAATAATATACTTTAAAAGTTTCAAGTATATAGTTACCATTTACCAACGAATAATATTTTTAAATTACAACAAAATAACTAAAATCGGTGTTCTAGGTTTTCATGTACTTACCTAATTTCGTCCAAATTTAACTTAAAATTTGTGTAAACAATAACTGTGTTTATATAGGTAATATTATTTGTAATTATTGGTTATAGAACGAACTATATGGAAAAAGGTAATTTGAATAAAAAATGTTAAGAGAATAAAATAGCCTAGTTGAATAAAAAATTATAAAAAAATCTTAATTTTAGAATAAAATATTAGTTGTACAATAAAGATCAAGTTAAGTAAAATAATAAAATTATACATTACGTCGAACTCAGTGTAAAAAACGGATAAGTAAAAAAAAATAGATCTTTAAGCACTTTAAGGATGTGATACCTATCGGCTATCATAAATCAATGCTAAGTAAATTTAATAAAAAGTACACTTATTTTGTTTTAATAATTTATTTACTTGGCGAGAAATTATTTTGAGCAGAAATGTCCATTATAATATAATATTTTAAATTACATTGATTTTCTAATGCATTTTGTTTATTTTATTCACGTTATTTCGTGTGCTGTGTCGTATAAAGTTTACGTCATATAGTTTCTCACCGAGTAAATAAATTATTGAAACAAAATAAGTATATTTTTTATTCAATTTACTTAGAATTTATTTATGATATCACATCGTTATAGTACTTAAAGATATGTTTTTTTTACTCTTCCGTTTTTTGCATTGAGTTGTGATATAACCATTAATTTAGAAAATTGTCAAGACAACAGTATTTTTGGGAAATTTATTTTATCACTAAGATTCTTTTTTTTATTCAATAAGTACTTTTCTTTATTTTTTATTCTTTCTTTGTACACTTTGTTTGGCATATTTATAATTAAATAATACCAATATATGAGGCTATGAGAGCAAAAGTGGCCTAACCCTCTAGCGTGCGTAATTGAGTTATATGCGTTTTATTATTACGTTTGTTTTCAATGATTTTTTTCTCATAAAATTGTGTTATTATTTAGAAGTGTGATTAACAGTTACCAACTGCAATTATTTTTTTTTGTATCCAGACACTTAAACATGCAAATTTTTGAATAATAAAGAGAGAAAATGTTGGTAAGGCCACTCTTGCAGTGTAGCATTGATGATTGGCTGATGGTTAGGCCGTAATACGACGTAATAAGGTAAAGCCTATAAAATGAGAAATTTTTTAATAATAACTCACAGATTGAGTTATAAAAGTTATATAAATTTATAATAAAATGTCGATAAGATACATAAGTTAACATTTAAAAGATATCTTTTCTTCGAAAACAATACAATTTTAAAAATATAAATCACAGTCTCGTGATAATAATATTATTATAATAATACAAATAAAATAAAATGATAATGAAAACTTCAACAAAATACATAATATTTTTAAAAGTTAAAAACAATGCAATTTTTAAAAAATTATAATGAATACTTCAACAAAATACATAATTTAAAAAGTTAAAGACAATGCAATTTTTAAAATAATATTAATCACAGTCTCGTGGTATAAAAGTAAAATACAAAATTATAATGAAAGTTTCAACAAAATACATAATTTAAAAAGTTAAAAACAATGCAATTTTTAAAATAATAATAATCACAGTCTCGTGGTATAAAAGTAAAATACAAAATTATAATGAAAATTTCAACAAAATACATAATTTAAAAAGTTAAAAACAATGCAATTTTTAAAATAATATTAATCACAGTCTCGTGGTATAAAAGTAAAATACAAAATTATAATGAAAATTTCAACAAAATACATAATTTAAAAAGTTCAAAACAATTAAATTTTTAAAATATATAAATCACAGTCTCGTGGTATAAAAGTAAAATAAAATTTAATGAATACCCCAACAATTTATTATTATTCATTATTAATATCATTAAAAAATTTAAAAAACACTTTAAAATTTTACGAATTTAGTAATTAAATCAATTTTTTCACATGTCCTCTTCTTCTGTACGTATTGTGGTATCACCCGTATTAGACAATACGCGGTAAACCAACTATCGCCTTACCCTCGTATTCTCTAGTTAATGACACTCTCTAAAGTTAATTAGAATGGCACTGTTAACTCGTTGAGGTACGATGGTAGGCGCTTGTCAATTCTTAGTTCGTTCCTATCTAGTTGAAATGACTCAAAGATTACATATACCTTGGCACTTTTCAGTTTAATAAAACTTCATTGACACATAGTACGTATATCCCGGCGCTGTTCCTATAAAAGGTAAGAACGTAAGAATGACTAAAATAATGTTTAACTCGGGTTTTCAGGTCGGAAACACTTTTATTGTATTTAAAACAAACATAAATAAAACACTTAGCAAATTCAGATCGCCTAGCTCGTACTACGATCGGCGTTTCACACGCACGTCGTAGCTACGTCCTCGCCGAATCACTCAGCGACAACGGGGGGGGGGCGTGCCTGCGCGTACGGCGGTGTTATATAGAAAATATTATTATTGTCGCCTCAGCACATTATTGCTTCGTTGGCCTGACCTATGTCAATAATTTACAATTTGAAATATTCCCACCTATATAACATATATATAAAATAATATTATTTTGACGACTGTCTGCAATATACGACAGTCCCCGTTGTTTTTTGGAAAAAAATGCCCTCATTTTTTAATGCTATTGCTACATAAAAATGTCTTATTACAAAATTAAATACTTAACTTATATTATTACTAGGTTACTGTCTCGGCTTATTCGCGTCGTTGACTAAAAAATTATTCTTAAATGTTAATTTAATCTTACTATTTAATAATTAATTATATAATGCGTGCCTAAAAAATAAATAAATAAATATGAATATAAGGTTATAAAAATGTATTGATTGGTCCTTTTGTGGAAAAATGTTTTCTTAGAGATTGTTCACAGTTAGAAGTATAATATTTTTATTTCGACAAATAGCAATAAATGTTCGTTGTTTTTCTATGGTATTTCATTCTTTGATTCTGTGGTAGTTAATTCTTCTTCTCTTCTTGTATTTCAAAAGGTAAGTATTTGAATATTATCTTGCTTGTTTTCGTTTTGTCGAATTTGATTTGTAATTTTAGATTCTGAGTGAAACGATGAATGTATTGATTTTACAATGATGTGTGTTTTTTTTTTATTTTTTTTTTTATTTTTTTTTTAATTTTTATTTTTGTGTCTGTGTACACGATAAGTAGTCGAAATAATGCTTCGATTTTCGACTTCAGTATCTTGTTCGATGGGAAAGTGAATATCGTTGGTGCATTGGGGAGGTCAAAATTTTAATTTCCCAGTAGTTTTCAAAAGCGATGTGAAAAACAAAAGAAAAATTAAGGAAAAACGGGAATTTTTACGCAAAATCGATTTTGGTTATTGGTGTAACTCTAAAACAAATGACCGTAGATGCATGAAATTTTCACTGGTTGTTTATATTTGCATTTTCTATACACAATACAATTTTGAAAATAATTTGACTTTTTTTGAACTGTTTACGGACATTGTCAGTTTTCAGTTTTTTTAAATTTTTTTTCTATAAATATCAATACAATTTTATTTGTTGGGTAAAAAAGCTTGAAAATTTAATAGAAGGCTCCTAGGTTATTGTTTCAAAGGCAGATGAAAAAAATTAAAAATCCTTAGTCACAGTTTTTTTTTATACACGTTTAAAGTTCAAATCTTGAAAAAATACGGAAAAATCACGAAAATTTGCAAATTATTTTGAGTTAGAAATTCATAAAAAATTTTCTTTTTAAATCTAAGATTTTAAAATGTAATATAAGATTACTCATAAGTTTGTCTACCTTTATCAAAAAAAAAATGTCTAGAAGAAACTTAAATTAAATTTTTATGAGCGTCTGAAATTTATATTTATACAACATTTGATATTTACTCGATTTCTCATGTAACAATTTTCTTATTTTATTGTAATTAAAAAACGAATGACTGTAGATATTTGAAAATTTCACTGAATGTTTATATTAGAATTTTCTATACACCATAAAATGTTGAAAATATTTTGACTCTTTTTGAGCTGTTTACGGACATTGTCAGTTTTCAATTTTTTTAGTTTTTTTTTCTATAAATATCAATAAAATTTTATTTGTTGGGTAAAAAAGCGTGAAAATTTGATATAAGGCTCCTGATATATCGTTCTAATAGCAGTTGAAAAATATTAAAAATACATAGGCACAATTTTTTTTTATAAGCATTTAAAGTTCAAATTTTGACAACATTTATCAAATTTATAATTTATTAATTATTTTGTGGTTAAAAATGAATAAAATGTTTAACTTTTATGGCTAAAGATTGAAAATTTAAAACAAGGCTCCGAGTAAATAGGTTATATATAAATTACTTTATTCACAATAATATCATCAAATATACTTGGTAAAATCATAGGCTGACTGACCGTTTTCGCTCAGAATCGTTTTTCTTATACAATGATATTATATCATTGAATTCAAATTGAACACCATCCATTACAGTGACCCACTTGTAACCTACTGTACAGCAGAGCGACATCCACTTATCCACCTTTTTATTCTTATATCGATATTTCTGCTTTTCAAATTTCTGTTTGGACTGTGTCTTTTTCGTGTCTTCGTATGAAACAATTTTATTTGCTATTCTTTCTATAATTTTTAGTTTAATGCTTATTGTCTACTTTGAAAATATTATATTCGTCCTTTGTCTCAGAAGATTGTTGCTACTCGTTGACTCGTGAATTTTTGATTATGCCGAAAATACATTCTATTCTTTTGTTTTTACTTTTGTAACATGTTTTTAATATTTTATTATTTTTCTTAAAGGTGATTAGTTATATTATAATATTACAATAGTTTAGTTAGTATAAAACTGCTAATTTCTTGCTATTGATTTTACTAATCTGGTGCTAAATTACATATTTGTTCCTAAAAGGGTATTACATGTTATACAATTCGGGAGAAAAGTTAAAGGTAGATAGTTAAATTAAATTTGTTCGTTGATTTAAAATCATTATATAATGCATATTATGTATAAACAATATATTATATAACGATAACGTGGGTGACAGCCGGCTTGAGAAGTTAACTTAAAGTGGTAGTGTGTACAGTGGATTGGTCTTTCGGCATTCGGTGGCCCATGGCGGTGTCCTTTTCGTCGTGGACAGTGTTGCAATTTGCAGGTCCGGGACATAATGGAGAATGATGGTTGATGATGAATCCGTAGAAATTGAATGAAAGAACGTTGGCGGCCGGAGCGGTCTGCTGGTCTCCGACGGTAGCTTGTTGAGTGGTAGGTAAAAGGTATTACATGTTATAAAATCTTGAGGAAAGTTAAATTTGTACAGTTATATTAAATCTTGTGTTTTTGTTTAAAGTAATATTCAGAAAAATTATTCAAGGGACTTGATAAAATTTATAAGATTTTCGAAACCTTCCCGGATTTCTTTAATTAATTACGGTGGTTGAAATGTCGATTTGTCTATTTTAAATTTAATTTCACATGGTTCTACTTGTGCGCATCCTAAGTCTAAAGGGTCTGAGGTGAATAAACGCTTGAATTTGCTTATTGGTGTTTGTGTCTTTATACGTTGTTCATAGCTAAGTTCGTTAGGTATTTGTATTATTGTACCTTGTTTATCCGTTGCTTCTGTTATTTTTGTTACTATTATTTTTTCTTTATTAATAATTTTATTGTCTGAATTAATATTTTTTATTTCGTATTTATCGCGTTTAATCGTATTTAATTCAGTGGCAATTGCTATAACCAGGTTTCTCGGTATATTACTATAGGTATTGGAGAAATTGTATAATATGACTTCGTCATCACTATTTAATAATGTAGTTTCTAAAGTTATTTTTTTATTATTTTGTAGGCGCTCAGTTGGTTTGATTATGCATTTTTGTGGACACTTTTAATTTTGACCTAGTCTTAGGAGCTATAGTAATATTTTCGTTAGATATAATTTTAATTTTATTTTTATTAATGTTGGTTGCACTTGTGATGCTTTCAGTTGTATAAATGTTTAAGTTGTGATTTACATTATGTTCGTACCATATTTCGTCCATTTTTATAGAATTATTATCGATTTGTATGTTTTTATTTTTAAAATCGACTATTAGGTTGTATCTAATATTAAAATCGTTTCCTAATAGTAATTTACAATTTAGTCCTTCAACGACGTATACTTTGATTTGATATTGGCGTGTGTTGATTGTAATTATTAATTCTGTTGTTCCTATTTGTATCAGTTCGTTGTTGCCAGCGCCTGTTATAGTTATTTGTTCTTTGGGTTTAGTGACTTGTTTATTTTTTATTAGGGAATAATCTATACATGATATATTTGAGCCTGTGTCTATAATTGCATTTTGTTCGTTACCGTCTAATTTTATTTTTATGGATAGCACTCTTTGTTCAGTATCTGAATCTACGCTTATATTTTGATTGTTGATTTTGATTTCATTTTTGTGTTGAATTAGCTGGTTTTTGGTTTCTATGGCTTTCTCGTCTTCTTGTATAGGCCGGTTCCGATATTCCCTTATGTAGTTTCCGCATATTTCGCAAAACATAACGTTTCCCCCCTCGCTCCAATACTGTTCTTTGTCATCTTGGTCGTCTAGTATGTCCTTGGATGTGGACAAATATTCGCAGTCTTGACAAAATTTTGAGTACCATATTGTGGATTTGTCTGTTTTAAAATTATTGTCGGTTTTATTTTTCTCTATAGGGTTTTGTTGGGATAATTTTAAGCGATAGAAACATTCGTGTAAGAAATGGTCTACATTTTCTTCTATAGTATTAAAGTCGGGAAAAACTGTGTTTATTGTTATGTTATTGAATTGACGAGGGTTATATGTTTCTGTTATGATTCCTGGTGTCCAATGGCAATTTTTATTGAATATCCCTATGTTTTTCCTATTTAATTCCCAGTAAATTATGGCGTATGTATATTCAGAATTTTCGTGTATTAAATATAAGTTGAAATTGAATTGGTCACAGATAAATGCTAGATCGTCATCTTTAAGATAGTAGCCAGATTTGCAATTAGGAATGCCGAGCATATTTAATAATTGTACTGTCTTTCTATATATACCATGTTATTTAAGGCATATTCGTAGTGCGTGGGCACCACAGTCACCGTCTCCGGGTACATTTTCCGTTTTTATGAATGAACCCGCGATTTGTGAGATTTCATTTTTTAATTTATCGTTAATTGTGTTATTGAAATTTTTCCCTAACGTGATTATATTACTAGTTTGTGAACCATTGTTTTTAAAATATTTATTTTGTTTTTCATCGTCATTGTTTGGTAGTAGGCATATTAAAATTTTTATTTGCGTGTCTTGAAAAATAAACTTAATCATAGTAGAAATAACGTTCCAATCCTTTTTGTCTCGTCCAGTTCAAATTTTGGGTAAAGCTAAAGTAGTAATATTATTCTCAATACAAAATTTCCTAGTGTTAGCTAGTGTTCTAAAAATGTTAGTGTACGCTGGTTTGTCGTAATATTCATTTTTTGTTATGTGATATAGAACCCATTGTCTTCCGTTTTTCAAATAAGCAATTTCGGTTATTTTTTTTCTTTGGTCTATTAAATTTTGAATGTTGTTAAATTTATTTCTAAATTGTAATGCGATCTCCTTCGACATAGTAAGGCATTGACTTGTGCAATGGCCGATTGCGATATCATTTCGTAATGATAAAATATTTACCGTCTGTTCACTGTAATCGCATAGGAAGTCGGTTCTATCGTTATTGCTGAGTAGGAATCTTTGAAATTCGTTTAGTGGGTTCAAACTACTTATTGTTACGATGTTTTTTATAGCTTTTTCGTCATCGTCGTTTACTTCATTAGTTATTAGTTTATTTGAATTTTTTGATTTGTACTAATTTTCTACAAAATGAATATAATTATTTTTTTAAATTTTTTGTATCTCTGTTAAATTTAGAGGTGTAGATTTTTAAATTAATATTATTTGTTCCCCGAGGTAGATATTCCGATTTTTCTCCTAGCTCGTTTTTTGAAAAATTGCAATCGTTTGCATAATGTCCTTTTTCATTGCATTTGTAGCATATTATGTTTTCTCTTCCATTAAATTTTTCCGGTGTTGAGTATCTTTCTCTGCTGTTGTCCCTACTGTGCTGTTTTCTATTTGCGTCATCTCCACGATTTGTGTTGTTATATCTATTTCTGCTTGTATCTCTGGACCTGTCGTAGGAGTTCTTCCTATCCATTGAATAAGACATATATCTATGATTGCTAATTTCTCTGCTGTTATCTCTGTATTTATGGTTATTATATCTATCTTTACTATTTTCTCTGAACTTATAGTCGTTGTACCTATCGGGATAAGGACTTTTTTCCCTATAATTGTTCCTGCCTTTGTAATCTGATTTGTGTGGATATGGACTTTTGTCTCTGTTGCGTGATCTATCTTCAAAATTTACTGTCTTGTCGTATTTTTTTAAATTGTTCATTTCGGTACATAGTTGATCAATTTTGTTTTTGTAATAACTGTCTATTCCTTCTAATTTTGTATTTAAACGTTTAATTTCTTGGTTGCTATCTTTTGTTTCGGTATTTAATTGCATTACTTGTTTGTTCAAAATTTCTGTGTATTCGCTAAGTCCTGAGCTTCTTGAATTAATTATAAATTGCATAAGTTCATATTTTTTTAAATTTTCTTTTAACTTTTTTAAGTTACTGTTGTCGTGAAGTGAAATTGCGTGTAATATAGGTTCTCTTATACCTTTTAGTATGTAAACACAAACATCTTCCTCTTTAATATCCTTGTCTACTTGACTACATAAATATTCTATTTCCTATATAATATTATATAAAGTATTACTAGTATCTAAAATTTTGTCTGCCTGAATTATTAATTTATTTGCGTTAATTTTTAAATCGTTAGTTATATTTTTTATGTCGTTAATAATTGATTTATTTTTTGTACTATTACTTGTTTCAGGACTTTAATCGCTTAAGTTACTTTGTATGAGTAAATCATTAATGTCGATTTTATCTTTTATTGAATTTTCTTGAACTTCGTGTTTTTGTAATTCGCTTAAGGTTTCTTCAATGTTGTCTAATTCTGTGATCCCTTTATAATATTTTGATAATCTAGCACTTAGATTATCTACGGTTCCTACGCTTTTTAATTGCTTGGATTTGCATAGTTCAATAAGTTCTGATTTTTTATGTGAATAAATATCTGTTAATTTAGTAATTTTCGAACCTAAGGCTATAGCTCTTCGTCATTCATATCATATTAAGATTTAATTGAATTAAAGAAAAATTTTGTAATGAAAGAAGTTGATTTTTATTAATATATTTATACTTAACAATAACTACTTAATTTTTGAATAATTTAAGAATTAAAATTAAAATATATTTTTATTTTTTTTTGAAATAAACTAAATACAATTTTGAAGGGCGAACGAAAATTAAACTAATAAAAAATTATTTAAATTATTAAAAAACTAATCTACAGTCCTAATATTAATATTTAAGTATATTACAAAACGTTGCTCACCTTGGCGTATATGTGTAGACGCACGGTTAGCAAAATTGTACTCACGCGGCACAAACGTTGTCTTGTCGGTAAGACAAAAATCGAACGCGTATTTGTTAGTTAATCGGTATACACGCACACAATTGCGTTCTGGGTTTCTACTGTACCCAAAACTCTTATAACTGTTATTTTAACTTGTAAAGCACTAAAAATTTGCTCCCGGTTACACTACCAGAAATGTACAATTAGTCGCACTTCACTTGTACAAAAAAAAAACAAAAAATTATATATTGGTGTACTCACGAGGTACAAGCGTTGCTTTTTCCGTAAGAAAAATGTATCGAACGCGTATGTGTTACTCACTCGGTATACACACGCACAAAATTGCGTTCTGGGTTACTACTGCACCCCAAAACACATACAAAAAGTATATTTTACTTTAACAGGTAAAAACACTAAACTTGCTCCGGGTTTTACTACCCAAAACGTACACAATTGTCGTACTTCACTTGTACAAAAAAAATTGGTGTGCCAAGGGAATTTTTCCCAGACCACACGTAAAAATTGTTGTACTTCTCGTACATAAACACTTCGAAAAATTAAACGTGCCAAGGTTGAGGTACCAGGGCACACGCACAAAAAAAAAAAAATGTCTCCGCCCGTGAATAAGAACCCCGTTGGGCGCCACTCTGTGGTATCACCCGTATTAGACAATACGCGGTAAACCAACTATCGCCTTACCCTCGTATTCTCTAGTTAATGACACTCTCTAAAGTTAATTAGAATGGCACTGTTAACTCGTTGAGGTACGATGGTAGGCGCTTGTCAATTCTTAGTTCGTTCCTATCTAGTTGAAATGACTCAAAGATTACATATACCTTGGCACTTTTCAGTTTAATAAAACTTCATTGACACATAGTACGTATATCCCGGCGCTGTTCCTATAAAAGGTAAGAACGTAAGAATGACTAAAATAATGTTTAACTCGGGTTTTCAGGTCGGAAACACTTTTATTGTATTTAAAACAAACATAAATAAAACGCTTAGCAAATTCAGATCGCCTAGCTCGTACTACGATCGGCGTTTCACACGCACGTCGTAGCTACGTCCTCGCCGAATCACTCAGCGACAACGGGGGGGGGGGGGGGGGGGGGGGCGTGCCTGCGCGTACGGCGGTGTTATATAGAAAATATTATTATTGTCGCACCTTGTTCGGCGCACACGTAATAAAATTACGCTCCGTCAATTGTTTCGTTCACGTTTATTTTTCAGTTCGAATGTGACAAATTTAATATGTACAAATAGACAAGTGGAAATTGCTTTCAATTAATCATAGTGAATTCAAACTTACAACCCGTAAATTGCGTTAGTTGCGTAAATTCACATTTAAATTAATCAAAAATTCTGTATGTTTTAAAACTACAATCACTGTTATATAACCGTCGTCGCGTTATTGCTGCCACGGGCAGCGTCCCACGACCTTTGCCCATGAGATAATATGCCGCAGTCTCAAATTAAACCGCTAATCGGAAAAGGTAAAAATAAAAATTCTAAAAACGTTATACAGGCAGCTCGCCATGAAAAATCCACCACAAATTCAAATGACACGGTTTTTGAACATGATTCGTTCAACTCCCCCTCAAATCCAGACTGGACAACTAATACCGGTAAAAGGAATCTGTCATCTTCCTCAAACCCGAGTTCTCCGAATCATGATCCAAGCAAAAAAATGCAAAAACTATTTATAACTGCAAATCGGTACGAACCGCTAGCGCAAACTGAATCCACCAACTCACCAGTCAACCCAACACCTGAAACACCTGAAATACCTATCATTGCAGACAAAATTAAATTACCTCCGCCAATTTTTGTAAAAGGTGTATTAAACTTTCCAGACCTATGCTCATCTTTAATTGAGATAATTGGAGTAGATAACTTTGTTTGCAAATCCTCGACTGACAGCTTAAAAATTCAAACCTCCAACCCTGAATCCTGAACACTTATCCATTTTTTAAAGGAAAAAAAAGCCCAATATCACACATTTCAACTCAAAGAAGATAAGCCGACGCGTGCCGTTATCCGAAATCTCCACCCGACTACATCCACAGATCTTATAAAAAGCGAATTAGAACTGCGTCTTTTCGAGGTAAGGAAAGTCACAAACGTACTACATAAGACCAGCAAATGCCCACTACCTCTTTTCTTCGTTGACCTTGAACCAACTCACCATTCGAACGATATTTTCAAACTCTCCTCTTTGCTGCATACAAAAGTCAAAGTCGAGGAACCATATAAGCCTAAAGTAATAAGCCAGTGCCTCAACTGCCAGGAGTATGGCCACACGAGAGCCTACTGCGGGTATTCTGCTCGCTGTGTTCGTTGCAGTGCTTTCCACCCATCCTCAGAATGTTCCAAATCACGTGATTCACCAGCCAAATGCGCGCTGTGCTCTGGGGACCATCCGGCCAACTACAGCGGTTGCAGCGTTTATAAAGAACTCCAGCGCCGCAAAAAACCTGTCTCAAGTAATGCTTTCATATCAGATAATGTTAGATATAAGTCTCATAATGTACAAGTTAGCCACCCAGAAAATGGTACTCCTCCAAACCTTTCACCATACTACGCCCAGGCTACTGCAGGCCAATCACAAAACCTCCCGACACCCGAATCAGCCCCTAATATAAATTCTACAATTACAAATTTCCTAGAAGATTTCAAAACTCTTATAAATCCTCTAATCACTCTCCTCACGAGAGTCATTTCCAGTCTTCTAGATAATAAAAAATGAATAACGCTTTTACAAATAAATCCCTCCTAACATTATTGTTCAATGCAAATGGTTTAAAAAACCACGTTAACGAACTACAAACTGTTCTATATGATAAAAGAATCGACCTTGGTCTCATAACAGAAACCCATTTTACCCAACACTCACATATTTACATTCCCGGTTACAAACTACTTAAAACAAATCACCCAGACAACACTGCTCATGGTGGAGTAGCCATTCTTATAAAATCAACAATAGCATTCCAAGCCCTCCCCAATTTTTGCCAAGACTTTCTTCAATCCTGTGCCATAATAATTCATCTTAACAATATCCCTATAACGGTTGCAGCTTTATACTCTCCCCCGAGACACAATCTCAATAGTGAACATTTCACGAATTATTTCAAAACAATCAATAATAATTTTATTATTGGTGGCGATTTCAACGCTAAACATCAAAATTGGGGTTGCCACGTAAATAACCCGCGTGGTATTGTCCTTCACAACTTCGTATCTACAAAAAATTTCAAAATATTAGCTCCCCCAGGTCCTACCTACTGGCCTAACTCCCCTCAAAAAAGTCCGGATATTCTTGATATCTTTGTCGTGAAAATTCCTTCTAGTTTGTACTGCACTACTAATAATATCCTTGATCTAAATTCAGATCACTCATCAGTTCTCCTAACACTTAATGACTACCCCTCAACTCATGAAACACCACCTAAACTTTTTAATACCTCCACTGATCGCTTCAAATTCCATGATATAGTTAACCAGACAATCAAACTAAATGTTAAATTAAAAACGAATGACGATATTGATTCAGCTGTAAATAGTCTCACAAATCTAATTCAATCCGCGGCCAGGTCCTCCAACTCAGTTGCTAATACAAACTCGCTCTCCAAAAACAAATTCCCACTACCAAATCACATACGTATGCTCATAGCTGAAAAACGGAGAGCCAGAGCTCTCTATCAACGAACCCACCTCCCATCCCACAAACAAAAATATAATAGTCTGGCCAACTCACTTAAAAAAATTCTAGCAAAAAACAAATCCCTTTCTATCGCGAATCACCTATCCAACCTATCGGCAAAAGATGGAGGTCTTTGGAAAGCAACCAAGCAAATACTTCAACACAATCCTGCAATCCCTCCAATAAGGAAAACTGATGGCAGTTTTGCTTCAACTGATCTCGAGAAAGCTGAATTATTTAAAAATCATCTCTACGAAATCTTCCAACCTCACCCAGATATAATTGATCCTGTAAACGTAAATACTGTCCAAACTCTCCTCAACTCTCCACTTCCACTTTCCCTTCCAGAGAAACACTTCACACCAAATGACGTCAAATTCACAATTCAAAAATACCGACTCAAAAAATCTCCGGGTTTCGATTTTATCACAGCCGAAGTGGCTAGATGTTTACCAAAACGTGCTATAATCTTACTAACCCATATATTCAACGCGATTCTGAGGCTCTCCTATTTTCCACTCATCTGGAAGTTTTCTACAATTATACTAATTCCAAAGCCAGGCAAACCCCTTGACTCTCTTCCTTCCTATAGACCGATAAGCTTGCTCCCCTTTTTTGCCAAAGTTCTGGAAAGACTCATACTCAAACGCATTCTTCCCTTCATAAATGCAAATAATATATTACCGGACAATCAGTTTGGCTTTTGCGCCAAGCATTCTACCATTCATCAAGTTCACAGGGTTGTTGATGCTATTACCTTTGCGTTGGAAAAAAAGTTATTTTGCACATGTGCATTCCTTGACATCTCCCAAGCTTTCGATAGAGTATGGCATGAAGGGCTGCTATACAAACTTAAGAAATGTATACCCCCAACATATTACATTCTCATTAAATCTTATCTTGAAGATCGATACTTTCAAATTCGTCATGGATCTGCATTTTCTAGTGTAGCAGGTATCAGAGCTGGCGTTCCGCAAGGAGGAATTCTATCCCCAGTTTTGTTCAATATTTTTACCTCAGACCAACCTACTACGCCCAATACCTTAGTGGCGGACTACGCAGATGACAAAGCTATAATATCAACTAGCGCAGACCCTGTTTTAGCTTCCACTTATCTTCAAAATAATCTCTCCCAAATGGAGGACTGGTACAGGAAATGGCGGTTTAAAATCAATCAAACAAAATCTATTCATACAACTTTCACTCTTAAACAAGCCCAATGTCCGGCTGTAACTCTCTATAACATCCAAATTCCCTCAACCCCTACGGTTAAATATCTCGGACTAACACTCGATCGCCGTCTCACTTGGGCACACCATATTAAAACTAAACGGTCACAGCTGAATTCCAGGCTACGCATGCTTAAAACACTCCTCATTAACAATAAATACACAAACTTAAACACTAAGCTACTATTGTACAAATCCCTTCTCAAACCTATATGGACCTACGGCATACAACTTTGGGGCAATGCCAAAATCTCAAATCTTAAAAAAATTCAAACTTTTCAAAATATTACACTTAGAAAAATTACAAACTCCCCCCCTTACATATCAAATCTCACCCTCCACACTGATCTCCGCCTAAAAACTGTAGAAGAAGAAGCAAAACACTTCTATAAGCGTTTTCATGATCGTCTCATATCCCACACAAATCCATTAATCCGTGAATTAGCTTCAAACGAAATTCCTGGTAATCCTCATCGACGACTAAAAAGAAAATGGTGCAGAGATCTCCTTAACTAAAAAAAAAAAAAAATAAAATAAAATAAAATAAGTCAATAGGAAGTGTCACTACTGGGTGGCTTCTTCCAACAACTGATTCACGTCTTTGTAAATTAGCCTATATTCTTATTGTGTCTCTGGGTACAGATGGTATATTTCTTATAAAAATATAAAAAAAAAAAAAAAAACTCGGGTTTTCAGGTCGGAAACACTTTTATTGTATTTAAAACAAACATAAATAAAACACTTAGCAAATTCAGATCGCCTAGCTCATACTACGATCGGCGTTTCACACGCACGTCGTAGCTACGTCCTCGCCGAATCACTCAGCGACAACGGGGGGGCCGTGCCTGCGCGTACGGCGGTGTTATATAGAAAATATTATTGTCGCCTCAACACATTATTGCTTCGCTGGCCTGACCTATGTCAATAATTTACAATTTGAAATATTCCCACCTATATAACATATATATAAAATAATATTATTTTGACGACTGTCTGCAATATACGACAGTATAAAGACTTCATTTGGTACCCCAGTCGACGTTTTGAGGCTTTGAAAAAAGGCGTGGTGTACTGGAGGGACGTAAGCCATAAGTTCTAGAAGGTCCTTTTTCTTCTCTATGCTTATACAATTACCGGTTGGGTGTAAAAGTTCTAAACTGGTTTTTACTTGAGACGTTCTTTTTTTTAAGTCTAGCTCGTCAAAGTCTATCTCCTCTTGGTTTGTATATTTATATTTTAAACTGAAAGGTTCAGAGCTCTCAAATCTAAGCCACTTGATTTTCAGCCATTCCACTTTATCTTTAGTTTTAGAAATTTTCCTTCTTGTTATATTATTTTCCAAACTCGCATAAATACGCAGTTTGTAAGTCAAAATTACCTATTTTATAATAATCATCAAAAATCTTTTCTGTTGATTTTCGCTAAATTTTTGGTAACAAAGATCACTGCAGCATTTGTCAATGAGTTGATGTATTTTACCATTAACCAAAACTTTTTTTGTGTTTAAATAAGCCAGTCCCATATTTCGTTTTTTTTTTCTGTCGTTACGTGCCCAGTTACCTTCATTACGCACCCTTTTTCTACATTTTGATGAAAATGAGTTAGTTGTATGCTCTGCAGAATTTTCTGTTTCAAAAACTTCAAGTCCGTCCATAAACTCAGCATCTAAGTCATTAGCCTCGTCCACATGCCCAACCTCTTCAACAACCATTGGATTAAAATCCGAATCACTGCCTGAACTAAAATCATCATCAATATCTGATTCACTTCCCAAAATTTCTAAAACAACAATATTGAGTTCACCTGGTGTAATAACTTAATATACCACATAGATATTTAATGTATAATATTATTTACTGAATTAAATTTTAAAATAAATAATTTATTGATTATATTATTTTTTGTCAAATGCCTAAATGTGTGTATACTTATTATTTTATTGTTTTTTTGTGGTTTGTAAAAATATATCACGCATATTTTTTACATTTATTCAATATAAATTAAAAATTAACCATTGCTGGTAACTATTCTAATTTATTTTACTGTGACTAAATACTTTAAATGTTAATAATTATTATTTCAATAAGAATATTCTACTTACCGTTTAACATTTTCTCGACGTAAGCGTTCATTTTTACACAAAATATAGGAAGATTATTATTGAAACTTGCTCACCAACAAAAATGAAAAACAACATTAAACGAAAATACGTGTGAAAACTGAAATAGTTAAGATAAAAAATATATCACTAGACGAGAGCGCGGGTAATTACGAGAACTCTTATCATGCGCACGTGCTTTGAGTAATAACGGATTAGGCCACTATTGCATTTCATTTCGACCAAAATACATGATTATTTGGTTAGTTCAAGTGCTTCTATCTAGCGGATTATTTATTAACTAGATTTGAGATTGCATGAAACACCACTAGAGTCATAATATGAGTCGAAAAAATCAATATTTGCGTTTTCAAAATTTGGGGGGTTAGGCCACTTTTGCTCTCATAGCCTCATATTATCGTACGAACATAATATAGGTACGAACATAGGAATAATTATCAACAGTATAACACACTAGGTAATAGTGTAATACTATAGTAATAATTACAATTTAACAAACTACATTAAATAAAATATAAAAAATTTAAGCTATAATGTAATTCAATGAAGCGATATAGTTGATAACGAGTTGAAACAAATAATCCATAGCTACGTATAGGTAGTGGCGAGAATCTAAGTTAAAATATACGTGAAGTCGTGAAAGAGCAATAATGAAATGCGTCGCGTACATGAAATTGAGTGGGGGAATCAGTCGGCACGACAATGCGAGATGCGGCCGCCGTGATTCCAGATTTCATTATAATTTCTCATTAAAAAGTTTGCACATTTCCTTTAATAACGTAATTTCTAACCGTACTATTTTGATGATTTATTCAAAAAGATCATCTGCACGATTTTTCTAATTTTTCCAATTTATTAGAAATATATTGATTTAGTAGATAATTAGTTAGGTCGGGTTAAAAAAAACACCAAAATGTACAATGTTGAAATGGGCAACTCCTGCTTCGAGATAATAATATACACTGTCGTGCCGCCGCTTTATTTTTTTTTACTTAAGGTTAGCTCGCGCCACGACGATGAAAACTATTTGTTCAGCTCAAAAAAATGTAAAAATTCAAATATTTGAATATTATATACCTAATTATTTATCAATCTTTTATTTCTTTTAGTGAAAATTAATTACAAAAAGTGGTATTTTTGGAATTTTGAATAATTTTAAATTTCTATAGTAAATACTTAAATTTGTTTTTCATATTTCACATTTTTTCAAGCATATTTTTAATTTTTTAACATCTATATAACTACCGAGCCCTACATATTAGTTAATACACACAATTAAGTTATAATTTACTACGTCAATTAATTTAATTTAGTATTAAATTGATTATTACTGTAAGTTTTTATAAAAATTTAGGTATACTTACTTTTTTCACCATTGACTTTAGTTATTATACGGTCTTTAAACTTAAGAACTGCTTCCACAATTTGATGAGACGGGATAACTGCTTTTCGACCCGCCATTATTCAGGTAGTAATGAATTAATAGAGAAAAATTATACATAAACTAACTATTAGGTGCAAACTAAATAACCAAACTCATAACGGCGTGGAAACAACGTTTATTTCAAAAACGGTGAAATCGGAATAATGAATTAAAAAAATCCTGGATAGTAAAAATGGTTAATGATAATATAGTAGCAATATTAGTAGCGCAGTTTATTTTTATTGGCCAATAGGCAATGAGCAATAACAATAATACGATGGGATATCGATGAACTTCTGTTTGGAATTCCCCAGCTCACCCGTAATACCACGGTACAAATCATATTACAATCACACCCAAACAATAACACGATCGTATTAAACCTTAGAGATGATTCAAGTTAAACTATTTTAGATATAATATATCCTATTTTAATCAAAATATTCAAATATTTTACTACCTACGAGCTAACCAAATTAAAAACAAGGGATCCAACAAGAGCATTATATTAAGTCTACCACTGTTAAATAATTAGCTCTATCAACTTAACAATTATTCAATCTACAGTGAAAATATTAATAAAAAGGTGCTCTGCTGTACTGAAGGTTACAAGTGGGTCACTGTATAATGGACGGTATTAAATTTGAATTCAATGATATATTATCCTAACCTAACGATTTTGAGCGAAGACAGTATGTCAGTCTAGGTATAAGACATATTATATACTTATCTATGGTATTAAAAAAAAAATTGGCCTATAATAGGTATCTATAATAAATCCCAAATTAATCATATCACAATATCCATTAGGTACTTATAACGCGTTATACATCAACAACAAACCGTGATACTATCATAGATATATAATAGTACAATTTAGAAGCTTCAAGTAACCACGAATAATATTATACAATCACAACAAAATAACTAAAATAGTTATTCTAGGTTTTTTAATATGTAATTTCGTCCAAATTTGTACTTAAAATTACTATAAAAATAAACTGTGCTTGTGTATTATTTTGATTTTTTGGTAACAGAATAAACTACTTACATGGAATCTTGTTTTAAATTTTGAATCCTTAGGTATAAAAACTGAACATTTTATAATTTATTATAATATATCAAGAGCCTTGTATACAATTTTTACACTTTTTGGCACAACAGTCAAAATATTTTCAAAATTGTATGGTGTGTAGGAAATGCTATTATAATAAACATTCAGTGAAATTTTCATGTATCTACAGTTATTCGATTTTGAATTACAACAAAATAAGGAAATCGCTACATGAGAAATCGAGTAAATATTAAATGTTGTAAAAATTTGAATTTCAAACGCTCATAAAAATTTAATTTGAATTTCTCGTACACACTTTTTTTTTTTATAAAGGTAGATAATCTTATAAGGAATCTTGTATTACATTTTAAAATCTTAGATTTAAAAAGAAAAATTTTTACGAATCCTCAACTCAAAATAATTTGCTAACTTTCGTGATTTTTGAACTTTAAATGCTTATAAAAAAAAACTGTGACTAAATATTTTTAATATTTTTCATCTACCTTTGAAACAATATACTAGGAGCCTTCTATTACATTTCAAGCTTTTTTAACCAACAAATAAAATTTTATTGACATTTCTAGAAATAAAACTAAAAAATAATGGAAAATGAAAATTTAATAAATAAAAAAGTTTAGATGGTGGAGTGCAGTGGTACGCGGGGTTACCCCACAAAATGTTTGTCCACTACTCCGCTTGTCTATACTTATAACTCATAAAATACTCGTTCTAAATTCAATTTTTATTAATCAAAAAAAAGTATAAACCAAATCGTCTTTCATTAAATATTGATAAATGCCAAATTGTTCCTTAACCCAAAAAGCACAATCCCTTGCATTTTAATTACTATATATGTGACATTAACTTACATCATTCGTCATTGTTTAAAGATTAAAATTTGATTCCAAGCTATTATTCAATGCTCATGTATCAGTGATTAAAAATAAAGCTTTAGCTGCATTTGGTATGATAAAAAGAAACTGTTCCGATTTTCGTGATCCAGTTACTTTAAAATGTCTATATACCTCACTAGTCCGCTCTTTATTAGAATACGCTCCATTAATTTGGGACCACAACAATGTAGGACATAATGATCAACTTGAAAAAGTTCAAAATAAAACTCTCAGATTTATAGGTCATAAATGCAATATTCAAAGAACTCCTCACTCTGGTTACGAAAATATTTTAAAATTATTAAATTTAGAACCTTTAAATGTACGTAGACACTTACCTAACCAAATTGCTAAATAACAAGATTGATGATTCATTTTTATTAAGTCAATTAAATTTCAAAGTCAAAAACCCCTACACTCACAACAATCATTTATTTTATATTCCTCATTCATCTAAAAAGTATACGTCATGTGACCACATAAATATTTTAATGTCTTCGGAAAATAGTAAATTATTTTAATAAACATTGAATGTATTTTATTATTATTATTATTATTATTATAATCATTATTATTATTATTATTTTTATTATTATGATCATTCTTATTATTATTATTATTATTATTATTATTATTATTATTCCTATTATTCTATATATTAATCGTTTCATCTATTATTATGTTATATTTTATTATTTTAAATTATATTATATTATTGTTATCTATACAAATATATTGTGAATTGGACTTTTGCCCGAAAAAAAAAAATACTTAGAAAAATATTCTGCTTTGGAATATGTAATGAATTCTCTATGTTGTCATTCAAAAAAGTAAAAACCTTAAAAATTATAAGGATAAAAATATTTAAAAATATAATTTTTTAATAAAAACATTGGTTTATTAACAACTTGAAACTATGTAAAAAAATATTTTCAAAAACATTAATACTTTTTGAAATAATAAGTGTTCAATGATAAAAGAGACGTGCGAAATAGTCGAACGTGGTTTGTTCGCGAACCAGACACGTGCGAATTTCCGGGTATATCGTGCAAATTCGTGCTAATCACGTGCTAAATATTGGCATAAACATTTTTTTGATTTTCGCAAAATTTCCATTTTGGGCGGTGCTGGCGAGACGCGCGAAATAGTCGAACGTGGTTTGTTCGTGGACCAGACACGTGCGAATTTCCGGGTATATCGTGCAAATTCGTGCTAATCACGTGCTACATTTTGGTATATCGAGTTTGTTATTATTTTTAATTTTTAACGTTGGGTGGTGCTGGTGAGACGTCTCTCCAGCACCGCACATCATTTTTTGTCATAGGGTTGTATATTTTGTCATGCAAATTTTGGCGATAGTCATGCAAATTCATGCTAATTACATGCTAATTTCCTGTAAAAAAAAATTGTAAAATTTTTGAATGGGTGGTGCTGGAGAGACGTTCGTCGCCTTAACCCACCGCGCCACAATGCTTAGGCATGTATAATAGTATAACAAACACTATTTAAATAAAATTAAACTAGTATAATTATACCACGCTGTATACTATAATATATAATACTTCGTAAGTATTATATTCACACTGTATAGTAGTCAGCAGATAACATTCCACAACAGGATGTTAAAAAATAATCAGTCTAGTTACATATTATTATTATTATTCGAATTATGTAATTAGTCGTTTTTTCGTTCGTTATTATTTTATATTTATTCATCATAATAACATCGAACATCTAACGTCCAACTTTTTACGTCTAACGTCTAACGTCTAACGTAAACATCGAACGTCTAACGTAAATATAGTATGTTGTTATGTTGTATTATATATATAACAAACGTTTTGATATATGTTTTAAATTTTCAATGTTTGAAAAAATATATTTTTATTATAATAAATAATGGAAAATTTAAAAGCACTTTTAAATAAATGCAATGAAAAATATGAGTTTATAAAAGTATGTGATTTAGAAAAAGGAAAAAAATATGAGGTTACTCGTTTCAAAAATATTAATACAATTAATGGTAAGACAATAGTTGTTATATTAAATAAAAAGTTACAAGTATTTTTACCAAATAGATTTTCAGAGGTGTTTACAAATGAACAAATTACATTATATAATCAAAATTCAAAAACTAAATTCAATCTTATTTATAATGGATCAAAACATTTAAATAATGGAAATACAATGTATTTGATTGAATTTGAATAAAAAAATATAATGACTTTTATAAATGGTATTTATAAAAGTTAAAAATGGTTGTATTCATTTAACAGAAAAATATTATAATAATAATAATTATAAAATAGGTCTGGATTCTATATTTTTAAAAGGTTTAAATTTAATAAATATTGAAACAGATTGTAAAATACAAATTCTTGATCAAATTATACAAATAAAAAAAGGGGAATATAGCATTACAGAATTAAACAGACTAATTAATCCTATAGTGTTAACTTTTGTTAATAAAAAAATTGAAATAAAATCTCCTTGTTATAATTTAGATGAAAATTTAAAAAAATATTTAGGCTTTCAAAACACTGAATTTAATTTTTCAATAGTTAGTAGTAATCCAATAATTTATTATCCTAATTCTAATGAAAATTATATAAATATAGAACAAGATTGTAGATTTATATTAGGTAGAAATGGTGAAATACCAATGGACACAATTTTTAAAGGAATATACACAATAAATGAAATTGAAAATTTATTGAATTGTTACGATTTTCCTAAAATAACTCTTGAATTAATTGATGGTTTTATAAATATTTCAGCCTCAATCGGTCTATGTTTTGATGAATATTTGTCAAACTGTTTAGGTATTGATTATATTGGAGATTTTATAACAGAAGCAAACCCTATAAATAAAAGATGGCCTGGTTCATACGGACTAAAACCAGATATTTTTTATAAAATTAAAGGTACAAAGAAAGTAATGATTTATACACAAGGTTTTATAAAAAATATTAAAGGTATTAATTCTACTAAGAATAGTAAAACCGAATTACAAGGAAACTATTCAATTGAACAATTGAATAGTTTATTCTCTTCAATTATGAAGTTGGAAAATAATGGTAATTACATTAAAATAACAACAAAACATTATTTTTCATTGGACAAAAATTTTAAATTAAGTTTGGGGATTGACAATATGAATTATTTATATAAACACATTGGAGAAATCTTAAATAATAATATAAATAAACGATTATTAGATGTACATTGCAACATAATTGAAAAATCTTTTTCCTCTGTTAATAATGTTAATCACATCGAGGAAGATCTTTTGTATAATTTTTATTATGATGATGTTAATCCTTATATAAAAACTAATCCAATAATATACATACCAGTTTAAGGACATTTTCAAACTATAGAAATACATATTATAGATCAAAATGGTAAAAAATATTATTTTGATGATGATGATTTCATTGTTTATCTTGATTTAATTAAAGAATAAGATGTGCAGTTTTTACCATTTGAACCAGAGGGGGCGATTTGTCCCCCCTATATTAAATTATTTTTCAAGAGAAATATTCTCTTGAAAAAAAACATATTATATATATGTATATTACATTTTAACCACTAAAAGTTTCTTCAATTGTACCTTTTTCAATGTCAAACAAAAATTCATCTTCTCTTATGAAAAAAATATAACAAATTGTATCTTTGGGTAAATCTTCATGTAACTCAATATGTAAAATAATATTTTTTTTAGTTGCAGAAATATTCATTGGTTGGTAAACTGATTTAATTAGAAATATTGACCTATATAATTTAAAATCATTTGGATCATTTTACATCAATGGAAGTTCTTGTTGATTTTTATGGTAAGTTAATTTATAAGACATGAAATTCTCATAAGATTGACAAAATTTATTATTCTTAAAATCTTCATCTTGACATTCTTCAGGATAACGTTTTCCATTTATTTCAAACCAATAGTTTCTAACACAACAATGATCAAATTCACCAGGATCATTGTTTTGAGTATTTAATCTGTTTGTTTGTAATCCAAAACCACAAAACACACTTCGATATTGAGATGTTAAATCAATTTTTATAGTTCTTCCCGAAATATTTCTTTCCTCAATACATTGCCACGCTTTAAAATTAAAAGTATACTTTTTTTCTTGAGAAAGTTCAGTTAACTCTTTTAACAATAACACTTTTTGCAAAGGATTGCATTCTACAATTGGAATTTTAATTGTAAGTTCGTCAATAATAATTTTACCATCTTCTGTTCCTGCAACAACTCTTTTTAATAAAGCATCATCATCTGTATTTCTAGTAAAACATAATTCCATGTCACAATTGAAAACAGGATATGGATGGTCTTTGAAAAATGGTATGCCAAATTGAGATAAATTACCCATAACATTAAAATGACCTCCACCTTTAAATTTACTTACAAAACCTGAGTTTATAGTTGGTCCGTTTAAATCCAGAGAGTAGCTTATAACACCTTTAATTGTACTTACTCTTCCTGTATACTCAATTTCATTTATTGTTTTACCACGAATTTTAGCTGTACATTTACTAAATAAAAATGGAGTAAAATTATCCAATAGTTCTATTTTTGAATCTTTAGGATATTCTTTTCCATCTTCTTGCAAATACCTACCAGACATAAAAAACTTTGTTTTTCTAATAACCAGAAAACTTTCCATACTATTTACTTTAAAAATTGTGTCTTTATTAGGTGTATTAAGATGAATGTTATTTGTAGGTATCCATGTTTTAGTTTGAATTCTTTCAATAAAAGGATCATACTTTTTAAAAATATTATACATTATTTATATTAGTAAAAATAAAAAAAATTTATTATAAAAATGGAATTTATTGCAATAAAACCATAAAAAATAAAAAATAAAAAAAAATCATTATCTCATTTACCTATGCGACTTATGTTGTTTGGTCCATCAGGTTACGGTAAAACAACTGTGTTGAGGAGTATAATTCTAAGTCATTGGACTAAGTATGAAAATTTATATATTTTTACAAAAAGTATTGATCAACCAATTTATAATGAACTAGTAGAAATATTTGAAGGTATACCTGAGATTAATTTTTATATTTCTTATACAGATGTAGACGAATGTGAGCGTGGTAGTTTAGTTGTTTTTGATTCCTTTAGATGAACAAACACCTATTTATGAATATATGAATACATCAAGACCAAAAGACATTTCAGTTATTTATTTAAATCAATGTTATAGTTCAGCAAATAAGCAATATATAAGAAATAACTTAACTCTTTTAATTGCTTTTAAATCAACTCAATATATAAAAAATGTTTGGGATGATTTTTTAAGTAATACTATTTCATTAAATGACTTTAAAACATTATGTTCAGATTGTTGGAAAAATGACTATGGATTTATAAAAATCGATCTGATTAATAATCGTTTCTACTATAAACTTGAAAAACCAATAAAAAAATAAAATGTAATATAATAAATGAATGTTAAACAAAATCAAAAGAATTTAAGAAAAATAATAAAAAAAAATTTTAAAAAAGTCACATTTTCAGAGCCACCAGAAACACAAAACAATTTTAAGGAAGGAACTAATTTAGAAAACGAACCTGAAAATATTAAAGAATTAATTCATCTTGAACAAAATTTAAAAAATACATTTAAAAAGTCAGATTTATTACATTCTGAAAAAAAGTTAAATAATTTGAAAAAAGATGAAGATGAAAATAATATACAAAAATTACAAGAAAAAGAATATTCACCAGCAAAGTTAGAAAAAATAATTAAAATTAAAAACAATTTAAAAAGTAACTATAGAAAAAGTTATAAACGACAAACATTCAGCAGAAGAAAAAGTAAAAAATTTTGAACCAATATTAGAAGGCTTATCTGAAGTTGAATCTTCTGTTAATGATGTTAAAGAGGTTGCAATTAAAACAGATCACGATATTCAAAAAATGTTAATACCTACAACTCTTTATAAACCTCGTAATCCCGAGGTATTACGATTATTAAATGCAGAGTATGAAACACCTAAAAGTTCTCCGAGAAAAACAACAATTAATTCTCCTATGCCTTCAAATATAATAATAGGGGAAAATGCTCAAAAATATTTACCAGCTTTAGATCCAAATAATACATTTGGAATACATTTTAAAGAATATATTGGGCATATGATTGGAAAATACCCAATAATGTTTGACTTTGATGACATAATTTTGAATGAGATGTAAAGATTCTGATTGTTCTATGTCTGAAAAAATTCCGGCTATTTTAACTGCATATGCAATGAAAGGAAAAAGAGGTTTAGGAATGAATTTAATATGTGAATAAATTTAATAATATTTTGTATTATAAAATATACTATTTCAAATTACAAACATAAAAAAGCAGTTGAAAAAGAAACATTTCGACATAGTAAAAAAATGGAAAATAAAGGTTCTGGATTGAAAAAAAAAAAATCGAAAAAATTAACAATTTCATTAAATCATCATGTATGAAAAATTTAAAATTTAAAAATCTAAAAATCGAACCACTGAGTAATTTTGACATAATACAATTTGGACATAATATAAAAAAAATCAGAGGTTGTTTCATGAGAGATGAATTACCTCTTAAACCATGGTTGAATGAATATGGAATATTAAATTTAAATAATTCTACTCGAGAAGGGTTGGAACCCATCACATTGGGTTGCATGGAAAAAAATAAAAAATAAAAATTTTATTTCGATTCATTTGGAATGTCTCCTACACCAGAACTTGTAAAATATTTAGGTGAAAATAATCTTAAGTGGTCCGAGGACAAAATCCAAGATTATGACGATCCACCTATATGTGGACATTTATGTTTAGAATTTATAAAAAACTATAAAAAATTTATTTAAAATTTAAAAATATATAAATGAATGACGGTGATCTAATACATTGTCTTAAATGTAAAATTCAAACAAAAAATATTAATACAACTAAAATTCAAACAGTTAATGGTAGATGGAGAATTTCATCAAAATATTTTAAATGTAACACAAATAAAAGTAAATTTATAAAAAATCCTACAATTGGACATAATATTTCCAATAAAAAATTAAATGATACAGATAAAATGATATTAGCTAAAGAACTTCATAAACCAGTTAGAAAAAAATTTCCTAAACGAAGAATTTTTACTAAAGGTATTGATGATTTAAGGGCTGCTGATTTAGTTATAATGAGAAATTATTCTGATGAAAATTAGGGCTATTCATATATAATAACTGTTATAGATACGTTTTCAAAATTTTCTTGGGCTTTAGAACTCAAAAAGAAAGATGGAATTAATGTTTCAGAAGCATTTCAAAAAATAATAAAACAAGCTATATCACAAAATCATCAAGCACCAAAATTACTTCACGCAGATAAAGGTTTGAAATTTGAAAATAAACATTTTAAAAAAGTTTTGCAAGAATATGGAATTAAAATGTATCACACCCAAAATGAAGAAAAATCGTCAATTATTGAAAGATTTAACAGAACATTAAACAGTAAAATGAGATTACAATTTGAAGTTAAAAATTCTAAAAAGTTTAATATATGAATATAATTTCGAAGACATACATCGATCTATTGGTATGCGACCTTGTGAAGTAAATACATCTAACGAAGGTGTTGTTTTTCACAAATTATTTTCTACAAAAAACCAACCTAAACCAAAAATTAAATTTAGTGTAGGTGATGGAGTAAGAATAACAGCTTCTAAAAAAACATTTGGTAATAAATTTATTAATAATTGGACAAAAAAAATATTTATAGTTAATGAAATTTTAAACACAAATCCTATTACCTATAAAATTATAGATTTAAACAATGAAGAGATTATAGGGAGTTTATATAACCAAGAGTTACAAGAAACAAAATTTTAAATGAATTTTAGATATCATTTTTAATAGAAATTATTCTATTAAAAAAATGGATGTAAAAAAAAATAATATTCTATATAATAAAGAATGGATGGATTAAATAAAATTGAATCTTTAGTTAAAGAAATTGATACTTACAATAAAATGGATGTATTAAATAAAAAAATATATCCTGCTAAAACTTGTGATAAATGTAATTTAACAATTGGTTACAAAAGTTGGTCTGCTCATTTGAAAACTATTCATCATCAAAAAAATGATATAGATCAAACAATTTTACCTTGTAGACTTAATAAAAAATATAAGGGTATACCAATTAATCAATATACACTAAAAAATTTTAATTTTTTGAAATTAATGCAAAATGATATAAAAAAAAGTATAAAAAAAAATAAATGTTATGTGAAATTTTATGCTTCAGAATATTTTGAAAATTCTGAGAATGTTAGATATAATCTAAATGAAATTCCGATTGAAGGAAATATTTTTATTATTAGTCAAGGAGATGTTGATTTTGGAAATGGAAAGCCTTTTATTTCTAAGCTATTACATTCACCAACTTGGTTAGAACTTTGTAAAATAGCTAATGAGCAAATTATTGCAACAAGTGATTATCATCACTATTATCTAGACAATATTAAGATTGTTCAAGATTTAGGAAATATTAAAATGTGTGAATTTAGTACGGGATCTTAATATTATTTAAATAGAATTTTTAATAAAAATTATTTTTATTAAAAAATGAATGTAAAAAAAAAAATAATATTCTATATAATAAAGAATGGAAAATAAAAAAATTGAACCTTTGGTTAAAAGAAATGTTATCAATAATAAAATGGATAACAAAACTTGTGAAAAATGTAACTTAACAGTTAGTTACAAAAATTGGTCTAGACATTTGAATCTATTCGTCATCAAAACAATGATCCAGATCAAACAATTATACCTCGATTTAGAGGAACATACAGGGGTACAACAACAACAAATATAAGAACAAGACAAGAGAGAATACAAAGATCAGATAAAACTTGTGATATTTGTAATTTAACAGATAAATACAACAGTTGGTCTAAACATTTGCAGTCTATTCGTCATCAAAACAATGGTATAAGACCAAAACAAGAGAGAATACCCAAACCACATAGAGTTTTCAATTTTAATGCAAAAATGTTTGAAAATAACAACACGATTAGACCTATTTTAAAAACTGAAGAAACAGCATTTCAAAGTAAAATAAAAACTTATATTATTAAAAATAATATGGGTATTAAAGATATACAAACATTTTTAAATCGTTTAGATAATCCAGAAATAGGACGACTTAAACAAGAATTTAAAAAACAAATTTAAAAGTAAATATTTGTTTTTTTTCTATATATAAGAGAGGTACTAATGAAGAAAATATGGAATATGAGGAAAAAAATTTTAAAACACCAAATAAAATTTTAACAAAAAATTCTAACTTAAATGATTTTTATTTTTAAATTTTAAGTTTGGGAATAAATATAAATAAATATGTTCCTTTTAAGGGTTCTTCATATATCCTATTACCTAAATATATTCAAAATAACCATGCTATTATAAATGTTCAAAATAAAGATGATAAATGTTTTCTTTGGGCAATACTCTCTGCTTTACACCCTGTTGAAAAAGATGCGCAAAGAGTAACTAAATATAAAAAATGAGAACATGAATTTGATAAAGAATTTAAATATATTGAATTTCCAGTAAAAACCACAGATGTTCCGAAATTTGTTAAAAGAACAAAAGATATTTCTATTAATATTTGTTGTTTAAATAAAAATGTAATTGCACCTTTAGAAATAAATAAAATCGAAAAAACTAATCATATAGATTTATTATATTTAACAGAGGATAATAATATGAATAAAGGACATTATCGTTGGATTAAAGATTTATGGAAAGTAGTAGGAAGACAAGTTACAAAAAATGGTCATAAAAGGTTTTTGTGTAAAATGTGTTTAAATAGTTTTGATGAAGAAGATAAGTTAAATGATCATAAACATTATTGTGCTAATAATAAAGCTGCTAAAATAGTTCTACCAGAACTCTATAATAAAACTTTAGAATTTCAAAATTATAATCATTCCTTAAGAGTACCTTTTGTGGTTTTTGCTGACTATGAATGTACTCTTAAACCAATATATACTTGTCAACCAAATGATACAGATTCTTTTACTAATTGTTATCAGAAACATATACCTAATAATTTTTGTTATTATATTAAATATAGTAATGGTGATTATAAACCTCCTGTAACATATTCTGGTCCAAACGTAGCTCAAATATTTTATGAATGTATGAAAAATGAAGAAATACTTATTTCTAAAATATATGATAAAATAGTTCCTATGAAAACATTGAATGCAGAACAATTAAATAATTATTATAATAAATCTGATAAATGTCATATCTGTGAAAGATATTTATCAGATTTACCTCCAATGTTGAAATGAAGAAATGAGAAAAAATTTAAAATAATTAAAAACGTTATTAAGCATTACAAAAATATTGATGATGTTAAAAAATTTAAATTGTATGAAGATAAACTTAAAAAAGAATTAGAAAATAAAAATAAAAATATGCGAAAAGTTCGTGATCATGACCATTTAACTGGAGAATTAGAGGAGCAGCACATTCTATCTGTAATCTTAACTACCAAAATCCACATTTTATTCCAATTGCTTTTCATAATCTTTAGGTTATGATGCCCATCTATTTATAAAAGAATTTGGAAACGATAATGAAAGAATAAAATTGCTCGAAAATAATGAGGAAAAATATATTTCTTTTTCAAAAATGATGTCACGTGTAGTAACTAGGAAAGGTAAAAACATAAAAATATGTACAGAATTAAGATATATAGATTCATTCAAATTTTTACCTAGTTCTTTAGAAAAGTTAACAAATAATTTAAGAAATGATTTGAAGTTAAATTTAAAAAATAAATTTAAAGAACTTGGTAAATATTTTCCTGAAGAACATTTAGATTTAGTTACTAGAAAGTTAGCATATCCCTATGAGTATATGGATTGTGAAGAAAAATTTAATGAAACATGTTTACCTCCTATTGAAAAATTTTATAGTTCTCTCACAGATAAAAATATAACTAAAGAGGAATATGAAAACTTTTTTGATCTCGGTTAACGTTACGCACAATTCTGAAAAGTTAATTATGCCTTTTACAAAAATCGGCGGCGGTGGTTTAATTTGGTTGCAGGTATTTGATTCTGGAGAAGAGTAAGATGCTTCGTTAGAGTCCGGTATGATCGGGTTAGCGGGTTCGGTTTGCGTGAGCACTTCATAGCGATTAGCCGTTATAAATAATTTTTTATAATTTTTATTATTTGAAGTAGGATCGGGGGATTTCGGCTCGGAAGAATCTGAGTGGTTCCTTTTATTGGTATTTTGTGTCCAACCGGCATCTAAGATATCATCTGTAGGGTTCAACATAGAATTATTTGAAGTATTTTTGATTAGGCGAGCTGCCTGTATATTGTTGTTATTTTTATTTTTTTCTGCATGTTTAATATCTTTCCTTGTCGGCGTAGTGGGTGCGTTGTTAGGCCGCGGCATGTTATCTGGTGGGCAAAGGTCGCGTATCGATGCTCGAAGCAGCGATAGCGCAACGGTTATAGAGTAGACGGTTGAAACTTGGTTAAAACGTAAACGTAATTTGCTTACATTTAGAAGGAAAAAAACGCACTTAGGCGCACTTCCAGTTTTTTAATATGTATAAATAAATACGGAAGACAATTACGATTTTTTTCGTACTAAGTACGACACATTCGGATACGAAAAGTAGACGGAATCACGACAGTTAAGCGGAGCGTAATTAATACGTGTGCGACGAGCAAAGCGCAATCCGCGACTGAATAGAACCTAACCTAACAAATAATTTAAGAAATGATTCGAAATTAAATTTAAAAAATAAATTTAAAGAACTTAGTAAATATTTTCCTGAAGAACATTTAGATTTAGTTACTAGAAAGTTAGCTTATCCCTATGAGTATATGGATTGTGAAGAAAAATTTAATGAAACATGTTTACCTCCTATTGAAAAATTTTATAGTTCTCTCATTGATAAAAATATAACTAAAGAGGAATATGAAAACTCACAGAAAATTTGGAAAATGTTTAATATACAAAATATGCGTGAATTCACTAGTTTATTATATAAGATCGATGTTTTATTATTAACAGACATAATAGAAAATTTTAGAGATATTTCTTTAAAAAATTATAAATTAGATCCTATGTGGTATTTTACAACACCAGGATTTGCATGGGATTGTATGTTAAGAATGACAAACGTAAAATTAGATTTATTAACAGATGTAGATCAAATATTGTTGTTTGAAAATGGAATCAAAGGTGGTTTATCTCAATGTAGTCAAAGATATTCAAAAGCAAATAATAAATATATGGGAGATAAATTTAAAAAAAAAGAGGAATCAATATTTTTAGAATACTTGGATGCAAATAATCTTTACGGTTGGGCAATGAGTAAATATTTACCTACTGGAGATTTCAAATGGGTTGATAATCTAAATGATTTTGATGTAATGAATATTTCTGACAAATCATCTAAAGGTTATATTTTAGAAGTCGATTTAACTTATCCTGAAGAACTTCATGATCTACATTCAGATTTCCCTTTAGCACCGGAAAGACATTTTGATGACAAACAACTCCCAAAATTATTAACAACTTTGTATGATAAGAAAAAATATATAATACATTATGAAACACTAAAATTATATATTAAATTAGGTTTAAAAATAGAGAAAATTCACAGAGTTTTATAATTTAGTCAATCTCCTTGGTTAAAAGTGTATATTAATTTTAATACTAATCTCAGATCAGAAGCTAAGAATGAGTTTGAAAAAGAATTTTTCATTTATTACATTTCGATTTTTATTTTTAATAATTAAGTTTTGCGGAAAATATTTTTATTATTATTGCATTTCATAAGTTTTGGGAAAAATGTTTTTTATTATTATTGCATTTCAATTTTCTGATCTTTTTACACATTGTTTTCTTTATGATCTTTTATTGATATAATATGAACTGCGCCAGGATTGGCATAGTTATACTACTTATATATATTAATAATTATTATTAGCTAAATATAGTTCGATAATTGCTACCAATATGTTTATTCTAAATACTTATAGTTTAGCTATAAACGGACTGAGGAATTCTCGTTATTTTAACGTCACATCTTGTACAGCAAGGTTGTCGTGTGTACCTATACATTTTTATTTTTGATGAAATCAAAGAAGTGAATAACGTTTTCAAACTTTTTATATATTCATCAGGATATTTTATACACAATTTAGGTAGGTAAGTAAAAATTACTTTCATCTATAATTTTGATATTATTCTTGACTATACGATTATTTACTGTCATTTGAGAGACATGTAATCCTGTCCTGTATATTATTATTATTTATATTTATTTTTAATTTATTAAAATAATTTAGAATTATACTTAACTCGTTTTGTATAGTCGTATAGATAATTCTTTTTTCTTAAATACTTCATGATTACTTTTGTGGTGCCTTGTAAAATTCAACACCGATATTAATGTGAATTATTATTACCAAATTAAATGTAATTTATTTAAATTAAAAATATATTTTCTTAAATACTCTCGAACTTAGATCAAGATGGGAAGAAAACCAAAGGTATCAACATCGATAATTGATAAAGAGATTATAAAATACAAGAATGAAATCATTGACGAAAATAGCCAAAGTAAGTACACTATTTTGCAATGTATGAAACTAGTTATATTGTTGTAACGTCTCCTCTTCACCTGGGCTCTTACCCGTTCCGGTGTCGTTCTGTTTTTATTAACGAGTTCTCGGAGACTTGGCCTCGGTGTGTGATATTATTACTAGGGATCAGGATTACCTTATGTGAAGCAAGTACTCAACGTAATGTATATATATATATATATATATATATATATATATCTGTTATTGATGTATTATTATTATTTACTACAAGTTACAATATTGAAAGTATACTTATAAATTATACTCCGGGCTACCGATCGGGCCATGGTGGTGTGTCGTGGGTGCCGATGTCCAAATGTGGGTAGAGCTGGTTGTCCGCAGGTCCACTTCAGGTCTTGTCAGTCCTCGAGTTCCTCTATCGACCACCGACCAAGACTCCTCATTCTTGACCATCCAACTATCAACCGCCGACTATATCCTATCGACTACTTCACTGTAGACTCTATCATAACTGACTCCCGCCAGGCGTCCAGGTCGGTTATTTACACGATGTGAGCTAAACATCGCGTCAGCATAATATATATTTCATACATATATACACATTTGTCATTACTAACACTCAGCATATTAGCCGTGCTCAACGTAGGGAGTAATGTACGATGTCGATGACGATAATCGTTACATTGTATAGAGAGAAAGAGCGCATGTCGGAGGAGACAAAAACTCGTCGTAGTCCGCGCATCTTCCACCAACGTTCCTACCGCCGTCGGATGATTGGCTTACGTCGTCGGCCGTCACGCGTGGCGGTTTGTGACGGCGTACGAGACAGAGTACGACGGTTTACGACATTCCACTTAGTGGGAGAAATTAGACCTCGAAACCACGGAGCGATTTCATTTGGATGCGCGAACGACTTGCGCTCTCTCGGCGCGAGGAGTAGTTTAAAATATTGTACTTTTAATATTGTATAATACACAATGCAAAAATCAACGGGCGGTGTTGGGCGCTGGCAAAACATTTCACCAGCACCGCCCAACCAAAAAAATAATTTTTTTATAGTTTTACATATCCTCCATTTAGCACGCGTTTAGCATGAATTTTCACGCCTATCGCCGAAATCCGCACGTCCGTGCAACCTCTTTCACATGCCATCATTATTACACCTCCCTAAATGCCCCAAAAAACCAAATTTCCGCGGTGGTGCTAATGTAACGTTACACCAGCACCCCACTTTTTGTACAGTCGACTTATGGACTCCAAAATGGTACCAACGATTGGTATTTCAATTGTACTTATGGTTGTCTATATTATGAATTTTAACCAACAATTAATAAATAGTTGTTTATTAATTAACATTCCTTTTTATTTAACTTCATAAGTTATTTAATATAAAATATATTTAAAATACAAAATTTTAATAAATTAATGAAACAGTGACATTCTTTTTTTTAATGACCTATTAATGAATGTTTGCAATTTGAAAATACATTTATTTTATAAATTATTTTGCACTTCAATTATTATAAAGTATATACTAAAAATTCTACATCTGTTGTAACTGATGTTTTTGTCGGTTTGACTTTGAGCTTCATGTCATCGTATGTTTCCCATTGACCATTTTCTCTTAGTGCGCTAGCTGTGTAATGTCCAGTACTAGAACGAAGACCACTTCTTTCTCCACCGAAAAAATTGATTACACCTCTAAGATGGTATATTTTGTTATTTACCTTTAACAGCTTTTCAATATCATCTATTTTTATTAGATTTGATCGTGCAAAGTTTTGTCTTATCAAATCCATTTGTACATGTTCAATGTTTCCGATACTCGTTGATGCTTCTAATCCTATAAAAAAAAAATTATTATAATATATTTTATTTTATGGTTATAATATAATAAATAATATTATTTACCTAAAGGTACATAATTAATTTCAATTAATATGTGTGTGATTGGTCTTGACTTTGAATTTCTCAAACATCCACAGTATGTACATTCTTTTTCATTGTCTTTAGTGTAATCATCTAGTTCATTCTGGATTGAATACTCTTCATTGTATTTATTTACCGAAAGCTTTATTGAGTTGTAATCATATCGTTGGTTAGAGCACAAATTATTAGTACATTTACTTGTTGTTATAAATGATGGCATGTCTGCCATAATTTTGTCAACTATAGATGCCACAGTGGCCGTTATATTTATTGTTTTTAGGCCACCAATTAAACATTCTACTTTATCTGAAAAAAACTGTAACAATAATAGTAATCGGTCATGATATATTTTTTTAATATCACTTTCACAGGACATTTTTTTAATAATTGTAGCAGTCAAATTGGTTGCTGGTACACTTTGAACATAATTTCTAAATTTCAAACTGTCAGCAGCTGATGAAGCTAAAATTGATAAAATAGAATCCACAGAGCACGTGTTATTGAAAATCATTTTCCCAAAATTGGGTACATAAATGGGTCGCATCATACCATTTCCATTTTTTTAAAAAAATATGGGTTTTATGAACGCTTTCCTGTTAAAATTAATCAATTCAAAACCTGGTTGTGGACTTATGTATGAATGAGCTGATCTTATTTTTTTTGTTGCTTGTCCTTTTTTATTCCATCCTTCACATGCAACTTTTTATCATTCATCATTCATAGATTTTTTTTATCGCAATCGAAGCATATTCGTTTTTCTCCACATCCTTCTTTAGTTCCCGGGATCGAAGATGAACATCCAAAAAACATGTGAACTGACTTTTTACAACATATACATTTATGCAGTCCCGTTGAGTAGTCCCCATTTATACAAGCTTCACAATTTACTTGATTTGAAGTTAGTTGTATTGTGTTTGGCTCTCTTAACGATTTTAACGGTTTCATCATTCACTTTTCTGAGTATATATTTTCCATTCAGTTTATCTTCTGCACTCTGTGTATTCTCTTCTCTAGTGTCAACATCTTCGTTTGATTTATCTTCGTCACTGTGTTCATTTTTTTCCTAATTTTCATCTTCCAATATTAATCTACCATTAGTTTCTTCCAATTCATCAATAAATGTTTCACATACATTAGTTTTATCTATAGGTATATATTTCGACGAAGGTCTTTTTTGACATTCTATGTGTTCTGCTTGAACCAATAAGTGATCTCCTCTATAGTAGGATATTAGTTTCTCCAAAAACGTGTCGATTCTTAGAGGCAAATTTTCATTTTTAAAAACTCGATTTTTAATATGATTGAAATTACTTTCGATTCTACTGCTAGACGCAGTTTCTGAGCCGAACCCAAACTTTTCCCGCATTATACCTGACCAGCATGGAAATAATTTCATAGCCTTTACAATACATGGCTCTAGAGTTGGTAAGTACTGAGCATTATCTACGACACCAATTACGCTTTCCACTTTTTCTCTGGCTTTATCAGCTATTTGTTGGGCCCAATGTTTAAAATTGGCCATAAGTGTATATAACTCATTGTCGTCTAAATGTATGTCTTGTTCAGAGTTTTGGAGCTCTGTATTTGATTGTTCTAAAATGTCTAATTGATTCTTGTTACATGATATTAATTTGGCGAGATACATTTTCTGTTCAGCACAAGGTGTTCTTCTAAACTCATTACATTCAGTGTGGTCTCTGTCAGATGGCAAAACTTCTCCATCATATTTGCTGAGAATAATTATAAAAATTGCTTCTAAAATGTGTTCTGCTTCATCAATTGATGTACTAAGAACAAGAAGACCCATCCCACGGGTAATTAATTCTTTAGTACGATTAAATTTCGAACTTTTAACTTCATTCCAGGACGAAACTAAATGTATGAAATGGTTAACGTCATTTCTTACATAAAAGGTCGGCAAATCCACATCTTTTTTCAAAACAACCACTGTAAAACACTCTTCAAGATACTTTTCAAGACTTTGATATTCTGTGAAAGCTTGTACTAATGCCGACATCAGAGCAAGAGACTGGTCACATATGACTACTCTTGGAGCCTTAAGAGTGCGTAACACACCCATATTTTCCGTTCAAAAACATGTTTTGGTAGAATACCTCTCATTTGGGTTACAGTAGTCGTACAATTACAAAATTTTGCATACATAAAGATGACAATAATACTCGTGTTTGTACGTTGGTTTTTTTCGATAGCTATAATACACTCATTTTTATTAACCGTGTAAGAATTTAGTTTTTAGTAATTAGTTATGTATCATATAAACTCACTGAGTTGACTTATCTAGTATATCCAACGTACAAACACAGACAATATTGTCATCTTTGTTTTGGTAAAGTTTGGTTTTGTTACGTTCATTGTTGTTTGAATGACAGCTGTTCCCCTGAGATATGTTTTTAGACATTTTGATTCTAGTTTACTACCGTCTAGTGCTGCTCTCGTGGCTACAGCGGCAGCGTTCTAAATCCGTACTCATTACCCCACACCGCGCGCATGACCAGCATACCACACCATAGGCCGTAATCAGTATTTATTGCTGCCGCGCACGGTTTATAAATAACGAATTCGTTGATATGAAAATAATAATATTGGCGATGACAATAAAAATTATATTATTTTCGATTTTATTATTTTATTATAATTATATTCGAATTCCTACTATAGTATTTACACAAATTGAAACCACATGCCAAATTCAGCTGGAAAACGTATGATCTAAACAATTTTTTTTTTAAAAAGTAGAAAATTCTTCGAGAAAATAAGTGATTTAATTTTTGAAATGAAAATATTTTAATTTAAATCAGTAAAAGTGAATATAAAAATATTCATACACTTGAAGGATCATCGTCGATACAATTTTAATTTTTGATGGGTTGTTGTTAGGGGATTGCCATGAAATTAAAAAATAATTACAATATTTGGTGCTCATCTTATGATATTATTAAATTATACTACTAAATGCATATTATATTTTTTGAGAAAAATCGAAATTTATATTTGGCACGGTTTTTAAATAGCCAAATTGTCGATATGAAAATAATAATATTGGCGATGAATATAATATTGTATTATTTTGGTACCAACTACCAAGTAATCAGTTTGTAAATACGATGTTTATGTTTCATTTATCACTTGCGTTCACTTGTACAACACTGTTGAATACTGTTCATTACTGCATTCCACAATAATATTTAAAATAAGTTCGCATTGGCGCAACTAGACATTTGAAGTAGGGGGTGCTAAGCTCCAGGTTTTTTTGTGACTCGATGGGACCCAACTCCACTATTTGCCTATATTAACCACTAAAACAAAACAAAAACCATAGTTCTGTGTCTACACAGGACAGTACAAATTGTTTTTAAAAACAGAAACAAAAAAAAAGTCATACTTGATGTGGACCCAGAACAAAAAGTCACTTAAAATTATTTTTTTTGATTTAATTTTTAATTTTTTTATTAATAATAATATATTATATCAATTTATATGTTATTATTTTTCTACATGATATATAATATATTTTATTTACATTTTTTACTATAATATTAAATCTATACGACGGTCTTTCTTTGAGTATTCGTCTAGTATAATATTGAGGTCTAGATTATTAACAATATCTCTCTCGATGTGCAATACAGAAAGATAACCAAAACGATCTTGTGTCATAGATGTTCTAGTCCAGTTTTTGATACGACGCATGGCTGAAAAAGATCGTTCACACGATGCAGAACTGATAGGTAGTATCAGGGCTACTTTAAGTAAGGAATGAATATTAGGATAGACTTCTTTTGAAATAATGGTTTTTAATTCTTCTAAACCAAAATTTGGTTTTAACTGTATGGCACAGTTGTGTGCTACAGTCATTTCAGAACGTAATGCTTCTTTATCAATAGAAAACAATGCCTAATAAAATAAATTAATAATTACTTACAATTTATTATAGAAATACATCTATAATAAATGTAATAATTGTTTAATACAATAATACATCATTGTATTAAACAATTATTACATTCCATTCATATGTATTTATTAATTGACTTACTTGGTAATGATCAATAAACATCATGCTTTTAGTCATATTTAATTTAATGAAATTATCTATTGAATTTGCAAGTTCCAAACTCTCTTTTGAAAACCTTAACTCAAAGTGGCCTATAATTGCATCCAATACAGCATAATATGCATGAGAACACCAATATTGTTTATAGTTTTCTGTTCTATTCATGTCAACACCTTGATTACAGATGTCATTTCCTCCAGCACCAGTTGTAACAGACACATGAAAACTTTTAAGTTTAATAGATTCTTTTCGTTTTCTTTTTGATGACATAATTACACCTAAACAATTTCAAAATAATAATTCAATAAATACCAAGCATATTCCAAAGTATAATTATGTTTAAAACAATATTATTATATTTGATGACTTTTATTACTGACCAGGTCCAGGTGTATTATGTGAATCATCAATATCATGTTTCAATAAAAACTGTATCACATTATTCCATAAGACATCAAATGATTTTTCATTTATCATATTTTGAATTGTTTTTATCACAGCATTAATTTCAATAACAGCATTTCCAATTGTTCCTTCTTTTTTTGCAATTTTTTACTCAATATATCTATTATTCCTAAGATTTCTTCAAAAATGAACAAATATAATACGAATGACATTTTTTTTAACATGTGCAGAAGACCTTTGAACAAAATGTCTTATAGTTATATTATACTCAAGTTATTATAGTCTACATAGTATACTTATATTAATATAAAATACAAAGTAATATATTAAATTATTACCAATTGCTTGAGCCACTTCTTTGTTTGTATCTTCATTTATTTCATTTTGTAAAATATTTACTATTACACCAAAACTATTATGTACTGCTTTACAATTTTTAAGACGACACGACCACCGCGTTTCACATAATCTAGAAATCGATAATGATTTTATTTGCATAGATTTCTGTAAATCTTGTAATAGCTTATCTTTGCCAGGCTGTGAAAAATGCACATAAACTGCTTCTAGAGTATTAAAAAAGGTATTAGATTCCTGTAAAAGATAATGATTAAATTGATTATAAAAAAGAATGGGTACATATATTATAAATTGTAACGTACATAAAAATGTATTAAATATTATTTAAGTATTTATTATTATTTGTTATGCACTTTAATAGTTCTACAAGTATTTGTTACAACCAAATTCAATTTATGGGCCATACAATGAATGAAAATTGCTTCAGGGTGAGAGTCTCTTATTCTAGTTTGAACACCAGATGTGGATCCTGACATAACGTTTGCACCATCGTATGTTTGTGCCACAAGAGGAATATCAGAAATGCCAAATTTTTTTAGAACAGAGAGAATTTCAATAAAAATATGTTCGGCTCCTCTCCCATTTGATACATCATAAAATCCAATAAATCGTTCACATACATTATAGCTATTAGGAATAATGTATCTAACACATATTGATAATTGTTCTGTTTTATAAGATCTAATAGAAAAAAAAATATGAAAATAAAATTATATTAAAATATATTACCTACTAACTTATTTCTAAGTAATAGGAAAAAATATAATCTGTGGTAATAGTGTATTACCTTGCTTCATCACACATAATAGAGTACATTCCACAGTATTTTATTTCACTAATGATAGTATTTATTGTCATATTTGAACAAACTTCAAGTATACTATTTTGAATAATCCAACTTGTATAGTTAATTTTTCTGTTAAAAAAGTCTGAAAACTCTTTATCGTTCATTGCAAATAATGTACAAAGCTCTTTAAAATTTCCTGTAGATATGCTATTATACTATAAGTGATAGTAGCGGTACTAAAATGAAAACATATCTTCCTATCAGTATTAGAAACTGTTGATGACTTTTCATCATGACCTCTTAGAGCAAGTCCCTGTTTAGCACAAAAGAGGGTTATATTTATAAGAACTTTCATATACTGTCTATTTTTTAAAATTTCATTTTTTTTAGCAGTTGATAATTGAGTAACTATAGTGCCAGTCAATTTTGAGCTTTTATAGCTATTATACTGGACAGTTGATGTTAAATGTTGAACAGTTTTTGAATGTTTTAACAACTTTTCATTCAACTAAAATAATGAATTAAAAATATAAAAGTAAAAAATATATATACATAGTTTTTATTAATCAACTTATTTTACTTCTGTTGAACATGTTTTCGTTATGCTTATGATCACTAAATAATAATTATTTTTAATTTATAGAAATAAATATCCAAACAAAAAACATACTTTTCTCCAATTGTTGTATCCAGTTGTAATTAAATTGTCAGTTTTTACATTCTTTGAAAAATGAATACAATTAAAACAAAAAACAGCATCACGAGACACACTATATTCTAACCATTCAAATTCACTATAGTGTTTAGCATTAAAACTTCTATTTTGAGGTCCAAATTTTGTTAGTGGAAATATCTAGAAAAAAAAAATGCTTCAACTTTTTTTTTGTAAAATAAAATAATATAAGACACTTGGTATGTCAAAACAATTTAATATGTCAAACGTCAGTATGTATTAATCAAGAATCGTGTGATTTCTTGTTTTATTCTTATTACAGTTAATTATTATTTATTTCATTTTTACTTACTTGAAGTTTAGGTTGCTTTGGGCCCGAATCAATATCACCCAAATCAACAGACTGTATATTCAAATTTAAAACATTATTTTTTAGTTGAATGTTTTCATCATCATCATTATGTCCATCGTTCAAGGTTACATATTTTCTTTGCTTTTGATTCATCACTATGAGTTTCGACAGTCTCGTCCAAATTTTTTGTTGATGTATTTTGTTTAATTTTGTTTTTAAAATTAAAGATTGAAAACATGATTAAAATCGATTAATTAACACTCGTAAGTCGTAATAAACATACAATTGACGATGCAATATCGATCAATATATAATTTTTAGCAATAATAATATAACTATATAAGAAACGCCTCTAACACACCACATACGTAATACACTAATACGTAAATGTAGTGTTCTGTGTTACACACTGCACTGTAACCTAAGACCATTAAATTTATTATAAATCTTAGTATCCTAATTCCTAGTAGACTGTGTTGTGTTTTTGTTGTGGCGTATCGGCGTATAGCCCGTATGCCAGACGTCATTATGACGAGAATATTTCCGTCCCTCGGGGAATACCAATACCAGATTATATTAGTATGTTAGGTAGGTACTGATAAATATACTATACAGATATATTATATAGCACAGACTATTTAAAATAACTAGGCCGCTTCGGCATCCTTATTTCCACTAAATTAAATCAACACATCCGATAATTCAACATTATAAATAACAAAATGTTATATTATAAAAATTATTATTGTGTTATAACTTATAATTATTGTAATTCGATAAATTTTTAACTTTTTTTTCAAATTTTTAAACTATTTTTTAGGGGGTGCTAATTTTGACTTAGGGGGTGCTAAGGACCCAAAGCACCCCCCCTAGTTGCGCCAATGTAGTGAACTATTTCTTGTGACTGTGAAGTTTTAACTACTATTTACAATGTCTCCGTGTAAAAAAGTTCGTAGTGTTTTAAATCGAAAACGAGAACGTTTGCTAGACAAGAAGGCTCGGCTAAGTATGATTCGAAAAAAACGATTGACGTAAGTATTTATTTTAATAAACTATCCATGACACAACTAAAAATGCAAATAATTATTTTTAAGAGTACAACAAAATCTAGAAATTCCGGAAATCAATTCAATTGCGTAAGTTGAATTCATGTGTATTTATTTAAAATATTTTTACCATAATAATTATAATTATTATAATAATAAGCATTTATTTTTGAATAAATTATTTTATTCAAGTTCGGTAGTCGAAGATGAAAACGAATCACAGCATGGTCAGCATGCAGTCATTATAAATGAAATTAATAATTTGGAAGAGTTATCAGATTGGACTCCTGAATGGGAAACTTTAAAAATAATTACAAGTACACCTGTACTAGCTGTTTCTGATAGAAACAAGTAAGATTTTACTCTTTATATGTATTTAATTGAGCATTTGAGAATTGAGTATTTATGAATTTTATATTCTGAGAGAAGCGATAAATTGATTTTACCATGATGTGTTTTTTTTAATTTTTTTTTTGTGTCTGTGTACACGACAAGTAGTTAAAATAATGCGTCGATTTGAAACTTCAGTATCTTGTTTGATGGGAAAGTGAATATTATAAGAGGTCAAAATTTAAAATCCCAGTAATTTTCAAAAGCGCCGTGAAAAACAAAAGAACAATTAAGGAAAGACGGGAATTTTTACGCAAAATCGATTTTGGTTTTTGGTAAAACTCAAGGAGAAATGACCGTAGATACATGACATTTTGACTGAATGTTTATATTAGCATTTTCTATACATCATAACATTTTTTAAATATTTTGATTTATCTTGAGCTGTTTACAGACATTTTCAGATTCCAATTTTTTTAGGTTTTTTTTCTATAATTGTCAATAAAATTGTATTTGTTGGGTAAAAAATCTTGACAATTTAATACAAGGCTCCTATATTAGGATATATTGTTACAACGATAGATTAAAAATATTAAAATACGTTGTTACAATTTTTTTTATAAGCATTTTTATAAGCAAAGTTCAAATATTGACAAAATACTTAAAAATCACGAAAATGTGCAAATTATTTTGAGTTAGAAATTCATAAAAAATTTTCTTTTTAAATCTAAGGTTTGAAAATGTAACACAAGATTTCTCATAAGATTGCTTACCTTTATCAAAAAAAAAAAATGTCTTATACCAAGTCAAATTAAATTTTTATGAGCGTTTGAACTTTGAAGTTCATATTTTTACAATATTCCAATATTGCAGGTTATATCAAACGGATTTAAATATAAAATAAATAAATAAAATATCCTAGACTGACAAATCGTCCCCGTTTAGAATCGTAAAAATAACCATTTATTTTTTTATTTTTCACGGCGCGTTTGAAAATTATTGAAAATTCACTTTTGACCCCCTAAAGTACAATAAACATTCACTTTACTACCAGAAACCACCCCTGATTTGTAAGATTGAATCACTATTACTGCTCCAAATTTTGTCCCCGGACACAAAATAAAAAGATTTAATACAGGTCATCTTTTTATTTAACCTGTATAGTATTCAATCTATTATTATATTATTATGAAATATAGTGAGAACTTTGAAAATAAAACAAATACACTTTATTGCAATTCTGAAGACTCTTTACCAGTACTACAAGTTGAATATGATGAGGTCGACAACACAGATTGGTAAATCATAAAGTATTAATTATATGGCCTACATAATAGTCTTTTTAAATTTATTCACAAATCCAATCAAATTTGTTTGTAGTGTTACGTCAGATATGTGTCAGGGGCGGAGAATTGTTGATATTTGTTATATTTTTGAACAAATTAAGGATAGTGAACATACAGGTGGTTTTGGTTGTTCATTTATAAATATGACATTCATATCCGAAAAAAGACGAGGGTATTATTCTGAATATAAATTCAAGTGCAAAATGTGTGGTATTATTAAAAGTATTCAATCTGAAAAAGAAAATTCAACGTTTTTACCGATTAATGAGGGAATCGTTAGCGGGACAATTGCTATTGGAATTGGTCATTCACAATTGGCTGAATTATCAGCCACAATTGACATACCATATATATCACCAACAACTTACTTCAAAGTTCAGACCTCTCTAAGTAATATAATACACGATGTTGCCATGCAAGAAATGTTACTTGCTGGCGAAGAAGAAAAAAAAATAACATTTGAAAGTGGTAATGTAGACAACGACGGTATACCTATGTGCACTGTGATAGCAGATGGACAGTGGAGCAAACGTAGTTATAAGACAAAGTATGATGCTTTGTCAGGAGTGGTAAAATTAAATTAATACTTACATTTATATTACTAATTACTATATAGTATAACATATTATACTTATTATATATTTAATACAGGCTACAATTATTGGATACCGTTCAAAAAAAATATTATTCATTGGTATCAGAAATAGATACTGCGTTATTTGCGAACGAGCTAAAGTAAGTAATGAGATCGCTATAGAACATGTTTGTTTCATGAACTGGGCAAAAGGGGCTACTAGTATAGAAGCGGATGCAGTAGCTGAAGGGTTCAAAATAAGTGTGAAAATGCATGGCTTGAAATTTAACCAATTAATCGGTAAATATTAAAACATTTTTAATTACATCTACAACTTGTTTGTGTTAAAAATAAATCAAGACGATTTTTAACACAATCGTCAGTCTAGGATATTTTATTTATTTATTTTATATCTAAAACTATTTGATTTTGCGCGTGAATTTTTAAACTTTTACTATCGTAAGAAAAAGTTATGGACAAACTCAAACATTTTTGGTTTTAGTCCGGTAATTTTTTTTTACTGATATTTGATGAAAAACTTAAGGAGAACTTTGTAAATTTTCAAACATTAAGTATAAATAATTAAAATTTTATGAATTTTCAACTACAAGCCAAATTAAGAATTCAATTTTTTCGAAAACTGGTTGTGCGTAAAAATTCCCGTTTTTATCTAATTTTTTTTTTTGTTTTTCACGGTGCATTTGAAAACTACTGAAATTTTTTTTACTTTGAGCCTCCAAACAACACTTTGATTGCATTGGCCTATATGATATTATTATAGAGTATAGGCTATATGTACATATTTAGTAAATTATACCTATATGAATTGTTATAAAAATATAGGAGATGGTGACAGTAGTGTTATGAAACGCTTAAAAGAAATAATGCCATATGGATATTCACGTGTCGTTCAAAAAGTAGAATGCCGTAACCACCTTTTGAGAAATTATTGTCAAAAGATTATGGTATTAACTAAAAAAACGGAATATCCTATTCGAATTAGGAATTATGTAGCGAGTAATGCAATGCGATTTAGAACAGCTATAACAAAATCGATTGCACACCATAAAGATGGCGATGGAGCTATATCTGATAAAATAAATGGTAAGTTTTTTGTACTTCCACAAAAATGTTTTTTATTTTGTTACAAAATTTTTACAAATATTTTAGGTATTAGAAAGGATATTAAGAATAGTTTTTACCATATATTAGGAGAACATGGGAGTTGTGAACCATACTTTTGTATTGGTAAAAAAAATGGGGAAGTTAATTTAGTTTTTGAAGCTGAAAAATGTGGTTTAATTCAAGAAGTAACACAAATTAGCAATAGAATAGCGGGACATTACTAACCACTGTGTGACGGGGAGTTATAAGACCGGCACCTCGGGGGTTTTTACACCATTAGCCATATGTCTCGAGGGCGGCTCCTTCACGCCTTTGGGTGACGCGGAAACATCCCTCCGACGGGTTGCGTCAGGGCGCCCTGGCGCCAGGCTGACGGTCCCCCGCCGGCTACTCTCGTACGAGATAGATCGGTGGGTTTCGTATAACCGCGTCGGCGAGCGCTGGATTCGACCCAGGCAAATAACTCCCCTTCTACTAAGGCGTTACTCCCACAGTCTTCGCGAGGCCATCCACATAAGTCGCGAACGCGCGGCCGGTGAGCGCGAGCACGCGAGGTACCCGCGCGCATCGGCCGGACGCACGCCACAAAGCTCACTGGGTACTGATACCGTTCGGGCGTAAGCTAAGTCGGGTTCTCAGTAGGGTTCCCCAGTGCCCGCGAAATGAGATTTAAGGATCCGTTATCCAGAGTACTCACAACGACTCTTTTCCCACTAGCATCAGCGTCGGGACAGTTGTTTAGGCTGCCGCGACGCGACCTTTTATGAGTGGTACGGTTTTCTTTGCCGGGTGCCGTGTCCGTACCGAATGCTCGGGTTTAGGTGCCTGTCGGGTGGGTGTCCCCCGGCCGGACTTCCGCCTTGCACGTGTTCATTCACGAGTTGGTCGGGCCCGTGAACTCTCGGCCGGAGTTGGGCGGGGAACGTGCCGGCGTGTGGCTGGAGGTCCGCGGACAGGAAAAATTTGAGGTGCCTGCCCGCGGTTGCTTTGGTCCAGCCCTTCCGTCACGTTCCCTCGCTTAATTGCCTCCGCCGGTGTGTCGCAACATTTTTCCACGCCGTTTTTAGCGCTGATATGTCACTCGGACGGGTGAGCCCCGTGCGGATTAGAGAGGTATCCCTCTTCCCTCTGGCCTCCGGGTACTGTGTTTCCAGAGGCCCCGTGTCGGAATCTTACTTTAACGCCGAATCACGTCTAACGGGCACGTCCTTCCTCAGAGCGGCTCAGTGTAGCGTGTGCAAACTGTTTCACCGCCTGGAACAAGACCTCGGATCTGGTCATGAACTCGGGCTCACACGGCCAGTCCGCACCGGCCGCTCGCACCGTGAGCTCGAGTTTATTTCTTTCCTGGTCAGCAAGAGGGCATTCAAACAGCAGATGCTCGGCGGTCTGGTTCGGAGACCCGCAACTGCAAGCTGCATCGCCTCTTAGGTTGAACATGTGAAGTTTCGCGTTAAAGTCCCCGTGGCCCGTCATCAATTGCGACGTGTAATAGTCCGCGACGCACCAGGTGCGCTCCAATCGATGACGGATATTCGGAAACCAAGCGTAAGTCCACCTTCCCTTGTCTATAGCGACCCATCGCTGCTGCCAGAGGTCGATGGTTTCACTCGTATAATTTAACAGGTTGTGGCCGGCCTCTACAGCCGTCATAGCGCCGTTTCTCACTAGGATCCTGTCCTTCTCGGTTTTTGCCATTTCTTTTAGTTTCAGGTCCAGGGGAGGGACACCCGCTAGTACCTGCAGCGCCACCGTTGACGTCGTATTGTAAGCTCCTGTTATCGCCCGCAGCGGCAGTCTCTGGGCGGAGTTTGCTCTGCCCCGATGGTGAGCCAGCGACATGCAGTCTATGGCCCACACTGAGGGCGCGTAACTCATTTTCGGTATGAAGACCGTTTTATAAATCAGGAGCGGTGCTCCAGATTTCAATCCCCATTTGGTCTTAGCGACTCCGTGTAGGCGACCGAACAGGGCTTTCGTGCTTTTCGCTTTTTCCGCCAGGTGGTCGCTGAACTTTGCGCCTTCGTCAAACGTAACACCGAGGTATTTCGCCGACTTAGTTGGCTTTATTCTGTCGGCTCCGAGAAGGAGGACCAGTGGTTTGGAGAGCGATCCTTTCAGCCACAGTGTTTGTGACTTTGCCGCTGAGAACGTAAGTTTACGCTGCTTCGCCCACAGCGACGCTCTCTCGAGAAGTGCGTTTGCCCTCGCGGTCAGTTCGGCTCTGTTTTTGCCCGAGATCAGCAGTGCTAGATCATCTGCATACGCGACAAGTTCTGTACCTATGGGCAGCACCTCTGACAGGAGTGGATTTACAGCGTATTTCCAGAGGTCAGGGCCATATTCGCTGCCCTGCGGGCACCCCTTGGTAAGGGTTTTCCTTATGACTTGGTCGCCGATTTTCATTTCTGATTGGCGACCGTCGAGGTAACTTTTCGTGAGCTCGACGAGGCCGTCGCTGCAGCCAGCAGCCTCCATGTCCTTTATTAGTTGCGGCCACCAAAGGCAGTCGAAAGCGCCCGAGATGTCCAGGAAGATCGCGTGGACGTATTTCTCTGTTCTCGCCTTTGACCAGTCGAGGACGTGTTGGATAGCGTCGACCGTTGAGAGGTTCTTCGTGAACCCGAACTGCCTTTTCGACCGGAGTTTGTCGTTTGCGCATCATTAGTACCACAGGTAAGAAATTTGGTATGTCGTTTGCGCATCGCAAATTTTAACAATAGAAAGGTACCTACTACCTATTACCTATCTACCTATTAGTGATAATATAATATATTTAAATAATATTTATATGTAAATACTTTTGCAATTTATAACAAATCAACAAATCTATTCAGTAGATGATCAAATAATATTATATTTTTTTTTTTTTTTGGTAAATGTGAATATTAATTTTGTAATTTTTTTTTAAATATGAATTATGAATATTGACGATTATTTTTGTAAGTGTAAATAAAACCTGGTATACGTAATTTGGAATGCGCAATCGGCCTATAAAAAGGTTATTTGTAACAATAGCTAGGGAAAACTCCCTATGCCTTTTTAACAATAGCTATACGCAAACGGCCTATATAAAGGTTTTTTGTAACAATAGCGATCGGAAAATACCCTATGCCTTTTTTAACAATAGTGATGCGCAAACGGCCTACAAAAAAGGTCATTCATAACAATAGCGATGCGCAAACGTCCTACGCCCTTTTCGACATGCGCGCGTTGGTTTCGCGTCTTATCCTGTCTACTATTACATGTTCGAGTGCTTTGGATAACACGAGTAGGAGGCTTATAGGACGGTAGGATTTGGCCTCTGCTGGGTCTTTGTCGGGTGATTTCTTGATCACCACGAGCCTGGCCGCCTTCCATGTGCTCTGGAATCTTTTCGCCCTGAGGCAGTTGTTAAATATCGCAGATTTGTTGTGCCCGAGCACCGGCCAGGCTTGCCTCAGGATTCCGGCCGTTATACCGTCCATGCCCGGAGCCTTCTTAGGTGCCATCCGCCATATGGCCCCTTTCACCTCCTCAACGTCGCAGGGTTCGATGTGCCCAGGGTTTTCAGACCATTTACTGAAGGAGCCGACTCTCACTCCCGTCTCCGTCCTGGCCGCTATCTGCTCAGGACCTTCGTTATCGTAGCTGTCACAGGGAACCAGGGTATCCATCAGCTTTTCCCCGGTTTCCCTTAGGGACGTGGTGAACGTGCCGTCGCTTTTGCGAACGGCTGTTGGAAGGTTCTCAGAGGGTCTAGTACCACCTGTCTTTAGCCACTTGAAGACGGGGCCCCAAGGTTTCTCGTTCCCCGTCTCCGTCACAAAGTCGCGCCAGGCTTTGCGTCTGGCCCTAAAGCAGTTTCTCTTATGGGCCTTTTTCAGCCTCTTGAACTTGGCGCGCGCAGCCCGACGTTCGAATGCGTTACTGGCATTTCTGAGTTTCACCTTCCAACGGCCGAGGGTGCTCAATTCTCGGCCCAGTGTTCCGTTCCACCATGGAGGAGGTCTATGCTTGGTCTCCTGTCTTTTAGTCATGTGTGCTTCACACGCTTCTCTTAGCACGTCTGAGAGCGCTATAGAATAGCGGGACATTCAGATAGCCTGTACATGAATGTAGACAATAACGCATGTGAACAGTTTAACTCTATAATAAATAAGCACATTGCCGGAAAGCGGATAAATTTTTCACAGCGTAATTCATATAATGTTAGAGTTGAAGCTGCATTAGTTTCATACAATTCTTATGGTCAATACATGAGAAAAATGCATAAAAACATTACAAACATAAGTCCTGGTGAGTAAAGAATTGTTTTTTTTATATTTCATATTTTAATTAAATGAGAAAATAATAAAATCAGCATTCTATCGGTACTATACCTACATAATATTATCATTATTCAAAACTTAACAAATCTAAACATTTTCAATAACAATCTCTCTTTTTTTTATAAAATGTAGTCTAACATTACGTCACAATTTCATTCAGGTGAAGTTGGGAAAAAATTTTTAAAAGCTAATGAGATGAAACGAACAACTAATAAAAGACGAAAAGTACTCTTCCCGAAATCGAAATTAAAAATAACAGCCGCCAAGCCAGACCAACATTATAGTTTAGCTGAGCCACTTCCGGAAGAACATGTAACACCTGAAGAAATTGAATTTAAAAAAATTCAATTTTTAAACAGTTTGAAATTAGACAGAAGTGAACGATTAGTTCTTGAAGAAAAAACAAGAGATCAAGCTAATAGTCAACTTTGGCATAGTGAAAGGAGAAATCGGTTAACCGCATCCAACTTCGGGCGTATATGTAAAATGAGACCAACAACATCGTGTAAATCAACTGTATATGATTTATTGTATAGAACATTTTCCACTGCGGCCACTGAGTATGGAAAAGCATTAGAATCGTCTGCTATAACAGCACTTGAAATCTTTTTAAACTGTAAAGTACGACCAAGTGGACTGGTGGTAGATGCAAATCAATATTATTTAGCAGCTTCTCCAGGTGTGTATAATATATTCTAATAAATATTTGAATAATATATATTTAGATTTAGGTGTACAGAAAAAAAATTATATCTTTTATTTTATAGATGGCTTAGTTGAAGATGACGGGGTTGTAGAAATTAAGTGTCCTTTTGGTGCAAAAGATTTTATTTCATTTGAGGAAGCTGTGTTAAACAAAAAAGTAAATATAAGTTATAACCTATGCATCATTGTTACTATAAAAAAACAAAGCTACTATTGACTAAAATATTTGTATTTTATTTTTGAAAAATGTAGGTGCCTTATTGCCAAATCGTAGAAAACAAAATGGAATTAAAACCTGACAGTCATTATTATTTTCAAGTGCAAGGACAAATGCATATTTGTCAAAAAAAATTTTGTTATTTTGTTGTACACTCGGCTAATTGGACTAAAATTCAGAAAATTGGATACGATGAGGCATTTTGGTCACAAAAAATGGTTAAAAAATTGGAAACGTGAGAAACTTTAATATTATATTTAAATACCGTAATAATTATAGGAACTAAGTAATAATACATATTATTCAATTTTTTTTAGTTTCTACATGCATTGCTTATTGCCGGAAATAGTAAATCCGCAGTACGGCAAACGGTTACTTTTAGATGATATAAAAGATCCTCCACATATATTGGAAAATATGAATAGAAAACTTAAAAAAATATAATAGGTATAGGTAAGGGTATACCTACCTAATAATATAAAATATAATACAGTATTTAGTATAATTTTAAATATTATAGGTATCTTTTAAAAATATTCATGTTTATTTATGTATTATATTATTTTTATTCTCTTATAGTATAAGTTATACTATACCCAGCTAATACCTATAATACAGTATATACTATTAAATTTTTTATTTTTATTAGTAGGTAACTATATAATGTTATATTATCATAATATGTGCATAATAGACTATTAAAGTGTATGTACATTTTGTAATATCAACTTGAATTGTATTAAATATATTCTTTTTGGATTGTTGTTTGTTCAAATATCCGATCACTTGTTCTTATACCAATCAAGAATATCCCAAATACATAGGCAACATTTTATTTTATAAATAAGTATATATAAGTATTCAGTTACATAATTTCTGTATTTTAAGTTCAAATTTTGACATTTTTAACTACAAAATAATTATTAATTTTTAACTTTGATAAATTTAAACTTTTAATGCTTATAAAAAAAATTGTGCCTATGTATTTTTAATATTTTTCAACCACTATTGTATCAATGTATTAGGAGCCTCGTATTAAATTGTCAAGCTTTTTTACCTAACAAATTTTATTGATTTTTATAGAAAAAAAAACTAAAAAAATTAGAAACTGTAAATGTCCGTAAAAATCTAAAAATAAGTCAATATTTTGAAAATGTTATGGTGTATAGTAAATGCTATAATAAACATTCAATCAAAATTTCATGTATCTACGGTCATTTGTTTTATAGTTACACCAATAACCAAAATCGATTTTGCGTAAAAATTCCAGTTTTTCCTTAATTTTTTTATTTTTTCCTGGCGCTTTTGAAAATTACTTTGAATTTTAAGTTTTAACCTCCTCAATGCACCAACTAGGTTCACTTTTCCGTCTAAAAAGATACTGAACTTAAAAATCGTAGCATTATTTCGACTACTTATCATGTACAGACACAAATAAAAACACACAAATCGTTGTAAAATCAATACATTTATCGCTTCGCTCAGAATCTAAAAATATTTGTTATTACTTATTATCATGATATAATCATAAATCATAATCATTATACAACAGTTGAACGTAAAAGATAAAACATGGAAAATTAATATTAATTTAATTGCGCTGTATTTATTTTATTTACCATTTATTAGATTTTACTATGAGTATTATATTTAAATAAGTAATAATTCAATAAATACAAATCAAGCTATGTTATAATACAGTTTCTACGATCTATATATTGGGACATAAATTGAGGTAAGCAGTATCATATTTATAATCGGTAGTTCATGGGTACGCGTGGGTATTGAAAATATTACGGCGGCATTTGCGTATAATGAATTTTATAATGATACGAATCGTACTCGACAAACGTTCATAGACAAATAAACGACGCTCCCAAACGAGCAGTGGTCGCCGCCGTCGACCGGTTGCGAATTGCGAATAGTAGGCGTGACTTAAACGCCGCGCGCTTGCGGATCGTGAAAACACCTAACAGCGCGTCCTCTCGGTTGTTGCACGCGTAAACTTTTGGTGATTCGCACTCTTAACGCCACACCTCATCCATCTTTTCAACCATGTACTTATGGATATCGTGTCATGTTGTTCCGATAACATTGACATAACTGTAAAATTATTATTGTCAATATTCATGACTCCTTCATAAAGGAAAATTGGGCCACTACGTTTATTAATCCCTCTGGTTATTTTACGAACACACCCACCGGTGGCGTCAAAAGAAATCGTAGGTATTTGTTCCTTTTTACAATAATCTCGATAAATTTTTAATTGTAAATTGCTCCAAAAATGAACAAAGGTTTTATCAGAGCCAATGTCATGAATAGTATTTTCATACTCTGTCAGATACTTCATTTTGCTTAATGCTGTTAAAGGGTCGGAGTGAATTTTGGTAGCAGCTAATGCTCTGTATACTTGTATATCTTGCTACTCTTAATGTCCCTATGTTGGGAATTTGGGTGGGAAGAGCATCACCTGAAAATTTTAAATTTAAAACTCATTGAATAAATTAAGTGTCTAACCTTTAAGTAAGTAAAAAAGTCTACTAGTAGGTACTAAAATCCATAATATTTTTTTATAATTATCAAATTTTGTCCACATTTGAATTAAAATGCCCATATTATGTCATTTAATTTTTAAACTTTTATTTTTTTTTTGATCGTCTTCAGAAATTATAAAACAGATACAAAGTAACAATTAATTGCCCTGACAAAAATCTATAATATTTATGAAAAAAATCCATATTAACTTACTAAAAAACTTATTTGAATAAATGAGCCTGATTGAAGATAAACATCTATATTTAATAAAAAATTTAATTTAATTAAAAAATTTTGTAGTTGAAGACAATAATCACGCAATATTTAATAATAAGCTAAATTAAATAAAAGATCTAACATGACCATTTAAATAAAATTTCTTTTTAAAATATGGGTTTTTATTCAACTAGGCTTTCTTTATTCTAATTATATTTTTATTAAAATTACATTTTTTATTCGAATATTTTTCTTATTAAATATTGTTTTTTTAAACGGATTTTTATTCATATTTGTTTTATTATAAAATATCGATTGTATTCAACTAGGCTTTTTTTTCTTTGAATTAGATTTTTATAATATAAATTAATTAATACTATTATATGATACCCACACAGCACAGTACATCCAGTGGATATCCAATGGTTATGTCAAATAACCATATAATGTCTTATCCAAAAATGACTTCAGATGGATATCTACTAGATATATTAAAAAACCATACAATATTTTATCCATTAACTTCCAATTCCGGTTTTCTGCTGGATATTCCAAATTTCCATACAATATCTTATCCAAAAATGATGCTTCATGGATATCAAATATTATATATTTATATTATAAATATAATTATATAATATTAAATATACATGGTTTTTAACGTAATTTATGGGTGGGGGAGGGGCTTTAATATTACCATATATAATTATATATATAAATAATTATTATTATATTAAATGCATAATATATATATATATATATTATATATTATTATTAATATATTTTTATATTTTAACCAATAATATAGTAATTATAACAGTCAACTGCAGTGACGATAATAAAAATAATATATTGTATGTACAAATATATGAATATGATTATATATACGTTATAAACATTATAATATTTGATTTTCAAGAAGGAGAATTTGAAACGTAAACCGATACCGATTATGCGTCCGATACGCGTATCACTCGTATTATCATACGTCCGCGCACTTATACAAGATAAGACCGTGCGCTAGACTTTGAATTAAAACTGATAAGTGATAATTTACGATGATATATTATAACCTAACCTCAAACCTGCGTTGGCCCATCGTGCGCGTATTATTTATTATTTCACTGTCGCGTTTTTTTTAACTACGGACTTACCTCGTAATTGTGTGCTATTGTTATTTGTGTAGTTATAATGTTGTTATAATGTGCTTACAGTTCCTGCAGCAGTTATTATAATATGTAAGTATACTCACATGTTTCTATATATTTTCAGTGAACCTTAATATAAATATCATGTCTAGCAATCGAAAAACTAAAAGTCTTAGTGCTTTAACGGCTAGATCTTTTAGGCGTAGAGTAGCAAAATATATTATTGAAGATAACTTGGTATCGTTGAATTCTTCAATTGTGGTAGTAAAAAATAATGATGTCCCGAATGATGTAGCTGTCAGTGATTTAAATAATTTAAATGTAACCAATGAAATCCTAGAAACTGCAGAGTCTGCTGAATTTAATTCATCAACATCATTGACTTCAATTTTGAATGAACATAGTGATGATTCTACACAATTTGAACTGAATAACAGTGATGATAATAATTCTTCGCATGATTTTGATACCAGTTTTAGTGATGAGGAAAGTTATATTGAAGATTCTCCTCCACAGATTAAAGATGAGATTGGTTATTGGGCATTAGAATATAAAGTAAAGCATAATACTTTAGATCAGGGCTTGCAAACGTTATAATAACGTTATGATTATAACGTTATATTTGACAAATAACGATTGAAATTTGTAAACGTAATTATAACGGAAAACGATAATCAAAAATAATTAAATACCGCAAAACAAAACATAACGATTAACAATATATATAATATATCATTAAACAAAAAATATCGCAAAACGTAATTTATAGAATATCATTACGAAAAATAACGTAAAACAAAATTATTTGAAAATTTAAAATCCATTTATTTAAAGGTATTTAAGGTATATTGGTTTCGTAGAAATATATTTTATTTCATGCTATTTATTTTTGTCTTAGAAAAAAATCTAAGAATTGATTATATTATATTCCGTATCTGGGACATTACCTACCCGCATTTTTTTGGAGTTATTGATAACTTTTAAACTGAATTGTCAATAGCTAATACCTAGTATAATAATAATAATAATAATAATTATTATTATTAATAATGATTAATAATGCCCCGATAATTGCGCTGTAGAAGTATAGAGTATAGACTTATTTTGTATTCACTATTCACTCTGTACTTTGTCTACTCTGTAGTCTGTACTACTGCGATCCTCTTAGTATACTGTTATTAAAACATCCGTTTTATTTATATTACCTAGCTAAATATTAAAACAAAAACGCTATCATGGGTAGTATCATATATATACTTGAATACATTACTATTTACTTACATATTGGTGTTAGTATTTATTCCATTATTTGTGTATATAGTAATAGGAATACTATAATATTATAGTCTATACTCAATATTTCTATAATTTATTAGGCAATTGTAGCAAGGTATAAATACATTTCAGGTAATGTATTTCATGTACATTTCAGGTATATGTCAAACTAATCAGTGCAAATGTGTAAAACATAAATTACTGTCTAATTTTAAATGATATTTACATAATATGAAATGTTGTAAAAATGACTATATAATTCTAACACTTATAAAACTATAAATAAATAATAATGATTGATGATCAAATAGGTATAAATGTATAATACATTTAAAACATTAAAACAATAATAATTAATGGTTTTATTTTTGCTATTATAGGTAATATAATGTGTAGTGATTTTATATAATTCCTAGGTAATTTATTAAATTAAAATATTAAATAATAATTGGTATAGTATAGGTACCAACGTAATTATATAAAATACCTAGGTGTTTGGTACATAGAATACCATTTATACCAATATTGAATATTAATAAAATAATAAATTATAATTTTCTGGTAACGATGTTGAAAAAAATTAAGTTGTAAATTATTTACTGGATTGTTGGAAAATGTTGGGTAAAATAACGTTTTAATTCTGAATAACAATAAACGCAAAAATTGTGTAACGTTTTAATTCTGAATAACGATAAACGCAAAAATTGTGTAACGTTTTAATTCTGAATAACGATAAACGAAAAAATTGTGTAACGTTTTAATTGTAAATAACGTAAAACGGAATTTTTTTTTCAAATGCAAGCCCTGCTTTAGATGCATTACTTATTATTCTGAAAAAATATGTTGATCAAACTTTACCAAAATGTGCTAGGACATTGCTTAAAACCCCAAGGAATACCAAAGTAAGAATTGTCAATCCTGGAAGTTATTGCCATTTTGGAATTGTTCCGGATTGATGGAAGTATTACCATTAGAAATTAATCAATTGGAAGAATTAAAGAAGAAAACAATTCGCTTAAAAATTTCAACTGATGGTTTGCCATTATCAGGCAGTAGTAATAGTCAGTTGTGGCCAATAATGGGATGTATTGCAGATAGCTCAAGAGTGTTTGTAATTGGGGTGTATCATGGTCATTCTAAACCAAATGACTCTAATGATTTTCTACATGATTTTGTTGTAGAAATTACCGAACTGATAAATAATGGTTTTACGTTTAATCATACATTGTATAACGTTATATTACACTGTATTATTTGTGATGCACCAGCCAAAAGCTTTATAACAAAAACCAAGGGTCATACTGGGTACAACAGCTGCACTAAATGTTGCCAAAATGGAGAATATTTAATTGGTCGTATAAGCTTTCCGAATGTCAAAGATAACACATTAAGGACTGATGATAGATTTATAAACCAAGAATATCTTGATTATCATAATGGAATACCATTAATAAACGAAATTCCAAATTTTAAACCTGTTTCTCATATACCTCTTGAATATATGCATTTGGTATGCATAGGAGTAATGAAGAAAGTCATGGGTTTGTGGTTAAGTGGGAAACCGGCTTCAAATGTTGTTCGTCTTTCATCTAATAAAATTACATTGCTTACAGAAAATTTATTGGGTATAAGAAGTTTCATCACAAAAGATTTTGCTAGACGTCCTCAAGGAGTTGAATTTTTTAAGAGATGGAAAGCAACAGAGTTACGCCAGCTACTATTATATACTGCACCTGTTGTGTTGTACAATGTCTTGCATCCCCAAGTTTATTCTCATATACTAACCCTTCATGTTGCATTAAGAATTATTAGTAGTAAACATTTACTTGATGTTTATGCAGATTATGCCCATGAACTTCTAGAACATTTTATAGACACTTTCAAAATTTTATATGGAAAACAATACGTATCCCATAATATCCATGGTTTATTACATATGGTAAATGATGTTAAATTACTGGGACCTGTTGATAGTTACAGTGCTTTTCAGTTTGAAAATTGCCTTAGAATCTTAAAAATGCAGCTAAGAAAATCAGAAAGACCTATACAACAAATCCATAGAAGATATAGTGAGAAATCTATTGTTAAACTATCTACACTCAAAGAACAAGATATATTTTCTGAAAATCATGTTGATGGGCCAATAAGTAGTACATCTGACATAAAAAGGCAGTTTAAAAAAGCAAAAATTAATAATTGCATTATTTCCATAAAAAGTCCTGATAATGTTTGTATGATTAATAACACTATTGTAGAAGTACAAAATTATGTATTTGATAATTATCTCAAGACCATGGTGATTTTAGGAAAACCATATTTAAATAAAGTAAATTTGTATGAAGTGCCTTGTCAGTCCTCTTTATTAAACTGCTATATTGTAACATGTTTAGCTCAAAATATTTCAGTTTGGCCTATATCTGATGTGCAATATAAGTGTATGACTTTACCATGGAATTATAATGATAACAATGGTTTTGCAGTGTTTCCCATTTTACACAGTGATTGTACACAATAAAATAATTATTGAAAGTTAAAAATGTATATAAGTATGACATAGTTAATATAACAATATTAACATAATAAAATTGTAAATAGTTGCACATATAAATGTATAAATAACAAAATACGCACAGTGATTGTACATAATAAAATAATTATTGAAAGTTAAAAATGTATATAAGTATGACATAGTTAATATAACAATATTAACATAATAAAATTGTAAATAGTTGCACATATAAATGTATAAATAACAAAATAATATTACAACGGTATAATATTACATACATCATTATGTTATTGAATTGTATTTATTTTATTTATTCTTATTGCATACAAATTGTTTAGATTTCCTTACTTATAATAATGGATAACAAAACTCGTCAATGGAGTGTTGTTGAATATGATGATGAGACCATTCAAATTGTTCCTAAATGCTGGGTAACCATTGATGATGATGGAAATATGGCTTGTTACTGGCCACCATATAATTTTTTTCCAAGTAATAAGCATTACATCTCGGCAGTCAAAAAAAATATGGAACCTAAAGCAGAATGGTTTAAATACGGGGCAACAATTTTAGGAACTTATGGTATTATAATTAGAACAATATATATACTTTTTTAAAATATATGCATTTGTTTAATACAATTTAATATAATCAAGATTAGATAATTTTGAAAAAGGCATGAAGAAACTAAAAAAAGCAGAAGACCGTGATGTACCACTAACAACTGATGTTGAAAAAGATAAAGTGAACCGAAAACTACGCCACAAAAGAGCTTATACCTCATCTGATGACTCTACAGAAGAAAAATGTATATCAATCATAAAAAAAATTAAACCTACACCTAAACCACCAATAGATCAGCAAATGTACATACAAGCATCATCATCAATGTCAAAAACAGATAAATCTCAATATTTAGGTAAATTTTTGTAATAGTAGTAATAATATGCTATTTTTACAGAAAGAACTTATTCTTATTGTAATTTTAACAAACATAATATATTATTATACCTATGTCTTAACTATTCACAGTAGCTGAAGATGAGGCTCAGGCACCACAATCTACTGATGAATCTGTTGGCAAAATTATAAAATCAAGAAAGATTTTTGATGTGCACTCTTCAGATGAAGAAGGTTTTTACTTTAAAAAAATAAATAATAGTATTTTTTTTTATATAGGTACAATTAATATATTATTAAAAACCCTAAATTATTTGATTTGATCGGTAATATTTTAGATGTATTGACATTATATCATAATGAAGCTACAAATTCTGAAATGAAAAAGCCTAAAGAAAAAACTTTGGTCAACGCTAGTCAATATATCAAAAAGCAATTACTCAATCCTGTACCTGAGTCAATTGGTTTTAGAGGTTCTCCAATTAATCATACAAGAAATCAATACGTAAATGATCAGAACAACTCTTCTGAAATAATGTCTAATAGAGGTATGTGGATTCCTATACTGTATTTAATATTAAATTAATTGCAGTATTCAGAAAAATATTGATTAAATTACTATGATAAATAATTAAGATTAAGGGTATAATAGAAAATGTTTAGAACTTTATATTTAATTGAAGTAAATAAAAAAAAATGTAATATTCATCGTATAAATATAATTTAATAATTTAATCTTGATCATAGTATTTTATAATTTGTTACAGAATTTCAAGAAAAAGTATTGAAGAACTTTGCTTGTATCAAACTAACACTGAAACGTATGGATGAAAAAATTAGCAGTGTCTCTTCATCACAGCCAGATGATATTGATGATGACGGAATCGAAGACATTTTTAAAGACTTTCCACTTTCCAAAGAAATTAATTTAATTAATTTAGAAGAAAAGCTGAAAAAAGACATGATTTACAAAAGAAAATTGGTAAATATATTAATAACTATGATAAATGTGTGTGTAGGTCAGGTTAGGTATATATATATTTTTTTACAAAACTGTTATTTTGTTCTAGTTCAATGCTGTTTGTAAAATAGGGGGTATCAAAACGGACGATGTGACAAAATTAATTTTAAGAAAACTCTTCACCGACAAATTTGCTGCGTCATATAATTGGACTGGAGCAAAAGGCAAGAAACCATTATCAAGTTTATTCCTGTCCAAGATAATTATTGGTAAGATAGTTTTATTGAAGCTTAATTGTTTTTATGGTTCATATAATTTAATATAACCATTCAGATAATAATAATAAAAAAAAAAAAAAAAAAACGCCAAAGATTCCAAAGAGTCTGATGTTATTACATGTATTAAGAACTGGATGAGACATGCTGAAGCTAGATATAAAAACAAGTATAAACAATTTACATCAGATATGATGAATATTTTCAGGGCAATTACTTAAATAGTTTCAAAATTCATAATTCATAAATAAATATATTTCAGATTACTTAAACACAAAGATGATGCAGCAAATGATTTAGGGATGTAATAGATAGTTAATCATACACTTTTAACTTTTATAATTTTTAATTATTTATCTTATATACATTTTATAAAAACATATTTTTTTTTAAATAATTTAAGACAGTGTTTAATCAACATAGCTACATTTTATTTGTTTGTGTAATACTTAAAAAAAAAAAAGTCTCAAGATAATTATTAAATATAATTCAGTGAAATATTTAAATAATGCATTTTGGTTATAATATAATATATGTATTTGTATGTATTAATTTTTTTTAATTTTATATGTATTGATAGTTTCAAATTATGATGTTAATTCAAAGACTAAAATATTTAGTGATTGTGTTTATTTTATAATCTTATGATAAGGTGCAATTCAAAGACTGAATATTAGTTATTGTTTTTATTTAGTAAAAAAAGAATCTCAAAATAATTATTAAATATATTAAGGCACTGAAATATTTAAATAATGCATTTTGGTTATAATATAATATATGTATCTGTATGTGTTAATTTTTTTTAATTTTATATGTATTGATAGTTTCAAATTATGATATTAATTCAAAGACTGAATATAATTAGTTGTTTTTTATATAATAATAAGTTAATGTTCAAAAATGATATATATGAATGAATATGATATAAAAAATAAATTAATAACATGTTAAATTTGTTGTTATTCATTAATTCAATTTAATAAACATAATCTACATTTGCAACTGTATTCTTATAATACCCAAAAAAATATCTCAAACTCATCCATTGGATATATATATAAGTACATAAATAATAACTTATGGTTATCCATTAGATAACATAGTACATCTCATGGTTAACTTAAACAAATAACTAATGGATATTGAAATCCCATATCCAAAAATGCCGAAAAAACGGACATTTGGATATCTGATAGATATCCATTGGATGTCTTAAATATTTAATGGATATTATGGATATCTGGAAAGTACATCCACTGTATAACCAATGGATATATTTGTGCTGTGTGGGTATAATAATATGTTTCAATTTGAAATATGAAACATCAGAAACCAATTTTTTATGTGTACCGTGTAACATATCGGGAAACCTATTCGTATGTTTATTTTCAGGTATAAGAATTGGGAATCAATTTATATGCAACCGATTTTCTTTGCATTTGAAAAAAAGTAAACTAAAAACTTAAAACTAAACAAACATCATAACGCATACTCTTACAATAATTATTTCTTTTATGAGAAACCTTTTTGTCTCATTAAATATTTATTAGATACACTTAATAATTTAGGTATTATAAATGTATCATATTACTAAATATATCTGGCTAACAATAATATCATATGCTTAAAAAGTAAGCAATTAACTATAATAGAGAAGCATTAAACAATTTTAATAATATACCTTCTTTCATAAGTTCTCGAGCTTCGTTACGAACAAATACTGAAGGTTCAATTCCAGATTTCAGCATAGCATTTAAAGCCTTATCTTTTTGTGTTCCAATCAGTCTGCGTTTATGAAAATGCTTAACACGAAAATTTCCTTTGAAACTACATTTCATTATTACTCTAATAATAAAACAAAAATTAAAAATTATTAGATAACGATGAGTCGATCAACAATATCCATTCAAAAGTTTTGTATTATTTATAAATTTAAATACTTCATAAATAATATCTTTTACGAGTTTTTATGAGTTGAGATGGTTTAGGAATGGTATGTTTTTGTTTAGTTGTATTTATCAAAATAAAAAAATCTTATTTCTAGATTAGTTACTGTTATTTTAAATCATTTAGGTGATTTATTTATTATTATGTCTATAATTTTAATATTGAATTTTGTTTCTTCTTTACTTTATTCTTCTACTTTAGTAACTGCGAGTATTTATTTAATAATTTGTTTTAATGAAATTTTTTAATTTTTTTCCTTTTAAAATTATTGAATAGTGATTTCTTGTTTAACTATATTAATATCTGGTTTTAATGCGATTTTTGGGTTTGATTAAAAAAAAAAATTATTACTTTTTCTACTTTGAGTCAAATAAGATTTATATTTTTAATTTTATGTTTATGTAAAATTGATATGTTTTTTTTATTTATTAACACATGCATTATTTAAATCTATAATATTTCTAAGATCTGGGATTTTAATAAGAATTATTCTTAATATATGAATAATAATCAAGATATTCGTAAAATATAGGAGGATTAATTGATTACTTACCTTTTTGTGGTTTCATTTTTATGTTTACTTTAATATCATTATAAATAAAGTTGAAATTCTAATTGTGGTAAATTTTGTTATTTTAAAAAAAAGGTTAATTTTTGATTTAATTTTTTATAACATTTTGTGTAAGGTACATTTGCATATTTTTTTTTAATAAATTTGTTTGTTTTTGTAGTTAATCTCATAAAAATAAGTAGCAAATTTTTAATTTTTTCCTTTCGTAATGAATTTATTTAAATGTTTATTTTTGTAGTATTTAATTAATATACTTATTTTATGCTTACCTAATATCTGAGGCAGGAATTGTGTCTACAGTTCCTTTAAATATTGAACCACAGTCTGAACAACGTCCAACTAGACTTAAATACACAATACCATATGATGGTACATTTGCCTTTTTAAATGTTAAACTGCAAGGAAGTTTAGTGTGTAAAAAGAAATGATCCTGCACCACGTTGCTCCATTCGTATGGTGTCATAATTGTATACGTTTTTGGACCTCGTTTTTCCTGGTATAGTTTTTCTCGTGGTTGAATTACTTCCCACTCTTCGACAGAGAAAGTAATATAAAATTTCAATTTTTCTTTTTCTGAACCAGTTATACTTTCGTCAGTTTCGTCACTTGCAGTTTCATTGTCGTTAAAATTAGTTATTTTTGTTTCTGAAATATTGCAAAACATGGTTATTTTTCTTGTTTACCAAATTTAAACTAAAATAGATATTTTTTATAAAATGTGTATTTTTAAACATACTAGATTCATCAATTTGTCGATTTTCACTGCAAGGTTTTGTTAATGGCACCAGACCTAATGTTTGCAACAGTTTTCCATTATTCCGAGCAACATGCATACGTACTGATGCCGGAGTAACTTTGTCTACAAGATCGACACTTACATTAGACGATATTTTTATCCAAACATCCGCATTTATGCCCACTATTTCTAAAATAATAAAAATTAATATTAGCATTTATTTCAATATGCTTAAATTGTAATGTAATACTTAGAATCACATAGAAATAAGATTTGTCTTCAGCAAATAAATGAACAAATAAAAGTTATATATAAATGTACATAATATATAACACACATTACACAGTACTTAAAATTGTGACAATGTATTTTTAAATTTTTCAACTGCGATTGGAACGATACATCAGGAACCTTGTGTTCAATTTTAAAGTTTTTTGACCAAACAAATACAATTTTATTGACATTTATAGAAAATAAAATATTAAAATTGAAAATGTTCGTAAATAGTTTGAAGTGAGTCAAAAAATTTTGAAAATGTTATCAAGTATAGGAATTGATAAAATATACATACAGTGTAAATTTCAAGGATCTACAGTAATTTGTTTTTGAATTTCAGCTAAATAAGAAAATTGCCACATGAGAAATCGAAAGAATATCCAATCTTGTAATTATTTTAACTTCAGACGTTCATAAAAATTTAATATAACATTCCGGTAGACATTTTTTAGGACTTTAGGTAGACAAATTTATGAGGAATTTTGTATTGAATTTAAAAATTGTAGATTTAAAAAGAAAATTTTTTATGAATTTCTAACTGAAAATAATTTGCATATTTTCGTGGTTTTTACGTATTTTGTCAAAATTCTAACTTAAAATGTTAATAAAAAAAAACCGGCTAAGTGCGAGTCGGACTCGCGCACGAAGGGTCCCTTACCATCACCTATAAACGTGATGGCAACACTGCTTATATTATATATTTTAGGATTTTTAGTATTTGTTGTTATAGCAGACACAGAAATACATGTTCTGTGAAAATTTCAACTTTCTAACTTTCATGGTTCATGAGATACAGCCTGGTGACAGACGGACGGACAGCGGATCCTTAGTAATGGGCTTCCGTTTTACCGTACAGAACCCTACAAATGTGACTATTTATTTTTAATGTTTTTTAAGCCGCCATTGTAACTCCATTGTTAATATATTAAGAGCATTGTACTAAATGTTCAAGAGTTTTGAACATACGAATTAAATTTTACGGAAACAAAAAATTGTACGTAGGTACATTGCATCAGTACCGCCTATTGAAAAATTAAAATTTTTTATTTCATGCGTCGCCACGCCAGAAATTGGTTTTACGTGCACCTATGGATCTTTCACATCAAAAAGCTTGAAAATTTAATAGAAGGCTCCTAGTATATTGTTTCAAAGGCAGATGAAAAATATTAAAAATCCTTTGTCACAGTTTTTTTTATAAGCATTTAAAGATCAAATGTTGACAAAATTTATCAAATTTAAAATTGAATAATTATTTTGTAGTTAAAAATTTATAAAATATTCAACTTTTATATCTAAGAATTGAAAATTTAAAACAAGGTTCCATGTAAGTAGTTAATTCTGTTACCAAAAACTCTAAAAAATACACAAGCACAGTTTTGTTTTATAGTCATTTTAAATTCAAATTCGGACGAAATTACATATCAAAAAACCTAGAATAACTATTTTAGTTATTTTATTGTGATTGTATAATATTATTCATGGGTACTTGAAACTTTTAAAGTGTATTATTATATATCTATGATAGTATCACGGTTTGTTGTTGATGTTTAACGCGTTATACGTACCTAATGGATATTGTGATATGATTAATTTGGGATTTATTATAGATACCTATTATAGGCCAATTTTGTATTTATTTATTTATTATTATTGTATGTTTTATCTTAAGTATTCCCATTAGCTGGCCAGCACCTATTGTGCCCTCTATCCCTTACGTTATTTTTGTAAAATAGTAGACCGCAACCCGGCTTTGATTTATAACAACTTGCCTATTGTTTTCTTTGATACGCTTCTACTCAGAAGTACCTAACCTAATTTGTACATTCCAATTACAGTCCACTATACATCACAACAGGACCTAAAAAATCTAATTTCAGTAAAAAATGCATATTTAACTGACCGTTTTTATTGATATTAGATTTTTATTCAATATACATTTTTTATTCAACTGATTTTTTATCATATTTTGATTTTTATATTTTTTCCTACTTAAGTTTTTTATTTACCTAACTAACCTTTTTTAACTGAAATTCATCTTTAACTAAATATAATTTTTCATTCAACTTGGAGTTTTATTTATTAATTTTCGAATTGTTATTAAATATCAACTTTATTCAACCGATTTTTATATCGTATTTTAGATTCCAATAAATATTAGTTTAAAAAATCAATAACCGGACATACAAAATGATATTCAATAAAAAAAAATGGAAAATTAATAAATAAAACCAGGAAATCAGTTGAATAAAAAATCTATATTTAATAAAAAAATCTTATTTGAATAAATAATCTATTTATAAATATAATTTATTAATAAAAAGTTGAAAATTGTATTAATTGTTTTCTTTTTATTATCGTAGTTTGGGGTGACTTTGATAATTTTTACAACTTTTTTTACACATAATTACTCATAACTTTTGTATACTTATAATTGAAAATCTAAAAATGGTATCGTTACTTCAAGTTCTATTTTGCCTTTAATTAAGTTAAGTAATATTTTAAAAAACGTAAGTAGTTTTTGAAATATATTTTTTTGAATGTTCCTATCAATCTTAAGCTACATGTGGGGTCACTTTGATACCCCTATTTTTTTCTATGTTAAATTGATAGTACTGCATATAGACCAGTCAATCTAGACCCACATAACATTTGGTTGAGTAGTTTAGAAGTTATTGCCTAAAATGTACAACGGGGTGACTTTGATAGGATTTTTAAATAATTAGGTTTTTTTGTAATAATTAATATAAAATTACAATTTTTATTAAAACAAAACAAACTTTATTATATAATTTTTAAAAATAAAAAATAGGTATAAAACCATGAAAACGGTTATATAATGTACCATAAGGTATATTATAACGTTTGCTAGCAGCCAAAACTGATAGTTCGCCATTAACTATGGTCTTCAAGCCATCTCCTATTGTGGAATCTGCATAATTCCAATAGAGTCTGCACCGCATTTTTTTTTTGTACTTACAAGCTACTATAAACCACAAAAAGTGCATACTAAAATGTATTTGCATTAGAGTCAAAGTCACCGCAACACAATTATCAATCTCACCCTAAGATACATATTACTATCATACTGAATAGATATATTTTTTTAAATTGTAACGATAATTCAAATTTGTTTCATGCAGGTGTATCATTTGGACCACATTAATAAAAAACTAATTATATAATGTTTTAATTACTTTGCGGCGATATTTTGAGACCAACAAAAATTTGTCGACTAACACGCTCGTTAGTAAAATGTGATAATACAAATCGATGAGAAAACTTGATTGTATTAACGATAAATATTATCACAATCCACGATTTAAGATATACAGGTTGCGTATCAGTAGTATACATTTGTATGTTCACAGTCTACTTTTTGTGTCACCACGGTAATTTCACACCGTTCAAGGGAGGATGTCCCCCTTGGACACAATAATTTTACCGTGTAAAAATTATGAAGAATTTGTACACTTTTTACACGGTAATTTCACACCGTTCAAGGGAGGATGTCCCCCTTGGACACAATAATTTTACCGTGTAAAAATTATGAAGAGTTTGCACACTCAAAGTCAGTTTTGTCCAAATATTTACAGTGTACATGCTAAATGGTTTTTTTCTCAACAAACCTTATTACTAAAATGGAATAATTATTTAAAAAACAGAACACAAGCCTTATTATAAAACTGAAATTATAATTACTAAATATTACTATATATTCACATTTTTTTTTCATTTAGGTTGGTTTCACTGTAATTTATCTAATTAATGAATGTCTATATTTTTTTTTAATTTATATACTTTTGAGTTATAAGCTAATCGTTTTTTATATTCAGTCGTCAATGATCCGCCGTTTACTCAAGTTGTGTCTCATTTTACTTTATTTTCTTAAAATTTCATTAAATTGTTTTACAATTTATAAATTTTTTTCAAAAATGAACTTTCAAAAATGTTCAAATGATTTTCAATCATTAGTTTATCGTATACGAAATAATCCGGCTGCAGTTCATCCAGAATTTTCTTCGTTTTCATCAAGATTTAAAACATTCAAATTATTCCCAAAAAATACTTTTCAAAATAAATATACATTGTCTGAATGTGGCTTAAAATATTCAGGAGTGGATGATGTTGTAGAATGCTTTTGTTGCGGACTTATTCTTCATAACTGGGAAAGGCTGGACGATCCATGGATTGAACATTGCAGATTCAGCCCAAGGTGTTTATATGTGTTATTAATGAAAGGTAATCAATATGTTCAAAACATATTAAGTAAATATTGTAAAACCGAACATATTTGTAATTGTGAAACTGGGTCATACGATACCGTTTGTTAATCATGTTTTTTTATTATATTATGTTATAGTAAATGAAAATAAATGTTGATTTTTTAAAACAACTTATATGTGTTAATATTTGATTTAATATCTCGTGAACGTATAGCCTAGTGGGTTAGCGCGTGTAGCAATAATTTAAATGTTTTCAGGTAACAGGTAAGTATATGTAATTCTCCCCTCTACTACATGCAGTAGCCGACTATGCTATACGTTCACATTTTTTGAATTTTTTTTTTTTTTTTTTTTTTTTTTTATCTATCAAGTTTAGTATATAATACGCTTGCAAAGTAAAAACGCTTTCAGTTCAAAGTATGTCCCTCATCGGTTATATTACATCAAATTTTTAAAAAAAATAATTACGTTTATAGTTTAAAGGTTTTTAATTATTAAAAAGAAAAGAACTTTAATTTGTTATGGGTCTACCGGTAATTGTGTCAAAATCGGTATTTGACATACGTCCATTTGGTAAGAAGAGTGTTACGGTTGGACTATTAATCAGCAAACAAATTTCAATTATTGTGTTATTAGAGTGTAAGTTAACGAAAAAAATTATTACATTAAATTTAGAGCAATGGTGTACGCTCATGTCTGAATCTAATTACATTTCAATTACTAACAACTTACATACCAGGTGTAGACGTGTAAAAATTACTGAGAACTTTACATATTCAATTAATGTGAAGCAGAGTTCAATAACCTTGCATATAAATGATGATTATATTACACTCTCGCATATAGATTTCTGCAGACTAAAACAACTTCAACATTGTGTCGACCTTTATATCGCAGAAAAACAGAAACGTCTACCGAGTTTTCAAACAACATTCGATGCAGCTTACGAACTGATTAAAAACGATGTCCGTGGTTTGCCCATCAGTTTCCAGAGAAACGAATTCACAAACCAGTATATACAGAACTATGATTTTAGTTATTATTCTCATCTACAAAACGATGACACTTCATTTTTGTGTGAGATTTTACAATTTCATTTTAATGTAATGTCTGACATGATTTTACAGGACTTAATAGTATGATATAATACAAATTCATTTATATTTATGTATTGTTTTTTTTTATTAAATAAATAAAAATATTTTTATACTACATTTTTTTTTTTTTCATGCGGCTAATTTATTTCTTATTGTACGACGTTCCGGGTCTTTCAAAATTACATCAAATATAACCTGCATGGTCTCGTTTAAACTTGTATTGAGAGTCTGATCTTTTGACTTGTCCGATGTCGTCACCTTGACAGATGCCTCAGAGTGTCGCCACCTGCAACATAAATTAATTATTCAATCAGTTTGGCAGTGAATAAAAACTAATGATTTTTTTCATTTAGCAATAGTTTTTTAATTAAAAAATAAACCAAAGTCTAGTCTTTACCTTTCCTTTGTTGGGACGTTGTGTATATTCGCACACTTGTAATGTGTTATCGTCCAATAATCCGTCGGCTTTTCGTCTGGATTAAATTGGCTTTTGATGGTAGCCAAACCATCTCCCTGACGAAAAGTGACAGAATTAAAAATCTCTTCATCAAATTCTTCCGCCCGCAATTTCTCTGTATGATGAACTCTAAAAAAAAAAACAAATAAATAAATTCATGCCATAATTCATAACCTTAGAATATTAGATAAAGTATTAATATGATAAATTATTATTTATCTTACTGTTTTCATCTGTTTTTTTTTGTTTTTTTTGTCTACTGTTTTTTCAGCCCCTCTTTTTAACGATGTTTTGACCTGCTTTGAAGTAGAAGGCTTTTTTGTGTCCAGGGACTCAAATTCGTTCTATAAAACATAAACTAAGGTGAATAACTATAAATGTATGAGTGGCTTACAGCCGATCTCTAAAACAATATTGAGCAACGTTACAGTCACACTCTAATTATTATTTAATTTTAATATTATGTTTAAAATAAAGTTATAATCAACCACGAATTTATTATAACCATAGCGTTGAGTAGTTTTACGACTGACCTCCAATTTGCTTTAGTTATTAAAGTGATTCAATTACTAACCTCTGATCCGGAATCGATGATCGAAGTTCTGTAAGACATCTTGAAGCTGAATTGTTATAGATGATGAAGAAGTTCTAGTTGCTGAATGTTGACTGTAATATTGCTGTTAATACACTAGCCTTATATACTGTAATGTTTCCACTACCATAGATACTTTGAAATGTGGAATATTCATAGCAATGTTCATTAAACCAGCCAACGCCCTTAATTTGTCCTCTTATTAATATCAGTTTTATTCCGCCAACGGTCTTATACGACCTCCTATCGATACTAGTTTTTATTCGGACAACGCCCTAAATTTTACCTAGCTATTTTTAAATGAATATTCCGGACTACGGTCAACACCAATACATACATTATATATTATAATTACTATTACTACAAAATAACTTAGTTGTTTTTAAAATTAATATTACATGAACAGGTCATACGATTTCTTCGAATAGAATGTAAGTTTTAAACGATAACTAGGAAAGTAGGAGATGATTCTCGACTATATAACGCAGCATTTGATAGTCAAACGATATCAGTCCAGCTTGTGTTCTCTACCAGCAACAACAAGCGGCAGTCATTCACCATCGAATATTGAAAATACTTCAATCCTACCAAGTTTACCAGTCCAGCATCGACATCATCAATAAGGGTTCATCACTCAACATTGGAAAATACTTCAAACCTACATAGTTTACCAGTCCAACACCGGCATCATCAACAGTCATTCGTCTCTAAACATTAGAAAATACTTTAATGTAAGTACCTATTTATTTCATTATTTATATATTTTTTTAAAAAAAAAATCATCTTATCGAATCTAAAACTCCACATCTTTACTAGTTTTTAAACGAAAAATAATACACGATAGCAAAAAACATAACATAACATAAGCGTTTAGGGAAGTGGTTATAAGTGGTTATAATGAACCGATATTCAATAGTTTTATTAGTAATTTTAATATTAAATGTACAAGGTTTTTATAATTAATTTTTTTTTTTAAATTTAAAAGGTTGATTAATTAAAATATCTATGTTTATCATGTTGTATATTAAATGGTTAAAAAAATGTTAGAAAGTTGAAATAAGTTGAAAAAAAACAAGTGTATACAGTATGTATATGATTATAATTATATGAATAACATAATATAAAAACTTGATTATTATAATATATAAAATATAGACATATTAGCTTACATTAAATTATTCACTATGCTGACTGATATATTATAGTCATTTTAACTACCATAATGTATATTTAATGATTAAAAAATGCTAAAAAGTAGGGATACGTTTAAAAACAAGTTTGTATTCCGTATACAGTATGTAAATGATTATATTTATTGAATAACATGATATAAAACTTGATTATCAGCTAACTTTAAATTATACGCAATGCTAGTTGATATAGGAACCAGTTTCTAATTATCAGATTTTTTTTTTTTTAACATATTTCTTTATATATATTAGTTCTAACATTTTTTTAACCATTTTAAATAATGAATTCTCACAATGATATTTTAAACGAAATAGACTATTATAAACAAATGATTGAAAGTTATACAGAAACGGATGAAAAAGACCATTTCATGAGAAGATGGAGACTTAAACAGAATAAAAAAAATATTAAAAATATAAAATATCAATTGTTTTTAACTAGAATAAGTCCTTCTCCTTCTCTCAATGTAACTTATATTAACGAATATTATATACATACATGTGTATTAAAAGAAAAATTGCTTTTTTTTAAAGAAGAGAAAGAAAAGATCCTTATATTTTATCGTTCTAGATGTACCGACTATTGGCAATGTATAAATAATTTTAATATGCAGATACAAAATCTTAATTATCAGTTACAGGAATTGGGTACAATCTGTTAAAAACAAAATAAGATTATATTTTTTTAATATAAAGTATTGTATTTATTATGTTTATGTTTAAAAAATAATTTGATGATAGACACATGTAAATAAATAAACATTCTAAACTAAAAGTTTTTTGTTCAATTATTTAATTGTAAATAAGCTAAATATACCAACCATACAAAAAAAATGTTTTATTTATTAATTGAAGTAAACTTAACATAATAATCACAAACTAATGTTTATAGATGATGTATAACCATAATTTATTTTAATTTGTTAATAATATTTATACATATGTGTGAATACATAAGCTAGTCTATTATTATAAGTATTATTCACTAATTAATATACACTATTTTATTTTTTTTATTACTATCAGTTAGTGTATAAAAAAAACTATGACATTTTCAGAATAAAAAAAAAAAAAATAAAAAATAAAAAATGGAATCAAAATCATTTATTATGGATGAAATTAACGATGTTATCCGAAAGGCCGAGCAAATTGATCAAGCAATGGATGAGGCAGCAGTAGAATTTAAAAAAAAAATTAAAATTATTGATATAAAAATAAAAAAAGCGGGTTTAAAACAAAAAAAAATAATGAATGAAAAAAAAAAGATTGCAAGTGATTATTTACATTTGCTACATACAGATAAGAAACGTGAAAAAAATATTCGAAAAGAATTATCTATATTATATGCACAGTACAATTATATGAACAATGGTTAATAGTAATTCATAATTTTCTTGTTTTCATTCATTATTTTTTCACCTCAAAACAGCTTTTTTTATTTTTCATGTCTTGTAAATATATTCTAAATGTATTAATTTATTTGAATGATATTTTAAATAAAATGATCTTTCTACATTATTATATTTTTTTTTTTTTATATATTCTATTACAGTTTCATCATGAAAAGACAAACGGTGAGAAAATGCCAGCGGACAATTTCTACTGATAAAGAATTATTCGAAATTGAACGATTTAAAAAATGCTCGAAAACTTTCATCATTAAAAATACATTGGATTTTATAGATTACACGCTTTTTTTTAACTATATTTCAGAGAAATTAATTTTCAAGTTAAAAGAATCGTGTAAAAATACATCTATAAAATTTAATTTAGTCGTGGATAGTGTTTACGAAAGAATTATTACACAAGAAGTACAGGATATTGCATTCAAAACTTTTAATGTTCTTGCATGTAATTCATCTAATTTTAAAAAAATACTAAACGATATGTTCAATAAATTGTTGCGGGAAGAGACAGATTTTACACAGAAAGGTTCTGGATGGACGCTTAAGGTAATAGAAACATTACAGTTGAGAATCAATATAGTGAATCCTCTTAAAGGAGGAACATATATTGATTTACCTAAGCATATTAAAGATAAAAGAGCGATTATTAATGTGAAAAATAGTGATAATAAATGTTTTAAATATGCATTATTATCCAAGTTTGATAATCGCTCTAATATAACTAATTTTCATGAAAAATATTTTAAGATGTTAGAGTTAAAAAGTAGTTTAAATTTTAAATGTGTTGATTTTCCAACACCAATCAGTCAGATACCTAAATTTGAACGTATAAACAATATTTCAATAAATATTTATAGTTTGAATGACAAAAAAACTATTTTTCCCTTGTATGTATGTAATACCGAAAGAAATGATCATTTTGACCTATTTTTGTATAATAATGATGAAACATCACATTATTGTTATATTCATAATTTTTCAAGATTAATCAGAAGTCAGAAAACGAAAAATTGTTCGAAGCTAATTATTTGTAAGAGATGTTTCACAACTTTTGGTACTCAACCGTGCAAAAGTAAGCTTTGGGGTGTAGAAGGATTAAATGAACATCGACGCAATTGTGGAAAGAATCCGTTGGGGAGGCCTATAATGTTTGAAGAGGGGGATGATGATTTCATCTATTTCAAAGGTTATAAAAAAACGCAGAGGATTCCATTTGTCATTTATGCAGATTTCGAATGTATATTAACTCCTAAACAACCTAATAAATTCATTAATAGACGTAAAAAACAAAAAAATCAGAAAACTCATGTTACACATTTACATGAAATTATGAGTTATGGGTTTTATGTAAAAGTTGACTATAGTATTATATCGAAAGAGCTGGTAAAACAGTTTGAAATTCCGACGAAAGTAATTATTTATAGAGGTAAGAAAGCTGCAAAAAAATTTATGAAAAATATGATCGATATTGGAAATTAAATTAATAAAATTTATCAAATTAATACACCGATGGACAAATTAACTGATAAAGAGGAACAACGTTTTCAAAGAACCAAGTTCTGTCAAAAATGTTCAAAACATTTTAAAAACAATAATTTGGTTAAAGTTCGAGATCACTGTCATTTTACTGGCAAATATAGGCAATGTCTCTGTCTTCAATGTAATTTCGAAATAACTAGTCCATCGTTCGTTCCAATATTCTTTCATAATTTATCTTATGATAGTCACTTCATAATTCGGGAACTAGGTTGCGATGATAAAGATATTCATATTATTCCTAATTCATCGGAAAAATATATATCCTTTAGCAAGGAAATCGCACCTAGATTTAGTATTAAATTTGTCGATACATTCCGTTTTATGAGTGAGTCGCTAAGTAAACTTGCAGCCAATTTATCTGAAGATAAGTTGAGGTTTAGAGAAACCCTAAAAATATTTTCAATCAAATCATTAGATTTAGTTACACGGAAAGGAGTCTTCCCTTACGAATATGTCGATAGTTGGAGTAAATTAGACAATGCTTTTTTACCATCAAAGCTTGAATTTTATAACTCGTTAACAGATGAACAAATTAGTGATGAAGATTATAGACATGCAAAAAATGTATGGAATACATTTGACGTAAAGACTTTGGGTGAATATAGCGATCTTTATTTAAAAACTGATGTTACCATACTAGCTGACGTGTTCGAAAATTTTAGAGACATATGTTTATCTACTCTCAGAATAGATCCTGCTCATTATATGACTGCCCCTGGATTTGCTTTTGATTGTATGCTTAAGTATACAAAGGTTAAATTAGAGAGGTTAAAGGATTATAATATGTTACTCTACTTCAAAAAATCAATCCGAGGCGGTATTTGTCAATCAACTAAAAGATATGCTAAAGCAAACATACCAAATATTGAAGGATTGGACTATAATTCGAATGAACCGATTACTTGGATTACATATCTCGACTGTGTAAATTTATATGGAAAGTCTATGTTGACAGAACTACCTTTTAAAGATTTTGAATGGGTTGATGATCTCGACATAGATGTAACTAAAATTTCTGAAGATTCTGAAGTAGGATATATATTAGAAGTTGATATCGAGTACCCTAAACATTTACATAAAACCCATAATGATTTTCCGTTTTTACCGTTTAACGAATGCCCACCAAATTCGAAAGTTGAGAAATTGTTAACTACTCTATCACCGAAAAAAAACTATATTGTACATTACAAAAATTTAAAACAAGCGATTTCTCACGGTCTTAAATTAGTAAAAATTCATCGAGCTATCCGCTTTTCACAAAAAAAATGGATGGCATCATACATTGAGTTCTGTACAAAAATGAGAGCAGAAGCAAAAAATGAGTTTGAAAAAAATTTCTGGAAGTTGTTAATTAATAGCGTTTTTGGTAAATGTATGGAGAATGTCCGAGCAAGAACTTCTATAAAACTGGTTTCATCAGAAAAAAAAGCGAATAAACTAATGACAAAAACTAGTTTTAAAGACAGAACTATATACTCTAAAAATCTCATGGCTATTCACCAACATAAGGAAACTATTAAATTCGATAAGGCAATTTATGTGGGATTTGCAATTTTAGACGTTTCGAAAACATTTATGTACGATTTTCACTATAATGTCATGAAGAAAAGGTATGGTACTAAAATTAGTTCTTTATATTCGGATACTGATTCCTTGATATACGCTATTCAAACTACAAATTTTTTCAATGATTTAAAAAATGATTTATTACCATATTTTGATACATCTAAGTATCCCAAAGACCATTATTGTTTTAGCGAATTACATAAAAGTCAGCCAGGCTTTTTCAAGGATGAATTGAAAGGAATTATACTTAAAGAATTCGTTTCATTAAGACCGAAATTATATGCGTACAAAACTGTAGACGGTACTGAGGAAAAAAAAGCAAAAGGCGTAAAGAAATATATTATTAAAAAACATATGCAATTCGAAAATTATAAGGATATACTACACGCTTTTATAAACCATTTATCTGTTAAGGATAAATTAACTCACAGGGTCATGAATTTTATCCAATCAAACAAACATGTTGTTCAATCGAAAACAATGAACGAACTTGTTCTAAGCGCTAATGACGATAAACGTTATATAAATGACGACGGGATAAATACTTTGGCTTATGGTCACTACAAACTAGATAAATTATATAATTAAAGAAAAAAAAGACTTGATAAATCTCCAATCGGTATAAACAGAAAGCGCTATCAAACGGTAGTGAAGTAAATTTTTTTTTTTTTTTGTTTTTAAAAAAATTACAAACTGAAAACAAATAATTATTTCAACTTTTTTCTGGCATTTATTATAAAAGTATTACATGTTATACATAAAAAATTATTATTTAAAAATATCTGATGATGTTATCCACGAATTTTGACTTGAATCAAAACCCAACCATTTAACAAACATTTTATTCCCAACTTTTTTCACAATACGTTCAATAAGAAAGGTGTTTGGAAAATTAGTTAATTTAATTTCCTGTTCATAAAAACCACCTAAGATTATATTGTTTGATTCATCCTTTAGTTGATAAGTTACTGGATTTGTCTGTAAAACTTTTGAAACTGTAAATATTTCCGTTGTCCAATTCGGGGTATATCCTTTACTAAATATATGTTTATACTTAGATATTCGTACTTTATCGCTAACTTTAAATTTTGGTTTATACAATGTTTGTAAATTTTTATATGTACTAAATTTAATTCTGTTTGTATCCATTCGAGCTTCATTAGGTGTGCATTTGATTGTTCTATGTTTTGTATTATTATAGTTATTTATAATTTTTGATATTGTATTATACCAATTCCATGTACCTGTTGCAGTGAAATGTTTATATATATTATTTTTAAGTGTTTGTATCACACGTTCTGCGATTGAACATTTAATAACACTGTATGAACTGTAATGTTTAATTTTATATTTTTTCATTAAATCTTGAAATTGAGTATTATAAAATTCTGTACCATTATCTGTCTGTAAAAATTTCGGATTAGCTTTTTTCAATATATTAACCATTCCTTTTGTACATTCTTTTGCTGATTTATTTTTCAGCGGTTCCACAAATACATATTTGCTATATGTATCTATAACAACTAATATATATTTAAAACCGTAATTTTTTTTAGAATGAGATTGCATATCCATTAAATCAGCTTGCCATAGGTCATCAATAAACCGTGTAACCACACTACGTCTAGGAAATATTTTTCTCGCTGGTCGATGTAGCTCATTAGCTATACCCTCTAAGGTCGTCATTATGCTATAATATTTCTCTCACGCAGTTCTTCTAAAATAGATATGATTTCGTTATTAACACCAGTATTACCAACACTTTGCGATGATGTCAAAAGATTTAATCTAGTTACTAGCTCATTCGGATCGTCATAATAAACTAATTGGGTTTGAGGTAAGACATCTTTATATAAACCACTACCTGTCTTAGGATCAGGTGATGAAGTAAAATTAATCATATCTGTAGACATACGATCTGAAGGTGAAAAACTGCTTGCTGATTGATTAAAATCAAATGGATCATTTTCTTGTGTTATTTTTCTACGTTTAGCGTTTAATAAGCCAAAAGGACTAGAAGGTAAAGTATTGTTAAATGATTTTAAGTTAATTCGTGGAGTTGTATTCTCATTAATTTTATCTATTTCTTCATTAAACTGTTTTTCCTCCATTTTCATTCGATCATACAACGGTTTTACAACAGTCACCCATTTATGATACCTTGACCCGAGTAGCATTTGCTGTGCTCACACTGTGTTAAACATTAGTAATTAAAAGTGCAAAACACTGTTAAAATCCTGTTCAGAGCACAGTGTTTTTTCGATTTTGAATACCGATTTTTTACATGGGTAACACAGAGTGTTATTATTGTGCTCATATTGGTTTTATAACCGTGCTATGGTGAACATATATTCCTGATCGAACAGTGTTCTGTAGATGTCACAACAGTTAAATGTCGGGTTTTAAAACCGTTTTTGGACAGTGTCAACACGGTGTTATGATGGTTCAAAGTTGAGTTTTAAAATTGTTTTTATACGGTGTCCCGACAGTGTAAACACTGTGTTATGACGGTTCAATGTTCTGTTTTATAACTGTTTTTATTTAGTGTCCCTGACCATGTTATAATTGTTTAATGTTCAAGATTATTTAACAATTAACTTTACTGTGCTTCTGGGGTGAGCACCCCATATCCCACAAAAACATAAATTATCTTAAAATTATTCTATTTACAAACGAAAATAGAATACTGTGGGATAGATAGGTAAACCCCTCATAATATCATTTGCTGTTTTCACACTACCCTAAATATTTTTTATGTTTACTATTTTAACGAGTCAATATAAATTTTTTTTTATCCATGTATATATGCATATAGTCGTGGTTTGAAACACTATAAATTAATATAAATAATCCATAAGATGAGGTGTAAACAATTTATATAATTAATTTAATAAAAATAGAAGTTAAACCAAATAATTAAATAATTATAAAAGTAAATACTATCTATTCAATTTAATTAAAAAAATTATAATTGTATATACATTTTGTATTTTTGTTCAATGTACTCATTAGATTTGTACAAAATACCACGTGAACTAGTATACTAACCTAACCATGCATGAGGGTAATAGCTAGGGTACCATCAATTACTAAAATAATTTTCTTTAGCTAAAGATAACATTTTATTGATCATAAACTGTAAAAATTGAAATATAGATTTATAGGAAAAATGTATGTAAAAATGTATTATTTATTCTATTTGATCTTCATGATTATTTTGTTTTGAATGTTTTATATAATTGTCCACAGTTCGATTGAATTTGGCTTCATCTTTTGGATCAGTACGGAAACTAGACAATGATTCTAAAACAAACAAATTTCAGATAAATTACTCATAAGATTGATTTGAATTTTTTATTTCTAGAAATATTTACCATAAATAACAGTACACAACTTTAAGTTGGTAAAACTTCGCTTAGTTTTTCCTCTGAAGCTGAAGAAAGCCAATACATTATAATTAAAACATACATTTATTGCTGCTCGTGCAGCTGCGCTTATGGAATCCATACTCCCAATCTTCATGTAGAGGTATGATTTCTGTAAATTGGGAAATTAAAATTATACAATATAACTTGCTTATCTAGTATTATAGTATAGGTACATAAATTATTATTATAATATATTGGCTAAATATATTATATTATATATGTTTCATAGTTTAAAAAAATGTATTTATTGTAAAATAGTAGGTACCTACCTATATACAAATAATATTAATAGTTAATGCTCACCAATTCTTCTTGGTTATTAAGGCCATCAATATCATCTGATAGAATGGATTCAACTACATCTACCTCTTCAATACATTTTACAGGTAATAGAGTTATTAAGGCTGTTGGTAATACAGGTATAGGCAGAGCTAATGACCTCATCCTAGAATCAGCTTTCAGTATCAATTGTAGCTTTTGGTCCATGTTTTTCATTGCATTAACAATCTTCACGTTAGAGTTGCTTAACATGTGCAACTGAATCATCATTTGTTTATGAACTGCCTTTGATGCTTTTTCATTAATAGCTAATGTTGATTTGATTTCTAAAAGTTTTTGGCAACAGCAGTTTTCTGAAACACACAATATCTCAAATAAAATATAAATTTCTAATTAAAAAATGTTAAAAATGTTACAAACCATTTTTGCTAATGAAATTTGACAAATCCATCAAACCAGCATCAGTAGTATTTGTATTGTTTGTTCCTATATAAGTTATAAAAAATGTTATTATAAGAAATATTTTGGCATAAGAACAATATCCTTTCTTACGTTCATTATTAATAAGGGTAGAATCAAAATTATCATACTCGTTACTGTCCCTATAACTAATTTCTTGAAAGCTGGGTGTACCATCTAGCAACATCAATGAACCAGTCAAAAGAGTACCAACATCATCTTCTGTAGTACCTGAAAAATATTATGTTATTATTTTTCAAAGGTTAAAAAAACATTCCTATTCTATTGTAAATCACTAATTGAAACTTACTTTTCTTCAAACAATCACCAGAGATGTTTATTATGTCGTCATACATCATATTTGAATTTTTTGCAAAAAATGGACTCATAATATCTGTATTAGGACCACTAGGACCTACAAAAATTAGCAATACAGACTAATAAGTTTTATATTAATTCTTTATACAAACAAATTATAAACTGTTATCAGAATTTTAAGTTAACAACTTTTAATTATAAACATCAAAATTGAGAAATCTTGACACATAAAAAAATATTAAAAGAGTATTATAAAAATAAATAGTGAAATTTAAGTTTTTTTAAAATTGTGTTTAATTAAAACCACATTTTTAAAACGCACTAGTAAAAAAGTATGTTTTGCATTATCGAATACCAATTTTTGTGTTATGCATAATATACTATAGTATCAAATATTAATATTATTGAAAATGTCTGTAACATGAAATTATGATAACTAAGTATTGAAGCAGTATTTAATAATATATATTTTTCACACCATTATTATGAACCATTACGTTAGAGGTACTTTCAGAGTTCGGATTTGATTCAATAATTGTATCAGACAGAGGAGGTTCCAATTGGTACTCAGTACTTAATGTTGTTGCTATAATATAACATTATAAAAAATATTAAAAGTTAAGTAAAACACTTTTAATTTAAATAATAAGTAATAAAAATTGTACATTTACAATATACAGGTGTACATTTGTAAGGCATTTTACAGTTTTAAATTACTTTTTTTTAAATTGTTGATAGGTGTGCTACTTGAATTCAAACTACTATGTGATACAGCACTTTCTTGATCTAAAAAAAGTACATATTATAAGACCTAAATACAGTATTGATGAATATTAATAATTCATACATTTATATTTATAATATGTAAAAAAAAATATATAACAAAGTATAAATATTTTGTTTAATTAGCCAATAAGTACTACAGACTTACTCTTTTTAATCTTTATTGTAGAAGTACTTTCAGATTTTGAATATGATTCAGTGATTGAATCAGATAGAAGAGGTCCCAATTCAGTACTTAAATCAGATGACATTAGAGGACTCCCACCTGCAGTAGTTCCTATTGCAGCTATATATACAATTAGGAAATAGAAATATTTGTATTCTATTGCGACAATATTTTTAAACGATTTAGATGTTGTAACATAACAATAATACTACATATTATATTACATAATGGCAATACTGGTGGTACAGGCAACTTCAAAAAATCTTTTTCAAGTTCGCGTGAACATTTTGCAGTTTCTTTTCGTTTTTTAGTTACAGGCTGTACTGGCGATTCATCTTCAAAACTACTATCAGAAGAGTCCGGTTCTGACCAAGCTTTTGCCACTTTTTTTGCTTGACTTTCTCTTTCTAAAAATATTATGAAAAATAAACTTGAGATTATGAACTAATAATCTATAATATATTTTAGTATCTATCACTTACCAAATGGCCCTGCTACAGTCCTTATGTCATAATTTGTGCCATCTACATCATTTATTGCTGTGCATTTTTTTATCATGGTGGAAACTTGTGATATAGTAAAGAATATTTCCTTTCCATCTTTTTTTAAATTAGGAAACCAACAAATATTTTCATTTTGAAGCCATGTATTGGGGACATGTTGAATTTCATTGGATATAGTAAAAATTACAACGTACCAAGACCTAAATAAATAGCAAAATTATAGCCACCGATAACTCTTTTTCACTAAAGGTTCATTGTAAACTATAGAATTTATAAATAACAAGCTCCATTAAATTACTAAGCAATATAATATATTCAGCATAAATATCATGCTTCTGAAAAGATACCTAGGTAGCTATAGAAACCTGCATGCATAAAATATTATAAAATGCTGTAATGGTTGATAGCAATACAAATTATTATTATTATATATTATTAATACTTATAATATAAGTAATATAATATATTCTATTATATTGTATATTAATATATTATTATATTTACCTAATATAATATTATGATCTTCATATAAGTATGCACTCTATTGTAAAGATAGGATGATTTGTAAGGATTTAACCAAATTAAAATAATTATAGATACACATATACTGTTAACATAAACATATTATACCTACACTTTGTAATACATTTTATAAACTTTGATGTACACTTTAATAAGAGCTATTATTTGTAACGTTAAAGAACGATAGGTATATACATCTATTTACTTAAGAATCTATAGTTAACTATATTAGCACTTAATAATATTTATTGATTATATAATATCTAAGTAGGTATAAATTATAAGATATGTACAATATGTATTACAATTTACTGTAAATGCAACAAAGGCAATATAACGTAAGAATCAATATCAGTCAAAGGGAGACACATCATTTTTGATTTAATTCTGTTCAACTTCCAAGACTGAAGATGACTTAGATTTGATGCACTGTGTATATTTAATAAATGTGATGACAACGGTTTCTCAAAAAAATTAATCAATTTACTAAACTTTCGTCCAATTATTACCACACTATTATCACATTTTGATGTGGCAATATTTTCTATAAGCACTACATCATTATTTTTCATTTGTACACAATTATCAGCTTTGTTTAACTTTAAAACAAAGTTGGTCATTTTCCAACCAGTAAATTGGGGATCACAACTGTTTTCTGTAAGTGGTCGATTTTTAATTTTACATTGATAATTTATAGAACTATTTCTATTTTCAGGCTTCAATTTTTGATTATGCCAAAGTATTTTTTCCTCGGCGTAGCGTCGTACTAGTTGTTGTAATGGCTTTACACCACTTTTAATTTTTTTTTTAAGAGGCTGCATATAACTTTCAAATGGGAAAGCAGAAAACGAGTTTACTGGTCCGAATTTTTTGACATCGTCAGACAAATGCAGTATACTATGCATATTGTGGGACATGAAACATTTTCCATATATTTGTGCATAAGAAGCAACAAAGTGAAGAATTAATGATTTGGCAAACTCATTATACTCGCTAGTGATATTATTTGTGGAAAGAATTCTTATGGCGATACAAAATTCTAAAAAATGGTTATACACTTCTTCACTAATTACTTTATGAAAAATAACCATACCGGTGTACAATAAAATTTGTCGAAGTTCTGTGGCCTTTAAACGAGATGCATCGTGTATCGGATGCTGTCTACTATTCTCATTAGGAGCTCTTTGAAATTCATGGGGCACATGTTGTCCCAAATTATTCAATCTTGAGTCTAAAACAGATATCAATTTTTTTGGAAGAGCTAAATTATGTTTTTTGACACCACCAGTCCAAAAAATCAAAATTTTTTTCATAACACCGATACAGACACAGTGCATGTAATCATACGGAATATTATTTATGATGTCAAACTTAGGTAATTTGGACAGAACAGTTTCACCATAATGAAACTCTGAGTCCAGATATGCCACAAAATCATCATGGGTTCTTAGAGAATAAATTAAATCTGGAAAATATACCCGGTTATTTTCATATTGACCGACGGTATGACACCTTAAACAAGAGTTTTTTGCAGTATGTCCACGAATATTTAAAATGAAAGATTTTGCGGGTGTATCACAAATTATAGCATTTAACAATATTTTAATTGTTATGTTATTTATAACAACACCTTCATTTATTAACGAACACAACTCATCAGCAAAATCCTGCATGTATTCATTGCAATCACCGGGTTTAGATTTGCCATAATAAGCTCCTATGATGAAAACTCTATGTTTTTCATCAGGAATATTTGAAAAATAACCTAAAATTGGCCACAATTGACTTGGTGGATTTTTGGTAACTGGTAATCCATCGATTCCAACCATCAACATTAAAGTAGAAGGTAAATGTGTATGTACTTTGCATAAATATTCTATTTCACTGACAATACCAAAATGGTAGTAAACACCACCGTCAATATTTTTCAATACAGTAGAGGAAGGAGTATGTAACAATGTACGAGAATCTTTAGGCAAATATTTAAATTCAGTGTGTTTTGACAAAGAAGTTAATAAATCATCCAAAACTGAATGACATATAGAATTCCTAACGGCCCACTTAGCAATTGTCAACTCAACATCTTCACATTCTTCAACTACTTGAATAGATGTGTTATCAAATGAACTTGAACTACTTACGTCTTCTAAATTTGATTCAATACAACTAGAGGTAGTTGAAGTATGATCATTATGATCAGTATTAATTTTGATATTGTTTATATTAACAGTATTTGTTACCAAAGGAACAGATAAATGTACACTTGGAAAAATAGATGTCATACTATTTTCAACATTTTCATCACTGCTAGATGAAAATAATGATTCTAAATAGAGAGCAGCTCTTTTTCTATGGCGATATCGAGTAGCCTTAGACCTTTTTAAAAAAAAAATTCCAGATATAAATAATAAATACACTACACAATTTATAATAGTACTACTTATAAGCAAAGAATAACATGTGAAAAAACTAGAGCTGCACACCAAAGCAATTGCTAAACTTCTTGAAAACACTATAGGATTTTCAACGCTTGAAGCTGTGCAACTTAGTTTTAGTCACTTATGCTAAGGAAAAGGGCTAGGTACCTAATTGGAGGTATAACCACACTTATATTAATGTATTATATTATCATATTACTATTAGACCTATTAAAATATTAATATTATATTAGGTACCCTAAGTAGGTACTAAACAATCATTACCCATTTGCTAAGTGTTTGTATATTAAAGCAAAAAAAAAAATATATTTGAAATGTACTAGGTACATAATAAAATATTTATATACTAGTTAGTAGTTAAAGGTTAAATAATAATCAAATCGGTTTTGGTTGAAATAGATTACATTTATAAATTACAGATATAGCTTTTAGGTTTACCTAAAGCTAACCTATATCCTATATAGGTAAGTATAAAAAGTGGTTACACATGTTGGTGGTGTTTTTTGGCTATATACTTATTTTAACTACACATCTACCATTATTGTGAAATCCTGAAAAGATTTTAATGTAATTACCTACATAACACAATATTATGTAAGTAATATGTATAGTAGTAGCATTGGTTATAAATATTATTTATACTCAATGGTTGTAGTATAATTTAGTATATTGTTTTACATAAAGTGCACACCTATAAAATATATAGATATATATATATATCTTAGGCTGGGAGGTAAATTAATAGAATATTAGGTATTGTTAGGTTACCATATGGCATATATTTCTTCATTATAGTAATTACCCTTTAATCTATATTAACATTGTCAGTTTTCATCTACATTACATAATATTAAAAAGTAGTAGGTAAATAGTATATACCTATAAATTTGGTTGAATGTTGTATGCAAAAAATACAATATTTAGACTGGTTAGTTAAAACAAGAATAGATAGGTATAGTGGTTGGTACTTACATGTTAATAATGAATGAAGTCTGAACTCTGAAGAATAACTAATAAAATCGAAATCAAATAGGAATTCACAATTTAAAAAAAAAATAAACTTCAGTATAGACAGCAAACAGTATGAACGTAAATCGTCAATTACGTAGGTGTTTTAAAATGGCAGTGACTTAACCTATAAGTCCTCGACAGTATATACTTCGCATTTTATTAAATATAAAATTAAAATTAAAGAAAACAGGCGTTCCGCTAAAAACCGTTTGGTCACTATCACATATTTTGATAACGATGATGCATATTGCATACTGCATAGTGACTGTGCAAGTAAATCTTTTTCAAACCGTAATTGAACGGATTCCATGCACCGATTTAGAACTGCCGGTTTATTAACAAAAATTACCCACTGTTCAACGTCCGTAAAACCGACGTTGAACTCTAATAAACAATTATTACCGTGGGTGATACATCAAAGTTTTTCTTAAACGTTCATTAACTGTGTATGCACGGTTTAATAATCACCGTGTTCTAAAACAGACGCTGAACATTAAACTATAAATATTTTATTTGTCCAAAACACTAAAACACGGTGAATAAACCATAAATGTTTTTCTTAAACGTTGGTTAACTGTGTATGCACGGTTTAAAAATCACCGTGTTTTAAAACCGACGCTGAACATAGTTACTATATATCTTGTTCGTTCATAACACAAAAACACTATAGATGAACCATAAATGTTTTTCTTAAACGTTGGTTAACTGTGTATGCACGGTTAAAAAAACACTGTGTTTCAAAACTGACGCTGAACATACAAAATGCTACTCGGGTGAGGTTCTAGGTTTTCCATCTGCTTTTAAATGGACTCCAGAAGTTTTCAAAATATTGTAATAAGATTCTATATCTTCTATAGTTGTTTTTTTTGGTTCCTTCTCACATAATAAAGACCATAAACCTGGTGTGAATTTATAATATTTATTAAGCAGCAGTAATTTACCGTGACTAAAAGTTACAGAATGTTTTCCTATTTTATATGAATCACTATTTTTATCATAATGCATACCATAGGATTTATCATAACGTATTGATTTAGGACGGTTATTTAAAAAATTTTCAAATGGTGAATTAAATTCGTTATCATCATCATCTTCACTAGTGCATGAGGTTTCTGATTTATTTTCTAGTACAGTTGACTGTGTGTTACATATTTCATTTTGTTTTGCATGTGTACTCAATGGTTCAATTATTGGTTTAAATGCCTCACGGAAATAGTTTTCAGAATCTATAACACCACGTTTCATTTCCATTATTTTTCGTTTAATATTTTTTTTTTGATGTTATTAAATTTTCCAATAAAACTTTTTGTTTGTTCATTGTAAATAATAAAAGTACTATACCTGTATCGTATGACTGTCGATAACACTATGTAGTTAATAACTGTGTGACGGTATATTTATATAGGTATAAATATATAAAATTATTTTATTTTAATGAACGTATGAAACCCACATCTATACCTTCCTTCATTCATTTCCCGAGTTTTATCGATGACCATAAACCCATAATCACTATGATTCCAACATAAATGAGAAATTTTACGAAATTCTGAGAAATCCATATCTGTAGACGAATGATCGTTGAATATATGTCGTAAATTTGTATCATCTTGTTTAAGTATCATTAAGAAGTTTGCGTTATCTCTTACTAGCTGTTTTGATATTTTAGAATATGTCTGTGCTAAATAAAATACAGAGCTAGCACCTGAATGTCTGCCCATGCTAAAGTATTCTCTGATTACGGATTGTGGACCACATATCACATCATCAAAAATGATAATTGAATTTTTTTTGGTTAAGTTTGGTTTTATAACCTTATCAGCGCTTGTAAATATGAAAAAATTAGCACCTTTTATATCATCTATTATTTTTTTCAGTAAGACATATTTTTCCTGATTAGAGGTTTTCGAGTATAAATAAATATTTTCAAATCTTAACCCGTTTGCATGTGTGATCAGATTATACATTATATTTGTTTTTCCTGAGCCACTGGGACCAACTAGTATAGCACGTATAGTATCAGGTAATAACGAACAATGTCTTGATGGTTTTTTTACTACCTGAACATCTACATTTATTACATCTAATTTATCTTTCTGTTCAATCAAATTCATATTATTTTCGTATAAATACTCTAGATTTTTTAAATTTATAACCAGTTATAGATGGCGTGTTCAACTCGTAAGTACAATTCAAACAAGACTGGTAAAGGATTTGTAAACTCCCTTATAAATAGTCTCCCGTTCGAAGCTCATATTTCAGGATATCAGTATTGTGGTCCTGGTACGAAATTAAAAAAGAGACTAGATCGTGGTGATAAAGGAATAAACCCATTGGATGCTGCTTGTCGTGACCACGATATTGTGTATGCAACAAGTAAAAATTTAGACGATAGACATAAAGCTGATAAAGTGTTAGAAAATCGAGCTTGGGAAAGATTTAAAGCAAAAGATACACCTAGAAAAGAGAAATTAGTTGCGTACGCAGTAACAAACGCAATGAAAGCTAAAAGAAAAATAGGTATGGGTTGCAAACGGAAACGTGCTATAAAAACAAATTGTATACTAGCAGCGAAAAAAAAAAGAATCTCAAAAAAAAAGAATGGTGGTAAAAGGTTGATTTTAGTACCGAGACAATCAGGAGGTGCAATTCCCTTAATACCTATATTTGCAGGATTGTCAGCACTTGGTAGTTTGATGTCTGGAGGTGCTAGTGTGTATAATGCGGTTCAAAATTCAAAAAGAAAAAAAGGCAGTGGTTTGAAATCAAACAAGAATAGGTTAAGGAAAAAAAACTGATGATCACGCTACCTGATAGACCGCTTTCGTCTCAAGATATTATAAAATATATCGGAAAGTTGAAAATCAATCATTTCCGTGGTGTCTTTTCACGTGATAACTTACCTAAAAAACCACATACGATTGAATGTGGTATATTAAACTTGGATACATCTTCAGGCGACGGAAGCCATTGGGTAGCGTTTTATAAAAATAAGGACAAAGTTGTATATTTTGATAGCTTTGGTGATTTACCACCACCAATTGAATTACAACATTATTTCAGACAGTTCAAAATAGTATACAACTATTCCAACTATCAAGACTTCAATACATTTAACTGTGGTCATTTATGTCTTGAATTCTTGCAATGCATGAATCTATTACATTAAATCTAACTGGAAATTCAACTGTATTGTCGGTAAATTATTTTCCATCTCTAAACGTTTACGAGGATTCAGAAATAGCTTTGTTATCTTTGCAAACGTGCAATTCATTTCCAAATATTATAAATCCAACTAATAACCGGCTGAGAATAAAATCAATTCCTCCAGATAGAATAGCAAAAATTCAATTTTTTGTACCAGCCGAATGCCGTGACATAGAAGATATTAACAAATATATGGTAGAAGAGTTATCTCAAGTTAATAAAGTCTACGGAACAAAGCTGACATTCAGTGTACGTATTGATCCTGTCGATTTTAGAACGTATATAAAATGTAATGGAATACTAAACTTTGAGCATCCGTATAGTATAGCACCTGTTTTTGGGTATAGAAAGAAAGTTTGTGGACCGTTTCATGAAGAACATCGATCGGATAAAGCTGCAAATTTAAACACAATTAATTCTATAAAAGTAATGTGTAATATAGCACATGGGTCATTCAACAACCAACTTCAAACCCATTCGATATATGAGTTTTTCCCAAGTGGGAGAAGAGGAACAAAGGTTGTTCAATCTCCGGTAAACCTTATATATTACAGATTAAACAAAACAGATATTAATTCAATTACTGTTCAGTTAGTTGACCAAAACAATAATCCAATTGACAATTTTAACGAAACGTTAACAGTTGTTCTGCATATTAAACGTCACGGATCTCATCAATAAATTTATATCTTAGATTTTGTAATGTATGAGTCAGTTACTTTAAGTTTAACTGGGAATGCTACCATATTATCTGTAAATTATTTTCCACCTATAAACCTTTACGAGGACTCAGAAATAGCTTTGTTATGTTTACAGTCATTTAATTCGTTTCCAAATATTAATGATAATAATAATAAATTTTCTATACAAGTAGCTGAGAATGAAAACAATAATGATCCTATGATATGTTTTATTACATTGGAAGAGGGTTGTTATGAAATTGAAGATATTAAGCAACGAGTTAAGAAGCAAATAGATGACTATAATAGTAAAAACTTAACCAATTTAACATTCGACATTACAGTTGATCCTAACGATTTCAGATCGTATATAAAATGTAATGGGATACTACACTTTGAGCATCCGTATAGTATAGCACCTGTATTCGGTTTTGAAAAACGAGTATATAAGCCACACAATGAAATTCTTCGATCGGAAAAAGCTGTAAATTTAAACACAATTAATTCTATAAAAGTAATGTGTAATATAGCTCAAGGATCATTCAACAACCATCTTCAGAGTCATTCGATTTATGAGTTTTTCCCAAGTGAAAGGACAGGGTTGAAAGTAATTCAGTCACCACCAAATTTAATATATTACAAATTGAATAAAACAAATATTGATTCGATAACCGTTCAGTTAGTTGATCAAGATCATAATCCGATTGATAATTTTGGTGAGGCATTGACAATTGTGTTGCATATTAAACGTTACGGATCTTGAGATGGGTTTAAAATTCAATATAAACCCACTACTTCGGATCAGTACAACTAGTCATAAGACTAAAGTGCTACCAGCAACATCAAATCAAATAAAAAAATTGACGGTGAAGAATAAAAAAATTTTACAAGCTTTGGGTTATCAATTAAAGCAGAATGCCTGAAAGTGATATTTTGGATATAACTTCACAGTACGAAACGGATTCTAAAATTACAAAAATTGAATATCATTCATACGCACCGTATACAACATCATTTAATAATAATGATGAAATACGTATATCGATCCAGCAAACGGATGTCTATCCATATCTACACGAAAGCTTTATTTTTTTGGAAGGAATAATTACTGATGCTACCAAAGTGAAACTAACTAATAACGGTTACTCTTACCTTTTTGAGCAAATACGGTTGGAAATCAATGGGATAGAAGTAGATAGCACGCGTGTTCTTGGAATCACTAGCTCGTTGAAAGGTTACTTATCCGGTACGCCAGACAACTACAATTGCTATGAAAATGCTGGCTGGAATTTTAAAAACGCAACGCAATCAGAAAATGATAAAGGTGAATTTACCGCTTGTATTCCATTAAAATATTGGTTAGGATTGTTTGAAGACTACAAAAGAATATTAGTGAATTCTAGATTGGAATTAATATTAACCCTAAGTCATAGTGATTTAAATGCTTTACAAGTTAAAAGTGGTGCAACTGCCACTGAAGGTAAAGTCACCTTAAATAAAATAGTCTGGAAGGTCCCACATATAACGGTCGATGATGAAGAAAGGTTGAAATTATTGAAACTTATAGAAAAAGAAAAAAGTTTGTTTATCCCTTTTAGATCTTTTGAAACTTTTGAATATCCTGAACTCGGGACCACTAAAAAAGTTGTGTGGAATTTGAAAACTGCTTCAAAATTAGAAAAACCACGATTCGTCGTAATTGGATTACAGAAAGGACGCAAAAATGTGTTATCAAAAAATTGTAGTATATTCGATCATTGTAATCTAACAAACGTTAAAGTATTTCTGAACTCAATAGCTTATCCATACGATAATTTGAATTTAGATTTTTCGAAAAATAATTTCACCTTATTGTATAATATGTATACATCGTTTCAAGAATCGTACTATGAAAAAAGTATTCGTAACCCGATATTGAGTCCTTCTACTTTTGTAGCAAACGCACCAATTATAGTTATCGATACTTCAAAACAGAACGATTCAACCACAGCCTCAGCAGTGGATGTTCAATTGGAAATCGAAGCTTCAGATTCGCTTACAGGTGTAACTGCTTATTGTTTATTAATTCATGATCGTATTGTAGAATATGTACCTTTTACTAGAGAAGTAAGAAAACTTGTGTAAATATATTTTAGAATTAATTTACAATAATAAAAAATCTGTTATTACATAACTTGTGTTCTGTATTTTAAATAATTATTCCATTTTAGTAATAAGGTTTGTTGAGAAAAAAACCATTTAGCATGTACACTGTAAATATTTGGACAAAACTGACTTTAAGTGTGCAAACTCTTCATAATTTTTACACGGTAAAATTATTGTGTCCAAGGGGGACATCCTCCCTTGAACGGTGTGAAATTACCGTGTAAAAAGTGTACAAATTCTTCATAATTTTTACACGGTAAAATTATTGTGTCCAAGGGGGACATTCTCGCTTGAACGGTGTGAAATTACCGTGGTGACACAAAAAGTAGACTGTGAACATACAAATGTATACTACTCGTATCGAACTCCCATAATTTGACCGGTGAACTAACTATCTGAAACAGCTGTTCCCAGTACTACTAGCACACCCTGAGGGCTAATTTAAAGATTCAATAATACTATATACTATAGGTATTATTGGTATCAAAAGCAGATAACCGTGGTAAGTGGTTTATATTGTCATGATATTATATATATATTTAACATATTTAAACCACAACGAGCGCTAGTGATTCTGGGCCCTCAGCTGTTTCAGATAGTTGGTTCACCAGTCATCGTAAAGCACTATTCGCTATAGGTCGATGTTTAACCTGTATATCTAAAATCGTGTCACAATCTAACCACTCATAATTACTGATAATTATTATCATTATGATATGAATAGTGTAGCCACCCTATACGACTAAATATATACTTTCGATAAAAATCAATCTCACCTCCAATTATCAAAGTCACCCCAAACTACGGTATTTTAATTAATATTATGTTACTAAAAAATAATTTGTAATAATGATGGCATGTAAAAGAGGTTGCACGGACGTGCGGATTTCGGCGATAGGCGTGAAAATTCATGCTAAACGCGTGCTAAATGGAGGATATGTAAAACTATAAAAAATTTCTTTTTTGGTTGGGCGGTGCTGGTGAAATGTTTTGCCAGCGCCCAACACCGCCCGTTGATTTTTGCATTGTGTATTATACAATATTAAAAGTACAATATTTTAAACTACTCCTCGCGCCGAGAGAGCGCAAGTCGTTCGCGCATCCAAATGAAATCGCTCCGTGGTTTCGAGGTCTAATTTCTCCCACTAAGTGGAATGTCGTAAACCGTCGTACTCTGTCTCGTACGCCGTCACAAACCGCCACGCGTGACGGCCGACGACGTAAGCCAATCATCCGACGGCGGTAGGAACGTTGGTGGAAGATGCGCGGACTACGACGAGTTTTTGTCTCCTCCGACATGCGCTCTTTCTCTCTATACAATATAACTAGTTTCATACATTGCAAAATAGTGTACTTACTTTGGCTATTTTCGTCAATGATTTCATTCTTGTATTTTATAATCTCTTTATCAATTATCGAGGATGATACCTTTGGTTTTCTTCCCATCTTGATCTAAGTTCGAGAGTATTTAAGAAAATATATTTTTAATTTAAATAAATTACATTTAATTTGGTAATAATAATTCACATTAATATCGGTGTTGAATTTTACAAGGCACCACAAAAGTAATCATGAAGTATTTAAGAAAAAAGAATTATCTATACGACTATACAAAACGAGTTAAGTATAATTCTAAATTATTTTAATAAATTAAAAATAAATATAAATAATAATAATATACAGGACAGGATTACATGTCTCTCAAATGACAGTAAATAATCGTATAATCAAGAATAATATCAAAATTATAGATGAAAGTAATTTTTACTTACCTACCTAAATTGTGTATAAAATATCCTGATGAATATATAAAAAGTTTGAAAACGTTATTCACTTCTTTGATTTCATCAAAAATAAAAATGTATAGGTACACACGACAACCTTGCTGTACAAGATGTGACGTTAAAATAACGAGAATTCCTCAGTCCGTTTATAGCTAAACTATAAGTATTTAGAATAAACATATTGGTAGCAATTATCGAACTATATTTAGCTAATAATAATTATTAATATATATATATATATATATATATTTATAGATACTAGCCATATAACCCGACTTTTCTGGGGAAGGCCACAACTGTCGAGGCTCGATTATTCCCGTTGACGTTTGTAAAATACAATCAAAATAACCCGGCATCGTATAAAATATATAAATTATATCTAATGTGAAATAAAATAACAAAAATCACGGACTATTCCGACGACGACTAACGCGCGTAGCAAACATTCGAATCAGTGAATACTTGTGTAATTAAAATTCTAGTTTCATCTGACTAGACACAGTAATAACTAATAAGTATCTATATTAAATCAAAATCTCATATGAATTGGTTCGGAATTTTTAGCTGTGCGTTAATAGCTTAATGGTTGACCAGTCAGTCAGTCTGGCCAAAAAGTGGGTGTAACGTTACATTTAGCACCGCCGCGGAAATTTGGTTTTTTGGGGAATTTGGGGAGGTGTACAAATGTTTATATCAGGATAACAAATGTGTACAAATGAAATATCAATCATTGGTACCATTTTGGAGTCCATAAGTCGACTGTACAAAAAGTGGGGTGCTGGTGTAACGTTACATTAGCACCACCGCGGAAATTTGGTTTTTTGGGGCATTTGGGGAGGTGTACAAATGTTTATATCCGGATTACAAATGTGTACAAATGAAATAACAATCGTAAGTGTATTTTTTTTTTTGGAATTTTGAATATGGTTAGGTTAGGTTAGGTTAGGTGTAACGGACCTTTGAATTTCGGTATAAGTTTTTTACATGTATTTGGAATTATATCAATGTTCTTTATCATGACATAGTCACCTATGGAGTAAGTATTTTCTTGTTTATGTTTAATATCATAGTAGGCCTTATTTTTTAGCTGGTTTTGTCGTGTACCATTAACTGCATTTTCCCTAGTTGTCTCAAATTCCCTATCGTTATCATTTTCGTTTAATGTTTCTAAATAAACTTTAACATAGTCATTAGTGTTTCCTACTTGGTTCATACCAAAAAGAAGTTTACTAGGTGTATTGTTGATGGATCTATTGTGAGTATTATTTACTGCAAATTGTGTTTTATTTAGATATTCATTCCAATTATGGCTGTGTTCATGCATCAACTTAGAAAGCATTACCGTATGGCTTCGATTATATCTTTCTACCTGACCATTAGACTGTGGTGATGCTACTGCAGTCATAATATGTTTAATTTCATGTTGTGTACAAAATTCACGGAAAGCATCAGATCGAAAACACGATCCACGATCGGATATAATTTTATTTGGCTTACTGTAGTATGAAAAGTTTTGTGCTAGTTTTGAACAAGTCTCCTTAGTGGTGACAGAACGAACGGGATATAAATTAAGAAATTTACTAAAAGCATCTACAACGACTAGAATATACTTGAAACAATTTTTTGTTTTATTGAGTTGGCCGTAATGGTCAATATGGTCAGTTTGGAATGGCTTATTATCCTTGTCAATTATATTTAGCAATCCTTCTCCTTTCCCTTCCATGGGCGAAAATATTATACATTTTAAGCAATTTTTTATATATTTTTTTACGTGTTCGGCTAATTTTGGGAACCAATAAACTTGTTTTATAAATTCTACTGTACGATTAACACCTATGTGACACATATCTTCATGACATATTCGGATAATTTGTTCATACATGCCAGTTGGAACATAGAACAAAAGTCTGTTGCCGTGTTTCCTGTACACTAACCCTTTACGCATCTCAAATAAGAGGTGTTCCGTTCCTTCGAGTGTTTTAATTAGATTTTTAATTTCAGGGTCAGTACCTTGCTTTATAGCGAGCGTTTGGTTGAATGTACATCCTTCCAATAGTAATACGTGTCGACAGCGACTTAGTGCATCTACATGTTGCATTTTAGACCTAGGACGGTGTTCTATCTCATATGAATAATTTTGTAGAAATAACGCCCACCTTGCAATACGCGGATTAATATCCTTCTTACGTAAAGTTAATGTAACGTTGTTGCAATCGGTGACAATCTTAAATTGGATACCTTGTAAGTAAATATGAAATCGTTTTACAGCGTTTACTATTGCTAACATTTCGAGTTCGTAACTGTGATATCTGGATTCTACGTCTGTAGTTCGATGACTATAATAGAAAACTGGGTGAAAATTATTATCGGTTGGTCGTTGCAATATCCTTGACTGCTCGCGTCACAATGCAATTCTGTCAGAGCTTTAAGATCGTAAGCTTTCAGAGCTTTAAGATCATATATCGATAAAAGTGGTTGGGCATTAAGTTTGGATTGAATATCATCAAACGATTTTAATTGTTCCTCCCCAAATTCATAAATAGTATTTTTTTTAGCAATTTATATAATGGTTGAGCTATCATTGCAAAGTTGAACTCGGAAGTAAGACGCAAGTCTGATAAAGCTATGCAGTTCTTTTTAATTTGATGGTACAGGATAATTATCGATAATTGTTAAGTTTTTGGGATTAGGCTGAATGCCGTCCGCACTAATGAAGTAACCTAAATAAGTAATTTCAGATTTTAAAATTTGGGTCTTATCTAAGCGAATTTCTAATTTCTTATTTTTCATAACGGTTGAAATTCGAGCAATTATATCTAAATGTTCATCTATCGTTTCAGTAGCCACCATAATGTCGTCAAAATACACAATTACTTCTTTCTTTCTGATAAATTCGTCAAAAATATTTTTAATAAATCTACTAAAACAAGCAGGACCCGTCGCTAAACCAAATGGCAGTTTTAAGTATTCAAATTGTCCTAGTGGAGTTGTAAAAGAGGTATATTTGATTGAATCTTTAGCCACATAAATATGATGAAATCCATCTCTTAAATCAAAACAAGTAAAATATTTTTTCCCGCGGAGTAAATCCAAATTATCGTCAATTAACGGCAACAGATACCTATCCTTTATTATATGTTTATTAAGTTCACGATAGTCGACACAAAGTCGCAGATCTCCACTTTTTTTTTTACAAGAACAATTATTGGGCTACTATATTCAGATGTACTTGGACGAATAATTTGTTTTTTTAACATGTCATCAAGTATTATTTGTAATTTTTCTTTTTCATAAAATGATAATCGTCGTGGACGGAAATAAAAAGAATTATGGGTTTTAAGTTGTATCTGCATTTCGGGCAGATCATCATTGTTACACTGTGCACAATGTTTTACATAATTACTAATATATATACGCTTTACACTGGTAATAACGTCATTACTTAATATATCATTTATATTCAAGTCAATGTCAATTTCACTATAACTACTCAAGTCAAAATATAAAGATAATATTTCGTTAAATGGAATGTTGTCAGTTTGTTTAAAAGCAATGATAAATTGTCCATCAATTATTGATAAGTTAACTCGAGGATGTGCGAGAAAATTTCGCCCTAGTAGACAATCAGTCTGAATTGTACCATCAGGTACTACTTTAAACTTCAAATTAATTGGTAATTGGTACATCAAGATCAACATGGTGTAAATCAGCAAAAAATTCATCAATAATGTTTAGCATGGAACCATTTATACCGATTAAACCTGAGAGAGGTGGCTTAATACCAGATGCATACGAGACTACTATTGATTTAAGAAGACTAACTGGGCTACCTGTGTCTATAAGAGCAGTTATACTAGAAATATTACCCTTAGGATACATAATTTTTGCACTTTAAGTATACGGGGGTACAATATCTAGGGAGGTTCTTTCCAATATAGAAACGTTCTCACCACGGTCACTCAACTGTTTGGCTTGATGCTGGTTACTTTTATTCTGTGGACAGTCACGAGCTAGATGTCCATGACTATTGCACCGGAAACAGGATCCATTTTCATTTCGTTGTACCTTGACTGTGCACGCTGGAGCAATATGGCCTTTAGTACCACAACGGTGGCATGTGACGTTGGCATATCCCTTGGTACACTGGACTTCATCTCAGATGATGAACGTTGAACGGTATCACGGTCCTTGGTATCCATGCGACGACTGAATGCAGAACTATTGTTATTATTGGACGGTTTCATAGTTTCAGTTGACCGAAGTCGACTAGATCTTGCATTCCGCGAATTATTATATGATTTAATATCTATCAATAACTCATCTTCACTTAAGTGAGTTCGTGCCATAAGGTAATTACACATATCGTGATAATATAATCCCTCGATTATTTGCATTTTAACTTCTTGGAACGGTAATAAAATCTCGCGACATAATCGAGCCTTGTGGTGGAAGTATTCAATAACACATTCACTTCTCTGCTGAACGCAACTAGACATTAATTTTACGCGATCAACAGTACATAGGTCTTGTCCCACAAAAGTATTAGTAAATTGATCAACAAAACTAGACCAGTTCGAAAAAGTACGACCAACATACCAATTGTGGGATGGGCCTACGAGTTTCGACCGAACTGTTTCTAATTTAAAATTATCAGGCCAATTGTGTAATTTCGCTACACTCTCGATCGAACTTAACCATGCTCGAACCTCCGCACTAGACTCACGTCCGGAAAAATCAGTAAGCGAATGGTTAAAATCTGGCATTACATAATAACCATCATTGGGCACACACGACGAAGGCTGTGATTGTACAAGCGGTGGTGTACTATCATTTAACAATTTTGATAATAGCACTTTGTTTTGTTCCATCAGTGATAACAACGCATTAGTTGATAACTGATTGTCAAATGGTACTGGGTGTGATTGTGGTAACACTGACGACGGTTGTTGAGTATCGGTATCTTCGTTCGAGCCACCAGCTCGATTACTTTGAGACATTATGACGTCACTAGAACTGGGTAAAACCGAACCATTACGCAATCGTCTCGGCAACGAAACCTCATGGCCAGTTTTAGATGTTGAGGCCGAATTTTCACTCATTTCGACCAATAATGAAATAAAATGCACTTACGTTGTAGTTTTCGGAAAACCTTGAGATCGAACACTATTTAAACGAATTCCACTTCTGAATTGTAGGACGGAGAGCACTCAAAATAATAATACACACGGTTAGTGTGAAGTTGACAACTGTCAATATATTAAAAACATTAATTCACAAAAATATGTACTTTCAACAGTATCCTGCCACTATCAGGATCAACTGGTATAAAATATTTATAATTAAATTAAAAAAAGTATACAAAAAAAAGACAAAAACGCCAACGGGCGATCAAGGCTTTTGTCATCACCAGAGCGGTACACTATTACAACTAATCTAAAAAATAAAATGTCGGCTAGGTGCTCAATAAGAATAATAATAATAATAATAATAATAGTAATAATAATGATAGTTTGGGGCATCCCACTACAATATAAAGCAGAAACCCGAGGGCGCCGCCTATGGCGATTTTTCGTACTTTATAGGGAACCCACCAATGAAAAAATTCGACGGGCGGTCTCCCGGCGGTGGCGGAGCCGTCGCTGCGTTATCACTCCGTCTTATCACTTTTCACGATTTTTTCAAAATTTTCAAAATTTCTTCATATTTTCGAGTTTTAACCCCCCCCCCCCCCCCCCCGGGGGTCACCGGGCGGACCCGTTCGGACCTTATACGTGTTCCCCGTCAAAATTCCGACCGTCGCGCGCGTTTTTTTTTCAAAAATTCGAGTTTTAGCTCTCTTCGAGGCGTCCGCCCTCCCCGTTTGCCCCTTATTCGCGTTCCCCGCTAAATCTATCCCGGGTAGAAATAATTTATTGAAAATTGGTGTTGGGACCGTGTCCTAACCCGGTGCAGGACCACTGGTGTCAAGTTGGTGTTTTTGGTGTCATAAGTGTTTAAATAGTGACATGTACGGAGTTCGACCATTTCTGGACCACCACAATAGAATCCTGTTGAATGGTGTCCTAACGGTGTCTACGAGAATAGGATATATTTTTGTTTTAATCTGGCTACACTGTTAACTAGTCAATATTTACGTATGTATTTATATAACACGGATAAACGGTTATGGCCTATGGGTTCGGGGTTAGACAAAATATGTACGCTAGACTGATAAGTTTATGGCTAATATCAGATTCTGTAATGTCCGACGTCCGTACAGAAAAGAAAATTTTATTTTCGTAAATTGTAGTGTAATAGTGTAAAACAGGCAACGACCGTTCAACTATACAGTGAATTCGAGACAAGTACCTAAGTTTAGTATTTACTTTATATTACTATAGGTACTATTGTAATATGTATTGCATTATATTGTGGCCAACGTGTACGCGTACACAGTTGTAATTGTTTCACTATACCTATTACCTATTAATTATTATGTTTTCTAAAATAACTATTTATTCTTATTCGCGTAGTTGGTAGACCAAGTATATACAAACTGGTACCTAATATCTGCGTGTCAAAAACAAAAAAAAATTGATTTATCTTAGTTTTCTAGTCAGTATTACATAAATAATTTAAAAATACACCCATTAAAGAATACAATAAGCTTCTTATTAATTACAAAAACATTTACACTTATTGATGTTTATGACATTATAAGCTGTTATAACATTATTTACTTATAAACATAATATTTGTATTTAATTAGATTTGTTAATATAATTTGTATATAATTATGAATTGTAATGTTGGTTCCATATTTCTATACAACAAAATTGAGAAAATCTGTTGTTGTATTTTACTATATTAATTTCAAGTATCATTAAAGTACCTTTGAAGAATTTAAGCCACTGATTTTTGAAATAGAGAAAATATTTAAATCAGCATGTCATAAGTTTGCCATTCCTGGTCTAGACAATATGTGTCAAATAATCATTAAGTATTAAATAAACTGATTGGTTCTATTCACTTTAAATGTAATAGTGCCTACCTAATTATTATTTATTGTTTATAAAAAACACAATAAATATGTTATATGTTATACATAACAATAACTATATAATATAATGTATTACATCTAAAATTCATTTTTTATATTATTTAAATTTTAGTGTTTGATGTTTTAACATGAAAACTTTATTTTTGATCCTAAAATGTTTATCTATATTAAGATGTTAGGTATAAAGATAAACAATTGTTTTTTTTTCTGCATTATCTAGAACAATTTTCATTTTAAAAGCTCCTGTATAAGCTTGTAGATAAATTAAATTGTTATACCTTAATATTGTTATATATTTAGAATTTTAGATAGGTATTTATTATTTTAAGGATAGTATTATTTTAATATAATTTTTATCTTTAGTAATTACAAAATAGGTTTGAAAATCCAATATGTGTGTAGATTGAGTTTTAATGTAAAATTATTTGCTATACTTATTTATGTTATTAATTTAGGAAATTTTAGATCATTTAACATGGCTTCTATATTAAAATTAAAAGGCCTCAGCATCGTATTCGTGCTAGAGCTCGCAATGAAACCAATATGATAATACCTATATTAAAAACTATCCCCCTTGATAACAATACAATTAATATAGTGAATAAAGATGTAAATAGTATTGAAGATATTCCTGATCAATCTTACGACAATATAAATATTAATGAAGATCATGCTAGTATAACTGTTCATAGTGAGCCGTGCATTTCTGAAATAGAACATCATAGTACACTCGATAATATTTCTGATGAACTATGTCCTCTTCATCAGTTTTTATGTTCATGGAGTGTCAAATATAATATAAACCATGAAGCTTTATCCGAGTTGTTAAAAGGATTACGTCCAAGAGGACATTCTAATTTACCTGCATGTGCTAAAACTTTACTTAAAACACCAAAGACAATCCTAATTAAACCAATAAGTGGAGGAGATTACCATAATATTGGTATATCTACTGAGATTGAAAATCTAGCCTTGAAGAATGTTCAACTACCTGATGTATTACATTTAAATGTAGGTATTGATGGTTTGCCAATATCAAAGAGTACAACAGATGAGTTATGGCCAATATTAGGTTTATTTACAAATGTACCAGAATCAAAAGTATTCTTAATAGGCATTTTTCACGGAAAATCAAAGCCTAAAATATCTAATGAATATTTATCTGATTTTGTAAATGAAAGTATACTATTAATTAATGAAGGAATAATTATTGGTGAACGACTATTAAAAATTAAATTGAATGCATTAGTGGCAGATGCTCCTGCTAAGGCCTTTTTATTAAACATTAAGGGCCATAATAGTTTTGATAGTTGCTCTAAATGTCATGTTAAAGGATTTTGACTGGGAAAAGTTTGTTTTCCCACAACTGTTTCAACATTAAGAAGTCATGAAAGTTTTACGCTGTACAGCAACCATGATTAACATAAGCAACCTACTATTTTGGATCAAATACCAGGATTTTCTTTAGTGGATAATGTGGTTCTTGACTACATGCATTTGGTATTGAAGATATGTGGTAGTGTAATAATTATTGGTAGACCGTTTGAAAATGTAACTGATTGGTTTACAACTCCGTGTAAATCTTCATACGTTGGTATATATTATTCATTGCAAACTGGCCCACTTAAACAATGGAATATTGATGAAATTATTTCAAAGATGATATGTTTTCCGGCTAGCATTGTCAAAAAACCAGGATCAGTTTTAATAACTCTTGTACATCATATTTAAAATGTAAAAACAGAGAAAAAAAATGTTTATTGTAATAATTTTAGATATATAAGTCATATAATTAATAAAAATAGTTATAATTTATGAGAAATTTTTTGTTTAAGTTTTTGTGTATTAAGATAAACTTAAATGTAAACTTTTAGGTTTTATGTTATTGTTATTTATAAGAATACAATGAAAAAATGAAAAATGTTTTGATAGAAATATAAAGGTTGTTATATATAGGTAATTTTATTTTATACAATCGTTAAGAAAACTCGACAGCTTTAACATCAATAGTTATACATGCATTTATGTTTCTTGTTTAGATTACCTATTAAAATGTGGACTGTTGCAATTTTCACCAGAACTAATGAAGTTGCGGCAGTACCTACTGTGTGGATTATGAGTAGAAATTGTGATTCGGAAACTGAAATGTGTTGGTGGCCTAATGTCGAAAAAAGTAATAGCCAGTTAGGATATAAGTATTTTAACTCAAAACAAGTTTATACAATGATTAAAGAACAATACAAACCAAATAAAAACGAAGGAACATATTTATCAGCAACTACATGTACTGAACATTTTAGTAAGTATTTAATTTAGTTTTAGAAGATAAAAACATTCAAATTTATAAAATAAAAAATGGGCAGATTGTAAATACAAATATATAGTTTAGACTATACTTCTGTTCTAATTCTAATCATGTTATTTTCCACGAAGACACTTTGATAGATGCAAGAGAATATGCCAAAGTTCTTTCTGGAAGCTCAGAAGAAAATGATTTGGTCAATAATAGTAATAAAAAGCGTAAAAAAAAAATTCCCCTGAGATATCAAAATGATAAGTCAATTGAATTGCCAAGTGCTCAACAAAGTAATTATATTGTATTGCAATAGATCTATAGAAAAAAATATTTAATTTTTTTTTAATATTTACAGGTACTGTTAAAAGAACTAAAACTAATCAGCTACCTATTCATCCATTGGATATTCATAAACACAAAAATTACAATAGTAATATTATTTTGTAAAACTGTTAGTGTGTATTTTTGAATTATTAATACATTTTATTTATATAATGTACAGATTCGTCTCAGCCGAAAAAAATGATTTTAGATACAGTGTCAAACTCAATCTCTTCAGAATGCGTCGATTTCTGTCCGGCATCCACCTCTACACGTACTAACTAATAATACTTAATAATAACAAAGTTTTAACCATTGTTAATTTATCAAATGATTGTTTTACCTATATTTTTGTTTTTATAAATTTCTAGCAGAGAAAATTAAGCCTTCATCAATTATTATAGATGAAGATCTCTTTCATAATGCATCTGATAATTTATTGAACAATTTAACCAATGGTATGAACCTTTTATCATTAAATAATTACCAATTGATAAATAGCTTCTAGCCTATTTGTTTATCTCTTGTTTTCTAGACCTTTTCTTAAATACAAGTAATTGCTCAAATAATTTTGAAGACTTAACGAATGTTACAAAAGTTGAAAACTTTCAGTCAGTTATCGCTTCGTCTTTATTTCAACGTAATGCACGTAATATACAATTTTGTTTTAGTTATACCTGATTTAATAATATACTTTTTTATACCAAAAACATTCATTGCTTTACTAAAAATATTGATTAATTAATTTTATTTCGCTATTACAGAATCTATGTCGGTAAATAATTATGATGTCGCAAATGGTTCCAAGTCTTCATTACCTTCAAATAAGAGTCATTCATTATTTTCTCGTCAAATGGGTAATTATTATAATCATGACTATTTAAAATGTTAAAATAATATTATTAACTGTATATTATAGATATACATTCAGATTCTGTAAGTCTGCAAGATATTCCTGATTTCAAAGCAAATAATCACAATGAAAGAACCACAACTGGTTAGTTATTTTAATTTATAAATATTTTTGCTATTTGCTGCTATTTACAAAATATTTTTTTTCAGACAACCTCTGTAGCTATACAACATTACACAATTTACTGCATCCTATTTTACTTCGCCTTACTGCCATTGAAAAGGTGCAACAAAAAATGGCTAACAACTTAGAAATTATTGGCAGTCACTTGGTTACAATAAGTGGGGAATGGTCTCGTCGTAAACTCGTTGAATTACCCAAAATTGGAGGTTTTTTACAACATTTAATACCTTTGACAACAATGGAACATTATCATGTACTGGTCAATATGTTAAACAATTTTGAGCATAAACAAAAGTTGGTGAGTAAAATATGAATTTAATGTTATAAAAATATAATTAAAATATGTTTGACCATCATTCAGTTAACTGGTTTTATTTGGTTATAATTCATAATTCTAATTCTTCTCTTATGAAAATTAAATTATTGTATTGTTAATGAATTACAAATAAATAAAATACCTTATTGCCTATTGGGTACTCAAACGTAGTAAATATTATTAAATTATTTATGCTTGTTACTTGTTGTAGATTGTATATTTGCATTCGGCTGTATCAAAAGTCCAATCAATGGAAATAGGTACAGTAATTTCAAGAGTACTAGACATCATTATTACTAAACAATTATTAATGGAGTTCACTTTCAAAGGCACTAAAACTAAGCCAGCATTTTATGAAAGTGTTTTATATAAAATATTGGACGGTAAAATCATTGTCTATATCTTAATTATGTCAACAAAAAAATCCATAACAATAATCTTTTATGTTACATATGTTGCAGAAGTTACAGTCGGGCTTCGGAAATCTAAAATTACTTCAGGAGAATTAGACCCATTTGACACTAATAAGTGTCAAACCTGGTGAAACACGCGAAGAGGGATTATGAAATCATGGTGAAAAAGTATTCAAACATAAACGAATGTAAATAATCCTAATCTATAATTTTGAATACAATTATAATATTATGTGATTTGTTATTTATATTTTAAAATAGTTAATAATTTCTATAGCTACCTAGCAAGGTTCTGAATAGGTACAGTTGTCATCAATTTATTATTTTCATTTTTTTACTTGATTACATTTTAATTACAATAAACAAATATTTATATAATAAAAAAGTGTTATTAAAAAAAAAATATGATTTTACTTTTATTTTATTCATTATCTACACAATTACCTAACCTAATTGACTAACTAACAAACTAACACTAATTGAAAGCAATATTTCTACCTAGGAGGGACGCCCGCTGAAATGTTGCTCGAGGGGGGTTGGGGTCGAAAAAAATTGTAAGTACCCAACATCAGCTTTATGTTAAAAACCCCCATCCCCTAATTACGCCACTGTATGTATGTCTGTAGTCCTATATTTTGTATAAGGCACTGTTTAGACACTTTTCATGAATCCGTAATAAGGCACTGTTCAGACACTAATCCATATTTAATTTATAGACACCATTGAGACACTGGTGTCCAAACTTGACACTTTCAATGGTCTTGTCGTATTCAAATATTAGTGTTGGACTGGTGTCTGGCACCAGTCCAGGACGAATAAATTTAACTGCTGACACTAACTGAAAACCAATATTTCTACCCGGGATAGGCCGCGCGCGGCCGCGCACCGTTCACGGAGAGCGCCTCCGCGGAGAAATCCGTCGCCGCGACCACGGCGACGTCACGTTTTTGACGATTTTTCAACAATTTTCGACGCGGGTCGCCTCAACCCCCCTTTGAGAGGTCCGACCTCCGGGACGGAGACGTATTCGCGTTCCCCGCTAAATGTATATGCCACCTGCGGCCGTACTTCCTCCGGTACAAGTCCCCGGGGCCGCGGGACGACGCCGAGAGCAGAGTGCCGATATCGCCGCCGTCGAGTGGGTATTACTATATACAGGCATAAATACGTGCGTCGGAGGGTTCTATTTTTTTTCGCGAATATCGCGTTTTCGACGTCTGAGGGTGGCGGAGCCGGTCGTCCGCTTCCCGACGCGATCGCGTCCCCCTTTACGACGCCCTTTGAAGCACGTCGAAACCGCGTTCGTAATTCGCCGGAACGGCGAAACGGCTTAAGAGGATGTCAGCGCACCCGCAATTCGACCGCAAAAATTATTCTGCGGGAACCAAGTTAACTCAAACAGATTTTATGTTAGAAGTACCAAAATTTTACAACATATTAAGTAGAACATTATCTGTGTCGTAGCGTTTCAATTTTTTTGATACTCAAAATAGGATTAGATTTATTAGTTTATTAGTACTTGGCTTTTTTTGAATTTTTGATTTGCTTATAAAAAAATATTGAATTACGCTAAAAACAAAATAAGAACGCTATTGCACAGATAAAGTTCTCCTTTATGCTCTATAAAATTTTTGTAACTTTATTATGCATACTGTCTTCATTTAGTGGGTTCACGCAAAACAGTTTTCATTATATTTAAAAATGGAAAAACAATTATTTTCTAGTAGAACGCAGACTAGTGATGGGCGATTTAAATCGATTTTTTTTAGTCGATTTTTCGATTTTTTGAATCGATTTTAATAGTGCGATTTTTACTGAATCGATTTTTTTTGTCCAATTTTTTTATTTCCCTGGGAATTTAAAATTTTTAAAATTTATTTGCCTTGGAAATTGGAATTTTTTCATATTTTTACATTGGTTACTCCTAGGGTAAATTCTTTTATTTTCTTCTATTGTAAAATTGTGTGCACTGTAAAGATATATTTTCTTCTCCAGAGTCCCGACGCGAGACAAATATTTTTTTAAAAAATAATTGTTTTTGATTTTAAATTAGCTTATAATAAATTATAATATTATAATTAATTATAATATTAATGGTAAACTTATTTTTATTTGAATTGGATATCTGAAAAAAATTGAACCATAGAGTAAATATCATTTTCTAGAGTTCAAAAGCGTTATCTAGCTATTAATTCCACTAATTATCGGCATTTATATGTTTATTTAATAGACATATAAAAAATTGAAAAAAATCGATTTAAATCGGAAAATCGATTCAATTTAGTCGATTTTTAAATCGACCGATTTTTTCATTTCGATTTAAATCGATTCAAAAAATCGATTCAATTTTGAAAATCGCCCATCACTAACGCAGACGCTGTGTGTGGCGTGCGGCGCGCAATGTAACTACTCGTCAATTCCCCACTCTGTATCATTAATGCGTGTACATAGTGCATTGAGTAATTTTATAACTATATTATAATATTTATAGCCAGCTTATCGCTTTTATTATTACGTATGACAACGACCGTCGACCCGCGACCGCGACGTCTGATACGTTTATTGCTAGTACTAAAATAGTAAAATAGAATTAGACATTGATAATTAATCATAATTATTGTTGTTTATAAATTTATAATTTATCCTGGCGAATAATGTCACTAAAAAAGGTACGAGCACTTTCAGCTAGACGAGCTCTATCAGGAGCGAAGTCTAAGTTAAAGCGAATGAAGGAAGTTAGAAAAGGGATTAGTATAAATCGTCCTAACAAACCCCTAAATACTCGGTAAGAAATTCTAAATATCAACTATAATAATGATTTATGCATTTTTTGAATTTAAAACATCAAATTAATAATAACAGCCAAATGTTTTAGAACAAATTCAAATATAGGGTAAGTAAGCACACTAATTTTCACACTATTTTTAAATGATTATTTGGATAAGTACTCATAAGTACGCAAATACACAATATAATATTACATTTATATGAAACACATATTTTTACGAGTTATCCTTTTTTCATATTATGGTAGGTTGAGGTATCATGATAAATAGGTCTAACATACTAGCAATTTTTTGTAAAATTATTCATTCTCGTACACATTATGTAACATAACGTCGCTAGTACGATACACCCGCATGTAGTGTCTCCGTCTTACAAATGTGTAACATAGTAAATATTACGCTCAGCAGATCAAGTTTAGCTCTGTTGGGTTAAAAATTAGAGGGAATTGACCTCTTATGACTTATACAATTTAAAGGTAAGATTATTATCTATGGCTTCTCATAGGTTTTTTATTACATTTTAATTTTGAAGCGAGTTATCAGTATTTCAAAATTGTAAATTGTCTGTACACAACTCGCTTTAAAATTAAAATATAATAAAAAGCATACGAGAAGCCATAGATAATAATCATACCTTTAAATTTTATAAGAGGTCAATTTACTCTAATTTTTAAACTAACGGAGCGAAACAGTGAGTGATCTGCTGAGTGTTATATTTACTATGTTACACATTTTAAAACCAGTTGAAATTATAATATGTACATATATTGTATAAAGTTCTTATATGATTTTGATATAGACTACAAATATTTTGCATGAAAAATCTTTAACTTATCTTAAACCCTAAAATTAGTCAAGTAGCAAGTACTTACTAATTTTAATAAATAAGTATAATCTTTTGTAGTGAAAATACTGATACTTCTATTACGACAGAAAATGTATTGAATGAACAGCAAATACCAAATGAAATACTTGATATAACAACTCCAACTGCATTTTCTACTCCAAAAATTGTAAAATTACCAGAGTTTAAAAATGATTTTATTAATTTCACTTGTAGTGAAGTAAATGAAGTAGAAGCTTTTAATCTTCAAAAAGTTCAAACTAGTTATAACGACGAACATACTAAAATGTAAGTAATAACGAATAAACAGGGTTCGAGAATTAATGCGACTAAAAGTTGAATTTACCTGAATAGGTACCATACAATTTAAATCCTTTTATAATTATTGTAAGCCAGACTTATGCAAAATCTAGTATTACATAGTTGTAGTAACGGTCGTTCGGCCGCTACAGGTACAATGTTGTCAGGATAAACACAATACTTCAATATTACAAACACGACTAGTATTTATTTCACAAACAATTTGCAATCACAATGTTATTTCAATTTACAAACTAAAAATGCATAACAAACTGCAACGACGCCGATCGCCTTCATCGGTCGCGCGCATACTGTTGACTAAAAATGACATATTAGTGGGGATACAGGCTGGCAAGCTAACGTAATATTACTACAGCTCGGCCATACCTGACCTTGAGTGGTCTCCACTCAATAAAGTATAATATAGTATAACTTGTAGTAATTAATTAATATATAAAAAAAAAAAATTATTGACTTATACTTAGTACATAATGAAAAATAGTAAAATAAATAGCTTATTCAAAAAATAAAAAAAATAATTATAATATAACTTTAACAAAAAAAAAAAAAAATAACAAAAAAATAATAATACAAGATAGTAACATCATCAATTAGAATGTGTTTAATAGAATTAAATAGCTAGCAATTACTTAGTATAGCATTTAACATAATGAAAAGTACGCAAAGGAGAAAAGTATTACTTTACTTGTCGAATCCAAGGTTTAATATGTTTACACTCAAATACTGACTCAAAAGGGAGTTGAGTAACTTGGAAACCTGGAATATCCTTGATGACATATCTATCATTAGGCAATACTACTTTTACTTCGTATGGACCTTTAAATTTAGGAATATGTTTTTTACTAACTCCGGGTGTAGTGTCAACATTTTTAACCATGACATAGTCTCCCACTTTATATGTTCTAGCTACACACCGCTTAGTATCTACATTAGATTTATTAATCATTTGAGCATTCCAAATGTTTTCTTTAGCATTCTGACATGTATTTACTAAGTCACGCTTATCCACACAATTTTCAGCATCCAGAACCTTTCTTAGGTAATCATTTGTCTCACCATGCTGATTTAACCCAAATAGTAGCATGCTAGGTGTATTTTTTATAGACCTGTTGTATGTATTATTACAAGCAAATTGTACTTTATTTAAAGACTCATTCCAATTTTTTCCTTCCTCATGCATAATTTTTGAAATCATTGCTTTGATTGTCCTATTATAGCGTTCTACTTGCCCATTGGCTTGAGGGGAACCCACAGCAATAAGTACATGTTGAATATTATGTTCCTTACAAAAGTTTTTAAATACATCAGAGGTAAAACTTGTACCTCTATCTGAAATAATTCTTATTGGTTTACTATAGTAAGAGAAGTATTCAAGAAGTTTCGTGCATGTCTCTGTTGTCTTAACAGAGCGAACTGGGTACAGTTTTAGGAATTTGCTGAACGCATCAACTACAATAAAAATATGACGAAAATTATCCACTGTCGGATTTAGGGGACCATAATGGTCAATATGTATAGTATGAAAGGGGGTATCATTCTTATCCACTAATTTAAGTAACCCTTCTGATTTCCCAGTTTTCGAAGAAAATATAATACACTTAAGGCAGTTTTCAATATGTTGTCTAATTAGCTCAGACATGTTGGGGAACCAATATGTTCTTTTAATATTTTCTGTTGTACGATTAATACCAACATGACCCATATCGTCGTGGCATGATCTAATTACGTTACTACACATATCAGCTGGGACATAAAACAAAAGACGCCCATTACTCTTCCTATAAACCAGCCCGTTTCGAAGTTCAAAGAACTTGTGCTCTAAAGATTCTAATATTTTAGCTAAGATTTTTATTTCTGGGTCACAGCTTTGCTTAATTGACAGTGTTTGGTTAAAAGTACACCCTTCAATAACCAATATGTGGTTACGGCTTAGGGCATCAACGTGTTGCATTCTCGTACCTGGTCTATGTTCTATCTGATAATCAAAATCCTGCAAAAACAATGTCCACCTAGCAATTCTTGGATTGATATCTTTTCTCGCTAGAGTCATTGTTATGCTATTACAGTCTGTGACAATCTTAAACCTAATGCCCTGTAGATATATTCTAATTCTCTTAATTGAGTTAACTATGGCCAACATTTCTAATTCGAAGCTATGGTAGCGAGATTCTGCATCGGATGTCCGATGACTATAAAAAAAAATAGGGTGAAATTTTCCATCAAGTTGTTTTTGTAATAAAATAGATCCAAATCCTTGACTTGATGTGTCACAATGCAATTCAGTTTCGGCACCAGGATTGAATAAACATAATAGTGGATTTTCACAGAGTTTAAGTTTGATCAGTTCAAAAGCATTAATTTGATCTATACCAAAATTAAATTGAACATTATCTTTAAGCAATTGATAAAGAGGTCTAGCTAATATAGCAAAATTGGGAATAAAGCGCCTGAAATATGAAGCTAAACCAATAAAACTTTTAAGGGCTTTAGTGTTACTTGGGACAGGATAATCCCTAATAACTGAAACATTCTTAGGGTTAGGCCGAATACCAGATGCATCAACCTGATATCCTAAGTAGATAATTTTTTGTTTAAGAAATTGACATTTATCTAACCTCAATTGCAATTTATATTTCCTCATCAGGTCAAAAACTTGTGATAAAATATTTAATTGATCCTCAAGAGACTCGGTAGCAATAATAATATTATCAAAATACACTAAAATCTTATTTGCTTTAACAAGTTCTTTAAAAATATTATTGACAAATCTTTGAAATTTACTTGGACCATTACAAAGTCCAAATGGAATCTTACAAAATTCATATTGGCCCAATGGAGATATAAAAGATGTGTACTTCCTAGATGATTCGGCCACTTCAATATGATGAAAACCATCTTTTAAATCAAGGCTTGAGAAATATTTTTTTTCCCTCAATAGGTCAAGGTGGTCATCGATTAGTGGAATTGGATACCTATCTCTACAGCATCTCTTGTTAAGTTCTCTGTAATCAACACACAATCTCAGTTCACCAGACTTCTTCTTCACCAACACTATTGTGCTACTATATTCTGAGTTACTTTCTCTAATCACACCATTTTTAAGTAAAGAATCTATTATTTCTTGTAATTTATTTTTTTCATAATATGATAATCGTCTTGGTTGGAAACTAAACACATCCTGATTTTTTAAAACAATTTGTAAAGGTTCACTAACCAATGGTTCATAATCCTGCTCACTAGTATTATCCAAGTAAAATTGTTTATATATATTATTGATTTTCACTTTAATATGTTCAGGTAAGGTATGGTCCAACTTAAGATCAATATTGTCATCCTTCATATTCAAAATCTCCAAGTTAAGAATTTCATTAAATGATATTATGTCACTACGTTTAATTTCAATTTCAAAACTACCATTATTAACTCCAAAAATTACTCTTGGATGCGACAGGAAATCTCTACCCAGCAAACAATCACATTTAATTGTGTCGTTAGGCAATACATTTAATTTAATATTTAATGGATCGCCAATATTAGGCTGAGAAACATCTACATATATCTGTTCTAAAATTATCAATTCTGATCTATTAATGCCTACAATACCAGAGTTAATTGGACTTGCTACAATTTTAGTGTGTTCTGGTAACACTTGTTCCCTAACTAAACTTATAGGACTACCAGTATCTACAACAGCCAAAATATTCGATAACAAACTATTGTTAAATTTTACATCAATATTTATAATATAAGCTGGAGTTACCACATCTGACTGCTGCAATACCATGGCTGAGTTGCTAGGAGCCTGCTTATTTTTACTGTCAGCTGGAAGCTGATCTGAAGAACATTGGCTAATCTGATGATCTACGGACCCACACTTAAAACATCGTGTTTTCTTTACTTGAGATGATTGCTTGGAATATGCATCGGAAGTGGGTGGTTTAGTTGTAGCTTCAGGTTGACAATTAATATTTTTAGTCGTTGCTTCTGGATGTAATGGACGACTAGAATTTTTGAACCTTGTGTTTCGAGAATCATTGACTTTCATAAACATAACAATATCATTCAATAGTTCATTTTCGTGAGTATGACTTCGGCTCAATAAATACAAACATAATTCGCGAGAATATATTCCTTCGATAATCTGTTCCTTAGATTCGACAAAGTTGAGTTCAAGTTCACGGCACATACGAGCCTTGTCGTGAAAATATTCTACAATTGTTTCACCTTTTCGTTGGTGGCGAGCAATTAATAATTTTGTACGCTCGACTGTTGAAGTTTGTGTACCAATAAAAGTTTCTCTGAATTGTCTTTCGAAATGCTCCCAGTCAGAAAATGTTCTTCCGAGGTACCAGTTGCGAGCAGCACCTTTAAACTAAGTTCGTATGATCTCCAATTTAAATGAATCTGGCCAATTGTGAAGATCAGCCGTCGAATTAATACTCTTCATCCAATTTGACGCTTCAGTGGGTGACTCAGTTCCGATGAAGTTTGACAATGTTTCATGGAAATCTGGCATAACGTAATAACCGTTAGACACATTACTTTGAACAGATGGACTTGGCGTAGAACGGCGCAACAATAATTGTTCCATAAGCAATCGATTCTGTTCAATCAACGCCATCACAACATAATTCGTATCCGAGATCACGTTCGATTGTTGGGGCAAGCTGTTGTTAACATTTGCATTGTTTGTAGAATTTGATAACTGACTACGAGTATCAGTTGAAGTAGTAGGTGTAACAACAGTTGACGGTGTAGAAAAAAAATTCGCACTATTGGTTGCATTGGCGTCATTACTTCCAACGTAATCATGGTCAATATGATTTTTGAGGTTATGGTCATCATTACCTTGTGAATCCACGTGCTCGGACATCTTGACTAGCAATAAATTGACTTGACAATAGAGTCAACTTACCAATTACAATTGTGAGAATCCAAAACTATAAGATGTCTCACCAGACAATTGTCTCCAATTACGGAATATGGAACACGTGTTGAGAATCCGTAACAATACGCGGATATCTCGCTCGAATCCCACTTCTGAAGTTGTAGTAACGGTCGTTCGGCCGCTACAGGTACAATGTTGTCAGGATAAACACAATACTTCAATATTACAAACACGACTAGTATTTATTTCACAAACAATTTGCAATCACAATGTTATTTCAATTTACAAACTAAAAATGCATAACAAACTGCAACGACGCCGATCGCCTTCATCGGTCGCGCGCATACTGTTGACTAAAAATGACATATTAGTGGGGATACAGGCTGGCAAGCTAACGTAATATTACTACATACTTATACAAAATAAGAAAATACCAAAAATCGTTAAAAGTACAAATTTTTTACAAGCGTTAAAGTTAAAATTTTTAAAGTAGGTACCATGTCAAAATCGCGTAAGTTTACAAGTTATTTAGTAAAGTTAAAATCATAAAAATTTTCATATTTATATAATCTAAGATTTGAAAATTAAATTCAAGGTTTACTTACAATAATTATCATAACATTTTAGATTCTGAGTGGAGCGATGAATGTATTGATTTTACAATGATGTGTATTTTTTATTTACTTTTTTTTTGTGTGTTTGCCATTATGTTTTGGAGCAGTAAAAGTGCTCCGATTTTCTCGACCAGCAACTTTTCTGATAGGAAAGTGAATCTTGTTAGTACTTTGGGGGGTCAAAAGTAAAAAAATTTGCCCGTTATTTCCGGGCATGAATTTCTTAATTTGATGAAATTTCACCAATTGTTTAAATTACCATTTTCTATAAAACAAAAAAATTTAAAAAAAAATTTGACAAGTTTTGGGCTAAATTCATCGAAACCTCGAATATTTGCAAATTGATTTTTAGTTAAAAATTTATAAAATATCTTAGACCGACAAACGGTCTCCGCTCAGAATCGTTTTTCATATACAATGATATATCATTGAATTCAAATTTAACACCATCCATTATAGTGACCCACTATGTAGTAACCTACTGTACAGCAGAGCGACAACCACTTACCCACTTTTTTTTAATTCGTAGGACTGCTGAATTTAAAAAAGTTCCATTAGTTGGTCGAAGGATAGTAGACATTTTTCACATATTTGAACAAATTAAAACATTTCAACATGAAGGTGGTTTTGATTGCACATTTACTGATATGGAATATATTATGTCAGAAAAAATAAATGGTTTTTTTTCTACATTTGAGTTTAAATGTAAAATGTGCTGTATTAAAATGAGTATTTGGTCAGACAATTTAAAAGCCGATTATTTGTCTATAAACAAAGCGGTTTTAAATGGCTCTGTTGCAATTGGTAATTTTTTTTTAAATTTCAATCAAAATGTTAAGTTTTGTAGAAGGTAGGTACAACATATTTTTTTTTGTTCACAAATTGTTACCTTAGGCATTGGTCAAAGACAACTGTCTGAATTTTCAGCAGCATTAGAAATGCCTTGTATGGCTAATACGACGTATTCAAGAATACACAAATCGATGCATTCTAGTATTCACGATACTGCTTGGACAGAAATGCTAAAAGCTGGCGAGGAAGAAAGGAGGTTAGCAGTAGAAGATGGAGACGTCGATGAAGATGGAAATGCTCTATGTACTGTTGTAGCAGATGGCCAATGGGGTAAAAGAAGCTACAAGTCAAAATATGATGCTCTATCTGGAGTGGTAAAATATTTTAACTATTAAGTCAACTGTCAATTTTAAAATTACTTAAAGTAAGCAAACGATTTTTCTATAGGCAACTATTATAGGACATAGGACAAAAAATGTATTATTCGTCGGGATTCGAAATCGGTATTGTGTCGTATGTCATCGCGCAGCTTTAAAAAACAATGAAAAGCCTAAACATGACTGTTATAAAAACTGGAATAAATTGGCTACTAGTATTAAAGCTTATGGTGTAGTGGAAAGATTTCAAAAAAGTATTGAAATGCACAATTTGAAATATAATAAATTAATCGGTAATTATGTTTATTAGTTAAACTATATGTATGTATTTATATATAATCCTAGTTAAATATTACAAACAAATAATGGTATTTACTATTTATGATACATGTAGGCTTTTATTCTATTAAAATAATTATACTTACTATGTTTATATATGTATAAAAGTTCGTGAATGTCATTATTGTCTTTATATATTATTTAGGCGATGGAGATAGTACTGTCACCAAACGTCTCAACGAAGTTTTGCCGTATGTTCCTAATTTTTTAATACAGAAAATCGAATGTAGAAACCATTTATTAAGGAATTATTGCCAAAAACTTACTGCGGCTGCAAAAAAATGTGTATATCCTATAAATCTACGTAGATTTATATTATCAAATATAATGAGATTTAGAACTGGTATTGTAACAGCTATAAAGTATAGAAAAAAGGAGAATAAGTCTATAACGCAAAAAATTTCAGGTGTTAATTTTTATAAATATTATTTACTGAATCAGTAAAATTTTAATCAATTTAGAAGCTAATATATTTCGTATATTTTAAGATTTGGCAAATGATATAATGAACAGTCCCTATCACATATTAGGAGACTATAGAAAGTGTGACAAATATTTTTGTAAAGGATCAAAATCTGGAGATCAAAATTTTGTTTACATCGCTGAAAACTGTGGTATAATGAGGGAAATTAATATGGCTAATCGACGTTTATTCAACAATGCCCAGAGTCTCTTAAAAAATGTTGACAATAATATATGTGAGCAATTTAATAGTATGGTTAACAAATTTATTGGTGGAAAAAGAACAAATTTGTCTCAAAAAAACACATATAACACGAGAATAGAGGTAGCTGTTATTGCATTTAATTCACAATCATATTTACGTACAATTCATAAATCTATAACTAATGCAAGTCCAGGTAATTTAAAAACAAAATAACTACCTAAATATTTATTTTTTAAATTATTTGTATACATTTCTTAACAATGTACCTTACCCTATTATTATACACATATATATATATATATATATATAAACAGGAACATTTGGAAAACGGTTTGTATCTGACGCTAAAAGGATAAGGGATAATAACACAAGACAAGAATTTTATTTCCTAAAAATAAAATTAATTTTAAATCTTGTGGGCTCAAGCTTTTCGTCAACGAGGATTATGGTTTGACTGAGCCATTGATGGATAATATATCAGAAGAAGATATAAAAAATAAAAAAATGCGTTTATTAAGAGTCTATCTGAAGTGGATCGAAGTAAGCATACATAAAAAAAAAATGTTTTAATAAGTAGATACGTATAATACGTAAATACCCTGTTTTGAATCAACAACAATGAAGAGGCTTGCGTACCAAACCATAACTGCAATATATTATACTCCAAAAATATATATTATATACAGTGCCGTGCCTAGCATAATCAGCGCCCGGGGCGAAGAATAATTTCTAGCGCCCCCACCTCCTCTAAAAATATTTTTATACTTGTAAAAACATTAGGGAAGAGCCGGAGATAGAATTGTCAGATTTACCTTATTTTTCACATTAAACATTTTTGTCGACATGTAAATTGTACAAACACATCTAAAGATGATATGTAAACAAGGAGAGAGCCTTTTTTGAATATATTTTGTGAATAATATTGACAAATGCAATAGTATTAATAATTATTATACATTTTATTTGAACTCAGAAATTCACCAAATCTGTATAATATATAATATAATACAGCGGTTCCCAAACTTTTAGGATCACGGAACCCTTAGGAAATAGTTTGTGTTTTGCGGAACCCTAGTGTCTTTACTTCCAACTCAATCCCATTTTTTCAATGAAAATTTTATTTATTTAAATAACAAACATTTATTTTTTAATCATCACAAATATTTATTTTTAAAAAATTATAATTAATTAGATTTTAAAATATACATACTATTAATATTTTTAGTGAGAAGAATGGAACTGTTTCATTGTTTGATTTATAATATTTTTAAAATTAGGTTTTATATCTGAAACTTGAATTCGTAGGTCTGGAGCGGCATTCATTCTATTTCTGTATTTATTTTTTGTATACGCATAAGAGGAAAATCCAGCCTCACAACGGTAGGTTGTTACGAAAGGTAATAGAGTAAAAATAGCTTTTTCAACTAGAGATGGGTACTCGTCCTTAAGTTCAATCCAAAATTCGTTTAAAGATCCAGATTCAAATTTCTGTTTGACATGCTTTTAATTTCAATTAACTGCTCATATTCGAGCATGGATAACATTGCAGGTTTTTTTTTGTTCACAAAAGGATTTTGTATCCAATCAACGTCATTATTAGTAGCAGGAAAATACTGAGACAATGATTTTTCGAGGTTTTCCAAATGTTCGATAACAATTTTTTTAATATTAGTTGTTAGCTGCGATTCGTTTTCCTTTAAAAAATCCATCAAGAGAGGAAAACATTCAAAATTATTCTCATTTACACATGCAATCCAAAAGTTAAGTTTGTTTCTAAATGCTATATTTTTGTCTCTGACCACGAATGTTGTTATTGTTTTTCCTTGCAAAGACTTGTTAACTTCATTCAGTTTACTGAATATGTCTGCGAGATAAGCTAATTTTATAAGCCATTGGTCATCATGTAATAACTCGACATAACTCATAGATATAGACAGATTTTGTCCCGAAAAAAAAATCTTTAAATCATCGCGCAGTTCAAACAACCTACTTAGAACCTTTCCTCTTGAAAGCCATCTGACTTCAGTGTGAAGAAGAAGTGAATAATGCTGACTACCCATTTCTTCACATACTTTTTTAAAAAGTCTAGACTGGAGTGGACGACTCTTAATATAGTTTACAATACATACAGCCTCGTTAAGAACTTGTTTTAACTCCAATGGCATTTTCTTACTAACAAAAGCGTGGCGATGTAAAACGCAATGACTACTGTGACATTTTGGTGCGACATTTTTTATTCTTGTCACGGTTCCTTTAATTTTTCCAACCATAGCTGCAGCTCCATCACTACATACATCGATACATTTAACCCAATCAACCTGATGTTTATTCATATAACTATCGATGACTTTAAAAATTTCTTCACCTGTGGTATTTGTGTCCAAAGGAGTACAGAGCAATAAATCTTCTTCGATAGATGTTTCAAAAATATACCTCACGAAAACAAGCAGTATTGAAAGTCCAGCAACGTCAGTACTTTCGTCAAGTTGAATAGCAAACATGTTACAACTTTTCAACCTGTTTATTAGTTGATCTTCAATATGGTCCGATATTTTATGTATCCGATCAGATATAGTGTTGTTGGAGCATTGAACAGTTGCAATTTTCTTAGCAGCCTCTTCTCCAATCATGCAGCGAACTATTTCAGTCATACATGGTTTAATTAGAGACTCAGCAATTGTATGTGGTTTACCAGCACAAGCAATGCTGTAACTCAAAATAAATGATGCTTCTGTTGCATTTTCACTGTCGTTTTTCGCGTATTTATGTAAGGCAGACAAGCTGCTATTATGTTCTTCCTTACGTTTTTTAAAATAGCCCATTTCCTTGTTCATCAAATTTGGATGGTTGGTTTTGAGGTGTCGTTTAAGTTTTGCAGGTGCCAAAGAACTGTTCTGAAGAATTACATTACAAATAACACATTGTCCATCAGGTCTTTCTGCAGTACCAACAGGAATAAATCCAAATTGAAGGTAGGATTCATCGTATTTTCTCTTTTTTGAAGGTTTTAACTCAATAATTTCAGGTACAACTATACTTTTTTCCGAAATATTACTATGAGAATTATTTTCCATGACATTAGTAATCTAAAATAAATTAAATAATAATAATGATAATATAATATTATATTATATAATTATAATAATTTCTTACCGAACAACTAGGAATAGCATCTTTCAATATAACTTGTTGAGATTCTATTGTTGATGAAGACGCCACAGTCTCATCAATATTATTACTTGTTGTTTTGGCCAACAACCGTCCTGTTCTAAGCCAATTATGCATGGCAAACTTTTTATTTGTACTTATGTTGTATTTATAATAAATAATAATTAATAACGGAGTAACAACGTACACTAAGTATGTCGTATGACAACTATATGCCAACTGAATCATAATCTCTTAATTTTAACTCATTACGATTACGGATATAATGTATCAATCGTATCGAACGCGAACGCGTGCACATAAGTTATTTTTATAAGTTATCGCACAATTTACTGGCAATCGCGTTGACACGCTTATCTAATTCTACAAATCTACATCGTTAACGTAATGTCAACGTTTATAGGTATATAAGTGTTATAATTTTATTCTGTTCAATTTCAAGTACATACAACAAATATTTAAGAACGATATTATACTATAATAACTATTATTTAGACTTTAGGTGAACTTTTTTTAAATAATATAAAATAATATTTTTTATATAAATAATCCAAATATAATATGAAATAATTTTCTCAACATCACATATACATCTGACGGAACCCTTGAGATAGTCCGGCGGAACCCTAGGGTTCCGCGGAACACACTTTGGGAAACGCTGATATAATAGTTATAAATTATAAGTATGAAATAGTATAAACATGTTATTAAAATAGGTGATAATGTTTGAAGTAAACAGTATTTAAGTTAATATGTTAATCAAAATAAAAAATCGCATCACTGAGTTAATTATTTTTATTTAGGTTACAAGTATTAAAAATGTATATTATCTTAATTCTTAATTTAATATTACTAAACTTTTGAATGGATTTATAGTAAATAGTCTTAATAAAATACTATAATAATTAAGTTTTTAAAATATAATAAGTACTTGACTAGATTTTCATAAACTTATTTTTCGAGATTTGATCGATGCAAAATTTTCAAATAACATCATCACAATTGAAAGTTTGTGAAATTTTATTTTCTATTGACAGTATAGCAAGATTCGATAATCTTTCTTGAGTCATAGTTGAACGGAGATATGTTTTGATTAATTTAAGTTTACTGAATGATCTTTCCCCAGATGCAACAGTTACAGGAAAAGTAAGTAATAGTCTGTAAGCGATAACTAAATTTGGATACACTGAGCTTAGTTCATATGTTTTTATGCCATTTTTAAATTAGGTATAATCGCTTCTCCTTGATACTTAAAACATTCAATTTCATTCAGTAATTCACTATTCAGGTCTGAACTATATTTTAAAACTAGATCAGCAGCGTGTTTTTTAAGATCTTCAATCGACAACGTATTAAGATGGAACCCAGAAAGAAATTCAAAATCGTTAGCATTGTTCGACAATGCTTCAAAACGCCAAGATATTTGTGAAATTAAAGTGTCCATAACTTGGTTGTACTCCAATTTAAGTTCCTGTTGTATAGTAAATGTTGAATCAGATGCTTGTTCACCACTCATTTTCTTAATTTTTTTTGGCCTTATAGATTTAAATATTGTTGAAATTTCAGCTTCATTACATACATTATTTGCTAAAATATTAATATTTTCTGATCCCTCATTTCGCATTTCTTCCAAAGCATTTTTTAAGCCCATCACAATTTTTGATGCATTAGAAATAGAAATATTTGATTTTTGCAAGGTAATATTAACTTTATATACTTGATTTAAAATTGAGTCCCACATAACCAAAAGATAGACAAACTCAACATTAATTAAACCAAGTAGACTTTGAGCACCGGAGAAACCATCCCCAAATTCTGAATTTTCAGATATGTGTTGTAATGCTTGTATAACATATTTCAACTGAGTAAGTAATGAATGTACAGCATTATACTACGATTCCCAACGTGTATCACTATGATATTTCAATGTACATTTTAAAAACTGAGATACTATGTTCCAACGAGCAGTCGAACTAGAAAAAAAATTAAATATACTTTGTACTGTTCCGAAAAAAGTTACCATTCTGACTGAAACTCGAGATGCATGGGCTCCAACCAAATTTAGACTATGCGCAGTACAAGGACAAAATTGTGCATGTTTATTTATTTCCTGTAATCGAGATTGGACACCTTTAATTTTTCCAGCCATGTTGGCACCATTGTCATAACCTTGACCGCGACAATTTTTAAATTCTAATCCATCTTCGGAAAGTTTTTTTAAAATTTCTTCAGCTAACCCTTGGCCTGTTTTTTTAGTTGTAGTTATAAAATCGATAAAACTTTCCTCAATTGTATATTTATCATTGGATTCAACTACATAACGAACAATTTGAGTCATTTGTTCTTTATGTGAAATGTCGGGCGTTGAATCAAAAATTATAGAATAATATTTAGCTTCTTTGATATTAGAAATTATTTTTTCTCTGACAGAATTACCAAGTAAGCAAATGAACTCATTTTGAACTTTGTTAGATAAATAAGTAGTTCTTCTATTGGAATTTGATAAATGTTGCGCAATAATAGGGTTGTAACTACTTATTAGTTCAATCAAGTTTTAAAAAATGCCACAATTAGACTTAGTAATATCATTACTGGAACCTCTAAGAGCCAAATTATTAACACAACAAAAACGAACACAATCGAGGATAATTTTTAAAATTTGTTTCCACCTTTTTTTTTCATTTAAAATTTCTTTTTGTAATTCTTTATCGATTGTTTTTCCTTCTCTTAAACGTTTTTCAAAACGTTTCCATGTAAAAACATTAGATTTATGATCAAATGTATTTTCGTGGTCAGGAATTCTCGGACTAAGTTTTCTCCAATCATTAAATCCGGTTTTAGGGACTGTAATGCCTTACTCATTTTTTGTGAAGGAAATAGCATACAGGGAAAACAATAAATGGATTTTGTAACATCACTATACATTAACCAATTTCGTTCAACTTTTATCTCCATTCGGGATGGTTTTAAAAAACCAATCTGCTGAAAATTTTCTTTGCTCAAAATTTTCTGAATAAGAAAAATCTGAATTTTTACCTTGTTTAGGTCCGTGTTCTATTAGAAGTGTTCTAATTTTATCATTGATGAAAGGCCAAGAAGACGGATCATTGAAATGTAATGGTTTTTGCACAATATTTTCCAAATTATTATCCGAGGAAGTGGAGGGTATTGAATTTATGAAATCCGAAACGACCGAAACATTATCTTTATTTGTTGATGTCTGTTTAGACAAATCATTTCCTACATTAATAGAAAAGTCTACATGATCTTCCTGATCCTGAGAGTCTTCAGGGTGTAGAGAATTAATAATAAGTGGTAAATCATTGGATAATTCCGTCCTACTAGTATTATCTTCTAATGATTTCGACAAAAATAATTTCATTTGCTTAGACAACTTATCATTATCTTCCAATTTTTGTTTTTGAATTTTTCTATTCGTGGCACCAGATTTTTTTGGGGGGCCCATTTTAGTCTAAAATATATTAATTGTTCATTATTTTTTATAAATCTATCAAACTTAGTATCTGGGTGTGTCGCCGCCGCGACAATAGCAATGTACCCACCGACCGACCACACACAGTTATTATTAAGATTATTAATTATTATGTAATATGTAGATTAGACCGCAACCAGGTACTGTCCAGCAAGGGCCAGGCGCGGTGCGGCAATCAGTTCGTTCGCTCGTCGCAAACAGTCGACACGTAGCTACCTTTTTATAGGCGCGAATCGCCGTCGTTTTTTATACCGTACCTAGTTGTCGTGGCGCAAATCGCCAGCGTTTTTATTATTGTATTTAGTCGGGCGCGAATCGCCGGCGCTATTATTATTGTTTTTGATTATTGTATTTAATTATTGTATTTAATAATTATTACGACGCATTGTGTGTGCCGTCATTATTATTATAATTATTATTAAAAACCATAGGATAGCTGGCCAGCTGATCACCGTCGTATTGTAAGTTTTTATTATATATATATACTTTTATAAATATCTTTTTGTATTATCGGTTTGGTACAACCAGCGCCGTTTATAATTATAATTTATATATCTGTACCGCTGTGGTATTATTATATATTATATTGTGTATTATCAATATTATTAAATTAAATTTGTGAATTATACAGCAACGCATTTTACCTAAAACGTGTTACAATTTTCTTTTAATTATATACACATCACATTACACACACATTTACACACCCACCCACACACTAGCACTCTCTGGTCTTGCTCGGCGACCCCGTCCACTTCCTTTGAGTCGCTACACACACATACACATCTATACACAGGTCGGTCGGTGTGTGAGTACAGCGCGCGAAGTAAAAAGCGATCGGGCCGTACGGGCTAACTATTGTTCCGTCCCCGGCGCAATCAGGGTGAGTCGGGGGTGTATGTATTAAAATTAACACATTTTAAATTTTGCTTTTAATAAAATATTTTTATTTAAAGCAATTTTTAAAAATTAATTACTCTTTTAAGAAAAATACTGTGAAACAAGACAATTTAAGGCTCTTGCACCGGAGCAAAAAAGAAAAACGAACAAAATACAAACGAACATTATAGTGTATAGGCTAATTTTATTCGTTATACGGGTTACGGAAAAGGCACATATTATATTAATTAAATTAATTAGGGCGGACGGAGGTAACCTGACTCAGGTACACGCGTCAAAATTTACAAATTATAATAATTCAATTAATACCTACACGCAAAAAAAAAATACCACAATACTACTTAAGTTTTAATTTTGTAGTTATAACTAAAACATTTGCTTTTTTGGTTCAATATGAAACTAAATTTAATTTCAAAACTATTTTGAACTAAAACTAAACAAAACTTATAACTAAAACAGCATGTCATTAGATATCTGATTATTATTATTATCTGAATAAATATGTTATACAATTATAACCGTATATGAATATGAGTATCTATAACATTTGTTGTTTTGAGTGATTTCATTGTAAATTCATTGTAAAAATTATAACAGTTAAAAAGCAAAATTGGTTTTAGTCATAAGTAAAGACCGGATTTCCGTGCAATTGCATCTTTTTATGGCGTGTTCTAAATTCAATAGAAACAAGCTACAAATCCAAATCAAGAGATGTAGATTAATTTAAAAAAAGTTTTATGTTGCACAAAATTGCACGTTTTTGGGTTTTTGCACAAAATTGCACGTTTCGGGTTTTTTTTATAAAAATGTACTTTTATACAAATATTTTTGTATTTTTGTATTAATTTTATCGGTGCTAATCGATAAATGCTGCTATCGGTGTTTTATATCTAACAATATAATTATATATATATAACGATATAATACAAAGTAATTAAGATAATGACTAAGGTACTACGATAGTCGATAGATTATCGATTACATATACAGTATAGGTACACATACAGTACTACAGTCTATCCGCAGCCGTCGTAGTCAACTCGTGTTATATACAATTTTATAGTTAAATAATTTAACTATAAGTTAAAACATAATATATTAAGTGACAGAAGACATAATTTTAAAGAAAAAAACTTGGAAATGTACATGATTATAAATTTTAATCAAATATTGTAAAGTCAGTTATATACATATTGTCAGTTTATTATTATTTTAATCAAATATTATAAAGTCAGTTATATACATATTGTCAGTTTATTATTATTTTAATCAAATATTGTAAAGTCAGTTATATACATATTGTCAGTTTATTATTATTTTAATCAAATATTGTAAAGTCAGTTATTAGTTATTATTTATTACTTATTAAAATTAAAATTTGAAGTACCTATAATGAAAATTTTGTTATTGCACGTTTTTGCACATTTTAACATTTTAATTGCACATTTTTTAGATTTTAGCTGCACAAAAATCCGGTCTTTAGTCATAAGTAAAATTATATCAAATAATTCAATATCATGGACACCTATTGAGTATCATACTAAACCGGTGTCATTTATTTACAAATTTTTATTTGTTCAATTAAACGAAAAGTAACTTACCTTTGAGGCTTTAATGAATAATTGTTTCCTAATGAAAAATATGCACTATGACGTGAACACTGTACGTCTGAACACTAGATATCATGGGTTCAAAATAAAATCGTACAACTCCTTCCAGTCGTTGTTATATGTCGCAGTCTATGTTATTATTGTTATTAAATTAATTTTATCAAGTAACAATAATAATAATATAGTTGTTATCGACGACGGCGATCAGCGACGTCGTCATTTCGGGGAAAAGATAAATACTAACGCTAAAAATAAAAACACTATATTTGTCAACCAGTAGGCAATCAAGGCAATGCTAATTATGTCGAGATAGTGGTGTTCGACGAGAAAAAAATTAATATTGAGTATTTTAGTAATATTACTTAGATTATAAAAATGCATTTGGCGCCCCGGTGGTCAATAGCGCCCGGTGCACGCGCACCTCTTGCATCCCCCTAGGCACGCCCCTGATTATATAAAATAAATAAATATATCTTTTGTATATGTTAACTTATTATTTATTTATAACTAACACAGCTTATTTGGAAAAAGAAACTAGAAATCAAGCCGACTCTCAACTTTGGCATATCGAACGACGAAACCGAATAACTGCATCTAACTTCGGAAAAATATGTAAAATGAGACCACATACGTCTTGTAAAAATACCGTTCATGGTTTACTGTATGGTAACAACATACATGCAAAGGCGTTAGACTATGGAAAAAGTATGGAGCAATATGCTAGAAATGAATTTGAAAATAAATTTGGGTTAAAGGTTTCTCCAGCTGGTCTATGTGTGGATTCTGAAATACCTTATTTAGCTGCGAGCCCAGGTACCTAATATAACTACAAAAAGTTCAAGCTATACAACATTAAACCTACCTTATTATTATCATATTATAATAAAATTAATATTTTAGATGGTTTATCATGATTCATTGATCGAAATTAAATGTCCATTCTCAGCAAAAGACTGTGATACCATAATTCATGCGATAAAGGAAAAAAAAGTACCATAATATAATAATTATAATTATTTAACACATTTTAAAAACTAAAACATAAAAAAAACTTATTCATTTTATTTTACAGATTAAGTATAGCAGTATAAAAAATATAAACGGTGAAAACATAACTGAACTAAAGAAATCATGTGACTATTATTAGCAGATACAAGGGCAATTGCATATAACTAGAAGGAGCGTTTGTTACTTCGTAATATATTCTGAAAAATGGATTTCAGTTGAAAAAATAATTTACGATCAACACTTTTGGGCCGAAAAAATGTTAAATTATTTAAAAACGTATGTATTGCCTATTATCGCACAACAATTTATAACTTTTAATAATTTTTTTTTTATAAATTTTAAAATATGAATTCAAATTGTTGTTTCAGATTTTATATGGAATGTTTACTACCAGAATTGATAAATCCTCAGTATTGTAAACGCTTATTAATAAGTGATATTAAAGAACCAGATCATATAAGCCAACGCGCGCGATTGTTTTATAAAATGGGTTGATAATAGTCGGTGAACTATTTGATTTTTTTTCTCTGACCCATGTAAATTTAGTAATAGGTAAATTTGCTATTTTACTAAAGTTGACAACACGAGATTAATTCTAGTGAAAAAGTGCTGTTGCGCAAGAGTCAGAGAAAGAGAAAACAAATAGTGTGCAATGTGCAAAGATATGATATGATATTGATATGATACGGACGAGTCAACGGTTTGAACATGAATAAATCGTCTCTCCCGAGACTAATACGCGCGGCTACGTCGTTGATACAATGGGCGTGGTTAAAAGCTGTCACGACGGCACGTGTGTGAAGTTGGCCCCCCCACTTTAACCCAGGAACTTCAAACCACTCTAAGCAATTTGCTATTAATTTGCTAGAATTTGCTATGCACTTTTCACAATTTGCATGGCAAAAATAATTTTTTACTTGGGGGGGGGGGGGCAACTTCGCCGTAGCCCCCCACACTTAAACCTAGGAATTTCAAACTTCTTTAGAAAAATTGCTTCTAATTTTTATTCAAATTACATTTTTATAATTAAAACATAGATTTTAGTCCTCGACTTGACTTTTTTTAACCAAATAAGATTTTCAATTCATGATGGTCGGTTTTTATCCCAGTTTTTTTTTTTATTTAATGTAGAATCATTTTTTTTTATTTATTAATTAAGAATAATTTTTCAAGATAGATTTTTATCGAATTAGAATAAAAAAACTGAATATATCTAAAAAAAAGTTAAATAAAAAATTCCAAATTTAATAAAAAGCCTAAATTAATAAATTAAATTTTTATTTCTTAATATAAAAAAATCTTATATACCTAAGTATACATATTGTTTCTGTATTTTTTAGTTTCAACATAAATACCTACTAATTGAATCCAAAATTTGAATTTCCGAGTATTTAGTATCCTAAACAAACATTTAGGACATTTAATATTTTAAACTGAAATCATTTAGCTGTTGTATATAACTTTTTTACGTCTTGAAGTTGACTCCCTGAGAATGGTTGATCAAAGTCAAACTTGTACTGAGGTGTTATAGATTTCTTGCAACAATTTTAAACATAAGTTATAGAATTCGCAACATTGATTTATGTCCACAACAATCAAACAGACTTCGGTGTACCAAATTATTCATGTACGTTATTTTTAAGCATGACTGGTGAAATCGGTATTGTTATAGATGGTTATAACAGATGCGTGAAGTTAGCGGAAAAATTCGAGCACTAATTTCCGCTATAACACCATTATTTAGTGCTAAATTGGTGCTATTCAACTGTAGCATTTTAGAAATTAGTGCTATGGCCAGTAAAAAGTTATAAGGGGGCTTACCATTCTCCGCTAACTTCACGTAGCGGGATCAACACCAGCACCAAAATCCGCTATAGCACCGAATTTTAGTGCTCAATTAGTGCTATTCGATGGTACCGCTTTCAAAATTAGTGCTATCTTTCCCTCCGAGTTATGGGGTTTTCAGTATTTCGTCCCAGCGGGTGCACCATCAGCACCAAAATCCGCTATAGCACCAAATTTTAGTGCTCAATTAGTGCTATTCGATGGTACCGCTTTCAAAATTAGTGCTATATTTCCCTCCGAGTTATGGGGTTTTCAGTATTTCGTCCCAGCGGGTGCACCATCAGCACCAAAATCCGCTATAGCACCAAATTTTAGTGCTGAATTAGTGCTATTCGATGGTACCGCTTTCAAAATTAGTGCTATATTTCCCTCCGAGTTATGGGGTTTTCAGTATTTCGTCCCAGCGGGTGCACCATCAGCACCAAAATCCGCTATAGCACCAAATTTTAGTGCTCAATTACAGCTATTTGATGGTACTGTTTTAAAAATTATTCTCAAATTTTCTACTGAGTAATGATCTGTTTATTATTGTTTCCCCTTATACAATTTTGTAGTTTTAATTTTAATTTATTATTAGTGTCTCATAACTTTTATTCTTATAATTTTTTTTTATTAAATTTGTTTTGTATTTTACTATACAATACAAAATATAACTAACTTGACTTCTATTCGAGTTGTGTTAGTTGTCCAGACTTGTACTGTACTATACACTATTTCACTAAGGTAAGTGTTTTTTATTTTATTACTTTTTGTAAGATTTTCACTTATCATATTTTTATAATTATTATTAATTGTGTATTTATTATGTACCTATTTTAGACAAAACACCTAGAACTTAATTTTTAATTTTGTAAAGTGTTTATTACAAATATATTACAATTAATATTTTAATTATATAGTAATAATATAATAATAAGAATCATAGAGTAATATAAGTAGTGTTTATTTTACAGGATGAATAGTTCTGGGAAAAAAAGATATTGTGAAAGATTTAATAAATCGGTTACCTATGCTGAGCCATGCTATCAGTGATAATATAATAATTCCTATTGATACCATCAAATAAAATACCAAATATTATACATTATTATTTTCCCCAAAAGCAATGGTACTGTACAATATACACCATTTGCGCATCAACCCGTGGTTGTACAGAACGATAAAATAATTGACAGCGCTTCTACACCTCCCTGTTATTGATAGGGCATCGGGCAGTTGGGTCCCTACCTGATGACAGCCAAATTTATCAGCATTATTAAAATTGAGTGATAAGCACTTGTCCAAATATGGTATGAGTGGTTATGCGGCGGTTACTCTGTGGTTACCATGTGACTAACTTGATGTGGTGTTGCACAGCAAGTCGGGGGATATTTTCGATTAGCGGAGCGGAGCGACGGTGCCGAGGAGCGTAGCGACGAGTGCCGCTAGCATGACATCCCTGACGTGACTTATTTCGTATTGGTGTCACTGCTAAATCCCTGGTATAGCCCTGGTATGTAATCCCTGGTGGTTGGTATTAATTTGTAACTTTTTTTATTTGAGGTTAGAATTCAAACTTTTGAAAGGTTATCAACTATAATTTCTTATCACGGGACCCAATTCTTATCAAGCGACCCAACTGTCCCCATCCCTCCTTGCATATCGCCACTGTTATCATTATAGACATAGTTTTATCACAATTTATGATAGTGCTATCTGCAGGTTGCAGCAGCTGGTCTGTGCATACAACCACGGCCCAAGTTACACAAAAGAAAGAAGCTCGTATTACTATTTAGTATTTACAAATAATTAAACACCTACTAAATTAGGTTAGGTTTTTATTTCACTGGCCGCACTTTTTTTTTATAGGCCTGACTGCTATGTCAACTACTCTACTGTCTATGTTGCATTGTTGCGTGATACGTTTGCACACAGTATTTTCAACACAAAGTCATAATTCTGCTTTTCAAGTATTTCAAAACAAATCACACGTAAGAATGCACCATACTTAAATAGCTTGCTCAACTTATTTCTACCATAATGGAAATCTTTTCAAACATTACTCATTTATTAGGTTATGTTTGACTAACAAATGTTTGGTTTTGAACTGATTTCTTTCATATCGGTCCGATACACTTTAAAATTGTTCTTAAGGTTCTTAAACTTATACCTAATGCTCTTATATTCTCTGGAAATGTCTGCTGGACAGATATTTATTTTTGTTTTAGTTACAAACGCATCATTCATACATAGGGTAACTGCTGGGTAATAATTACTAACCCTTTTTTTTCAATATTTTGTACAATCTTGATCTGATAATTTCAAAACACTCCACAAGATGTCCTGATACATTTATATTCTATAGAAATTTCTGCTGGACAGATATTTCTGTTTTTATTGGTTACAAACACATAATTAATACATATGATGACTGCTGGGTAATAATATTCTTAACCCATATTTCTCAATATTTTGTCCAATCTTCATCTGATAATTTCAAAACACTCCCCAAGATGTCATGATTCTTTTATAACCAATGATTTTATGGATATCTTTTTTAGAGGTTAAGTTAATGTAGGTACTAGGTAATATATTAGTTGGTTGGTTGAGTTATCGGACCATATTAATATTTCCCTGGTGGAAATTTGTTGAGCTGGCCTCAACATTGCTTATGGTGCAAAATGTGATGGTTGAATTAGAAGTCCAAGTACATGAATTATGAATGGTTATATGTGAAACCTATAGTAAAATAGCTCCTTACTTGCATACTCCTGCCTTAAATTTTTTAACAGAATTTAATAGCACAAATTTGCTACAGTCAAATCAAAAAAATTACACCTCAATATTTTTCCAATTTTGTTTGTGTCACATTTTGGGACAGTAAATGCTTCGATTTTCTACTTAAGCATTTTTTCTATCAAGCTAAATTTGATTATCTGTTGAAAGCAATGTTAAAAAAATTAAAATAATAAAAACATTTCCTACCTACATGAATAATTCAAAAAAAGTCAAAATTATAATATAATTAGATATAATCATGTCTATTAAACGTTCAGATTAATATTTTCAATAAGGACATTCATTTATAATTTAGGTACAGAAAATAAGAAAGTTGATTTTGTCTAATATGAGTTTATGGAAAAATTTCCATTTTCCATAAATATTATTTTTGTTTTTTCCAATTATTAAGAAAATTTAATAGGTACTAAACATTATTTCAATTTGGCTATTCAAAAGTTACAACAAAGTGTATTTATATTAACCATCAAATTTACATAATACCGAAGCATTTTTTCTGCAATAAAAAGTGACTTAAAAAAACATAAAAACGCTTAGAACGCTTCTTTCAGCTTAGAATCTAAAAAATAAATTAAAATGCTAATTTCATTTTGTTTTTCCAAAAAGTAAAATAATACAACAATTATAATTTTTTTGTAGGTATTAAATTTACCATAGACTATGAAATTTGAATAATATTATTTAATTATGCTTTGAGTATTGGAATATGAGTACATTGAATGGTAGATCCATTTTGTTAAATTATTTAAGATTTGTTTTTATCTTATTATTTCATTTATTTACAGTATTTTAATTAATTAGAATGTGCGTAGCTATAATTCAAAATATAATGCAAATATTATTGTGCAGTTCTTATATTGTAATAAATTACTAATAGCCTCCATTTTACCAGGATATAAAAAAAAAATAACAATTAAAATAATAATTACTATTCAAGTTTTGATAGCTTAAATATATGCTTGATATCAGAACCCTTAGAATTATCTTGCTCTGGCTCAATCAGTTTTCTCTTATGGAATTTCTATGTGAGGGTCTACATACTCCTCGTATATGACTGTACTATCTACTACAATCAATTTTTTGATTAAGATCATATTAGGAAAACCTAAATTATATCTTACTAATTTAATATATTATGAGCTTAGAGTTGGAACTTTGGTTCAAATTTATGAAAGCGTTATTTTATAGTATTTATATAAATGTAATATAAGCAAATCTCATCCTACTCATTTGTATAATACTAGATTAAAAAATACTTGTAATTTAAATATTCCACATTATAATAATAATATTTTTGAAACTCAAAGCACAATAATTAAATTTGTTCTTTTAATACGTATCTATAATATTAATTGTTCATAACCGGAATTTTTTTATTTTGTTTAACTACCTTTTTAGTGTTTTTTATTTTGTACACATTTTCTATATAACTCTTAATTCAAAGCTGGGCAAGTTAGTCAATTTTTTTAACTAGTTAAAGTTAAGTTACTTCAATTTAAAAAGTAACCAAGTTAGAATATAAGTTACTTTCTGAAATTTGTCAAAGTTATAACTTAATTAGATAGAAATTAGTTTGGTGAAAATAGTAACATAAGTTAGAGTAAAAGTCAGAAGTTCGTTTTTTTAAGTTCAAAATATAAATTTAAAAAAACATTTTTTCAAATGTATTAAATAAATTAGGTAATTATTAAGTAGGTAGGTACTAGGTAGGTAACTAACTTGAATTATTGCTGATGAATGAAGAATTAAATTGAACAACTGTCAAAATGTCAAATGATAATTTGATCAAATGTATCAAATAGGTAGGTATTAATCTTAATTTCTTGGAATGTCAGTCATTAGAATATTAGAAAGCTTAACAAAATTAAAAATTAAAAAATTCAATAAATTAAAAAGAGAAAACTACAAAAATAACTAGTAACTTATTATTTTTAACAAATTAAATTAGATTATTAAATAAATAAGCAAAGTATTAACTATTAAATTCAATTAGTTAAGTTATAAAGTTAATATGAATTAAAACTAACTAGTTTGTGCCTAGCTTTGATATTTATAATATCAACTCAGCTTATCTGTCACACACAGGCAATTTTTGCTTATTTAGATGAGCTTGCAACTTGTTTGTTTTATTTATCTGTTCTCTATAACTTAAACTTTTTGTTGCTAAATAAATATATATAAATATATACTATTATTATTATTATTAAATAAATTAAAGGACTAAATTGAAAATAAATTTGTTGAATAAGCAACATATTATATTTAAAAACACATAGGTAGCATAATTATTTGAAATTATAGTTTTCTTCTTCACTGTACATTGTAATATGAGTCTAGTAAATTTACCGTTAACAAATTTTACAGTTATGGTGAATTATCTTTTATTGTACAAAAAAATATTGTTTTACATGTATACAAATTATAAGTATAATACTTCATAGTTCATAATATATTACATAAAAAAAATGCACTAGAATATCTGAATTATATTTCAATTTTGAGCTACTGACTTTCCAATTAATTTACATACTGAATAAATATTTTTTTACAGTTCTGATTTTTTTTTTTAATATTATTTTTCACAGTGTTAATATTTATAATATATTATATATGTATTATATAAAATGAAACGAGGTAAGAAGCCCACAGTTTCAAATGAAGAAATTTCTTCTATTTTGAAAGATTATAAAGATAAAATCATTATAAATAATAAATTAATAGTGCCATCAAGTTCTTTATGGAAAACTTTGATTGAAAACAATAATTGGAGTATACACCCAAAAGCACTATGGACACGAATTCATAAGTTTTCTCCATATTTTGATGATTTTTTCAATAATAAAAAACAATATATTCAAACAGCTTTTGATGATAATGATTCTGATCCAGCTATGATTGACTTAAACAGCTCCTTAGATCAAGAGTCCCAGAATGATGATACTTTAGTTCATACAGTTTTTATATCAGCAGAGGAATGGAAAATTATGCAACGTGATGATGGGATGAAAAATAAATTAAAGCCTGGTATTTGGACCAATACGCTCGCTGATGCTATTTATGATCAACTAAGATTTAATTGTGCCTGGTCGTTTAAGTCTCATGAGGTTCCAATTAATGAAAGTTCTGCATATTTTTTCCATTTCAATGCCATTTGTACAGATACGTAGTGTTTTACAAAAATTCGTGGAGAGGTACTGAAGCATACAAATTTAGCAGATCCACTGATATTTGGTTTAACTATAACATTATATATATTTGGGAATAATAATGTACAGCATCTAAAAAAAAGGCGTTTTGGTGGTAACCGTAGACAAGAGATAGCCAAAAAACTTTTGAATACATCCTCCAGTTCATCTTTATGTAGAAAAGAATTAGCAAGCCAATTATCTAAAAATTTATTTGATGAAGAAAGTCCTTTACTTCCTCGATTAGCAACCATCAGAAAAGCTAAAAGTGAAAAACGTTGTGAAAGTCGCCATGATTCTAATGTGGTTTTATCGTTAAATGCTATGCAAAACTGTGATCCTTGGCAAATGATAATAAAAAATGTTGGTATGCAACCTTTTTTTATACATTATTGGACTCCAGATCAACTAAGAGTATATAATGCATTTGTTAAGAATGAACGAGCTGCTAAGATTTCTATTGATGCCACTGGTAATGTTGTGAAGAAAATTGATCGGCCCTCTGGATTATCAAGGTATATCTTTCTTTACCTAATTGTAATCAAATTGCCAAATGAATCCGAAGGTCAAATTTCAGTAGCACAAATGTTATCAGAGGCACATAATACCAATGCAATAGCTTATTGGCTCTTAGAGTGGCGAAGAAATGGTGCTCTACCACCTAAAGAAATTGTCATAGATTTTTCTATGGCACTAATAAATGCAGTTTGCATGGCATTTGCTGGTTGCAGTGAAGGAAGTTCCATGTACATACAAAGATGTATGAATTTTTTAAATAAATCATTTGAAAATTACAAATTACCATCTTGTTTCATTCGCGTTGATATTGCACATGTTTTAAAATTTGTTACTCTGTGGAAAGTATTTAATGGGCCAAATATTCGTCGGAGGGTCAAAGAATTTTATGTAAGAGCAATTGGACAGTTATCAATGGCTACAGATTTAAACGAGGCAAAATTGATTATAAAAAATATATTTATTGTCATGTTGTCAAAAGATGAAGGGCAATCAAATAACGAAAATACACCATCTGAAGATGCAAAACATTTTTTAGTGCAACGATTTGCATTTGGGATTCAGCAATCCATTGTCAATAGTGTTGTAAATTTACAAATTGAAGATTGCACACATGAACTAGAAACCTCGAATGATGACCTAGATGAGTTTTGTTTAGTTGAAATAAAAAATTGGGTTTCAAGTATTTTAATTATAGCAACAGACTTAGCAAATACAAGTGGTTCAAGAGATAATTTAATGTATTTACCAAAGCTATTGACTCCATTCAAACAATTGTGTTACAAGTAAGTTTCTGGTTATTTATATTACTTATTAGAAAAATACTATTATGTTATAAATAATAAATAAAAAAAATAATAATAAAAAAAAAAAATTAATAATAAAATTAATTATAATTATATAACATTATTATATTATTTTTATATTATATTATTTTCATTATAGTTAATAATAGACACTGATTATAATATTATTGAAAATTATTTAAAAACTGTTTGGTATCAACATTCTTGAAACAAAATAATTTTTATTTTAATTCTTTAAATATATTTTATTATTTACATATTATGTAGATAAGATGTTAAATTTCTTTACTATAAGGGCACAGGAAAATAATGGAAAAAAAATAATATTAAAAATTGTTTCACAAATGACATAGTAGAGAACAATTAATAAATATATGTATAATTAATATCATACAAAATTATCTGCACAATAATATTTTATAAATATAATTAATGTTCAATTAATTTGTATTTATGAAGGTTGCCGTTATGGTCATCTATAATGTGTAGTTCTTTTGGATACGGAAATTTAACAGCTTCATCAGCTTCAGTTGAAAGTCACATTAATGAATTAAAAAATCGATCAAGAATTGAAAAAAATATAAGGATCGACGATTTTGTCAAATGTCATTCATTATTTCTTGAAAGTAAAGTATTAATATTATGATAAACATTTATAAACTTTTTTTTTTTTGCTGATCAAAAAGGAACATGTGTTTTAAGAGACAAATTAATAGTTTTTTAATTTTGATTTTTCTATTGAACAAACTGCATAATGTAGAAATCATCAATCAATACTCAAAAGTGGAGTTTTTTTTATAAAACATTAATTGAATACATGTTTTGGATGTATACAATTTTTTTCCTGGCTTATTCTGCGTGATTGCACCTAGGTTGCCCCTAGCATTTTTTTTTTTTTATCATACGTTTTTATTTTATTATCCACCCTCTCCCCAAAAAAATATATATTTGATGATTCATTGTTTTTCCATACATCAATGCAGTAAATATAATAAATTTTTTAAATATTTGATTGACATTTTTCACTATTCAATTTCTCTTTCTACTATTTCTATCTAATTTATATTTAATGTGTTTTTGTTAATTTACAAAATATATGGTATCAATTTACTATAGGGTCAATGAAATTGGCTTCGGGACTGAGGTATTTCCAAACTTCTGAGTCAAATATTCACGATGAAACAGAAGGTTCACCGTGTTCAGAATCGAGTATGATCAACAATTTAAATGAATATGAAAATTGGTATGGAAAAGGACGTCCGTTAAAAATTAATAATTCATCTGAAAAATGTGAAGTTATACACAATTTTAATAACAGTGAACATGATACAGTTGGTTCCGAAGTCGATTATTTGTGTAGTTTTGATGAAGAACCAATGGAAAATATCCAATGTGATTTGGAAACTGAACTGATTGAAAATCCCCCCTTAATTATTAAATCTGTGATACCGAAAAAAAAAAGTAAGTATTTAAATCCTGACACAGAATGGATGACTATTCCATTGGAAAATGTATTTAGTCCTTCAAAAATGGGTCTACTCCCAAATGGTGATACTATAATTGGAGGTAAAATTGGCCCAAATGACAAAGGGAAGAATTATACATTGTCAAACACGTGCGGATTTGATTCACTTTTACAGCTTCTTGGCGTTGCATACTGTGACAGCATACACCTTCGTAACTTAACTGAAAACGATAGAGGCATTGAATCAGTAGTACAATTAGCACTTGAACTCACAAAAAATAATTACATTGGAAAAAGTGTATTGAATTCCAGGCTTAGCATTCTAAGAAATATCTTCCCCACAGAAGACTTACCAAATAACGTTGTACGTATTAATTGTGATTGCAATGTAGTACAAGCTGTAAAAAAATTAAATATACGATCTGTCATAGAAAAAAAGATTTGTACCAATAACAATTGTCCTAAAAAAATTAATGAGTTAAGTTTTCCAACAATACTTCTTCAATTTCACGATGAATCTATTAACCATCTCCAAACAAAAATCGACCAGTATGTAAAATTTGAATCTGCTAACCAGATATGTGAGGAAATCATTGATGACGACGTGTGCAATGGAAATCTAGTGTATGAAAAATTCTATGGACCTCTACACATTTTGTCTTTCTCGTGTTCAACGGATAAAAACCAAAAATGTCCAAATGAATTTATTAACTGCATGTTAAGTGAAATACCAAACATCGTGGAAATAAATAAAAAATCTATAATGCTAAGAGGAATTGTAGGCTATAATCCACCATTAAATGGCATTTCTTCTCTAGGACATTATATTTGCAATGCTAAAAGGAGTCATCTTTATTGGGAAGTGAGTGCAAAAATTTTATTTCAATATAAGATATAAGTTAAATAAAAACAAGAACTAATTGTTTTTTTTTTAATAACTTACAGGTCCATAACGATCTCAATAAAAAAATAAAAGCAGTTCGATCATCTACCTCAGTTGCAGTGGTACTGATGCTGTATACGGAATAAATATGGTAATTATTATTGGTAAAGCAATCAATAACCATATTTTAAGTTTTTTTTTATGTCAAAATAATTTATATTATTATACCTACTGCAGACAATATGTATATAATTTAAATTAAAAGTAATATAACTACAAAGGATATTATGTAAAAATTTATATATAACCTGTTTCACCTACGCATAGCATATTAAATATAACATTGACTATAGTCTAGTAAACTTGTATCTGAAAATCACGAATTAAAGACACAAGTTTGCATTTATCACTGAAGTTATTTGTATGGTGTCCATGCATTGAAGCCTCTCTGAATGCAAAACACCAAATTTATTTTTGTCTCCAATAATTGGTAACATATTGATATCCCTCCATTGTGGGTATTTATTAAATATTGTCTTTTCATCACCTGAACATATTCCTTCCATAATTTAAATGATTTTCCAGCTATTTCTATATCTGATGATACTAAAGAATTTTGAAATGCTTTGTATAATGTTTTTCTATCATCCTTATTATTATATTATTACTATATTATTATCATATTAATTGTAATATATTTGTAATAAACACTTTACAAAATTAAAAATTAAGTTCTAGGTGTTTTGTCTAAAATAAGTACATAATAAATACACAATTAATCATTATTATAAAAATATGATAAGTGAAAATCTTACAAAAAGTAATAAAATAAAAAACACTTACCTCAGTGAAATAGTGTATAGTACAGTACAAGTCTGGACAACTAACACAACTCGAATAGAAGTCAAGTTAGTTATATTTTGTATTGTATAGTAAAATACAAAACAAATTTAATAAAAAAAAATTATAAGAATAAAAGTTATGAGACACTAATAATAAATTAAAATTAAAACTACAAAATTGTATAAGGGGAAACAATAATAAACAGATCATTACTCAGTAGAAAATTTGAGAATAATTTTTAAAACAGTACTATCAAATAGCTGTAATTGAGCACTAAAATTTGGTGCTATAGCGGATTTTGGTGCTGATGGTGCACCCGCTGGGACGAAATACTGAAAACCCCATAACTCGGAGGGAAATATAGCACTAATTTTGAAAGCGGTACCATCGAATAGCACTAATTGAGCACTAAAATTTGGTGCTATAGCGGATTTTGGTGCTGATGGTGCACCCGCTGGGACGAAATACTGAAAACCCCATAACTCGGAGGGAAAGATAGCACTAATTTTGTAAGCGGTACCATCGAATAGCACTAATTGAGCACTAAAATTCGGTGCTATAGCGGATTTTGGTGCTTATGTTGAACCCGCTACGTGAAGTTAGCGGAGAATGGTAAGCCCCTTTATAACTTTTTACTGGCCATAGCACTAATTTCTAAAATGCTACAGTTGAATAGCACCAATTTAGCACTAAATAATGGTGTTATAGCGGAAATTAGTGCTCGATTTTTTCCGCTAACTTCACGGACCTGGTTATAACATCAATATTAATGACTTATAAAATATTATTTTAATAATTAATATATAACACGTGCATGCACTTGGTTCACACACTTTACGCAATCAACTGCAAAGGTATGCCAAAAAATAGCGAATACTTAGCAAGTAATAGCAAGTTTGTTTTCAAAATTGGCAAGTCAATAAAGTGCTTGCCAAAACTATGCAACAAAATAGCTAATATTCAACTTGTTATAGTAAATTGGTTTCCTGGTATATATTTTTGAACTACCTATTACAATTATGTTTACCTTTTACCTTTATCCAATGGTATTATTTATCCAACGTTTTTTTTCATAATATTGTTTTTTTTTCCGATAAATTATGATTTATCAAATAATATTATAACACTGATAGCCACCAACTAATCATAAAGTGCAAACTGGCAACGGATTGTTCAGACTTCATATAAATATTATTTTATTTACTCTCTTGTAGGTACATATTTTTGAATAATAATATTTTTATGAATAATATTATTTAATAATTAATAAACCAATACATTCAGGAATAATGAATTTTAAAAATAAATTTGGCAAATGTAAGTAATTTGATAAGTACCTTTTTATGTGAACAGTGCCAGTGCCACGTTCCAAGCTAAATTAATTTAGCCCAATAATAAACAAATACCTACAATTTAACTATTCATTATTAGATATTATGTCCATGAAGAAACCCCGCCTGCACCCTCACACTAATGATTTTGGGTCGATTATTTCAAGAAGGTATCTATAGGAAATGTAATACGATTTGTACATAGACAATACTATACAATACAATAATATTGTTTTCCTACCGTCTTTTAAAATATTTCTATTTTTAAATGTTTAAAATAATATTCTCTCCGATCTTTCTATAGTTATATGTATATCGACTATACGAATGATTAAAATAGTTTATATTTAGTCTTGTTATCTTGCTATTTACATATGATTGTATCGTCATTCATTTTATAAACGATAAAGTGAATAAAAACGGTTTTATTGTCGGTCATTCGTTTTCGTATTACGATTTCCAACGTGAGATTTTTGATACGATTAACCTACTTATAATTTGCTCGCCGCGTTTGGAAAATGGACAACAAAACAGTAAGTTACCTTATAAATTATGTACTTTTATGTTTTAATAAATGTATAAGTAAGAAATTAATAAGAAGTAAGTAATTATTATAAGGCTATTATGTCATGTCCTACGTGAATCCGACAAATGCGACTAAAAATAAACATTTTTCTTTTGTCGCATCGGTCGTATTGTCTTCTATGCTGGTCAGAATAGAATCGCCGGACTGGCCGGATTTACGTCGAACATGGCGTTATTATGATTATAATAATAAAATAACATTTTTTTTCTCAAACAATTTATTGGCAATGCTTGCTTGCAATTAAAAAAAAAGTAGGAAAGTGGTTCCGCATTCCTAATGATCAAATTGTTGATGGTGAAAAATTAATTTTAGATCTATAAATAATAGCTAATCATCTAAAAATGTTATTTCCTGTAGGAATAGCAATGATTATTGTTACTGATGTAAAGTAGGCTCATGTAGCAACATCTATACCAATTGTAAATATATGGTGAGCTCAGACAATGTATCCTAATAATCCAATAGTTAATATAGCATAAATTATTCTGAAATTGATAATATTACAGCAATAACTTTTCATAATTTATTAGGAATTACACGTTTATTTACAATGATACAAAATTGAATTAATATTTAACACAATATACTATAGGTATACATTAAAGTGATTATTACTATATGTAAAATAGATTGGAAGATTGACTTTTTATAATATATTTAGAAAATAAAATATTTTAAAATCAACAATAAATACCTTTATATCTTTTTTTTCTGATAATATAAAATGTTGATGTCTAAGTTTTTAAACAATTTTATTTTAGGAGAAATCAAAGAAAGGTAGAAAACCAATAATTGAGCTAGGTATTGTCTTCAGTAATCTTGAAAAAAGAAAAAATGAATTGTTTAATGAAAACGGTATCTTGAAAAAAGCCTCTTCGAAAATTTGGAATGAAATTTCAACTGCTCTTGAAGGAAAAATGACACCGGTAACCTTGCATTTGGCTGTGCATCATAATCGAAATAATTGGCAAACGAAATTAATGGATCTACTTGGTATTAATGAAAAAACAATTGTATTATCACCAAATAATGAAGAAAGTTCATCAGATGAATCATTACTGTCGACATCAGATTCATCAGTATCATTAACAAATTCTAATAGAGAGTTATTTAATTTTTTTCTGCCATATGACAAATTTAGACTTGTATGTCCTACAACAGTTTCGTATAAAAGAAGAACTAAAAGAAGAAATAGTAGGTAGTATATGTAGGTTCTATCCCAGTTTTTACAATTACAGGGAGATTTAAAAACGGTTATCCACGACTTTCCCCCTTGAACGATCAGATTTGTGGGTGCTTACTACCCCAGTTTTTTACTGTTCCAGGGTGATTTAAAAATGGTTATCCACGACTTTCCCCCTTGGATGAACAGATTTTTGGCTGCTTTCTATCCCAGTTTACACTATTTAATTTTTCCAATTTAAATTTTACCCAAAAAAAAAAAAGATATTTACTCAGTTTCACAACAAGTGATTATTATTATTTTTTGCCCATACAAATATATTTACTGTTTCCAGTTTTTTACTGTTCCAGGGAGATTTAAAAACGGATATCCACGACTTTTCCACTTGGACGATCAGATTTGTGGGTGCTTACTATCCCAGTTTTTACAATTACAGGGAGATTTAAAAACGTGTATCCACAACTTTCCCGCTTGGTCGATCAGATTTTTGGCTGCTTTCTATCCCAGTTTATACTGCTTAATTTTTTCAATTCAAATTTTACTCAGTTTCACAACAAGTGATTATTATTATTTTTTGGCCCATACAAATATATTTACTGTTTCCATTTTTATCTTACTTTTTAATTTTTTCATTATTTTAACTTATATACAAAAATAGTAATTAAATAACTTGTAGACTCATGGCCTAGTGGGCTAAGGCGTTGAGTGTAGAGTTTGATAAATTTAAATTTAGGGTAAGTATGTATGTTAATACTACACCCAGTGTCATAGTCCACTATACCATGGGTCTACATTTTTTTTGTTTTTTTTTTTCATGTTTTTATTCATAAACTGTAATTTTTAATTTTATAATATATTATGTTTCAATTTTCGGGTTATTAGATTTTGTAATAACTGTTTATAATATGTTATATAATAACGCACAACTTAATCTGTATCAGTTTATTAGTAACCGTTGAATTGTGCGTTATTATTTACAATGGACTTATTAAAAGAAATTGAAAGAGACATTTCAGAAATGGGTATAATTCATCCATCACATTTTTGTTACAAGGAATTAGCTGAATTGTATACATTATTATCAAAATTAAAAAGCCACGCTATTAAATGTGGAACAGAAAAAAACAATAATCATTTTACTTTATGTGCGTGGCCAAATCAAAATTGTGATTGCGGACCTGATACATGTCTGTGCATTGTTATCAATTATCTGTTTACCGATTTGAAAAAAATATTGATCAATAAACAAAAATCATTAGTTAAATAATCACTTTTTAACTTTCATAATGTGATCAAACTGTTATCCAACACACTATATTTGACTTTTTTTTGATTTTATTTTAGTTGTGTTTTTACAGTGTAGTAGTGTTGACTATGCTGTATTTTATTTATTTGTTAAGGTACTAATAATTTAATTAAAATTGGAACATATATTTCAATCGATAAAAATCAATCAATAGGTACGTCAACTCTGCCAAACATTGAAGGCACATAGAAGATTCACTATACTGAAATCCAAACCAAAATATTATCATCTTGAATTCAATAATTAAATCAATACTGCACACATCATGGACGCCGTAGTAGTCAAATCAATATTCAGCATACATCAACAGAATAAAAAAAAACATTTATATTGGATACCTAGTTGATCAACCTTTATCTGTTATTATTTTATTCATGTGTAACGTAACTAAACGATATCTAATACTAAATGTATTTCAATGGAATAAGTTTATATCTGATGATAGTTTTAATATAATTGTTTGTTCTTTATCCACTGTTCAACATTCAAAACGATTACATTTAGATAATAATTTTTATTATAAAATATGTGCAAAATCTGAATCAGTTAATTTACATCATAATAATAACAGAATCACATTATCCAGTGATAATTTAAATCCATTGAAATTATTGGAAACATGTATAAATGCAAATATCATAGAGTTATCAAATAAATTAGTGGCGTATCAGACTGTTTTCAATAATGCATGTATAATTATCAAGTATGATATTTTATATTTATCACCTGATTGTATTAGAAGTGATTTTATCAGTACATATATTAAAGATTATAATTTCAAAATGAATGACCTGAAGGATGAAGAAAAGTCATTTTTACTTGAATTACAACAAATCCATCACGAAACGTTTGCAGACATTATACTAAAGCCTGATATAACCAGCCAATAAAACCAAAATAATCATGATATACGACAAGCTTACTATTTAATAATTAGATTATACCTTCATAATAAACATTATTTATTTTGTCAAATGCATACCTTTATTTAATAATAAATGATAATAATATAATTAATATATTATATATTATAAATAATCTTAAATGTTAACTGGTTAAAATAAACCAAAATATTTTCCATAATATAATCATATTGTATAAATTATTGAATCAAATGTAAGCTTTCTAAAATAAAATTGAATACAAATATTTTAACCGTTTGGTAATAAATAAAAAATACACAAATATTAATGACGGGTTTCATTTAGTGAAACTATAATAATATAAACATATAGTTATTATTTATAAGATTCAATTTTTTTGTTGTTGTTACACATAAATTTATCCATTAATAAATCTTGCAAATTATTAAATGCCGATATTATTGTATTGTCAGCTTTATCTTTTTCGTTCAGCATAGTTTTTGCGTTGAACGTTGAGGTTTTCCATCTATTAAAACAAATTAATGATTGTATATTATAAATGCATATATTTTCATATTATCATAAATATTTTATCAAATAAACTAGATGACACAATTGTTGAGCAGTTAAATATTTTACATACTGTGTGAATATTATTAGTATCAACGACGAAACATCATCATACCTATATTCACAAAATTGCTTGGTTGTAAGCATCGTGCCTATTTAGGTTATAAAATAGTACTATGGCATGATATGTTTCCCCAATAATTTACAAATATTGTACTTAATTTTTTTTTTTTCTTATTCATTTTAATGATACCTAGTGTAAATCTTAATATACTCTGTTTATACAAAATATTAATAGTTACCTGTCTTTTGACTCTACTTTTTCCATGTCCGATGTTTTGTATTTTTGAATAACCAAATAATCACTTGCTGTTTTGATTTCGGGTATTTTGATACAAAAATTTCCACCATCTGATTTTTTTACGCGTATGCAGTTTTCATTAACCATAGTTGTTAAACCATTATATTCTTGTTCCAGTTTTAATAAATGCGACTGAAACTAAAATCAATATTAAATTGATAAATATATTATTATTAAAATATGGAATATTTTACTTTCTGTTTTTTTGGTTTAGGTTTTATAACGGTTTCAGGTTTTTTAGAATTCTGCATTTGCTCATTTTTCCGATGATTATAAAGTTCCTAAATTTATATACCCATGTTTTTAACATATTGATGTGTAATGTAAGGAAATTCAGAAAAAAGTTTATGATATAATAATAATAATAATAATACCGGTGCACATACATCAATTTCTTCATCATCTGAATTTTGATCGCTTGTGTTGACCATTATTAATTTCTGTTTTTTTGGTTTAGCTTTCATAGTGATTTTGGGTTTTTTAGAATTCTGCATTTGCACATTTTTTCGATATGAATAATGATCCTAAATTTAAATGATTATGTTTTAAACTTATTGTTAATAAATGGTGTTAAATTAAAGTATATTAATAATATATTATAATTATTATAATAATGTACTTACATTGATTTCTTCATCGGCCGAATTTTGTACACTCATGTCGGACATTATTACTATGCACTCGTATTGCTTAAAATTAACTGATGAAATTCACATTAGGTCTCTTTATTTTATATAAATTAATATCTATGATATATAGTAATAGTCATGTCAATGCCTGTTACACATGGTGTTGGTAATAAATAAAAACTGATATACACATTGTTTTTAACGATAAACAGAGAAATTAAAAGATATTTGGCTTTGACTAATGTGTGGAAAAGCAGATTATAAACTGTATGCCCAAAATCGTTTGATATATCCATCACTTATTCGCACTGCACTATTTTTATTTTTAGTATTTTGTACATCAATGATTATAATTAAAATTTGATCGCATTTTATGTTTACATTAAGATATAAGGTGCCGTGTTGGTAATAAATAAAAACTGATATACACATTGTTTTTTAACGATTAACAGAGGAATTAAAAGATATTTGACATTGGCTAATGTGTGGAAAAGCAGATTATAAACTGTATGCCAAAAATCGTTTGATATATCTATCACTTATTCGCACTGCACTATTTTTTATTTTTAGTATTTTGTACATCAATGATTATAATTAAAATTTGATCGCATTTCATGTTTACATTAACATATAAGGTGCTAATAATAAAAATAGTGCCGTGCGAATAAGTGATGGATATATCAAACGATTTTTGGCATACAGTTTATAATCTGCTTTTCCATGTTACTTAAATAGTGGGGTTCATTAGATCAATAATAATAATACTCAACAAGCTGGTATGCAAGAACGCCGCATGCAGCGAGCAGAATATTTCATTGTAAGTTAATTAATTATAACATTTTAATTTTTAAAATATAATCATTTTATTCATTTTTAGCAAAGATATGATACCTGACGACAACCTCGATAATGTAATTAGTCATATACCACCGATCACAATACAACATATTGCAAAATATCCATTTACTCACAGTGAACGTGAAGTTTATGAATATTTTCGCCAGTTGCATTCAGCTTTTGTCGTGAGGGAAGTTCGATATTCATTTGATGATAATATTATCGATATATTTTGCTCATTCGAATGTGCCAATTATATCAATCAGGCGTATTTTGAGTCGAATCTTGTAAATTTAAGTTTAAAAGCGTACCATGTTATGTTTAAGGATATAAATGTGCTACAAATGTATTGTCAAAGACGAAGGTGTTTGGCATGCCAAAAATACGTCACTGTCTGTGACAATCGCAATTTATATGCTGAACCCGAAGAGGATTATGTAATACAAGTATTTCCAATAACCAATTGCACCGTCAATCTACTTCAATCAACAGTTCATACATAACTACATAAGTGATATTTTATTTTAATACGTTATTATATATTTTATTTTAATGCGGTTTTGAATTAATTGTTAAAAATGCCAAAATTTAACCGCATTAAAAAAATTAATCGATTAAACATCACTGGACAAAAATTAGTAGAAATTGAGAAATTTAAAAATAATCGCTCAAAAACTTTTTATTATAAAAACAACGAAAACCTTATTGACTTATTGTCATTTTTAAATTCTACTTCTTCTTCATTAAAATCAAAACTAAAAGAATTATGTTCTTCATCCACATATAAATTTAATTTATTTGTAGACTTAGTATATGAAAATTTAATTACGGGAGAAGTTCGGGATGTTGCATTTAAAACAACAAATGTTTTATGTTATTTTACTTCAAATTTTTCTACCCTTTTTAAAAACATGTTCGATAAATTATTAAATGAACAAGAGTCATTTCTGTTGAAGGGTTCTTCTTGGAGACAAATTAGTTTAGATGGTCTCCAATTAAGAACAAATAAAGTAAATTTACTAGGGGGTTCCTCATTTATAAAATTACCCCAATCAATTTATAATAAAAAAGCAATAATAAACGTAATGAATTATGACAATAGATGTTTTAAATATGCAATTTTATCAAAATTTAATGAAAAAAAAAATAAAAATAATTTTAGTATTAAATATTTTAATTTTTTGGAAAAAAAAAGTGGTCTTAATTTTAATTGTATTGATTACCCTACACCAATCAATCAAATAAAAAAATTTGAAAAAATTAATAACATCCGTTAATGTTTATAGTTGTGATGATAAAAATCAAATTTACCCACTTCATATAAATAATAACGAAAAATCCGATCATTATGATTTGTTTTTTTTCTCAAATGAACCAACAACACATTATTGTTACATAGCTAATTTCTCACGACTGATTAGATCACAAAGAACAAAACATGAAAGTAAAATAATTATTTGCAAGCGATGTTTTACGACTTTTAATGTTAAACCAAATAAAAACAAGGCATGGGGGCAGCATGGTCTCGATAGGCATAAAGTAATCTGCCAAAAACATAAACTTTGTAAGCCTGTAATGATTGATCCACATGATGACAAATTTATATATTTTAATAAATATAATCGGGCTGACCGAATTCCTATTGTAATTTATGCCGATTTTGAATGCTTTTTAAAACCCACTAATAATATCATAACGGTCAATACTAAAAACACGCATTATCATAAGCCCATGAGTTATGGGCTATATGTTAAAATTGATTACAACATCGTCCCAAAAAAATTAGTAAAACAATTTAAAATTCCTAAAAATCCAATAATTTATAGAGGCAAAAATGCATCAAAGCATTTTATGTTAACTATAATTGATATTTCTACCAAAATTTATTATCTATATAATACTAATAAATCAATGCATAAATTAACAAAAAAGGAAGAAGGTCAATATATTAATTCGAAAAAATGTGAACTATGTTTGAGATCATTTAATAATGAAACCGTATTTAAAATTAGAGACCACTCACATCTTACAGGGAAATATTTAAGGGCTTTATGCTTAAATTGTAATTTTTCGGCACAAAACCCATCATTTGTACCAGTATATTTCCATAATTTATCGTATGACGGTCATTTTATTGTACGCACCTTAGGCTGTAATGATAATGACATACGCATTATTCCAAACTCGGGTGAAAAATATTTGACCTTTAGTAAGCAAATTTTTGATAAATTTTATGTAAAATTTGTAGACACTTTTATGTTCATGTCAGAATCACTCTCTAATTTAGCTACTAATTTAGCCGAAGATAAAACAAGATTCCGTGAAATTAACCATCATTTTCCTTTAGAAAACATTGATTTAGTTATTCGGAAAGGTGTATTTCCATATGAGTATGTAGACTGCAACTCAAAACTTAAAGATACCTCATTACCACCTAGAATTAAATTTTATAATTCGTTAACAGATGATCATATTTCAAAAAAAGATTACATGCATGCATGCAATGTTTGGGAGAAATTTAATATAAAAACATTAGGTGAATATAGTGATTTATATTTATTAACGGACATATTGATTCTGGCTGATGTATTTGAAAATTTTAGAGATATTTGTTTGAAAACTTTTAATTTAGACGCCTCTTATTATTTGACAGCACCTGGTTTTGCGTTTGACGCAATGTTAAGTTTTACTGGAGTTAAACTTGAGAGATTAACAGATTATTTGATGTTACTCATGATGGAGAATGGAATAAGAGGGGGGGTATGCCAATCTGTAAGACGCTATGCCAGAGCTAATCTACCAGATGTTGATGGGATTAATTATAACAAAAAAAAACCACACATTTATTTGGCATATTTTGATTGTGTAAATTTATACGGCAAATCAATGCTTGCAAGTTTACCATACAAAAATTTTGAATGGTATAATGATTTGACATTAGACGTTACTACTATAGATGACTATGCACCTATTGGTTATATACTGGAAGTGGATGTGGATTACCCCGAAAAATTACATGATATTCATAGCGATTTACCTTTTTTGCCACACAATAGTTGTCCACCTAATTCTAAGATTATTAAACTGCTGACAACTTTAAATAATAAATCAAATTATGTCGTTCATTATAGATTGTTAAAGCAGGCAATTCACAACGGATTAAAAGTTGTAAAAGTTCATAAAATAATTAAGTTTGATCAATCAAAATGGTTAGCCCCTTATGTTGATAAATGCACTAGTATGAGGGTCTTGGCAAAAAACAAGTTTGAATATGAATTTTGGAAATTACTCGTGAATAGTGTCTATGGGAAATGTATGGAGAATCCGCGTAAAAGATTGGATATACAGTTGGTATCAGATGATCGAAAAGCTCATAGGCTAATGAGAAAACCTAATTTCATAGATAGAACTATATATAGCAATGAGTTAATGTCTTTACATTTTCAAAAAGAAAAGATTAAATTTGATAAACCAATCTACGTGGGATTTTCTATTTTAGATATATCGAAAACCTATATTTATAATTTCCATTATGACGTAATGAAAAATAAATACGGAAAAAAAATATCACTATTATACACTGATACCGATTCATTAATATATCGTATTAAAACAAATAATTATTTTAATGATTTAAAATTTGATTTATTGAGTCATTTTGATACTTCTAATTTTCCAATTAGTCACTTTTGTTACAGTGATAAACATAAGAACACCCCAGGATATTTTAAAGACGAATTGAAGAGTGAAATTATGACGCAATTTGTAACGCTAAGACCCAAATTATATGCTTATACAGTAAGTGGTATTGAATACAAAAAGGCAAAAGGTGTAAAAAAGTATGTTAGAGACAAGTATATGACGGTCAATCATTATTTAGATATTTTATCAAAGTTCAGTATACAAAATTCCTCACATTTGGATGCACAAAATGGTGAATCTAGTCAAATTAATGCATACTGTGATATTAACTCAATACAGGCAACAAAACATAATGTTTATTCCAAAACAACCAGAAAAATAGTATTGAGTGCAAATGACGATAAACGTGTCATATTAAAAGGTGGTATTTGCACTTTACCATACGGACATTATAAATTAAACTAATCAAAAATAATTATGAATATGTTTTATTACAAACGTATTTTATAAATAGTAAATCATTTAACTAATTAGCTATTCGACAAATCGTTATCGATGATAAAATTAATTAAGAGAGCTATAGTAACCTAATCATGAAGCAAATTGTTTAATTTTTATATTATAATATATTAATGTACAAAATATAACAATAATCATTGTTTTTCAAATTTAATATTTCTAAAAGTGTTATAATATTTAATTCATTGAACATTTTATAAATTGTAAAAATGGAAAATGTATGTTATTTAATTTGGTTACAAACTTTTTGTTAAAACTATGTATATATTTTAATATTCTAACATTGATCATTAACTTTTATGTATGATTCATTTCTATTTATTTTTTATTATTAAATAATAATATACATAATTGTATTGTGATTGACTTTGGTCGAGATTCATTATGTTAAATTGTAAGTAATATGATTTATGATACTGTAATTATTTAATAATAAATTAAAAAATTGTAATATGCCGGTTCTATGAAGATGATGAAGCAAAATGTATATAATTTTACTTTTTATTGATCCTATTATATTAAATATAGAAGTCTATTTATGTTTATATACTTTAGTTATATTGATTTATTTAAAATATGTTATAATTGGTAAATATTATTATACTTTTGTTAATATCGTTATTCTATATTGTAATTGAACATTGGCCTTGTAAATATTAAATAAAATTAAATAAATAATATATAGAATAATGATGCATTTTATACTTGATCATTCAATTTTGAAATTTAGTGTTATAACTTATAAAATTATGTTTTTAATTTTTTGAATCTTGTATAACTAAATCATTTGAAACAATATTGTACTTAACCAATTGTGTAATTTTTATATGAACCTGATCGCTTATTATCCCGTGCTAGTAGTATACATCTGTATGTTTACAGTTCATTGACGTGTTGTAACGTAATGATTAAGACTTAATCTGGATATCCCTCCGGGGGGTCACCGATTTACTGAGACACACATTACTGAGATTACACACATGTTGTAAACCTATTTATTCATTACACAAAATTATTTAGTGTATATACATCAAATGTTTACACTATAGTCAAAATTATTTTTTATCAAACCTTACTATAAAACTGAAATAATATTTAATGAAAATATTACAAATTAATAAATAATAGTTTTTTTATTGTTATAAATTAATTCTTAATTATATTTACACAAGTTTTCTTACTTCTCTAGTAAAAGGTACATATTCTACAATTCTATCATGAATTAATAAACAGTAAGCAGTCACACCTGCTAGTGATTCTGAAGCTTCAATTTCCAATTGAACATCTACTGCTGAAGCAGTGGCTGAATCGTTCTGTTTCGAAGTATCGATGACTATAATTGGTGCGTTTGTCAGAAAAGTAGAAGGACTCAATATGGGGTTACGAATACTTTTTTCATAGTACGATTCTTGAAACGATGTATACATATTATATAATAAGGTGAAATTATTTTTAGTAAAATCTAAATTCAAATTATTGTACGGATAAGCTATCGAGTTCAGAAACACTTTAACGTTTGTTAAATTACAATGGTCAAATATACTACAATCTTTTGTTATCAAATTTTTGCGTCCTTTTTGTAATCCAATTATGATAAATCGGGGTTTTTCTAATTTTGATGCAGTTTTCAAATTCCATACAACTTTTTTAGTGGTACCAAGTTCAGGATATTCAAAAGTTTCAAAAGATCTAAAAGGGATAAATAGGCTTTTTTCTTTTTCTATAAGTTTCAATAATTTTAATCTTTCTTCATCGTCAACAGTGATATGTGGTACCATCCAGACAATTTTATTTAAAACGACTTTACCTTCAGTAGCAGTTGCACCAGTTTTAACTTGTAAAGCATTTAAATCACTATGACTTCGGGTTAATATTAATTCCAATCTAGAATTCACTAATATTCTTTTATAGTCTTCAAATAAACCTAACCAATATTTCAATGGAATGCAAGCACTAAATTCACCTTTATCATTTTCCGATTGTGTTGCGTTTTTAAAATTCCAGCCAGCATTTTCATAGCAATTGTAGTTGTCTGGCGTACCGGATAAGTAACCTTTCAACGAGCTAGTGATTCCAAGAACACGTGCGCTATCTACTTCTATCCCATTGATTTCCAATCGTATTTGTTCGAAGAGGTAAGAGTAACCGTTATTAGATAGTTTCACTTTGGTAGGATCAGTAATTGTTCCTTCCAAAAAAATGAAGCTTTCGTGTAGGTATGGATAAACATCCGTTTGCTGGATTGATATACGTATTTCATCATTATTATTAAATGATGTTGTATACGGTGCGTATGAATGATATTCAATTTTCGTAATTTTAGAATCCGTTTCGTACTGTGAAGTTATATCCAAAATATCACTTTCAGGCATTTTGCTTCAATTGATAACCCAGAGCTTGTAAAATTTTTTTATTCTTCACTGTCAATTTTTTTATTTTATTTGATGTTACTGGTAGCACTTTAGTCTTATGACTAGTTGTTCTGATCCGAAGTAGTGGACTTATATTGAATTTTAATCCCATCTCAAGACCCGTAACGTTTAATATGTAACACAATTGTCAATGCCTCATCAAAATTATCAATCGGATTATGATCTTGATCTACTAACTGAACGGTTATCGAGTCAATATTTGTTTTATTCAATTTGTAATATATTAAGTTTGGTGGTGACTGTATAACTTTAGATCCTGTTTTTTCACTCGGGAAAAACTCATAAATCGAATGACTTTGAAGATGGTTGTTGAATGATCCTTGAGCTATATTACACATTACTTTTATAGAATTAATTGTGTTTAAATTGACAGCTTTTTTTGATCGAAGAATTTCATTGTATGGGTTATATACTCGTTTTTCAAAACCGAATACAGGTGCTATACTATGCGGATACTCAAAGTGTAGTATCCCATTACATTTTATATACGATCTGAAATCGTTAGGATCAACCGTAATGTCGAATGTTAAATTGGTTAAGTTTTTACTATTATAGGTATCTATTTGCTTCTTAACTCGTTGCTTAATATCTTCAATTTCATAACAACCCTCTTCCAATGTAATAAAACATATCATAGGATCATTATTGTTTTCATTCTCAGCTACTTGTATAGAAAATTTATTATTATTATCATTAATATTTGGAAACGAATTAAATGACTGTAAACATAACAAAGCTATTTCTGAGTCCTCGTAAAGGCCTATAGGTGGAAAATAATTTACAGATAATATGGTAGCATTCCCAGTTAAACTTAAAGTAACTGACTCATACATTACAAAATCTAAGATATAAATTTAATGATGAGATCCGTGACGTTTAATATGCAGAACAACTGTTAACGTTTCGTTAAAATTGTCAATTGGATTATTGTTTTGGTCAACTAACTGAACAGTAATTGAATTAATATCTGTTTTGTTTAATCGGTAATATATAAGGTTTACCGGGGATTGAACAACCTTTGTTCCTCTTCTCCCACTCGGGAAAAACTCATATATCGAATGGGTTTGAAGTTGGTTGTTGAATGACCCATGTGCTATATTACACATTACTTTTATAGAATTAAATGTGTTTAAATTTGCAGCTTTATCCGATCGATGTTCTTCATAAAACGGTCCACAATCTTTCTTTCTATACCCAAAAACAGGTGCTATACTATACGGATGCTCAAAGCGTAGTATTCCATTACATTTTATATACGTTCTAAAATCGATAGGATCAATACGTACATTGAATGTTAGCTTTGTTCCGTAGACTTTATTAGCTTGAGGTAACTCTTCTACCATATATTTGTTAATATCTTCTATGTCACAGCATTCGACTGGCACAAAAAATTGAATATTTACTTTTCTATCTGGAGGAATTGATTTTATTCTTAGCCGGTTATTAGTTAGATTTATAATATTTGGAAATGAATTGTATGTTTGCAAAGATAACAAAGCTATTTCTGAATCCTCGTAAACGTTTAGAGATGGAAAATAATTCGTGGATAATATAGTTGTATTTCCAGTTAAACTTAATGTAACAGATTCATACATTGTAAAAATTCAAGACATAAATGACCACAGTTAAATGTATTGAAGTCTTAATAGTTGGAATAGTTGTATACTATTTTGAACTGTCTGAAATAATGTTGTAATTCAATTGGTGGTGGTAAATCACCAAAGCTATCAAAATATACAACTTTGTCCTTATTTTTATAAAACGCTACCCAATGGCTTCCGTCGCCTGAAGATATATCCAAGTTTAATATACCACATTCAATCGTATGCGGTTTTTTAGGTAAGTTATCACGTGAAAAGACACCACGGAAATGATTGATTTTCAACTTCCCGACGTATTTTATAATATCCTGAGACGAAAGCGGTCTGTCAGGTAGCGTAATCATCAGTTTTTTTTTTCTTGATCTATTCTTGTTTGAATTCAAACCACTTCCTTTTTTTCTTTTTCTATTTTGAACCGCATTATACACACTAGCACCTCCAGACATCAAACTACCAAGTGCTGACAATCCTGCAAATATAGGTATTAAAGGAATTACACCTCCTGACTGTCTCGGTGCTAAAATCAGCCTTTTACCACCATTCTTTTTCTTTGAGATTCTTTTTTTCTTCGCTGCTAATATACCATTTGTTTTTATAGCACGTTTCCGTTTACAACCCATACCTATTTTTCTTTTAGCTTTCATCGCATTTGTTACTGCATACGCAACTAGTTTCTCTTTTTTAGGAGTATCTTTTGCTTTAAATCTTTCCCAAGCACGATTTTCTAACACTTTATCAGCTCTATGTCTATCGTCTAAATTTTTACTCGCTGCATACACAATATCGTGATCGCGACAAGCAGCATCCAATGGGTTTATTCCTTTATCACCACGATCTAACCTCTTTTTTAATTTCGTACCTGGACCGCAATACTGATATCCTGGTACATGGGCTTCAAACGGGAGACTATTTATAAGGGAGTTTACAAATCCTTTTCCAGTCTTGACTGACTTACACTTACGAGTTGAACGTGTCATCGATAACTGATTACAAATTGGAAAATTCTAGCGTATTTATAAGAAAAAATGGATTTGATTGAACAGAAAGATAAATTGGATGTTATAAATGTGGATGTTCGGACAGTTAAAAAACCATCAAGACACGGTTCGTTATTTCCTGATACTATACGTGCTATACTAGTTGGTCCCAGCGGTTCAGGAAAAACAAATATAATGTATAATCTGATCACACACGCAAACGGGTTAAGATTTGAAAATATTTATTTATACTCGAAAACCTCCAATCAAGAAAAATATGTTTTATTAAAAAAAATTATAGATGATATACAAGGTGCTAATTTTTTCATATTTACAAGCGCTGATAAGGTTATAAAACCGAACTTGACTAAAAAAAATTCTATTATAATTTTTGATGATGTAATATGTGGTCCACAATCTGTAATCAGAGAATACTTCAGCATTGGAAGACATTCAGGTGCTAGCTCTGTATTTTATTTAGCACAAACATATTCTAAAATATCAAAACAATTAGTAAGAGATAACTCAAACTTTTTAATGCTGCTGAAACAAGATGATACAAATTTACGACATATATTCAACGATCATACGTCAGCAGATATGGATTTCTCAAAATTTCGGGAAATTTCCCATTTATGTTGGAACCACAGTGATTACGGGTTTCTGGTTATCGATAAGACTCGAGAAATGAATGAAGGAAGATATAGATGTGGTTTTCATACGTTTATTAAAATAAGATAAATTAGTATTGTATTATGTTAACATACATATCATTAATTTTCTGATATTATAATTTACAAGCCATTTAATGATGAACTTTGTAAAAATTATTGTAAACCTTAATATTATTTTAATAAAATACTTTATAAATATATATATATACCATAGTACGCAGTTATTAACCACATAGTGATATCAGTAGTCATACGATACAGTTAAATTGTATTTATTATTTACAATGGATAAAGAAAAAGTTTTGCTGGAAAATTTAATAACATCAAAAAAAAATATTAAACGAAAAATAATGGAAATGAAACGGGGCGTTATAGATTCTGAAAACTATTTCCGTGAAGCATTTAAACCATTGAGTACAAGTATAGAAAAAAATAATCAATGTAACTCGCACCCAGCTGATCAAAAAAATACGGAAACCTCGCATATTAGTGACGAAGATGACGATGTATTAAATTCAACATTTTCAAATTTTTTTAATAATCGACAGACAATACAACGTTATGATAAATCCTATGGTATGTATTATGATAAAGCTAGTGATTCGTACAAAATAGGAGATCACACAGTAACTTTTTGTCATGGTAACTTACAGTTGGTTAATAAATACTATAAATGGACTAAAGGGCTATGGTCGTTATTATGCGAGAAGGAACCAAAAAATCACACTATAGAAGATATGGAATCTTATTATGATATATGATATTTTAAGAACAACACATGTTCATTTAAAACCCGATGGGAAACCCAAAACCTCAAGATACTTTAAATGGATTAATGTTGTAAAACCTCTGTACGAACGAATGAAAAATGAGGATCATCAGTTAAACAAAGAAATAACTAAAATTAATACCCCTAAAACTCCTCAAATTAACTTATTACCATTTAACGAACATATATCTAGGTTGAGCGCTAAACGTAGTAATATTCATAATAATACAACCATGGGAAATGCTCCGTTTGAATTTCAACCAACAGCTAACAGTTCTATGATTTCAGAACCTGTTGTTGAAAATATGTTTAGTTTTACTTCAACACCGCAGACTAATAATAAAGGTGCTGGTTTATATAAAGATGTAATACCTCAAACCCAGTTAGTTTATTATGACGACCCAAATGAGCTAGTGACTAGATTAAATCTTTTAGCATCATCACAAAGTGCGGGTAATACTGGTGTTAATAATGAAATTATATCTATTTTAGAAGAGCTACGTGAGAGAAATATTATAGTATAATGGTAACCTTAGATAGTATAGCTAATGAACTACATCGGCCAGCCAGAAAAATATTTCCTAGACGATGCGTAGTAACACGGTTTATTGATGACCTCTGGCAAGCTGATTTAATGGATATGCAATCTCATTCTAAAAAAAATCACGGCTTTAGATATATTTTAGTTGTTATAGACACGTATTCAAAATATATTTGGGTTGAGTCACTGAAAAATAAGTCCGGTGAAAATTGTACAAAAGCCATGTCTAATATATTGAAAAAAGCTAATCCAAAATTGTTACAGACAGATAATGGCACAGAATTTTATAATATTCAATTTCAAAATTTAATGAAAAAATATAAAATTAAACATTTTAGTTCATACAGTGTTATCAAGTGTTCAATTTGTGAACGTGTTATACAAACCCTTAAAAATAATATATATAGACATTTCACTGCAACAGGTACATGGAATTGGTATGATAAAATATCAAAAATTATACAAAACTATAATAATACAAAACATAGAACAATCAAATGTACAACCAATGATGCTCGGTTGGACGCAAACAAAATTAAATTTAATACCCATATAAATGATAAAACATTATATAAACCGAAATTTAAAGTTAATGATAAAGTAAGAATATCTAAGTATAAACATGCATTTAGTAAAGGATACACCCCAAATTGGACAACGGAAATATTTACAATTTCAAAAGTCTTACAGACAAACCCAGTAACTTATCGACTAAAAGATGGAACAGGCAATAAAATCTTAGGTGGTTTTTACGAACAGGAAATTAAGTTAACGGATTATTCAGACACTTTCCTCGTTGAACGTATCATAAAAAAAGTTGGGAATAAAATGTTTGTCAAATGGTTAGGCTTTGATTCGAGCCAAAATTCATGGATAACATCATCAGATATTTTAAAATAAAGATATTTTATATGTTATACTTTTTATAATAAAAAATATAAAAGTTTTTTATCAAGGCAAATTAATTATTTACATAGGTTATCTCCTGAAATAAAAAAAGATTGATTATTGTATACAAAAAAGTTTTATTTATAAAAAAACAATAATTTATTATACTAATAGGTCTTGTAATATCATATCAGACTTTGTGTTAAAATGAAATTGCAATATTTCATGTAAAAATGATGTGTCATCGTTTTGTAGATGCGAATAATAACTAAAGTCATAGTTTTGAATATATTGGTTTGTAAATTCATTCCTCTGGCAAGTGATGGGAAGACCGCGGACATCGTTTTTAATCAGTTCGTAAGCTGTGTCAAATGTAACCTGATAACTTGACAAACGTTTCTGTTTTTCTACAATATACAAATCGATCAAATTTTGTATTTGCTTGAGACGGGCGAAGTCAATGTTCGTCAAACTAATGTAATTGTCGTTTATATGCAAGGTAATTAAACTATGTTTAACATTGGTTGAATATGAAAAGTTATCTGTTATTTTTACACGTCTACATCTGATATGTAAATTATTCATAATTGAATTGTAATTAGATTCAGACATAAGTGTAAACCATTCTTCCAAACTTAATGTAATAATTTTCTTTGAAAGTTTACACTCCAATAGCAAAATAATAGAAATCTGATTATTAATTAATAACCCCACTGTAATATTTTTCTTGCTAAAAGCACGGATGTCAAAAGTAGACTTACAGACAATTATTGGTGAACCCATTGTTAAATAATTTTGTTAATTTTTTTATAAGTTAAAAATATTTTGACCACTATAAGCATAAATATAAAGTGAAATATAACTGCTAGAAGTCCTACGTTGAACTGTGAGTTTTTATCGTTTGTAAACATATTATATACTAAAATCATGGATAAAAAATACAAAAAATGTAAAAAAAATATATATTATAAGCAAAAACACATGATTTAACAAATGGTGTCGTCCGGATCGGTTTCACAATTACAAATAACATCGGTTTTACAATAATTACTTAAGACTTTTTGTATATACTGATTTCCCTTCATTAATAATAGAAATACACATTTTGGTGAATAACGAGTATGTTCTATAAAACAATCGTCAAAAATTTCAAAATTATGTAGAATTATCCCACACCAGTGACATTGAACTGCATCCCCGATGTTTAGATACTGGAAACCACACTGGGCCAATTTATATTTGTTCTGGCCCGTATTTGATGGGTATGTTTGAAATGATCTTAGCCTTGATGAAAATGCGGTGAATTCTGGATAAGCCGGTGTTGAATTGAATCGTATTTGACTAACCAATGACCGGATATCATTTGTACATTTTTGGAAATTCATTTTTTTTAAAAAAATTAAAGAAACGACGAGGAAATTAGAAACTACAAAACACAACTTGGTAAAACAGCTAATCGCAAGCAACTGAATATATTTAAAAATTATTAATAATTTGTTTACCAAATTTTGATAAAAAATACAGTGCAACCAACAAAAGTAAAATTTAAGTTTCTCCGGAAAAACAGTCTGTGAATGAACAAATACATCAATGAAAATTTAATTCACATGTTCTCCTGGTACACCATAGTCTGCTTTAAGCAAAAAGCGATATCTAGCAGTGATGAAAAAATTAAACAGTATAAACTGGGATAGAAAGCAGCCAAAAATCTGTTCATCCAAGGGGGAAAGTCGTGGATAACCGTTTTTAAATCACCCTGGAACAGTAAAAAACTGGGGTAGTAAGCACCCACAAATCTGATCGTTCAAGGGGGAAAGTCGTGGATAACCGTTTTTAAATCTCCCTGTAATTGTAAAAACTGGGATAGAACCTACATATACTACCTACTAGAAATTATGAAATATTAACACCATATAAATGGACAGATATAATAAATGATGAATTTTTAAAGGCTCATAAACTTCCTTGTAATTTTATTTATAAAAGCGGAAAAGCATACCTGAATTCCGAAAACAGGTATGACATTACATTTTAGGCAAAATGTAAGGATTGTGATGCAAATCTTTTTGGTTGGAGTGAATCTAAACCTGATGAAGGAAACCCGCTAGATGTTTCAATTTTAACAAATAACACAAAGGGACTTAAACATCGACATAAGACAAAAAGGCCGTTGAAAGGAATAAAGCGTCAAAATATAGGGCAATCATTAAAAACCGATCTCGCTTGCAATTGGAGGCGTGCAAATGTTGTTGATATGGAGTTTGGTAGTATTTCCCCACCAAATTTATATAAAACATCTGTCTTACAAAAAGCTAAACAAGAGTCAAAAGATAAAGAAACAGGTGAAAAATATAAATGCCCAGTTCAATCACTTGTAGAATTTAAAAATAATTCAAAGTATTCAGGATCTATACATACTATCCATTCTTAGTACATTATTGGACTCAACATCAAATTATAATTTACAAAGAAGCTTGCAAAAATTATTGTATTGAGCGATATTTATTGGGCTCGATTATGTGGTTAAATATTAAATATGTAATACCTATACTATGCAGTTGGTACTTAATATATTACAGTTTTTAGGTGAGTCAAATTTGGTAATCATAAATTTAGTGTAGCATACAAAATATACTGCAACAGATTCTAAATAATATTAATACAATAACAAAATATAACTTATGGAATATATGGGACAATTCTTTTATACTTGAATTAGACAACAGTAATATAATTTCCCTACATGTATACTATGAAGGTAGTACTAAATATATTACAGTTTTGAGGTAATATAATTTGCTAATTATAAATTTTATGTATTTTATGTACAGTTTTTAGGTGAGTCAAATTTGGTGTAAAATACAAACGATGCTACAGATTTTAAATAATACAATATAAATAAACATAGTAAAAATGAATGTATTTAATTAATTTCTTGAAATTCTTCAATCTTTAGCATGAAATCAAATTAATAAATAAAAAATATACATAGCTACTGCTTTTATTAAATTGTATGATTATATGACTATAAACTATTTGAAACAACTTATATAGGTAGGTTTAATTATGAGTATAATATGAAATAAACTATTTAATACATAATAAATTAATTAGGTACTTGAATAGACAATAGTAACATAACAAACGTATAGTATGTTGTGCTTAATATATTACAGTTCAAGTGAGTTAATTGGTTGAGGTAATGTATTATGATATGACTATAATATATGGGTAGGTTTTGAGCCCATGTCAAACGATTATGTGGTTAAATATTAAATGTATAATAAAATATTTCAGTTGTTAGGTTAGTCAAATTATGTATATTAATAGACAAAATATAACTTATTATGTATTTAATTAAATTGTGGCAGTTAAATTGTATTATGATATGACTATACTATTAAACTATTTAATAATTAATATTTAATTAATACTATTTTATTATCTACACATTTATTGAGCGACCCACCTATATTATTTAACAAGGGCTGGATAATATGGTTCTTTACTTGAATAGACAATAGTACAATATAACTATATAACCCACTTAATTCATTAAAGTTTTTAGGTGACTTGATTGGTTGAGGAAATTAAAAATTATAATGCTGCAGATACCATATAATACAATATTAATAAACAAATAGATCTTCATATATTTCAGTAAAATCTGGTAGTTAAATATTGTATAATGATATGCCTATACTGTTTGATATTGCTTATGTATAGGTACGTTTAGTAAATATTGTTTTTAAATAAGTAATTGATAAACAACAATTATTAATTTAGCGGCGTCACGTCGTTATTACTATATGCAGGCTTGAATATATGCCCTCGCAGTGGCGGCTCGTGGGGTTCGTTGAAGGTGGGGCACAAATATTTCCTTCTTTTTCCACTATGAGAACTTTGAACTTACCATCAATTCCTGTTGATTTTTTAAATGAAATAAAATTTTTTTTTGATACCTTTGATACCAAAACCTTATACTCTTATAAAGTATCTTGCAAAACAAATAATTAAAAAAAAAATTATGGTTTAAAAATAAATATTGAATATAATTATTATGCCGTTATAATATAGTTATAAGTTATAAGTACTTTTAACAATTAACACAATATTATACAGTAGTTATATTTTTGAATTCCAAATCGATCCGTCTGTCTTTTTTCTTCATGAATACTTTGATGACTTCTTCATTAAAATTTGATATTTGTTTCACCATTTTCTTTTCAATTGATAACATCGCTAATGCTGTTAATCGCTCTTCTGCCATACTATTTCGAAGAAATGTTTTTATCCTTTTCAATGTCGAAAACGATCTTTCTGCTTCTGCAGATGTCATAGGTATTGTTGCTATAATACGTATAAGTTTAAATGTTTCTGAAAATATTTGTTCCAAGTTGTTATCAATAATAAACTGTAGTAAATTAACAGCACCTATTACGCTACGAAAATCTGTTCGTTTATATATAAGTTCCAATTCAGTTTGAAGCTTACTTTTATTTAAAAAAGGGTAAGCTTCAATTGTTTCATCAACATATGTTTGTGGAAAACTTTTTTCATACAAAGGAAATTCAGTGGACATAAATAATAGAGACGCGTTTAAATGAGCTTTATATTCGAACCTATCTTTAACACAGACAATAAGAATATCACAGACTTCTTTTGCAACACAAATTCTAGAAAGTAGTGTATCATCATCACGTTTTCTTTTTGGTCTACATTGAGTTACTTCACCTGGCATTTCATTTTGAAAATTATCGAAATTTTGTCTTTCTTTTTGAATATTTTCTTCAAATCGAGAAATGGCATTTTTCACTTCGATAGAGTCAATTTTCCGTTTTTGCAACTGGTTATATAATATATTTACATGTGGCATTAAACAATGAAAAACATTTAACCAAAATATAAATTTTTCATCATTTAACATTCTACGTATAGCGCACGCCTGATTAATTGCAATATTTTGATTAAATGTATTTTCGATCTCTTCCATACATTCTATTAATAACTCACGATTTTCGTGTACAGTATTAACAATACGGCTTTTGAAGTTCCATCTTGTATTTGATGATCGAGGGATTCTATGGTTAACAACTTTATCCAAAACGGCAACTCTTTGCGGAGAATTAGAAAAAAATTAGTTACATCAGTCAAGTTGGAAAAAAAAATTCTTACATCACGGTTGTGCATTGTAGCTTGACTTAAGATTAAATTTAACTGGTGGGCATAACAATGAACAAAATGTGCATTTTTATATTCATCTTTTATAAGTTTTTGAACGCCGGAAAGTCGACCACTCATCACAGCAGCTCCGTCATAACTTTGCGAGATTAATTTGTCGTGGTTTTCTGTTACTTCTTTTAAGTTATATTTTATGCACTCTGATAGTGACTTTGCATCATGTCCAGATGGATTAAAAAAGCCCCAAAATCTCTCAACTGGCGTACCATTGGATAAAATATAACGAAATATTATGGACATTTGAAATTGTGCTGATACATCTGTCGTTTCGTCAGATATAACAGAAAAGAAATCAGCGTTTTTTATTTCGTTTTTAATATTTTGTCGAATAACAAATAGCATACATTCCAACATTTCATTTTGAATTATTTTAGAAAGGCCTTTAAATACTGTAGACTGTTCGAGGTGTAATTTTAAAGTGTTATCCAATTCAGAACTAAAATTAATAAGTCCGCGAAATATTCCTGGATTTTCAGAATCTGACTTCTCATTATGCCCTCGAAGAGCAAGTTCAAATGCACCACAAAATTTAATACAATCAATAATTTTAGATAAAATATAACGGTTGTTAGTTACAGTTTCATTATGTTTTTGTATACTAAGCCTAAATGCATTTGAAAGTTGTTGCCTTATATCTTGTTTACCCAAAAGTTTCAAATTTAAATGCGCATTTAAATGTAAACTTGATTTTATGTGTGTACTAATTTTATTGTTCAAATGAGCTAAATCATTTATTCCGTTTTGTGACCAATTTTTATCACCAGAAGTACGACAAAAAAGTATACAAGGAAAACAAAACAAACGGTTCGTTTTAGAACAACCACATAACCAATCATGTTTTGAATAAATGTCTTTATTAAAACTTCTTTTAAATTCTCTAGACTTTGTTTTCTTAATTTGTATTATATTTAAATTTGGCATTGGCCTACCTTCTTTTTTTATTTCAATATTTTTCTCAAGAGGTAAACTTGAAAAGTGGATATTCAGTAAATGCTCGACCGTAACATATGTATCCATGATGACAAATGATAAAAATATTTAATTAATTAGGTATTAATCACTATACACTATGCACCATACACTAAATAGTAAAAATACCACCGATAAAGTGATAAATGACAGTACAAAAGTACTAAACGTTTAATAAAATAAACAAAACACACTTAACAGAATTATTAGAATGAACAAATAATAATTAATTGTTATCTTATCATGTTTTCAAAACCGGCGACGGTCGACATTAACAATACGAAGGCAATAGAACCGACAAAATATTATAAATCGTAATAAAAATAGAATTCGGGCACAATCCGATTGTGCCCGGCAATGCCGTATTAATTCGTGTCGAAAAGTGGGGGAAATCTAGTACTGTTGATCGGATTATCCGGGCACAACTTCGTTGTGCCCGCCGCCCAATGCGTATATATAGTATACACGTACCGTATCTAGGAGCACCCGTATTTGATAAAACATTGTTTTCGATAATATTCAAACTACCAAGTACCAACTTATATCATGATGGAAGAAATACTTATTCAATATTAATTTTAATAATTGAATATACATTTTTCTTCTTTCTTCTCAATTTTTTAGGTGGGGCATGTGCCCGTGTGCCCTATAGCACGAGCCGCCACTGGTCGGAGGGTTAGATTTTTTCGCACATTATGGTTTAAGAGTCATAGATTTGACGTCAGTTTTCAACTCAATAGGTAGGCAGCTAGGTTTAGGCGTGTGTGCAGATGACTTGCGGGTCGTGGTTTCGATGCCGGCCGCCGGGATTGTCGTTAATTTGCGGCGGCCGTGATAATCCGTTTTTTTTTTCGTTCTTTACCTTTTGCTATCACTTCATCCATTACTTAATTTTGTGTTTTCGGTGACAGTAATGAACGCTGTTCGCGATTCGACGTAGTCGGATTGCATACCTGACGACGTGACCCGGCCGTCACACATTGTCCGCTATCCGACGAAGTCGGATAGCCTACCCTATTACTACGGCGAACGTCATTCGAGGTGACTGACCTGCTAGACCCTCAAAAAAAGACGACGGCTATATGATTTGCATGGACGCCCGAAATGTTTTACAATTTTTTTCACGTAATGTATTACTTAATTTTGCGTTTTCGGCGACAGTAAAGAACGCTGTCCGCGATTCGACGCAGTCGGATTGCATACCTGACGAAGTTACCCAGCCGTCGCACATTGTCCGCTATCCGACGAAGTCGGATTGCCTACCCGGACTACTGAGGTGACTGACCGGCTAGACACCCTAAAAAGATAGCGGCTATATGATTTGCATGGACGCCCGAAATATTTTGAATTTTTTTTTTTTTTTTTTTTCACGTAATTAATTTTTGTGTTCTCGGTGACAGTAATGAACGCTGTCCGCGATTCGACGCAGTCGGATTGCATACCTGACGACGTGACCCAGCCGTCGCACATTGTCCGCTATCCAACGAAGTCGGATAGCCTACCCTTATTACTACGGCGAACGTCATTCGAGGTGACTGGCCTGCTAGACACTCAAAAAAGACGGTGGCTATATGATTTGCATGGACGCCCGAAATGTTTTACATTTTGTTTTCACGTAATTTGCCTACCCGGATAACTGAGGTGACTGACCTGCTAGACAATCTAGCGAAACCTCAACCAAGGGGTTGTTGCGTTTCGCTGGGCACCGCGGGGATGACAGACCGCGGTGCTCGCCGAAGGCCAGGGCGTCCTCGTCGCCGGTAGATGGATACTGGCTTATTTATAAGCTTGCTAACACCGCGCCACCGTCACTCTCACGGCTGGTCAAGTGGACTGAGTGGCGACGTGCTAGTGGGTGCGGACGTGAACGCGGGGTCCACGGTGTGGCATGACGACAGACCGGACAGTCGAGGTGACATCGTGGTCGACTTCATAAGTCAGAGAAACTTAAAAGTCCACAATCAACCGGGCGTACCGACGTTCAGGAACCGCGGGTCGGCGTACCTGGACGGAACTCTGTCGTCTAACAACGTCAGAGTTGTGGACTGGTCCGCCACTCACGACCTGACGTCAAGCGACCATGCGTTGATCTGCTTTGACATCATTACACAGAATAGCGCCCGAGGGCCTCCTAGGGAGAACGCACAAGGCTTTAGCTGCAGCCGGACGGACTGGAAAAAGTTCAGAAAGACCTTAGCCGACAGAAGAGACGCTAGGATAAGGGAACTCGAGTGCCCGGACGTCGAGAGTAGTACGATAGCGCTCTCAGACGTGCTAAGAGAAGCGTGTGAAGCACACATGACTAAAAGACAGGAGACCAAGCATAGACCTCCTCCATGGTGGAACGGAACGCTGGGCCGAGAATTGAGCACCCTCGGCCGTTGGAAGGTGAAACTCAGAAATGCCAGCAACGCATTCGAGCGTCGGGCTGCGCGCGCCAAGTTCAAGAGGCTGAAAAAGGCCCATAAGAGAAACTGCTTCAGGGCCAGACGCAAAGCCTGGCGCGACTTTGTGACGGAGACGGGGAACGAGAAACCTTGGGGCCCCGTCTTCAAGTGGCTCAAGACAGGTGGTACTAGACCCTCTGAGAACCTTCCAACAGCCGTTCGCAAAAGCGACGGCACGTTCACCACGTCTCTAAGGGAAACCGGAGAAAAGCTGATGGATACCCTGGTTCCCTGTGACAGCTACGATAACGAAGGTCCTGAGCAGATAGCGGCCAGGACGGAGACGGGAGTGAGAGTCGGCTCCTTCAGTAAATGGTCTGAAAACCCTGGGCACATCGAACCCTGCGACGTTGAGGAGGTGAAAGGGGCCATATGGCGGATGGCACCTAAGAAGGCTCCGGGCATGGACGGTATAACGGCCGGAATCCTGAGGCAAGCCTGGCCGGTGCTCGGGCACAACATATCTGCGATATTTAACAACTGCCTCAGGGCGAAAAGATTCCCGAGCACATAGAAGGCGGCCAGGCTCGTGGTGATCAAGAAATCACCCGATAAAGACCCAGCGGAGGCCAAATCCTACCGTCCTATAAGCCTCCTACTCGTGTTATCCAAAGCACTCGAACATGTAATAGTAGACAGGATAAGACGCGAAACCAGGGCACCTCGAATTTTACCTGCCCGCGGACCTCCAGCCACATGCCGGCATATTCCCCGCCCAACTCCGACCGAGAGTTCACGGGCCCGGCCAACTCGTGGACGAACACGTGCAGGATGAAAGTCTGGCTGGGAGACACCCATCCAACTACAAGCACCAAACCCGAACATTCGGTACGGACACGGCATCCGGCAAAAGAAAACCGTACCACTCATAAAAGGTCGCATCGCGGCAGCGTAAACAACTGCCCCAACGTCGATGCTAGTGGGAAAAGAGTCGTTGTGAGTACTCTGGATAACGGATCCTCAAATCTCATTTCGCGGGTCACTGGGACGAGCCCTACTGAGAACCCGACCTAGCTAACGCCCGAACGGAATCAGTGCCCAGTGAGCTTTGTGGCGTGCGTCCGGCCGATGTGCGCGGGCACCTCGCGTGCTCGCGCTCACCGGCCGCGCGTTCGCGACTTATGTGGATGGCCTCGCGAAGACTGTGGAAGTAGCGCCTTAGTAGAAGGGGAGTTACTTGACTGGGTCGAATCCAGCGCTCGCCGACGCGGTTATACGAAACCCACCGATCTATCTTGTACAAGAGTAGCCGGCGGGGGACCGTCAGCCTGGCGCCAGGGCGCCCTGACGTAACCTGTCGGAGGGATGTTTCCGCGTCACCAAAGGCGTGAAGGAGCCGCCCTCGTGACATATGGCTAAAGGTGTAAAAACCCCCGAGGGAATGGTCTTATAACTCCCCGTCACACAGTGGTTAGAAATGACCTGCTAGACACCAAAAAAATCGCAGCGGCTATATGATTTTTTTACGAAATTTCGAATTTCCAGCGGCATAACCCGGGCTACCACGTCGAACCACGGTGGCCCTAACCTTATCACCAGACCTCCTTATCACACACCAACCGGCTCGAGACCGTCGACCAGATCAAAAGACCACTGCAGCTTCCGACATCGGTTAAAACTCTTCGCCAAATAAAAAGACGACGGCTATATGATTTACATGGACCCCCAAAATGTATTACAATTTTTTTGACTTAATTTTACGTTTTCGGTGACAGTAATGCACGCTGTCCGCGATTCGACGCAATCGTATTGCATACCTGATGACGTGACCCGGCCGTCGCAAATTGTCCGCTATCCGACGAAGTCGGATTGCTTACCCTTATTACTACGGCGAACGTCATTCGTGGTGACTGACCTGCTAGACACTCAAAAAAGACTGCGGCTATATCCATGACGCCCGAAATGATTTACATTTTTTTTTTCACGTAATTTATTACTTAATTTGCGGTTTCTGCAGCAGTAATGAACGTTGCATACCTGTTGCCGAGACATATAAGTCCAACGTCGAGGTTGGTGACTGACCTGCTAGACCCCAAATAAATCGAAGTGGCTATATGATTAGTTGGACCGTCCGAAATATTTGAATTTTATTACTTGATTTGGAGTTTTTGACGGCAGTAAAAAACTTACAGCCGGTTAACTAATCCACCATCCTTATCACAAATCCACTATTCTTATCATTTATCCAGAATCCTTATCAGTAATCGAAATTCCTTATCAGTAATCCATTTTTCTTATCAAAATCCACCGTTCTCTTCATAAATCCAACACCCTTATCACTAATTTTCATAAAAATCCATCATCCTTATCACAAATCCACTTTTCTTATCATTAATCCTACATCCTTATCAGTAATCCAAAATCCTTATCAGTAATCCAAAATCCTCATCACTAATCCACTTTTCTTATCAAAATCCACCGTTCTTATCATACATCCTAAATCCTTATCACTAATTTTTTCACAGATCCTTATCACCAGACCTCCGTGTCACCCTTACACCGTCTAGCTCGAGACCGACACACCAGACCACAAGACCACTGCGGCTTTCGACATCGAAAACACTCATAACCAACACCCAGGGGTCTGGGGGTCTCCCCCAGTGACGCTCGGAGAGCTAGTCTCTCTATATAAAACTGAAACCCGAGGGCGCCTCCTATGTCGATTTTTCGTACAGAGTGAACCGCCAATGAAAAAATCGCATTTCCCGGACGGGCGGTCTCCCGGCGGCGGCGGAGCCGTCTCCGCGTTATCAACGCTCCTTATCACTCTTCTCGATTTTTTTCAAATTTTTTTCAGTTTTTCGAGTCTTACCCCCCCGGGGGTCCCCGGGCGGCCCTGTTTGGACCTTATTCAAGTTCCCCGTCAGATTTTGAGACCGCGCGCGCGTTTTTTGCCTTTTTTTCAAAAATTCGAGTTTTAGCCCTCTTCGACAATTCTCCGGGCCCCGTTCACCCCTTATTTGCGTTCCTCAATAAATTTTTATGCCACGCGCGGCCACACCCCGTTCGCGGAGAGAGCCTTGGCGGAGAAATCCGTCGCCGTGGTCGCGGCGTCGTCACGTTATTGACAATTTTTCGAAAATGTTCGACGCAGGTCGCCTCAAACCCCCCTTTGAGAGGTCCGACCTCTGGGACGAAGACGTATTCGCGTTCCCCGCTAAATGTATATGCCACCTGCGGCCGTACTTCCTCCGGGACGGGTCCCGGGGCCTTGGGACGACGCCGAGAGCCGAGTGCCGATATCGCCGCCGTCGAGTGGGTATTACTATATACAGGCATAAATACATGCGTCGGAGGGTTCGATTTTTTTCTTTCGTAAAATACCAAAATTTTACGTTTTTTTTTTTCAAAATTTGAGTTTTACGCCTATTGAAGACGTCGGACCTCCCCGTTGATGACTTCTTCCCGTTCCCCGCTTAATTTATTAACCGCAAAAATATGAAGTACCTACTACGTAGTAAAGGTATTATATATTTTTGCTCACGATTAAATATACAATACCTACCTACCTACATATGTGGTTAAATATTAAATATGAAATACCTATACTATGTAGTGGGTCCATAATATATTACAGTTTTTAGGTGAGTCAAATTTGGTAATCATACATTTAGTGTAGTATTCAAAATAAACTGCAACGGATTCTAAATATTACAATATTAATACAATAGCAAAATAAAACTTAATGTATCTAATTAAAGTCTAGCAATTAAATCGTATAAAGATATGGCTATATACTATTTGAAATAACTTATATAGGTTTGTTTAATTATGAGTAGGGAACGGATTTTATTGTAATAAAAAAATCAAAATATGTACATAAATATGTACTTATTTTTAATGAAATATGTAAAAAAAATATTAAAATATGTAATAACTGCTTAACAAAAAAAATAATATAAAGTGGCAGTTTCAGTATTTAGACTTGAAATTATATTTTTAATTTTTTCAAAATGTTCACAATAATACAGAGCTGCTTCTAACCACGTACCCCATCTCGTTAAAATAGGCTCTGGAGGTAAATTGAGATCGGGGTACAATTCTTTAAATTTTAAAACTCGACTTGGTGCTTTAAGAAATATTTTCTTAACCGTTGCTATTAATTGGTCTACGTCAGGGTAACTTGATCTTATTGTTTCTGCCACCCGATGAAAACCATGTGCTAAACAAGTGACATGTATTAGTTTAGGGAAAAATGCATTCAGAACATTACCTGCTTTACACATATACGGAACGGCATCAGACAAAAATAAAAATACATTTTCATATTTTACTCCTTCGGGCCATAATAAATTCATTGAATCGTTAAACAACTTAGCAATGGTTTTATGATTGCATTTATCTAACTGCTTACAATTTAAAAGAAACGAATTACAAGGCTCAGAACTAAGTTTACCAACAATAACATTACCCACATATCTACCATCCGCATCAGTCGACTCATCAATAGAAACCCAAATGGGTCCATCCTGTATATTTTGTCTAATTGATGTTAAAGTCTCCTCATAAATTACATTCACATATTTTTTCCTTATTGTACTTTCTTCTGGAATTGTTTTGCCAGTATATTGTTCTATAAAATCCTTCAATGCTGGATTTTTTAGTTTAAAAATTGGAATGTCAGCTCGAATAAATGCTCGGCATAAATCAGTATAAAATGTTGACAAATTATCATCAGAAGATGTAGAAGGCGAAGATGTTAAAAATTGTTGCTTAAATTTATTTTGACACTCTTTATTTTGTTTGTGTTTAGTGGTAGAAATATGTTGACTTACTTGAAAGCGCTGGCCTATTGATACCGATTTTTCACAACATTTACAGTATAAAACTTTACCATCGCTTCGAAATGTTTCATTCAGAAATTCTTTTAAATATGCGGCTACTTTATTATTGATTGAACTTGCAGCTTTAGGCATTCTAAACAATTTTGCAAAAAAAAACTTCGATGTAGGTACAAAGAAAAAAACAGATACGATACAAATAATTACATTACATCAGTAACTAAACATACACCGAAGACTGAAGAGTGAAACCGTAACATTGAATAAACACGTTATCTACCCACTTGTCCACGGTGTATAAAGTACGTAAGTCCATTTATAGGTTAGGTCATAATTTATGAGTATTATATGAAATAGGTAAACTGTTTAATAAATAATACTTATTTTTTTGCAACGCACCTATATTATTTAACATGATCTGGACTATATGGGATGGTTTTTTTATACTTGAATTAGACAATAGTAATATAATTAACCTACATGTATACTGTGTAGATAGTGTTATTTATTTTTTTTTGCAATTATTGATTCAATAATTCATGTGCTTATTACCAGAAATGTATAATACAATTTTTACAATTAATTTTAGCGTTTATACTTTTCATTTTAAATAATCCGTTGGCAGAATACGGTTATTTCAAATAATAAGAGACGCTTGCCTACGGTATTGCGTAGCTTAATCGCGGTAGTTGTAATTATTAAAAACTAGTAGTTAAAATATTGTTATCTTTTATCTGAAGATAGGCCATAAATTGTGTGCACAATAGTTTATTGTCAATGGTACTAATTGGATAGATATCAATTCTGTGGTACTCGTTTTCTGAAATACTGGAAAAACATGTCATAACAGCTATATAATAAAAATAACCCATATTATTGATAAAGATTATATTGAATATAAAATTTTATTATCATTATCAATTGAAGACCTGAGGGCAACAACATGACTTCTCCAATTTATACAATTTTTCAGGAATCGATTTAAACTGTTTTAAAAATTAAATAATAGTTTTAAAAATTAACAAAAAATATATTTAGATACAACGTCAGTACGTATAAGTAGTAGCCAGTGACAAGTTGTCAAATTCAAGTTTTTTTGTTCTAAAAAATAAAAAACAAAACTTGGAGATGTCTTGTTGTTGCACTAAGAAATTATATACATATAAATATTAGTAAGAATAATGTTATTAATATGAAAAAAATGTATACTTACCAGTAGTAGTATATATATGCCATTCCTGGCACAGTGCCTTATATAACAATAAAAGTTCAGAAAAACACCCGATATACAAAAAGTTCAGAAAATTGAAATGTAATAATAATTAAAATATTTTTTGCAAAAATCCCCCCAAAATATTTTTTTACAAATCTAATTGCAATAATAATTAAAATATTTTTTCACAAATCTAATTGTAATAATAATTGAAATATTTTTTTGCAAAATCCCCCCAAAATATTTTTCTCAAAACTTATGTCATAAATAATTAAAATATTTTTTCACAAATTGAAACGTAATAATAATTAAAATATTTTTAACAAAACTGAATGCAATATTTCTTAAAATAATTTTTAAGAAAATCTGAATGCAATAATAATTAAAATATTTCCCAAAATACTTATGTTATAAAGACACATTCCATGTAGGGTCAAGTGGGGTAATTGTAAACTAAATTCACAAGTTTTTAACATGACTTTAAACTATGGCTTTTTGGATAATTTTTCTTTTTTTCTTTTAGCATTATCATTGAGTTGCACATCTGAGAACTATAATTTGATTACTATACACAAAAATTTTCCATTATTTTATAAATTATAGCATATTTACAATTGCCCCACACATTTACATTTACCCCAATATTTTTGGGGCAAATGTAAATGAATACTTCAGTTTGTATGCATTGGATATGAATAAACTCTGGGGCAATAGTTATTTAGTTGTCATAAGTTTATTATTTTACATTGTCATTTAATTATCATTCATTTTTACATTTACCACAATATTAATACCTGGCGTGGGGCAAATGAGAACCATCATCATTTTTATATTTATATATATTAGGGGCAATTGGAAATGAAAAAATAAAACTGATTTTATTTATTAATGTGAGAAAAATTAACGATTCTTTATTCTTTAAGAAACATCCTTATATATATAACAGTTAATATAAAGTTAAACAATTTATATGACTAAAAATATCCTAATACTTATGTGTGAACAATGCCCATCAAATAAAAGGAGAGCAGTTTGGCTTTCATTGTTATTATATTGACGAAGTTGTTGTACATGATGAACAAAACACTGACTAAACCAGTTAAAAAATACAGACTCTTCCATCCAACCGTTCTTACTAACAGCATAAAATGTTCCTGAAACAAATAAAAAAAAAAATGTAAATTGGAAAAATAATGTATAGGTAACATCTGTTAATAAATAATATACCTGGATAGGCTTTAGGTGAGGTCCATCGAGCTTGAACGGCACATCCTTTGAAAACTATTAATGGTGGTAAATATTTACCATCAGCTGATACACATGCTAATACAGAAATTGATTCTCTACCTGAACCTCCAACTATACGATTAAAAGGTTGTCCTTTTTCACCAATTGCTTTTAGTTTTGAAGGGTCTGTGTGGAACCCACTCTCATCTGCATTAAAAAAGAACTCTGGGCGATTCTGCATATTATTTGCCACAACAACATCCATCAGTTTTTCATAAAAATCGTATACTACTTCTGGCTTTCTAGCATCTTTTCTTACTTTTTGTAGTTGTTCAGGTTTTTTAAATGATAATTTAGGATGCCTTTTCATAAATCCGTAATACCAGTCATCTCCAGGAATACCATTTTTAAATGGTGTGATAAAATTACTTTGCTTAATAAAATGTCCAACTAATTCTTTAAATTCATTTTTATCGCATGGATAACCCATTTTTGATCTAGCTATTAAACATTTTTCAAGTACTAATTCTATCTCATCAGAGAAAACACGAGACCGACCAGCTTTTGTACATGACATTGGAGTTTTTCTTCCTTTTATACGGTTAAAAACTACTGCCTTAGGAACATTAAATTCTTCAAAAGCTTGATTATATGTAAGACTTCCGCTTTTAACAGCATTCACAGCTTTTTCTAAATCATTTGGAGTATAACTAGGGCCACTTCGTTTTTTCACATAATTTCTCACCCTAAAATAAAAATAAATATTACTAATACAATTCAAAAATTAACTTGTGAACTTGTTTATATCAAATAGTAAAAGCTTGGAATCAGAACATGAATATTTAGGTATTGTTTAACTACCATACATAATTTTTTTTAATATATTTTACTGTTCTCATTTACCCCAAATTAATGTTTACAATAACCCCGTAACCAAAATATTTGGGGCAAATGTAAATTGTAAGTTATCTTAAGTAATAGTTATTTTAAATTAATTAATTATAACTATTATGTTCACGGATGTATCAAGTTCAAGTTTAATGTATAATAAGTATAAATGTACTTACATTTTGAAGCAGCAACGCAAAAAATAAAAACCGGTACAAGTTAGTATCACAGTTTGAAATTAAGGTGATTTTCACAACAACAATTTATTAACATAACCTAAAAATATTATCAATTATCTTAGTGCACAACTCCGAAACACATGTCTACCACTATAAAACACAACAAATACGTCATTATTACTAAAACTAAAACTTCCAACAATGCTATTTTCAATTACCCCTATTTACAATTACCCCCCTTGACCCTACATGAAATCAAGTCAAAAATACAAATGATACTAGGGAGGGCGTTCGCCCTCTCTACTCTGTAATAAAAAATAAAGAGGTAGAAAGGTATACCTATATTTTTTAATTACCTTTTCCTATCAGAGGAAGTATTATTGTTGGGGTCGTGAATTCTGTTACAAGCAACTACAAAATTACCTATGAAGAACACAACTATTCTTCTAAGGAACCCAGTTTATTATATATATGAATATAGAATACCTTATAAAACTCACCAATATATATATGATTGAATTTTAGAACCAAATTGCCAATACAGAGAGATTAGGTTTGTAAGTAATATAACCTTTTACCTTTTGCGAAGATAAATGTGTATTTGCTTCGCGCTGCACTGATGATGAAAGTTGACAGAGTTTCAGGGATAAAAGGGAGATAGAATCTGTATATAATTATAAAGAAAGAAAGAGAACACACTTCTTTGAATTAAAACATAACTACGATGGTGACGATACGTGAAAATAATAACTGCCTTCATGGGCGTCCTTTACACATTTACGCACTGAAAGTGTACGTATGTAAGACGCTAGAAGACTGTCTAACAATGAGCCGGTGTGATATCATTACATGCACCCCGGTCTTTTTTATGTTATGCCCTCATAACGGTGCAAGTGATTATACATGTGAACGAAAAGGGAAAAAAATGAATGTATATAATATAAAAATATGTGAGATAAATAGTTTTACAGTAAGAAATATAAAATTGCAATTAATAGAAATTTAGTAATAAAATAAAAATGTACATTGTTAGATTTAATAATCTAGAGATTAAATAGTTGTATTAAGGGGTTAAAAAAGTTATCATTGTATATATGAGTATATATATATTAAGATAAAGTATAATGAGTATAGTAGAATATAATATGAAATAATTATAAGATATAACGTTTTTGTATAATAGTTTAGAATAATATAGTCAATAGCATGCAATAAAATGGAATATAATTAGAAATACAAATAAAAGGTATTATTATTATATTTTTTTTTTTTTACAGTAATAAAAGTTGATGTTGAATGTAGTTTGATTGTGAGATAGTTGATATTAGCATTGCCAATTGTACTACAGTACGCATCACGAAAACGTGCGGATGACCGCCGCGCGCCCAGTGGCAATTTCTCGTTGGTGGTGGCCAAACTGTTTCGCGCCAAATATAAAATTTAAAACTCGTATTTTTATATTAATAAAATATGTGTATGTATTTAATGATATTAAAGTCAACAAAAGACAGGGACATTTTTAAAGGTGCAGGTTAGTTGTTTTTTTCAAAACGTATAGTACCCGTCGCGCCAGTGGCGCGCACCTGTGATGGATCAAATATTGAGGCCCACTGGTTTACTGAAAAACAGACACACGGCGCCCTGCGGTCATCCGCACGTTTTCGTGATGCGTACTGTATGTCTATAGCTGATATGAGTTCTTTCTTTTAAAGTGATATTGTACTGTTATTTGGATAATGCTGTGTTGAGGTTTTGTTTTGGATTTCAGTTAATGTTGTATTAGGTGACTTGCTTATCGGATTGCTTACTTCTTTGTAATGTTGTTTATTGTGGGCCTTGTGCATAACATATTGTGTTAAACTTGAGAATATGCCCGCTAATAATTTTATACTCCATCCAAAAGTTTGATATAGTATGGATATATTTAAACCCGTGTTTATTGCTGTAGTAAATGCCCTCCAAATTACAAATAATCCTAAGAGTCTTGATATAAAAGTTCCAAAAGAAGTGAACCATCCCCACATTTTTTGTAATTTGTTTTCAACCATATTACCAATCGTATCTTCGTCTAATAGACTTTTTAGTCTTAGTCCTTGATCTACAAAGTTATAGCCCATTGATTGTCTTGCGATGTTTCTTTGGGCTGACTCAATATCTTGTGGAAAAAGAAGATGTTTCTGAAGTGCAGTCATTATGTCTTGTGTATAAATCCCTGCAATCATCAAAGCTTCTGGACTTTTGTATGTCCAAGTCCAGGTCGTGGATGGTCTTAATGTTTGTGGTACTTTTATTTCCCTTGGTGTCGGAGCAAACCCGAACCATTCCCCGTCGAGAAGGAACGCTGGTGGTTTGAAGCAACGGTTGAAGCAACGTTTTTGTATAATAGTTTAGAATAATATAGTCAATAGCATGCAATAAAATGGAATATAATTAGAAATACAAGTAGTAATTTGATATGTACAATGATTATATTATCATGACATTTTGTACTTAAACTTTATACATTAGTAAATTATACATAAGTGAATAATAATTACAATAATATGTCATATTAATTGACTATAAAACAAATATTCATTGTGTATGATATATGGATATCATTGCAACTCCAAACGAAAAATACAGCATTTAAACATTAATGTTTATTTACATCAGGATTTATACATAACTGTAGGAACAGTTTTTAGACACTCAGATGAGGAAATACAAATGATACTAGGGAGGGCGAATCGCCCTCTCTACTCCAAACGAAAAATACAGCATTTCAATGGAAATATTCTATTGAAAACAAACACATTTCCTTAAAGTCGACAACTAGGGACTTGTCAGAGTATACTCAGATGAGGAAACTCAAGTCGAAAATACAAACGATAACAGGGGGGGGGGGCGTTTCGCCCTCCCTGGCTTAAACGAAAAAAACAGCATTTCAATCAGGTTTCTCTTGTCTTAATCCTTCAAGAATATTTTTCAAAATACTTATGAAATTAATTAATTAAAATCCAAAAATCTTTAAAAACGATTTTACACTATGTTACTATGAGGGGGACTTATAAAGAATTAAAATTAAAAATGTTTGTCGTGCATTTAAACATTCTAATATGAATATTCTCGGAGTTATACTTAAATGAAAAATATGAAGCCGGGGGGTAAACTTTTAATATGTAGTGTAGATAAGCATATAAAACATATCTGTGTTGATCCGACGTGAAAATACCAAATAATAAATGAAATATAGGACTTGTAATATTTAACTCTTCAAAAAATGCAAAAAATTTGCAAAATATCTGTGTTGTACAGACATCCAGAACGGTGGCACTTTTTTTATTTTTTTATTTTATTTTTTCTTAACTGGTTGTCTGTACAACAGAGATACTTTTATTTTTACCTAAGCATTGTGGCGCGGTGGGTTAGACATGTATTTATTTGTAGAATTTAAAGGTCAGAGGTGGACATTATATACGTCAGCCTTGGAACAAGACTGAGGTATACTCTATTCCACGAGAGAGCAATCAGTCCGCCGACCGATTTTCGTCCGTGTTCGCGCATGTCCCCACTCTTGAGACCACGTTCGAGCGGTTTCGTCGGTGCGCGCCGGTCGTCGGTGAGCGCCGACGACAGGCGCTTGAACGTGGTTTCAAGAGTGGGGTGAACTACTTGTGGAATGCCACTGCTATAAAAAAGTATGTGTAAATACGTATTGGGCAATATTGACCGGGCGTATCGTTTTGGTGGCGCCAAAAAAATGTAAAAAAAAATGAAACAAATAACAATTTAGTTGACAGTTGTTGTAACTAATAACTGTTAATTGACTTACAACTAATTTACGAAATTATGAGAGGCAACAAAACGAGCAAATCAAATACCAAAAACAATTTTTATAAAATAAAACTAAATGGATCATTATACATATAAAATATTACCTATTTGGTTTATTTTGATATTAATGATAATACAAATAATAATTTTACATATTTCATTTTCTTTTTGTGCATATTAAATGTTTATATGTATTGTTATAACTGTTTTCTAATAAAATAAAATTCCATACATGAAAAATAATGAATTGTATAATGTAGTTTCATTTTTGATATACAAAAAATAGAATACCTATTATTTTGTGAATTAGTACGTAAACATTTTCAAATTGTGTAGAAAGAACACAGATATACAAAGGTTGAGAACCACTTGTTCGGGGGCCCTAATATATTAGTTATAGTACGAGGGTTCAAAATTACTGGAAAAAAAAATACCTCGGTGTGTAATGTTGCGTTGTGCATTAGCGTTGTCTATTGTGTAATGAGTGTCCGGTGATCGAGGGACCGACTGGCTGGAGCCTGACAGATGTTATTCCATAATATGGAATGTATACAAACTACCAACATTCAATCTACGGTCACTAACAATCAAACCGTACGCTAAGAGAGTACTCTGTTTGCACGTTATTTTTTATCCACGTTTTTTTGAATATTTTGTTATTTGAAATTGTAATTTTTTCAAAATTTTTCAAATTATGGAACGAGAATCCGATAATACTATATCTCCAGGAAAGCCCAACCCATGCGGAAAGGTAAGTCATTTTTTAAATATATAATAAATAATAATTCTTGAACTCTGAACTCATTATAATCAGTTTTCTGTAGAGTACTTTTCAAATGTATCTTAATTCCGTGTAAAAAATTGTTAGAATAAAAAAAATAGATCTTTAACTTCGGTAACATTTCATAACTATAAAAGGTGGGTAAGTGGATGTTGCTCTGCTGTACAGTATGTGACAAGTGGGTCACTGTAATGGATGGTGTTAAATTTGAATTCAATGATATAATATTATTGTATAAGAAAAACGATTCTGAGCGAAAACATTATTATGACATGAAACTAAAAAAGTATATATTATAAATTATTGAACTAGTATTTGATAATATTATATTTTAGATTCTGAGCGGAGCGATGAATGTATTGATTTTACAATGATGTGTGTTTTTTATTTAATTTTTAATTTATTTTTCAATTTTTTTTCATTTTTGTGTCTGTCATCACCTTTTAGGACAGTAAAAATTCTTAGATTTTTTTCAACAGTATCTTTTCTGATAGGAAAGTGAATCTAGTTGGTACTTAGGGGGGTCAGAAGTAAAAATTTCCCAGTAATTTTCAAAAGCGCCATGAAAAACAAAATAAAAATTAAGGAAAAACGGGAATTTTTACGCAAAATCTGTTTTTGAGAAAATCAATTTTGGTTACAATTTAAATTCATATTATTACAACATTGGATATTCACTCGATTTTCTATACACGATAAAACGTTGATAAAAAACATGACTATTTTTTAGCTGTTTACGGACATTGTCAGTTTTAATTTTTTTTAGTTTTTTTTTCTATAAATATTAATACAATTTTATTTATTGAGTAAAAAAGCGTGAAAATTCAATGCAAGGCTTCTGACATATTGTTGCAATAGCATTTGAAAAATATTAAAAATACATAGGCAAATTTTTTTTTTTATAAGCATTTAAAGTTCGAATTTTGACAAAATTTATCAAATTTAAAATTGAATTATTATTTTGTAGTTAAAATTTTATAAAATATTCAACTTTTATAGCTTACGATAATTAGTATCTATAATCACCATTTACCACATTATTAATATTTAATTACAAATACGTATATTATATTATATTATTGAAAAAATTATACATTATAAAAAATATTTTGTTTTAAATTACGATGATATTATGTGTAATTCAACTCAATTAACTACAACTTCACAATTAATATAGCATGTAAAAATATTTTGAATGATCAATATGTCTAATAATAAAGCTAAAAACATATTATACAAAATATAGGTAATAATAATAATATTTATCAAATAATAATTTATTGAATGCAGGCTGCACGAGGCATATTACACATAATATATTATCTTAATTTAAAACAAAATATTATTTATAATGTATAATTTTTTTAATAATATAATATAATAATATACGTACCTATTTGTAATTAAATATTAATAATGGTAATTATAAATACTAATTATCGTTTAAAAATATCTGTTGCACTTAATTAAAATTAATTATTCTTAATATTTAAATTTTAAATCAAAATTATAATTTATATAAAAATTAGAAAATTAAAAATTTCAAATTAAAATTTTTTTAAATGTTAAAAGTGCATAGGTAAAGATTAAAAAGTATAGACTGAAGTGAAATTTTTTTCTGCATTTTTTTTGTGGTATAAATAATTTAATAATGTATAATACTTACTATAATTTATTTTCGTTTTTTGATTTTTTACCCAGGTTTCCCCTATATAATTTATAATTTATAATAAAAAATTTATAATTATTAATAAACACAATTAAAATATGATATTATTGGGTATTGGTCAGTATGCTATATTAAAATATTTATTTTAATAGACAATTTTTTATTTTCGGACTTTTTGTACCACCACGGCAATTAAAAAATGAATCGGAACTTTGTCCAACTTTTTTCTTACCGGGCCTTTTGTCCATGGACTTTTTGTCCCCAGACTTATTTTGAGTTGTTTACGGACATTTTCAGTTTCCAATTTTTTTAATTAATTATTACAATTTTTTTCAGTTTGTTTCTTCAAGTCAAAAGCTGATGATTATTAATGCTTATAAAGCAAAAAAGATCCAAAATCCAGATTTAAAAATGGTTCATATGAAAAAATTACTTTCACTGGAGCTTGGAATCGGCCAATCAACAATCTATAATACTGTTTTGGAGTATCAACGCGATAAAACCGTTTCTTCACCGAACAAAAGAAAAAATAGGCGAAAAATTGCAGAAAAAATTGACGAGTTTGACAAATATGGCATTAGAAGGAAGGTTCATCAATTTTGGCACAACCGTGATCTTCCTACACTGGACAAGGTTTTAGTTGCCATAAACGAAGAAGAGGGTCTACCAAATTTTTCTCGTACATCGCTCTTTAGGTTGATGAAATCTATGGATTTCGTTTACGTCCAGCGAGGACGTCAAAGTGCGCTAATTGAAAAAATGGAGATTATTGTTTGGAGGAGAAACTACCTGAGACAGATTAAACAATATCGGGGAGAAGGTCGGCCCATTTACTATTTAGATGAGACTTGGGTGAACGCCGGAGATGTAAATAGTAAAGTGTGGTCCGACAAGACTGTGGTATCAGCTCGAATGGCATCTTCAGAGGGACTATCAACCGGAGCAGTAAATCCTACTGGCAAGGGTAAACGATTGATTGTCAGCCATATTGGTTCAGAAGATGGATTTGTTCCCGGAGGTCTTCTATGCTTTGAGTCAAAAAAAAATACCCAAGACTATCACGATGAGATGAACGGGAAATCTTTTCGTGATTGGTTGGAAGGTGTTTTGCCCAGACTCAAAGAGAACGCAGTCATCGTCATGGACAACGCTCCTTACCACTCGGTAAAATTGGAGAAATGCCCAACTACAAATTGGAAAAAATCTGATATTATCGAGTGGCTTCGAAGTAAAGGGGAGGTAATCGATAGCACAATGGTTATCGCAGAGTTGTTAGAGCAAGTACAAAAAATTAAACCAATGTACAACAAGTATGAGATTGATGAAATGGTCAAGGCTAACAACAAAACTGTGCTTAGATTACCTCCTTACCATTGCGAGCTTAACCCCATTGAACTTGCATGGGCTGCAGTAAAAAAATATGTCAGATCCAACAATAAAACATTTAAACTACAGGACGTCAAAAATTTAATGGTGGAAGCAGTGGACAGAGTTGGTCCTGAAATGTGGAAAAATTTTATCAGCCATGTCGTCAAAGAAGAAGAAAAAGCCTGGAGGTTGGATGCCATGGTCGATGATTCCATGACTGCAGAAAACCAACCGTGCGTTATGACCATAGGCAACGACTCGGACGACTCGGACGGTGACTTCAGATACTTGTCAGATACTGATTAAATGTTGTATAATATAATATATTATGTTATGTTGTTGTACAGTGTGTAATTGTGTATATATTTTGTTGTTCTAATGTTTGTAAATGTGTGTATATAATAATATGAATGTCTGTAATGTCCTATACATTATTACATTATGTTGTTGACTGTTGTATAATTGTCTATAATTACTTTGACTTCTATTTTAAATATAGTGATGATCAATATATTATTTCTAATTATGTCTAACAAAAGTTTTATCCTAGGTAATATTTTTAAAAATATATTTGAGTTTTTACTAGTGACAATTGAGTAGTTTGATTAGCATTACGAAAGAATTTATATAAAATTATGTTGTACATAACAGACGTACAGTAATTGCGCCGTCTGGCGACTGCCAACAGCGTAGCGCCGTACTGCCGTAGTGGCGTATGCGCGCTGCGCGCGTAAACTTTAAAAGAAGGAGTATCGGTTTGTCACGTGACCGTCCTCGGCTGTCGCCGTGGATGTATGGAAGGGGAAATTGGGGTCCGCCGTCTCTGAAGCCGTCATTCGTGATGCGCGAAAAGTGATTGCTCTCTCGTGGAATAGAGTATAGATACAAATCAAGGTGACAACGTAGGCCACACCACGTGACAACTTACATTCGCATGTAAATCACCAATCGCCCGAAGCGCTACAATTGCCGGCTTTATAATGCCCCCCAACTAATTTCAAATCCCACTACGAGAACAAACACAGTAGGAACAAATCACATAACAATTAATGCAGTGCTACAAAAATTGTCAGGCAGATTTGAACCCAATGCGGTTGCTCTCAAAGCACACGCTTTAACCACCGCGCCACAATGCTTAGATATGTAATGTATACTATGTAACACTATTTAAATAAAATTAAACTAGTATAATTATACCACGCTGTATACTTCACACTGTATAGAAGTCAGCAGATAACATTCCACAACAGGATGTTAAAAAATAATCAGTCGAGTTACATATTATTATTATTAGTCGTTCGTTCGTTATTATTTTATATTTAATTATTATTATTCATCATAATAACGTCTAACATAACATCGAACGTCTAATGTAAATAATACACGTTGTTACGTTATTTGGAAATTAATATAATTTTAAATACGCGTTTAAAAAAAAAATTTAATTTTTTATAATAAATAAAAGAAATGGAAATGAAAAATATGAGTTTGTAAAATTAGATTCATTAGAACAAGGAAAAAAATATGAAATAACATTTTTCGACTATATTAATACAAAGAATGGTAACACATTAACTGCTGTATTAGAAAATAAAATTAGAGTATTTTTACCAAATAGATTTTCAGAGGTGTTTACAAATGAACAAATTACATTGTATAATCAAAATTCAAAAACTAAATTGAATCTTATATATAAAGGAATGAAAAAAATAAATAATGGAAAATCAATGCATTTGATTGATTTTGAATAAAAAAATAAAATTACTTTTATAAACGGTATTTATAAAAGTTAAAAACGGTTGTATTCATTTAACAGAAAAATATTACAATAATAATAATTATAAAATAGGAGTGGATTCTATATTTTTAAAAGGTTTAAATTTAATAAATATTGAAACAGATTGTAAAATACAAATTCTTGAACAAATTATACAAATAAAAAAAGGAGAATATAGTATTACAGAATTAAACAGACTAATTAATCCTTTAGTGTTAACTTTTGTTAATAAAAAAATTGAAATAGTATCTTCATGTTACTATAGTTTGGATGAAAAGTTTAAAAAATATTTAGGCTTTCAAAACACTGAATTTAATTTTTCCATAGTTAGTAGTATTCCATTAATTTATTATCCTAACTCTAATGACAATTATATAAATATAGAACAAGATTGTACATTTAGATTAGGTCAAAATGGTCAAATCCCACTAGGTACAATATTTATAGGTATTTATTCAATAAGCGAAATTGAACATTTATTTAATTCATTTGGAGCTAAATTTGTGGCTAATTTTCCTAAAATAAATCTTGAAATAAATAAAGATTGTTTTATAAATATTTCAGCCTCAATCGGTCTGTGTTTTGATGAATATTTGTCAAAATGTTTAGGTTTTGATTTTATAAAATATATGTTCCCCATTAAATAAAACATGGCCTAAAGGGAAAGAAATAGAAATAAAATCAGGTGTTGAGTATACACCACCAGATATTGCTTATACAGTAATAGGTTGTAAGAATTTGGTAGATTTTACCCTACCAAAAACTACCCACGACCAAAGGGGAACACTTCAGTCGTGACCTGTGAGCCGCACCGCGTGAGACCCGAGGGTCACGTCGGTGGAGCTCACAGGCTTTATTACACGCATGGGCTAATGAAAGCCCAAGATTTATGGGGGGAAATAAGGTAAAATAAAATAAGTAATGCAAATGCTTTTTTACGGGTCATCAGTGATTAATTTATAAGGTGGCACATGGCAAATACAATTATTTAAAGAAATATAATATAAAATAAGGTGGCACATGGCAAATACAATTTAAAGAAATATAATATAAAATAAGGTGGCACATGGCAAATACAATTTAAAGAAATATAATATACGAACGAAACATGGGGACACTTTTCCCGGCCCACAGAAGGCTACACACCGTATCAATCACGGTGTGCCCTCACGGGGTTGCCGGGAAAATGTACAGGTGGTTCGTTAAACCGGGGAAAGGTTACAGCGGGGCCATGTCTTGCGACGCCTACTATCGTGCTGTTCAGGGGGGGGACAAGGGAAAGATATAGTTACGAAATCGACGGTGCTGGTGTGGTCTGACTTCGCCCCATCGGGCCCATGGAGGTCGGCTTAGCCCATCATGACTGGTATGGACCTCGTTGAGACAACAATAAAATCGAAAAACTGCCGTCCGTATCGTGGGTGACGTGACGCTGAACAAGCGTGCGCGATCACGTGGTCCGTGGTAGCCGTGAGACCGGAGCGATTGTTACCAATTTGTTATGAAGAAAAGGCACGTCCGACGTGTTGGCCGTTGGAAAAAGTAGTTCGTCGGTGGCCAAGCAGTCAGGCCGTTGCTGAACTTGGTGTTGGGTCTTGATGGAGTGGGGCAGGTCAGTGTCGTAAGTTTGCGGGAATTTATACAGTAATTGGGATATAGAGACAGTATTGCCTGCGGGCCGTGCCGGCGGACGCGACGAAAGCGCCGGCGGCAACGGACGGCGGGCAACCGCGACACTTTGACGACGGACACTGCATGGTAAAGGGGGGATCGGGGAACAACTATTGCATAACACTGCGGTCATTAGTGCACTAGCGCGCGATATCTAGTTTTATTACCCATGGTGGGAAGAATAAAGGTGCGTTGACTTATCAACAACGGTATGCTCGGGGATATTATAATATATTAAGGAGGCTAAAAATTCCGTGACGTTACAAGGTACAAAGAAAGCAATGATTTATACACAAAGTTTTATAAAAAATATTAAAGGCATTATTTCTACAAAAAATAGTAAAACCGAATTAAAAGGAAATTATTCAATTGTGCATTTAAATACCTTATTCTCTTCCATTATGAAGTTGGAAAATAATGATGATTACATTAAAATAACAACAAAAGATTATTTTTCAATGGACAAAAATTTTAAATTAAGTTTAGGGATTGACAATATAAATTATTTATATAAACACATTGGAGAAACCTTAACTAATAATATAAATAAACGGTTATTAGATGTACATTGCAACATAATTGAAAAATCTTTTTCAACTGTTAATAATGTTAATCACATCGAGGAAGATCTTTTGTATAATTTTTATTATGATGATGTTAATCCTTATATAAAAACTAATCCAATAATGTACATACCAGTTAAAGGAAATTTTCAAACTATAGAAATACATATTATAGACCAAAATGGTAAAAAAGTTTATTTTGATGATGATGATTTCATTGTTTATCTTGATTTAATTAAAGAATAAACATTAAAATATTTTTCAATGGAAATATTCCATTGAAAACAAACACATTTTTATATGTCTGAATTTATACAGAGTATACTCTGATGTTTACGAGATGTGGAAATCAAGACGAAAATACAAACGATAACAGGGAGGGCGAATCGCCCTCTCTACTCCAAACGAAAAATACAGCATTTCAATCAAACAAACATATTTTTATACGTATATTTTAACCACTAAAAGTTTCTTCAATAGTACCTTTTTCAATGTCAAACAAAAATTCATCATCTCGTATGAAAAAAATATAACAAATTGTATCTTTAGGTAAATCTTCATGTAACTCAATATGTAAAATTATATTTTTTTTAGTTGCAGAAATATTCATCGGTTGGTAAACTGTTTTAATTAGAAATATTGACCTATATAATTTAAAGTCATTTGGATCATTATACATCAATGGAAGTTCTTGTTGATTTTTATGGTAAGTTAATTTATAAGACATTGAATTCTCATAAGATTGGCAAAATTTATTATTCTTAAAATCTTCATCTTGACATTCTTCAGGATAACGTTTTCCATTTATTTCATACCAATAGTTTCTAACATAACAATGATCAAATTCACCAGGATCATGAACTTGAATATTTAATTTGTTTGTTTGTAATCCAAAACCACAAAACACAGGAGGATTTTCATTTCGATATTGAGATGTTAAGTCAATTTTTATAGTTCTTCCAGATATATTTCTTTCCTCAATACATTGCCACGCTTTAAAATTAAAAGTATATTTTTTTTCTTGAGAAAGTTCAGTTAACTCTTTTAACAATAAAACATTTTGCAAAGGATTGTATTCTACAATTGGAATTTTAATTGTAAATTCATCAATAATAATTTTACCATCTTCTGTTCCTGCAACAACTCTTTTAAATAATGCATCATCATCTGTATTTCTAATAAAACATAATTCCATGTCACAATTGAAAACAGGATATGGATGGTCTTTGAAAAATGGCATGCCAAATTGAGATAAATTACCCATAACATTAAAATGACCTCCACCTTTAAAATTACTTACAAAACTTGAGTTTATAGTTGGTCCGTTTAAATCCAGAGAGTATCTTATTACACCTTTAATTGTACTTACTCTTCCTGTATACTCGATTTCATTTATTGTTTTACCACGAATTTTAGCTGTGCATTTACTGAATAAAAATGGAGGAAAATTGTCAACTAGTTCTATTTTTGAATCTTTAGGATAATCTTTTCCATCTTTTTGCAAATATCTACCAGACATAAAAAACTTTGTTTTTCTAATGTCCAGAAAACTGTCCATACTATTTATTTTAAAAATTGTGTCTTTATTAGGTGTATTAAGTTGAATGTTATTCGTAGGTATCCATGTTTTAGTTTGAACTCTTTCAATAAAAGGGTCATACTTTTTAAAAATATTATACATTATTTATATAAGTAAAAATAAAAAAAATGTATTATAAAAATGGAATTTATTGCAATAAAACCATATAAAATAAAAAATAAAAATAAATCTTTATTTCATTTACCTATGTGACTTATGTTGTTTGGTCCATCAGGTTATGGTAAAACAACTGTGTTGAGGAGTATAATTCTAAGTCATTGGACTAAGTATGAAAATTTATATATTTATAGAAAAAGTATTGATCAACCAATTTATAAAGAACTAGTAGAAATATTTGAAGGTATACCTGAGATTAATTTTTATATTTCTAGTACAGACATAATAACTGTAGACGAATGTGAACGTGGTAGTTTAGTTGTATTCGATGACATTCCTTTAGATGAACAAAAACCTATTTATGAATATATGAATAGATCAAGACCAAAAGACATTTCAGTTATTTATTTAAATCAATGTTATAGTTCAGCAAATAAACAGTATATAAGAAAAAATTTAACTCTTTTAATTGCATTTAAATCAACAAAATATATAAAAAATGTTTGGGAGGATTTTTTAAGTAATACTATTTCATTAAATGATTTTAAAACTTTATGTTCAGATTGTTGGGAAAATGACTATGGATTTATAACAATCGATCTGATTAATAACCGTTTCTACTATAAACTTGAAAAACAAATAAAAAAATAATATGTTATATATTAAATGAATGTTAAAGAAAATCCAAAGAATTTAAGAAAAATAATTAAAAAAAATTAAAAAAAAGTCAAATTTTCAGAGCCATCAGAAACACAAAACAATTTTAAGGAAGGAACTAATTTAGAAAACGAACCTGAAAATATTAAAGAATTAATTCATCTTGAACAAAATTTAAAAAATACATTTAAAAAGTCAGATTTATTACATTCTAAAATAAAGTTAAATAATTTGAAAAAAGATGAATATGAAGATGAAGATGAAAAAAATATAAAAAAATTACAAGAAAAGAATATTCACCAGCAAAGTTAGAAAAAATAATGAACGTTAAAAACAATTTAAAAAGTAACTATAGAAAAAGAGTTATACACGACAAACATTCAGCAGAAGAAAAAGTAAAAAATTTTGAACCAATATTAGAAGGCTTGTCTAAAGTTGAATCTTCTGTTAATAATGTTAAAGCTGTTGCAATTAAAACAGATCATGATATTCAAAAAATGTTAATACCTACAACTCCTTATAAACCTCGTAATCCCGAGGTATTACGATTATTAAATACAGAGGATTACGAAACACCTAAAAGTTCTCCAAAAAAACAACAATTAATTCTCCTATGCCTCCAAATATAATAATAGGGGAAAATGCTCAAAAATATTTACCAACTTTAGATCCAAATAATACATTTGGAATACATTTTAAAGAAAATATTGGACACATGATTGGAAAATACCCAATAATGTTTGACTTTGATGACATAATTTTAAACGGAAAAAAACATACATTAACTCCAGGTATGTGGAGATTGTTAACTCATTCAGATCTTACAAAACCAGAATTTTATACAACTGAAGATTACCAAAATTATGCAAAAATATTAATTGAAACAGATGCAATATACCAAAATAATGACAAATCGACTGGAAAACCGAAATCAAGTAAAGGTGACAAATACATTAAAATGATTAGTCCTATTTGGAAAAAAATGAATTCAAATAAAACACCAACAATACCAAAAGAAAATAAAAATCCAACAACAGAAATTTTAAATCCTACAATACCAACAACAGAAATTTTAAACCCTACAAAAGCAACAGAAAATAAAGGAGCAGGTTTAATGAATTATACAAATAACGAAATTGAATTTCATTGGATTGACAATATGAAACAATTATATGAAAGATGCCATTTAATTGCAGCTGAAGAAAAAGCAGGAAATTATGGTTTTCATAATGAAAAACTTGGTATTCTTAAATTATTTAAAATAAAAATGGAACATTTAATTGATCATCGTAAAGGTGTTGAATATTTAATATAATATGTTAATAATTTACCAAATGAAATAACAAATGACATAGAGTATAATATAAAACAATTAAGAGAAAAAATATATTATATATTTAGTGAAGAAAGAGCGGGGAAAAATTATTACCATGATGACAAACTTGAAATTCTTAATTTTTGTATTAAAAGAATGGAAAAAGTAATTGACATTCCTAATAAAGGTCCAATATATTTATGGTCATTTATTTCAAGTTTACCAAAGAAAATTATAAAAGGTGCAGGTTTTTTTAATGACTTTTTGAATTGTAAATTTTTACCTCCAATGCATTATCCTAAATATAATTATTTAGGACCATTTACAAATTTAGAGAAAAATGAAGAACAAAATATACAACCAATAAACAAATTAGATGAAGCTGCAAGAGAACATGATTATTTTTACAAAAATCATAAGGACATTAAATCAAGACATATTGCAGATAAAATTTTAGAACGAAAAGCCTGGGAAAGATGTAAAGATTCTGAGTGTTCTATGTCTGAAAAAATTCCGGCCATTTTAACTGCATGTGCAATGAAAGGAAAAAGACGTATAGGAATGAATTTAATATGTGAATAAATTTTATAATATTTTGTATTATAAAATGTACTATTTCAAATTAAATAATTACCAAATTAAAAAATTACGAGAAGCTCATAAAAATAATACTAATGCAACATTTCAAATTACAAGTGACAAAATATTTAAAGGAGAAAATATTTATTATTTAGATAAAATTCAATTAGAAAAATTAAAAAAGGCAAAGGAAAAAAAATCTGGAACAAGGTTAGAGATTCGAAATTCACAAATTAAAGACAAAAAAGGTGGATTTTTACCATTAATTTTTGCAGGGATAGGTGCAGCTAGTGCGTTAGTTGGAGGTGTAACTTCAATTGTAAACAGTGTTAATGATTACAAACATAAAAAAGCAGTTGAAAAAGAAACAATTCGTCATAATAAAGCAATGGAAAATAAAGGTTCTGGATTGAAAAAAAAAAAAAATCAAAAAAATGAACCACTGAGTAATTTTTACATAATACAATTTGGACGTAATATAAAAATATTCAGAGGTTGTTCATGAGAGATGAATTACCTCTTAAACCTTGGTTAAATGAATGTGGAATATTAAATTTAAATAATTCTACTCAAGAAGGATCACATTGGGTTGCATGGAAAAAAATAAAAAATAAAAAATTTTATTTCGATTCATTTGGAATGTCTCCTCCACCAGAACTTGTAAAATATTTAGGTGAAGATAATCTTAAGTGGTCCGATGACAAAATCCAAGATTATGACGATCCACCTATATGTGGACATTTATGTTTAGAATTTATAATAAACTATAAACAATTTATTTAAAATGTAATAATATATATATAAATGAATGGTGATGATCTAATACATTGTCTTAAATGTAAAATTCAAACAAAAAATATTGATGCAACTAAAATTCAAACAGTTAATGGTACATGGAGAATTTCATCAAAATGTTTCATTTGTAACACAAATAAAAGTAAATTTATAAAAAATCCTACAATTGGACATAATATTCCCAATAAAAAATTAAATAATACAAATAAAATTGTATTGGCTAAAGAACTTCATAAACCTGTTAGAATAAGATTTCCTAAAAGAAGAATTTTTACTAAAGGTATTGATGATTTATGGGCTGTTGATTTAGTTATAATGAGAAATTATTCAGATGAAAATGAAGGTAATTCTTATATAATAACTGTTATAGATACGTTTTCAAAATTTTCTTAGGCTGTACCACTCAAAAAGAAAGATGGAATTAGTGTTTCAAAAACATTTGAAAAAATAATAAAACTGGCAAAAACACAAAATCATCAAGCACCAAAATTACTTCACGCAGATAAAGGTTTGGAATTTGAAAATAAACATTACAAAAAAGTTTTGCAAGAATATGGAATTAAAATGTACCACACCCAAAATGAAGAAAAATCGTCAATTATTGAAAGGTTTAACAGAACCTTAAATGGGAAAATGAGATTACATTTTGAAGTCACAAATTCTAAAAAATGGATTAACATTTTACAAAGTTTAATCGATGAATATAATTACAAAGACATACATCGATCTATTGGTATGAAACCTTGTGAAGTAAATAAATCTAACGAAGATGTTGTTCTACACAAATTATTTTCTTCAAAAAACAAACCTAATCCAAAAATTAAATTTAGTGTAGGTGACAGAGTAAGAATAAAAGCATATAAAAAAACATTTGGTAATAAATATAGTAATAATTGGACAAGAGAAATATTTATACTTAATAACATTTTAAACACAAATCCCATTACTTATAAAATTATAGATTTAAACAATGAAGAGATTGAAGGGAGTTTTTATAACGAAGAGTTACAAAAAACAAAATTTTAAATGTTAATTTAAATAAAAATTATTTTTATTAAAAAATTGATTTTAAAAAAAAAATAAAAATGAATGTAATAAAGAATGGAAGGATTAAACAAAATTGAACCTTTAGTTAAAGAAACTAATATATATAATAAAATGAATGTATTAATTAAAAAAACACGTCCTGACAAATATTGTGTTAAATGTAATTTAACAGTTGGTTGTAAAAATTGGGCTACTCATTTGAAATCTTATCGTCATCAAAACAATGATAGAGAACAAACAATCATACCTTCTAGATTTAATAAAACATACAAAGGTATACCAATTAAACAAGAGAGATTAAAAAATTTTAATTTTTTGAAATTAATGCAAAATAACATAAAAAAAAGTATAAAAAATAATAAATGTTATGTGAAATTTTGTGCTTTTGAATATTATGAAAATTCTGAGAATGTTAAATATAATCTAAATGAAATTCCAATTGATGGAAATATTTTCATTATCAATCAAGGAGATGATTATTTTGGAAATGGAAAGCCTTATGTTTCTAATGTATTACATTCACCAACTTGGTTAGAACTTTGTAAAATAGGTAATGAACAAATTATTACAACAGGTGATTATACTCACTTTTATCTAGATGAAATTAAGATTATTCAAGATTTAGGAAATGTTAAAATGTGTGAATTTAGTATGGGATCTTAATATTATTTAAATGTTATTTTTAATAAAAATTATTTTTATTAAAAAAATGAATGTAAAAAAAAATTATTTTATGTATAATAAATGGAACGCATAAATAAAATTGAGAACAATGTTAAAGGAAACGTTAACCATAATAATATGAATAACAAAACTTGCATTAAATGTAACTTAACAGTTACTTACAAAAATTGGTCTAGACATTTGAAATCTATTCGTCATCAAAACAATGATCCAGATCAAACAATTATACCTCGATTTAGAAGAACATACAGGGGTATAGAAACAACAAATATAAGAACAAGACAAGAGAGAATACCAAGAACAGATAAAATTTGTGTCATTTGTAATTTAACAATTAAATACAACAGTTGGTCTAAACATTTGCAGTCTATTCGTCATCAAAACAATGGTATAAGACCAAGACAAGAGAGAATCCCGAGAACAGATAAAACTTGTGACATTTGTAATTTAATAATTAAATACAAGAGTTGGTCTAAACATTTGCAGTCTATTCGTCATATAAACAATGTTAAAAGATTACCTATTTTTAAAACTAAAGAAACAGCACAACAAAATACATGTATAACTTATATTGTTACAAATGAAAATATGGGTATAAAAGATGTACAAGTGTTTTTAAATTGCTTAGATAATCCATTAATAGAACAACTTAAACAAGCATTAGAAAATAAAAATTTAAAAGTTAATATTGTGTTTTATGCAAAATATAAAAGAGGTAATGATGAAAAAAATATGGAATATAAAGAATGTAATTTTAAATCCAAAAATAAAATTTTAACAAAAAATTCTGACTTAAGGGAATATTATACAAATGCAAAAATTAAAATTGTAAACGAAATAGAAGATTTTGTAATGAAACATTCACAATGGAGACTTCATGAAATTTTAAGTTTGGAAATAAATATAAATAAATACAATTCCTTAAGAGGTTCTTCGTATATTAAATTACCTAAAGACATTGGAGATAAACATGCTGTTATAAATGTTCAAAATGAAGACAACAAATGTTTTCTTTGGGCAATACTCTCTGCCTTACATCCTGCTGAAAAAGATGGACAAAGAGTAAGTAAATATAGAAAATGGGAACATGATTATGATGAAGTATTTAAAAAATCTAAAATACAATTTCCAGTAAGTACCAAAGATGTTTCAAAATTTGTTAATTAATTGACAATTTATCTGTTAATATATACTGTCTAGAACAAAAAAGTGAAGATTACCACGAAGTTGTACCATTAGAAATAAGTCCAAACGAAAAAACAAATCATATAGATTTGTTGTATTTAAGTGAGGATAAAGAGAATAAAGAGAATAAAGGTCATTATTGTTGGATTAAGGATTTATGGACACTTTGTGGAAGACAAATGACAAAAAATGGGCATCATAGATTTTTATGTAAAATGTGTTTAAGTAGTTTCGATGAAGAAAAAAAATTAAATGAACATAAACATTATTGTTCTAATAATAAAGCAGCGAAAATAGTTCTGCCCAAACCTTATAATAAAACTTTAGAATTTAAAAAATATAATAATTCGTTAAGAGTCCCTTTTACAATTTATGCTGACTTAGAAACTACACTACAACCAATCTACACATGTGAACCAAGTGATGTAGAGTCATTTACTAATTGTTACCAGAAACATATACCCAATAATTTTTGTTATTATGTCAAATATAGTAATGGAGATTATAAACCACCTGTAGAATATTCTGGTCCAAACGTAGCTCATGAATTTTATAAATGTATGTTAAATGAAGAAGCATGTATTTCTGAAATATATGATAAAATAGTTCCTATGAAATCATTGAATGCAGAACAATTAAATAATTATTATAATAAATCTAATAAATGTCATATTTGTGAAAGATATTTATCAGATTTACCTCCAATGTTAGAGAAAAAATTTAAAATAATTAAAGACACTATTGAATATTATAAAAATACTGATGATGTTAAAAATTTTAAATTGTATGAAGATAAACTTAAAATAATTAAAGACACTATTGATTATAATAAAAATACTGATGATGTTAAAAAATTTAAATTGTATGAAGATAAACTTAAAATAATTAAAGACGCTATTGAATATTATAAATTATTAAATATTATAAAATATTGTAAATTTAACAAACTGGAGATTTCAAATGGATTGACAATCTGGAGGATTTTAATGTAATGAATATTTCTGATGAATCACCTAAAGGTTATATTTTAGAAGTCGATTTAACTTACCCTAATGAACTTCATGATCTACATTCAGATTTCCCTTTAGCACCGGAAAGACATTTTGATGGTAAACAACTCCCAAAATTATTAACAACTTTGTATGACAAGAAAAAATACATAATACATTATGAAACATTAAAATTATACATTAAATTAGGTTTAAAAATAGAGAAAATTCACAGAGTTTTAGAATTTAGTCAATCCCCTTGGTTAAAAGTGTATATAGATTTTAATACTAATCTCAGAGCACAAGCTAAGAATGAGTTTGAAAAAGAGTATTTCAAATTAATGAACAACAGTGTTTATGGACGTACCATGATGAATGTTCGATCTCATGTTGACATAAGATTATGTAATAATGCAAATCAATTAGAACTTTTAATTTCAAAACCAAATTTTGACAAAAGAACCATTTTTACAGAGAATTTAGTTGCAGTCCATATGAAAAGAACAAAAATAAATTTCAAACAACCAATATATATAGGAATGTGTGTTTTAGATTTGTCTAAATTGTTAATGTACGATTTTTATTATAATACAATAAAGGCAAAATACGGAAATAGAGTTAGATTGATGTATACAGATACAGACTCACTAATATTAGAAATAAAAACTGACGATTTCTACCAGGATATGAAAACTATGTTAGGTCATTTTGACACGTCAGATTATCCACAAGAGAATAAATATGGTTTACCTTTAGTTAACAAAAAAGTCTTAGGTAAATTTAAATATGAGTTAAATGGAAAAATTATGTCTGAATTTATAGGTTTAAGATCCAAATTATATTCACATAGAACCTTCAATAGTGAAAAAGAAATTAAAAAAGCCAAAGGTGTTAAAAAAAATGTTGTGGAAAACAAAATATGTTTTAACGATTTTGAAAATTGTTTACAAGCAAAAGAACCAAAATATGTTAAACAAATTATGTTTCGAACTAAGAAACATGATGTCTTTACTGTAAAACAAAACAAAAAAGCTTTGAGTGTTTATGATGATAAAAGGTTTAATTTAGAAAAAGGTATTGACACATTAGCTTGGGGACATTATAAAACAAATATATGTAGAAATGACTTTGTAAACCACCTCAATAAACTAATTATAGGTCAAAACCAAAAAGATTAGAAAAATATTCTTGAAGGATTAAGACAAGAGAATATAAACCTGATTGAAATGCTGTTTTTTTCGTTTAAGCCGGGGGGGGGGGGCGAAACGCCCACCCTGTTATCGTGTGTATTTTCGACTTGAGTTTCCTCATCTGAGTATACTTTGACAAGTCCCTAGTTGTCGACTTTAAGGAAATGTGTGTTTGTTTTCAATGGAATATTTCCATTGAAATGCTGTATTTTGGGGAATATTTTAATTATTATTGCATTCAGATTTTGTGAAAAAATATTTTAATTATTAATGACATAAGTTTTGAGAAAAATATTTTGGGGGGATTTTGCAAAAAAATATTTCAATTATTATTGCAATTAGATTTTTAGAAAAATATTTAAATCATTATTACAATTAGATTTTCAGAAAAATATTTCAATTATTATTACAATTAGATTTGTGAAAAAATATTTTGGGGGGATTTTTGCAAAAAATATTTTAATTATTATTACATTTCGATTTTCTGAACTTTTTGTATATTGGGTGTTTTTCTGAACTTTTATTGTTATATATGGCACTGCGCCAGGAATGGCACACTTATACTACTATTGAGTAAGAACAAATACAAATTTTGTATCATATTTACCTTTGACACATCTATGTTTATATCCTGTTCGCATGAAATAATCATTAAATTCTCCAGTCTGTTTTGACCCATAGTGGAACGCAGTCTGGATTTTATGATTTTTAATTTGGAAAAACTACGTTCTACAGTACAACTAGATGTAGGTAATGTTAAACTTATTTTAATTATTGTGTACAAATGCTCAAATTCCGATTTAATATTCATATTATTAATTATTTCAAAAATATTTCTTAAGCTTCCAACATTGTTTAAATCTTGCCGTTCTTCTTCATCTTCTATATTACTTTCATCTGAACCTCTTATATATTCTTCACAGTCATCATGTAATTTAGCTGGTAATTTAGTCAGTAAATTGAGATCTATATCTTTGATAACACTTTTCAATAGTATGTAATCATTTCTTACAGACTCCTGATTAATTCCATAGACATCACATATTTTACTGAATGCATCTTGGGGCACAGGGCCAACTTCTTTTAATCGCTTTAGGGATAATAAACCTAAATCTTTCATTACAGATATGGTATTTTTATCGAATCTATCGCTAAGTTGTTGAAGAATAATATCAATTACTAGAAAAAAAAACTGATATTTTATAGTATTGTTTAGAATCTTTTACCAAAATTCCAATTTTGATTTGCAAATTCTAAAAACCAATTTGCAATTATTTGCAATTAATTTGCTAAATATCGGTGTTGGTTTGGAACGGATCGGAAAAAGTGGGGGGGCTGACAAAATTTGCAAAAAAATTCGCCAAAATTCCAATTTTGATTTGCAAATTCTAAAAACCAATTCGCAATTATTTGCAATTAATTTGCTAAATATTGGTGTTGGTTTGGAACGGATCGGACGAAGTGGGGGGGCTGCATGAAGTTAGCCCCCCCAAATCATTTTTTAGTTTGCGAGCGTGCACTAAATTTGCAAATCCTAAAAACCAATTTGCAATTATTTGCAATTAATTTGCTAAATATCGGTGTTGGTTTGGAACGGATCGGAAAAAGTGGGGGGGCTGACAAAATTTGCAAAAAAATTCGCCAAAATTCCAATTTTGATTTGCAAATTCTAAAAACCAATTCGCAATTATTTGCAATTAATTTGCTAAATATTGGTGTTGGTTTGGAACGGATCGGACGAAGTGGGGGGGCTGCATGAAGTTAGCCCCCCCAAATCATTTTTTAGTTTGCGAGCGTGCACTAAATTTGCAAATCCTAAAAACCAATTTGCAATTATTTGCAATTAATTTGCTAAATATTGCCGCTGGTTTGAAGTGAATCCGCCAAAGTGGGGGGGCTAACTTCATGACCATTAAATATGCTTAATCCAGATTTAAAACAACTAGAGTATAATACAACTCTTGCTATTTGTGATGCAACAGCAGGAACAATTCTAAAAGCTGTTTTGAAACAAAACCCGACAGTAAATGAAATTAATTTATGTTCAAACTCTGAATGTAAACGATCTCTAAGTCAAACTGTCACTTATATTACATATCAAACGACCGATGGTAGTATAAACGACCTGCAGCAGTTCTTAGATAATCGTTTATGTGAAGAAAGTTCAGTATGTGGTTATGGTGAATGTATTGGAATAAAAAGTTTAGATCCAATAATTTCAAATATGCATATTATAATAGAAATTTTATATTGGAATAGTGAGTTAACGGTTTTATTATTTTCCTAAAAATAAATAAAAATAAAAGAACTTAACCTTTTTTCTTGTTTGTTTGTAGATGATGAAACCACTTACAGCACAGAAGTAGGACGCTTTGTTGAAACAAAATTGTCTGATTTACCTCCTGTGTTAATATATAATGAATCAACATATGAGCTGAGAGGTGTAGTCAACCATATACGTGGATTAAGCAGGTTGAGGACATCAGTTGGGCATTATACTGCTTATTGTAAACGCAGTGAAAGAAGTTGGGAACTAATGGATGATCAAAAGAAAAAAACCATATCAGTAAAAGTCAACTAAAGTCATATGTGAATATTTAATAAATACAATTTAATATTAAAAGCAATATAGTTTAGGTAACAATAACTAATAAAATATGTGTTTTAATTCAAATTGATTATATAAGTTATTCAATATTCAACCATGTAAATATCAGAACAAGAAAAGGCATACCTGCATTATAGGTACATTGGTGTTTTCATAAATATACACCTATGTGTATTATTTCTATTATGTACTTTATTATTTTGCATATAAAGGCATATTTTTAATTTAATTGAATAAATTAATATGAAAGCATATTTTTAGATATTTAATTATGATTTTCGAAGAAAATTGGAAGAATATTTTCAACTTTTTAAAATATTAGCATCTTATTTTAGCTATTTTAAGATAATATTATTCAGGCCTCTACTGAGTTATATGTTGTAATTTATCACAACCATATGATATAGTTAGGACAATACAATATAAATAGGTAAGTACATTGTGACTGCTCGATCATATTTATCATGTTCTCGAGAGTCATGTGGCCGCCTCGAACATTTCACGGTCGCCAACCACGGATCGAGACCAGAAAGCCGGAGTGCCGTGGATTTGTTTTCAATATCTAAGAACGGGAATACATTTGACCCAGTAATAGGAAAGGTAACCGACAGTGAAATAATAACACCTCAATTTGGGGGAAAAAAAATATATATACGTTTATTTGAACACATTTAGGATTTAAGTTGGTACCGAAAAAGCCGAAGGCATAAAAATCGGTCAAAGTAAATTATAAAAATAATAATAATAATGCATTTTACCAAATAAAATATAAACATTACTCACCACACGGCTCCGACGGAGCGGCTTACCGGCGGGAGGACAACAATAATGTACCATAATACATAAGTATAATAATAATAATATAATAGTATAGTAATAATACCCTAAAAGTACCGGCCACGGTGAGAATAATAATAATGATGTACCAAAAAACGTTACCAGTAAATATTGTGTGTCCTGTGCCGCCCTTCGGCGCATCAGCAAAACGCTTGCTACTCGCTCATGGTACCGGGAGCTGAGACGGGAAAAAAGTTAGTGGTGGCTTTTGCTGGTGCGGTCAGTACTTTGCGATCTTGGTGGCACGGAAAAAACGCCAGGTGAGGGAGTGGGTCACATACGTACAGCTAACATAAATGGCCGGTACTCTGAGCCGTGGGTACTAGGAGGGGAGCGTGTGTGCGACTGCCGGTACGGTGGTACAGTATTGGATCGGCGGAGGCTGAGGCGTGCGGGATAGTTTGCCTTAAGGTACGTTTTCCTAGGAGCGCGTTTTTGCGCCGCAGAAACCGATCACGTCGACGTGAGCGTAAAACGTATTACGCGGCGTAAAAGTGTTTTCCTATAAAATATAGTGGTGGCGCGTTGAACAATTCAGTTGACTACTGGAAGTGTGATCAGTGTGTAGTGTTTTTGTAATAATTTATTAAGTAAATACAATATTACTAGTACAGTATTATTATTAATTATTATTATATTATTATAATTATTAATTAATAATTTTGCAATTGCAATGAATCGTCGTGAAAGAAAGAAAAACTAATTGCACTGCTTATTCTTCGACATTTAACAATCGATGACGAAGATGAAGAATATATGCTCCATGAACATTGGAATTTAAGAAAGAAAGTCAGTGACATTTATAATAAACGAGAAAACGAGGGTATTTTCAAAATGTTGATAAATAACCACCTTGTCGATGAAGAGCAACGGTTTAAAAGTTATTTCCGAGTAACTCGTGAGATGTTTGCCTACATTTTGAACCTTGTAGAAGGGGATTTGACAACTGCCTCATACAACAGAGTAAAACACCTATAACTGCTGCGGAAAAATTGGCTCTTACTCTTAGGTAAGTGATCTATGAAAAGTGATAATTCATTTTATTTAAATAATCTTTAAAATTATTTATTAAATCATCTTACTCTCCATATAAAAAAATCATTAAGGTATATGAGGTTATATATGCATATAAATGTAGCTTATCATTAAATTATTATAAATAATGTTAAAAATGAAAATTATAATAAAAAATCATTAAGGTATTAATGTTATATATGCATATAAATGTAGCTTATCATTAAATTATTATAAATAATGTTAAAAATGAAAATTATAATAAAAATTAAAATATTAATTTTATAAAATATTGAAAATATTACAAATCTTCATCATCTAAAATTCCCTTCATAGCATCACTAATTATGTGACTGGAAAAATTGGAAGTTTCCGAGTCAGTGTCCGCAGGGGTAAAAGTATATGGTGTAGTGCATGTAGATGATGCTGCAGATGAGTGGTAGGAATTTTCACTATCACCGTGAATAATGTTAGTGAATCCGGTATTTAGTGACTGCTGGTTCAAAAGTTCCATTTCTGTTGTGATTTGAAAAATTTTTGCTTTTGTCTTAGTGGTGAGGTCTGGGCGAAATTTTTTCACAGTAGCAGCTACAGTTTTGAAAAACATGTCTGTTGCGTCTTCTTCTGGTTCTGGTGTTGTAAGCTCTTCTAAGCACTTTTTAAAATGATCCCTATCTTCCTTTTTTTCTTTTAAGTATTTATTAATAAAAGCATTTTCTTTCCTTTTATTTGATTTTGGTATTTTAAAATCATCAGAGGAAGTCTTTAGACCACTTGACATCTGAGTATGTTCAGTAGGAGTGTGTACAGAAGTTATAGGAAGAGTTGATTGGTCTGACTCTTGCTCGGTTGGAACACATTCTTCCACTACTTCATCTTTTTCATCGCCAACGCCATTACTAACCACTGTGTGACGGGGAGTTATAAGACCAGCACCTCGGGGGTTTTTACACCTTTAGCCATATGTCTCGAGGGCGGCTCCTTCACGCCTTTGGGTGACGCGGAAACATCCCTCCGACGGGTTACGTCAGGGCGCCCTGGCGCCAGGCTGACGGTCCCCCGCCGGCTACTCTCGTACGAGATAGATCGGTGGGTTTCGTATAACCGCGTCGGCGAGCGCTGGATTCGACCCAGGCAAATAACTCCCCTTCTACTAAGGCGCTACTCCCAGCAGCCCCCGCGAGGCCATCCACATATGTCGCGAACGCGCGGCCGGCGGGCGCGAGCACTCGAGGTACACGCGCACGTCGGCCGGACGCACGCCACACAGCTCGACGGGCACTGTTACCGTTCGGGCGTTAGCTAAGTCGGGTTTCCAGTGGGGCTATCCTCGTCGCCCGCGAGATGAGATTGAAGGATCCGTTATCCAGAGTACTCACAACGACTCTTTTCCCACTAGCATCGGCGTCGGGGCAGCTGTTTACGCTGTCGCGACGCGACCTTTTATGAGTGGTACGGTTTTCTTTGCCGGGTGCCGTGTCCGTACCGAATGCTCGGGTTTTAAGTGCTTGACGGAGGGTGTCCCCCAGCCGGACTTCCACCTTGCACGTGTTCGGACACGAGTTGGTCGGGCCCGTGTGCTCTCAGTCGGGTTCGTGCTAGAAGCGCCAGCGCGCCGACGGAGGTCCGCGTCTGCTTCCCTCGTCGTGCTCTGGCGCTTCTCGCCCAAGCTCACTGGTTTGTCGCAGGTGGTATAGTTCCCCCACTTGGGTAGATGGTTCCCGTGCGGAAAAGGAAGGTGCTCTTCATCACCTCGGTCATCGTTATACGAGGACCCACGTCGGGGTCTTTTGACGTGCCTAACAGGTCTCCCTATCCTCAGTGCGTTGATACGCCCGGAACACGGGTTATTGGTTTTTCCCGTGAGTCCGCGCTCAGCGTTTCGGTCCGCTCCGATCGCTTGCACCTTGAGCGCGGATCTTTTTCGTAGCTGACGGTCGGGCAGTCGTATGTGTAAGCAGATGCTCTGCGATCCTTGAGGACCTGCATTTGGCAAGCTGCCCATCTCTGGGGTTACTGTTGGAATGGCTGGTCTGCTGAAAGCTGCCTAGCCAGTCCTCTTTTCCTTCATTGATGACCCTTCCCCTTTGCCACCGGTAAGTCTCTGAGACCACCTCCAGGTGCTTCCTATTACCCCGGGAGGCTCGGTTTGGAGATGCGCCCTCCACTGGCGTTGAGATCGGGACGGGGCCCTCAGGTGGCCCGGGGGTGCGAAGACGCCTTCAGGCCGTTCGTCAACCGCCCAATCCTGTACCCGGGCAGGACATCGTCAGCCGCGGCCTCAATTCCGCGGCTCTTTTTGCTCCTCATGATTCCACACAGTCATGAGTGAGCTTTTCGTGAGGGCGCTCGAGGGTGTAGCCTTGTTCGAGCGCCCCCCCCGCCTTCCTACCCATTTCAGACCCTTTTATGGCTTAGCGCATTCTAAACCACCAGGTTGCCACCTTGGAAGGTACAGGTGGCCCAGGGAACCCGGAGGTCCTTGGTCATTTCGCTAGCACCAAGGATGACCTGCCCCGGGCCCTTGTGATTACAGTTCAGTTAACCCGAAGCTCTAGGGCTAGCTTCGTTAAGACCGTACCCCGCCTGCCCCTTTCCCGGACCAGATTAGTCAGCCAGTTTCTCAACGTGACTCGTCTTGGCGCGGTCGGTAGCAGGTGTGTACTTGTACAGGTCGTTCTATCCGCCTGACTCGTCGTGACCCGGTTGGGCCGTCCTTGCCAGGCGGGTGAGCGCCGGTAAGTCTTCACGGGGTTACCTCGATGCCCTTTCAGCAACCTAGGTCAGACCACTCCGGGGGCCCGCCGGCTCCCTCCCGAACCGGCGGGCGCTTCACCATTGCAGGCGCGGGAACACCGGCCCGGTGTAACCAGCGGCCACCCAGATCCGTCCTCGCTCTGCCGCCTTCAGAGTTCTGGTGGCCTCGTGTTGTCTGTAGCGGTCGGTTTCCGCTCAGAAGCGAGGGATCCGAACCCCCCGTCGCCGTCGTTACCGCAGTTTCTTTAGCAGTTCTTACGGGAGCGATGGACCTTAGCCCCCGCTTCCTCGCTTCCGCCTAACGTTACTAAGATGTTACCTGCCCGTAGATCAGGCATGTGGATCCTGACTCCGCCCACTCTTCGGTGATTTCAGTCTTACGGTAACAAATTGTGCTTATTTTGACGACAAACTGAGTTTGCCGGCCCTACGGCTGGTGCGTTCAAGGTTTTGCCACTGGTGGCACCCAGTCGTCGAGGTTGGTTCCGGCGCACAACCCCGGAGTCCTCCCTCCCGGGCTGGGTCATTTGTAAACGATTGACTGAATCCAGATCACTGCCCATCCGCCGACCGAGTCGCCGGTGCGCTTTCCCATCCGCCGACCGAGTCGCCGGTGCGCTTTCCCATCCGCTCGGTTTGATCTCTTCCGCCAGGGACGCATCTTTGCTCATAGCTAATGCGAACCATCTATCGGTCAAGGTACTCATGAGGGATGTTCGGAGAAGTAATCACCCGACGCGACGCCTTAAGCATATAGGAGTTAGCGTCGGCCTTCTGTGATTCTCATCTCCCGCACTCCTGCGAGACGCCAGTGCGCTTTCCCATCCGCTCGGTTTGATCTCTTCCGCCAGGAACGCATCTTTGCTCATAGCTAATGCGAACCATCTATCGGTCAAGGTACTCATAAGGGATGTTCGGAGAAGTAATCACCCGACGCGACGCCTTAAGCATATAGGAGCTAGCGTCGGCCTTCTGTGGTTCTCATCTCCCGCACTCCTGCGAGTCGCCAGTGCGCTTTCCCATCCGCTCGGTTTGATCTCTTCCGCCAGGAACGCATCTTTGCTCATAGCTGATGCGAACCATCTATCGGTCAAGGTACTCATGAGGGATGTTCGGAGAAGTAATCACCCGACGCGACGCCTTAAGCATATAGGAGCTAGCGTCGGCCTTCTGTGATTCTCATCTCACGCACTCCAGCGAGTCGCTCGTCGGAGACGCCGTGATTGGATCTCGTGTCACCGGTTGATTCACGTAATCAACCGTAAATGGGACGATTGGCTCGGTGTTAGCAAACTTTATAAGTCAGTATCCATCCGCCGGCGACGTGGACGCCCCGGCCTTCGGCAAGCGCCGCGGTCCGTCAACCCCGCGGCGCCCAGCGAAACACACATGCCCCACCTCCTTGGCTGTGGTTTCGCTAGATCATCACCAACGCCAGTCACTTCATGCTCGGATATGTTTGAAAAACTGTCTCTTTCATCTTCCACTACATCTAAAAATCTCAAGCAATCCCAGTAAACAGCTCTCTTTTTTTTAGCAGCTTTTTCTGTTCCTTTCCCTTCCTTTTTTTCTCTCCTATAATGACCACGCACACTTTTCCATCGCTTCTTGCACTCAGTTCCTATAGCAATCAAACACAAAGTTACATATACACCTAGTTTTCTATTCTTTTTTTATATAATTTTTTTTTTCATATTGGCCATTATAAGGACCACTCGAATGTACAATGTACATAATACTCATTATATTTGTTGTATACATTATTTTGTGAAAAAACTAGTAATCCGCAAAAACCGAAAATTAATCCGCAAAATAACGTATATAACAAAATTCAAAAAATAGCAAATGTACATTCTGTAAAATGGTGCTGACTAATTCATAAACATATAACTATTCGTTTCAGATTTCTAGCCACAGGAGAATCCTTTAGATCGCTGGCATTTGGTTACCGCATCTCTCCTTCTGCTATAAGCACATTTGTACCCAAGGTTTTGGCTGCGATACAAAAACAACTTGTACCTATTTTTCTACCTTCACCAGACCAGATAAACTGGAACCAAAAGGCTGAAGAATTTAAGAAACGTTGGGATTTCCCTAATTGTGTTGCAGCCATTGACGGCAAACATGTGAGAATAGTGGCACCTTCTAAGTCGGGAAGTTTGTATTTCAACTTCAAAGGATTTTTTTCTATTGTACTTCTTGCAATGATCGATGCTAATTGCAAGTTTGTAGTTATTGATGTTGGTTCGTATGGAAAGGAGGGCGATGCAGGCATTTTTAATAAGTCGAAAATGGGGTTTTTGGTAAAAAATTAAACTATATTTTCGCCCTCGAAATTTCTCCCGCATTCTAACATCTTGCTGCCTCACGTAATAGTTGGTGATGAAGCGTTCCGGTTAAGTGAGCATATAATGAAGCCATACTCCAGAGCACAGATGTTAGAAGATCCGAATAAAAGGAAGTTCAATTACCGACTGAGCAAAGCCAGAAGAGTATCTGAAAATGCTTTTGGAATTATGTGTGCGATTTTTAGAATTTTTTTCACTCCCATAAATCTGAAACCTGAAACTGTAGACTCGGTCATTGTAGTGTGCTGTTGCTTGCATAACATGCTCAGAGATGATTATATACATAGAAATCCCTCCCAACTGGTTATATACCAAGACGTAGAAGATTTCCCTACACAAAATATGATTCCTTTAGCAGGTACAGGTGGTTTTACCAAGTCTGACGGATTTCAAGTGAGAAGTCGATTAACTGATTACTTCAGTACCCAGGATTTTACTAACCATGAAGATTGAGTACTTAACTACAATAAAATTCATACTTTTAAATATAAATATAAATATAAGTGTAATAGTAGTAATATAAGTGGTATATATGTGGTGTATATATACTTGTATAGTACCTTAATTTTTGAATGTTACAAATAGTGTAAAAATTAATATTAATAATAATATTAGGTAATTCTTTTCATATTATATAAATACTTTAATAATAAATACAAAACAAGACGTAATAATATACTTTATTAATTACTTTATAATGTTTATTTTATCATATAAATATTGTTGTTATTGCATTATCGCGGACCACAGTCGTTTCTGGGAAAATAGACTATAATAAATATAAATAGATTATAATAATAATGCGACAACAGACTAAATATATGAATTGATAAAATTAAATTGTGTAAATTGAAAAGTAAATACGAAATGAGGAAAAAATGAAGTTGTTTTTATGAATAAATATGCAATTATAATTCTAAAAAATCTACATATAAACATATCTTTTTACCTGTCCTATTCAGAATTTTTCCAGCTTCCTCCCATATGAGATCTTTTTTTAATGTGTTTTTGAAATCCAGATTCTTCAAATCATATAATATTGTATGATTACTAACAAATGCAATCAACTGATCGTCGTCGTCACCAGAAAAACGAACGCTCGGCCCAACACAACTACTTTTATGCATTTTATTATTTTGAAAACACTTTAATATAATATAAAATAGCAAAATAGAAAACCACAATTTCTATAAAACGCTGCGCGCAACGCAATAGACTGCCTCTCTCGTCAGTCGGCGGATCGCGCCGAGCTTATTGCGCTGACACGCAACGTGTTGCGCTCTGTAGGAAAACAGTGTGATTAATTTCAAAAGAATAAGTGGATGACGTACTGCGCTAAGCGTAATACGTTAAACACGACGCAAAAAACGTGCTCCTAGGAAAACGTACCTTTATCTATCTCGTCGCATGTCGCGCTCCTACGGTACCTGCTAGTACAATTATAAATTATAATAATATTGGCTTGCGTTGGACGTCACAACATTAATTCTTAAATCAAAATTGAAATTATTGTGACGTCCAACGCAAACGATACTACCATAGTTTATAATTGTACTAGCAGGTACCGGAGAGCGCGAAATGCGACGAGATAGATAAGAAATACTATCCCCCGCGCCTCAGTCTCCGCCGTTCTGCACCACCGATCCGGCAGTCGCACACACGCTCCCCTCCTAGTACCCACGGCCCAGAGTACCGGCCACTCACGTTATCTGTACGTATGTGCCCCCCTCCCTCACCTGTCATGTTCCGTGCCACCAAAGGTCGCAAAGAACTGACCGACACCAGCAAAAGCCATCACTACCTTTTTTCCCGTCTGAGCTCCCGGTACCATGAGCGAGTAGCACGCGTTTCGCTGATGCGCCGAGGGGCGGCACGGGACCCACACTAATTTACTGGTAACGTTTTGGGTACATTATTATTACTATTCTCACCGTGGCCGGTACTTATTTAGGGTATTATTATTATATTATTATTATTATTATATTATTATTATTGTACTTGTTGTTATTGTGGTACATTATTGTTGTCCTCCCGCCGGTAAACCGCTCCGTCGGAGCCGTGTGGTGAGTAGTGTTTATGTTTTATATTATTATTATTTAAATGTATTATTATTATCTTTATAGCTTTACTTTGACCGAGTTTTATGCCTTCGGCTTTCTCGGCACCAACTTAATACAAATTTATTCAAATAAACTCATATATATATATATATCTTTCCCCAAAGTGAGGTGTTATTATTTCACCGTCGGTCACCTGTCCTATTACTGGGTCAAATGTATTCATGTTCTTAAATAATAAAAAAAAATCCACGGCACTCCGGCTTTCGGGTCTCGGTCCGTGGTTGGCGACCGTGAAATGTTGGCGGCCACATGACTCTCGAGAACATGACAAACATGATCGAGCAGTCACATTATATACAATAGTTATTAATATCTGATAAGCAATAATATATATTATGATAGTAACACTGAATATTCTGTGATAGTATCATAGATATTAAATATATAATATACAGTGTGATCAAGATAAGTGGATACACTTAATAATTTAGCATATAGGTACTCAATTATTTGAGTTCTATTTTTTTGGCTGACTAATAAACTAATTACACACATTTTCAAATAATAAAACTAATTTTGTGACAGTTAAATTTGCTCATATGCACAACCACTTTTTTTTTTTTATGGCATGGAAAATTGTTGACCACAAATTATTTTTCTCTGTATTTTATAATGAATATCGGTAGTTGAATTTCTTTTCTAAGTTAAAAAATGGCTGAATATAGCAACTACACTATTTAATGGATAGTTTATTACCTTTTCTAACAAATTATTAAAAATTGTTCAAATTGTGCACCATTGTGCTGTAAACAACATTGTATGTGATTTAAAAATTCATGATTAGTAGCAGAAATAATTTGTTCCGTGGTAACTTGATAACTTATTGCAGCTATTTAATTTTTTTAATCAGCTAGACAGGTGGATCAGCGTACTCTAATGTTTTCAAGTGACCCCAGAGGAAATAATCTAAATAAGGTTGTATAATGGTCACTGTGTCCCTACGTTAGTTATGGGTAGGGCTCGGAAGTGGTTGACCTCAAAAAAACTACATAATGACCTAAAAAAAATGCAAAAATGACAAAAATGTCCTTAAAAAATAAAAGTTAAGTTATCGGCCAAAAATGGTGGACAAGAAACGATAAAATTTTTTTTTGGACAGATGGCGTCACTATTGTATTTTTTTACATTGAATTTTCTGCTTTTCCGGAGGATTTTCTTAAAATTTTCTTTCGTATCAACCTTCTCCTGGCATTTACAAACATCTTAAAAAAAAATTGAGCCAAATCCGTCCGGCCGTTCTCGAGTTTCAGCGAGTAAAGGAACAGCAATTCATTTTTATATATATAGATAGAAATTATGTTTAAATGTTTCTGATGGGGTTGTTATGGATATTTTATATAAAATTAGAGGACTCGATTTTCGATATTTCATTTTCAAAATCGATAAAATAGTTAAAATTAACGAATGCATACAAATTCCGTACTAAATATTCGCGAAAGAAAATTTTGAAAAAAACGATGTCGGAGACCGCCTTGTATAACGAGTGTCTTCGCCGCTACGTCACTAGCTTCGTCCGTGGGGTGAGCGGGAATGCTGCACTCGTCGGTTGCCGCTTCGTATACGAGTGTCTCCACCGCTGTATCGATGACTTCGTCCGTGGTGTGAGCAGGAATACTATGCTGATGAATTCTCAATGTGCCTTGACTCCTTCTGTAGTTCGGTGTGCGTAGGTTTAAACTGATTGAAGGATTATTGAAGACCGTGTTGAGTATGCTGACTCGTCCGGTATATAAGTCGTCTGCCGTACCAACTAGTAAACTATCTGTTGCCGCCGTGTTTAGTTGTGTTTACAGGTGGTACGGGAAGTTCTGTAGTTAACTCTGTTTTATTGACGTGGGAAGGGTGTCATTGGATTCGCCTTACTCTCCCCTATATGCAACCCTTATTGTATTTGGTGTGTTGTTATTTGGGGCTTTATTATTGTTTCCTAATGTTGGTTTGCGGGGTTTTGCTGTCATATTGTCCGCTGATTGTTGGTCCTGAAAAGGACCGTTTTATGTGGTGACGGCTACTCCGTTACAACTACATTCAGTTATAATGACATTATTTGGGTAACGTGGTTTTTTGGCTATAAGCACTTTGTCATATGATGGATAAATATTTGAATTTCGAGCTTTAGAACCGATTCGAATGTTTGTGTCCTGATTTTTTGTTAAATTATTATCCATGATAAATGCCACAACTTCGTTGGGAGAGTAGGGTATGATGAAGTATTTAAAACATCTAATATACAATTTCCAGTAAGTACCAAGGATGTTCCAAAATTTGTTAAATTAATTGACAATTTATCTGTTAAAATGTACTACCTAGAAGAAATAAGTAAAAATAACCATGAAGTTGTACCATTAGAAATAAACCCAAACGAAAAAACAAATCATATAGATTTGTTGTATTTAAGTGAGGATAAAGAGAATAAAGAGAATAAAGGTCATTATTGTTGGATTAAGGATTTATGGACACTTTGTGGAAAACAAATAACAAAAAATGGACATAAAAGATTTTTATGTAAAATGTGTTTAAATAGTTTCAAAGATGAAAAAAAATTAAATGAACATAAACATTATTGTTCTAATAATAAAGCAGCTAAATTAGTTCTACCAAAACCTTATGACAAAACTTTAGAATTTGAAAATTATAAAAATTCGTTAAGAGTCCCTTTTACAATTTTTGCTGACTTTGAAACTACACTACAACCAATCTACTCATGTGAACCAAGTGATGGAGAGTCTTTTACTAATTGTTACCAGAAACATATACCCAATAATTTTTGTTATTATGTTAAATATAGTAATAGAGATTATAAACCACCTGTAGAATATTCTGGTCCAAACGTAGCTCATGAATTTTATAAATGTATGTTAAATGAAGAAAAACATATTTCTAAAAAATATGACGAAAAAATTCCTATGGAAAACTTGAATGTAGAACATTATAATAAATCTGTCGAATATGACATTTGTCATATTTGTGAAAGACTTTAAACTGAATTACCTCCAAAGTTAGAGAAAGAAATTAAAATACTTATTGACACGATTGAATATTTTAAACAGGAGGGTGATGAAGATGAAGTTAAAGATTGTGAAAAAAAGACTTGAAGATGTATTAAAAAACAAGGAAAAAAATATGAAGAAAGTTCGGGATCATGACCATTTAACTGGGGAATATAGAGGAGCCGCACATTCTTTATGTAATCTTAATTACCAAAATCCACGTTTTATACCAATTGTTTTTCACAATCTTTCAGGTTATGATGCCCATTTATTTATAAAAGAATTTGGAAACGATGAACAACAAATAACATTAATCCCAAATAATGAGGAAAAATACATTTCTTTTTCAAAAACAATACCACGTAAAGTAACTATAGATGGTGAAGAAAAAATATATAAAACAGAATTAAGATTTATAGATTCATTTAAATTTTTACCTAGTTCTTTAGAGAAGTTAACAAATAATTTGAGAAATGATCCAAATGAAAATTTAAAAAAAAAGAACATTTAGATTTAGTTACTAGAAAGTTGGCTTACCCCTACGAGTATATGGATTGTGAAGAAAAATTTAATGAAACATGTTTACCTCCTATAGAAAAATTTTATAGTTCTCTCACTGACAAAAATATAACATAAGAGGAATATAAAAACTCACAACAAATTTGGAAAGTGTTTAATATACAAAATCTTCGTGAATTCACAAGTTTATATAATAAGATTGATGTTTTATTGTTAACAGACATAATGGAAAATTTTAGAGACCTGTCTTTAAAAAAACATAAATTAGATCCAATGTATTATTACACAACACCAGGATTTGCATGGGATTGTATGTTAAGAATGACAAAAGCGAAATTACATTTATTAACAGATGTCGACCAATTGTTGTTGTTTGAAAATGCAATCAGAGGTGGTTTGTCTCAATGTAGTCAAAGGTATTCAAAAGCAAACAATAAACATATGGGAAATAAATTTAAAAAAGAGGATGAGTCAATATTTTTACAATACTTGGATGCAAATAATCTTTATGGGTGGGCAATGAGTAAATATTTACCTACTGGAGAATTCAAATGGATTGACAATCTGGAGGATTTTATTGTTATGAATATTTCTGACAAATCACCTAAAGGTTATATTTTAGAAGTCGATTTAACTTACCCTAAAGAACTTCATGATCTACATTCAGATTTCCCTTTAGCACCGGAAAGACATTTTGATGGTAAACAACTTCCAAAATTATTAACAACTTTGTATGACAAGAAAAAATACATAATACATTATGAAACATTAAAATTATACATTAAATTAGGATTAAAAATAGAGAAAATTCACAGAGTTTTAGAATTTAGTCAATATCCATGGTTAAAAGTGTATATAGATATTAATACTACTCTCAGAGCACAAGCTAAGAATGAGTTTGAAAATGAGTATTTCAAATTAATGAACAACAGTGTTTATGGACGTACCATGATGAATGTTCGAAAATATGTTGACATAAGATTATGTAATAATGCAAAACAATTAGAAAAATTAATTGCAAAACCAAATTTTGGAAAAAGAACCATTTATACAGAGAATTTAGCTGCAGTCCATATGAAAAGATGTGAAATAGATTTCAAACAACGAATATATATAGGAATGTGTGTTTTAGATTTGTCTAAATTTTTAATGTACGATTTTTATTATAATACAATAAAGGAAAAGTACAAAAATAGAATTAAATTGATGTATACAGATACAGGCTCACTAATATTAGAAATAAAAACTGACGATTTCTACCAGGATATGAAAACTATGTTAGTTCATTTTGACACGTCAGATTATACAGAAAAGAATATTTATGGTTTACCTTTAGAAAACAAAAAAGTCTTAGGTAAATTTAAAGATGAGTTAAATGGAAAAATTATGTCTGAATTTATAGGTTTAAGTACGGTGTCCAATGCGCGACCTGTCGCCGCGACCGGTCGCGCTCTACCGATTATTTGTGTTTCCCATTGACTGGTGTCCTTATCCGCGACACGCGACAATACCGCGACGAGAGCAGTGTAGCGCGACGCGTCGACGATTCGTTCTCGAGGTCAATATGTCGGCTATAGCATTTACACCACAAGAAGATGAACTTTTTATTGAATCTGAGCGTAAATATCCAGAGCTTTATGACTGTTCACACATGCAATATTTTAATTTAATAATTAAAGATTCAAAATGGAAAGAAATTTCCCAAAATATTGGAAAGTCTGGTAAGTAGTTAATATGTTTTCTTTATTCAAATAATAAAAACGACTATTTACAATCTGTGTACAAGAAATACAATAAACCATTTATACTTAATAATGATAATATTTATATTTTTATATGATAATATTTATATAATTTTATACAATACGATAATATTTAATAATAATTATGTTTAACACGTTTAACGCCACAACGGGTATTCAATATTATTTATAACATTGCCCTGGTCGCCGGTGTCGACAAATATAGTGTACACATTGACAGTTCATAATTTTGACTGGCGATAAGATGTGATAAACATGTTGTTTATTGGGTTTATTTCGTTATTTCTATATTTAATCATATTGCTATGCCCACAATATATTATAATAGTATAATGAGTATTCCTGTACAATATAAAACAAATAATTATTATATTTATAGTCGAAGATTGCAAAAAGCGTTGGAAAAATATCAGAGACTCTTACAATCGTAATAAAAGAAAATTGGATACGGGTTCTGAAAGATCGCTAAAAAAAAAGTGGCCTTTGGCGGCACACGTATCTTTTCTAGATAAAGTTCAACACGAACGAAGGTAATTAGACATTTATACATTTTAATACAATACTTAATAAATTGTATATATTTATATATATTTTTTGTATTTAGTTCTTCATCAAATATAAGTGTATCTGAAAGCGCATCTGTACTACATGAAGAAGGAGAACTTGACATAGGAATAGGGGGAGAATTTAACGAAGGAACAGAAGAAAAAGAAAAAACCACAGATAGTCCACGACGTATAAGATCGAAGCAGGACAAGTTGGCAGTCATTCTTGCAACAAGAAATGGAGAACAAAAAAAGTTAATAGCAGCTATTCAGTCTCAAAATGAGACAATTTTAAATAGAAAAATGAATGAAGATGATGAGATAGATTTATTTTTCAAAAGTTTGGCCATGACTATGAAGAAATTACCAACCAAAGGTATCAATGAAATAAAATTGAAAACATTAGCATTAGTGGCTGAAACTGAAGAAAAATATGCTGCATAACAAACAAGAAATATTATAACTCAAGGATATTTTAATCAACCAAATGAAAACTCCATACATTTACAAATGTCACCTTCAAATGCATCAACTTCAACATATGGTACATCTGAAAGTTCACAAGGCTTTACAACATACAATTTTGATGAAAATATATTATATGAATAGATTTGTTATTTGTTTATTAATTCTTAACTATTATTATGTAATTATTACTATACTGTTCAAGACTGAAGGTTATTATTTTATTTTAGTCAAAAACAGAACAACTTTTTTTAAATTATATTTATAATCACTAAGATATAATACAAATATTTTTGTTTTGCTTAAATATATATATTAAAAGGTACAGTGTTATTTATAATTTTAAAAAGTATTTCAATAAAATGTTTTATTATAAAGTATTTAATTATTTACAAAATTATTGCCATGGTACAGAGCCTTCATTATTGAAATATGACTTGAATCGATCTCTTACATCAAAACCTTCAATGTTGATAAATCCACCTCCTCTTGATAATGGTAACATGTTATTTGTTGGTGTTGATCGTTTATCTTCGTAATCGTAAAATGAGTGATTATTTTTTTCCATATAACCAGTTCTCAACATATTGTGCAAGCAACACGCTACCCAAATTAAATCTTCACAAGTTGATGTATCTAAATTTATCGGCTGATAAAACACTCTAAAAACTTGGTTCAATAAACCAAAAGCATTTTCAGTCACTCTTCTTGCTCGACTTAGTCTGTAATTGAAAATGGTTTTTGTTACATCGTCTCTACCAGCTTTCTTTGTATAGGGCTTCATTATATGCTTATGCAGCCTGAACGCTTCATCACCAACAATCACGTGAGGTACGACTATGCTAGACCCAGGTAGTGTAGAATCTTCCGGAAAACCAAATGATCCGTTCAAAACTTGTTTGCCCATAGTTGATTTTAGGAAAATGCCACTGTCACCTTCCTTTCCATAAGAACCTATATCTACTACTATAAATTTATAGTTTGCATCAACCATTGCCAATAACACAATGGAAAAGAAGTCCTTATAATTATGAAATAAACTTCCCGAATTTTTTGGACTACGTATACGTATATGTTTCCCATCTATTGCTAGAATGCAATTTGGAAAATTCCATTTACAACTAAATTCTGCTGCTTTGCCTTTAAAATCTACGTTTTTTGGGTCTTTCAAAAATATTGGTATTAATTTTGATTTCAATACAGCCAAAGTTTGTTTAAGAATTTTACTTATGTAGGTGTGACAAATTCGAAAACCAAACGATAAAGATCGTAATGATTCACCCGTAGCCATATATCTACATAAATATAACAAATTTATTCAAAACTATGAATTATTAAATTTTCTATCTAAAACTATTTAGTAGTTTGAACACATACCTCAAGGTAATTGCCAATTTTTCCGCTGCTGAAATGGGGTCTTTTACTCTCCTGGATGGTAATTTTGTAAGTTCCAATTCAACTAACGATACCAAAAAATCGAATTGTTCGCGACTAATACGATTTTGACAATTGTTTACAAATAAAAGAACCAAAATATGTTAAGCAAATTATGTTCAGAACTAAAAAACATGATGCAAAACAAAACAAAAAAGCTTTGAATGTTTATGATGATAAAAGATTTATTTTAGAAAATGGTATTGACACATTAGCTTGGGGACATTATAAAACAAAAATAGACAGAAATGACTTTGTAAACCATCTCAATACTCTAATTAAAAATCAAAACCAAAAAGATTAGAAAAATATTCTTGAAGGATTAAGACAAGAGAATATAAACCTGATTGAAATGCTGTTTTTTTCGTTTGGAGTAGAGAGGGCGAAACGCCCTCCCTAGTATCATTTGTATTTTTGACTTGATTTCATGTACATGGAATGTGTCTTTATAACATAAGTATTTTGGGAAATATTTTAATTATTATTGCATTCAGATTTTCTTAAAAATTATTTTAAGAAATATTGCATTCAGATTTTGTTAAAAATATTTTAATTATTATTACGTTTCAATTTGTGAACAAATATTTTAATTATTAATGACATAAGTTTTGAGAAAAATATTTTGGGGGGATTTTGCAAAAAAATATTTCAATTATTATTACAATTAGATTTGTGAAAAAATATTTTGGGGGGATTTTTGCAAAAAATATTTTAATTATTATTACATTTCAATTTTCTGAACTTTTTGTATATTGGGTGTTTTTCTGAACTTTTATTGTTATATAAGGCACTGCGCCAGGAATGGCATATATATACTACTCTTACCTACATCATTGTTAAAAATCACTTATATTCAAAGGAAATAATTTTTTTTTCGAAACATATGGCTATATTTATAAATATTCAACACAATTGAAATTTTATTTATTTTTAATATTTAATATATTTTAGAACTTGACAAATTATTTTTAACTTTATGTATTTTTTACAATACATATTTCACTATTTTTTGTCATTAATATAACATAATAATATAAAATAAAACAAAAGGTGGATAAGTGGATGTCGCTCTGCTGTACAGTAGGTTACAAGTGGGTCACTGTAATGGATGGTGTTAAATTTGAATTCAATGATATAATATCATTGTATAAGAAAAACGATTCTGAGCGAAAACGGTCAGTCAGCCTATGATATTACCAAGTATATTTGATGATATTATTGTGAATAAAGTAATTTATAAATAACCTATTTACGTGGAGCCTTGTTTTCAATTTTCAATCCTTAGCTATAAAAGTTGAACATTTTATAAATTTTTAACTACAAAATAATTATTAAATTATAAATTTGATAAATTCTGTCCAAATTTGATCTTTAAATGCTTATAAAAAAAAACTGTGCCTATGTATTTTCAATATTTTTCAACTGCTATTGTAAAAATATATCAGGAGTCTTATATTAAATTTTTACACTTTTTGGCCCAACAGATAAAACTTTATTGATATTTATAGAAAAAAAAACTATAAAAATTGAAAACTGAAAATGCCCGTAAAAAGCTCAAAAAGTGTCAAAATATTTTCAAAATTGTATGGTGTATAGGAAATGCTAATATAAACATTCAGTGAAATTTTCATGTATCTACAGTTATTCGTTTTTGAATTACAAGAAAATAAGGAAATCGGTACATGAGAAATCGAGTGAATATCTAATGTTGTAAAAATATGAATTTAAAACGCTCATAAAAATTTAATTTGACTTTCTTGTAGAAATTTTTTTTTTGATAAAGTTAGACAAACTTATGAGGAATCTTGTATTAGATTTTAAAATCTTAGATTTAAAAAGAAAATTTTTTATGAATTTCTAACTCAAAATAATTTGCAAATTTTCGTGATTTTTCCGTATTTTTTCAAGATTTGAACTTTAAACGTGTATAAAAAAAAACTGTGACTAAGGATTTTTAATTTTTTTCATCTGCCTTTGAAACAATAACCTAGGAGCCTTCTATTAAATTTTCAAGCTTTTTTACCCGACAAATAAAATTTTATTGATATTTATAGAAAAAAAATTTAAAAAAACTGAAAACTGACAATGTCCGTAAACAGTTCAAAAAAAGTCAAATTATTTTCAAAATTGTATTGTGTATAGAAAATGCAAATATAAACAACCAGTGAAAATTTCATGCATCTACGGTCATTTGTTTTAGAGTTACACCAATAACCAAAATCGATTTTGCGTAAAAATTCCCGTTTTTCCTTAATTTTTCTTTTGTTTTTCACATCGCTTTTGAAAACTACTGGGAAATTAAAATTTTGACCTCCCCAATGCACCAACGATATTCACTTTCCCATCGAACAAGATACTGAAGTCGAAAATCGAAGCATTATTTCGACTACTTATCGTGTACACAGACACAAAAATAAAAAAAAAAATAAAAAAAAAAACACACATCATTGTAAAATCAATACATTCATCGTTTCACTCAGAATCTAAAATATAAGCAACTTTTTTGTTATAAAATAAAAATCAACAACTTTGTTACAATACAATAGAAAATAAACAACTTTTTAGTTATAAAATAAAATAAACAATACATATTTTCTTCGTTATAAAATAAAATAAAAACAACTAAGTCCTAATAAAATTAAAATTAACAACTTTGTTGTAATACAATAAAAAATAAACAACTTTTTCGTTATAAAATAAAAATAAACAACTTTGTCGTCATAAAATATAATAAAAAACAACTAAGTCCTAATAAAATAAAAAATAAACAACTTTTTCTTTATATAATAAAAATCAACAACTTTTCTGTAATAAAATAATAAATAAAAAAAACGTATCAAATTTGTATTCTATATCACTGTAGTCAATATTTTCTTGATCTTCATTTGATTTAAGATCCTTATAGTACCATAGACATTCAGCTGGAACATACTTCGAAGCAAGATCGCTTACACCTTTCAACTTGGCTTGTTTTATCTTTAGGGCGCCATGGTATAATAAATACGTAGGTTCGGGTAGACTTAGAGTAGTATTTGCTTTCTGTAGTATGAAATGATTTTTTGCAGTTGAATGCACAGACACACTAGCATATAATCCACGTTGTGTATATTCAATAAACCGATACGACAAAATAGAAAAATTAGCTTTGCCTTTATTTGTCACGGTTTTTTTTAAAAAGGGGTTTTAATTGTTCGCTATAATTTAAGATCATGTCTTGTTTGACATCGATTATATGAAATTTTTTACAAATACCTTTAACTAGTTCTTTATACTCCTCTGGTAAATATATTCGTTCAAGCTTTCTTCTGTTTTTCTCGATTAAACCGAATGCACGGTCAGAGGGCAAAAAGCTATGGCCGGGCTCCGGGTACCGATAGTTATATTTTTTATGCCATATAATTTTTTTGTTACAATCGTATACAAATATTGTGTCAAAGCAAAATTCTTATTTTGTGAACTGCAGTTGTCTGAGAAAATGTAAACGTTTTCTACAGTTTGGTCCATAATTTTCGAAAAATAATATTGCAGAAAACTAATAACTTCGTTTTGTCCTCTGTGTGCCGTTACTTCATCACACATAAAAAAGTACGATTTCCCAGTTCTTGCAGAACGAATACAAAAGTTGTACACCAATAGTTGCCTTTTATAGAACACGTCCCCACAGGGAATGTGAGGTAACGGCATGTTTTGTTGGTAATCGAATGCTAAGACATCTATTTTATTACCTTCTACCTTTGCCTCGTCAGTTCTTTGCCTCAGATCACTGTAAAATACATCGGCTTTTTATAGGTGTAATAATTTTTCGGTTTCCATTTTTTTTTAAATATTTTCGTCATTTTCTGTGGATATTAAATTTACTAAATTATCACAAGTTTGGCATGTGTCGGAGCGTGGATACCCGAAAGACAGTTTAAAATTTGTAAAGAAACGATTTCGATAAAAATGATCGGAAACTGTTGGTTTTATGCTATTATTTTTATTTTTCATAAACTCCCATGTTTCATTTTCATATTTCATTAAATAAAGATTATACATTTTGCTTATATTCAGATCCGGAGATAAATATCTTACTTCATCATTCTTAGAACGGCTATAATGCGATTGACGAGCGGGAAAACTTTGAATATGTGTATCAATTTGGAATAAAATGTGTTCATCTTTTATATTGCCTCTATTTCTGTGTTTTCCTCGTCTATCCACTGGGCTCGGTACGTTGTTTTGGAGCAACTTAACAATCCTTTCCACTCTAGATTTTCCAATACCGAAGAATGAACAAAACGACTTTTTACACACAACTTTTTCAACATGATTTATCCTAACTTTATAAATACATGAACAAGATCTTGGTTTAGGGTTATTTTTTGGTCTATGTCTTACTACGTTATTTATTTTTATCAAGCCCGCAATGTACGTATCTTGTTTTTCCTTATTTCCGATTTGGTTAAAACAGCTTAAAATTTTATGTTACTCTTCATCACTAACTTTCAAAAAACATTTATTTTTACACTTACAATCCGGCCCTGTTTTCCTTTGTAAAATATGTTTCCCACGCAAACTATAATGCTCATCCCCAGACGCATTCGCATTTTTACACTTATTACGTTTCCAGTTATTAGGATCTTTAATTTTTTTTTTACCTTTACCTACGGTTATTTCTTCATCAGAGTCTTCTATAACACGTACAGTGTCGTCACCATCAACGCCAAAAGTATTGTTAGTTTCTTCTGCATTTTTACGTAGTAACTCTTCATATTCAGACATATTTTCGAAATCTGATACTTCTATTGGTGAATTCGGATTCCCATAATATAAGATGTGGTCACCTTGTGGGACCCCTAATGTTATATTGATAGATTTTGAGATATAATTTTTATATTTAACTGATTTGTTTAATAATTGTATAATAATGATTTAAACTATGACTGCAGAGGGTCCATTATATTTATGTTTTCAAGTTTTACTTCAAGAAGGTGATGATTAACTTTATCGAATGCTTTTTCAAAATTAGTACAGATTTCAACAGTTTGTGATTTTGTATAATATGTAGGCATACTTTAGCCTAGGTTATGTTTATTTTTAAACAATAGCTAATCGGAATGGTGTTCGTATGGAGCCAGGAGTTCATGAGCGATCAAACATATATATTGATAGCTTAAATTTTCAATATTACAGCCATAACGAAACTGCAAACAGAAGGTTAAATTTAATCATAAAATATAAAATAACACATTGGGATAATTTAAAGTATGTAATTATTGATATTTTATTATTACCAGACAATTGAGATGTACAAATTATTTTAATTCGCAATGTCGAGGCAGAGGCAGCATAAGACTAGATAATAGTGATTTTAAATTAACAAGACCTCATACATGTGTTCCACAGAGACTTGTAGAAAATAATAATGACAACCAAACGGCTTTTATTCGTTCATTAAGACAGAGAGCTGTGAGATAACAAATAAATATACGTTCAATTTATAACGAAGAGATTCAGAGGTATCTACTCTAAAGAAATTTTAAATTATTACCTGTACACTATACATAATACTCAATAATTAGGTTTCTGGAGGCAGCAAGGACATATACCTATTTGCAAGCAGCAAGGACGATGCACAGAGCGAGACGTGGGCACCAACCATCAGTACCAAGTACAACAAGAGAATGGGGTGCTATGATTATCTCTGAAGAATGGAGGCAGAGATACGAGAATACCATTGGAAACCGTAAGTATTATATTTCATCAATTATTGACAATCTGTACAAATAAGAATGAATGAATTAAACATTTTTTAATTAATCATAATATGTATCTTATTTATTATTAGAAACTAGGTTTTATCAAGGTGAATTAGTTACTGAAGGTTTGTTATATGGCATCATGTTCTTCAATACTGAAATAGTGACAACACTGCGGCAAAATGGTATAAATATATCAAATGTAGCAGTAGATGGTACTTTTCAATGTCTACCCAATCATCCTACTGATTTACGTCAACTACTTACTGTACATATTATATTTAATAACATGGTAATAATACATTTTGTTTCACATATTTTTGTAGACTCACTTCAAATTAACATACTTGGAAAATATATAATTATGTTTAGAGTTTCCCAGTGGCTTATGCTTGTTTAACTCGTCACACACAAGCAGCATATGTGTGTGTTATGCGGTACATTTTTAGTCTTGAACTGCCCTATTCCCATGAAGTTCAAGTTATTACCGATTTTGAAACTGGTCTTCTTAACGCCATAAGAACAGTTTTCCCTGAATGGCATCAAGTGGGTTGTTCTTTTCACTTCAATCAGGTAATGGTCTGAAATATTTTCATTGTATTATTTGTGCTCACAAACAAGATAGGATTCTATACTATTTTTGTACAGGCTGTATTAAGACATACACATCAAATTGGATTGAGAAATATTATAAGAACAAATGTTACTAGTAGAAATATAGTTCGCTTGGTAATGAAATTATTATAAGAAATGTAATATGGTTAAATTATATATTATATTATATTTTTGTTTAGTTACTAGCTCTCCCATATCTACCTGCAAATGGAAACGCATATTCCAATGTCAGAGGCTTTACAATATCTGATGGGCTGATGATGATAAGGGCGATTGCAATACAGCAACAAGTCTTTGAAGAATTACGACCAGTCTTCAATTATTTTGATCGGTATTGGATGGGTGTGGTAGGTCCAGAAAGATTTTCTGTTCACGGATCAGATCACCGGAAAAATAACTTTGTTGAGTCATTCCACGCATATTTGCTTGGGTACTTGGGAGTTCATCCACCATTATGGACATTTTATGGTAAATCCTTTTAAAGTACATATACAAAATTCATAAATAATATTGGTATATACTATAAATGTTAGATCTAATCCGAGGTGTGGAGAATATAACAAGGTTGGAGCTGAGCCAAACACTAAAAGGCCAACAAGTAAGTTCAAAACATGGTTATAAATATATTTTACTAAAATCAAATAAAATGTATTATAATCATAATAATAATAAACAGGGCAGAGGACTTGTAGCATTTGCATATTTATGTTTAGTTCTATCAAAAATATAGCAGAATACAAAACCAATACATTATTATTATATTTTATTTTTCATATAAATGCATATTTTAAATAAATTGTCATTTTTCTACCGACATTTTAATTTCATCTAATATAGTAATTTGAGTTAAAAATTATTTTAAATTTTCATCATATAATTTGGTTGTTGACTGTCTGCAGATACATGGTTTTCGTAGAAATATGTCTCGAGGGTCGCCGATTAGATTAATTTTATTTACAACCAGTTTTTACTAAAATGTTAGGTATTTAATATTTTAGGGTCAAAAGAAGATTTTTCAAGAAAAATTTTATTTTATTGCTTATAGGGTTTTTAAGTCCATAAATGTTTGCATATTTAGTGCTTTTTAGAGCTACAAGCCCTCTGCTCTAATAATAAACTAATAAATTACTGCTAAATGTCTAGTGTACCTTATCATTAAATTTGTCAATGCAATGAATATGTAAAATTTTAATTCAATGATAAATATATACTATGAAAAAAAAATTCTGAGTAGAAAGGGTCAGGAATTTGGTTTTTCCCAATGAATTTAAAAAGTATTGGAAAAATTCTACTTTTGATAAAATCTTACCATACCGGGAACAAGTAGTGTTATTAACTCAAGTAGTAATAGTGGTATGATTTTGGCCTCAAATACTGGATTGAACCAATTGATGTAGTTTTGGATTGGTCTGAATATAGTGTTAAGAACTCGTCCCTCTCATGTACTTCAACCCGCCTCTCAACAAAATATGTTTGATGTATCTTTTAATGAAGAATCTGAAAATATAGATAGTGAAGGAGAACCAGTGATTGAGGGTAGATAAAAATCTTACTAATTTTTACTGATTATGTTGATTTAGTTGATCTATTATCCATTTTATTTATTTCAGTAGTAGACCGTAAAAATTCTGGTAATGTCCCTATTCAAAAAGAAGTTAAAGGTAAAAAAATTATGTTAGTATTATGTAGGTAGGTCTATATAGGTACATACCAAATTTATACCTAATTTAGGTACTAACATAATATATTGCTCTTTTCAAATTGAATAAAAATAATGCATATTGCATACCTACATAAAATATTATCTATTAATTTTGTAAAATTCAAAAATACTAAAATAAAATTTAAAACTGTATTGTATTACATTATGTTAAAACACTTGCCGGGATTGAAGTTAATTTGCGGCGGCCGTGTTAATTCAGAAATTCTTTTTTTCCGTTATTTACCTTTCGCTATCACTTCCGCCTTATTAAAATATTCGTATTTAACGAACACTTTACGTTATTTTTTTCAAAATTGGAGTTTTACTCCTATTAGAGACGTTGGACTTCCCCGTTGATGGCTTCTTCGCGTTCCCCGCTAAATTTATTGACAGCCAGAGTGGATGGCATCGTTATTACTATATACAGGCATATATATATGCGTCGAAGCGTTCGATTTCATATTTTACAGACTTTTGCCTACTCGGTCTCGGTGACGCCGTGAGCTACTCGTATCGGTATTTATATATTTGATACACGTTATAGCCACAGAAGGTACTGTAGGCACATGCATATTTAAAAAATAAATGTAGGTATAAATGTTAAGAGTTGATACTGTAGCGAGCTGTGACATTTTAACTATTTATCTAAAAATAAAACCTAAAAGGGCGGTAGATCAAAGTAATCGTATATAATAAGAACCGCGTAATAATTACGTTAATAATAAAACCAGCAGATGCGCTGCCGTATTACCAAAAATATAACACTAATTTAGGCGGTGTAAATGCGTATACATAATCGTATATTATAGTACGCGCCGCGTAACATTAATAGTAATAGTAATAGCAGATGCGCTGCGTGTGTAGTAGTACAAACGAATAACGAGCGCGCGACCATGAACGGCGTGCGTCAATCTATATATGACTACTTATATAAATAACTCGCATAAAATGCCCATATAAAATCGTGAGTATTATGGAATAAAGCACCGCGCGTGTACAATAATAGCATATATATATGTTCAACTTCCTGCCGGGTGCGAGCGCGTGCCGAGGCCACAGATGACCATATACGGTTATCCAGAATAAGTAGGGACAGGGACAGACCCATCGAGGAGAGCTCAGGGACAAGCGTTCATCAGACGAACAACCGACGAGCTTAGGAGCAGTCATCAGAACTATTGTCACATCTCGCTAGTTTCATTCGTATATTTGACAAATTATCGTATATTTATACGACAATTGGGGTCGAGTTATATTGAATTTTGAATTTTTACGACAATTGGGGTCGAGTTATATTGGATTTTGAATTTTTACGACAATTGGGGTCGAGTTTTATTGAATTTTATAGGCCAAGTTGTAAGTCCTGATATTTGTGAATTTATTTGAAGACAGTGAGTCTATATTTTGAGATTAATTTTATTAAGGCCGGGATAAGTCCTTAAGTGTTGAGTTGATTATAAAATTGAATTAATTTAATTAATACAATTGGTAGGAGTCACTATTTAAGTATAGATGTCCTAGGATAGATTAATTAAGTTAGAGAAAAAAAATTGAAAAAAAAAAAAGGGGGTTTTTAATAGGGAATATAATAACGGTGTTTATTTTTTATTAAAATTGGTAGTAAAAATCTTAAGTATAGCTACAAACTGTTAATCGAACACTCGTAATTCTACGACTGACTGACTCCCTGTGTGTTGTTGTGACGGTGCCCCGTCTCACATAAAAAACCCTTATTCAGCGGTTCCCACGGTAGCAGCGTCTTACGACACACACTCTGCATTATGATTGTCTATATATGTTGTTAACATATATAGATATATAAAAAATAAAATATGTGCTAATCAGGGGTTCTTAACACCCCCCAGACTAAATGAGACACGGGGGTCCAATGACCACAGTGTTTCACTTAAATGTTTAAGTTTCTGCAAAGTTTCGAATTTTCTGTTATTTGGGGGTCAGTTCAGTTTGACAATAAAATAATAAAATATTAAAAGGAAAAAAATAATAAAAGTAAGAAAAATAAATTACACTGTGTGTCTTCCTGAATACCATTAGGTTTTTCATGCTTCTGGTATTTCAGGGTTGTATATTTTTGTGACATTTTTTCTTAAACTAAAACTTAATATACTAGTTGTTAATATTGTTAGTATTACAATAATATAAATGACAATAACGTGAATGTTAATGTTGAAAATTAATGAAGGTTCAGCTAGGGTATGTGAAAGTTCATTTAACTCAACTACTTTATTAGTCAGTTGGTTCAAATTTTGAATTAGGATTTTATTAGTGAGGTTTTGAGGAATAATTGTTTTGACTATATCTTCCAATGTGTGTAACGGTTCATTCTTAGAATTTTCTGGTATAATATCTGAATGACTATCCCTACTAGCTTTGTTATTAGAAAATAATATAGAGTTTCTGTAATTAATTTTACAAAATGGGGGTATAGTTATTCTACCTACGCCCTCAATTTCTATCTTGGAATTTTCTGTTGGATTTGTGCAAGTGATGGTACCTACTTCCCGTTGGGTATAATAGATCCATGAATTAGTTTGCACTAACTGATGCCATATAGGGGCTTTTAATGAAACGAATTTGAATTTGCAATAGTCTGGATTAAATTGATTATTCACTAGTAATGAAACTACACATACATCTGATTCTGCACAATGCTGTACATGTTGATTACCTCTACAAACTTTATAGGGCTTTAATGTTGTACATTCTTCCCACTTTGCGTTATCTAAAGCAATACAATTTTCGTTGTCTCTGCTTACACCTAAATAATTTATTTCAGGGTCGACTAAGAAAATGGTTTGTTCACTGTGGGGTATGGGTAAAGGTATAGGGTGGTATATACTATATTCCTCACTGGTAATTAGTGGGATTTCTATGACGTAGATAAGATAGTTGTCTTTTAAGAATATGTTTTTTTCAGAGATTCAGAGGATTTCATTAAGAGATTCTATATTAACTTCCAATGGAAAAGTATTTCCAATCGGCAAGTCTACCTTAATTTCGAGAAGTTCTTTAATAATGTGCTGTGGTGTAAAGACACTAGTGTGAATTTTTCCATCTAATGCTGTATTTATTATGGAGATAAGGTTCTGGGTTTCATAAGCGTACTTGTTTAAAACTAGTTCAAATAGTAATGATTGTTCTAATACTTTGGTTCGGAATGCCAATTTATTAAGGTTTTGGATAGTAAGATTTGTTTGTACTTGTAGGTACTGGAGGTTTTGTTCTACTTTTTGTTGTTGAAGTTCTAATTGTTGTGTAGAGTTATTTACTTCTGCTTGTAAGAATCTGATCTTTTCCGGAATATTGCTTTTGCTAGGTACTTTGCTTCGATTTAGTTCTGTTATTTGATTTATAATGAATTCAACATCAATCTTTGAGCATACACCATACAGAATGTTGGCCATACGCCTGAATGTCTGCCCCAATCCCCGTCGAACTCTATTATCATCATTATTAATGGCTAACATAAGACTTCTGTGATTAGCTTCGATCTCGTTTAAATAGGGCAAAGTTGCTCTAGAAAATTGTTGTATAAACAGAGAGCAAATCTCCTCAATTTCCACATTACCAAGTCTGTTCTTCATATTTTCACAAATGGTCGTGGTTGCTTGATAGTGAGCCATGATGACATGGTATTTTGAAATTAGTAATTGTACATCCAAGGAGATTACCAATTCCCAACTTACATGTGACAATCTGGTTACTCCATGTGACTCATAATAGATCCCTTGTTGGCTCTTGAATGACGTTAGATTAAATACTTGGTGGTGATTTCTTTGGTCCGAATCTTGATGGAAGGTTCCGTGACGCTTATTGAAATTATGCTGAGTCTGAAACATAGTTATGTTCTTTCATGAAATTGTTTTAGAAGGTTCCGGTGTACCTTTACAGGTTTGGTTTTCTTAAGTATCGTGACATTTGGTGAATCTGGTTGGATTTCTACGATGGGGTAAGGACCTAACCATTTTGGAGCTAGTTTTCCCTTACGGGCTTTGTCTTGTACTAGGACCCTATCTCCTTCTGCAAGGTTTAGAGGTGCTATTGATTTGTCATAACGCTCTTTAGATTTGTGTTTGCTTTCTAATAGCTCTGCTCTCGCTAATTTATGAGCTTCCTGCATTTGTTTCTTCATCTCAAAGTAATAGTCCTCATAGTTGTATTGAGGTTCAGGATCTCGTGTGAATGAATGAGGAACTGTTATCTCATTACCATAAACTAATTGGTATGGTTGAAATTTGGTTGCAGTATGTACTGTTGAATTATGACAAAACATCGCGAATGGAACATAAGTGTCCCAGTTTTGAGGATCTTTGTCAATGAAACTGCGTAAGTAGTCTCCTAATGTTCTGTGGCTACGCTCTGAAGACCCATTACTTTGTGGATGGTATGGAGTGGTCGAAGTTTGTTTGATCTTAAGAAGTTGACATACTTCTTTGAATACATGACTCAGGAATTCCGTGCCACAGTCTGTGACAAGACTTCTCGGAAGTTCATGTAAGCACACAAATTGGGTTACAAAATGGTATGCTACAGTGTTTGCTTCATGGTTTATCATAGGTACTGCCCATGCGAATTTAGAAAGGTCATCTTGAAGAGTGAAGATGAATATATTCCCTTTATGAGATTTAGGAAATGGTCCTACAAGATCTAGGTCCTAGAAGATTTTCTCAAAGGGTCTGGAAGAGGTTGTGGTTATAACCATCGGTTCCTTTACTGATCGATTTGGTATTTTCTGACGTTGGCAAGTTTCACAGGAAAGGATATATGCTTTGACCATCTGTCTCATTACCTTCCAATGATGCTGCTGCAATATTCTTTGATATGTCCGATTTATTCCTTGATGTCCCCCCAAAGGAGTCTCGTGGAATTCTCTAATGATTCGTAACTGGTCTTCTTTCGATAACTGTTCTTGTGTTACGATTTTTATTTCTATTTCCGAATTTCGAAACGTGTAGTAGAGCATGCTCCGGACGGTTTCCCATTTGATACCGTCTCGATCTATCACTAAACGCGGACAAGCGAGTCGAGTTACTTTCCGCTCGTGGCAAATTTTGTTGAGATTCTGTAGACTCTGAAAAATATCTTCGCAGGTCGGTTTTTGCCAGAACTTTTCTTTAGTAATGAGGTAGAATATGTTTCTGTCTGTTATCTCTAGGGATGCTACCTCGGTAACCTTTTTCTGTAGACTATGTATCTGTGCCAGGTTGCCAAATTTTCTTCTTATTTGTACAGCTATTCCGTGTGTCATCTCGAAATCCGCCGAAACGCAACATGCCAGGGAAATGCTAGGATCCATTTCAAATATATTTCCTGATACTTCGCTAATTTTTTTAGTTGGTTTCTTAAGACTTGAATCTGCTTGCAGAAATTCCTGATAATTTTTGGTGATTTGTATTTCTATAGAAGAACTAGCTTGATGAGAGCTGTGATCGTTCTGAGGTTCTGAAGTTTTTAATGGTTCTGTATTGACTGGATGTTTTGAGTTCTTTGCGGCCTTTGATGATCTGGTGACGATTTGATTTATCCGACTTAAAGCATCTGCATTTGTGTTATTAGTGCCAGGTTTGTAATGAATGGTGTATTGGTGTTCTTCCAATTTTAAACGCCACCACGTTAGCCGTAAACCGGGGTCCTTTAGGTTAAACAGCCACACCAATGCTCGATGGTCCGTTATAATATTAAACTATTGACCGAAAAGGTACGGGCGAAAAGTTTTAACTCCCCATACTATGCTGGCTAATTCCTTTTCAGTGGTATTATAGTTTATCTCAGCTTTATTTAATGTCCTGGATGCATAAGCAATGGGTAGGTCCTTCCCAATTGGACCTTGAGAAAGTACACAACCAATTGCGTAGTTGCTAGCATCACAAGTGAGATTGAAGGGTCTGGTGAAGTCTAGATACTGAAGGATTGGATAATTTATTAGAAGGTTTTTCAGTTTTTCGAATGACTGTTGACATAGATCACTCCACTTGAATGGCACATCCCTCTTAAGTAACGAAGTTAGTTGTTTAGTGATCTGTCCATAATTTTGTATGAAACGCCTGTAATACCCAGAGAGTCCCAAGAACGATTTGATACCTTTTACGTTTTGGGGTACTGGAAAATTCTGAACACATTCAACTAATTTCGGGTCAGGCTTAACGCCTTTGTCAGTAATTTGGTGTCCTAAATAAGTGACCTCTTTCCTCAAAAATTCACATTTCAAGGGCTGTAGTTTTAGATTGAATTATCTGAGCCTTTCCAAAATTTCTGTAAGTTTTTGTGAATGATCTGAGAGGTCCTTAGCATAAATAATGATGTCATCAAGGTATACGAACGCTTTTAACCCATTCAGGCCGGAAAGTACCTTGTTCATCATCCTTTGAAATGTTCCGGGAGCACCCTTTAGACCAAACGGCATCCGCAAAAATTCGAAATGGCCTTTATCCGTAGAGAAAGCTGTCTTCTCGCGATCGGCCGGGTTCATTGGCACCTGATATCCTTGGGCCAAATCGAGTGTACTGTAGTATTTGGACTTACCTAACTGATCCAAGATGTCCGTGATATTGGGAAGTGGAAAAGCATCTCCCACTGTAACTTGATTTAGTCGTCGAAAGTCAACGCATACTCGATATTTCACTACTCCGTTAACATCCGGTTTCTTCGGAACCACCAAAAGAGGAGCATTCCATGGAGAGTCACTAGGGGCAATTACACCTTCTCGCTCTAAAGTCTCCATTTGTTCTGTTATTTCCTGTCGATGTCGCTGGGGTAGTCGGTATGGTTTTTCATGAATTGGGTGAACGGCTTCAGAAGTCTTGATTTCGTGAGTAACGGCGGTTGTTGCGGTAATTTTATCCCCTTCCAATTGAAACACATCAGAGTATTCCTCACAAACAGTAAGCAATGAGGATTTTTCTTCTGAGTTTAAATGGCAGGTTCGCAGGGCTGAATGTAAGCGAGATATTCTGGTCCCATCAACACAAGGTTCCGTATTTTCCGAAATTTGTGATAAGTGCACATTAGCTTCGTTGAAATCTTCGTGCTCGAGTTGCCCTAGTTGAGGGATTTGTAATTGAACTTCATTGTCTGTTGGATTAATAAAGGAAACGTATATAAGATGATTTCTCACTGTGGTAACACAATTTCCACAGGTGAGGGCATTGGTAATGCTTTGGCTTGAAATTAAAATGTTTGAACCCTCTGTTTTATTGGGAGCTGGAATGGCAACGAGGATTTCTGTTCTTGGTAGTATGGTTAAATTCACAAGAGGAGGGAGGATTAATTCCTTTGACTGGTAGTTGATTATAGTTCCATGTCCAATAATAAATGGTTTGCCTAAGATTCCTTCATTTGGTACTGGGAAATCAGATTTAACAACTTGGAATTCAACGCTTCTTTTTTCACTTCCAATTTGGAGTTCGATAATGACGGATCCTAGAGTCGTCACAAAATTATCTGTTATTCCTTTGAGTTCGTACACGGTATGGTCGTATACTAATACTTCAATGCGCAATGATGAGAGTTTGATTAAATTTAAGTCACTGCCAGAGTCGATTAAAAATTTGCTGTTTGCTGGAATGGTCTGAGGGCTTTGAAACTGTACATGATCCTGTTCAATTTTCTGGCGAGCCGTATTATTTAAGATATTTCTGCGAATGAGATTGCGGCTGTTTTCAGGCTTCCTGCCGGGCGCCCGCCGTCGGCACTCGACTGTGTAGAGTTTTTTGAATTGAGTGAGGTAGTAGCTGGAGATTCTGCGGATCGCTTTGAATTTACGTATTTTAGTTTCCTGTATTCCTCCTTGGTGTGACCTGGTTTCTTGCAGTAACGACAAGTAATTGTATTAACGATCGCCTTTTGGGCGTTTTGAGGTGTCTGACCATTATTTGGCTTCACTTGGAGAGACCTGCAGTCTCTGGCCCAATGTCCCATTTTTCCGCAATGGAAACAAGGGGTACTAGGTTTCTAGTGTTTTCCCATTGTTTTGTTTAGCAGACGGTTCATAGAAAAGCTTGGACTCGTCGTGCGATTTTCTCACCCTTTCTTCTTCTCTTGCAGCTTGAATCGCTTTGTCAAGAGTTGGTGGATTCCGATCCTTTATGAAGTCTTTCAGTTTTCCCAATCCTTCTATAAAGACTTGAATGGTCTGTGCTTTCAAACTGTCCTCCAATGCTGTGGCGACTTCTACTGATTTTCCGTTTGTTTCCTGTTCTAATATGAGAGTCTGTAAGGCCTCAATACGCGATGAATATGTCATTACGTCCTCATCTCCTTTCTGTTTGATAGAATACAGTTCTAAATATAAATGTGGCGTAGTTCGCTGGGGTTCTAGTGACGTTTTTAGGGTATCCTTGAGCTCAGTCCAGGATTGAATCGAACGAAATTTTACTGCGGCCCGGGCCTTTCCCGTAAGCCGAATAATAATGCCTTGGAGCAGTCGCTGCTTAGCTTTCTCATTGGCACACATAATCGCGAACTCACATGTTTCTAGGAACAGCTCGAGATCTTCTTGATTTTCCCCACTGAATGTCGATGGTAATAACTTCAAGGCTGCTTCTAGTCCGATGGTGTCCACGGATTTCCCAGATTGTGATAGGAGTTCTTGTGGGTTGTTCTGTGTTGAAGTGTTTGTCAGTGGATTTTCGGTCTGTCGGGAATTTCCTGTTTCGAGGTTGTTTGGTTGTAGAAGGGATCCGTCATCGGTCATCGTGATGGTCTGATCTAAAATATTTGTATGCAAGGTATGGTTCGTATGAACAAGCACGCTATCTACGGCAGCTAAGGTTTGGTTAACGTTTTGCAACAACGTCTCGTTAAATTCTATGATTTCATTGGTCTGGTTGATAAAAAGATTATCCCCCGAAATTTCCGCAACAGGTCGTTCGGATTCTGGAATTTGTGGATTTGCAAACCTAACAGGGAGACTTTGACGTGGAGCAGGGAGAGGGTCCTCGAAAGTTTCCTCTCTATCTTCCAATTCAGGGGTAGGGGTCCTACTATTAGTATCTCCCGGATCACTCATCAACTAAGTGTTACACAATAACGATTTATGCAAACTACTACTACTGTTGTTAACAGTTAAAATAAATTATTAAATGTTATCACTACTAGGTTTGATGACAATAATAATAATAATAAAAAAAAATAAAAAAAAAAATTTTTCAATAACTAATTTAAATTGTTAGTATGTTAGTAAATGTTCTGTTAATCACAACACCGCAAACTGTATTGATGCCGCCATGAGTGTTGTCATTGGAAATGTGTGTTGTTGAAAGAGTCTGGATAAGTCGGGTTGGCTCTGAGTGTTGCCAGTGAAAAGAATTATAAACGACGTAAATCCTCTTCGACAGCTCTTGTTGAATGGACGTTCGCTTGCCCCGAAACTGCTGGCGCGAGGACCACTACAGGTAGTGGGTTTCAATTATTGCTCCGTTATTGTTATTGTTGTTGTAAACAATGTTATCAATAGTCTTATCAATTTTGATAACTCTTATCAATATTGATAACAATATCGATTGTGCCTATCGATTTAGATTTTGATGTCTTACCGTTGCTCGAACTGGTTCGACTAATGTCGGATTCGGGCGGCGCACCAATGCCACGCCCAAGAATTTTCTGACGCCGATAGTAATAATAATAATAATAATATTATTTACGTAATTTTCAGGAATGTTCTGTAGAATGTCTGAATGTTAAAGGTCTGAATGTCTGAGTTGATCTGGAGTGTTTGAATTTTCTGCGGCTCGTATTTGAGTACATAGACGCAGTGCGCGATTTACTTAGCTATTTAAACACTTAAAACAAATTTTACTTTAAGCGTAACACCGGAATCTACGGATCTCACCGCTGCCACCAAAAATGTTATGGATTTTACGCACAACACAAAATAAACGTACGCACCAATTTAAGATTGAAATAATTAATGTATTTTTTATTAAAATTGGTAGTAAAAATCTTAAGTATAGCTACAAACTGTTAATCGAACACTCGTAATTCTACGACTGACTGACTCACTGTGTGTTGTCGTGACGGTGCCCCGTCTCACATAAAAAACCCTTATTCAGCGGTTCCCACGGTAGCAGCGTCTTACGACACACACTCTGCATTATGATTGTCTATATATGTTGTTAACATATATAGATATATAAAAAATAAAATATGTGCTAATCAGGGGTTCTTAACAGTATACATGCGGTACATACTGAGATTAATGAAGACAATCGAGTCAATAGAATTTTGAATTTAATACTTTAATAATTTAAGTGACCATATGAGTATTGATGAGAGACAGTCCATATTTGAGATATGTGAACAATATGCGGAAATATTTCATTTAGAAGGCGATCGATTAACTTTTACAAATGCAGCCGAGCATGTTATAAATTTGAACGTTAACCAACAACCCATTTATCAAAGACCCTATAGGTTGCCACATTCGCAACAAGCTGAGATTAAACAACAGTTAGATAAGATGCAACAGGATGGAATTATAGAACCATCTAGTTCACCTTGGAATGCCCCTCTATTACTTGTTAAGAAAAAGATAGATGCCAGTGGAAAAGAAAAGTTTCGTATCGTGATAGACTTTAGAGCTTTAAATCAAGTAACTTTAAATGAATTTCATCCCTTACCTAATATCACGGAAATACTCGATCATTTAGGACAATGCCAATTGTTTAGCGTAATTGATCTCGCTTCAGGTTTTTACCAAATTCTGTTATCAGAATCTTCACGAGAGCTTACAGCTTTTTCAGCTAACAATGCACACTACAACTTTAAACGAATGGCGATGGGGATGAAGACTAGCCCCTCCACATTCCAGAGACTTATGGATAATGTAATGTCAGGAATTATTGGGATAAAATGTCTAGTATATCTTGATGACATAATAATCTATGGGAAAAATTTGGATGATCACAACAATAAGTTAATAGATGTGTTTGAACGTTTGCTTGAGCACAACTTAAAGATACAGCCAGATAAATGTGAGTTTGTAAAACGAGAGTGTATACTTAGGGCATGTTATATCTGAAACAGGAAGAAGACCAGATCCGAAGAAAATCCAAGCTGTTCTGGACTTCCCAGAACCTAAGAATGTAAAACAAATTAAATCTTTTCTAGTATTATCTGGATATTATAGGAAGTTTATTGAAAATTACAGTTCGATAGCTAGGCCTATTACTAATTTGTTAAAGAAGGATGTAACGTTTAATTGGAGTGAAGAATGTGATAGAGCTTTCGGAAAGTTAAAACATGCATTATGCACTGAACCCGTATTACAATACCCAGATTTTACAAAGGAGTTTATCTTAACAACAGATGCTAGTGGGAAGGCATTAGGAGCCATATTATCACAGGGAGAAATAGGAAAAGATTTGCCCATTGCATATGCTTCAAGGACCTTAAGTCCAAGCGAATTCAACTATTCCACAACAGAGTTAGAATGTTTAGCTATAGTCTATGGAATTAAGCAATTTCGACCTTATCTTTATGGAAGGAAATTTACTATTTTGAGCGATCACAGACCATTAGCGTGGTTATTTAATTTAAAGGACCCTTTATCAAAGTTAGCTAGATGGCGAATACAATTAGAACAATACGATTACGTCATTAAATATAAACCTGGAATTCAGAATGCTAATGTAGATGCTTTGACACGAATGTATACTATACAGGATATAAAGGAAGAAAGCTATAACAATTTCCTTGTAAAATTCGAAGGCACATTGATAACCAATGGTAACGTTAAGGAGGTACATGGAGAATTGTTGGAGTCACCTCCTGAGTATCATATAGTTACTGAAATAGAAAAGTATTATAACTTCAGGTCAAGAACCAACTATGAAATTAAACAGAAATTTGGGGATACCGTTATCTTGAAATCCAACAAACAAGTAGGAGAAGTGACAAAGGTTAAACATGAAGATAGGTATATAATATTCTTAATAACCAAGAGTAAGTCTAGGCAGAACACTACGTATGAAAATCTATATACAGCTTTATTGAATTTAAAGCATTTTAGTGAAAAACATTCTTTAACGAAACTCATAATGAATCAATTAGGTCGAAAGGATGGATTAGAATGGGACAAGGTTAGAGCTATGATTAGATATGTATTTCGAAACACGGGAATAGAAATTTTAGTTTGTTCAAAAATGGAATATACAGAGCAAGAGAAATTGATTATATTTAAACAGTTTCACGACTCAGTACTTGGAGGACATGCAGGAATAAACAAAACCATTAGGACGATTAAACGTCAGTTTAATTGGCCAGGATTAAAGTTAGATGTAAAAAACTATATTATGAATTGTGAGTCCTGCCAAAAGATTAAGGTTACAAATAGAAAAATTAAGCAACCCATGGTAATAACCACCACAAGTTCAAAGCCATTTGAAAAGAAATTTTTGGATATAGTAGGACCATTAGTCACTACCGCATCTGGAAATACTTATATTTTAACAATGCAAGATGATTTAACTAAATATTCATTGGGAGTACCATTACCAAACCACACAGCCAATACTGTAGCTGAAGCTTTTGTAGTACATTTCGTTTGTATTCATGGAATACCAGAGACCATATTAACTGACCAAGGGACAGATTTTCTAAGTAAAACATTCACAGAGGTATGCAAACTTTTAAAGATTAACAAGATAAACACCAGCCCTTATCACCCGCAAACTAATGGGGGGGGGTTGGAAAGATCACATAGAACATTAGCTGAGTATCTTAGGCATTATGTAGACAAGTATTTAAATACTTGGGATCAACTGTTACCTTATGCCTTATTCGTTTATAATTCGACTGAACATTCAGCCACAAATTATCAGACTTTTACATTATTGTATGGGAAAGAACTAAATATTCCGGTAAATTTGAAAAGTAACCCCGAACCTAGATATAACTACGATAATTATCTGTATGACCTGAAACAGAAAATGCAGGAATCTCATAAAATAGCAAGGGAAAGGTTAATAAAGAAAAAGATTAAATCAAAAGCGAATCATGATAAAAACGCCCATAGTGAAGAGTTGCATGTAAAAGATTCAATACTGTTACGAGATAATACCCAAAAGAATAAGTTAACACCATTATGGAAGGGACCATATGAAATATTAGAGGTGTTAGATACTGAGAATATTGTTATTCAAAGGGGGAGAAGGAAGGTCATGGTACATAGAAATGATGTGAAGAAATATCATGAAAGTTCCAGTTAGAGAATTAAATAAGATAACTAAGATAGATATAGTTGTAAATTATTGAGTAAATAACGTAGGTGATAAGAAAAATATTTTAAATTTTAGGGAAAAGCAGAAGAATTTCTTGTTGGAATTAAAACGGGCTATCGGAAGTGAAACCCACCATTATAGCATATTACGCCCAGATGAATTACCCAAATGTTTAATAAAACATATAAGCACAGCAAATCATAATTTAACTGAACTATTTTCGAGATCCAAATTAAAGGAATACACTAAGAACATAGCACAATTTTTATATGATATGACAGAAAATAGGGGATGGTTAGATGAGTGTTGTTGTGACACATTGATAGATTTCATAGAATTTATACCTGAACCAGTTGATTTGCTGGAATATAAAAGATTAGAAGCTAACGAAATGATTGCTTTATAGATTAATTGGTTTACTGGAGATTCATGGTCAATCAGGGATTCCGGAAGAAGCAAAGAGGGAAACTAAATTATTGTATAATGAAACTACACCACTAGGAGGGCTCATGGTACAGAGTGTAACAAGTATCCAGGATAATGTGAAAAGGTTACCCGAAATCTATGAACACAGATGTAATTTACGATTTATAAGTTCTTTTATTTCTTGCTCAATAGAATCCACTTCTATTTGAGCAGATTCCATTAAACGTATCTTTTTTTCTCTTAACTGTTGTAATTGATCCATAATATGTTTCTTCTTTGAATGTTTTTCTTTGTGTTCACTATCAGCTTTTTTTTTCAATTTTAATGCTTCCTCGTAGTGTTGTCTGGCATTTCTTATCTCCAATATAAGTTTTTTAGAGATGTCTATGTTACTTATACCACCAACCTTATTAATAGCCGACCATACATGACGTTGATCTATAAGTGATTCTTCTTGTAAGTTTACTATCAGACACTCTTTATTTACAGAAAATCCACGTTCAACAGAAGCATAACCATGTGAAAATATCAGAACTTTTTTTAAAACATTCATCATTGCAGATGATAGGTTGAAAACAATGGCAATATTTGTCCAAAAACTGTCAAGTCTTACTTTCATACCGTGAAAATTGTTTTGCTTTTTCTATAAAACTTTTATTTGAGCACAAAATAGTAAATTCTCTTTCAAGTTTATCACCTACTATGCCACTAACCCAATGATTTTCCACAAATATTTCCAAGCAAGTTTTAAATCTATAATTTGTCACTTTTACAGATGCAACAATTATGCTTGGATCACAAAATGATATACCTTTTACCATCTTATACTTAATAGGTGATTTTAATAATAACTTCAAACAAATTGTTTGTAAAATTAATTGACAATTGGTTCTGAAAATTAACATATCTTTGTCAGTAAATTTATCAATAGAGCGAATAGCTTCTCTTGTACTGAAACCAAGGTTTATTTTTTTTGCACCAATTAATTTACTTTTATCCAAAACATCAATTTCTGTAAGTTTTTCTTTTTCCATTATTTCTGGTTTTACAAAGCTGCTCGTCATAAACTGTAAAATGTTTTGTAAATCGGTGTAAAGATAGGGACCAAGAGGTTCATCGCTTTGGAATTGTTTCAAAAAAGGTTCAAGTTGACCGGCTATAGTCTTAAAATATGCCAATTTGGGTTTTATAAATGGATCATTTAATCCTTTTACCATTTTACTGTAACTGTATGATGTTGGCTCTCTGTTTGTATTTTTTACACCTTTAACGTAAGCTCTTAAATTGGGTAATATTTTTTCAGCTCTTTCTGCCACAATAATATTTTGCAACCATCGTACAGCACAAAACTTCAATGGAAATTCAGATGAACCAGAATAGTGAATTAAGTCTGCTCTGCGAGCTGGAACGTTTTTAAATAAATTATAAATTGCTCTTAGGAAATCTATTATTTCCCATTTAGGTGCATTTATACCAGCTTTGAAAGCATTATGCAATGTATGAAGGCCACATGTCCCAATGTCAATAATTTTTGGATCAATTAAATCTGATGTTTTTAACTTTTATTTTAAAAGACGAAGAAGTTTGATGTTAACATTCGGACCATCCATTGATACTTGCATAATATGTTTTAAATTCAATGGTTGTAAACCTAAAACTAGTGCATCCAGCATATCTTCCGCTGTTATATGACCTAAAAATGCGGAATTATAATACTGACATACCACTTTATTTCTTTCATCATCCCAATATCGAATGAATATATCCATTTGCTCTTTTTTCAAAAAAAATTATATAAATAAAGGTATTAAATTAATAGACGTTTCACTGATATATAACTATTTTTAAACTTATAGGGAAAACAAAAATAAACATGATTTTTTTTGTAACTTTAATACTTTATTTATTTTCTAATTTTTTGATCAAATAAGAATAACAATTACAGAAAAAAATCATGTTATTACTTATACATATAACAGATGAAAAAAAAGTATATACATTTTTGAGTAACTAATGTTTCATTCACGAAAAATAAAAAATAATATAAATACAGATGATTATAAAAATTAACATCATACAAAAAAAAGTTTAAAGGTGAGAAAGGATATCCAACTTTTGATGTTTCCTTCCGGTTGTTAACAGATCTTTATTTAATCTATTAATGGAATGAAAAATTCTTAGACGAATATACAGCTTTTTTAGATACTCAATGTCAACATTTTTACAAGGATGATCAAATGGAATATTATCAAATAAGTTTTTTAGTTTATAGTCAACATTTTGTTCTACTGCCAAAAGAGGAAAGTTAACAATAAAAACATCATCAATTAATCAATTGATTAATATAATTGAAAAATGCATTTGGTGGCACATTTAATTTTCCAAAGTTTGAATGGTCAGCAGTTACATATGCCTTATAATAAATAAATAAAAATGATTGGTCTAACTGCTGCTGTTGCTTAGCATAATTTAAACATAAATCACAACTGTGCTTTTCAAAATATTTTTTTATTAAATAGCCACAAACATAGGTAAGGGCGTTTTGAGCAGGAAAGCTCAGTTCACGATAATCTGTGGTACCAACTTGCAAATTAGAAAAATCAAATGGAGTTTTTTCTGGGAATACCACAGATGAATTTTATTTATTGTTATCCAATGGTAGTTAAAACTTCAGCCATGTCATCTAAGCAATTGGAAATGTCTAAATGTTTAAAATAGTTGAGGAAAAAAATTTTTTTAAAACTCCAAAGAAATTGTATAGGTGTAGGATTCACATTATTTCCATTTTGGTTACGAAATTGCCCAAAAAGATTTTCGAGGCAATCTTGGTTGAATCTGTACGTACATAATACAAAGACTGGTGTTTTTGGCATGTCATCCCACAACTTCAACAATGAACTGATTGTTATAGTCCATCCATCCAAAAAATGCATGCGTTTTGTTACATCATTGATTAAAATCTGACCGTCGATTATTTTTGGATCTAGTACTTTCAGGTTTTTAAAAACATCAAGCATGTACAGTAAATGTTCCCTCTGGTTCGGTGTGTTTTTAAAAGTGTTTCTTTTTTGAATTTAACAAGTCAAATAATTTGTCCATATGTTCAATAAATGATATTGTAGTATTCACAGATAAAGGCAATGTACCACCTTGAACACAACATTTCATACCGGTTGCTACAATGTTGCTAAAAATGTGACATGCATATTTGACCTTCATTTTCTGAAATGGTCCTGGGTTGATATGAATTTCTGTTAGCTTCGGTGCAAGGCGATTTAAGCCTTGGTCTGATTTATAAAAATCAAGTAGATACTTTTTATTGGTAGTACTATTTAAAAATGTTAATTGGTACTTGAAGAAGTTATTTCTAGTAGACTTGAGCAAATGCGGCACATCAAATATATAAAATATTTTTTGGCCATTTACATAGAAAAATGGACGTTCACATGACGTTCGTGAAGTTGGCCCCCCCACTTTGTCCCACAGACTTCAAACTGGTATCAAAATTTTGCAATTTTTATGCAATTAATTGCATGTCTCGCCAAAAAATTTGCAATTCGTCGTGGGGCCCGGAAATCCAAAAATACTTATGGGGGGTATAAGTTCACACAGCCCCCCCACGTGGTCCCACAGACTTCAAACTGGTATCAAAATTTTGCAATTCTTATGCAATTAATTGCATGTCTCGCCAAAAAATTTGCAATTCGTCGTGGGGCCCGTAAATTCAAAAATAATTATGGTAGCCCCCCCACACAAATGATCCGAAACCAGCACAGTTAGTAAGCGGATAAATAGCAAAATAAATAGTAGTTAATCTATTATTGAAGTTGTCGACTTCAAATATTTATTTTTGCCGAATTTTTTTATTCAAAGATTTCCCATTTAACCTATAATTGGTATAAAAATAACAATAAACATAATTTTTTTTAAATATACTTGGTAACTATAACTAAAATTACCATAACGTAGGCTACACAGCCAATATTATGGTCTCACTGACTTCAAACTGGTATCGACATTTGGGAATTTTTCTTGGACTAATTGCATGTCTCTCGAAAAAAATTGCAATTCGTTTAGCGGATGGTAAAACACGAAATTGTGCGTGGAGTGCAATTGTATGCAGTCCCTTCACGTGGTCACAAAAATTTCAAACTGCTTTAGCAATATTTTACATAATTATATACCCATAGGCCATAATATTATAACTAGGTTAACAATTTCAATTCATAAAAAAACTATATACAATCATGGATAATAATATTACTGTTAAGTTGACTCTACACAGCGTTTGAAAAAAAAACAACGCCCATGAACATTTAAAATACTCAGTTTAATCCTATCCTACAGCCTTTGCTGGACAATTTTGACTTAAGGTCCTATTATATTTTTGCAACTTAGTAAAATATTTATGTAATTTTTTGTAAAGTCACCGATAAATTTATACTATGTCAGTACAATGGCCTAGTATGTTTAATGTTTATAATATAATTAATATAAAATATTTTGTAATATTATAAGCTATTCTACCATGTTAATACTCGTAATTCACATTCAAATAATTATATACAGTTATAATTTTAAAATAGTAGTATATTTTTTCTTGTTAAATATACCAACTAGTGTTATCAATTATGTTGTACAAACTACTAACAAAATCAAAAACATAAAAAATATTAAAAATAAAAATAACTTATATACTTATTGGTCTGTTTTATTTAACACTTAATATATACTAAACAATGCGGATTTGCCTTTTTTTCTCCTGTGGAAACAAACCGTTTAATTTTTTTTTGGAGATCATTATGAGATTCCCATATGCCATCAATTCTTCGAATATATGATATATAATGACCCATTCCATATGCCACAACGCCATAAAAAACATATCTATCACAGAATTAAAACTCATAAATATTAAATAAGTAATTGTATAAATTTAGTGAAAATATATAAAACCTACGAATGCTTGTGGTAATAACGCATCATGTGGCCCAAGCTTAAAATTAAATTATAATAGTGTTTAAACTGTGCCTATTGTTATTTCTCATCGCATGGTGGACCTGTCGTTACTTGCGTGCTGTACTTCTTCGGGTTTTCCTATTTTTTGTGTAGTGGCACAGTCTAAATATGCCATTGACGATTTCTGTAGACAACAATAATATTATGGGCTAGACTTTACCAATTGATAAAAATATTATTAAATTAAAGTGATTGTGTTGTCATTTGCAGTCCAGACGTCCAGTCGCATACCCTTGCATTTTACTAACCTTAATACACCGTGTTTATAATGGTAAGTTAAAAAAAAATTTGAATCACAATAGTGTGTACCTATTATTAAAATTAATTTATTAAATGATACAGCCGTAGGTGATTCTTTTAATAGTCCGCACTAATTTCATATTTGTTGATTTAATTGTTGTATGGCATAAAGAAGTTAAAATAGCATATATTTTAATATTGCTTAGTTATTAGGATACATTAATCCTACAGGATTAACTTTAACTAATTGAAATTAAATTATCAATATGTTATAATATATTTAAGATTCCACCTAAAACAATAAAGGTATTGGTTTTACAATAATATATTATATTACAATCTGAGCAGAACGATGAATGTATTGATTTTACAATAATAAATGTGCTAATTTGTATAGAACCTACTGTAGGTATAATGGTATATATTATAATGTAGAATAGTAAACAAATATTATGAATTATTTTTGAGTTATTTACTCAAAGATTATAATAAAAATGATTAGTAAATACAATTGATAAAAAATGTTCTTTATAATATACCTTTTACCGCAAATAACCAATACAGTAACTTTTTTTTATAGTAAACATTTCGCTCACATTATTCCTTGTATATTAGGTGTATAGGGAAGTATGTGTTTATTATATTTGGTTAACACTTCAAAGTGTAACACATAACATGTATTTAAAAATTATGCTATCCTTTATAAGGCATATGTAACGTCGACGGGTTTCTCACTCGCACGACATAATATAATAATAAATTATAAAATATTGTATCTGATTTTTGTGTTTTTCTTTAGTTAATATCAAATATATATATATATTATTATAACTCTTGTATTATTATTACTGTTATTATTAATATTAATATTGTTATTATTATAGTATAATTAAGTTCATCAAATGGTACGCTACGTAGGTACTTAAATGCATAATGTTGTATATTGTAATTTGTAAGAGTAAATCAGCGTTGTCATCGTTTTATATATTTTAGGCATTAATTACGACTATTATTTTGTATCATATTATGTGTGCTAAGCAATGCGTGAATTTTTATATACTATGTGGACATGAATGGCCATTCAATGGAAACCAAGTTTGTTACAATTATTAACGTTCACCTATTTGTTTTATATTAATTATACTATAGACTACTACTAGCTGATCCCGCGCACTTTGTTGCCAAAAAAATCTTATTTTATCATTACGCCACGCGAAGGCTTGGAGTGTACAACAAATATATTTTTGTGTGCATTTTTTTTTAGAAAATATGAATTTTTTATTAAACAGATAATTAATTAACATTTTATTTATTCAGTAGATTTTTTATGAAATATCGATTTTTTATTTAAAATATTAATTTTTAACAAATAAAGATTTTATATAATTTTAGATTCTGAGCGAAGCGATGAATGTGTTGATTCTACAATGATATGTGTTTTTTTTTTTATTTTTTTATTTTTTTTTTTTTTTATTTTTTATTTTTTTTTTTTATTTTTGTGTCTGTCATCACCTTTTAGGACAGTAAAAGTGCTTGGATTTTCTTCAATAGTAACTTTTCTGATAGGAAAGTGAATCTAGTTGGTACTTTGGGGGGTCAAAAGTAAAAATTTCTCAGTAGTTTTCACAAGCGACGTGAAAAACAAAAGAAAAATTAAGGAAAAACGGGAATTTTTACGCAAAATCTGTTTTCGAGAAAATCGATTTTGGTTTTTGGTGTAACTCTAAAACAAATGACCGTAGGGACATGAAATTTTGACTGAATGTTTATATTAGCATTTTATATACACCATAAAATTTACAAAATATTTTGACTCTTTTTGAGCTGTTTACGGCCATTGTCAGTTTTCAATTTTTTTAGTTTTTTTTTCTATAAATATCAATAAAATTTTATCTGTTGATTAAAAATGCTTGAAAATTTAATAGAAGGCTCCTAGGTTATTGTTTCAAAGGCAAATGAAAAAAATTAAAAATCCTTAGTCACAGTTTTTAATTATAAGCATTTAAAGTTCAAATTTTGACAAAATACGGAAAAATCACGAAAAATAGCAAATTATTTTGATGAGAATTCATAAAAAATTTTCTTTTTAAATCTAAGATTTGAAAATGTATAAGATAAGATTACTCATAAGTTTGTCTACCTTTATCAAAAAAAAAATGTCTAGAAGAAACTTAAATTAAATTTTTATGAGCGTCTGAAATTTATATTTTTACAACATTTGATATTTACTCGATTTCTCATGTAACAATTTTCTTATTTTATTGTAATTAAAAAACAAATGACTGTAGATACTTGAAAATTTCACTGAATGTTTATATAGCATTTTCTATACACCATAAAATGTTGAAAATATTTTGACTCTTTTTGAGCTGTTTACGGACATTGTCAGTTTTCAATTTTTTTAGTTTTTTTTCTATAAATATCAATAAATTTTTATTTGTTGGGTAAAAAAGCGTGAAAATTTAATATAATGCTCCTGATATATCGTTCTAATAGCAGTTGAAAAATATTAAAAATACATAGGCACAATTTTTTTTTATAAGCATTTAAAGTTCAAATTTTGACAACATTTATCAAATTTATAATTTATTTATTATTTTGTAGTAAAAATTTATAAATTTTTAACTTTTATGGCTAAGGATTGAAAATTTAAAACAAGGCTCCACGAAAATAGGTTATATACAAATTACTTTATTCACAATAATATCATCAAATATACTTGGTAAAATCATAGGCTGACTGACCGTTTTCGCTCAGAATCGTTTTTCTTATACAATGATATTATATCATTGAATTCAAATTTAACACCATCCATTACAGTGACCCACTTGTAACCTACCGTACAGCAGAGCGACATCCACTTATCCACCTTTTTTTATTTTATTGCATATAAAAAATCAATATTTAATCTAAATGGAAAAATAAATCTTAATATTAAGAATTTATTTGGTAAAAATCCATAATTTAAAAAATCTATAATTTAAATCTTAAAAAAATTCTGTTTGATAAATGCTCAATAAAAAATCTGTAATAACTAATAAGAAAATAAAAAATCAAAAAAAAAAATCTATATTTAATAAAAAAACTTTTGACAAAAAATTCGTACTTTATAAAAAAAAAAAGAAATTGAATTAAAATCTATTTGCTGAAAAATTCATAATTAAATAAATCTTTACTTGATAAAAATACTAATAAAAATAGTATTTGTTAAAAAATCAATAAAATATCTGTTAAAAAATTTTTTTTATCATTTTGTATAATATACAGATATTTTATTGATTTTTTATCTAACAGAATTTTAATTTAATTAAGTTTTAAACATTTTTTATGAATAGTTATAAAAATGTTTTAACTAGATTTATTAATTTATGAATTTTTCATCAAATAGATTTTAAGTCAATTTCCATTTTTTTATAAAATACGAATTTTTTACCAAAAATATTTTTTATCAAATATAATTTTTTTTATTGATTTAGATTTTTTTATAACAGATTTTTCATTGATTTTTTTCAAACAGAATTTGTATTAGTATTATATCAATTATATATTTTTTAAATTATGAGTTTTTCACAAAATACATTTTAATTCAATTTCCATTTCTTTTTATTAATTTTGTATTTTTTGACACATTTTTTACTGATTTTTATCAAACAGAATTTTTTTAAGATTTCAATTTAATAAAGATATTTTATAAAATATATTTGTTTTATCAAACATTATTTATTAAATATAAATCTTTTAAATTATGAATTTTTCATCAAACAAATTAGTATTCAATTTATATTTTTTAAACTTGTCCTTTTGACTCTATTGCTTTCATACTATCTATGGCATATATAGATCATCCTCAGTATAAATCATTTATCGATGTTAGTGATAATACTCTTTTACAGTTTTGCAAACATTTGGCAGTAAATGGCACAAGCAAAATATCATATATGACACGCTTGGATATACTCAAAGACATTTTTGAAGAACAAGAAAGTATTAATAACGTTAGAGTTATTGATGCTAGATGCAACGTATTATTTATTATCACACAACTATTAAAAACAGCTCCATCAGCAATTGATCATATGATATGTTCTAACAATATCAATTGTCCTCAATCAACTAGAGATATACCAAGCCCCACAATAATTGTACGATTACAAAACAATATGCAAGATTTAAATAATGCATTAAACTTGTATGTAGTTCCCAAAGAGATAGAATGTCCATCAAATCAATGTACAGGAACAGTAATTGGAACAAGAATTCTCCAATCACACTTATTTATTGAAACTGACGTATTCACTGAAAATCAACAAATTCCACTTCATGAATTTCCATTGGAATTGTTTATTGAAAAATCAAGGTAAACAAATAATTTTTCATTAAATTTATACAATTACTTATTTAATATTTATGAGTTTTAATTCTGTGATAGATATGTTTTTTATGGCGTTGTGGCATATGGAATGGGTCATTATATATCATATATTCGAAGAATTGATGGCATATGGGAATCTCATAATGATCTCCAAAAAAAAATTAAACGGTTTGTTTCCACAGGAGAAAAAAAGGCAAATCCGCATTGTTTAGTATATATTAAGTGTTAAATAAAACAGACCAATAAGTATATAAGTTATTTTTATTTTTAATATTTTTTATGTTTTTGATTTTGTTAGTAGTTTGTACAACATAATTGATAACACTAGTTGGTATATTTAACAAGAAAAAATATACTACTATTTTAAAATTATAACTGTATATAATTATTTGAATGTGAATTACGAGTATTAACATGGTAGAATAGCTTATAATATTACAAAATATTTTATATTAATTATATTATAAACATTAAACATACTAGGCCATTGTACTGACATAGTATAAATTTATCGGTGACTTTACAAAAAATTACATAAATATTTTACTAAGTTGCAAAAATATAATAGGACCTTAAGTCAAAATTGTCCAGCAAAGGCTGTAGGATAGGATTAAACTGAGTATTTTAAATGTTCATGGGCGTTGTTTTTTTTTCAAACGCTGTGTAGAGTCAACTTAACAGTAATATTATTATCCATGATTGTATATAGTTTTTTTATGAATTGAAATTGTTAACCTAGTTATAATATTATGGCCTATGGGTATATAATTATGTAAAATATTGCTAAAGCAGTTTGAAATTTTTGTGACCACGTGAAGGGACTGCATACAATTGCACTCCACGCACAATTTCGTGTTTTACCATCCGCTAAACGAATTGCAATTTTTTTCGAGAGACATGCAATTAGTCCAAGAAAAATTCCCAAATGTCGATACCAGTTTGAAGTCAGTGAGACCATAATATTGGCTGTGTAGCCTACGTTATGGTAATTTTAGTTATAGTTACCAAGTATATTTAAAAAAAATTATGTTTATTGTTATTTTTATACCAATTATAGGTTAAATGGGAAATCTTTGAATAAAAAAATTCGGCAAAAATAAATATTTGAAGTCGACAACTTCAATAATAGATTAACTACTATTTATTTTGCTATTTATCCGCTTACTAACTGTGCTGGTTTCGGATCATTTGTGTGGGGGGGCTACCATAATTATTTTTGAATTTACGGGCCCCACGACGAATTGCAAATTTTTTGGCGAGACATGCAATTAATTGCATAAGAATTGCAAAATTTTGATACCAGTTTGAAGTCTGTGGGACCACGTGGGGGGGCTGTGTGAACTTATACCCCCATAAGTATTTTTGAATTTCCAGTCCCCACGACGAATTGCAATTTTTTTGGCGAGACATGCAATTAATTGCATAAAAATTGCAAAATTTTGATACCAGTTTGAAGTCAGTGGGACCACCTGGGGGGGCTGCGTGAACTTATACCCCCCATAAGTATTTTTGGATTTCCGGGCCCCACGACGAATTGCAAATTTTTTGGCGAGACATGCAATTAATTGCATAAAAATTGCAAAATTTTGATACCAGTTTGAAGTCTGTGGGACAAAGTGGGGGGGCCAACTTCACGAACGTGTTCACATGACACATTCATTGTCTTGGCAAAACTGGTAAAATTAGATCCTTGGTCACTTGTTAATACTCTAATCTTGAGTGATTTCTTTTGAATACGACTAATAACTGCAAATATAGTATTTTGTAGATGAAGCCCAGAACAACTAATGTTGATTATAAAATATGCGACAGGCTGCTTCCAATTATAATTTATGCTTCTTAACATAAAACAGAGTACATGCTTTGATGGCTCATATGTTTTTCTATCGTATAAATTATTAAATCCTACAATATAATCATGTGACAAATTATAAAATAAATGTGTTTTAATTGACATCTCATCAATACATAAAACACAATTCTTTGAATCGTCTTTTAAATTGTTCATCTTCAACTCAATGGTTTCAAATATGACATCATTTAATCCAGGCTCTATATTAATTTTCTGTGTTATTCTACGTAAAGTTCTTGGACTGGGTAATAATAATAATGATTTTAAAAAATTGTATATTCGAGGACCAAAAAAATATAGTTCGAGCCAACTGCTTGATTTGATTAGAATACCGCATGCCTTGAGGTTTTCTCTTACCCATGTGTACGTACTGTTTAATAACCATGCTCAGGTTCGGAGGTAAATGTGCTTCAACAACTCGATTAAATAAATCGACTGAGGTAACATCTATTTCATTTTCACAATTTTTCTGTGTACTTCTTGACTCAATGCTTCAAATTTTTGTTCTAATTGTTCGTATTTATTTTTAATAGTTTGAAGTTGAGCTCTACACTTTTGTTTTCTAGGTGTATGTAATGTGAGATATTGAGTTGTTTGTGTAGATGAGGAAATTGATTGATCGGCCGAATGAGATGAACTTTGAGATGCCGAACCTAGAAAAAATGCAAATTAAAATCATTTTTAGTTTTCATACAGTAAATTATTTATATTTTTTTTTGACTTACTAAAATATTGGAAAATTCAATAGTATGTAATATTAATAAAGCAATAATATTAACATAATTACAAAAACTTACAAGCAATAGAAAAAGACTCCTTTTGTTTTAATGGTGTACTTGAAGAAACTGAAGCATTAAATATTGGATCTGAAATACTTGTATCTAGACATGTCGTAGAATTGCAAGGATCTTCTTTAGGAATTATAGCTATATACATATATATAAAAAAAATGTCAGTATAAGATAAAATATTCAATATCACACATTAGGTAAAATTGTAATTACTGATGTCAGTAGGAACAGCATGGCGCAGTAGAACTTTTTTTCCTATGTTTTTGTACATGCACTCCAGGAAATGATCTGAACAGACCTTAAAGAATGTCAATGATTTTCCAATTAAATCTTCTCGACTACAATTTATCAACCATTGCTTCGACCTAAAATGGTGTTAATAATTAGATACAAATATTGATACGCAATAATTATTAGTAATAGCTAACGTTCTACTTACATACATTCATCTTTATGGAACTTAAACAGTTTACACTTCTTTGCGGTGTACTTATACAAATTTATACAACCTTTCACAAGGCATACATACACCATGATAATTATATAAATATAAATCGCACAAAAAATATAAAATACAAAAAAAAGGCTCGGTATAAGCACAATTTTCAGCACTCAATTGCAGCACAGAATGTAATAGGTAATAGCGTAGACGCGTACTAGTCAGTTCGTCACTAGTGACTAGTCAAAAAGTCAAAGCACAAACAAACATCATGGAAAATTCAGTGCTACCAAAAATGAAAACGTTAAAATTTCATATTTTCCCAGATACATGCCCCTACTGCGGACCTGCAGTGGTTGATTCTCTATTATCAGCCCGCCGCCGAGAAGTGTCCTACCCCTGGTATAATTTCAAAATTCAAAATCAGAGGGAAAATAAATATTGACATAGTTTGTCTAGATGGTGTTAGTGGCCCTGCCAACAAGTGAGAAGGTTCGGGCCTCACTTATCATACGTTCGTTCGGTATCCTGTATATCTTAATTTGTGGTCGTTACCTATCACCGTCACCGTAGACAATCAACGTCCAAGCTGGCACCCGTGGGTCACCGTCACCGTCGTCGCCTGTAAACGTCAGTGCAACACCACCGCCGTCTTCAACAACACGGTTCTCTTATTATTTATTTATTACTCAGAATTATTGTGAATGTTTTATTAGTTATTCCTCGCTGGCCAGCACTCATTTGTGCCCCAATTTTTATTTTGTTTCTTTTTAGATTGAATAGTAGTCCGTAAAATCAGTAAACGAAAACCTCAAGCTTGATTTATTATGTAACCTTTATCCTAATAATTACAGTCCACTTTATCTTCGAATTACCGAACAGCAAGAGTTCATCTAATGACTTGACCGACATTCGATAATACTCGAAAAACTTTTTGGGGTGCTTTCGTGTATTTTGATAAAATTCTAAAAAGTTCAAATTTTTTTCTCTATCGGAACTTAAGGGATGTACCAATATCTTCGTTTTGAAGGAGTAGGTTCATCAAATTTTCCAGGGGCATCTGTTGCACACAACACGTTTAACAATCTTTTATTGGACATGGTATCGACTGTCGACCTTGTAATACCAAAATAACATTGAAACTGAACTAAAATTTCATTCTAAATTGATTTTGAGTTCTCAAGTTTAAAGTAAAATGTATAACAAAATTTAAAAAATATTGTTAAACGCATCCGGTCACAACGCAATGCGGCGTTGTGCGCATCGTGTGGCCCGAGCATAAGGATTCTTAATATTTTTCAAATGTCATTGTAACAATATAGTAAGAGCCTTGTATTCAATTTTCAAGCTTTTTACCCAACAAATAAAGTTTTATTGATATTCATAGAAAAAAATACTAATAAAACTGGAAACTAAAAATATTCCTAAACAGTTCAAAGCAAATCAAAATATTTTGAAAATTTTGAAAATTTCATCCTATCTAGAAAATTCAAATATAAATAACCAGTAAAAATTTCATGTATATACGTGAAAGATTTTAGAGTTACACCAAAAACCAAAATCGTTTTTGCGTAAAAATTCCCATTTTTCATTAATTTTACTTTTGTTTTTCCCGGCGCTTTTGAAAACTATTGAGAATTTTAAATTTTGACCTTCCCAAGCACCTCTCTTTCCCATCCAACAAAATACTGAAGTTGAAGATTATAGTAAAATCATTATTTCGACTATTTATCGTGAGACACAAAAAAAAAAACAAACACAAGTCATTGTAAAAACAATACATTCATCGCTCCGCTCAGAATCTAAAAAATGTTAAAAAGTTACAACTTTTCGAAATAATAAGTGTTACATTAAATTGATAACCCTGTGAGTAGTATATATATACCATTCCTGGCGCAGTCCATATTATATCAATAAAAGATCACAAAGAAAACAATGTGCAAAAAGATCAGAAAATCGAAATGCAATAATAATTAAAATATTTTTCGCAAAACTTATGAAATGCAATAATAATTAAAATATTTTTTAATAGAATTGTTCTATCAAAAATAAAAATCGAAATAGCATATTTAATTGCAAAATGTATTAAAAAGAAATTTAAAAAATTAATTTAAAAATTAAAAATATAATAAATAATAAAATAATGGAAACAACTATCAATGATTTTAATAAATTACAAAAAAATGAAATGCAAAACGAAATAGAAAACTCAATATTAAATAATGAAATCTTTGTTAAGTTTTGTAAATTTGAATACTATAATACTAATAAAAATAAAAATATTAAAATTATGAAATATAATCTAAATAAAATTCCAATTAAAGGAAATATTTTAATTGTCGATCATGGACACAATATTTCTGGAAATGGAAAACCTTATGCTTCTAAAATACTAGAATCACCAACATGGCTTGAAATTTGTAAAATTGCTAATGATTTAATAAATACAACTGGTACTTATTTTTTCAAATATCTTCATGATATTTGTGTTGTTCAAGATTTAGGAAATATTAAAATATGTTGTCTTGGTATGGGAGGTACAGATTCCGATCACAAAATGCTTAGAATATAATAATTTAATTAATTTAATTTTTAATAGAATTGTTTTATTAAAAAAAATATGATATTTAACACTCACCCGAATTGGGCACGTGTTATTAAAATCCAAAAATCTTTGAAAACAATTTTACACTATGATACTATGAGGGGGACTTATAAAGAATTAAAATCAAAAATGTTTAATGTAAAAATGAAGATTCTAACATAAATAGCAACGGAGTTATACTTAAATGAAAAATATGAAGCGGGGGGTAAACTTTTAATATGTAGTGTAGATAAGCATATAAAACACATCTGTGTTGATCCGACATGATAATATCAAATATTAAATGAAATATAGGACTTGTAATATTTAACTTTGTATAATTATACGAACTCATTATTAATAAAAAAATGCAAAAAATTTGCAAAATATCTGTGTTGTACAGACATCCAGAATGGTGGCCACCTCTCACTTTTTTTTTTTATTTTTTATTTTTTATTTTTTTAACTGGTTGTCTGTACAACAGAGATATCTTTTATTACCTAAGCACTGTGACGTGGTGGGTTAGACAGGTATTTATTTGTAGAATTTAAAGTCAGAGGTGGACATTATATACGTCAGCCTTGGAACAAGACTGAGGTAGATACAAATCAAGGTGACAACGTAGGCCGCACCACGTGACAACCTACATTCGCATGTAGATCACCAATCGCCCGAAGCGCTACAATTGCCGGCTTTATAATGCCCCCCACCTAATTTCAAATCCTACTACGAGAACAAACACAGTAGGAACAAATCTGCTGCAGTCAGATTCGAACCTAATATGTTCAGTCTCAAAACCCACCGCGCCACAATGCTTAGGCATGTAATGTATACTATGTAACACTATTTAAATAAAATTAAACTAGTATAATTATACCACGCTGTATACTTCACACTGTATACATCACACTGTATACTTCACATTGTATAGTAGTCAGCTGATAACATTCCACAACAGGATGTTAAAAAATAATCAGTCGAGTTACATATTATTATTAAAACTAGGTCATTACACTTTAATTATTATTATTCGAATCATGTAATTCCTCTTGTATTAATTTACGTAGTTTGTTTAGTGAAAGTTTAATTTCATTATAATATAAATATATTTTTTTTAACAACGAATTATTAAAACATACATATGAGTACATCAACGACTCGTTAACGTAAAAAAACGACTCGTAAACGTAAAAAAAACGACTCGTAAACGTAAAAAAAAACGACTCGTTAACGTAAAAAACGACTCGTTAACGTAAAAAAACGACTCGTTAACTCGTTATTTTTTAATAGAAATATTTCTATTAAAAAAAATTATGATATTTAAATAAATTTTTTATAATTTTCAATAAATTCTAAACATAAATGACCACATATAGGTGGATCATTATAGTATTGAAATTGGGAAACAGTACAAAAAAGATTATCTTTACCCAAATATTTTAAAAATTCTTTTGGTGGCTCACCAACTATATGACCAAATGGGTCAAAATATATTTTAAATGTATTGTTTATTTTTTTCCATGCAACCCAATGAGAACCATTTTGAGTAGAATCATTTAAATTAAATACTCCACATTCATTTTCCCATGGTGTTGTAGGTAATTCATTTAATATAAAACACCCTCTATAATTTTTTATTTTATTTCCAAAGTAATTTATATCTATATTACTCAATGGGTCAATTTTTATATTATTTTCTTTAATCCAAAACCGTGTATAAATACCTTCAAATTTTTCAATATTATTTCTAAATGTTTTTATTTCAAATTTATTCATTTTTTTAATTTTTTTTTCAATATTTTTTTTTTTTTTTTTCAAACCAGAACCTTGTGATCTAATTTTTTCCATCTCTTTATTATGTCGAATTGTTTCTTCTTCCAATTTTTTTTTATGTTTAGCATCAGTTATTGCTGTATAAACTGCACTTGCACCTGCAGCCGCAGCACTTAAACCTTCAATCACAGCAATAGCTATTGGTAAAAATCCACCTTTTTTAATTTGAACATGTTTAAGTTCTAATCTTGATCTGGTATTATTTTTTTTAGCGTTTTTTAATTTTCTTATTTGTTCTGGCTCAAGAATAAATTTATGTTTTCCACTATCAATTTGATTATTTTCAATTAGAATTGATACATCTTTATTATTTTTATGAGCTTCCAATATTTTATTAAATTGTTTTTTATTTAAATTTAGATTCATTTTATAATACAAAAAAATAAATTAAATTAAATTCATTCCAAATCGTCTTTTAACATTCATTACATTTGCTGTAAAAATGGCTGCAGTTTTTTCACCTATAGAACTATGAGGATCATAAAATCTTTCCATTGCTTTTTGTTCTAAAATTTTATCAGCAATATGTCTTGTTTTAGTATCTTTATTATCTTTATAAAAATAATCATGTTCTCTCGCAGCTTCATCTAATTTGTTTATAGGTTTTTTATTTTTTTCTAACTTTGTTCCCGGTCCTAAATAATTATAACCAGGCCAATGTATTTGAGGTAAACTTGAACAATTCAAAAGAAAATTAACAATTCCTGAACCTGTAATAATTTTCTTTGGTAAACATGAAACATATGATGATAAATAATCTGCACCAATAATAGGTATATCAATTAATTTTTCCATTTCTCTAATACAAATATTAAGAATATCAAGTTTTTCATCATGGTAAATATTATTTCCTGTACTTTCTTCAATTGATATATAATGTATACGTTTAATTATTTTTTCTTTTGATATATTTTTCACATCATTTGGTAAACAAGTTACATATTTTAGTAAATATTCAATACCTTCAGGAGTATCAATATGGTTTTCCATAATTATTTTAAACAAATGAAGAATACCAAGTTTTTCGTTTTTAAAATTATTATTTCCAGCTCTTTCCTCTGCAGAAATAAACTGTAAATTATCTATAACTTGGTTTACATTACTAATATAACGATATTCAATACGATTTTCTGTGTATTTCTTTAAACCCTCCCCTATTTGATTATCTTCAGCTAATATTTCATTATTTTCTTTCTTTTCCATAATTTCATTATCATCATTATTTTCTTTCTTTTTATTAATTTTTTTATTATTTTTTTTATTATCAGTAGTTTCTTTCTTTTTATTATCCGTAGTTTCTTCATCATTTTCATTCGTTTTAATTCCATTCATTTCTCTCCAAATGTTTTTAATCATATCATTATATTTTTCACCACGACTTGATTTAGCTCTTTTCGTTGAAGGATCATTGTTTTGATATATAGAATTAGTTTCAATTAATATATTTTTATAAATATTAAAATCATCATCTGTATAAAATTTCGGATTGGTAGTATCTACATGAGTTAATAATCTCCACAAACCTAGAGTTCCTGTATATGTTTTTCCATTTAAAATTATATTATCATTTTCAAAATTTATTTTATCTTTTCCAATCATATGAATATCATCTTCTTTATTATAATATATTCCAAAAGAATTAGTATCTTTTACAGTTGGTAAATATCTTGTCGAAATAGCACCTAAGTTTATAACATTTTTAGGTAATGGAGAATTACTTGTTGATTTTTGACTAGAATATTTTGGAGTTCCAAAAGTCTCTTCTGAACTTGTTAATCTTTTTAATTCTGGATTTCTAGGTTGATAATAATAGGGTTTATTTAATTTTTGAATGTCTCCTTCAGTTTTAATAGCAACATCTTTAACTGCATTCATTGTTGTATTAACATTTGTTAATGCGTTTATTATTGGTCCAAACTTTTTTTGTTGTTCTTCAATTACATGTTTTTGTTTTACAACTGTATTTCTAAATCTATCCTGTAAATTTTTTTGAATATTAATTATTTTATTTAAATCTGTAGATTTATGTTGTTTTTTTTCTTTTTTAATATTATCTTCATCTTCATCATCTTTTTTTATAATAACAGTCTCTTTTTCATTAGGTTTAAAAAATTTATCTTTAAATCTATTTTGTAATTTTTTTTTAGTATTAATTATTGTCTGAATCTTTACATCTGATGTGTTTTTTAAATTATTTCCTACCTTGGAATTGTTTTGTTTTTGATCTTCAAATGTAACATTTTTTTTAATTTTTTTTTAAAATTCTTTTTGAATTTGTTTAATATCCATTTATTATACAAAATAAAAATAAAACATAATCATTCATCGATATATAAAATCGTATTACCTTTACTGTCATAGATTACATTTTTTATCAAGTCTATTGTTATGAAACCATATGATTTTATTTTACTTTTTTTATCATATTTTTTACAATAAGTTCTATTAATTTCTTTAAATTTTTCTAAAGGTACATCTTCACTAATCAAATCGGACCATATTTTTTCAATATAATAATTTGATTGATTAAAAACAATTAAAACATTCAAATTATTTCTTATTGTTTTTATATCTACTGAAGTATAACTTTGTGTTAAATAAATAACACTAATATTCTTTGATCTTGATCTTATAAAATATTCAATTATCATGTCTTGTTTTTCTTTTAGAAAATCATCAAAAATCACTAAACTATTTTCTTCACAATCATCTACAGATATTATTTCATTATTAGAAAAATGTGTGTTTATAGAAGGTATATCATCAAATATTTTTTTAATATATTTATAGACTGGTTGATCAATATTTTTTGTAAAAATATATAGATTTAAATAAGGAATCCAATAATTTATAATCAGATTATACAACAAGTTTGTTTTACCACAACCAGATGGTCCTATAATTAAAACACGTGAAGGTAATTCAAATAAAGATTTTTTTTTATTTTCATCTTCAATAAAAAATTTTACTTTTACTTTATCCATTTATTTAAAAAAAAATATATATTTGGTAATATAAATAAGAAAATGGAAAATATTTTAAATAAATATGATAATTATATAATAAATAGCCAATATGAAAGTTATATACCTCAAATCACAACAGAATTAAATAAACCAAACCGAAATACAATAGTTATAGTAGATGGTAAAGATAAATTTCTGAATGTTAAAAATTCAAAACTTTATTTATTACTTGAATATGTACAAGAAGATGGTACTAAATATCCAGCAAAATCTAATGTTATGTTATCTGATAATGGTGGAGCATTTTTGTTTCAAAAAATTACAATTAAATTAAATAATAAAATTATAGATGAAAGTGAGAATACTGGAAGACTAAGTACAGTAAAAGGTTATATGAGTTATGCTGTTGATGGAAATGGTCCTACACAAAATTCAGGATTTCAATCTACATCTGAAGGGGGAGGAAGTGTCGAACTCATCATTCCTTTATCACACTTAGGTTTAGGGTCAATGAAAGATATAAAACAAATTTACAATGCTAGATTTGAAATAATTTTTACAAGAAACACTGATGATGATGCATTGATTCTAGAAACAAACACTGAAGCTACAGCAGAGTCAAAAAATGTTAAAGCAAAACGTGGTAAAGTTAATATTTTAGAATTAAAAGTTCAAATGCAAACAATAGAATATGATGAAATAACAAAAATTCAAATAGTTGATGAATTAATTAAGAAACCGTTTATTTTAGATTTTAAAAAATGGCAATGTATTGAAATCAGAAATCTTACTGGAAAAAATATAAGATGCGATTTATCACCTAATTATCGAAATAATGAACATCCATTTTTTGGTGTTGTTTATTTTCAAAAAAAAAAACTAGACAATCAAGATAGTAATGCTGCTTTTTTTGATGATTGTAATGTTGTAAATTATTCTTTTAAAGTTAATGGAAAAAAATATCCTAATGAATTGCAAAATCTTGATTTTAATGATATGAAATTTTGTCAAGCATATGAAGATCATATGAGTTATAAAAAAACCTATTATAAATCACATGAAGAAAATCCACTAATGTATTTAGATAAACAAATGTTTAAAAAGAGACCATTTTTTGTTGTTAACATGAGTAGACATCAAAGTCAAATTGCGGTCACCAACTGTACACTAATTTTAAACGTAGATTTCAGTAAAAATTTACCTGAGAACACAATTTGTTATGTTTGTTTAATTTCTAGTGCAGTGTATACGTTTGATATTGAAAGAGGAATAGTTGATGAAAGTTTTTAAAAAAAATCGTTCCATACTTTAATTTTTCAAGATATTTTATCTTGAAAAAAAAGTTGCCCTCGGAATTCCAAGGGCAACTTTTCATATTTATTTTTTGATTAGATCAAGAACACCAATAAATTCTTCATCAAAATTAACAATATTACCTTTCAAATCTAAAATATAAATTTTTATCTTTTGAAATCGATTTTTACTCACTGGTCTATATATCATTTTATGAGGTTTAATCAAAGCACTATTAGAATTATATTGAAATAAAAATAAAACTTCATCATAATGAGATAGCTCATCAATATGATGTGTAATAGATTCTTCAATTATATTACAATGTACTTCTAATATTTTGTTGTTATTATTTAATGATGAATTTTCTCCATAATGTGTATGTATTGTATCATTCAATCCTAAACTTAAATTTAAATCTTTATCAAATGAAAAATAATCTTTTGTTGTTATTTTAATACAATCACTATTATTTTCAAACTTCATAATCGAATTGAATAAACTATTTAAATGATTAATTGAATAATTTCCTTTTAATTCTATTTTACTATTTTCATTAGAAATAATACCTTTTATTTCTTTTAAGAAATCTTGAGTGTAAAATTTTGGATTTTTTTTTCCTATTACCGTATAAGTAATATCTGAGTGTATATACTCAACACCTGATTCTATTTCTTTCCATTTAGGCCATGTTTTATTAATAGGGAACAAACGTCTTATAAAATCAAAACCTAAACAATTTGACAAATATTCATCAAAGCACAGACCGATTGAAGCAGTTATTTTTAATAAATTGTTATTTATTTCAAGATTTATTTTAGGAAAATTAGCCACAAATTTAGTTCCGAATGAATTAAATAAATTTTCAATTTCGCCTATTGAATAAATACCTATAGATATTGTACCTAGTGGGATTTGACCATTTCGACCTAATCTAAATTCACATTCTTTTTCAATATTTATATAATATTCACCATCAATAGGATAATACATTTTTTTCTCACTTGTCATTGAAAAATCAATTTCACTGTTTTCGAAACCTAAATATTTTTTTAATTTTTCATCTAATTTATAATAACAAGGAGATTTAATTGTAATTCTATTAGTTTCATCAGAAAATGATATAATAAGTGGTTCTATTTCTTTATTCAATTGTTCAATACTATATCTACCTGTTTTTATATGTATTATATTCTGTTTAATTTTTATACAACAGTCTGATTCAATATTAAAAAAATTGTTGCCTTTCAAAACTATTGAATAGAGACCTAAAAAATGATCACCATCATCATTGTGAATAGTTTTGTTTAAATTAATACAACCCTTTTTAACTTTTATAAATACCATTTATAAAAGTAAATTTATTTTTTATTTAAAATTAAAATCATGTCTTGTTTTCCCATTCTTTAAAATTTTTTCACAATTATAAATAAGATTCAATTTTGTTTCCGAACATGTATTATACCATGTTATTTTGTTTTCTGTAAATTCATTCTTATATCTTTCTGGTAAATTTAACATATATTCATCGTTTAATACAACACTTACTCTTTTTCCAAACTTTGTATCAATCTTTATGAACTTATTTACTGTGTATGGTTTTCCTTGTTCCAAATCATTAAATTTTATAAATGTATATCCATTGTTCATTTTATTTAAAGCATCTTTAAAGTTTTCCATTTCCATTTCTTATTTATATTAGAAAATATAAATTTTTTTATTTTCAATAATTTTTTTAAAAATTTTCTATTTAAAAAATTTTTTTCAATATAAATATAAAAAATGAACGAAACTATATATTGTCTTAAATGTAAAATTCAAACAAAAAATATTAATGCAACTAAAATTCAAACAGTTAATGGTAGATGGAGAATTTCATCAAAATGTTTCAACTGTAACACAAATAAAAGTAAATTTATAAAAAATCCTACAATTGGACATAATATTTCCAATAAAAAATTAAATGATACAGATAAAATGATATTAGCTAAAGAACTTCATAAACCAGTTAGAAAAAAATTTCCTAAACGAAGAATAATTACTAAAGGTATTGATGATTTATGGGCTGCTGATTTAGTTATAATGAGAAATTATTCTGATGAAAATGAGGGTTATTCTTATATATTAACTGTTATAGATACATTTTCAAAATTTTATTAAAGATATACAAACATTTTTAAATCGTTTAGATAATCCAGTAATAGGACGAGTTAAACATGAATTAAAAAAGAAAAATTTAAAAGTTAATATTTGGTTATTTGCTATATATAAGAGAGGTAATAGTGAAGAAAATATGGAATATGAGGAAAAAAATTTTAAAACACAAAATATAATCTTAACAAAAAATTCTAACTTAAATGATTTTTATACAGAAGTAAAAATTAAAATTGTACAAGAAGAAGAAGATTTTATATTGAAAGGTTCTCAATGGAGACTTCATGAAATTTTAAGTTTGGGAATAAATATAAATAAATATGTTCCTTTTAAGGGTTCTTCATATATTGAATTACCTAAAAACATTGGAGATAAACATGCTATTATAAATGTTAAAAATGAAGATGATAAATGTTTTCTTTGGGCAATACTCTCAGCTTTACATCCTGCTAAAAAAGATGGACAAAGAGTTACAAAATATAAAAAATGGGAAAATGAATATGATGATGTAATTAAAAAATCTAAAATAGAATTTCCAGTAAGTACCAAAGATGTTCCAAAATTTGTTAAATTAATTAACAATTTATCTGTTAATATTTACTACCTAGAAGAAAAAAGTAAAAATAAGCATATAATTGTACCATTAGAAGTAACTATAAATGAAAAAACAAATCATATAGATTTGATGTATTTAAGAGAGGATAATGAGAATAAAGGTCATTATTGTTGGATTAAGGATTTATGGAAACTTTGTGGAAGTCAAATGACAAAAGATGGTCATAAAAGAAAAATATGTAAAATGTGTTTAAATAGTTTTGATACAGAAAATAAGTTAAATGAACATAAACATTATTGTGCTAATAATAAAGCTGCTAAAATAGTTCTACCAAAACCCTATAATAAAACTTTAGTATTTGAAAAATATAATAATTCCTTAAGAGTACCTTTTGTGGTTTTTGCTGACTATGAATGTACTCTTAAACCAATATATACTTGTCAACCAAATGATACAGAGTCTTTTACTAATTGTTATCAGAAACATATACCCAATAATTTTTGTTATTATATTAAATATAGTAATGGTGATTATAAACCTCCTGTAACATATTCTGGTCCAAACGTAGCTCAAGTATTTTATGAATGTATGAAAAATGAAGAAATAAGTATTTCTGAAATATATGATAAAATAGTTCCTATGAAATAATTGAATGCAGAACAATTAAATAATTATTATAATAAATCTAATAAATGTCATATTTGTGAAAGATATTTAAGTGAAATACCTCCAATGTTAGAGAAAAAATTTAAAATATATAAAAACACTATTGAATATTATAAAAATACTGATGATGTTAAAAAAATTAAATTGTATGAAGATGATCTTAAAATAATTAATGATAATATTGAATATTATAAAAATACTGATGATGTTAAAAAATTAAAATTGCATGAAGATGATCTTAAAATAATTAAAGACACTATTAAATATTATAAAAATACTGATGATGTTAAAAAATTTAAATTGTATGAAGATAAACTTAAAAACGAAATAGAAAATAAAAATAAAAATATGAGAAAAGTTCGGGATCATGACCACTTAACTGGAGAATATAGAGGAGCAGCACATTCTATCTGTAATCTTAACTACCAAAATCCACGTTTTATTCCAATTGTTTTTCATAATCTTTCAGGTTATGATGCCCATCTATTTATAAAAGAATTTGGGAACGATAATGAACAAATAAAAATGCTCGCAAATAATGAGGAAAAATATATTTCTTTTTCAAAAATTATACCACGTGTAGTAACTAGGAATGGCAAAGACATAAAAATATCTACAGAATTAAGATTTATAGATTCATTCAAATTTTTACCCAGTTCTTTAGACAAGTTAACAAATAATTTAAGAAATGATTCGAAATTAAATTTAAAAAATAAATTTAAAGAACTTAGTAAATATTTTCCTGAAGAACATTTAGATTTAGTTACTAGAAAGTTAGCTTATCCCTATGAGTATATGGATTGTGAAGAAAAATTTAATGAAACATGTTTACCTCCTATTGAAAAATTTTATAGTTCTCTCATTGATAAAAATATAACTAAAGAGGAATATGAAAACTCACAGAAAATTTGGAAAGTGTTTAATATACAAAATATGCGTGAATTCACTAGTTTATATAATAAGATCGATGTTTTATTATTAACAGACATAATAGAAAATTTTAGAGATATTTCTTTAAAAAATTATAAATTAGATCCTATGTGGTATTTTACAACACCAGGATTTGCATGGGATTGTATGTTAAGAATGACAAACGTAAAATTAGATTTATTAACAGATATAGATCAAATATTGTTGTTTGAAAATGGAATCAGAGGTGGTTTATCTCAATGTAGTCAAAGATATTCAAAAGCAAATAATAAATATATGGGAGATAAATTTAAAAAAAAAGAGGAATCAATATTTTTAGAATACTTGGATGCAAATAATCTTTACGGTTGGGCAATGAGTAAATATTTACCTACTGGAGATTTCAAATGGGTTGATAATCTAAATGATTTTGATGTAATGAATATTTCTGACAAATCATCTAAAGGTTATATTTTAGAAGTCGATTTAACTTATCCTGAAGAACTTCATGATCTACATTCAGATTTCCCTTTAGCACCGGAAAGACATTTTGATGACAAACAACTCCCAAAATTATTAACAACTTTGTATGATAAGAAAAAATATATAATACATTATGAAACACTAAAATTATATATTAAATTAGGTTTAAAAATAGAGAAAATTCACAGAGTTTTAGAATTTAGTCAATCTCCTTGGTTAAAAGTTTATATTGATTTTAATACTAATCTTAGATCAGAAGCTAAGAATGATTTTGAAAAAGAATTTTTCAAATTAATGAATAATAGTGTTTATGGACGTACTATGATGAATGTTCGAAATCATGTTGATATAAGATTATGTTCTAATGCACTCCAAGTAGAAAAATTAATTGCAAAACCAAATTTTGATCGAAGAACAATTTTTACTGAAAATTTAGCTGCAGTACATATGAAAAGATGTGAAATAACTTTCAATCAACCAATATATGTAGGAATGTGTATTTTAGATTTATCTAAAATGTTAATGTATGATTTTTATTATAATATAATTAAACAAAAATATGGAAATAGAGTTAGATTGTTATATACAGATACAGATTCACTTATATTAGAAATAAAAACTAATGATTTTTATCAAGATATGAAAATTATGTTAGATCATTTTGACACTTCAGATTATCCAAAAGATAATATTTATGGTTTACCTTTAGTTAACAAAAAAGTCTTAGGCAAGTTTAAAGATGAATTAAATGGAAAAATTATGACTGAATTTATAGGTTTAAGATCCAAATTATACTCACATCGAATCTTAGATTCTGAAAAAGAAATTAAAAAAGCTAAAGGTGTTAAAAAAAATGTTGTGAAAAATAAAATATGTTTTAATGATTTTGAAAATTGTTTACTAACAAAAAAATCAAAATATGTTAAACAAAATTTATTTAGAACTAAGAAACATGATATTTTTACTGTAGAACAAAACAAAAAAGCTTTAAGTGTTTATGATGATAAAAGATTTATTTTAGAAAATGGTATTGATACATTAGCTTGGGGACATTATAAAACAAAAATAGACAGAAATGATTTTGTAGACCATCTCAATACACTAATTAGAAATCAAAATCAAAAAGATTAGAAAAATATATAATAATAACGTGTGCCCCATTTGGGTGAGTGTTAAATATATAAGTTTTTAATAAATTTTTTCATTTAGATTTTAATTATTAATATCATAAGTTTTGTGAAAAATATTTTAATTATTATTGCATCTAGATTTTAATTATTAATATCATAAGTTTTGCGAAAAATATTTTAATTATTATTGCATTTCGATTTTTATTTTTAATAATTAAGTTTTGCGGAAAATATTTTAATTATTATTGCATTTCATAAGTTTTGCGAAAAATATTTTAATTATTATTGCATTTAGATTTTCTGATCTTTTTGCACATTGTTTTCTTTGTGATCTTTTATTGATATAATATGGACTGCGCCAGGAATGGTATATATATACTACTCCTGTGTAATATGTACATTATGTTGACGACCCTAAGTTTGTGGGCTGAGAGGTTCAAATGAATAAAATAGTTTTTCCTTATATTATACTAACGGTGTTTACCCAAGAATCACTTCATTGACATCAAGTGGCCCATAATCGATTGAGATTTCACAATTATAAATATAAACATTACATAATCATAATTTTTACTGTACATTAGGTATGGGTATGTTTTTAAAACTGAAAAATTGTTCTTGGGTCTGAATTAAAATATCTACTTTTCTGGATATTGTCCATCTCATAAACATGTGGTATTTTGCTGTATTAGGAAACGTGCAAGCATTCAATGTTTCTTTATGTACTTTACTTGCATTTGTTTTGGCATTACGGTTGGCTTTTCATTTTTTCGGTCGCTATGTTTACCACACACAGCCGCTCTATTGGGCCACTGCCAACTATATGGTTTCCACCATCGTCTTGGGGAATGTTTGTCTACTTTATTTCCACCGTCTTCAAGAACCAGACACTGTAAAAAATCTGCACAAAATCCATGGTGTAATCGTTCAAATGCCACCCATGCCCCGGCCTCAAACACGGACATCACTTCTGAGTAAGACTTACACTCGACCTGATCGCTGCATCCGCATAACGTAGCATCCTCAAACAATAGTTTTGCTATTCCCCTGGCTAATTTGTCTCCCCGTTCCGACGTCAGATAACTTCCTCCACATGTTTTATCCAAAATAATTTTCTCAGGCAAATGTTGCGTTGACAATGGAGGTTGCGTTGACAATGGAGGTTGCGTTGACAATGGAGGCATAAATGGTCGCTCCCTAATGATTAGATGAACACCACCATGGGTTGAGGCTGTTCTAATTTCGATGTTTTTACTATGTTCCTCAGAGTAACAATCAATCAAAGTCATGACATACTCCGATCCAGCCTTTGCTTCAGTTTGTTGAAGTCCTAGTCCCATGGCGTTATTTTATTCGTTTAAAATTTGCTGTTAGACGATAAAATGTTGTCTAAGATTTAAACAATTTGAATAAACAAATTATTTAAAAAGGAGTTTCTTTATTTCTAAAATAATCCATATGGTAACATAATAGTAGTATTATATGATAATTGTTTTTTTTTGATTGTAGCCACATTGTATTTTTAGTCATATTTTCTCTCTTTAAAATAAGTTGTTTTCAAAAACATACGTGTGATAATCATAGTAGGTAGGTTAGGTTAGGTGCATTGTATAGGTGAGGAAGGCACTCACCAAAGGAAATAACAGACACATGATGTACCATTTATGGTATTAAATAAAATAGTAGTTGTTGTATTTAACCTAAATATAATAACACATGAAACGGCTACCGTAGTTGTGCAAACCAAACATGGGTACTCCGTCAACGTAAGAGCTCTATTAGATAGTGCCAGCCAAAGCAGTTTCGTGACAGAACGCTGTGTATAATTGCTGGGACTTTGCGAGAAAATCGAGATATTGTGGTACAAGCTCTCGCCGGTACCCATGTTCCAGTCGTTAAAGGAAGTACCACCATTAACGTACGGTCTCGAAAATCCACAGTTTAATGTTAACGCTTTAATATAACCTCGTATAACCGGTCCGATACCATCAGAACACGTTTTCACGGAACATTGGCCACATGCCGTTGGGCTAAGTTTAGCAGACCCTGATTACGACAAACCACTGCCCGTCGACCACCTATTATTTGCAGACGTGTTTCCACAACTCATCTTTGGAGATAAAAGAGTTGGTAACACCGGTCAACCAATAGCTTTATCTACAGTGTTTGGATGGGTCTTAATGGGAAGAACCTCATGCGCTACGGAAAATAAGATTGTCATAATGTGTTCAACACTGGAATCCGTTAATCAAACCTTAAAACGCTTTTTTGAAGTGGAAGAAGTTCCAAATGTCGGAAAAAGTTGCGCGGTGGATTTAGAGTGTGAACAAATCTACCAGTCAACCACAACGCGTCAACCAGACGGTTGGTACGTAGTCCATTTACCCTTCCCGAAGAACCCTCCACAACTTGGACGCTTAAAAGGTCAAGCATTGAACCGTTTATATCATTTAGAAAACCGATTTACAAAGAATCCTGTCTTGCGGAAAGAGTATAACAAAGAAATGAGAGATTACCTAGACACCACCCATATGACAAAATTAAATCAAACCCTTACAAATGAACAAAACACTTATTATATTTCCCATCATGTAGTTATACGGCCTGAGAGCACAACCACAAAAATGCGAATGGTTTTTGATGCCTCTGCAAAAACATCTTCTGGGATGTCATTGAACGATAACCTTTATTGCGGAAGGAAGCTCCAACAAGACCTACCCGGAACAATTTTGCGATTTCACCTACATCCCATTGTGTTTACTGCAGATATAAAAAAACGTATGCGGCGGCCGTGTACCTACGGATTGATACTGGCACAGAAGTAAAGTGTCATCTCTTAATGGGAAAATCTAAGATAGCACCGGCTAAAAAGATATCTGTTCCGAGACTAGAATTATGTGGTGCTTAGCTATTAGCTCGTCTCCTTGCGTTTGCTCAAAGTAACTTGTCCGCAATCAATATATGAAAAGTTACCGCGTTGTCTGACTCCACAGTAACGCGACATTGGATAAGAAGTTCGACCTCACGACTGAAAACATTCGTAGCCAATCGAGTATCCAAAATTCAAGAACAGACTGTGTGATAAGCCAATAATGAAACAATTAGTGAAGTACATTTCTCAATAGATAATTTAAAAACTGATGTAGTAGATAATCAAAAAACTGTGAGTAATAATGAAACATGGTATAAGGATTTGACAATAGATATTGTAAAAGTAACATTTAAAATAGATACAGGTGCTAATATTAATGTATTGCCATTATGTTATATAGATAAAAATAAGCAAAAAAAAATAAAGCAAAGTAAAATTAAATTATATACGTTTGGAGGAACAAGTATAGAGGCGTTAGGTAAAATACATTTTAAGTGTAAAATAATTGATAAAAATGAACATATAGATACAGTGGTTGAATTTGTTGTAATTAAAGAGAAATTAACTCTAATTTTAAGTTTAAAGTCTAGTGTAGAACTAGCTCTAGTGAAAAGAATTGATACAATAAAAACAATTAACGCAAATGAGGTCTGTAGTAAAAAAGATATGTTCTATGAGAAAAATAAAGACATATTTACAGGTTTAGGATGCTTTCCTGATATTTGTGGGATTAAACTAAAAGAAGGGTCCACACCAAAAGCATTAACAGCGAGACGAATACCAATAAAAATCAAAGATAAATTCAAAGCTACGTTACAAACGTTAGAGAAAAAGGGAATTATAATACCAGTAAATGAACCAGTTGATTGGGTAAATAGGTTACAAATAGTAGAAAAACCTAATGGGTCTCTTAGGTTATGCATTGATCCAACATACTTAAATAAAGCTATCGTTAAAGAAATGTATACAATTCCAACGCTTGAGGAATTGGTGCCTAAGTTATCACATAGAACATATTATTCAGTGTTTGACATTGTAAAGGAATAGCTTTACGCACTCAATTCATATATTCGTATATAAGTATTATTATACTCGGAGAGGCAGTTCTCCTTGAGTTGTTATGGTCTCCTCATACGTAACCTCATAGTTAGAAACTATATCCTATTTTGGCAAACTAATCAAGGGGAGCGGCCAATAACAAGTCACGAGCGGCGGTTGCGAGAATAACAACTTATTGAACCAGCTACATACACCGCCCCGTCCATGCGCAGGATCCATCAAAGGAACCGACATCATATATAGGAGGGCTGGAAACACAGTAAGGACAGATGTACCTGGACCAGCAACGCAGAAGCGACTTCACGCCACTAGCCATATACAGGACGATGACTACTTCTACTACTATTACCACGACGATACTATACATTTTATTTTTGTTCTAATAAAACATTGTATTATAAATCTAATTTGGCTACCATTATTTCCAAATCATTTACATAGAGAATCCCTGAAGGGGCACCACGTAACAACATAAAGGATGGTTTTTATCATATACAGCTAAATGAGGTATCGAGTAAATACTGTTCTTTTAATACTATCTATGGAACATATAGATTCTTGAGAGCCCCGTTTGGATTAAACAATATACCAGAATTTTTTCAAAAGTTAGTATACAAATATTTTGGGGATATATCAGGTGTCACAATATATGTCGATGACATATTGATAAGTGCTGATACAATTGAAGAACATGATAATATAGTTAGAAAGGTGATACAAAGAGCTAGAGACTATAACATTAAGTTTAATTTTGATAAAATACAATACTGTGTACAGGAAGTGAAATATCTTGGAATGATTTTTAACAAAAATGGAATGAAGTCTAACCAAGAAAAAATACATGTTATTAAAGAATTATAGTATCCAGTTAACAAACTTGAACTACAACGATTTTTAGGTATGATAGGTTTTTTAAGAAACCTACCTTTTTTATTCCTAATATGTCCAAAAATAACGGAACCACTTAGGCAGTTATTAAAGAAAGACAATATGTGAGTATGGACAGGAAAGTGTGCTAATGCAAAAGACAGTTAAAAAAATATAATCACAAGTAATACGGTCTTGGCACCATTTGATGTGCGAGCACCAGTACAAATATATTATGATGCGTCCAAAAGTGCATTAGGTAGTTGTTTGATACAAAATGGTAGACCTGTTTATTTTGCATCGAGAACGTTAAATAAGACAGAGATTGAGTATGCACAAATTGAAAAAGAATTACTAGCAATTACATTTTCATGCAAAAAATTTCATAATTATATTTATGGACATGGAGATGTAACAATATATAGGTACAGATCATATGCCGTATACATCAATCATTAATAAAATATTAGACGAAGTACAAAATAACAGAATAAAACGACTAAGGTTAAAACTAGTTATTTATAATTTTAGTTTAAAATATATACCAGGGAAGAAAAATGTGATAGGAGACTTTTTGTCAAGATTGAATATTAAAACATGTGAAGAGGAAGATATACAAATTAGAGATATAGTACATACAGTAGGTATAAATAATGTACAGTTTAGTGAGGAGAAGTTAAAACTTTACCAAAAAGAAACCATTACAGACAAAGAGTTGAAATTAGTTCATGAATATTATTTTGAGGGGTGGACAAATACAAAAAGTAATGAAAAAAATGAGCTTAAAAATTTTATATAAAAAAAAAAGTGATATAGAAATATCAGATGGACTGATTTATTATAAAAAAAGGTTGATTGTATCAAAGACATTAAGGAGAGAAGTTCTTAAATTATTACACGAAACACATTTGGGTTTCAATAAAACATACATAATAGCCTGAGAATTGTTTTATTGGCCAGCAATAACATCTGAGTTAAAGTCGTTTATAGGGCAATGTAAAACATGTAATAAATACTCAAAATCACAAACAAAGAAGTCATTGGTCAATCATTATATACCTGAAATACCGTTTATGAAAGTAGGCATTGATATTGCTGAGTATGCAGGAAACAATTTTCTTATACTAGTAGATTATTTTTCAAAATGGTAGGAAGTAGAAATATTAAAAAATAAAACCTCAGCGGAGTGTATCAGTAAATTTAAAAAAATATTTAGTACTCATGGTACACCTGAGATAGTGGTTGCAGATAATATGCCTTTTGACTCATATGAGTGTAAACAATTTTCTAAAGAGTGGAACTTTACGTTTACAACTTCATCACCAAAATATCCAAAAAGTAATGGTCAAAGCGAAAAAGCAGTGGGAATTAGTAAAGATATGTTAAGGAAGTGTAAAAATGAGAGTGTTGTGGACTTTGAATTATTTAAATTAAATTACAATAACAGTCCAGTAGGAGGGTTAAATTTTTCGCCAGCGCAAATACTAATGAGCAGGAGATTGATAACCAAATTACCATATAAAATGGAAGATTTGAAACCAAAAGTATTGTGTGAGGATGCATACAAATTAATTATGAAAGGAAAGAATAAACTAACAAAATATTACAACAAGACAAGTTTAAATAATAATACAGAATTTATGGCAGGAGAAAAGGTATGGATTCAAGATGTGAAAAGTAAACAGTGGAGTGAAGGGAGTATAGTCAAATCATTACCACTATGGTCTTACTTAGTTAAAATGGATAAAAATAATAGGGTTGTCAGAAGAAATGATATTTTTATAATAAAGGTAAAAACATTTCGAAGGCTAGATAAAGAGGATGAAATTAAAGAAACACACAATCAAAAGAATGAAGAAAAAGTGTTAAGGAAATCACAAAGAAAAAAATAGTTCCTGTTAGATATGGTTCAACTAATTAAAATAGGGGATATATAAAAAAAAAAAATATTAATATTATTAAAAGTATTATTACTGAAGAAATGTATCAATATTATTCTTATTGTTATGATTATGTGTATTGATATTTTTTTTTGGGGTGTTTTGTCTTAAATAAAAAAAAATAAAAATGTATTAATAATGTTTGGTTCTGATGGATTAATAGGGTATTAACATTATATTATTATGTAATGAGAAATGATGTTTTATGTTAGCAGTTTTAATATGTTTATATATAAAAAAAAAATGTTTAAACATAAATTGTTAAATGTGTAATTATATATATATTTTTTTTTCTTATTTAAAAAAAAAAAAAAAAGAGGGGCATGTGTGATAAGCCAACAATGTTCATTATATTCAATAATGTTTTTTAATATTAATTATGAAAGTACTGTGAATTGTAATTAATATAATAAAGTCATATCAAACATTAACAAACACAGACTCACGAGGAAAATTGGCGTCTCGTACCAACCAATGATAACCCAACGGACTGCGTCCACGTGGGCTCAGACCCGACCTTTTAGCCAGCCACGACATATGGTGGCATGGTTAGGTTAGGTTAGGTTAGGTTAGGTTAGGTTCCTCGGCGTCGAATTAGACACCAGGCTGTCCTTCACGAGACACATCGAACAGGTCTCCCGAAAGGCGACCGCAGCGGCACTCGCGATATCGAGACTGATGCCCAACGTCGGAGGCCCGTCTCAGTCCAAGAGAGCGCTGCTCGGAACGGTCGTCAGCAGCAAGATGCTGTACGCCGCGCCGACCTGGGCCAACCAAGGCACAAAAACGGCAAAGAACAGAGGCGAGCTGGCGAGAGCGCAACGAACGATAGCGCTCCGCACCGTACGGGCGTACAGAACCGTATCTGCAGACGGGTCCTCAATGCTCGCGTCAATGCTACTGGCTGATCTCGCTGCGAACGAGAGACTGAGGATTCGCCGACGCCGCGAAGACCAGGACGACACCGAGACACTTAGTACGATCAAGCGGCAGGAGAGAGCCATCAGCACAGCTGCCTGGCAAGCCCGGTGGGATCGGTCTACGAACGCCAGGTGGACTCATAATCTCCTCCCGGACGTCGGTCGATGGCTGTCCAAACCGCCCATGGGCTTGACATTCCACCTGACCCAGGCACTCACCGGCCACGGCTGCTTCAGGGCGTACCTGAAAAAAATGAATAGGGCCGAAGACGCGTACTGCGTCTACTGCATGGACCCGGAAGACACCGCGGATCACACGATCTTCGCGTGTCCAAGATGGATAGACGACCGCGCGCGCATATCAGAACTACTGAGGAGGCCTCCTAACGCGGCAGACGTCGAGGAGCTACTCTGCGGCCCTCGCGCGGACGCCATGCCGGACGACCCAACCGAAAGGACCAAGCTTCTCCAAGCAGCGACCAACAGAAATTAATTTTTAAAAATGGTGCACAACATCCTGCGCACTAAGGAAGAAGACGAGCGCGAAGAGCAGGCCAACGGCTAACCGCTCACACGGAACGCTCGATGAAGAACGTGAACGCTACACTCTCCGTTGATTCGTGACACGCGAAACGTCGGAGGTGTCACCGACCACGTTCTTCATCCCCCCATTCGTGACACCACGGGAGGGACGACGATCACGGCATCGCGGCTCTCATCCCACAACCGGCAAGAGGCTACAAGGTCGGCGGACACCAACCGGACCGCCATCACGGACAGCAAGAGACTGCAAGGGTGGCGGACTCCGGTCGGCCCGCCAACACGGAAAGCACGAGACATCAAGGGCGGCGGACTGCGGTCGGCCCTCGAAGACGGCAGGAAGCACCGGAACAAAATAAATGTATATAATTTATAATGAAATGTATAATGTAACAAAGGGGGCGGTTAGTCGGGGACATGTCCCGTCAACCCCCCCACGTATGTATGTATAATATTTGTGCATCAAATAAACGATGGCGGCGTCGCGGAAGTAATGCGAAAGCAGTTCCCGCGACGCCGTCGGTTCATACAGGAAAAAAAAAAAAAAAAAAAAAAGGTTAGGTTAGGTTAGGTTAGGTTAGGTTAGGTTTTTACCTAACCTAACCTCCGTTTCTCCGACAACCTGAAAGAGAATGGCCTGTGGAGAGGACGTTGAGCCCTATTAGTTGTTCAGAGGAAGAAAAGGAAGAAAAACCTATTACGCTTTTGTCCCAAGGAAACGAGGAAGACCATCGGCTTCTTTATCAATCAGACAATTTACCAAAAGTTTTAAGACTCGCCGTCTATTGGTTAAGACTTTGAGATCGTCTTAGGAAAAACCGTTCTTACCGATCACTTCTCCACCTATTACAGACAAAACGGACAGGGGATTTCGATCCTTAGTACGCTGGACTCAAAACGTTTATTTTTTCCGACGAGAAAAAAGACCTCTCCATGGACAAACAAGCGCGAAGGCATTTAAGAAAATTAACACCGTTTCTGGATGACGACCACTTGCTGAGGGTAGGCGGTCGTTTAGGATATGCCGAAATTCCTTACAATGAAAAACATCCCTTATTATTGCTAAAGTCTGCGCGGTTGACTGAACTCCTAATCGACTTTACCCACCGGAAAAACGGACATCCATGACCCCAAACGGTACAATATTTACCACGTCAAAATGACTGGATGCTTTCGTCCCGAAGTGTCATCAAACAAAGAATTCATCGATGCATACTGTGTTTCCGCGCAAAAACTCGCCTGGTCCAACTTTTTATGGGATACCTACCGTCTTTTCGTATTTCCCAAATAAAGCCATTTAGTAGAACCGGAGTAAATTTTGCTGGACCCTTCCAGGTAAAGGCAGCAATGATTCGAAAAATAAAGGTCACAGAGGCGTACATCTGTATTTTTGTATGTATAGTAACAACAGCAGTTCACATTGAACTAGTTTCCAACTTATCGACTCCATTGTTTATAGCTGCACTTGATCGGTTTATTGGACGAAGAGGGAGATGCACAGACATTTATAGCGATTGTGGAAAAAATTTCATAGGAACGAACCGATATCTACAAGAAGTATACTCCATACTGAAAGGACCTCGCTGTGTTGAATATGCGGTAGATAATCAAATCTGTTGGCACTTCAACCCTCCAGCCTCCCCCCACGTGGTTGGTCTATGGGAGGCTGCAGTAAAATCAACCAAAACCTTTTTACTACGAATTATTCAAGACAGGGTCCTGACGTATGAAGAACTTAATACCGTACTGCATCGTGTCGAGTCAACCCTCAATTCTCGCCCTCTTAATTCCATGTGTAATATGCTCGGGAGCTTGGTACCTACTATCGTAGTACTGATAGTTGATAAGTGGCTGCCAATATATTATAGATGCAGGTCGCAGACACTTTATTTGATGTTGTAGTCGTGGTTGTTGAATAAATAAAAGACAGTTGTTGTTTTATTGTGAATTTTATTATATTGTTGATAATTTTCTAAGTCCAAAATAATGCTCGTACAGAGTGGCGTGAAGGTGCTTGCACTAATGGGTGGTAGTACACGTCTGAAAACAGGCCGATTCGGGCTCCCTTATATATGAAGTTCCCCGTACCCCTTGCATATAGATACTGTATCTCGGCTCACGGATGTGATTTGTGTGACCATCGTTCCGGCCCACGCATTTTATGACTTCCTTATATTTCTACGTATTGCTAAAATGCTAATCTATGATTCAATTGAATAATCATTCTACTCTTTTATATTCCTATATTGAATATCGTCGCGTACAGCGTTGTAATTAAAATAATTATTTTATTATTTTATATTTTTATATTTGAATATTGTCGTTCACAGGACTCCCCGAGTAATTATATTATTCAGTGAGCCTGTCTCCTTATGCTAAACAGTAGGAAATCCTATTTCCGTTTCTAATATCCGAGTTATGCCGAATTACAGTATAGCTAAATTACAGTATAATATGATTATGCACCTGTGTGTACAATGATGTTGTTAAGTAGTAACTTGCTCACTACACATGTCTCAACCTAACCTTCCGACCAGAACGATTTCCAAGCCCTCACGGCAAGACACTTTCTAACTATGACACCATTGGTATCCGTACCTGCACCCCACGATCAGGTTGAACTTAGCAGGATAAGTAGGAGTAAACGCTGGTCATTAACACAACAAATTCACCATCATTTTTGCATCCGGTGGCAGAAAGAGTACATACTATCCCTGCATGAGAGATCTTAATTGACCCATCTTAATCGCAACCTCCAAGTGGGAGACCTAGTCTTAGTGAGCGAACCAAGTGCCCCTCTGACATGGCCTACAGCTCGAGTGGTAGAGGTTCATCCAGTAGCTGATGGGATTGTCCGAGTGGCAAAAGTAAAGCTGTCAACAGGAAAAATCTACACTCGGCCCTCAGCGAAACTGTGTCTTTTACCCCTCACTGATTGAAGACAGGGTCTTCAAGGTTGACCACCTACCTTTAGGCAAGTGTTTGATAAGCGATACGACAAGCCTCGCACCGACACCGATACCGCGTAATCACAATCAGACCCGTGCGTGAGCGTCTAGACTTCGGTTGCCTATACTTGTTGTTTTTTTTCGTTTTTCTATTCTTTCGTTGGTTGTTTTTTACAGTTTGTCGTCACCTATCACCGTCACCGTCACGTTTCAAACCGGTGAAATAGTAATACAAGCTTTTTTAGAAGACGCAGATGCTATATTTGAAAATTTTAAAAATAAATCAGAAATTTTATAAATTAATTAATTAATTTCATTAATTTTGTCAATAAATCAAATTTACCTTTGTATAAATTAGTTTGTATTACGACTGATAATTTTCCAAATTTTATAACGTTCCATTGTGTGATTCATCAATAAGCATTGTGTGGGAAAATATTGAATATAAGTAGTATAATGGACATTGCTTTTAATATAGCCAATTCTATACGTTCACGAAGCTTGCAAAGGCGACTTTTTAAATTACAATTAGAAGAAAACAATTCTCAGCATTGTGATTTATTACTGCATACGGATGTTAGATGATTGAACCGTGGTAAATTTCTAGAAAGGTTTCAGTGTTTACTTCCTGAAATAATAGAGTTTTTAAAATCCAGAGGCGATAATTATGATTGTTTAACAAACAATACATGGCTTCAAAACTTAGTTTTTTTAACAGATATAACGGGTCATTTAAACACTTCAAATGTTGAACTTCAAGGAAAAGATGGGACAATAATTGAGTTATTGAGTTCTATAAATGGTTTTAAATCAAAATTGATATTACTCAAGTGACAATTAAATGAATCTAATTTGAATAATTTTCCAAACTTAAAAGATTTTTTTGAAAAGCAAAAATGTACAGTGGCAGTGGAAATATATTGCTCTGAGGTTGAAAAAGTGTACAATGAATTAGAGAGACGATTTAAAGATATTCAAAAATTAGAGCCATAAATTATTACAAGTAGTATATATAAGCCGTTCCTGGCGCAGTGCATTATATCATCAATAAAAGATCACAAAGAAAACAATTTGCAAAAAGATCAGAAAATTGAAATGCAATAATAATTATAATATTTTTCACAAAATTGAAATATATTAATAATTAATATATTTTTTACATTCATGACCTATTATCATTAATATAAGATTGAATTGCATTAATAATAAAAATATTTTTCACAAAACGTATGTTATTAATAATATAAAATCGAAATGCAAAAATAATAAAAATATTTTGCATATTCCTTGAAATGCAATAATAATTAAAAAATATTTTTCACAAAAACTAATATTTACTAATAGAAATAATAGAAATGGAAAATATTAAAAAACTTTTAAATATGTTCCAACCCAGGTAGCAACATTATAATATAATAATGTTATAAATACATTTTATTTGTAATGACTAATATTATTTAATGATGATAATTTAATTAGAAATTGATTAGAATAATGTTATTGTATTATTATGGTATTATCTTTTTGCAACAATGCCATTATTATTATATTATTATATTATTTAATAATCATATTTTTATATTGTTTTTATAATATTATTATCTTATTAATCAAATATTTTTTTATTTTACACCAGCGGCTAAAAAATGTTTTGAAAATACTGTCTAAAATGTCTGTACAAAGAGTAATAGCATTTTTTAATATATTTAGCTAGGAAAACTTTTTTAAATAATTGATCATTAGAATTTCATTATTTCAATACCTTGGATGTTTATCACGCAATACAAATAAAAACTTAATTTTATTTAGTATTTTTTGAACAGGAGAAATAACAAATTAAGAGTAAACAAAATTGAGCAAACTACACTTTATTATATTATGCTCATAAGTATAATGACAAATTAGTATTATATAAATTAAGTACCTATATACTATATAATATGTGTATTTAATTAATTTTTTTTTGCGAAATGCAGCTCCAGAAATATAAATTTTGATAGGCATTTCAATATTAAAGTTGGGAACATCTTGAAAAAGTTTCATGCTTCTTACAGCTTCTAAAATCAAAAAAAGTTAAGAATTAATTATTTTAATTAATATGCAATGTTAAAATATGTAAGAAGTACCTAGTTATAGATTTCCAATGTACATTGAATTCTTAAACGTACATTATAAAAATGTAATATTGTATTATAAAAGTCTGTACTCAATTTACTCAGGGAATGTGGTTGCGTACAGTCCAATATGTTTTATATCCTGCCACATTAACCTTACATCCTACTCCTAGTTTGTAGTGGTATACACGCAGTAACCACATTCTCTCGGGCCCCGGCAGAGTATAAGTTAGGTTTATATTTAAATATTTTTAACTGCATTAATACTTAATTCATATATATTTTTTATTTTATAAAATTTGTTAAAATCTAAAGCAATAAATTAAAATAGAATATAGAAATATACGGTATGTATAACTTTTTCATTAATTACTTGACACTATATATAATATATAGTAGTGTAAAGTCTCTATTCAATATTACAAAATATTATTATTATTAGTTATTACTTATTACCCTTTAGCATTAAATATTAAACTATCCGGGTCTAAAGTGGATTTTTAAATGAAAAAAAAGAAGGACTAAAGGAAAAAATTTACTTTTAGTGCATAAAAGCACAGCCATATTGGCATAAAGTTTAATAAAGTTTTTATAGTAAAATAATAAAATATTCATCATACATGCACATTATAAAAAAATATTAATAAAAAAATTTAAAAAAATTACCTTTTATTGTATATAATATTATATAATTATTAATTAAGTATGCAAGAGTGAAATATTTTTAAGCTTTGTTCCCCATAGCCCCTCCCCCTTGTATTGGCGTCTGATATACTTAGTTTAAAGTGCTATAACTTAAGATTCCCAAAATAGATACAAAAGGGCCATAACCATTTACATAATATAGGTAATGTAGCCACTGGGAATTTCAAATAAACATAAATAAATAAATTTTCATAGAATTGTTTTTGTCTTACCAAAAATAATAGCACATGACGCCAAGGATGAAAATATCATTTTCTTTTTTTGACCCACATAACTATAATTTTGCAATAGCTCATCATCAAAGATGGTTCTTACAATTTGTCTTATAGTAGAAGCTAACGAATTTTTCACTAAACGTTTTAGACCATTAACCTGAAATCAATATTCAAATATTTAAAATTGTTTAGTTATTATTAATATGTATAATATATACATATAATGAAGCTTGCATATTCATATATGAATTAAATGTATATATACCAACATAAAGAATAACTTACAACATTTAATCTGAACGATTCGTTAACTAATTTATTTTCAAATTCAATTAATGCATCTTCGTTGTGCAATGGCAATATTACACTATAATCATTTTCATAGTTGAAAATTGAATCCTCTTGAACACTTCTTTCATTTGTTAATACATCACTTAACATTTTATCTATTCTATTCTGGTTATGCGTTAGATTCTCAATGTCATATTTAATTTTTTAAATCACATTTAAAATTTTTTTCAATGTATCTGAATTATAAACAATAAAAGTAATGATTTATATTAGAAAAGGTTGACAATAAATATGCATAATATATTAGAACATTACCATTGGAACCTGATACATTTGGAATCGTGTTAGGAGTAGTGCAGTTTCGGTCTGAAGATGATGGTGTGAAAATAGCGGAAGAGTTATCACCTGAAATATAAAAATATATTATTATTAAATATTTATTTAATAATACAAAAGCGTATAAAATGTTAACACATTTATTGTTTGAACAGATTTTGATTAATTTTACTGAATTAGAAACGGTGTTTGAAAAGGTAAAGGCAACTGGATACCTGTTGAAATTGAGCTATAATACCCATCTTTCTTCAATCAGTTTGATTAGTCATAGACCTTTTACTCACAGACTGGCCCATCCTATGCCAAATATATTAGTAGTCGCATACAGACATAGCATGGTAATGCAGCTATCATTTAGTATGAATATATAGTATACAAATGTATTATATTTTGTATCGTATCAGAGTAACTCAGTAACCAATAAGTGATACCTATCTCGACACGGTGGACCATGAAGAGAGCCGGTCTATTAGTAAAATTTCTGGATAATATAGTGAAGCGATAAGAATTCCGAAAAAAGATTTGAATTCAGCATCAAGTCTACATGACAACATGCAGTCTAACCGCTTTTTTAATATCAGTCCTTTACTTACAAACATTTGAAAAATTGAAAAAATCATTAAAAAAAATAAAAAAATAAATTGCAAAAAGTGGCTCTCATGTACATATCACACTGAATTCAAATTTGTTCTCATAATAAAATTTTTTTCTTGACACTACATTAATCGGACTGATTGAAGAAAAATAGGTAGTTGTATATATTTCCAGCGTTTTAAACAGCAGCAGTTTTAACTACTTAGAAACTGCTGGTATTCAGTCACCTTAAGTATTGTAATATAAAAGTAGTATTTGTTTAATATTACCTAAAGACATTTTAATACCAGAACCCTTATGTCCAAGGGTATTTAATGCTGCAGTAGTTTCAACTTGAATAGAATCCAATATAGTAGTCACTTTGAACGGAGAAGATGTAGTATGTACTATAGTTGAATTTTCCTTTTTCATTTCTAAGAATTAAAAATTGTTTAAATTCATTAAAACAATTAAAAATTATTTAATTCTAGTACCAACCTATAGAACCATTAGAATCCGATGATAAAACATTTTTATATTCAAAAAAGTCCTGCGAATTAGAAACTTCTAATTTATCAAAATCATCATGATTTATTGTAGGTACATCTAAAATGCAAATATGTACATATTATTATATAAAATGAAAACAAAAATTCTAAGTTATAACAATCACGATACCTATATAAGTTCTATAATCATAAGATTCATTACAGTTTGCAACATTTATTCCAGAAACAGTAGAACTTAAATTCTGTGTATTATATTTTTGCTTATTATTAAAGCTAGGTATAAGAAAATCATCTGAAAAATAAAAGTATTAAATCAATTAAAAATGATTTAGACTAAGGATAAAATTGTAACTATTTTTAGTAGAATAATACTTTGGCTAGAAGTATAAGAGGTTGTATCGAATAATTTTTTTCTAACTTCTAAATTAGGACTAGTTGAGCTTATCTTCTGGCTTATCTTATGTGACGAATTTGGTTTTGGGAAGTCACACACGGAACTAGACAAAATAACATCTAGAAAAATGTTTATTATTAATTAATGAAACAATAATAATTATAATGACAATTACCTGTATTTGATAAACCAGTAAAAATAGGAGCATCTTCCACTACAAGTATTCTCCTTCTAGTTTTGTTTTGAATATCTTCACTAGTAGAAAGATCAGTAGTGTGTTCAGCCATTTTCGCTTTTAAATTAGCTTCTTGGAGACTATCTAAAATATTTTATAAAATTTTAGTAAATGCATAAAAAAAACAAAATATAAATAAATATCTGATAAATATATATAAATGAATAGGTATAGGATGGATAGAAAGACTTTTTTTTACTATTTACTTAGGTAATCATAATGTTTATTTATATATTATATTATAAGTTTAGAGCTTATCCTAAATTTTTCGATAACTACAGGTAGCTTATCCTAAGTAACTTAGTATGTTTAACCTTCACTATGCATAGATACTAGATAGATAAAAAAATTATAAAATTACCAATGCCTTTTCTTAAAATTCTTGAAGGAAAATAATTGAAATCATATTTGTTCACAATTGTTCTTCTGTTAATATGTGTTTTTATTTCCCTTTTTGGCCACGCACACGTTGGTTTTTTAACCCAATGGCTGGGTACTGCTTCAACTGAATTTTCCTTAACAAAATGAACAACAGTCCACATGATAATGCCGTAATGTCTACTGAAAAAAAAAATTGTTAACACTTGTTATGTGAAATTTGTAAGTACCTAATCCACTAAAATCATTTTTAAGTAATAGTATAAGTCAATTTTTTTTTTACTGCATATGCTTTGTATCTGCTTAAAATGGCAGTATAATATTGATAAATTGTGAATATGCATAGATAAATAACCTCGTATTTAAAAAATAGGCGTCAGTGTTACCTATGAATTTTAAATTGTTAGTCCGATTGTCAAGTTGTTGATGGATTATTTTATAAATACCTAATATAACTTTCAAGATAGAATATATTTACATTGTTTTTTTTTTTATATATTTCAATAAGTAATTGTTTTTTTTCTTCTTATAAGATATAACTTCAAATTATACATTAAGAAGAATGTAACAATGGAATAGCAATGCTAATGTTATTCAATGATAATAACATTACTTTTCTTTGGATATCATTGATGGTCCAAGTAGGTACTCATATTCTTTGATAAATTTTTAACAGTGTATATTCCAAAATAAGATGACTGAATTGGTTCTTCATAGAATAATTCTTTTAATTCAAATTTTCTTCCAATTAAAACTATTGACTCAGTGTCATTTGAGTGAGCAATATTAATCAATTTTATAATATCATTTGTTTTAGAAGCAAAATATGAATCTGCATCTATTTTAACTTTTATTTTATAATTTTCTAAAACTAATGTATTAAATTGTGGATCGACACAACCAACTAATAAAGGGCCATTATTATGTGGTCCTTTTAATAAACTGTTGTCACTTTGATTAGTTGTATTGAAACACAAATTAAAGTTATCGCATTCACTGAATCTTTTAACAACTTGCTCCAAAGGCTTATTAGGCTGTCTTAACATATTTTTGAGAACTTTCATTTAGTTCTCAAATGGAAAAGCACTGCAATTATCTAGGGGCCCATATTGTTTATAATCATTTACTAAATTAAGTAAACCATGAATATTGCTATTTATTTTATATTGTTCTTTGTAATCTTAGTTCCATGGTTACATGATATGGTAGTATACCTGATACCTGGTTATCGTTATCATCCACATGACGTTGAGTAAACAACACGATTTAAGATAGTATGGTTGCCCAACGACCCATTAGAAAAATGTTTTCACACTGCATACGGTTTGAATCGAAATGTCACGTGTTCTGCAGGGGTCTGTTGGACATTGTTGTAAGTTAGGTTATACGATATTACCATGCGAGTATGAAATATGCAATACTTACTAAACACTAATAAGTGTAAACAGACACTCGTCTGTTCGTGACTCGTGACTCGTTAATAAATTATTTATTATTTATTATTTAATAATTTTATGTTTTACAATTTTAAATGTTTAAATTGTAACAATAGACTTACAATTATTAATATAGTATTAGTTTTTGTAAATATTAATGTCTTGTATACCACGCCATGTTGTATTTTTATTTAATAATTCAACCAAACATAACGTATAAGTACGAAGTACCTAAATTGTTAAGCGTTACATGTGAATTGGATACCTACTTATCGAGTACGCGTACGTGAATACTGTAATACAATTTATTGGTAAGTTTAACTTATTTGGTAGTCGTAAAAATTATAATAAATAATACAATGTCATTGTGTATAAACATTTTGATTTCAGTTTAATAATTTCAACACATACAATTTTCGTTTAATGTATAACCTAACTCATGGATCACTAAACCTACTGGATATTATTTATATTTTGATAATATTTGGCTCATATCACAATCAAGTGGTACTGTTTTGGCATAACACTACACAGAAATATTACAATCATCTAAGACATTTTTATAATTGTTCATAATTTAATTATGTCATCGTGAACTCTACTATAACATACTGTGGCGAACCGCCGCCACATAACTACCTCCCAGCGTCGATCATCATGTAAACGATTGGTCACAATGATTCCCGGCAGACGGCGATTACCGTGACTCGGCGGCCGCCCGTCTCGGCCTCTTCGCCCAGTTCAGTTTTCGTCCTTACATAACGCATCACCCAGTGGCGTAAACTGGGGGTTGCACGGGGTTGCACTTGCGACCCCTGAAAATATCATAGGGTCGCAAGAGTATCCTTTTGCGACTCCAAAAACTCACGATATCAGTTTTCAAAAAATTGAAATATCAATTTAATAATAAATTAACTAATCTATATTTTGAGAACCAATGTTCAACTTTGTTTTGAAGCACTGGAACTATTAATATATTATTATATCCTTTCCACATTTATTTATAGTTTTGTTATCAATCATTTTCTATTATTATACCAATATGTATAATTATTGTGATCGGTCGACTCGAGTCTCAGTAGTCAGTGGCAGCAGTTGGTGAAAACGTATTTCATGGTTTAAAATTATTATATTTTGTTTGTTTTATACATGAATTTAATTTTTACACTTGTAAGTTGTATTTATTTGTTATCCGCTGTCGCTTTAAAATTACGCGTTCCAACAGCAATGGACCAATTTCTTGTAAAAATATCGAAGTCGAAAGTAAGTACATATTTTTTACTTTAAATTCATCTAATTGTTTAGTACACATATTTAGTATGCATTAAGTTAAAAGTAGCCCTTAAAATATATCACTGATTTATATTATATTAAAACTTCAATTTTGACAAATACAACAATATCATTTGTTAAATTATTACAGATCAGATATAAACTTTATATTTGATCTGTTATTTAATTTTTATTATTAATTATTAAGGTAATATTATATTATTGAGCAAATTAAATTTCTTTTGGTATATATTTTTTTTATTATTTTGGTACTAATTGTTGTACCTGCTTATTAGAAAAATACTAAAACAAATGCTGAGGAAAATGTTAGCTTATCTGAAGAAAACCTCCATTCCATAGGAAAAATATCAAAAATGGTAACTATAGTAATTTCATATCATATATTTAGTTTTCATAATATATACAATTTATTGAAAATTGAAATTAATTTAATATCATAAAATATTTAAGGATATTTTGTTAAATACTTCTACCTTAATTTAAAGTGAAAATTCTGTAACTAGTTGTCTACGCTAAATAAATAATAGTAAATGTAATTAAAATGTGTGTATTAATTTCATTGATGATTTTAGGATATTGTACCAAATACCAAGGACATAAATCAAATTCAGAATGATGTATCTAGTGATGTAGTTACATCAAAATCAGATCAAACTACAAATACACTATTGGTAAATATAAAATATTGCATACAATTTTAATCTTTAAACCATTAACCAATGATATAAGTTTTGATTTTTGACTAATATCTACATGTAATCACAAAACATGAAACAAGTATTAAAACAATTATAATTTCAATAGAAATTTAAAATTACTAGAAATTGAAATTTGAAATGTAGAATTTTAAATGTTGTTACACAAAATAGTCAATATTCACTCATTTTTATACTCTTTGGTAAAGTGAATAATTTGTGTATGGTATTATTTTGTGAAAATTAATTTTAATTTTAATTATAATATATATTTATTTAGGAAAGTGACAATCTTATTCGAGATCTTGGTGAAAAGAGTACAAATGCTTTAATTTTATTTTCAAGTGGGTTTGGACCATATCAACCAAATAACATTATATTTCCACAGCATTCAGGAAGAAAATTTCATCCAGAGTGGTATTCTTTTTTTCCTTGGGTAGAATATAGTCCTAACAGTAACTCAGCATTCTGTTTTTACTGCCGTGCTTTTCCATCTAACACATCAGATCCAACTTTTGTTAGTGTTGGATTCAAGCAATGGTCAAAAGCTAGTTATAAGTCTTTTCCTCAGCATGAAAAGTCATTTGGACACAAAGAAGCTAGTGCCAAATTAGCTGGTTATAAAAGTGCTAAGAAATCTGGGAGTATAATTAGTAAAGTTAATACACACCATCAGCAAATAGTAGCTGATAATCGAGCCTATTTAAAATGTATTTTAGACAGTTTACTTTTTTGTGCTCGTCAAGGCATCGCTGTCAGAGGCCATAGAGAAGACGAAGACTCTTCAAACAAAGGAAATTGTCTAGAACTATTAACACTTCGTGCTAACGATAATGATATTATCCAACGATATTTTATTGAAAAAGAAAAGACGTTTCGTTATATCAGTGGCGATTGCACAAATACATTTCTTGAGTATTTAGCTAATATTGTTATTAAAAATATAATTGATAATGTAATAGCTGCAGGCATTTTCAGTATAATAGTTGACGAAACTCAAGATTTGTCTCGACATGAACAAGTTGCAATTATTATAAGATATGCAACAAAAGATTTGTCTCCAGCAGAAGTTTTTCTCGGTTTTTATAAAACAGAAACTACAGATGGAGAAACGCTTTCAATGTTAATAAAATCAACTCTTGTATCTCATGGTTTAAAAATAGAGGTAAAGGTAAAACGCCACAGAACCATTCGAAAAATGTATCTCCGTTCATTTCGTCGTGGTAGTCAGATGTGTTTTTTTTTGATTCAAAACACAAAAGACCACCTGCGACGAAACCCTCAGCTGACCCGATGTGAACCACAATGAGCCGTTTGCCTTTTCCTGTTGGATTATGTGACCCTGTAGTTAAGCCTCTGAGGAAAGCATCTCGGTGTGATTGTATTGTTTGGTCGACCCATACTCTTGACGAACAATCTCCAGCATTGACCCACGTCTCATCCAAAAAATAAATTGTTCGGCCTTCCTCTCGATAACGTCGAATGTCAGAAATATAACTGCGCCGCCAAGTAACAAGATCCTCTCTTTCGGTAAGAGCACTGTTTCTGTCCCTTTTTGTGTACTCAAATTGCATGCTCTTTAACAATCTTTGGAATGACGTACGTGTTAGATTTGGAAGATCAGGATCATCGTTTACTACTTGTATTATTTTTGTTAATGTCGGAATTTCTCGTCTGAACCAAAATGCATGGATTTTTTGACGAATTGCATCTTTGTCAAAATCGTCAACTTTATCTATTACAGTAGGTCTTTTCTTTTTATTCATTGGTGAGGATACTTTGCCCGTACGCTTGTATTCGCTGATTGTGTTTTTGACTGTTAGTACTCCAATGCCACATGCTATAGACACCCTTTTCACTAAATTTTCATAAGTAATATCGGGTTCTGTGATGAGGATATCCTTGTATACATTTATAATAATTTGTTTCTGTTTGGTATGCACAACCTAAGTAATTATAAAAAAAAAACAAATTTTAATGTATGTACATCTAATAACAAATAGTTCAATAACATTCCTTAACATGTAATATCTCGTCGTTGACACGAAAAAATCTCCCTTGTGCTTAAACCTAATTTTTCAGGAGAGACGAAAAACGTTTTAAAAAATCACAAATCATCAATGATTAATGAAAATACATTTAAAAAACGTAATAAAATATACATTTTTATTCTGAAAAAAATTGAAGTAAAAAACTTAATATAATATATTATAATATGTATTTATTGTACAAATTGTCAATATTTCATCACATAGGAAGTTTTTTCGTGTCAACGACGATCTATTAATTATAAAATAGTAATGTATTTAGTAGGTACAGGGCTTTTTTTTTACAGAATTTGAATATCGGGGCTTTTTTTCCGATTACCATAAATAATAATAATAATTTGAATAATTCAAAAAATACGTTAGACATTTAAATATTCACTGGGTGACACTAATACAATTTAAATTTAAATAAAATATTTTGATGTTTAATGTTAATATGACGAGAGTACCTAATTAAAAAAAAAATAATAAATAACGTGAAAAGTGTGATTAAGCAGCCACCCATTAGTGAATATTGGCAAATAAAATATAAATATTATAAATATATATTAAAATGCTTACCTTTCCACTTCGATTTCGTTTTGGGGGTGTAACAATCTCCATATTGAATTTAAAAAAAATTGGAAAAAAAACGCAAAATAATACGTTATGCAATGTGAACAATTAAATTTTATGGTATCACGTAAACACGCGTTTGCTGCAGTCACTCCGTAGATACGAATGTCAACGACGGCTGTCGGCGATCGTTGCCGGCCGGTTTCCGATCGGTATGATTCGGCGTATGGAAGGGGAACCGATGCGCAGCGACGGACGCGTTCTGACATATGGACTCTCGTGGGCCGGAGTATAGAATGTTCGCGACCCGGCACGCTACCGCGCGACGGTTCGCGAACATTCGTAAAGCCGATATATAATATTTAATGTACGTAATACGTACGTTCCCAACAATAGGTAATGAATAGTTCAAATGTAAAAATTTAAAAAAAACATAATATTATGAATAAAAACTAAAAACCAAATACTCCAAATTTATATAGCAGAACATGTTTTGATTAAGTAATATAATTTATAAATCAAAATTTTGTAGTTATATAAATGAAAAGCTTCTATAATATCGCTTGTATCTTATAGCTCAAAGAGTTATAACTTATAACTATCATTCAAACCAGTTGAATTTACAATTTTCTTGAAAACTAAAACTTATTTGATTTGACCATATTTTACTAGTAATTTTTTCAAATTAATAATATTAAAAATATGGCACATTTTTTTGTAATATATTTTTACTCTATTTGTATACTTAACCCAAAGCTGTATTAAACTAAACAACATAACTTTTGTTTTTGAAACCTTCCAGAGGTTGATGTATCCAAACCAGTTGGAAAATGTCCAAGCTGTAAACTAAAAAATAAACTCATTTAAGTTGTACTACAATTTAAGTGTTATACTTATTATACATTTATACTATTATTCTTAATACAATTCAGTAACTCTAATTGAGTTTTACCTATTTGACAATAAAAGTTATTTTTGTCTCTTTATAGGTGGCTCAGATTCAGTTGTTGCCACTGTAGTCTCATTAGTATTAATGTTGTTTGTAAAATGACTAACAACAGGTACAGTGGATGAAGTATCATGTGGTTGGGATGCCGTAGATGTTCCTATAAAATATACAAATTAATTTAGAAATAAATTTCTTATGCTAGTATATTTAAAATTATAACATGTTTTAAAAAAATTTAAATACACAAAAGTATTTAGTTACCTGGTAGTAGTATATATTTGTATGTTCACAGCCAGCTTTTCCACGGTAAAAATTTTTTTTCAAGGGAGAATGTCTCACTTGAAGCACTCAGATTTACCGTGTAACACATTTCACACCGATTGTTAGTAAATTTTACCTCGAAAAAATGTACTGTATTTCATTTTTACTCATGTTGGTTACACTGATTTTTTTAATAATGATAAAAACTTTATTTATTATTTTAAGCTGATTGCTGATTATTTTTTCATATTCAGTTACTAATGATCCATCGTTCACTCAAGTCGTGTCTCATTTTTCTTTATTTTCTCAAAGTTTTATTAAATTGTATAAGTTATTTAATTTCTTCAAAAATGAATTTTCAAAAATGCGCAAACGATGTCCAGTCATTGGTCGATCAAATACGATTCAATTCAACGCCAGCGTATCCAGAATTCTCTGCATTTGTATCTAGGTTACGATCTTTTAAAAGTTTTCCTTCAAATACCGGCCAGAATAAGTTCAAGCTCTCAGAATGTGGATTTTACTATATCAATCTCGATGACGCAGTTCAATGTCATTGGTGTGGAGTAATTCTACATAGTTTTGAAATCGATGATAATTGTTTTATAGAACATACCCGATTCTCACCAAAATGTTTATATGTATTATTAATGAAAGGTTATCAGTTTGTTCAAAAAGTCTTAAGTAAATATTGTAAAACCGAAGTTATTTGTAATTGTGAAACCGGTTCGTACGACACCATTTGTTAAATCATGTTTTTTTTATATAATATACTGTTTATAATATTTGCTGTATTGAATAAAAAAAAAAAATAAAAAAAAAATTGAATGTTTTATCTTAAATGTTTTATTATTCGATTTAATATCTCGTGGACGTATAGCCTAGCGGGTTAGTGTGTATATAATAATTTAAAATGTTTTTCAGGTATCAGGTTAGTAAGTATATGTAAATTCCCTCTCTAGTATGCACTAATTGGCTATCTGTACGTTCACATTTTTTGCATTTTTTTTTTTTTATCCGAGTTTTTAGTATAAAATATGACTGCAAAGGAAAAAACTAACAGTCCAATGTATAACTCCTAACAGTTATATCCTACTTTTTACTGTGTACTTTTTTAAAAAATTTAGCAAAAAAAACTTCATTATGAGTCCACCAATAATTGTCTGTAAGTCTACATTCGACATCCGAGCTTTTAACAAGAAAAGTATTACAGTTGGATTACTAATTAATAAGCAGATTTCAATTATTTTATTATTAGAATGTAAACTTTCAAAGAAAATTATTACATTAAGTTTATAAGAATGGTTCACACTGATGTCTGAATCTAATTACAATTCAATTATTAATAACCTAAATACCAGGGTGAGGCGTGTAAAGATTACCGATTCCTTTTCATATTCAATTAATGTTAAACAGAGTTCAATTACCCTACATCTAAACGAGGAATATATTACCTTGACACACGTAGATTTGTACCGGCTTCGTCAATTACAGAATTTGATTGATTTGTATGTGGTAGACAAGCAAAAACGTTTAGCAAATTATCAAATTACTTTCAACACTGCATATGACCTAATTAAAAATGATGTCCGTGGTCTGCCATCCACTTGCCAAAGGAACGAATTTACCAACCAATATATTCAAAACTATGATTTTAATTATTATAATCATTTACAGAACGATGACACATCATTTTTATATGAAATATTACAATTTCATTTTAACACAATGTCCGATATGATTTTACAAGATCTAATAATATAAAATATATAAATATGTTTAATAATTATTTATTTAAAAAATAAAAACTTTTTTATTCAATAATAAACTTGCTTTTTTTTCTTAAATTACATGTTACATTTAATCATAAATAATAGTTTTAATGCGTTTTAGTTTCAAATTTTATGTTTTCAGTAAATAAGTAGATTAAATTTTGATAGTACAGAATTGATAGCAATGTTTCAATTAGAAATTTTTTTCTCAGACATACTATATAGTTTATAGGTTTATGTTTTCCAAGACCTTTGAGTATTGAACAAATAAAAACATACATGTATAATAATATGTTGTTTTATTAAATGAAACTCATTTTTCCGTATAATAATCAAACAACCGACTTGCTTTTAATAGTTTGACGCTTTGGATCGGTTAGTAATTTATCAAATATAATTTGCATTGTCTCATTAAGACCAGTATGAAGTGTTTGATCTTTTGATTCGTCGGTCGTGTACAATCTAACAGTAGCTTCACTGAACTTCCATCTATTACAACAAATTATTTTATTTAAAAACAAAAGAAGTAAATAAAATCAGTAAAAAAAAAAACAGATTCAGCAATAGTTTTTAAATTTAAACCAATGTATTTACCTGTCCTTTAATGGTACATTCTCGATGTTAGTAACCTTATAATGACTTAGCACCCAAAGATCCTTTCCTTTTTCTTCAAAAGGTGTCTTTATTGTCACAACGCCATCTCCTTGTCTGAATGTTAGCGAATTAAATACTTCAACATCAAAATCTTCTGATCTCAAGCGTTCGCTGATATTATCTCTGTATGATGCATTCTATAAAAAAAAATAAATTATTTATGCTATCATTAGGAAAAAATATTATTTTTATTACCATTTTATTCTGCTTCTTTTTCATAGGTTTTTTAACAATTGTTTTTTCTGCAGAACGTTTTGATCCAGGTTTTGTTTTTGAAAAAGACGGTCTTATATCAATTGATTCGCTAAAATGTTCATTCTGTGAAACATAAAACATAGTATATTATTTTTTACTGTTTTTTTTCCATTATATATTTTTTCTATGTACCAAGAATTATACCCAAAGCGTTGAGTAATGTTACGACGCACTTCCAATATACTATGTTATAATCAGTCATTTAATATTATTTTAAGAATTATAACCATAGCGTTGAGTGGTGTTACGACCGGCCTCCAATTTGCTATGGTTATAAGATATTTACTAAGTAGTTACTAACCTCTGAATCAGTTGAAGTAATTGTACGGTACGACATTTTATTTTGGTAGTATTTCTGTTGAACTGAGCTTCTTGTCCTGGGATGAAATCTTGAAGACTGGTGAATATTAGAGAATTCCCTCTGTCTTTTATACACAGATTTTTACCACTACTTCAATAATTAAGTATACAAATGGTCATAGCCTTACATTATAGAAACCTGCTAAAACATGAACATACAGGTACAACAGCAAAATCACATTACATGACTTTAAATTGACGCTAACATAACCTATCCCAGCCAAATGTTTATGACATTCACCTTTTACCATGGTCAATACCCTCCTTTAATAAATTTCTACAATAACCTTACCTTAGATGGGTGCTGAAACATGTTCATATACAACAGCAAATTACATTACATGAATTTAAATTATTACAAACAGGATTTAAAATAAATTAGAATGTATACATTCATTCTCAAAAACCAATTACATTATATGAATTTTAATTGTTGCTAACATAACCTGTCCAGCCAAATGTTTTCACATTTACTAAATGTCAATGCTTAGAATGTATACATTCATTCTCAAAAACCAATTATATTATATGAATCTAAATTGCTGCTAATATAACCTGCTCAGTCAAATGTTTTCACATTTACTTAATGTCAATGCCATTATAATATTAAAACAGGATGTAAAATAAGTTGAAATGTTTAAATCCATCACAAAAAAATTCTAATGAGAGAAGAGAGGGTTATTTTCGGGTATAAAACCCAGAATTTCTTAGCTTATCGTCATCAGTTCAAGCAACAGCAGTTCCAAGAGCAGCCAGCAGCAGACCAGTCTTCTTCGCCAAAACAACAGCCAGCCAGCACGTACATGAATATGGCCCCCCGTCTTTGTCCAAACATTTTCAAAATTATTGTAAATAATTGTAAATTAATTGTAAATAATTGTAAATTACATTTGCAAATTTGTAAATCAGCAGATAACTTATAAATCAAAAAACAAAAGTCGGGGGGCCAAGTTCACGTAGCCCCCCGACTTTGGCCGATCGCCTCCGGACAAATTGCAGGCAATTGTAAATTAATTGTAAATAATTGTAAATTACATTTGCGAATTTGTAAATCAGCAGACAACTTATAAATCAAAAATCAAAAGTCGGGGAGCCAAGTTCACGTAGCCCTCCAACTTTGGCCGATCGCCTCCGGACAAATTGCAAGCAATTGTAAATTAATTGTAAATAATTGTAAATTACATTTGCGAATTTGTAAATCAGCAGAAAACTTAGAAATCAAAAAACAAAAGGTGGGTAAGTGGATGTCACTCTGCTGTACAGTAGGTTACAAGTGGGTCACTGTAATGAATGGTGTTAAATTTGAATTCAATTTCTGTTTTATTTAATACTTAATATAATATGCTAATTCACCATTATATCTCCTGTTGAAACAAAACTTTAATTTTTTTGGGAGATCATTGTGAGATTGCATTATGTAGCATGTTATATTTAAAACTAAACCGTCTGTATAAAAACCCAATGCTTTCAGTAATAACGCATCGTGTGGCCTCAGCATTAAATCAAATTATATTGTTTCGACTGTACCGATTGTTATTATTATTGCATGGTGGACGTGTCGTTACTTGTGTGTTGTATTTTTTCGGGATTTCCTATTTTTGTGTAAAGGCGTCGTCTAGATATGCCATTGACGATTTCTGTAGACAACAATAATAATATAGGCTAAAATTTACTGATTGATAACAATATTATTAAATTAAAATTATAGTGATTGTGTTCTCATATGCAGTCCAGATGTCCAGTCGCATGCTCTTGCATTTTACCCTGGTTTATATATTTTATAATAAGTTGTGTATTGTTATATTTTACTTGAAACTTAATACATCTTGTTTATAATGGTAAGTTTAAAAATATTTTCAATTACAATAGTGTGTACCTATTATTAAAATAAATTTATTAAATGATACAGCCATAGGTAATTCTTTTCATAGTCCACACTAAATTCATATTTGTTGATTCAATTTTTGTATGCCATAAAGTTATAATACTTAATTTCTATCAAGACATTTGATTTGATTATATTTTTATCTGAATGATTAGTAAAGATAAGTTTTTGGTTCTTACAATATCCATCTATGTAGTGAGTTACTTTGTAATGGATGTAATATTAGGTATAGGGATGTATATATTATATAATATCTATGGTCAACTTCTCAAAGTGGGCCCACCGCATAACATGTATTTCAAAATTACCTATAGGTACTATCATTTATGAGGCATATGTAACGTCGACGGGTTTCTAACTCACGCGACATAATATAATATAAAAATATATAATATTGTATATGTTTTTTGTGTTTTACTTTAGTTTATATTAAAAAAATTTAAATTGATAAGAAATCAATAAAAAATCTGTTAAAGCAAATTGATAAAAAATATGTTTGATAAAAAATTCATTATTCAAAAAATCTATATTTTAAATTAAAAATAGATAATATTTTGTAAAAAATCTATTGAATAAAAAAAATGTTAATTTATAATCCAAATTTGCTAAAAAAAACTATATTTTTATGTTTTTTTTACCAAATATTGATTGTGTATCAAATAAAGATTTTGTATAAATTTAGATTTTTTTAACCATATTTTATCAAATATATATTTTTTAAACCATAGATTTTTATCAAACGAAAAATACCTCACATTATTATTTTTTATTTCATTTAAGTTTTTTTTAAAAATATGAATTTTTTATCAGGGATTTTGTTTTATAAATTTTTTTTTCAAATTTAGATTTTTTATCAAATATTGATTTTTTTACAAATAAAGGTTTTTAGCAAATTCAGATTATTATTTAGTATTTTTTAAATTTTTATTATGAATTATCCATTTCTTCATTACATATATAATTATCATTGAATTTTTTATCAAATAGAATTTTTATTAAATTTATTTTTATAAAATACGAATCTTTCATTAAACAGATTTTTTTTAAACATATTTTATCAAATATAGATCTAATTAATTCTTAAAAAAATTTAAATTTTATAAAAGCCAATCCTTAGCAAATTGTTCTTTAAAAGGATCAAACCAGTAAACCAACAATGATCGTAAAATGATGCCATTCATTTTACATGTAATGGCGTAAAATATAACTATTAATTAACGTAACAAATAGTTATAATACGTAAAAACTGTACAAAGTGTAAATCAATACTAGACACTGCTAATACTATTAATTCATTAATCCATTATAAATATTATAAAGTTTTAATTTCAAGTAGGTTAGGTTAGGTTTTTCATGTTATGTAATCCTCTTCATCATTATTACTTGTTGTGCTTAATTGTATAGTTGTATATTTTCTTATTAAATAAAAAAAAAAAAAAAAAGTTTTGATTCGGTGAAAACTATAAAATAAATTGTATATTTTAGGCTACAGTTAAAAGGGGACGAAAACCTCGTGTTGACGAGAACCTAGTTTTTGAGACATTAAAAAAAAGAAAGCATGAAATTATAAATGAACAAGGTTTAATTAGCCCAGTTTCAAGTAATGTGTGGAAAGTTTTATCTGAAGATTTAAATTACAAACTTCCTTCAAATTCATTATATATTATGTTTTATGAGGATAGACATGGATGGAAATCTAGATTAATTAAATTGCTTGGATTGGAAGATCATATAAATAATGCTATAGAAGTAGACCAAAGTTCATCATCAGATACAGAATGTTCATTGCAATTTAATGAAGGTGAATTCCTCAAAAAGTTATTTCAAATAACTATTCCTTTTAATGTGTTCACTCAAATTAAACCTAAAACTGTGTCTTATAAGGATAAAAAATCTGCGTACAGATCGTATGACATACTCCCACCAGGAATTTGGACAGATATGATCAACGATATATTTTTAAAAGAGCATAAACTTCCATGCAATTTCATATATAAAAGAGGAAAAGTTAGTCGTGATCCTCGGAATAGTAAACATTATATTTGGTTCTGTGCTAAATGTAAAGATTGTGGTTCTGAAATGGAAGGGTGGTCAGACACAGAACCTAAAGGTGGTGAAGCACTTATCCTTAGTCTCCGTACTAACGACACTAGGGGCACCGAAACAAAACATGACACTAAGCGTCCATTAAAAGGTTTCAAACGAAAAATTGTTGGGGAACAATTGTCGTCAGATTTTGGATCTAATTGGAGGAGAAAAAATGCCAAAGATTTGGAATTTGGATGTACTTCTCCGCCAAATCTTTATACTCTTAATACTTTGAGCAAAGCTAAGCAGCAATTTAAAGATATATCATTAGGAATTGTTGAAAAGTGTCCTATTAAATCTCTCGTTGAGTTCAAACATAATTCAACTTATGCTGGATCAATATATAATATTGGTATGGATCCATTTTTTGTTTACTATTGGTCCAGTCATCAAATTATTATTTACAAAGATGAAGTAAAAAGTTATTGCAGATTAGCCATAGATGCTACAGGTGGTTTAGTACAAAAAATTAAAAGAACAAGTATGAACATATCATCAAATAATATCTTTCTTTATGAAGGAGTAATAAATACGGGTTTTGGGCAAATTCCAGTAGTACAAATGGTGTCTGAAAGTCACGATACAGACAATATATTCAATTGGTTATGGCGTTGGAAAAAAGTGGTAATTCGATGTCCTCAAGAAGCAGTGTGTGATTATTCATTACCAATACTGGGTGCTATGTCTCGTGCTTTTTGTAATGCATCCTTAAGTGAATATGTTGACAAATGTTTTTTATGCTTAAATAAATCACATAGTAATTTACCATCATGCTACATAAGAATAGACGTTGCCCACATGGTAAAAATATTTTGTAGACTTAAATGTTTGAATGGGAAAAATAAACATCTTAAAGTATTCTATGTCAGTTGTCTCAGACTCCTTTTAGTATCAAAACACATTGATGATTTTCGTGAAATTTTAACAAACTTACTAACTGTTGTATTAAGTGAAACTGATGGATGGTTAGATAAATGTTGTACAAAACCTAATCCTTCAGAAAAAAGTAGAGTCTATTTAGTAAATCGTATAAAGGATATTATACCAATTAAAGACGGAGTAAATTTTGATATGTTAGACGATGAAGAATTTAACGAAGACTCTGAAGAAAATTTGGCTTCTGGTTTCGATGAACGTCCAACCCAGATTACAGCATTTCTAGAAGATGTATTAAAAACAAGTAAAGATAATTCTGAACAAAAAGGTAACCGTTTGTCTGCTCATTTACTTCCAGAACTAACCACTGATATTATACGTTTATGTAAGCACTTTCCTCTTTGGACATCTGTCATGCAATCATTGTTTGATTCCCCATATGATATTGCTACTTCTGCATCCGTCGAAGGGGACTTTAAAGAACTGAAATGCAATATTCTTCGTTTTGAACGTAAACCAATGACAGTAGACAGATTTGTTATAAATCATTTAAATAGCATAAATAGTAATGCTCGACTATTCAAGAGTGCCCAAATTCGAAACTCAGCAAAAATAAATAAACAAGAAATATCAGTTAAAGGCCAGGATACAAAAAATACATTATCAGTTGAGAAAACAAAACCACTTGATATCATTGATGTTCAAAATGATATTTGTATTCAGCATGACAAAGATGTATATATACCAAGTTGTTCAAAGACAATATTTGATATTAACGACTCATTTGATGAAGAGTTTGACAAAGAAATAAACGACACGCTACCAAATGTAGTCTCTGACAAAAAACCAGATGTATGTGAAGGCGAAAAATCTGATAGCAAATATAGTTGTATAGAAGATGAAATATCTGACGACAACTCAATAACCCTTTCAACTTCTCAGTCTGGTGAAGAATATGAAAATTGGCGTGGACGTGGTGGTGAATCACAGGAAATATATTTTAATGATAAGCCTAAAAGACAGAGAATAACAAAATATATGCAAGCAAATAGAGATATCGAACTGTCGTTTAATAAAAGAAAAACAAGATCAAATTTCAACTCATTACTATTGAATGGTAATTTATCATCTATAGTTTACATGGAAAAAAAAAGATATCTTGTAAATAACACTTGTGCGTTTGATTCTGTAGCCGTAATTATTTCAAGAGCATATATTGATAATGATGAATATAAACATTATATTGATGAAAGTTCTGATGAGTTTTTGAATTTTTGCAAATCAGTGGCTTGTGGAAATTCCCCAAAAACTATATATAAAGAACGAGTTAAATTAATAAGGAAAATATTTGACGAAGAAGACGGAGTATCTGGATTGAAAGTTATAAACTCTGAGTGCAACGTAACATTCATAATTTATAAATTATTACAAGAATTTCCATCAGCGAAAGAACATATCAAATGTTCTAATACAAATTGTGAAAATGCCAATAACATCAAAAATTGTAGTACAATCATATTGGATACACAAAAACTTCAAAAAATATCAAATTTGGAAGGTCTGCTAAAAACATATACAGAAGAGAGAAATTATAACTGTCGTCAACCATCATGCAACGGGATAGTTTCGGCAAACAAAAAATTAAGTCATCATATATTTATTGAAATGGATCAAGTCGTAGGAACCAAACATTTTAATATGGCTCACTTCCCGCTAGAATTGAGTGTCAATAATGAGAGGTATGTATCATTTATTAATTAATTTATGTAATAAAATGAAATTATACTACATTATACTTTTTACTCAGCTTTTTTTTAAATGGATCCATCAATTATACAAATGGACATTATATAAGCCATGTACGCCGTTTGGAAACAAACACAATATGGGAAACCCACAACGATTTGGTTAAAAAAATCGCCAGATGTAAGAAACCAGAACAGATAAAAGTGAATCCACATTTATTAGTTTATACCAAAAAGTAATATTTTTATTGAGCTATATTTTATTTTATTGAATACAGTTATATTTTATTTTTTAATTAAAGATACGAGTTACTACTTTTTAACCAATCATAATTTTATATTTTTAAATAATTTGTTATAATGAAAAGAAATAAACTATGTTTTTAAGCCAGCTAATTGTATATTAAAATAGATCATTTCAGCATAGATTTCAACTGAAGGTGATCTCAGCCGGTAATGTAGCAACAAATACCACAATTATTCTTAATTTATGATAAACGTTAGGTAAAACTCACTTGTACTCCATTCGAAGCCTCAACAAATATCATATAATAATATTATGTAACATTTGTAATACAATTCATTAACACCCAAACAAGTTTTGAAAGGAAGAAGATTTTAGAAATTCTCTAAAAACTATTAAAAATAAAAGGGTATAATTAAACAGGAAATTATAATAACTTCAACACTACCTAATACTTAAAAAAATATCACAATACTTCTGAAGGGTCTAATAACTCAAAATCAGCCAACGTATGTAGTTGGTCGGATTGCTGGACTCGATCGGCCAAAGTCGGGGGGCTACGTGAACTTGGCACCCCGACTTTTGTTTTTTGATTTATAAGTTGTCTGCTGATTTACAAATTCGCAAATGTAATTTACAATTATTTACAATTAATTTACAATTGCTTGCAATTTGTCCGGAGGCGATCGGCCAAAGTTGGGGGGCTACGTGAACTTGGCCCCCCGACTTTTGTTTTTTGATTTATAAGTTGTCTGCTGATTTACAAATTCGCAAATGTAATTTACAATTATTTACAATTAATTTACAATTGCCTGCAATTTGTCCGGAGGCGATCGGCCAAAGTCGGGGGGCTACGTGAACTTGGCCCCCCGACTTTTGTTTTTTGATTTATAAGTTATCTGCTGATTTACAAATTCGCAAATGTAATTTACAATTATTTACAATTAATTTACAATTGCTTGCAGTTTGTCCGGAGGCGATCGGCCAAAGTCGGGGGGCTACGTGAACTTGGCCCCCCGACTTTTGTTTTTTGATTTATAAGTTATCTGCTGATTTACAAATTCGCAAATGTAATTTACAATTATTTACAATTAATTTACAATTATTTACAATAATTTTGAAAATGTTTGGACAAAGTCGGGGGGCCATCTTCATGTACATCCAGCCAGCAGTTTACCAAACATCTTCAACAGCCAGTCAAAAGATTGTCAAAACAACTCTAACAAATAGACCAGCCATCATACTTAGAAAAAGTACCTCAATTTCTACAAGCTATGTAAGTACTATTTTTTTTTTATTGTTATTTATTAAATTTAACATCATACTTCTTTTTTTTAAAAAATAAAATAGAATAATAACAATTTATTGTTGTAATTATAATACAGTTTTATAATATTACTATGGGTATTGAGTGTTTAGACTTAAAGATTTTTTTTTCATAGATTATTTAAAATAAAAACATTAAAATAGAAGTAGTTGAAAGACGGTTTCTCAACTCTCACTTTTAGTCACTACTATAATATAAGCTGTTTTCTTTTTTTTTGTTAAGTTATGATCAAGTAACAATAATACTTTATAATTACACCACGTCCACAGTATAGAAGATAACTTACTGATGTACCATACTATCATAGATTTACATAGATAAGATAGAACATCGGGCTTATCATTCATCAATAATTTTGATAATTATTACCTGACCTCAAAAATCTTTAATAGTCAATCTCTTTCATGATAATAACTATAGATACCGTTATCTAGTAGTGTTGCACCATACCTTGTTTTTATCAATGTTAAAATACTATAGCTGATTATAAATATTTGTTATAGATAACGTGATTGTTGTATTACACGTGTAATATTATCTTACGTAAAATGTTTTTAATATAAAAAATTTTTTTTATTATACTAAAATATTCAATAATGTTTAATGACTGTATAAAATATATCCTAAAACGTATATTATACACATATATAAATTTAAATTATTTTTTCTATAATGTTTTTTTTTATTGCTTTTACGTTAAGATTATTCGAAAGCTGCTGTCGCACGTTGATAGTAAACACGTAGTTGTTTTCGTGACAACGTAATGTTACCGTACGAACTCTACGATAGTTACAATCGCCCTATCTACTATTAACTAACATATAAACTATCACGTTTTTTTCTATTATCGTGTGACGTAGCTTCACTAGCAACTAAAATTTTATTTTTTATGATATAAAATATGCTATATTGTCTAATTTTTAAAGTTTTTTTATTTAGCTTTGAATAATATAATTAGTTATTATTATATATACGTATATACGTACATTCGTTGTTTTATAAATAATCGCCCAGACATCATTGCAAGAGTATTTAATCGAAAAGTTAAGGAGTTAATAGATCTGTTGACAAAAGGAGATTTGTTTGGGAAAGTGAGGTGCCATATATATTCAGTTGAATGGCAGAAACGAGGCCTACCTCACGTACACATATTACTATGGTTGGAGAATCAAATTACATCAGATATGATAGATAAATTCGTGTGTGCTGAGATTCCGAATCCAGATGTAGATCCTTTACTGTACGAGATAGTAAAGGCTAACATGATACATGGACCATGTGAACTTTTGAACAAAAATTCTCCGTGCATGAAAGGAGGTGTTTGCAGCAAACGTTATCCAGTTACGCTCATTCAAGAAACTCAAAGAGGTGAAGATGGCTATCCAAAATATAGAAGGCGATCAACAAACGATGGTGGTTTCAAAGTGAGTATTAAGTCAATTGACTTAGATAACAGGTGGGTTGTTCCATATAACCCTATGTTATTGCGTACTTTTAGTGCTCATATAAATGTAGAAATAACCAGTTCAATCAAGTCTATAAAATATGTATGCAAATATGTCACAAAAGGTAGTGATCACGCAGCGTTTGGTTTAGGAAAATCTGACCATACAGATGAAATAAAAATATATGAAAGTGGCAGGTATATCAGTAGTTTCGAAGCAGCTTGGAAAATTTTAGGTTTTTATATACACGATAGGTATCCAGCTATTATTCATCTTGATGTTCACCTAGAAAATGGACAACGTGTCTACTTCACAGCAAATAATGTTGCCGAAAGAATAGAAAATCCACCAACAACAACTCTTCAGGCTTTTTTCCAGATATGTCAAACCGATAATTTTGCAAGAACATTGCTTTATCCACAAGTTGCTTCGTATTATGTGTGGAAAAATAAGAATTTTGTTAGACGTAAACAATGCCAGAATGTCGAAGGTTGGCCAGGAGTTAAGAAAGATACAGCTTTGGGTAGAGTTTATACAATCCACCCAAACAATGTTGAATGTTACCATCTTCGTCTTCTTCTTCATTACGTAAAAGGTCCAACATCGTATTCATTTTTGAAGATTGTGAACAATATCGAGTATCCGACATTCCAGGCCACATGAAAAGCACTTGGATTATTAGAAGATGACAATCAGTGGGATTTTGCTTTAGAAGAAGCAGCATTATGTCGTTCACCTAATAAAATGCGAGAACTTTTCAGTGTAATATTAATATTTTGCCACCCCTCAGATGCTTCAAGTCTTTGGACTAAGTATAAGGACGATTTTTCAGACGATATTCGACGACAATATTATAGACAACATCTAGAAAATAATATAACAGACAGTGAACTTTATAATAAGTGTTTGGTATTAATTGAAGACTTTGTTTTGAATCTAGGTGGAAATAACTTAAAAGAATATGGTTTGCCAACTCCTACAAGATCTGGTGGACTTTTAGAAAATAGAGAATATTTAAAAGAAACAAGCTATGATTTAAATGCTTTACAGGAAATTGTTTTGCAGAATGAACCCTCTTTGACTGAGGAACAGAGGTTTGTTTACAAACAAACTTTAAATAGTATCAAATTAAATTTAGGAAAATGTATATTTTTAGACGCTCCTGGCGGAACTGGTAAAACTCACTTAATCAATATACTTTTGGCTAAAGTAAGAAGCTCATATGGGATTGCAATTGCAGCTGCATCATCAGGAATTGCTGCTACGCTTTTACATGGAGGAAAAACTGCTCATTCTGCTTTCAAGTTGCCACTCAATCTGAACACCATCGAGATTCCAACGTGCAATATTAATAAACAATCTAATATGGCAAATGTTCTGAAAAAATGCAAGCTCATAGTTTGGGATGAAAGTCCAATGTCTCATAAGAAAGGCTTTGAAGCTTTAAACAACTGTCTGAAGGATCTAAGAAATTCAAATTTATTAATGGGAGGAGTCACAGTACTGCTAGCTGGAGACTTTCGACAAACTCTACCAACCGTACCCAGAGGAACTCGAGCTAATGAAATCGCAGCATGCATCAAGTCTTCATATTTGTGGCCTAAAATAGAAAAATTTTCTTTGACCAAAAATATGCGAGTACATTTAAAAGGATACAAGACTGCTGAACAGTTTTCTGAGCTACTCTTAAAAATAGGAGAAGGAAAATATCCAGAATGTGAAGAAAAAATTACTTTGCCGACAGGATTAGGTACTGTTGTTAATACTTTACAAGAACTTACATACAAAATATATCCTGGCATCGAAAACCTCAAAGAAATATCAATAGACTGGTTATGTGAGAGGGCCATTTTGACATCAAAAAATGATACAGCAGGAGAAATAAACAAAATATTATTGGGCTCTTTTCAAGCAAAAAAATGGAATACAGATCGGTGTATTCGGTGCTGGAAATAGATGATGCAGTTAATTATCCCGTAGAATTTTTCAATTCACTCAACCCTCCTGGATTCCCACCACATTTATTAACATTAAAAATTGGTACTCCTATAATGCTTCTAAGAAATCTTAGCCCACCAAAATTGTGCAATGGGACTCGTCTACGTATTACTGATCTTCAAAAAAATCTGATAGAAGCTCAAATTATGACTGGATTTGCAAAAGGTGAATCAGTTTTTATTCCTCGCATACCAATTATACCATCAGATTATCCATTCCAATTTAAGAGAATGCAGTTTCCTGTCAAAGTATGTTTTGCTATGACAATAAATAAATCACAAGGACAAACCTTGAAAATTGCAGGGATCGATGTAAGAGAAGATTGTTTTTCACATGGGCAATTTTATGTGGCATGCTCCATAGTCAGTATGCCCACAAATTTAGTTATTTTGGCACCAACAGGAAAAACATCAACTGTAGTTTATAGAGAAATTTTGTAATAAGATTGTTGTCATACATTATTATTTTTTATTATATACCTATTAAATTTTAATAAATTATTATTATTATTTATTATATACCTATTAAAATTATTATTATTATTTATTATATAACTATTAAAATTAATCTTCTGTCTTGGTCTGCGGCCGTCCGGTTAAAGTTGGGCTGTAGACATTTTTTATACTTAAACCCGGCAACGACGGGTAATTCAGCTAGTGATTTATATAGTAAATTAGATAATGTCGAATAATATTCTGTTTTTCAATAAATAATTAAAATATTATTTTTTTTTTTGTTATTATTTATTATTTAATCATATAATTATTATTGCGTATATAAGATCTGCTGGTATGATAAATGTTTTCAAATAAAGCTAATTTAATAAAAATGTTAGGGAAAGTGGTTTAGATTTAAAAAACGTATCAATTAGTTAGTTTTTGAAATTCTATGTAATTTTCAGAATCATGAACCCAGAAATAAACGTAATTAAAAGCAGAATTCTAGCAGCAAAACAGCAGGTGCGTGACAATAAACGCTATTATATCGAGAAACGGAAAACATTTCGAAAAGTATTTGTAAAAATTAATGATAGTATGAAGAAAAATTCATTTTTTAAAAATAAATTGATAAATGAACATAATAGATTCGAAAACTATTCAAGTGAATGTAAAGCAGATCTTCAGTGTCGGTTAACAGAACTAAACAATCGGTTAAGAGAATTAGAATCTGAGTAATTTCTTATTACATTAACCAATTCTTTTTTTCTTTGTAATAATTTAGAATTAATACTTTTATTATATTTTGAAAACAATATTCTGAATTGCTTGCATAAGATTTAAAAAAAAAGAAGTTGATGTTATAATACATTTTACAATATTATGATTGCATAATGCATATATCTGTGTTTTTTTTTATTTAATCTATTTTTTCAGTTTTATAATGAAAAGAAAAACGGTTACAAAACACGAGCGGATGTCATCTTCAGATGAAGGTTTATTTGAAATCGAGAGATTTAAGAAATGTTCAAAAACATTTTTGATTAAGAATACTTTAAATTTTATAGACTACACGCTTTTTTTTAACTATGTTAGAGATAAATTAATTTTAAAGTTAAAAGAATCATGTTTATAATCATCTATAAAATTTAATTTACATGTGGATAGCGTATACGAAAGAATACTAACTCAAGAAGTTCGGGACATAGCTTTCAAAACTTCTAATACACTTGCATGTAATTCATCCGATTTCAATAAATTACTAAATGGAATGTTCAATAAATTATTATCTGAACAAGACCAGTTTTTAGCGAAAGGATGTGGGTGGTCCCTTAAAACTATAGATGTATTACAATTGAGAATTAATACAGTGAATCCTCTCAGAGGAGGAACGTATCTAGATCTACCTGAATATATAAAAGATAAAAGAGCAATTATAAATGTAAAAAATAACGATGCTAAATGTTTTAAATATTCAATACTATCTAAGTTTGATAATCGATCGAATAAAACTTATTTGAATAAGAAATATTTTAAAATGTTAGAAACAAAAAGTGGTTTAGATTTTGAATGTATTGATTTTTCAACACCAATCAGTCAGATGAAAAAATTTGAACGTACAAACGATGTATCAATTAATATTTATAGTTTAAATGATAAAAAACATATTTTTCCTTTGTATATTTGTAATACTGAAAGAAAAAAACATTTCGATCTTTTTCTATTCAATAGTGATGAAACATCACATTACTGTTATATAAAAATTTTTCAAGATTCGTTAGAAGTCAGAAAACTAAAAATTGTACTAAGCTAATTATCTGTAAAAGATGTTTTACTACTTTTGGGAACAAACCGTGTAAAAGCAAACTTTGGGGTATGAAAGGATTGATTGAACATCAACATAATTGTAGAAAGAACCAATTAGGGAAACCTATAATGTTTGAAGAGGGAGATGATGATTTTATTTATTTTGAAAGTTATAAAAAAACTCAAAGGATACCAATTGTTATTTATGCAGACTTAAAATGTATTTTAACTCCTAAAAAACATGATGAATTCATTCAGAGTTGTAAAAAAAAAAAAACATATATTACACATTTACATGAAATTATGAGTTATGGGTTTTATGTAAAAGTCGACTATGATATTATACCAAAAGAGTTAGTAAAACAGTTGAAGATTCCTAGAAAGGTGGTTATTTATAGAGGAGAAAATGCAGCAAAAAAATTTATGGAAAATATGATTGATATCGGAAATAATATCAAAACAATTTACGAAACTGCTACACCAATGGGTAAATTAACTGAAAAAGAAGAAAAACATTTTCAAAGAATTAAAAGATGTGAAAAATGTTCAAAACATTTTAAAAAAAATAATTTAATTAAAGTTCGAGATCACTGTCATTTTACTGGTAAATATAGACAATGTCTTTGTCTCGAATGTAATTTTCAAATAACTAATCCATCATTCATTCCAATTTTCTTTCATAATTTATCGTACGATAGCCATTTCATAATTCGAGAGCTCGGTTGCGATGATCAAAATATTCACGTTGTTCCTAATTCATCAGAAAAATATATATCCTTCAGCAAGGAAATCGCACCTAAATTTAGTATAAAATTTGTTGATACATTCCGTTTTATGAGCGAGTCATTAAGTAAACTTGCGGAAAATTTATCTGAAGATAAGTCGAGATTTAGAGAAACTCTTAAAATATTTTCTGCGGAAGCACTAGATTTAGTTACACGAAAAGGAGTCTTCCCTTATGAATATGTCGATAATTGGAGTAAATTAGATGATACATTTCTGCCATCAAAGCTAGAATTTTATAACTCTTTAACAGACGAGAAAATTAGTGATGAAGATTATATACATGCTAAAAATGTATGGCATACATTTGATATAAAGACTTTAGGTGAATATAGCGATCTTTATTTAAAAACTGATGTTAGCATACTAGCCGATGTGTTCGAAAATTTTAGAGACTTATGTTCATCTACGCTCGAACTAGATCCTGCTCATTATATGACTGCTCCCGGGTTTGCTTTTGACTGTATGCTGAAGTATACCAAGGTCAAATTATCAAGGTTAAAGGAGTATAACATGTTGCATTTCTTCGAAAAATCAATTAGAGGCGGGATATGCCAATCAACCAAAAGATATGTTAAGGCAAACATACCAAATATCGAAGGATTGGACTATAATGCAAATGAACCGATCACATGGATTACATATCTCGATTGTGTGAATTTGTATGGGAAGTCTATGTTAACAGAATTACCTTTTAAAGATTTTGAATGGGTTGACGATCTCAACATAGTTGTAACTAAAATTGCTGATGATTCAGAAGTCGGATATATATTAGAAGTTGATATTGAGTATCCTAAACATCTACATAAATATCATAATGATTTCCCATTTTTACCGTTTAACGAATGTCCACCAAATTCGAAAGTTGAGAAATTGTTAACTACTTTATCACCGAAAAAAAACTATATTGTACATTACAAAAATTTAAAACAAGCAATTTCTCACGGTCTTAAAGTAGTAAAAATTCATCGAGCTATCCGTTTTTCTCAAAGTAAATGGATGGCATCATACATAAAATTATGTACATCTATGAGAGTACAAGCTAAAAACGAGTTTGAGAAGGATTTCTGGAAGTTGCTAATGAATAGCGTTTTTGGTAAATGTATGGAGAATGTTCGAGCAAGAACTTCTATAAAACTGGTTTCTTCAGAACAAAAAGCAAGGAAATTAATGGCGAAAACTAGTTTTAAAGACAGAACTATATATTCTAAGAATCTCATGGCCATTCATCAGCATAAGGAAACAATTAAATTCGACAAGGCAATTTATGTAGGATTTGCAATTTTAGACGTTTCGAAAACATTTATGTATGACTTCCATTATAATGTAATGAAGAAAAGGTATGGTACTAAAATTAGTTCTTTATATTCGGATACTGATTCCCTGATATATGCTATCCAAACAACAAATTTTTTTGACGATTTAAAAAAATAGTTTATTACCACATTTTGACACATCTAATTATCCTAAAGACCATTGTTGCTTTAGTGAAATTCATAAAAATCAACCAGGGTTCTTTAAAGATGAAATGGAAGGAATTATAATTAAAGAATTCGTTTCATTAAGACCGAAATTATATGCTTATAAAACTATAGATGGCGCTGAGAAAAAAAAAGCAAAAGGCGTAAAGAAATATATATATTAAAAATCACATGCAATTTAACAATTATATGAATATACTAAACGCTTTTATAAACCATAAAACTCTCAAGGATGAACAAACTCATAGAAAAATGAATTTTATCCAATCAAATAAACATGTTGTTCATTCGAAAACAATGAGCAAACTTGTTCTAAGTGCAAACGATGATAAACGTTATATAATGGATGACGGGATAAATACTTTAGCTTATGGTCACTATAAACTTAATGACTCAGTTTAAAAGCGTTATCTAGCGAACAAAATACAGCAGTATTATTATTTTCATTGATTTATTTACCACTAGATGACGTTTTTTGTTTTTATCGATTGTAGATATATATATATATATATATATTTATATAGTTTTCAAAACAGACTAATGAGGATCAGGAGATCATGTGAAATAATTAATTCGACTTAGTAAAAAAAACTGATATTTTATTTTATTAAAAAATAAATAAATAAATAAATAAATATTATACATAAAAAAAACATTATTTTAAAATATCTGATGATGTTATCCATGAATTTTGACTTGAATCAAAACCTAACCATTTAACAAACATTTTATTCCCAACTTTTTTTACAATACGTTCAATGAGAAAGGTGTTTGGAAAATCAGTTAATTTAATTTCCTGTTCATAAAAACCACCTAAAATTATACTGCCTGATTCATCCTTTAGTCGATAAGTTACTGGATTTGTCTGTAAAACTTTTGAAACTGTAAATATTTCCGTTGTCCAATTTGGTGTATATCCTTTAGTAAATGTATGTTTATACTTAGATATTCGTACTTTATCGTTAACTTTAAATTTTGGTTTATACAATGTTTCATAATTTATATATGTGTTAAATTTAATTCTGTTTGTATCCATTCGAGCTTCACTAGGTGTACATTTGATTGTTCTGTGTTTTGTGTTATTATAGTTATGTATAATTTTTGATATTGTAACATGACTAGCCGTTGATCACAGATCGCTGGAGTTAATCGACGTTTCGTTGCTTATATAATTAATATCGGATATTATAGGGTACCAAAACACAAGAAAATACTTTAAACTGATTTTGTGGTATGTATTGTGGGCAAAATATATAATAATAATACATATATAGTGGGGCGGTCGCGACCAATAGGGGAAGTATGACGAATAGTAGTAATAATAATAATATGTATAAATAATAAGTTACAATAATATAATGGGAATAATAATAATAAACAATAATTGTTATGTGGCTGTCAGCCGACTCACGAAACCATCGGATGTCGTTGGATATGGAGGTCCGTGTTCCGATCTGATTGCCAAAATGGTTCTTGGTTGTAGCTGGTAAAAGATATTCTTATCTGTATAGTTTACACGATTAATATCTAAATTGTGTATATAACGCCGTTACAATAGTAAAAAAGGCGTTATGACACGGTGCGCTTTGAACGGGACCCGTCGGCGGAGTGATATCAGACGGTAGGTTCGCCGATGATTGTGGTTTATATTAATATATGCATAATTACGTAATGTACGTTATCTGTGTCCAACATACTCGCACCATTGAAAGACGAGTATGACTTTCAATCATTGAAGGTGATAACGAGACACTGGAGCAGGTATACACGGCTCTTCCTTCCTTATGGTAATGGTTTCGGAGCCAAGTTTATATAAGAAAACTTATTTTTATAATAATAAAAGATATAACATAACAAATTATAGGTATAAGGTAGATTCATATCGGGACATACATAGATATTATAATAAATAGAAAATAATAATACACCAGTATAATAAAACAAGATTACATATAAATAGTAAATAATAAATAATTATAATTACAATGATAAATAATTGGATATATTGAATAGGAACTTATATGGATGGGTTAGTATCCAATGGCAGTTTGGCTAATTTTACCACTGGTCGTTTTACAACACTGTCGGCCGTACGGACAGTTACAACGCGCACTATGTCATCACTTCCGGGATGCACTTCTTCAATACGTCCGAGCTTCCAATGTGTGGGAGGTTGATTGGGCGTTTGGACAAGGACGAGATCTCCAACCTTGACATTTCGTTGCTGATGCGTCCATTTATTACGACTTTGTATAGACGTCAAATATTCATTGGACCAGCGTTTCCAAAACGATTGATACATGTGACGTATCAACTCCCAACGGTTAAGTCGATTCAATGGCGTTGAAGTCGTATCGGACTCAGGTATAGCGACCAATGGCTGACCAATGAGAAAATCTCCGGGTGATAACGAACACAGATCATTGGGATCCGTCGATAATGCTGTCAACGGTCGTGAGTTTAGGATACCCTCTACGCGAGCCGACAACGTAGACAATTCCTCATACGTAAGTAATTGCGTACCGATAACTCGTCGTAGATGGTATTTGGTTGACTTGACAGCAGCTTCCCAGAGTCCTCCAAAGTGCGGTGCGGCAGGTGGGTTGAAATGCCACTTACATGGAATAGCGCCAATAAACGATGATTGAGATGATGGATCCGAAAATAACAGTTGTAACTGTCGGTCGGCACCCTTAAAGTTGCTTCCACAATCGGTATAAATATTGGACGGTATGCCTCGTCGAGATACGAACCGATGTAGTGACGCTAGAAATGCATCTGTTGATAGATCCGAGACAACTTCGATATGAGAAGCCTTTACTACCATACACACAAATATACATAAGTAGCATTTTATGGACCGGGTGGTTTTTCGACGTCCTTCCTTTATAAGAAATGGTCCAGCAAAATCAATCCCCACGTGTGAAAACGGCCGAGCTGGACGAACGCGATACGCTGGCAGATCAGCCATCAATGGTTGAGGGGCTGTGGCTCTATGTCTAGCACATATGACACACTTAAAGATAACACTTCGGATCGCTAACCGACATGATAATATCCAATACCGCCGTCGAAGAAGTGATGCTGTAAGTTGTGCGCCAGCGTGGAAATACGTCAAATGGAAATGACGGATAATTAATGTCGTTAATGCAGATTCTTTTGGCAATAGAATAGGATGGTGTGTAGTTACAGGTGCGTTCGATTGACGTATACGACCTCCAACTCGAAGTATACCACATACGTCAACAAACGGTGACAGTTGAGCTAGCGATCGAGGTGAAACTTTGGCATCTGGGACTTGCAGCGTTTGTAATAAATTTGAGAAACTATTTTTTTGCGTTGTTATGACGAGTGGAATTATGGCATTGTCTAACTCCTCACGCGACAAAGGTTCCAGTGATAGAGGTTCCAGTAGCTTACGTTTTTGTCTTGTTCGTTGACAGAATCGTATTATCCACGCTGTGACGCGTATCAACCGGGTGAACGACGAAAAGTTGTTTATCCACTCTAATGGCGCGTCAGGTACTATAATATTACATACACATTGGCTTGGTTTATATTCCGGCAACTGTGATGGTGGAATCAACGTTATTTTTGACGATGGCCATAAGTGATCAGGTAATAATAGAAACGGAGGTCCATTCCAGTACAGCAAATTATTTTGAATTAGAGATGGAAATATCCCTCGGGATACACAGTCAGCGGGATTCAGATCTGATGACACATGGCGCCATTGACAATTTGGCAATAAGTCGGCAATTTTAGATAATCGATTTGTTACAAAAATCTTAAAATTCGACTGCGGTGACGTCAACCATGACAAAACGACCTTCGAATCCGTCCAGGCGTGTATTTCTATAACGGGTATAATATCCTTCAGTGTTATTGACATACGATGTAATGTTTGGGCCAACAACAAGGCGCCACACAACTCAAGACGGGGAATAGTAAGATTATTATCCAGTTTGCCTAGCTTGAGGGGTGCCACTTTGGATTTAGCTGTAAGTAAATAAACTAAAATATTTCCCGTACTGTCAACACACCGAATATAGACTACTGATGAGTAACCCTTTTCCGACGCATCGGAAAAACCAATCAACTGCACGGACTGGTGCGTATATGTGTGAATATGTCGACGTATTTTAATGCCTGATAATAAATGAAGTTCCCCAGAAAACTGTTTCCAATCGTTTAATAACAGGGGAGGTAACGGATCGTCCCAGTTTATGCCAGATTGCCACAACCGCTGCATAAAATATTTTGCCCAAAATATGACCGGAGCTAATGCACCAAGTGGGTCATATAACTGTGCTATAGTTGACAAGACTGTTCTCTTAGTCCAGTTATCAAAAATATTCGATACGTGATAACTAAAAAGGTCATGGATCGGATCCCAATGAAGTCCTAGTATTTTCACAGATCCATCGTCTTTAGGGTCAAATGAAATGTTGATTGCTCTATCGTCCTCAGGAATCTTACGTAATAACGCTGGATAATTGGATGACCACTTTTTTAGTTCAAATCCACCGTGTTGTAATAAGTTTATGAGCTCTTCGTACTGAACAAGTAAACCCGATGTGGTATTGTGACCTGAGATTATATCATCCACATACGTTTGTGTAGACAAAATATTAGTTATATTAGGATATATACTACCACTATCTATCTCTAACTGATGTAGGACTCGAATGGCTTGATAAGGTGACACGGAGACCCCGTATGTCACCGTGAGCAGTTCGTATTCTTCAAGTTGATCAACCGGACTTTTACGCCATAATATATGTTGATATGTACAATCATCAGTATTTATTTTAATTTGTCTGTACATTTTACATATGTCCGCAGTGAACATATATTTAAGTGTACGACATCGATGTAGTAAATCGGAAATATCGGTTTGTAATTTCGGGCCAACATGAAGTAAGTCGTTAAGTGATTTTCCCGTTGACGACTTGGCTGACGCATCAAAAACGACTCTAAGTTTTACTGCTGAACCGATGCGTTTAACCACAGCGTGATGTGGAATGTAGTATTTACCGGGTTGACGAGCTATGGTCATATGACCGAGGTCTTTATATTCTTGCATAAACGCACGATATTGATCATAAAGTTCACGATCTTTTAATAGCTTGCGTTCTAAATTATAAAATCTCGAAAGTGCCATTTCGTGCGAGTCTCCGAGGTGAGATGGGTTGATACGAAACGGAAATGAAACCGAATAACGTCCCGTAGAGTCTCTTTTCGTAGTTTGTTTGAAATGGTCTTCACATCTCTGGTCATCGGTGAATGGCAACGTGGATTTTGTGGGTTCTTCAAGTTCCCAAAACTTACATAACATATTTTCGATAGATGGTTCAGCCATGAGTAATAGTAATACCGGTGACGTAGAAACGTTGACATTTGACTGACCTAATATTATCCAACCGAAAAGTGTCTCATATGCGGACGGCAAACCTGGAGTATGTAACATACGTGAACAATTACCAAAAATGTTCGGATAGATATCTGCTCCCAATAGAAACTCAATTGGTCCAGGTGTATCAAAGTGTGGGTCAGCAAACTCGATATGACTATACGTTCGGCGAATTTTAGAATCTAGTGTCATCGTCGGCATAGGACCTGTTATGCGTGACAAAATTAACGGTTCGCATGATATATGAGGACTTTCTTTATTAACAGGTACAAAGGTACACCATGTACTTCCTTTGGTAGCTGTTACAATAGTCTGTGATAGTCCGGTTATCTCTGTTTGACATTGACGACGTTCTAAACCTAACCGCGTCACGCAGGCATTTGTTATTACTGATACTTGAGAGCCAGTGTCTAACAGAGTTCGGACGTTTGTCCAATGGCCCATGTAATCACGAATGCGTATAACGATTGTCCCCAATATAACATTACTTGATGTACATGTTGTTCCACTAAATGGTGCTTCATTTGGTGTAACAACTGGTTCAGGGATACTCACTGAACTGGACGGACAGTCTGCAGACGGGTTAGGAGGTAACTCTTTTCTTTTATTGATTTTGTCCAAATGTAACATAGTGTGATGCTTGCCAGAACATTGTCGACACGTATGTGTAGAAATACACTCAGAAGTCTTGTGTTGTGGGTTTAAACAGTTCATACACAATCGATTCGCTTGTGCAAACTTAAAACGCTGGTGAACAGTACATTGAATAAAATCAGGACATTGATGTAGGAAATGTGTATTTTTACATTTAATGCATAATTTCCTATCGTTTAATGACATCAATGAAGTCTTATTACGGACGTATTTTTGTGGTTGTTTATTGGATTGATGACAAATTACCGATGAAGAGTTATGTAAAATATTGCAACGTGTTTGTATAAATGTTAGCAGCAAGTCAATGCTAGGCGTGGTTACATTGTGATGCGCGGACTCAAACAATCGTTTGGTTGTTGAGTCTAATGCTCGCGAAGCCACATAAAACAATAAGAAGCCTTCAAAATCATTGATGTCAAGAGCCCTAATCGACGCGATATTTTCTTGAAATGTACTTAAAAAGTTTTGTAGGCCTGATAATGACTCTTTTTGTAATGGGGCAAATCGAAATATTGAGTCCAAATGAGCAGTAATCAATACACGTTTATTATCATAGCGAGTATGTAAGTTATTCCAAACAATAATATAATTGTCCGCTGTAAGCGGAAGGGCACGGACACAAGAAGCTGCGGACCCCGTAACAGATGATATTAAATAGTGAAACTTTTCGATTTGCGACAGAGTAGGATTGTCATGAACTAATGACGCAAATGTGTCACGAAACGTTCGCCATTGCAATAGTTCACCATCGAATATAGGTAACTGTATTTTTGGTAACTGACATTGGGAACTTGTCGTTTCATGGTGTGCGTTAGAGCGGGCATCCAAACCTAATGTGGATGTAATTGCAGTTATAAAATAGTATTGTTCCATAAACGTCCTTTTTATGGGTATATGTTGTATTGCATATTCACTATCTCTGTTTAGTACAATTAATTGATCTAAAATAATGTCCGTCTCCAAATTGAGATCCATGACATAATTTTCAACATCTTTATTGCGAGCGAGAAATATAGGAATAACACTTTTATCTGTTTGTAACGTTAAAGCTATGTCGTACAATGTTTTCATGTGTTCAACCAGTTCGTTGCGCTTTGCGATGGCACGTCTCAGAGCACGCTCATCCCGTTGGGAACCTTCGTTACCCTCTGACGACATGGGTAATGTAAATAAGTATCTGTATCTAGTAGTACGTATCTATTGAATTCCGGTAGCAAACACTTTTATCTAGTATCGTGTGTCGATAATAATTTTAAAAACGATGGTGGGTCACGCAATTAGCTTAATTACGTGTGATGATTTATGTTATCGCTAATTGGGACAAAACAAATGTGACGATCACTACCTGTTTTATGCTCACGACAATGCAGTTAATCGAAAACTAGATATGAGCCCCACAAACGGTCAATATTATTTTCTCATAATGATAAATATTTAACGACCTGGAATTCGTGCATTTCAACCTTTGGATACCGACGACGACGACGACGACGAGCGAGCGACAACCAGATAACGGCGTCGACACAAACCAAAATACTTAACCCAATGGATAGGAGATATGATACAATTTATACAGCGTGATTTAAATAACACAACTCGTGAGTTCACAAAGTTATAGTATTATATCAATAAGAAGTAATTATTCACACAAGTTCAAAGTATTCTTTTAGGGCAGCCCACGATCCGGTTCGAAGGACCAAAATGTAACGTGACTAGCCGTTGATCACAGATCGCTGGAGTTAATCGACGTTTCGTTGCTTATATAATTAATATCGGATATTATAGGGTACCAAAACACAAGAAAATACTTTAAACTGATTTTGTGGTATGTATTGTGGGCAAAATATATAATAATAATACATATATAGTGGGGCGGTCGCGACCAATAGGGGAAGTATGACGAATAGTAGTAATAATAATAATATGTATAAATAATAAGTTACAATAATATAATGGGAATAATAATAATAAACAATAATTGTTATGTGGCTGTCAGCCGACTCACGAAACCATCGGATGTCGTTGGATATGGAGGTCCGTGTTCCGATCTGATTGCCAAAATGGTTCTTGGTTGTAGCTGGTAAAAGATATTCTTATCTGTATAGTTTACACGATTAATATCTAAATTGTGTATATAACGCCGTTACAATAGTAAAAAAGGCGTTATGACACGGTGCGCTTTGAACGGGACCCGTCGGCGGAGTGATATCAGACGGTAGGTTCGCCGATGATTGTGGTTTATATTAATATATGCATAATTACGTAATGTACGTTATCTGTGTCCAACAGATATTGTATTGTACTAATTCCATGTGCCTGTTGCAGTAAAATGTCTATATATATTATTTTTAAGAGTTCGAATCACACGTTCCGCGATTGAACATTTGATAACACTGTATGAACTGTAATGTTTAATTTTATACTTTTTCATTAAATCTTGGAATTGGACATTGTAAAATTCTGTACCATTATCTGTCTGTAAAAATTTTGTTTTAGCTTTTTTCAATATATTAAACATTCCTTTTGTACATTCTTTACCTGATTTATTTTTCAGCGGTTCCACAAATACATATTTGCTATATGTGTCTATAACAATTAATATGAATTTAAAACCATAATTTTTTTAGAATGAGATTGCATATCCATTAAATCAGCTTGCCAGAGGTCGTCAATAAACCGTGTTACCACACTACGTCTAGGAAATATTTTTCTCGCTGGTCGATGTAGCTCATTAGCTATACTCTCTAAGGTTGTCATTATACTATAATATTTCTCTCACGCAGTTCTTCTAAAATAGATATAATTTCATTATTGACACCAGTATTACCAACACTTTGTGATGATGTCAGAAGATTTAATCTAGTTACTAGCTCATTCGGATCGTCACAATAAACTAATTGTGTTTGAGGTAATACATCTTTATAAAAACCTCTGCCTGTCTTAGGATCAGGTGATGAAGTAAAATTAATCATATCTGTAGACATGTGATCTGCAGGTGAAAAACTGCTTGCTGATTGATTACAATCAAATGGTTCAATTTCTTGTGTTATTTTTCTACGTTTAGCGTTAAATAACCCAAAATGAGTAGAAGGTAAAGTATTGTTAAATGATTTTAAGCTAATTCGAGGAGTTGTATTCTCATTAATTTTAGCTATTTCTTCGTTAAACTGTTTTTCCTCCATTTTCATTCGATCATACAACGGTTTTACAACAGTCATCCATTTATGGTACCTCGAGGTTCTAGGTTTTCCATCTGCTTTTAAATGGACTCCAGAAGTTTTAAAAATATTGTAATAAGATTCTATATCTTCTATAGTTGTTTTTTTTGGTTCCTTCTCACATAATAAAGACCATAGTCCTGGTGTAAATTTATAATATTTATTAAGCAGCAATAATTTACCGTGACTAAAAGTTGCAGAGTGTTTTCCTATTTTATACGAATCACTATCTTTATCATAATGCAAACCATAGGATTTATCATAACGTGTTGATTTAGGACGGTTATTTAAAAAATTTTCAAATGGCGAATTTAATTCGTTATCATCATCATCTTCACTAGTACATGAGGTTTCTGATTTATTTTCTAGCTCAGTTGACTGTGTGTTCCATATTTCATTTTGTTTTGTATGTGTACTCAATGGTTCAATTATTGGCTTAAATGCCTCACGGAAATAGTTTTCAGAATCTATAACACCGCGTTTCATTTCCATTATTTTTCGTTGAATATTTTTTTTTGATGTTATTAAATTTTCCAACAAGACTTTTTCTTTGTTCATTGTAAATAATAAATGTAATATACCTGTATCGTGTGACTACCGATAACACTATGTGACGGTATATTTATATATGAGTATAAGCATATAAAATTATCTTATTTTAATGAACGTATGAAAACCACATCTATACCTTCCTTCATTCATTTCCCGAGTTTTATCGATGACCATAAACCCATAATCACTATGATTCCAACATAAATGAGAAATTTTGCGAAATTCTGAGAAATCCATATCTGTAGATGAATGATCGTTGAATATATGTCGTAAATTTGTATCATCTTGTTTCAGTATTATTAAGAAGTTTGCGTTATCTCTTACTAGCTGTTTGGTTATTTTAGAATATGTCTGTGCTAAATAAAATACAGAGCTAGCACCCGAATGTCTACCCATACTAAAGTATTCTCTAATTACGGACTGTGGACCACATATCACATCGTCAAAAATGATGATGGAATTTTTCTTGGTTAAGTTTGGTTTTATAACCTTATCAGCGCTTGTAAATATGAAAAAATTGGCACCCTTTATATCATCTATTATTTTTTTCAATAAAACATATTTTTCCTGATTAGAGGTTTTTGAGTATAAATAAATATTTTCAAATCTTAACCCGTTTGCATGTGTGATCAGATTATACATTATATTTGTTTTTCCTGAACCACTGGGGCCAACTAGTATAGCACGTATAGTATCGGGTAATAACGAACCATGTCTTGATGGTTTTTTTACTACCTGAACTTCTACATTTATAACATCTAATTTATCTTTCTGCTCAATCAAATTCATATTATTTTCATATAAATACTCTAGATTTTTTAAATTTATAGCCAGTTATAGATGGCGTGTTCAACTCGCAAGTGTAAGTCAGACAAGACTGGAAAAGGATTAGTAAACTCTCTTATAAATAGTCTCCCGTTCGAAGCCCATGTTTCAGGCTATCAGTATTGCGGTCCTGGTACAAAATTAAAAAAGAGACTAGATCGTGGTGATAAAGGAATAAACCCATTGGATGCTGCTTGTCTTGATCACGATATTGTGTATGCAGCGAGTAAAAATTTAGACGATAGACATAAAGCTGATAAAGTGCTAGAAAATCGTGCTTGGGAGAGATTTTTATCAAAAGATACACCTAGAAAAGAGAAATTAGTTGCGTACGCAGTAACAAACACAATGAAAGCTAAAATAAAAATAGGTATAGGCTGTAAACGGAAACGTGCTATAAAAATAAATGGTATACTAGCAGCGAAAAAAAAAAGAATCTCAAAGGAAAAGAATGGCGGTAAAAGGCTGATTTTAGCACCGAGACAGTCAGGAGGTGTAATTCCCTTAATACCTATATTTGCAGGATTGTCGGCACTTGGTAGTTTGATGTCTGGAGGTGCTAGTGTGTATAATGCTGTTCAAAATTCAAAAAGAAAAAAAGGCAGTGGTTTGAAATCAAACAAAAATAGGTTAAGAAAAAAAAACTGATGATCACGCTACCTAACAGACCGCTTTCGTCTCAAGATATTATAAAATATGTCGGGAAGTTGAAAATCAATCATTTCCGTGGAGTCTTTTCACGTGATAACTTACCTAAAAAACCGCATACGATTGAATGTGGTGTATTAAACTTGGATATATCTTCAGGCGACGGAAGTCATTGGGTAGCGTTTTATAAAAATAAGGACAAAGTTGTTTATTTCGATAGCTTTGGTGATTTACCACCACCAACTGAATTACAACATTATTTTCATAAGTTTAAAATAGTATACAACTATTCTAACTATCAAGATTTCAATACATTTAACTGCGGTCATTTATGTCTTGAATTTTTACAATGTATGAATCTGTTACATTAAGTTTGACTGGAAATACAACTATATTATCAACGAATTATTTTCCGTCCCTAAATGTTTACGAGGATTCAGAAATAGCTTTGTTATGTTTACAAACACGTAATTTATTTCCAAACATAAATTCTACTAGTAACCGGCTGGAGATAGAGGTAATTCCTTCAACAAGTAATAGATTTATTCTAAAAACGTTTATCTTTATTTTGGAAGAAGGGTGTTATGAAATTGAAGATATTAACAACAAAATTAAAAAAAAGTTATTTCACTTTAATAATGAATTTAGAACACAGCTAACATTCAACGTATCTATTGATCCTGTTGATTTTAGAACATACATTAAATGCAATGGAATACTAATGTGGGATATTCCAAACAGTATAGCATCTGTTTTTGGGTTTGAAAAGAGAACCTATAAACCAATGTATGAAGCACATCGATCGGGAAAAGCTGCTAATTTAAACACAATTAACTCTATAAAAGTAATGTGTAATATAGCACATGGATCATTCAACAACCAACTTCTAAGTCATTCAATATATGAGTTTTTCCTTAGTGGGAGAACTGGATCGAAAGTAGTTCAGTCACCACCAAATTTGATATATTACAGATTAAACAAAACAGAGATTAATTCAATAACTGTGCAGCTAGTTGATCAAAACAATAATCCGATCGACAACTTTAATGAGACATTGTCAGTTGTTCTGCATATTAAACGTTACGAGTCTCATTATTAAATTTGTATCTCAGATATCAGGATGTACGAGTCAGTTACTTTAAGTTTAACCGGGAACACAACCATATTATCTACAAATTATTTTCCGTCTATAAACCTTTACGAAGACTCAGAAATAGCTTTGTTATGTTTACAGACATTTAATTTATTCCCGAATATTAACAAAGATAATAATAAATTTGCTATACAAGTAGTTGACTATAATAATAATAATAATGATCGTATGTGGTGTTATATTAAACTGGAAGAGGGATGTTATGAAATTAAAGATATTAAGCATCGAGTTCTGGAACAAATAAATATTTATAATGAAAAATTCAAAACTAATTTAACATTTGACATTTCGGTTGATCCTAACGATTTTAGATCATATATAAAATGTAATGGAATACTACACTTTGAAATTTTACATAGCATAGCACCTGTATTGGGTTTTGAAAAACGAGAATATAAGCCAGAATATGAAACTCATAGATCAGAAAAAGCTGTGAATTTAAACACAATTATATCTATAAAAGTAATGTGCAATATAGCTCAAGGATCATTCAACAACCATCTTCAAAGTCATTCGATTTATGAGTTTTTCCCTAGTGAAACGACAGGATCGAAATAGTACTGTCACCATCAAATTTAATATATTACAAATTGAATAAAACAAATATTGATACGATAACCGTTCAGTTAGTTGATCAAGATCATAATCTGATTGATAATTTTGGTGAGACATTGACAATTGTGTTACACATTAAACGTTGCGGGTCTTGAGATGGGATTAAAATTCAATATAAGCCCACTTCATCGGATCAGTACAACTAGTCATAAGACTAAAGTGCTACCAGTAACATCAAATAAAATAAAAAAATTGACAGTGAAAAATAAAAAAATTTTGCAAGCTCTGGGCTATCAATTAAAGCAAAATGCCTGAAAGTGATATTTTGGATATAACTTCACAGTACGAAACGGATTCTAAGATTACAAAAATTGAATATCATTCATACACACCGTATACAGCATCATTTAATAATAATGACGAAATACGTTTATCAATCCAGCAAACAGATGTTTATCCATATCTACATGAAAGCTTTATTTTTTTGGAAGGAAAAATTACTGATGCCACCAAAGTGAAACTATCTAATAACGGTTACTCTTACCTCTTCGAGCAAATACGATTGGAAATCAATGGGATAGAAGTAGATAGTACACGTGTTCTTGGAATCACTAGCTCGTTGAAAGGTTACTTATCTGGTACACCAGACAACTACAATTGTTATGAAAATTCTGGATGGAATTTTAAAAATGCAACGCAATCGGAAAATGATAAAGGTGAATTTAGTGCTTGCATTCCATTGAAATATTGGTTAGGTTTGTTTGAAGATTATAAAAGAATATTAGTGAATTCTAGATTGGAATTAATATTAACTCGAAGTCATAGCGATTTAAATGCTTTAAGTTTAAAAACTGGTGTAACTGCTTCTGAAGGTAAAGTCGTTTTAAATAAAATAGCCTGGATGGTTCCACATATAACTGTTGACGATGAAGAAAGGTTAAAATTATTGAAACTTATAGAAAAAGAAAAAAGTTTGTTTATTCCTTTTAGATCTTTTGAAACTTTTGAATATCCTGAACTCGGAACCGCTAAAAAAGTTGTATGGAATTTGAAAACTGCTTCAAAATTAGAAAAACCACGATTTATCATAATTGGATTGCAAAAAGGACGCAAAAATATGTTATCGAAAGATTGTAGTAAAATTATTGAAACTTATAGAAAAAGAAAAAAGTTTGTTTATTCCTTTTAGATCTTTTGAAACTTTTGAATATTCTGAACTCGGAACCGCTAAAAAAGTTGTATGGAATTTGAAAACTGCTTCAAAATTAGAAAAACCACGATTTATCATAATTGGATTGCAAAAAGGACGCAAAAATATGTTATCGAAAGATTGTAGTAAAATTATTGAAACTTATAGAAAAAGAAAAAAGTTTGTTTATTCCTTTTAGATCTTTTGAAACTTTTGAATATCCTGAACTCGGAACCGCTAAAAAAGTTGTATGGAATTTGAAAACTGCTTCAAAATTAGAAAAACCACGATTTATCATAATTGGATTGCAAAAAGGACGCAAAAATATGTTATCGAAAGATTGTAGTATATTTGACCATTGTAATTTAACAAACGTTAATGTATTTCTGAACTCGATAGCTTATCCATACAATAATTTGAATTTAGATTTTACTAAAAATAATTTCACTTTATTATATAATATGTATACATCGTTTCAAGAATCGTACTATGAAAAAAGTATTCGTAACCCGATATTGAGTCCTTCTACTTGTCTGACAAACGCTCCAATTATAGTCATCGATACTTCGAAACAGAACGATTCAGCTACTGCCTCGGCAGTGGATGTTCAATTGGAAATTGAAGCTTCAGAATCGCTTGCAGGTGTAACTGCTTACTGTTTATTAATTCATGATCGTATTGTAGAATATGTGCCTTTTACTTTTACTTTTAATTTGTGTTCTTTACTTGAAATAATTATTTTAGTTTTAAGATTTTTTAAAAAATTTGCTACACGAAGACAAAATTTGGTAGAAAATCTCTGTTTTGTGTTACACGGTAAATCTGAGTGCTCCAAGCGGGACATTCCCCCTTGAAAATAAATTTTTACCGTGGAAAAGCTGGCTGTGAACATACAAATATATACTACTCCTGGTACATTAATACTATCTTGAATTCCATCTTGTTCCTTTTCTCTGGCTTGTATAATATTATCGCGCTCTAACCTGGTCATATGCTTTCTCTTTAAATGCTCCATCAAATTTGACGTACCGCTCGACCTTTGGTAAGTTTTTTTACAAAGTGAGCACTGGGCCTCATTAGAATTATTTACATCCTTTATAAAATAATTCCAAACAACAGAACTATTTTTCTTGAGCCACGACATTATTTCAGTAGTTCAGTACAAAATAAACAAAATTGGTCGGCTACAGTTAGCCAGTTAGCTCTTAAAAGTGCTGTTTTAATTTTGCCACTTAAAAGTTTTGTCATAAAAATTTAAAAAAAGTGATAACACTGATATAAAACAAGTTACTTAGGGCCAGTGCCCAGTAGTTGTACCGTACTACAACTGTCTACGGTTAAATTACGATTAAGCTTAATCAGCTGATAACGGATAAGCTGATAATAGATATTTATTATTTAACCTGGCAAAATCGGCCGATTAAACTCCGGTTAACATTAATATCGTAGAAATATAAATAATTTATATATAATAATTTCATTCGAATAATAAAAAATTATTCATTCGAATAATAAATAATTATTCATTCGAATAATAAATTGAATAATCGTAATCGATTATTCAGATAACTCATTTGGCAAGACTATCAAATAATTCGATAGTTATTATTCAATAACGCCCATCACTAGTTCGTGGCTGCCCTTTGTAAGGTATAGTGGTGGTGGTGGTGGGGGGGGGGGGGAAATTATACATCTCGTACGTATGCGATAGTGTTGGCAACTTGTTATCAATTTTTGTAACTGTTACAAACTGTTATTGTTACTCAAAAAATAACAGTGAAAATAACAGTTACTGTTATTGAATATTGATCATGATTGATACTGTTACTGTATAATACTGTTATTAGAAAAATGCTTATACTGTTACTATAATATAGTACTATGTACTATATTATATTATTTTAATATTTAGTGTTTATCAGTTTAACAGCTACTGAAAAAATTATAAAATATAACACTGTTATAGTTTTTAATAATTTATGCATAAAATATAAATGATAAATGTAATACTATATAAATAAACCTATATAATATAATTAAATACATTTTAATTGTTAAATTAAGTCTTCATTATATATTATTGTATAAGTACAATGTACATACATATTGCCTATAGTAGTACACCACCCACCTAATCTTATACTATAGGTAATAATTAGGGCCCGGAAGTTCATGCATTTGCATGTTTTTACTGAATGGACTAAAAAATTTCTAGATCAGCTACAAATTTGAATTATACTTAAACAAATCCAAATACAAAATTTTATTTTGCATATAATTGCATATTTTGAGGTTTTTTTATTTATTCGCATATTTTACAACTTTTTTGATATTAACTGCATATTAGAGTCAAATGTTATGTAGTTCACAAAATAAATTACTTCTGAATGTCCTATTGATAAAAAAATAAAACAATACCAAATTATTTATAGTTGTATTGGCGGCGTGGCGCACGGCGGCGGCCCGATAACGGGTATTCCACAATATATTTTCAATTAAATATATTTATTTTTAGAAAAGTGCTGATATTTTTTGTTATTGGGATTGTTACAATAACACGATTATAGAATGCAGTCAGTTCGTTATTTCTCGTTGGTATTGTTTGACGTCTTCCGTAGTTCCACGAGTGAATATCGAGTGTCCACCTTTTTAGATTAACTTGTGTTAAAATGCCGAAAGTAAAAACATCAGTTACCGTTAGAGGTAAAAATTACGTTACTGAATTCGGTGAACATATTTTCGCGTTCGACGGGAGTGTATTATTTTGTAAGATATGCGAAGTCAAGGTAAAGTGCGAAAAACGTTTCAGTGTCACTCAGCACTTAAGTACTTAGAAACATATAAGAGCCTCTAATCGTCAAAATAAAAATGCCACACAACAGCTAATTACTACTCCAACACGAAAATCTGACTTTTTTAAGGATTTATGTGAAGCATTCTTAAAATCAAATATTCCATTATAAAAATTAGGAAATCCTCATCTACGTTTATTCCTTGAAAAGTACATAAATAAAGATATACCATCTGTATCTACACTGAGAAAAACATATGTCAATGATTGCTACGAAGATACGATGAATGAAATAAGAAATCAAATACTTAATAAAAAAATCTGGGTGTCTATAGATGAGACAACAGATACAGAAGGACGTTATGTGGCGAATGTGATAATTGGAACCTTACTAACCGACGGACCAGGTAAAATTTTTTTAATTGCTTCGGATGTATTAGAAAAAGCCAACCACACGACAATAAGTAAATTATTTGATAGAACCCTTTTATCTTTGTGGCCAAATGGAATTAACCATGACGATGTTATTTTATTTGTGACCGATGCAGCACCATATATGGTGAAAGCTGCAAAATCTATTCAAGCATTCTATTCTAAAATGGTACATATAACCTGCCTCGCCCATGGTTTGCATCGTGTATGCGAGAAAATTCGTGCAGAATTTCCAAAAGTTGACGAACTTATTTTGAATATGAAAAAAGTGTTCTTAAAGGCGCCAGCTCGCGTTAAATTGTTCCGAAGAGAAGCCCCAGAAACACCATTGCCTCCTTCTCCTATCATTACGCGTTGGGGAACCTGGTTAAAAGCCGCAATGTACTATTGTGAGAATTTTAAAGCAATTAAAAAAGTCGTACATTTATTAGATGCTGATGATGCGCTAGCCATTGGAAAAGTTAAAAAATTATGTCAGAAACAAATTTAGAATCTAATTTAGCTTTTATTTATACAAATTATGGATTTCTAACTACGGCTATTACATGTTTAGAAACTCAGGGAACTCTTTTAACTGACGCAATAAAAACAGTGGAGAATGTAGAAAATAAATTAAATACAATAAAATGTTCCAAAGGCATTACAATTTATAAAAAATTTGAAGAAGTTATTGCGAAGAATCTGGGCTTCGAAATACTAACCAAAATTTCAAAAGTTATGCTGGGAGAAGAAATCACAATGGATAATTTACCTGAAGATATTTCTTGTGATGATCTACTATATTTCAAATACGCACCAATTTCTGCGGTTGACGTGGAGCGGAGCTTTTCGGTATACAAAAATATGTTGGCAGATAACCGGCGGTCATTTAAATTTGAAAATTTATCAAAGTCGTTGATTGTGAATTGCAATATTTAAAAATGTATATTAATTATTAATTAATAATATTTTTAATTACCTGTCAAAGAAATTTGAATAAAAATCGTAGTAGTATAATAATGTTTTTTTTCCTTATATTTATAAATTTAAAAAAATAAGGGCATATTTAAGCGCATATATCACGATTTTTAAGCGCATAAGTGCATGCATATTTCGGTAGTTTTTAGTGCATAAACTTCCGGGCCCTAGTAATAATATTCCCTCATTTGAAACTATTAAGTGCATAAATGTACAATTATTAAACAAGTCACTATTCATTACCTATAAAATGAATATAAATAAATATAGATGATTTTTATTTAAAAAAGTGGACAATTATATGGGTAACTATCTGCTCTGCTGTACAATGTACAGTATGTGTCTATTTTACCTTTTTATTGAGAACCTATGTCACTGTAATGGATGTAATTATAAATTTGAATTCAATGATGAATCGTGGTGTTCAATTAAACAGGTTTCCTTAAGATTAAGCACGAAAACCAAACATAAAAAAATTATTTCAATAATATTGAAATTATTTTTTAAAAAAAATGGTTATCATGGACCATGATGACCAATTAATTATTATTATGATATTATTAAAATATAGATATGTGATTTTTTTTTTTTTTTTGAGGACCTATTAAGTATTAAGTAGAATTTGAATTTTGTACTTTTGAATTTTTCAAAGCACAAACTAGATATAATTTAATACCAGGAATCTTCTTCAAAGTTGAAGATTGGAGCATTATTTCTACTATACTCGCGCCGGCGAGATAACGCTTCTCGTTGGCGCATCCAAATGACGGAGCTTCGCGGTTTCGTACCCACATTTCTCCCACTCTACTACCTAGGCGCCGCCGTAAATTCTCCTACTCGCTACGCGTGACCAGCGGCAAATATCACGGCTGCCGTTTGTATACACTGGCTCAAGTAACACATCGCGAAAAAAATAATAGCTGGCTATTGGGGCACCTATTATGTATTCAATAACAATGCAAATAATATGTATGTAATATCATATTTTATTTATACATTTATTTATGTATACCAACAGCATAATACATTGTTATATAACATAATACACTTTATAATATTAATTTACTTAAAAATATTCAAACACAAAAAAATCAAAATAGTTGATATACAAAAAATTTAAAATGGTTAAAATACGAAAAAAAAAAAAATCAAGTACAAAAAAATCAAAATCGTTCAGATTATTCAAAAAAAAAAAATTAAAAATAGTTGATATACAAAAAATTTATAATGGTTAAAATACAAAAAAAATCAAAATAGTTAAAATCAAAAAAAAAATCAATCAGAGTCACAATCAGAAGAACTTGTATCTCCTGTTCCTATCGTGAGAACATGACGTTCATCGTCATATTCTTTCTCGTCCGTTATTTCGTCGGTAATATGTTCCAAGTCCCAAAACTTGTCTTCCACCTTTTTAACATGTTCAATAAAATTTTTCCACATATCCGGACTTACGTGTTCCACGGCTTTTTTTAACAATTCCATTACGTCCTTTAATTTGAAGGTGGTGTTATGCGTCCGGACATAACTTTTCACGGACGACCACGCGATGGGATTTAGCTCGCAGTGATATGGAGGTAATCGCAATACAAGTTTGCCGTTATCTTTTGCGTACTCATCGATTACGTATGTGTCGTGATATTTTTTTATTTTGTACACTTTTTTCATTAAATCATTTTTAACAATTGGATGAGTAACGACCACACCTTTATTCTCAAGCCAATCAATTATAGCTTGTTTTCTCCAAGACCTCACTGGTATTTTCTGTTTTTTTACGGAATGGTATGAAGCATTATCCATGACGATGATGGCGTTCGGTTTAAGTAATGGCAGGGTCTTAACAAACTATTCGTAAAACGTATCGCCATTAATTTCGTCATGATAATCCGCAGAATTGGTCTTGGATTCAAAACACAAAAGGCCCCCCGGAACAAAACCGTCTGACGACCCGATGTGTAATACAATGAGACGCTTACCTTTGCCGGGGGTGCCTTTTGTCCTGTGGTGAGACCTCTCAGGTGGGCATCTCGTGTTGATGCGACTGTTGTATCAACCCACGTTCTGCAATGCGTCTCGCCTGCATTGACCCACGTCTCGTCTAAGTAATATATTGGCCTGTTCTGTGCTCGGTAATGCTTTATTTTTAACAAATAATTTCGGCGCCAAGATATTAAATCTTCTCTTTCGAGAAGAGCACTGTTGCGATTTTTCTTGACATACTCAAATTGTAAATCTTTTAATATTAATTGGAAAGACGTACGTTTTAGATTTGGTAATGAGTTGTCTTCATTGATGGCAATTAACATTTTTGGAACTGTTGGCACCTCACGGTTTCTCCAAAAATTGTGAATTTTTTGCCTAATGGCATTTTTGTCGAATTCGTCCACTTTTTGAAGTACCGTAGGCAGTGGCGCCGAACCTATATAGTAAGGGTGGCGGCCGCCACCTCTTTTAAATGGGTGGGTGGTGGGTCCTCTTATGCAGGTGGGCAAATACATAACAGAACAAATTTGACGGGTAGATACTGAGTGTTCGATAGTAAATTAGTACTTGGAATCAAAAGTGTAACGACTGTCGCTGTATTCCTATGTATTAATGAGTTAGGTATAGAAATTACTATAGACAACGGTTATTTACTCGAGACTCGAGAGTTATAGATAACCGTGCTATAAAGTATAAACAGTTAACAGTTTAAATTGTGTTATCTATCATTTTTACATTACCAGTTAGTGGTTTTTCGTACTGTGTAGTGGCTATTTTTAGCCGACTTTTTTCCTGTGAAAGCCAGTAAAGATATTATTATTATATTGATATAAAATTATAAAAATACTATTGTCATCGTATCAATAGATTATAGAATTTAATATTTTAACCATGATGTCATTCCACTTTCAATTCATGACCGAGACACTGAGTTGTAGGTACTTTTATTGTTTTCTTTATTGCTATTATTTATTGTGCCTGTGCGTTGCACCAAATACGAATATCGGAATATGTCTACTCTTAATAAAGACGAATGCATTTGTGGCAAAAAAAAAGGAATGCTGAATGATACAAATTGGAAACGGCATACCACATCGTGTAAAATCCGAAAATCTAAAATTAATAACTCAGATATTTCATCTTTTTTCAAAAGGCGATCAACGAATATAATTGAAACTAGTCAAACAATAAAACAGCGTCCTCGTAAGTAACTATTTAATTATTTACGGTCAAAATTTTACAGTTTACAGATAGTGAGATGTAATATTAGTTTATTTTTCTTAAGCTTAAATAATTAAGTACTAAGTAGGTATATTACTATTTTTTTTTTTATTACTATTATTAGTAATTAAAAAATTAAAGGTAGATAGGTATTAGTATTTAATTTCTTTGCTTTAATTAATAGTTTGTTATTATTTACGGCGTCGTGACTTATTAAATGATTGATGGCTCATACCATCTAAGTTTAATTTATTCATATTAAGTCAATAATTGATAAATAATTAAAATAACGTTGGGTTCTATCACTGGATGGCCTCCCTCCTCATGTGTTCATGTTGTAAAATAAAAAAAAAAAAATTGTATGTATGTGTTCAAATTTGCTTATTATGCCTATTGTAGCATAGATTGTAAATATTCTATTAAAATAAATAAAAAAAAATAAAAAATATTGATAATAATTAGTTGTGCATCAGTGTATTCAGTAATCACTATTATTTGAATGCTTAAGTATCTAATAGGTAAAAATGAATTAAATAAATAATTTTCAATTTTTACTTTTCAACTGAAATAAATTGTTAACATGTTAATTGTTGATATGTGAAAGTAAAATATAATATGGTCGATAAGTTCATAATAATTGTTTTTATTTTATCTAAACTATTATTCCAAACTTATTATTATATTATTATATTAATGTTTGGCTAGTTATCTATTATTAAACAAAGGCATATTTTTTTTATGAAATACATTAATATTTAAATACAAATAAAATGAATAGATATTGGTGAAAATGCCATACCTGTTGAACAATTTCAAATCTTCTCTAGGTAGTTGTGATAAAAAACAAGACGAAACTTTTTTCAATCCGTTCAATGACTTAGAAAGTGATAATATTTATAATAATTATCATAATAATTTATGTATTATAAATATAAAATTAACTTTTTTTACATTTGAAGTGGATGATGTAACTGTGGACTCTGAACAAATTGAAAGACAAGATGAAATTGTTCTCAATGTCTTAGATGGTAAGAGTATTTAAAATAATTATTATAATGATAAATGTACTATACATTTAAAATTAACCTTTTTTTGTTTGAAGTGGATGATATAACTGTTGACTTGGAGCAAATTAGAAAAGAAGATGAAACTGTTATCAATATCTTAAATGGTAAGAGTATTTAAAATAATTATTATACTTTAATTATGTTAACCTTTTTTTTTTGAAGTGGATGATGTAGCTGTTGATTTAGATAAAATTGAAAAACAAGATGAAGCTGTGCTCAATGACTTAGAAAGTAAGAATACTTCATATTACTATTACAAAAAATTAATTTTAAAATTGACTTATTTTTATGTTTGAAGTGAATGGCGATCCTGTTGTATTCACTAAAATAGAAAAACTCACTCCAGATCTTGTAGAGTTTTTTTTCAAAAAAGGACCTTCACAGCCTATGCCAAAGTATCTACCGGACAAACACTTTCCAAAGGACAAGATCAATCGGTCTTTTCACGAATCTTGGTATTGGAAAGGTGATGGAAGTGTAACGAAACGAAAATGGTTGTCTTACTCTATAAAAATTGATAAAGCATTTTGCCATTATTGTGTTTTATTTAAAACAAAACAATCTAACTGTCATTGGACAAAACATGGATTCAATTTATGGAAAAATGGGCCTGCCAAAATAATTATGCATTTATTTGAATTGAATTAATTTCTTTAGCCCTATCGACATTTTTATTTGTTATTTCATTTATTAATTTCCAAGTTAATTTTGGGTTGGATGAAACACTGTTAATTTTATTTTGATAAAAATTTAATTTTGTGAGTCTCAATATTTTAGTAAACGTATTTTTATACTTAGTATAATATAACATTAAGGATGTGTTGTTAGGGTGTTTTTTAATTTTCATAGAGAGATATTGTTTTTTACGTGCTGAGCATAATAAACCGGCTGTCATCCATTCTTTGATACGTTTATATCTGGAGCCTACATTCTTGATTGTGGTTGCCAAGCTGATAGCATTGTTAATTTTATCATAAAATATTTCAGAGCTTCTATTAATGTCATTATTACTATACACATCTCCTCATTGTTCAGATTTCAATATAATATTCAACTTTTCGTGATTAATAATTTCAATTTTTTTATTATTATTATTATTGTGTTTAGATTTTGAATTGACATTTATTGGTATGGCTAATACTGTTAAGAAATGATCAGTTATTCTAGTCTGTATTACCCCAGCTTCAAAATTATTTATCATACTATTAAATTTAACAAAAATATGATCTATACAAGAATGTCTGAAATGATTTGGAGTTCTAGTATACACATTGATAAAAAATTTAAAATCATATAAAGACAACATATTTAAATAGTCATTATCAATCGAGTTTATGCCAACTATATTAATATTTATATCCCCTAATAATGCCATTATGTCATTGCATGTATATTCATTTGATAGGATATTATTTAACATAGTCAAAAATGTCTGGATATCATCCGATGGTGATCTATATATACAAAATAAAGTAATTGGATTATTAGAGATATTAATTTTTAACTTAACAATATTAGCTTCATTACAATCAAATTCAAAAAATTGTATACATAAATTTTTTTTATACAAAACAATTATTCCGTCATTTTGATTTCTCTTAATTTTAGTAAAGTAAGTATTATAATCACGGATAGATATATTACAACAGTTAACGTCATGCCAAGTTTCGGTTAGAATTATTATATCTAAAAGCATATTTCTTTTATCATTTTCCAAGAAAAGTAATAGTTCATCTAAATTAGAATTTACACTTCTTATGTTGCAACACAGAACATTTAGAAAGAAACCATTAATAATTTTATGGCTGTATATAAAGTCTGAGAAAGAACAAAAATAATTGGTTGTATAATTAGAAAAATTGAGGTTGACAACGTTTGAAAAATATCCATGATAAAACATACTAATTATTAATTATTACGTAATAGATAAAAAGTGTCTAACAATTAAACTAACTTTGATAAACTATTTTCGTCTTCTATGGGTATAACATTAGGGTCATTATTTTTCCTAACAAAAAGTTTGTTATTCTTAAACCACACAAATTTGTAATTTTTTTCTTTAGCAAGTAATTTTGTTTTAAAAGATAGATTTCTATAAGTTTGAGTTAAATAGTTATTGATATAAATACTCTCTTTCTTCCAATTTTCATTTATGTCTGTAGTTGATAATCGTTTAGTTTTCACTAAATGCATAAAGTTTAGTTTTTCCTCTATTGATTTTAGAATTGCGACAATTTTTCCTGGTTTTCCTGTCATTTTCGAGCGTACACGATATGCCTTTTCCACATTAACCTTGCCGCCTACTGCAACCGAGATATTTTCAACAGTTTTGATACAATTTTCATTATTTTGTTCAGGTAAACCAATTAACTCAATATGTTTGCTGAATTGTTCTTGTTCAATTACATTAATACGTTTATTTATTATCGAAACTTCACTTTTTAATTTTATATTTTGTTCTTTTAGATGTCTGTTTTCCTCCTTAATTTCCTTTACGGAGTTCACCAGATCCCGGATTTGAATTGTAAAATCATCAAACTGTTTACTCATAAAGTTGATTGAATTTGTGAGATCCAATAGTTGCTCTTTAGAAACAATATTACAATCTTACATTGCTGGTATACTCTTTATATTTTTATTAATAGCTACTATTTTCGATGAGCCTTCTCTACATTTAATACAGCACCATGATTTTTTCCTATTGTCAGTGTAGCTTCCAAAGCTCGCTTCTCTTAATCCCGCACAGGAAAAATGTATAAATACCTCACACTTTGAGCACTGTATATCGTCTTTGTCGAAGATTTCCTCGTTACATGTAGAGCATAATAACATATTAAAATAAAACTGTTAGGTAATTTCCAATAGAGCTATATGGATGGTACACAATAAAACACGACCTTTAGTATATAGATAAGCGACTGGCACACGATTAAACACGACCTTCCGCACTGAACACGAAAAGATAACTAAAATATACATTACAAAAATTTAAAACATGCGATTTCTCACGGTCTTAAATTAGTAAAAATTCATCGAGCTATCCGCTTTTCACAAAAAAAAGGGATGGCATCATACATTGAATTCTGCACAAAAATGAGTTTGAAAAAAATTTCTGGAAGTTGTTTATTAATAGCGTTTTTGGTAAATGTATGTAGAATGTCCAAGCAAGAACTTTTATAAAACTGGTTTCATCAGAAAAAAAAGCAAATAAATAAATGACAAAAACTAGTTTTAAAGACAGAACTATATACTCTAAGAATCTCATGGCTATTCACCAACATAAGGAAACTATTAAATTCGATAAGGCAATTTATGTAGGATTTGCAATTTTAGACGTTTCGAAAACATTTATGTATGATTTTCATTATAATGTCATGCAGAAAAGGTTTGGTACTAAAATTAGTTCTTTATATTCGGATAATGATTCCTTGATATACGCTATTCAAACTACAAATTTTTCAATGATTTAAAAAATGATTTATTGCCATATTTTGATACATCTAACTATCCTAAAGACCATTATTGTTTTAGCGAATTACATAAAAGTCAGCCAGGCTTTTTCAAGGATGAATTGAAAGGAATAATACTTAAAGAATTCGTTTCATTAAGACCGAAATTATATGCGTACAAAACTGTAGACGGTACTGAGGATAAAAAAGCAAAAGGTGTAAAGAAATATATTATTAAAAAAACATATGCAATTCGAAAATTATAAGGATATACTACACTCTTTTATAAACCATTTATCTGTTAAGGATAAATTAACTCACAGGGTCATGAATTTTATCTAATCAAACAAACATGTTGTTCAATCGAAAACAATTGTAGTGATCCCTCACTAACGCTTATATTTTTGAGTTGTGACGACGTTGCTGTATGTGGTAGGATTTGTATTGACAGAGGTTCAAGTCACAGGTTTCAACAATTAGTTATAATAGTTTATTTAATAAGATAAAGTAATTTGTTACAATAAATGTTATAAAAATTTGTGGACAGCACGTTAAGTTACTGCCCGAGAACTAATTAAATCTACGTAAGATTACTGGAAATGTACTTAGTCTGGCGGCGGTGTAGAGTGCGCGGACTCTACGACCAGGTAAGTACTACATGTAGGCTATGAGACTAATTCTAATTCTGCTATGGATGGAGACTCGTATATATACCAAGTCTCCCTTAACGATTAGGTACACGGTATCGACTTAGGAGGTGGATCGGAAGAGCACCGGCGAAGGAGTAACGAGTACCGCCGCAGGTGTGAATGTTGTTGCCAAATCCTTGAGTTGGATAGGTACCGGATTATTTGTGATTCTCAGAATCTGGAGACTTGCAACAACAACCAGGCGTGGTACGAGGTTTAATTTATAGTGAAGTGACAAATAGTTGAATAATAAAAATAATAGTAAACTGTCGTCGGTTTACTACACAATGAACAAACTTGTTCTAAGCGCTAATGACGATAAATTAAATGTTATCTTGTTATCTCATTGGAATAGGTATTACAATCTCACCTTAAATTATAAATGCATGAATATAACAATTAAATATTGTTATGGAATATGCATATGTATATGTATATATATATATATGTATGTAGTGCATAGTATCTAGAATGTAACGGATGGCGTATAACATATATTGCAAACACGATAACAGTATACGATTCTCAGAATAACCAGACGTGGAAATGTATCAATGATTAATTGAACAACGTCCTGTGAAATCCGCAGATAAGTCGATAGACTAGGGGGGAAGTAGGAGAGCAGGAGGCCCTATAAAACCAGACCCGAAACGGCCTGTAGATCAGACGTGTAGCACCACAGGACAGGCGAGCACCTTCATGAATGACAACGCAACAAACTTGTCAAATTGTACTTAGAGCATTTTCAAGAAACAACTAACTTTCAACGTGTCTAAATTATTTATCAACTCTACCTGAAGAAATCCTCTACAATCGGTCTTGCTACCTGCAACTTTATTAACTAAGCAGTTAACCCAATTGCTAGATCATAACAGCAGACTGTTTAATGTTCAACCAAGAACGGGCTACACATAAGATATCCTACAACCTAGACTCTTCACTCGGACCCAATCAAGAAAAAAACCTGATTTAATAAAGTTTATGAAACAAACCAAATTGTTCAATCTTATGTAAAAAAAAAATGTCTATTATTTAGTATTTAATTAATGTAACAATCCTTATTTGTAACTAATGGCCTTTGGTGTCAGCGTTATTTTTTTGATATCAATAAAAAAAAAAAAAAAATTACATTATTTAATAATAAAACAATGAACAATAACAGACTTCCAACAATGATAAGTACAAAATTTTTATAAGTGAACAACCAGAAAATGTAATTTAAACTAACTAAAATATGTACAGTATTTAGAATTTACAAGTTACAACTTACTCAAGGATAAGGTCCAATTTGTTCTTGAACATAGCCATCATTTCAGTGACCGGTCCTCCTCAAAAAACATTGATAAGTCACTTTTATCCACGTTGTATTTTCTCTTTCAGCTCTGGTAAGTACCATCTCTAATCTAAAAAAGTAAAAATAATTGACATAATTATGTTTTTTAAGTATGCAACACATTAAAAATTGGTTGAATGTGTGTCACACTGTCATAGCAACGGTTAAATTAATTGTTTATTTTAGATATTGAGAAGGATGACTGCAACTTGACATTAACATGAAAACAGAATCAGTGTTAAATGAGTACAGCACAATAAAAAAAGGAAAATAGTACAAAGTATTTTACGCATAATGTATAATTAATCTTACTAATCCATATAAAATTTAGGTATTTTATTTTAACTTATAAATTATTATATTATAATAATAAGTCGATTATTTACTTCGTTAGTGTAATAACATAAGAGTTGTTAATGTACAAAATACAAATGAATAATAATGTTGAAGTTCTGTTACAAAAATTTATAATTTAGGTCTATAGGTAGTTGCGTCAATAGGTAAAAACTCAAATGTAGTACCTACTTACTAATAGAATAATTATTAATTAGGTGTGAACCTGCTATGAATAAATATGAACATTCAGTTAGCACATTACAAACAATTCAGTAGGTAGTGTGATATAATGTATTATTATTATTATTATTTTGTTCAAGGTGGTACAATTGTACCTAACCTCACACTCATGTTTTTCCCGTTCATGTATTCAGTTGTAGTTGTCGTAATGCCGACACAGTCGTTATAAATTATGATACAGTCTTTGTTATTTTGTAAGAAACATGTTTTATAATAAAGTATTGTTTGACCTTATATAATCAAATAAAGTCCATGATTTAAACTGTGTGCTTTAAATTAAATACATCTTGAACCACTAATTAAAACATGGCGCAGTCCTTAATCTTGTAGTTGTTGGATTCAAATGGATGAAGTCTGAAACATTTGCATGCGGTCGGTGTTGATGAGTGTGGCTAATTAAAATAAATAATAATTCAAAATGGAATTTAATAAGCCAAATCCACTAGTAATGTCCGGCAATCTAGCCGAAAACTTCCGCACGTTCCGGCAAAATGTTCAGATTTACTTTGACGCAACTGAAGCACATTCGAAAAAATCGGCGACACAGGTAGCTATTATATTAAACTTATTGGGCCCTGAAGCATTAAACATTTATAACACCTTGAAGCCTAAAGAAAAGACTGTCATTGAAGTAATGAAGGTTTTGGAGGAATACTGTACCCCTAGAAGAAATCAAACAATGGAGTTATATAGATTCTTTACCAGAAAGCAATTAGAAGGCGAATATTTTGATAAGTTTTATTCAGATCTAAGAGATCAGGCACAGTCTTGTGAGCTTGGAGAAGGCGAGGATAAACTATTAAAATCGCAACTCATTCTTGGTATTGCTGATCGAGACTTGCAAGCACAATTACTCCGCGATGACCTGTCTCTAGAAAAGGTAGTACACCATTGTAAGGCAAAAGAACAAATGGAAATCAACAGAAAACTAGTACAGAATGAAGTCAAATTAGTCTACAACGTCGAAGATGGTCAGAAGAAACAACAAAATACAAAAGGAAGACATTTCGAGTAGAGGACAACACAGAATGGCAATGGCAAAAGATGGCAAAACAAAACTCATTCAAATCAGTCTAGCAGCTCAGATAAGGTATCAAGTAAAAATAATTTTAATAAGTCAAACGTAAAGGGTGTAAGTTATATAAATTGTAATAGATTGTAATCGATGTGGTAGATCGCATAAAGTTAGGGAATGCCCTGCTTATAAAAAAAATTGTAATAATTATGGTTTATTAAATCATTTTAAAAGCAAATGTAGATTAGGAAAAAGTAAAACAGAAAATCAAGTTGATAATGTAGAAATGGAATTTTCAATAGAGGCATTGGAGGTAAAGGTTATGAATACAGAGCTCGCATATAGAGAAATTAAAAAATCTTGGATTGATAATATTAAAATTAATGGTGTTGAACAAAAAATTAAGTTGGATACTGGTGCTGAGCTAAATGTAATGTCTTATGAATCATTTAAACAATTTAATGGTTTAAATCTAAATAAAAGCAATGTAATAATTAAATCATTTGGTGGTTATACCACAAAATCAAAAGGAAATACCTTATTTGAATTAGAGCATAAGGGTAAGAAAATAAAAAGAATATTTGAAGTAGTTGAGTATGACGGGTTACCACTCTTGAGTTTTGAGTCATGTGTGACATTAAATTATAAATTATCTGAGGTTAATGAATTAAATATTTTAAATAAACAAAGTGAATAGGAAAAGTTCATACAAAAGAATAAGGACATATTTGAAGGTATTGGAAAATTTCCAGACTGGATTAAAATTAAATTAAAGAATAACCCAAATCCGGTGTGTAACCCACCTAAGAGAGTGCCAATCAAAATATTTGATAAATTAAGGGAGCAACTAAATTTAATGGTTAAACTAGAGCTGATAGAAACTTGCAGTGAACCGAGTGAATGGCAGAGTAACCTAGTAGTGGTTGAAAAACCTAATGGCACTTTAAGAATATGTTTAGATCCAAAGGACATTAACGCTAACGTAATAAGAGAAATGTACCAAATACCTACGCTTGAAGAAATAAGGCCTGCGCTTGCTAATAAAAAATTCTATGGTCTGTTAGATTTGAAAGAGGGTTTTTATCATTGTGAGTTGGATGAGGTCTCAAGTAATATTTGTACTTTTAGTAGTCATTTTGGCTCATATCAGTTTAAACGATTACCATTTGGTTTATCTGTGCCTCCTGAAATATTCCAAAAATTAATGGTGAAATACTTTGGGGAAATCGCAGGTGTTCAGATTTACTTTGATGATATATTGTATTGTTCTGATAGTAAGTCTGAGCATGATTTAATATTAGAAAAGGTAACAAAAAATGCCCGCAAGTTTAACGTTAAATTCAATATTAAAAAATTTCAATACTGTGTTAGTAAGGTCAAATTTTTAGGTTTCATATTCAATGAGTTTGGTGTTACTCCTGATCCTGATAGAATTAGGGTAATTCAGGAATTGAATGAACCTAAAAATAAAAAAGATCTTTAGTCATTTCTTGGTATGATAAATTACCTAAGATAATTTTTACCAAACTTGTCAGAAGTTGTCACCCCCTTTAGGGAATTATTAAAAAAGAATGCTCCGTGGAATTGGAATAAACAATGTCAATTGACTTTTATTAAACTCAAAGAATTTCTTTGTAAAATACCTACATTAAAAAATTTTGATACTAAATCTGATTTGGAAATTCAATGCGATGCATCTGAAAAAGCAATTGGTTGTTGTATTTCACAGATGAAAAGTCCTATTCATTTCGCATCCAGAAGCTTGAGTGAAACAGAGGTTGCGTATGCTCAGATAGAAAAGGAAATGTTGGCAATATCATTTGCCTGTGCAAAGTTCCATTCATTAATTTTTGGTCAAAAAATTAAAATATATACTAATCACCAGCCTCTTGTATCTATTATGAAAAAAAATATTCATAAAATTCCGAATAACCGTTTAAAAAGACTTAGACTTAAGCTTCTAATATACGAAATAGAGTTACAATATTTACCAGGTCGTTATATGTATGTTGCTGACCTTCTAAGCAGACATTTTACTAAAAGGAATAATACTGGTGAGGAAAGCCTAACTGATGTCATTCATACAGTGTGTGATATTGAGTTAACATATAACAATTCAAAAGAACAAGAGTTTATACAGAAAACCCAAGATGATGAGGTACTGGAAAGGGTACTTGTTTATTGTAAATCTGGTTGGCCTAAGACAATTAATGAGGATGGAGAGATCAAACATTATTGGAAGTTTAAAAATGAAATAATAAGTAGTGAAAGATTATTATATTATCAATCTAGGCTTTTAATTCCAAAAACATTAAGAAAATACATAATTCATAAATTACATGAAACTCACCTAGGGATCACAAAAACTAAGGCAAGAGCTAGACAATTATTTTATTTTCCTGGTATAGATACACAAATTGAAAAATATATACTTTCTTGTGCTGTGTGTTTGAAATTTAGTAGATCTAAAGTTAAGGAACCAATGCTATATTATACAATTCCAGACATTCCATTTTATAAAATTGCAATTGATATAGCAGAGTTTAGGGGAAAAAGCTATTTAGTCGTTGTTGATTATTATTCAAGGTGGATTGAAATATTAAAATTATATAATAAAACAAGTGACGCAGTCATAGAAGTCCTTAAGCAATTGTTTGGTAGATTGGGTACCCCTGGACAACTAATTGCTGAATATATGCCATTTGGTAGTTTTAAGTTCAAAGAATTTTCAAATATATGGAATTTTCAAATAATAACATCAAGCCCACATTATGCTCAGAGTAATGGTCTAGCTGAACGAGGAGTTTTGCCAAAGATATGTTAAAAAAAAGTTACCATACAGGTATGGATGTTGATTATTATTTATTAGCATACAGAAATACTCCCATCTCTAGGTTAAAATATAGCCCTGCTCAACTTCTACAAAGCAGATAACTAAGGAACACTTTGTTAGTTGATAAAAGTAAATTCAAACCCAAAGTAGTGTTGTGTAGTGACAAAATAATACAAAATAAAGAAAAACAAAAGTATTTTTATGACAAGGCAGGAAGGAAAGGAGTTGAAACATTTGTTGAGGGACAGTTAGTCTATGTACAAGATAAATTTAATAAAACCTGGAGTGAGGGCAAAATATTTAAAAAATTACAGGAGCCAAGAAGCTATCTGGTAAAAATAAAGAGTGGAAATACGGTGAGAAGAAATGTACAGTGGTTAAAAAAGAGAACACTAAATGAGTATGAAGATTTTGGAAAATTTGGAGATAATGAATATGATAATGAGACTGAAAATGAAAATATTGAAAATGGTACTGAAAAGGAAAATGAAATTTGTAATGATGGTATAAAAAGAACTAAAAGAGGTATGGTAATTAAAACACCCAAAAGGTATTTTTAAACGACCAATGTTTTGCTTGTATCTTTTTGTTTAGTATTTTTTGGATATGTTATTAAGAGAGTTTTCGTTAGCTATTAAATTATGATACAGTCTTTGTTATTTTGTAAGAAACATGTTTTATAATAAAGTATTGTTTTACCTTATATAATTTAATAAAGTCCATGATTTAAAACTGTGTGCTTTAAATTAAATACATCTTGAACCACTAATTAAAACAGGTAGTATAAGTATGTTATATCCAAGTTTTTACAGTTACAGGGAGATTTAAAATCGTTTATCCACGACTTTTGCCCTTGAGCAATCAGTTTTGTGGGGTCTTTCTATACAAGCTTTTATTAGTTACAGGGGAATATAAAAACGTTCATCCACAACTCTTCACCTTGCGATGTTAGTGACGACCCCGGGAAAATTTTTACTAAAAAAAGATATTTTACTCAATTACACATCAATAATTATTATTATGTGTTCTTTTATTATTATTTTTTCTCCAAATATATTTACTTTTTTTTCGTTTTTTATTTTTCATTATTTCAACTTATATGTACAAATATAAATTAATTAACTTGTAGACTCATGGCCTAGTGGACTAAGGCGTTGGATTTAGAGTTTGATAAATTTGAATTTAGGATAAGTAAGTATGTTAATGCTACATCCAGTGTCATAGTCAACTAGGACACGAGTCTACATTTTTCGTTTTTTTTTTCTGTTTTTTTTTTTTTTTTCATTAACTTAAATTTCGTATATAAGTGCGTTTGCATTTTGAAATAATTAGATTTTGTAATAACTGATTGTAGTATATTATAATAATACAATATAACTTAATCTGTTTTTTTTTTTTTTCATATTCAGTTACTAATGATCCGCCGGTCACTCAAGTCGTGTCTCATTTTTCTTTATTTTCTCAAAGTTTTATTGCATTGTATAAGTTATTTAATTTCTTCAAAAATGAATTTTCAAAAATGCCCAGATGATTTTGAATCATTAGTTTATTGTATACGAAGTAATCCGACTATGGTTCATCCAACATTTTCTTCGTTTTCATCAAGATTTAAAACATTCAAATTATTCCCGTCAAATACTTCTCAAAATGAGTATACGTTGTCCGAATGTGGCTTAAAATATTCAGGAGTGGATGATATCGTGGAATGCTTTTGTTGTGGTCTTATTCTTTATAATTGGGAAAGGCTTGATGACCCGTGGATTGAACATTGCAGATTCAGTCCAAGATGTCTATATGTGTTATTAATGAAGGACAATCAGTATGTTCAAAACATATTAAGTTAATATTGTAAAACCGAACATATTTGTAAATTGCGAAACTGAGTTACACAATATCGTTTGTTAATACATAATATTAGTTATTTTTTTTCACTGAAAAATAAATATAAATATAAAATCTTACGAAAATGAAGTGAAATTACTAAAATAACAGATACATTTTGTGGCTTAAGGATTAAGGAGTTTTCGTGGTTCACGTAAAGAGTGTACAACAATAAAAGATTTAGGTAATGCGTGCCCTGAGTTTGAATTTGGCTATGAATAATAATTGGGACATTATGTCAAAAATAGCTTGATTCCCGAAAAAAAGGCCATTATAAATATACTTTAAGTTGCATAAATTAATCTAACTAGAGAAAGTAAATCAATTGAAGTTATAGTTTATAAATGCGAGTATAAATTTTTATACGTACCTGTTAAAAAATAAATATAGATATTATATTTACATAAAAAAAACTTTTTTAGATTCAAACTTTTGATTTATCAAGATATTTACATTAGTTGTTCAGCCTTCTTTTCAACTAGGATTAACCTTGTCCATGGTGGAAACTAGCTTAATGAGTCATGGCTTTTATATCTTTTGTGCACCACAGCAATGTTTACACATTCGGTGACTGCACGATACAGATCAGTAGAACTTCAGCAGACGATGGAAGGGTGGTTTTTTAGAAACATATTATCAGTAAGCGTAATTTTATACGTGCACCCTTGTTTAATACTTCAGTTGTTTAAGAGATACGCTATGAACGCACTAGAGCTGTATCTATGTACTATGTTTGAGTAATATGTAAAGCCATAGTTTCCATTTGTAAAATACAAAGAAGACGAATCAATATGCATTGAACATTATAACATTTGTGTATATTACCTATAATATTATAATAGTAAAATAAAGGATAAATAATTATAACGGGGGGCTATAATAATCCGGAAAGTATATGTCCGGACCGTATAATTCCGGAATGTATTTATCCGGACCGTATTTCGACGGAATCCAAAAAATATAAACCGTATTTTAACGGAACGTATAGTTCCGGAAAGTATATGTCCGGACCGTATAATTCCGGAACGTATTTATCCGGACCGTATTTCGACGGAATCCAAAAAGTATAAACCGTATTCTTCCGGAACGTATATGACCGGAACGTATTTGCCCGGACTCTTAAAAGGTAAAAACCGTATTCATCCGGACCGTATTTGCCCGGAACGTATTTGTCCGGAAAGTGTTGTAAATTGCCTATATTAAACCCCTTGCATAACACCAGATTACAATTAATAATCAGTTGGTGTATTTTTATGTTAAAAAAATTGTTTGTTTTGAACTGTTTTTTTCTGTTCAAAATGGTTTTTAAACAAAAAAAATTGTTTGAGTTTCAAGCAGTTCAAACAGTATATATTTTTAAACGGTTCAAAACAAAAAAAACTCAATATTACTTGGAGTTACACTGTTTTAAACATATTACGTTTTATTCGTTTTAAACAATTAACGAAATATTCAAAATAAATGTTTTGAATTTATGTTTTAAACATGTTTAAAACAAGTTGTTTAAAACTTGTTTTGTAAACATATTTGTAATTACGTAATTAAGTATTGTCGTATACTCCGATTGCTTTCGACGTACATAATAATTAAACTCACACCATGTCACACACGAATCGCGGACATTCTCCCCCCCCCCCCCCCCCCCCCCGGTACTGTTTCGGTGTAGTAGGACATTCCCCCCTTTTTTTAAAAGTTTACTATTTAAAAATATAATATTATTATTTAGTATAAATATATTTATGCCTAATTTCAAATATTTTCATAAATATAATAAATTATTAATTAATAAATTACTTATTATTTTTTAAATTTTTATTGTTTCAAGTAAGTAGTTCAGTTAATCAAACATATACATTTATAATCTATTACATTTATGAAAATAAAAACTATTTTATATATTTTATATTTTATTTAAAAAAAAAATTTCATATTAAATAATAAATAATATTATATTGTTAAATTCAATATTATTAGTCAATAATTAATTAAAAAAAATTGGAGAAAAATGTCCGCATCAAAAATATAGGGGGGGATGTCCTACTAAACCGAAAACAGTCGGGGGGGGGGGGGAGGGAAATGTCCATTTACCGTCACACACACCGCGGCCCAATGTATTGATTTTACAACGATTTGTGCTTTTATATTTTATTTTTATTTTGTGTCTACCATCACCTATTAGGACAGCAAAAATTATGTGATTGTATACTTCAGCATTTTTTCTAATAGGAAAGTGAATCTAGTCATTACTTTGTTGGCTCAAAACTCAAAAGTAAAAAATTCCCAGTAGTTTCAAAGCGCCATGAAAACGAAAAAAAATTAAGAAAAAAAGGTAGTTTCTACACAAAACCAGTTATCGACAAAATCATTTTTCTGTCGTACTCAAAAATGAATAACCGCTCCACCGTAGAAACTTTTAATTTTAACAACATTTTTATATGATATAATATGTGCATTAACACAACAAGAAAACCAACTGAACATAGATAGGTACTTAAAATTGTCACCAAATAATTAAAATAAAATATTATAATTTATAATCGTCTGTACCCAGTGTCGGCTGGCTAATATTGGACTCCCACGACAGTAATTTTCAATAGGCCCCTTTACACAAAAAAAAAAAAAATTAAAAAATGTTTTTTACATAATATGTAGTTTTACTTTTCGTGTAAGTGCGAATAAAATTAATTCATAACTATAACAATACTAGAATCCAAAGTCCAAACTTATGAACATGGTGTTATAATTATGAGATAAATAAATAAATAAATAAATAAATGGTTTGACAATGGTTTTGGTAAAAAATATATTGGTACTTTTTATGTTTAAATAGATACAAAATAAAAATAAAAATAGTTAGGTATACAATTATTATACATCTACGGTATATTTAATAATTGGAAAGTCAGTTACTCTAATTCGATAATATATAGATATTCTAGTACAGTTTTTTTTGTATGTGTATCGTATGAATAATAGCCTCCTTTTCCCAATGTCTAAAAAAAATATATTTTTAAAACGTTTAAAATCTGTTATGTAGATTTAAATATGGATAAAACACAATTTTAAAATCGGTTTAATTTTGATCGAACTAAAGCAACTTATATTTTCAAAAATACTATATAATAATATAACTAGTATTGTAAAATTGTATATGGTTTAGACACTTTTATAAGTAATGCTAATCAAATAGGTAAATATTAATAAAGAACACATACAACTTGAATTCAATGATATAATATTATCATTGTATAAGAAAAACGATTCTGAGCGGAGATGATTTGTCAGTCTGGATATTTTATATTGAAATATATTTATTTTTTTATTCGTTTTTATGGTGATAAACAAAGCGTTAGAAATTAAAATCCCAATTTTAGCGGTTTTTTGTAATTTGTCGGTGGTTTTTCCGTGTCATTAAATAACTATTGAGAAAATCAAAAAATGACGTCCCTAAAGTACCGCCTTGATCCAATTTGCTAAAAGATAAGATACTACATATTGAAATCAAAGCACTCCTTCTAGTAGAAATTTTGTATACAGGATAAAAAAAATAAAATAAATAAACATCATTGTAAAACCACTAGCTTCATAGCTCCGCTCAGAGAATTTGATATAGTTATGTTATAACTTATAACTTTTATAAAAATATTTCCTAAAATACATTACTTCATTCATTGTTGATCTTAGATAACTTTTCAACTTTTAACTTTTTAAGGTTGAAAAAAATCGCCCTGGCAATGTACAAAACTACAAAATATTTGATTTAAAAAAAAAACTCGGTATTTTTCAACCATTTTCGGTACCAAACTGATAACGGGCCGGGAGAGGCTGTCTATACCTACTACCTACATGATAAAATGTTCATAATAGGCAATTTAAATGTTGAAAACTTTTTTTTCTTATTATTGATCAATGAAATCTAAAATCTTGAACAATTAATACAAGGTTCTTCATAATAGTTGTTATGAAGATAAACAATGAAGATTTTAAGTTCAGATTTCTACAAAATTAGTCAATCTCAATATCACGAACATTTGCAAATCATTTTTCGGTTCAAAATGTATAAGATGTTTAATTTTTAATGCTTGGAAATTTAAAACGAGATATCTCATAAGTGGGTAATATTGTAACTAAAAAATCTAAAAAAATATATAAGCACAGATTTTTTTATAGTTATTTTAAGTTGAAACTTGGAGAAAATTAGATGTTTAAATGAATATTAATGATATTTTTTATTTCATTATAACTCAAAAACATTATTTTTGGTGACTATTATAACTTTTACCTATAATATTATATTTTATACACACAATGAAATTGTATAATGCAATGTTTTCTGCAAAATGTAATGGCACATGGCGTGTACCCTACAAACTCCTGTTTTTTTATGAATGTACATATAATCATACATAAATCATGCATGAATCATGATATACCATTGTATGTAGGTACACAGACCTGCTCAGGACGTGTTAACGTTGGAACAATATTCTAGTTTACAGCCTTCGCTTGTAAGTTAACGGCGAAAAATTTCAAAAAATATTGTTTTCCCAAAACGCGATTTTGTTAAAAGAGCACTTAGAATTAAATTTGAGATGAATTTGAACTAAAAATGAGATGCAAGTACTTATTGCCTATAAGAAAAAAAATTGTCTTGTTTCAGGTCTAATAACACCCTAAGATCCCAAAGTAACGTAACTTTTTGTTATATATTATTATATAAATGTTTTATGATCTTCATTCTTAAATTTATTTTATTTAGTTAAAATACATATATTATGTCAACTAAAAAAATAACAAGAAGTACATATAGTAAAGTAAATGTGTTTAAAAATTAAACAAATTAAAACAGATAATTATTTTTAGGTTCTATTTAATACTTGACGATACCAGTTACATTGGTAAAAAAAAAACTTTTATACTGTAGGTACCATGGTCGTTTATTTTTATTAAAAACTATAATTTAGAACAATGCAAATATGTAGCATAAATTATAAATTTGTCGATCGCAACGTAGTGTTGTCGAAATAAACCAAGAAGACAAGATCGTGATAGCGCAAGGCAAAACGTATTAGGTACCTTTAGACAAGGTAAAAATTAAAACTAATAATTTGTGTTAAGTTATATTATTTTATTTTATTTATTATTATTAATTAGTCTAGACACATTTAATGTAACAGTTACCTAGAATGGGTATCATTTATTAATTTGAAATAGCGGATCCTTGGAAATAATAATATAATATTTAATTCCACGTAACCCGTACAATTGTAGGTCTATAAAGGTAAGTAAGCATAATGTCTAGACTCTTTTGTTTTGTTTTTATAACAATTTTAAATCAGTTATAATATTTACTTATACCTCTTATATATATAATTAATTTATATATATCAATACGGGTATATAGTTATTTATTATATTTCTTATTTTTGAGTTTTGAAATTTGTCATTCTTCATCAAGACTTCAAGGAGGATTAATGTTGGTAGTTTAAAATTTTGAATATTATAAATTATAATATTCAAAATTTATAATATTATATTTATTATATCTGCTCAAATATATACACACTTTTACAATGAACCATGATGGATACCGATATGACAATAATGGTAAAAAAAAATGGAATCACGTAAGTACCTAATCACACATCATATTATAATAAAAATATACTATATATATAATATATACCGATTTTTTTTTAACCATAGTTCATTAAGCTAATACACATTATAACTATTACATTTTTTTATAAATAATTTTATGTATACATTATATATTATTTTATATTAGATTCTGAGCGGATGTGTTTTTTTTATAAAATTTGTTTCCGTGTACACGATAAGTAGGTAGTTGAAATAATGCTTCGTTTTCCAACTTTGAAAGTTTTACACTAGAGTGAATCTATATTGTATAAATCAAAAAAAAAACCCTTCGTAAACTTCTTGTAAAAATGGCTAAGAAAAAAAATATTAGATCATTAAGCACTATAAAGATGTGATATAATGAATTAATGCTAAGTATATTGAATTTAAGTAAACGTATTTTGTTTCAATAATTTATTTACTTGGCGAGGAATTAACAAAGTGTGATGAACAAAATAATTAAATGGCCAGTGCCGTATTTCCCAGTAAACACTTTAAGCTAGTGCTTTGGGCGGTAAATTATTTTTAATATTACATTTTTATTATTATATGTTACTAGAACTGAAAGCAATGCAACTAATTATAAAATGTTTTTAGAGCAACGAGATTGTGGTAATTTTTATTGTAAGGTGATTTTTAATTTCAAATTTGTAGAGTTTATCACCTTATAATAGCATTGCTGCGTTAGATATTTATGATTATTTTAATAATATTATTATTAATATTTATATTAATCAAAATTTTTTTTTCAGAAATAATTCCTCGCCAAGTAAATAAATTATTGAAACAAAATACGTTTACTTAAATTCAATATACTTAGCATTAATTGATATCACATCTTTATAGTGCTTAATGATCTAATATTTTTTTTTTACTTAGTCATTTTTGCACGAAGTTTACGAAGGGTTTTTGTTGTGATTTATACAATATAGATGGTTATGACCCGCCGACCGCAGACACTCGTCGTCATTTGCTCCCACCTAGGCCTCGAGCTGCATACACGAAATTGAGTGGGGGAACCGGCCGATGCGACGACGACGGCTAGCGTGATTCTGAATTTAATATAAATTTCCTTTAAAAATGCCGCACTTTTTCATGAATAACGTAAGCGCCGCCCCTAATCGAATCTATTTTTCTACTACAGATTATCCAAACAAACACAAAAAAATTAAATAAATATCACTCCATTGTAAAATCAATACATTCATTGTTCCGCTTAGAATCTAAAATCTAATTATTATATAATTAAATAATTTTAAATATAACAAAATATATTGTGTATAATATGATATTATAAAATTGATATTTTAAATTAAATTATCCTTTGGTGTGCTTAAATGTGTGTGGATTGACTGTTAATACTTTTATTTTTTAACTCTCGATCCTTTTTATTATTTTGAAATACATAATAGGTACCTAATACTATATTATATTTTACAAATTTTTTTTTTGCTTTAAATTTTTAATTATTAGAAAATATAGCTTATATGAATTCTTGTAGTTCATAAATATTGTATATTGTTATTCAATAGTTATTACAAATGTAGCAAAAGTACCATGCACTTTAGTCCTGGAACCATGAAAAAGATGGCCGACGGAACAATTATAGTGATGAGGTCTCACTCTAATCATGAGCGTGAAGATGATACCCCTCAGTTAATAGATGCTTTAAAAGCAGTACTAAAAAGAAGAGCTGCTGCTGAAAATATTTTATTAAAAGAAATTTACGACGAAGAGTGCTTAAGGTAAATTTTAGAAGTTTTATTATTGAAAAATTAATTATAATTGCTTATACTTATTTATTGATTTAGGCATCCAATAGCAGCTAGCTTATATCCATAGCCTACAGCTGAATCTTTAATGCGTTTGGCCCGTAGGTCAGTAATGCCTAGATTGCCTGGGAACCTTCAGGAACTAGCATCCTTATTTGATAATGGGCATCTTCAAAGATTCAATTGTTGTGACATTACGATATTTAGGAGCTGTATTCGTGACCTTGATGGTAAAACTAGCCTGATATTTGCATGTCCAGTTTTGTCACAAAGTTTTTGTGGTACTGGAATTGAGGAGCTTCATGTAGACGCTACTTTTAAAGTGGTTCCAGTAAACATGGGCTATCAATTATTGAGCGTACATGCTATGATACAAAATTATGTAAGTATATTATACCTAAAACAAAAATTTAACTTACAATTGTTTTTATTATATTGATGTTCATTCATTTATTTATTTATCTATAGTCAATACCAATTATATTCGCACTAATGGAATCAAAGTCTAGGAATTCATATGACAGTGTATTTCGATATGTTAAAGATAATCTTTTAGCAAACATTTCTCCAAGGATTATCATAAGTGATTATGAATCTACACTTAGAGATGTTCTACAATCATATTTCCCTGAAGCTCGAACATCTGGTTGTTGGTTCCACCATAATCAAGTACCTACCTAAAAAATACAAATTTTTATTTTTATTATAATTTTGCTTAATGATTAGTATACTTAAGTTATTTATATTTAAATCTTTTTAGGCAGTTTTTAAAAATATGAAAAGTAAAGGATACTATAGGCTTGTAAATACTAATCAATTTGCACTGCAAAGCTTAAACCTTTTATTTGGCCTTCCACTGCTTCCATATCAGGATATAGAAAGAGCATTTCAATTAATTAAAATGTATGCAATCAACCATGGAGTAGCGATGCATAATTTATTTGACTATTATGAGAGGTAATTAGTTGTTAATATTTAAAAATCAATACATATTGGATTGTTGTAAAACTATTAATGTACAATGGTTTTATGTTTTTTTTCTTTGTCATAATTTTTTGGAGCAGTAAAATATTTTGATGTTCTACTTTAACTCAGTATTTAAAGGTGTTTTCTAGAAGAAAATTGGATCTAATTGGTACTTTGGGAATTAGGTCGTTAAAAGTAAAAATGCATAGTATTTTTTTATAAATATTTAAAAGGTTTTTTTTGCTATTTGTAGATATTAAAATTTTTTTTTTATTAGCATTTTTTTTTTTTGTTTAGGTAGTATAAATTTAGTTTTTGGTTAAAAAGTACAGTAATAAGTAGTTCTGATTGAAATTCAAAAATCTAATAAATATGTATAGGAAAATACATTTTTTTTATACACATTTGAAGTTCAAATTTTAACGAAATTCGATATTTAAACAAAGTATATCAACTGTATTTTTTTTTTTTTTTTTAATAATTCAAAAGAAATTTTTAGTAGTAACTTGAAACTGTTATGTATATTTTGTATTTTACTATCACAGTGACTTTTATAACTTATATTTAGATTCATTTAAAGGTGAATATCTGTACACTATACCCTAAACCTAATTACTTATAGTAGCTTATTAAGTAAATACTTGGTTTGTAATGTTTGTATTGTACAGTTGAATATTTGAATACCATAAATAATACTTATTTATTATATATTTATACCTGTGTTAACTATAGGTATTGGTTGCGCCGTGTGGGAACTCAGATAATTTCAGTTCATGGACTTCCTAGGCGTACAAACAATAATATTGAAAGTTTCCACAATAAATTAAGATTAAAATTTTCAGTGACTCATCCCAATCTATGGATATTTTTAAGTATGTTAATCAATATGATTAATTAAATACTACTTGTTTTAAAAGTTATTTTTAACGTTTGTAAACTGAAAATACTAATTATATATATGTATGGATTGTGATAAATATTTTATAATATAATTTATATTATCTAATGTATTACCAAACAAATAAGTATGCATCTTCTGATAATTTATGTTTCTGAAATTTACTTATAACATTTTTCTTATAGGTAATTTGAGTAATTTATTTAATAATTACCATGTTATAATGAGGCAGCTTGAAAATAATCTTCAACCTACTAGGAGTCTGAAGGCAAAATATTTATTACAATCCAAAAGACTTAAAAATGCCACAAGCCAATACGATGCTGGGATCATAAGTATGTGGCAGTTCATGCAATTGACTTCGTATACCACATCAAGATATATATCTCGACATATAAATTGGATCAATGAGGTAGATCCAAATTCTGAGCCAGAAGTGGAAGCTGCTGCTGTTGTACAGCCAATTCAGGAACCACAACTGCCAATAGCTCCACAAGTGTCAACGTGCATAGTATGTTTGAATGCAAGAGCAGCAAATATTCAACAGCATATTGTTATTCCTTGTGGTCATGCATGGGTTTGCAACAATTGCATTACATCCCTTCCAGCACCAACAAGATGCCCATTATGTCGAATGGAAGAAGTCACTTTTCAAAGAATTTTCTTAAATTAAACTTTTCTATTAGTTTTAAAATATTTAATTGTTCATCAAACAAAACTACACAATATGACATACAAATTAATTGAAAAATGTTGTGATAGCTATGAAGTATTTCAAGAAACTGTTGATTTTTTCTTGGAAAACAGCCAACATCTTCTAGCATTTCCATGTGCTGATCACAAAAATGACATTTTTTTATTTATAATTACTTATTATATTACCATGAGAATGAGACAATACTCACGTATATCTAATCAAAAGCAAAGTTAGAAATCACGCAAAAAAAAAAAACTTTTAAAATTGATAGCAACATAGTAACTAGTAATACGCATTCATTTATTTAGAAATAATAGTGAATATAAAAAGTTCGTCGTTGATTTGAATTTTTGAATTTTTGATCGTTGTTCAGTTATCACTAGCATCCATGACGAAGTATTATTTCGTCATGGTAACCACTAAATAAAACCTTATCAAATTGTTATAAAATGTTTATAACATTATAACACCTTTATTCGTGCAATAAAATGCATTTTTGGAAAAATGTTAGTTAACACCTTTGTCCATTGACCCCTTCAATTAAGAATAGTTTATCACCTATAATATTATTTTTTTTCATATTTTTATTCAAGTTGCAGTACACAATAATAATATGACATGTCTGTGTTGCAATCAGTATTTTCGATCAGTTATTATCGGGCATATACTTTCCGGAACTATACGTTTCGTTAAAAAACGCGCGTTGTTGTCCTGTTAATTAGGTATTTAGGAATAGTGGAAAATTAAAATATAATGTATTAATTGTTATTATACGAATATTAACATGATAAGACGTTATAATAATAATAATATGTACCTAAGTATTAGCCATTAAGGCTTTAAAAATTTAAAGTCCCAAGCTAATAATACATAGTTAGCTATTATACATGTTTAATATTTTAAAATATATTACAATTTTCTACTATTTTTTGAACCATCAAAATAACTAAACTGGATTGTTTTTATTTAATGCAATACCTATCAATAAGAATTTATTTATACCTATTTAAGATACAATTAAAATGAATATAAAACCCTTTTGGTTATTAATAAATAATAATATAAATATACAATTGTTGTAGGTACTTATGATACTATGCATTTTTTGACTACATCATCCTATTTTATTATAACATCATATAATATATTATATATTATATTATATCAATGTAATGGTTAATGGTTATGATGATTTAATAAATAAATAATATATATTGTTGGAAAAATTAACTGCATGTGCCAATTAAACAGGAACTTCATAAATTAATGAATTAAACAGATTGCCTGTTTAAACTATTTGAAAAAATATCCATCGAGCTCTCATAATATGGTATGTAATATGGTAATTTGTTAATGTATCTGCATCTTATTTTTAAGCTCCAAATTATATAGTTCTGAAGCGTACTGAATGGTCCACAATGTTCGAAAGTTTACTTTCTTAAAAACAAATTACGCGTTCATCCTGGAGTGATCATACGACATACGTTTTAATTATTATTTAATTCAACTCTGTGAAGGTACTAAATGTTTTAAAAAAAGTTGTTTTTTTAAATATCCAATGATTATAAAAATTCGTCAAGTATTTAACAGCTTTACTGTAATGGATGTGTTAAATTTAAAGCACACGACAAGAAATTATTCTGAGTGAAGACTGTCTAACTTTTTGGTAGATACCTAACCTAAGTTACAGAGAAATAATTTTAATTACAAACAGATTTAAATAAAAAAACTGACATTTTTGTAAAGTAAATTCATATTCATCGCTCCATTGACCACTAATAGAATAATAAAAAATATATTGTATTATGGGTATTATTTATTTTTATTTATACAAAATTTATTATAATATAATATGACCAAATTATGATCACATATTATCTTTGTAATAAATAAAAATGAACACTGGCAATAAAGATCTAGCAATAAAGTTCTCAACTTTCTTTTTCAGGGGTTTCAAATAGGCAATTTACAATACTTTCCGTAAATATACGGTCCGGATAAATACGTTCCGGTTAAATACGGTTTATTAGATTTTTTTAATTCCGGAGGTATACGTTCCGGCCAAATACGGTTTTTAACTTTTGGATTCCGGCAATATACGTTCCGGAATTATACAGTCCGGATAAATACGTTCCGGGAAAATACGGTTTAGTATTTTTTTTAATTCCGGAGGTATACGTTCCGGCCAAATACGGTTTTTCACTTTTGGATTCCGGCGATATACGTTCCGGATTTATACGGTCCGGAATTTATACGTTCCGCCCATTTATTTTCCGGATTAATACGGCCTCCCTCACCAGAATCAAAAATGTAAAAGCCGTATTCTTCCGGAACGTATATGCCCGGAACGTATTCATCCGGACCGTATATATCCGGAATCAAAAACCGTATTCATCCGGACCGTATATGCCCGGAATCTAAAATTCGAAAACAGTATATTCACGGAACGTATAATTCCGGGACGTATTTACACGGACCGTATATCACCGGAATCCAAAAACCAAAATCCGTATTTTTCCGGAACCGGAATGTATTGTATATTGCCTATATTTAACCCCTTGAAAAACGCCGGCGAGTCGTCTTCAATTTTTTTAGGTTTGTCCTTTTCCCGTTGTCGGGCACCATATTTTGCCCCTCCCCCCCCCCACAAAAAAAAAATAGTTATTTCTTAAAATGTAAGGTACCTATAACTACTATTTTGTGGCATAATTGCAGTTTAGCTCCCAAGTGATTATGAATATTTTTTAATCAGAATTTTGCGGCCGGACTTAATTTAAAAGTTATAACTTTTTGAAGTCCAGGAGTTTGCGTATTCTCACCCGTCTGGGAATTTTTCTTTTTATTAAATTAATTTACTAACACTTAAGTAAAAAGTAGGTACGTTAAGTAATTTCTGATTCTACCAAAATATGAAAGATACAAATACGCAAATATTATCTATACAAAAAAAATTCGAAAATTCTATTATTTGGTATTTTAAACGTAACAACAAGAAGTAGTATATAAATGTATGTCCTGGGACAGTTTTCAATTTTCATATTATATCAATAAAAGATCACAAAGAAAGCAATGTGCAAAAAGATAAGAAAATTGAAATGCAATAATAATAAAAATATTTTTTCACAAAACTTATGAAATGCAAAAATATTAAAAATATTTTCCGCAAAACTTATTAAATTAATTAATTAAATTCCAAATGCAATATTTCTTAAAAATATTTTTTAATAGAATTGTTCTATTTAAAATAAAAATCTAAATGAAAAAAAATGTATTAAAAACTTCCGGCTAGGTTGTGGCCGAAAATTCCGCACGCGTTAAATATCAAATATTTTTCTAATCTTTTTGATTTTGATTTCTAATTAGTGTATTGAGAAGGTTTACAAAATCATTTCTATCTATATTTATTTTATAATGTCCCCAAGCTAATGTATTAATACAATTTTCCAAAATAAATCTTTTATCATCATAAACACTTACAGCTTTTTTGTTTTGTTCTACAGTAAAAATATCATGTTTCTTAGTTCTAAAAATAATATAATTTTGTTTAATATATTTTGATTTTTTTGTTAGTAAACAATTTTCAAAATCATTAAAACATATTTTATTTTCTACAACATTTTTTTTAACACCTTTAGCTTTTTTAATTTCTTTTTCAGTATCTAAAATTCGATGTGAATATAATTTGGATCTTAAACCTATAAATTCAGTCATAATTTTTCCATTCAATCTTTGAACTTGCCTAAGACTTTTTTGTTAACTAAAGGTAAACCATAAATATTATCTTTTGGATAATCTGAAGTGTCAAAAAGATCTAACATAGTTTTCATATCTTGATAAAAATCATTAGTTTTTATTTCTAATATAAGTGAATCTGTATCTGTATATAACAATCTAACTCTATTTCCATATTTTTTCTTTATAATATTATAATAAAATTCATACATTAACATTTTAGATAAATCTAAAATACACATTCCTAAATATATTGGTTGTTTGAAAGTTATTTCTCATCTTTTCATATGTACTGCAGCTAAATTTTCTGTAAAAATTGTTCTTCGATCAAAATTTGGTTTTGCAATTAATTTTTCTAGTTGGACTGCATTAGAACATAATCTTATATCAACATGATTTCGAACATTCATCATAGTACGTCCATAAACATTGTTGTTCATTAATTTGAAATATTCTTTTTCAAACTCATTCTTAGCTTCTGATCTGAGATTAGTATTAAAATAAATATACACTTTTAACCAAGGAGATTGACTAAATTTTAACACTCTGTGAATTTTCTCTATTTTTAAACCTAAATTAATATATAATTTTAGTGTTTCATAATGTATTATATATTTTTTCTTGTCATACAAAGTTGTTAATAATTTTGGGAGTTTTTTGTCATCAAAACGTCTTTCTGGTGCTAAAGGGAAATCTGAATGTAGATCATGAAGTTCTTTAGGGTAAGTTAAATCGACTTCTAAAATATGACCTTTACATGATTCATCAGAAATATTCATTACATTAAAATCATTCAGATTAACAACCAATTTGAAATCTCCAGTAGGTAAATATTTACTCATTGCCAACCCATAAAGATTATTTGCATCCAAGTATTCTAAAAATATTGATTCCTCTTTTTTTTTAAATATATCTCCCATGTATTTATTGTTTGCTTTTGAATACCTTTGACTACATTGAGATAAACCACCACTTATTCCATTTTCAAACATCAACAATTGATCGACATCTGTTAATAAATCTAATTTTACTTTTGTCATTCTTAACATACTATTCCACGCAAATCCTGGTGTTGTGTAATACCACATAGGATCTAATTTATAATTTTTTAAAGAAATGTCTCTAAAATTTTCTATTATATCTGTTAACAATAAAACATCGATGGTATTATATAAACTAGTGAATTCATGCATATTTTGTATATTAAAAACTTTCCAAATTTTTTGTGAGTTTTCATATTCCTTTTTAGTTATATTTTTATCAGTGAGAGAACTATAAAATTTTTCAATAGGAGGTAAACATGTTTCATTGAGTTTTTCTTCACAATCCATATACTCATAGGGATAAGCTAACTTTCTAGTAACTAAATCTAAATGTTCTTCAGGAAAATATTTACTAAGTTCTTTAAATTTATTTTTTAAATTTAATTTTGAATCATTTCTTAAACTATTTGTTCACTTTTCTAAAGAACTAGGTAAAAATTTGAATGAATCTATAAATCTTAATTCTGTAGATAATTTTATGTTTTTACCATTCCTAGTTACTACACGTGATATCACTTTTGAAAAAGAAATATATTTTTCCTCATTATCTGCGATTACTTTTATTCTTTCATTATCGTTCCTAAATTCTTTTATAAATAGATGGGCATCATAACCTGAAAGATTATGAAAAACAATTGGAATAAAACGAGGATTTTGGTAATTAAGATTACATATAGAATGTGCTGCTCCTCTATATTCTCCAGTTAAGTGGTCATGATCCCGAACTTTTCTCATATTTTTATTTTTATTTTCTATTTCGTTTTTAAGTTTATCTTCATGCAATTTAAATTTTTTAACATCATCAGTATTTTTATAATAATCAATAGTTTCTTTAATTATTTTAAGTTTGTCTTCATACAATTCAACCGTTTGAGGACGAAGAACTTGTTCTATAAGATTTTTTATTTTACTTTTTTGTTTCAAAATAAATTTGTTAAATTTACAATATTTTATAATATTTAATAATTTATAATATTCAATAGCGTCTTTAATCATTTTAAGTTTATCTTCATACAATTTAAATTTTTAACATCATCAGTATTTTTATAATATTTAATAGTGTCTTTAATTATTTTAAATTTTTTCCCTAACATTGGAGGTAAATCTGATAAATATCTTTCACAAATATGACATTTATTAGATTTATTATAATAATTATTTAAATGTTCTGTATTCAATGATTTCATAGGAACTATTTTATCATATATTTCAGAAATAAGTATTTCTTCATTTTTCATACATTCATAAAATTCTTTAGCTACGATTGCACCAGAATATTCTACAGGTGGTTTATAATCACCATTACTATATTTAATATAATAACAAAAATTATTAGGTATATGTTTCTGATAACATTTTGTAAAAGACTCTGTATCATTTGGTTGACAAGTATATATTGGTTGAAGTGTACATTCAATGTCAGCATAAATCATAAAAGGGACTCTTAATGAATGATTATAATTTTCAAATTCTAAAGTTTTATTATAGGATTCTGGTAGAATTATTTTAGCTGCTTTATTATTAGTACAATAATGTTTATGGTCATTTAACATATTTTCTGTACCATAACTAATTAAACACATTTTACACAAAAATCTTTTTTTAGTATTTTTAGTTTGTTGTTTACCTACTAGTTTCCATAAATCTTAAATCCAACAATAATGTCCTTTATTATCCTTATCATCCACTGTCAAATATGATAAATCTATATGATTAGTTTTTTCGATTTCATTTATTTCTATATGATTAGTTTCTTCGATTTCATTTATTTCTAAAGGTACAATTACTTACTTACTTTGTTATCTAAACAAAAAATATTAATAGAAATATCTTTTGTTCTTTTAACAAATTTCGGAACGTCTGTGATTTTTATTGGAAATTCAATATCTTTAAATTCTTTATCAAATTCATGTTCCCATTTTTTATATTTAGTTACTCTTTCTCCATGTTCTTCAACAGGGTGTAAAGCAGAGAGTATTGCCTAAAGAAAACATTTATAATAGCATGTTTATTTTTAATATGTTTAGGTAATGGAATATATGAAGAACCCTTAAAAGGAACATATTTATTTATATTTATTCTCAAACTTAAAATTTGATGAAGTCTCCATTGAGATTTTTTCATTATAAAATCTTCTTCTTCTTTTACAATTTTAATTTTTGTATTTGTATAAAAAATCATTTAAGTTAGAATTTTTTGTTAAAATTTTAATTAGTGTTTTAAAACTTTTTTCCTCATATTCCATATTTTCTTTATTAGTACCTCTCTTATATATAGCATACAACCAAATATTTACTTTTAAATTTGTTTTTTTTAATTCTTGTTTAAGTCGTCCTATTACTGGATTATCTAAACGATTTAAAAATGTTTTGTATATCTTTAATACCCATATTATTTTTAATAATATAAGTTTTTAATCTATTTTGAAATGCTGTTTCTTCATTTTTTAAAATAGGTCGAATCGTGTTGTTTTTTTCAAACATTTTTTTATTAAAATTAAAAACTCTATGTGCTTTAGGTATTATCTCTCTTGATATTCTTGGTCTTATACCATTATTTTGATGACGAATAGACTGTAAATGTTTAGACCAACTGTTGTATTTAACTGTTAGCTTACAAATATCACAAGTTTTATCTGTTTTTGATATTCTCTCTTGTCTTGTTCTTACATTTGTTGTTGTTGTACCTCTGTATGTTCGTCTAATTCGAGGCATAATTGTTTGATCTGGATCATTGTTTTGATGACGAATAGATTTCAAATGTCTAGACCAATTTTTGTAACTAACTGTTAAGTTACACTTATCACAAGTTTTGTTATCCATTTTATTATTGTTAACATTTCTTTTAACAAAAGATTCAATTTTATTTATATGTTCCATTTATTATATAGAATATCATTTTTTTTTTTTTTTACATTCATTTTTTGAATAAAAATAATTTTTATTAAAAATAACATTTAAATCATATTAAGATCCCATACTAAATTCACATATTTTAATATTTTCTAAATCTTGAATAAACTTAATATCATCTAGAAAATGGTGAGTATAATCACCTGTTGTAATAATTTGCTCATTAGCTATTTTACAAAGTTCTAACCAAGTTGGTGAATGTAATAGTTTAGAAACATAAGGCTTTTCATTTCCAAAATAAACATCTCCTTGACTAATAATGAAAATATTTCCATTATTATAATTAACATTCTCAGAATTTTCATAGTATTCAAAAGCACAAAATTTCACATAACATTTATTTTTTTTTATACTTTTTTTATATTATTTCGCATTAATTTCAAATAATTAAAAATTTTTAGTCTATATTGATTAATTGGTATACCCTTGTATGTTTTATTAAATCTAAAAGGTAAAACTGTTTGATCTATATCATTTTGTTGATGATTATAAGATTTTAAATGAGTAGACCAACTGCTGTATTTAACTGTTAAATTACATTTATCACAAGTTTTAGCATGATATATTTTTTTATTTAATACATCCATTTTATTATTGTTATCATTTTCTTTAATTTGTAATATTAAAATATTAAATGATGAACGCAACGCTAGATTTTTTGTTCACATAAAATATCAACTTTATTGAAAATACATATTCAATGTAATGTTTATTAAAATGACAGTATTTTCTTTTTAACATAAATTATCACTTATTGTGATTTAACATTTAAAAATACGTGTAACAAGGAAAACAATTTATGCAATGGTGGTTGAATCGACTCACGGTTTCCCTTTTTTGATATTGATATTGACTGTCAGGTAATATGATGCTGATTGATAATTTGACGGCTACTTGGACTGGTACTGCTTCGGCTCTTAGGCGGCATGCAACAAATAGTCGAGGTACACACTGTCGTGCATGGATAGACGGCAGCTGTGTTTACGATGTATTTCCGTACGCGACGACGATAGTGCGTGTGTATGTGTCCGCGGCGACGACGGCGTATACGTATAAGTACGGGTTTTATTTTATCATAAGTTATTTCGATTATCGGACGGCGGCTTTGGCTCGGCGCTCTCGATAATTAAATAATGTAGGTATACGGGCGATCGGTCGGGTAACGTTATGATATGTTCGCGACACGATGCATTTCAATATTATTAAGGGGAGTGTGTATTTGGTACACGATAATTATGAATAGGGCTCTTCGCTCACTATTAACATAAATTATATTGGCTATACACTTTTTGGGGACAAGTTATATATATATGCCGTCTAAAGTCTGTACCAAATAAGAGCGCACCGCGCTGGCGCATACAAATGAATCGCGGAGCGACGTTCGGACCCCCCTGGACGGGTCTATTAGCTATGTGATTGGTCGCCTTAGTCGGCTATGATCGGAGTCGTTGACGATGTTGCCGCCGTCGGCGACGCCGCCGTACATACAGGAAATTGTAGTAACAATGCGCTATCGCGTATTACATTGCGCTACCGCGTATTACATAGTAAAATAATAGACCTTTTTTTTGTTTTTTTTTTTAAACAACAACAAGAAAAATTCAATAAACAGCGAATGCGCACAAAAAACAAAAATACGTGTTACCGCTAAAGACCGTTAAAATGGTGTGACAATATAACACACTCTGTATAAGCGGTTGACCCTGGTGGCGCTGGAACGCACGACGGTAGCGCTCTCTGACATGCGCGTGATATGACCGGTTTTTGTGCGCCGCCCGGTGCGCTCTTATTTGGTATAGACTATAGATCGACCTGGATTGAACCATGTCCTAGGTCAATACAAAATTTAACGGCAAACAGAATCGCGGCAGCGGTGTAATAGCGGCGGCGGCGTAACAGCGGCGGCGGCGATATCTGTACTGTCTAGATTGACCTGGTGTTCACCATGTTCTAGGCCAGTACAGATATTTAACGGGAGAATTAAAGCGCGGAGAGGATTCTACTTCGTCTAGATAGACCTAGTATTCCCATGTCCTAGGCCGAAGTAGAATGTAAAGGGAGCAGCGAGAGAAGGCTAACACCGTTATTCACGGGGCGTATTCACCGACTATCTCGGTGGCCGCCGTGAATAATGATGCCGGGTTTTCGTTACGTGTTTTATGTATTTTTGTCGGTTTTTCACGGGTAGCGACGGTTATTACGTGATTGATGGCTTATGTACTAATCTTTTTTATATTATTGACACTTAGTTTCGCTAATTATACCTCGAATTAAGTATAATTAGCGTTTTTATGTGCTTGACGGAAGGCCATGTAGATCGACGCCATCTGTCGCGTCTTTTTAGCGTTGACTCTGGTGCGCGATCAGATGTAGTATCATTATTGGACGACGGCTGCGCTGCGGCGCACGGCGTTCAATGCAATTATTTCGTGGTTTATTCACTATGCGCGCTGTGTTATAACGGCTATTTAGCGAATGTTGACTATTAGGTGTTCTGTCTCGTTACATAGTCCCCTTTTTTATTTGTTATTTTTTCTTTTTTGCTGATTTTTGATTTAAATTTTGATATTGTGTCCAAAAAATTAGGAATAAAAATTAATAGTGACGAGACATTGATATTGAATTTTGAAGTTTTTTTTTTTTTACTTAGTTGACGGATGGGCGGCTTGATATTGCTGGCGTTTTTTCTGCCTGGCCATCTTTCTGTTCTCCTTGTACTGAGCCTTGCGTTTGTCATTGTTGCTCATTATAGTTGGTAGAACGGTCGTTGCGTTTTGAGGTGTGACTGGTTCTTCGTTGTTTGATGATGATGGAGTTGGTTCTGGATCTGCAGTCCCCTGTTCATCATGGTTTATAGGTACGGCTCTGATCGTGCTTGGTATGTTGAAGGTGGGCTCGATTGTATACTTCGTGAGTTTGGCTGCTGCTTCGCGTTTATATTTTGCTGCTGCTTTCAGCTGTTCTTTTTTACTTACGGGTGGTTGGGATGTGGTCTGGATCCGATTTAAGGCTATGGTTTTCTTGGTATTCTTGATCCAATTCTATGGTTTCTTCCCCATAAAGTTCGAGAACCCGTTCCGCAAGGAACTGATCCACGTCCATGATTTCTTCAAGTTGTTCTGTTGGTAGGTTAGACATCCTATGGATTGGAAGAAATCATGGTTATATAAATGAAATTAGTTTATTTGTTTTGGAGGAAAAAAGGATGGATCGCTGGCAATGCCAGGATCTGGAGGAAAACACAAGGATGAATCCTCTGTTGGAACCATAGTGTGGTATGGCTTGATGTTGCTCATGTTGCACCTGACGGTTCGGTCATATTGGTTTTCCAATAGTACTGTATTGTTTTCGTCGACTGCTATGATGGTGTAGGGTCCTTTGTATAACAGAAAAAATTTATGTATTTCATTATCATCGGCCGATGACAACTTATATTCTTTTACTAGGACTTGTTGTCCTACTCTGTATTGTCTGAATTTCTTGAGTTGATCTTTGTTTTTATTTCGTGATTCTGCTTTAGATCTTAACCTTTTTTGTACGACTTCAACGACTGGTTCATCATTGATAGCATCGTCATAGTCGGGAAATTGTATTTTGGTGGTGATGTGTGTATCGGGTTCTGGCCCGTACATAACTTGATATGGTGTGTATCCTGTTGATTGGTGGTGTGAATGGTTGATCCAATACTCAATGTTCGGGATCCACTTTACCCAGTTAGTGTGTTTGGCATGACAGTATGTACGGAGCATGCGGCCTATCTCTCTGTTCGCTCGTTCAACGGGGTTGCCCTCCGGGTGATAAGTCGTTGTACGTCGAACATGTATGCCTAATGCTTTTGTTTGCTTGATCCATTTTTTGCTATGAAATTGAGTACCGTTGTCAGTCAACAATTGTTCTATATGTCCAACGTTTGGAATATAGTCATTAGTAATTTTTTGTAGGATTGTTTCCGCTGTCGCTTTTTTGATAGGGTACAATCGTATATACTTAGAAAAGACATCTAGTATCGCCAGTATGTATCGAGCGCCTCTCTGTCCCCTAGGCAGAGGTCCCATGAGGTCGAGGGATACCACTTGCAGAGGTTTCTCGGGTAAGATGCTGCGCATCGGTCCCCTGGCTGTCTGGTTGTCACATTTGGCTTTTTGACAAATGTCACAGGCTTTGACTATTTTTTTGATGGTGCGGTACATGTTGATCAGCTTGTAATGTGTTTTTTAACATCTGGTAAACTTTAGATGTACACATGTGACCACATCTCTCGTGAGTTTCTTTCACGATAGCTTGGTGCATGACACTTGGGATCATGACCATGTATCGTCCATGTTCATTTTTTGTGAATAATAAATCTTTAAATATGAAAAAATTTAGATTTTTTCCACTAGCTATTTGTTGAAAAATCTTTTGTAATCTGCTGTCCCCTCGTTGGAGTTCTTGGAGATGGTCGAATTGACTCATTAGTTCATCACTGTAGTCCATTATAGTTAATTTGTTGATGGTGATCTGAACTTGGTCTTTGCCCAGCTGTTCACTTGGTGATTGGGGATACCTGGTGAGTGTGTCAGCTCCCACGTTCTCCCTTCCCGGAATGTGTTGAATGTTCAAGTGGTATTCTTGTAATTTAAGTGTCCACCTGGTCAACCTTTAATTGAGCAATTGACAACTGTTGAGAAAGGTGAGGGCTTGGTGGTCCGTAAGTAAATTTGTCTTATGCCCTAATATATAATTTCTAAACTTTTTGCAGGCGAAAATATGGCCAGTAGTTCCAATTCTGTGGTCCCATAATTTCTTTCTGCTGTATTGAGGGTGCGGCTGATGAAACTTTAAGTTTGGTGTTGCGCATCTTCTGTTATTTGAAATAGTTCGGCTCCCAGGTGTGTGCTGGATGCATCCGTACTGATGTAGAACTCTCTTGAAAAATCAGGATATTGTATGATGATGTCTTCAAGAAATTGTAGTTTTATTTCATCAAATGCTTGTTGCTGTGGGACGTCCCATTTCCACGAGACACCCTTTTTGGTCAAAGCACTGAGGACTGTTGTGTTCTTGGACAGGTCTCTGATGTATTTCCTATAGAAATTAATGAATCCGAGAAACGATTGAACTTGTTTTTTGTTCTGCGGAGGCTGAAAGTTTTGTATGGTCCGTACTTTTTCTGGATCCATAGTGACTCCCTTTTCTGATATCACATGACCTAGAAAAATTAATTTTTTTCTCAGGAAATGTGACTTTTTTATGTTGACTTTCACATTATATGTTGCAAATTTTTGAAATATAGCTTCTAAGTGTTTCAAATGTTCATTAAAACTGGTAGAAGTTATATGTAGGTCGTCCACGTATATTGCCACGAACTGTAATATTTCGGGGCCCAAAACGCGATCGAGCATTTTTTGGAATTTTTGAAATTTTTTAAATAGACATTTTTTTAAAAAAATTATTGAAAATAAAAAAAATTAATATTTTCTAATATAAATAAGAAATGGAAATGGAAAACTTTGAAGATGCTTTAAATAAAATGAACAATGGATATACATTTATAAAATTTAATGATTTGGAACAAGGAAAACCATACAAAGTAAATAAGTTCATAATGATTAATACAAAGTTTGGAAAAAAAATTAAATGTTGTATTAAACGATGAATATATGTTAAATTTACCAGATAGATATAAAAATGAATTTACAGAAAACAAAATAACATGGTATAATACAAGTTCGGAAACAAGATTGAATCTTATTTATAATTGTGAAAAAATTTTAAAGAATGGGAAAACAAGACATGATTTTGATTTTAAATAAAAAAATAAATTTACTTTTATAAATGGTATTTATAAAAGTTAAAAAGGGTTGTATTCATTTAAACAAACCTATTCACAATGATATGGTGATTATTTTTTAGGTCTCTATTCAATAGTTTTGAAAGGCAACAATTTTATTAATATTGAATCAAACTGTTGTATAACAATTAAACAGAATATAATACAAATAAAAACAGGTAGATATAGTATTGAACAATTGAACAAAGAAATAGAACCACTTATTATATCATTTTCTGATGAAACTAATAGAATTACAATTAAATCTCCTTGTTATTATAAATTAGATGAAAAATTAAAAAAATATTTAGGTTTTAATGGTAATATAGATTTTTCAATGACAAGTGAGAAAAAAATGTACTATCCTATTGATGGTGAAGATTATATAAATATTGAAAAAGAATGTGAATTTAGATTAGGTCGAAATGGTCAAATCCCACTAGGTACAATATTTATAGGTATTTATTCAATAGGCGAAATTGAAAATTTATTTAATTCAATCGGAACTAAATTTGTGGAAAATTTTCCTGAAATAAATATTGAAATAAATAAAAATTTATTAAAAATAACTGCTTCAATTGGTCTGTGCTTTGATGAATATTTATCAAATTGTTTAGGCTTTAATTTTATAAAACGTCTGATCCCTATTAATAAAACATGGCCTAAAGGGAAAGAAATAGAATTAGGTGTTGAGTATACACCACCAGATATTGTTTATAAGGTAATAGGAGTAAAAACTCCAACATTTTACACTCAAGGTTTCTTAAAAGAAATAAATGGCATTATTTCTAATGAAAATAGTAAAACAGAATTAAAAGGAAATTGAACATTTAAATAGTTTATTCAATTCGATTATGAAGTTTGAAAATAATGCTGATTACATTAAAATAACAACAAAAGATTATTTTTCATTTGATAAAGATTTAAATTTAAGTTTAGGAGTGATTGATACAATACATACACATTATGGAGAAAATTAATCATTAAATAATAACAACAAAATACTAGAAGTACATTGTAATATAATTGAAGAATCTATTACACATGATATTGATGAGCTATCACATTATGATGAAGTTTTATTTTTATTTCAATATAATTCTAATAGTGCTTTGATTAAACCTCATAAAATGATAATATATAGACCAGTGAGTAAAAATCGGTTTAAAATTATAAAAATTTATATTTTAGATTTGAAAGGTAATATTGTTAATTTTGATGAAGAATTTATTGGTGTTCTTGATCTAATCAAAAAATAAATATAAAAAGTTTTTTTCAAGATAAAATATCTTGAAAAAATTAAAGTAAGGAACAATTTTTTATAAAATTTCATCAACTATTCCTCTTTCAATATCAAACGTATACACTGAACTAGAAATTAAACAAATATAACAAATTGTGTTATCAGGTAAATTTTTACTGAAATCTACGTTTAAAATTACTGTACAGTTGGAGATCGCAATTTGACTTTGGTGTCTACTCATGTTAACAACAAAAAATGGTCTCTTTCTAAACATTTGTTTATCTAAATACATTAATGGATTTTCTTCATGTGATTTATAATAGGTTTTTTTATTACTCATATGATCTTCATATGATTGACAACATTTTTTATCATTAAAATCAAGATTTTGCAATTCATTAGGATATTTTTTTCCATTTACTTCAAAAGAATAATTTACAACATCACAATCATCAAAAAAACAAGCATTACTTTCTTGATTGTCTAATCTTTTTGTTTGAAAAAAAACAACACCAAACAATGGATGTTTATTATTTCGATAGTTATTTGTTAAATCGAATCTTATCTTTTTTCCAGTAAGATTTCTTACTTCAATACATTGCCATTTTTTAAAAGCTAAAATACATGGATTCTTAATTATTTCATTGTAACGTTCCCCAGTCAATAGGATTGAAAGATGATGGAATAAATGTAAATCTCGAGTGTTTAATATAATATGTTTGATTTTATTTAACTTTTTCAACTGTGATAGATTATGTAAAAATTACTCTAAGTCCAAATATACGGATGAAACTAGCGAGATGTGACAATAGTTCTGATGACTGCTCCTAAGCTCGTTGGTTGTTCGTCTGATGAACGCTTGTCCCTGAGCTCTCCTCGATGGGTCTGTCCCTGTCCCTACTTATTTCTGGATAACCGTATATGGTCATCTGTGTCCTCGGCACGCGCTCGCGCCCGGTAGGAAGTTGAACATATATATATGCTATTATTGTACACGCGCGGTGCTTTATTCCATAATACTCACGATTTTATATGGACATTTTATGCGAGTTATTTATATAAGTAGTCATATATAGATTGACGCATGCCGTTCATGGTCGCGCGCTCGTTATTCGTTTGTACTACTACACACGCAGCGCATACGCTATTACTATTACTATTAATGTTACGCGGCGCGTACTATAATATACGATATAATATGCCGTTCGATGCACACGCGTGTATATTTCTCGTACACTTTATTATTTATTTCTACTCATAACAACAACCAAACGTGGCGTTTCCGATATCTACGAATGCGGAAAACAAAACTGAACACACTCAAACCTCCAAAAAGGAACTCAAAACAACACAAAATCGGATTTTTTTAAAAAAACTGGTAAATATAATTGGCTAAAATACGTACGAGAGTCCACGGTATCCGCTGCTAGCGGCCGCGGCCGGCCTATCGCGTTTTTCCCTTATCGCGTTCCGATAACGTACTAATGTACAATGCACAACTCACAAAAACCAATTAAGAACGGTGTCAATTCAACAGTCAATTCAACAACTAATTCAAAAATAAATAATGGTACCAATTTAAACGCTTCACAAAGAAATCGTATACAGAGCGATTCAAATAATGTTTTTTACTCAAACTCATCAAATGTTGACACCGATTTTACAACAGTCCAGCACAAATCTAAACGAAATCTCTCTACTAACTCAAATGATAAAACGGAAACAATCAAAAAAAAATAAACCTATTTTCGCATCTTCAAATAAATACGCCGTACTTGCCAATGAAAATGATGAAATCGAAAATTCCGATGAAATTCTCATTGATATCGACTCGGACACCGAAGCCGAACAAAAAGTCAAACCTCCTCCACCCATCTTTATAAGTGGACTTTTGGATTTTCCTGCACTTCGTTCACGATTAACAGAATTAATCGGTGCTGACAGTTTCTTTGTTAAATCAAATGTGAACAACTTAAAAATTCAAACCAACAACGCCGACTCATACAGAGCAACCATCCACTTTCTAAAAGAAAGTAAGGCCGAATATCACACATATCAAGCTCAAGATGAAAAACCTTTCCGAGTAGTGATTCGAAACATCCACCCATCAACTCCATCAGCGGAAATAGGCATAGCAATAAATGAAATTGGTCTTTTCACAGTCCGTAACGTATCCAACGTCTTAAATAAAACCACTAAAAATAAAAAATTCAATAAAAATTCAATATAACTCGACCCCAATTGTCGTAAAATTCAATATAACTCGACCTCAATTGTCGTAAAAATTCACATAAACGAAAGGACTTACTACACGGCCTATAAAATTCAATAAAACACGACTTCAATAATTGTCGTAATAATTCACAAAAACATAAGGACTTACTTCACGGCCTTCAAATAAATTCCCCCAATATGGACAACTATGTTCCAAAATAATTCACAAAACGTAAGGACTTACTACACGGCCTTAATAAATTCCCCCAATATGGACAACAATGTTCCAAAATAATTCACAAAACGTAAGAACTTACTACACGGCCTTAATAAAATTCTCAAATAAATTCACAAAACGTAAGGACTTACTACACAGCCTTAATAAATTCCCCCAATATGGACAACAATGTTCCAAAATAATTCACAAAACGTAAGGACTTACTACACGGCCTTAATAAAATTCTCAAATAAATTCACAAAACGTAAGGACTTACTACACAGCCTTAATAAATTCCCCCAATATGGACAACAATGTCCTAAAATAATTCACAAAACGTAAGGACTTACTTCCCGGCCTTCATAAAATATTGTTTCAAAATAAATTCCTAATTTTTTTTATATATTTTTTTTTATAATAGATTGTGGCTATATTCAACAATAAGGACTTAACTGCCTTTCAATAATTAAAATATCAAATAATAATTCTCAAAATTATTATAAATAATAAGCACGGTTTAATTCAATTAATTGTTACGTAAAATCTGGATTTTTGTTCAACCTAAATAATTTTAATTTATTTATTAATCAATCGTAAAAGTTTTATTTAAATTTCTAAAATAATTAATTCAATTTTATATTTATTTCAATAACTTATTTTTATTTAAAATAACTATTAATTTATTTAATTACGCGATGTATTTTTTTTTAAAAATTATTATTTATTTACGTAATATTAGTTCAAGTTCTGAATATTTATTTATTTATTTTATTTAAAACTATTATTAATTTATTTATTTAAAATGATTGAATTTAAAAATAATTTATTATTTTATTTTAGTTAATTGACTGAAAATGTATTTTAGTTTATTTTAAAAAATTATTTAACTATAGCAATGATGTTTCAATAATAATATTTTATTTTATTTAAATGTTTTAAAAATTTATTTTAGTTTAATTCCGAATTATTTAATTATATTAATAATAATATAATATTAATACTTTATTTAAAGGATTGCAAAATGTATTAAAAAATAAAAAAAATAAAAGTATTATTTTATTTAAATAATATTTATTTTAGCTTATTTTAAAAATTTATTTAACTATATTAATTATATTATTGTTGTATATGCATGCACGTGTATGTATGTATGTATGCATGTATGTATGTATGTATGTATGTACTATGTATAAATATGTATGTATGTAATATGTATATATATGTATGTATGTAATACATATATAGGGATAAATGTGTTGACTCGGGGTAAGACGAGTGTGTGACCGATTCGGTTCTCACGATGGTCTACGTGACCGAAAGGGCTGGGTCAGCACATTCTTATAGGCCTGGACGGACCGTTGCGGTGGGCTTCGCCCGGCGGACGGCAGTCGTGTAAGGTCGAAACAGGGAGTAACACCCGTGTTACTGGTCAGAGCATCTTTTATAGTTTATTACAGAGCCTCATATAGTTTTAATCAGAACCTCTCTCAGTGTCAGTATTTATATAGATTCATTACCTAAATTATATATACATTAATTATTTTGTGTTCAATTGAAATATTTAGTATTAATATCAATTTATAAAAGCATTATATACATTATTACAACAAGTGTCTAATTTAATAAATTGGTAATCTTAGTATACGTAATCTACGTGTTACTTATTTAACACCAATACCTACAGTTTAACGTCATTCGACGGTGGATCACACTTCATTATAATAATATTTTATTTGGTTTAAATAACTGTAAAATTTATTTAAAAAAAAATAAAAAATAAAAGTATTATCTTATTTAAATGTAATTTATTTTAGCTTATTTTAAAAAAAATGTATAATTATATTAATTATATTATAATATTATTTAATTTAATTTAAATGACTGTAAAATGTTTTTAATTAAAAGTAAAATTAAAAATTTAAAGTATTATTTTAATTTTTATTAAATTGCTCTAAGTTTTATTCTAATATTATATTTATTTAATTTATTCAAATGTTTGTAAATTTTATTTTATTTAATTATTTATCGAATTATTAAATTATTAAACTATTATTTGTTTTAAAATATTCGAACTACTATTTAATTTAATTCAGTTTGATTCTAAATTATTATTTAATTTAAGTTACAAGGTTGAACAATTTATAATATGTTTTTTTTTTTTTTAATTAAATCGAAAATTCATGTTCCACAATCTTAATTAACACAACTATATTTTTTTTATAATATACTATGGTCATACGCTATACCATAGGAGACGAACAATAACGGAACTTAACTAGATACTTACAACAACGCAGCTGGTATGATTGTTGACTGTCTCGCTGGCAATTCCATTTCTTCGATGTACTGACTGGTAGTAGTTACTTGTACAGGGTCCTTTCTCGGAGTTGTTGGCAGGTGTACAGTCTCCCAACGGTGATTCAATGAAGAATTTGCCTCCTTGAATGGACTTAGATTGCAGAAAAAATTTCAAAAATTTTCGAAAATTCGAAAAAAAATTTCAAAATTATTTTTTCCTGTTCTCTAAGTATCTATTGAGATACCCTGTCCACAGCGCCAATTGTAACGTTCCCCAGTCAATAGGATTGAAAGATGATGGAATAAATGTAAATCTCGAGTGTTTAATATAATATGTTTGATTTTATTTAACTTTTTCAACTGTGATAGATTATGTAAAAATTACTCTAAGTCCAAATATACGGATGAAACTAGCGAGATGTGACAATAGTTCTGATGACTGCTCCTAAGCTCGTTGGTTGTTCGTCTGATGAACGCTTGTCCCTGAGCTCTCCTCGATGGGTCTGTCCCTGTCCCTACTTATTTCTGGATAACCGTATATGGTCATCTGTGTCCTCGGCACGCGCTCGCGCCCGGTAGGAAGTTGAACATATATATATGCTATTATTGTACACGCGCGGTGCTTTATTCCATAATACTCACGATTTTATATGGACATTTTATGCGAGTTATTTATATAAGTAGTCATATATAGATTGACGCATGCCGTTCATGGTCGCGCGCTCGTTATTCGTTTGTACTACTACACACGCAGCGCATACGCTATTACTATTACTATTAATGTTACGCGGCGCGTACTATAATATACGATATAATATGCCGTTCGATGCACACGCGTGTATATTTCTCGTACACTTTATTATTTATTTCTACTCATAACAACAACCAAACGTGGCGTTTCCGATATCTACGAATGCAGAAAACAAAACTGAACACACTCAAACCTCCAAAAAGGAACTCAAAACAACACAAAATCGGATTTTTTTAAAAAAACTGGTAAATATAATTGGCTAAAATACGTACGAGAGTCCACGGTATCCGCTGCTAGCGGCCGCGGCCGGCCTATCGCGTTTTTCCCTTATCGCGTTCCGATAACGTACTAATGTACAATGCACAACTCACAAAAACCAATTAAGAACGGTGTCAATTCAACAGTCAATTCAACAACTAATTCAAAAATAAATAATGGTACCAATTTAAACGCTTCACAAAGAAATCGTATACAGAGCGATTCAAATAATGTTTTTTACTCAAACTCATCAAATGTTGACACCGATTTTACAACAGTCCAGCACAAATCTAAACGAAATCTCTCTACTAACTCAAATGATAAAACGGAAACAATCAAAAAAAATAAACCTATTTTCGCATCTTCAAATAAATACGCCGTACTTGCCAATGAAAATGATGAAATCGAAAATTCCGATGAAATTCTCATTGATATCGACTCGGACACCGAAGCCGAACAAAAAGTCAAACCTCCTCCACCCATCTTTATAAGTGGACTTTTGGATTTTCCTGCACTTCGTTCACGATTAACAGAATTAATCGGTGCTGACAGTTTCTTTGTTAAATCAAATGTGAACAACTTAAAAATTCAAACCAACAACGCCGACTCATACAGAGCAACCATCCACTTTCTAAAAGAAAGTAAGGCCGAATATCACACATATCAAGCTCAAGATGAAAAACCTTTCCGAGTAGTGATTCGAAACATCCACCCATCAACTCCATCAGCGGAAATAGGCATAGCAATAAATGAAATTGGTCTTTTCACAGTCCGTAACGTATCCAACGTCTTAAATAAAACCACTAAAAATAAATTGCCAATTTTCTTTATTGACTTGGAACCTGCGGAAATAAACAAAGAAATTTTCAATATCACCTCTTTATTAAACACAAAAATAAAAATTGAAGAGCCATACAAAAGACGTATCATTATACAATGTACAAACTGCCAGGCGTACGGTCACTCCAAATCATACTGTGCCCATCATCCAAGATGCGTCAAATGTGCTGCTAATCACTCTACTTCCACCTGCACAAAACCCAAAGACGAACCACCAGCCTGCGCCCTCTGTGGAGGTAATCACACAGCCAACTACCGAGGCTGCCAAGTCCACAAAAACCTCCAAAATTTCCAACACGGTAAAAATACTCCAAATAAAAAATATAATTTAAGAAATGATGTTAAATATAATTCTATTGTAAAAAGGGGGAGGACTCCGGTGTTAAAACCAACCTTAACCCTCCCAACATAAATGACACCTCATCTTTTCCAAAGCTGTCCTCACAGTCTCACCATCCTAACACACCTAAACATACTTTCCCAAATGATACGGAAAATCAATCCGAATCTAACTTAGCTACACAACTTTCATCTTTCATTTCCGAATTTAAATTAATAATAAATCCGCTCATATCGCTACTTACAACTGTAATAAATAAACTTATAATCAATGTCAACTAAAAAACCAAATTTAAACATACTGAAATCATTGCTATGGAATGCAAATGGCTTAAAACAACATGAAACTGAATTACTGCATTTACTATTGGAAAAACAAATAGACATAGCACTCATAACAGAAACCCACTGCAAACCAAATACCAAACTCTTCTTCCCAGGTTTTAAAATTTTCAGAACCGATCACCCTGATAAAACAGCCCACGCTGGGACTGCTATTATAATATCTTCTAAAATTCAACATCAACTACTTCCAAGCGTTCAGCTTCCCACCATCCAATCGACAACTATTCAGATAACATTAAACCACGTTCCTACCAAAATCTCTTCAGTTTACCTTCCTCCTCACCCGGCGATATCCTCAAGACAACTAAATCAATTTTTAAAATCCCTTGGTCAACAATTCTTAGCGGGTGGCGATTTTAACATATACAGGAACTCTAGATTTGTGGAGATTATTAACTCATGTAGATACTACCAATCCGAAATTTTATACAGATGATGATGTTAATATTTATAAAAATATATTAATTGAAACTAATTCTATATATCAAAACAATGATCAAAACAATGATCCTTCAACGAAAAGAGCTAAATCAAGTCGTGGTGAAAAATATAATGATATGATTAAAAACATTTGGAGAGAAATGAATGGAATTAAAACGAATAAAAATAATGAAGAAACTACGGATAGTAAAAAGAAAGAAACTACTGATAATAAAAAAAATAATAAAAAATTAATAAAAAGAAAGAAAATAATGAAGATAATGAAATATTAGCTGATGATAATCAAATAGGGGAGGGTTTAAAGAAATACACAGAAAATCGTATTGAATATCGTTATATTAGTAATGTAAACCAAGTTATAGATAATTTACAGTTTATTTCTGCACAGGAAAGAGCTGGAAATAATAATTTTAAAAACGAAAAAATTGGTATTCTTCATTTGTTTAAAATAATTATGGAAAACCATATTGATACTCCTGAAGGTATTGAATATTTACTAAAATATGTAACTTGTTTACCAAAGGAAGTGAAAAATATATCAAAAGAAAAAATAATTAAAAATATACAATATATATCAATTGAAGAAAGTAAAGGGAATAATATTTATCATAATGTAAAACTTGATATTCTTAATATTTGTATTAGAGAAATGGAAAAATTAATTGATATACCTATTCATGGTGCAGATTATTTATCATCATATGTTTCATGTTTACCAAAGAAAATTATTACAGGTTCAGGAATTGTTAATTTTCTTTTGAATTGTTCAAGTTTACCTCAAATACATTGGCCTGGTTATAATTATTTAGGACCGGGAACAAAGTTAGAAAAAAATAAAAAACCTAAAAACAAATTAGATGAAGCTGCGAGAGAACATGATTATTTTTATAAAGATAATAAAGATACTAAGACAAGACATATTGCTGATAAAATTTTAGAACAAAAAGCAATGGAAAGATTTTATGATCCTCATAGTTCTATAGGTGAAAAAACTGCAGCCATTTTTACAGCAAATGTAATGAATGTTAAAAGACGATTTGGAATGAATTTAATTTAATTTTTTTTTTTTGTATTATAAAATGAATCTAAATTTAAATAAAAATCAATTAAAGAAAATATTGGAAGCTCATAATAGTAAGAAAGATGTATCAATTCTAATTGAAAATAATCAAATTGATAGTGGAAAACATAAATATATTCTTGAGCCAGAACAAATAAGAAAATTAAAAAACGCTAAAAAAAATAATACCAGATCAAGATTAGAACTTAAACATGTTCAAATTAAAAAAGGTGGATTTTTACCAATAGCTATTGCTGTGATTGAAGGTGTAAGTGCTTTGGCTGCAGGTGCAAATGCAGTTTATACTGCAATAACTGATGCTAAACATAAAAAAAAATTGGAACAAGAAACAATTCGACATAATAAAGAGATGGAAAAAATTAGATCACAAGGTTCTGGTTTAAAAAAAAAAAAAAAAAATATTGAAAAAAAAAATTAAAAAAATGAATAAATTTGAAATAAAAACATTTAGAAATAATATTGAAAAATTTGAAGGTATTTATACACGGTTTTGGATTAAAGAAAATAATATAAAAATTGATCCATTGAGTAATATAGATATAAATTATTTTGGAAATAAAATAAAAAATTATAGAGGGTGTTTTATGTTAAATGAATTACCTACAACACCATGGAAAATGAATGTGGAGTATTTAATTTAAATGATTCTACTCAAAATGGTTCTCATTGGGTTGCATGGAAAAAAATAAACAATACATTTAAAATATATTTTGATCCATTTGGTCATATAGTTGGTGAGCCACCAAATGAACTTTTAAAATATTTGGGTAAAGATAATCTTTTTTGTACTGTTTCCCAATTTCAATATTATAATGATCCACCTATATGTGGTAATTTATGTTTAGAATTTATTGAAAATTATAAAAAATTTATTTAAATATCATATTTTTTTAATAGAAATATTTCTATTAAAAAATAACAACTCGTTTAATATGTTTTAAATTATATTTATTTCTAAATAGCATAACAATATATATTTAACAACGAGTCAACGAGAAGTTTTTTTTTACGTTAACGAGTCGTTGTTATGTTAACGAGTCGTTGTTTTTTACGTTGACGTTAACGAGTCGTTGTTTTTTTTAAGTTAACGTTGACATTGTTTTTTTACGTTAACGTAAACGTTGATGTTAACGAGTTGTTGATGTACTCATATGTATGTTTTAATAATTCGATGTTAAAAAAATATATTTCTATTATAATAAATAATGGAAATTAGACATAATCAAAATCTAACATATTTAAATATCGTTAATGAAATTGAAAATGAACTACAACAACCTATGAATGATCCTGTGGAAGACCGTGATGATGATAAATATTTTTATTATGGAAATGAATGTTGTTATGAAAATGCTATAAGATATGTTCAATATAAAAAAAAAAATCAATTATTAAGACTACAAAACCATGTAATAAATAAAGGTTGTTTCGTAAATATTATAAAATTTATGCATTGCAAAACACTTAATGAACAATTAAAAAAATTTAAACGACTAGAAAGAATTAAAAAACATAAATAATAATTATTTTTTAAACATCGAAAATGTAAATCGAATATAATACTTACGAATTATTATATATTTATATATTATAGTACCTATACAGTGTTGTATAATAATAATAATAATAATATATATATCAACGTTAGACTGATTATTTTTAACATCCTGTTGTAGAATGTTATCTGCTGACTACTATACAGTGTGAAGTATACAGCGTGGTATAATTATACTAGTTTAATTTTATTTAAATAGTGTTACATACTAGTATACATTACATATCTAAGCATTGTGGCGCGGTGGTTAAAGCGTGTGGTTTGAGAGCAACCGCATTGGGTTCAAATCTGCCTGACAATTTTTGTAGCGCTGCATTAATTGTTATGTGATTTGTTCCTACTGTGTTTGTTCTCGTAGTGGGATTTGAAATTAGGTGGGGGGCATTATAAAGCCGGCAATTGTAGCGCTTCGGGCGATTGGTGATTTACATGCGAATGTAAGTTGTCACGTGGTGCGGCCTACGTTGTCACCTTGATTTGTATCTACCTCAGGGCTGATTTCACCAAATATGCTTTAATCGTGGTTACAGTAATCATGATTAAAAGTTAATCGTGATTTATTCTCAATTGGATTTCACCACGTTAATCACGGTTCCACTAAACACGATTACGGTAACCTCGATTAACCGTATTAATCGTGATTAACGTTACTAGTATCTATAGTCATGGTCGTCAGCTGTGTCGTCTGATAAGATAACAACAGTTTGTTGATCGTTTTTCGTGTTTCAATTTCAAAATTTTTATCTGTACACTGTAGTACTGTATAGACGTATAGTGTACTGTATTTATCATCAAATTTAAACTATGGACAGTCAAAATTTAAAGAGGAAACGAGAGCGTACTTTTGAGTACGCGGAGAAGTCAATTCTCTTGGACTTAGTAACTGAGCACTTCAATATTATTGAATGCAAGAAGACGGATGGGGTGAGTGTGAAATTAAAAAACGCTGAATGGCAAAAAATTGCTGAGAAATTCACCGCGACATCATCAACTTACCCAAGAGACTCCCATAGAAAATGCTTTGGGAAAATCTTAAGCGGAAGGCGAAGGCGGCATCAGCTATGCAAGCAGATAATAATTACGGCACAGGTAATACATACACATTTCATAAATCATGTGATTTGACATTTTTACTAATTGATATTCTATTCTTTTTTTAGGAGGAGGAAAAGCGAGGAAAGTAGTAGCTGATCCAATAGTAGACATGGTTGTGGGGCTTATTCGGCCACATGTCGAACCCTTTCATAATATATATGACGACAATTATGAAGAGGGTATGAGCAACATCACCACTGGTATGTCTATTTATTATATAGTTATAATTATAACATTATTTGATTCATAAAAATATTAAGAAATTAATATTAAATAATAAAAAAAAAATGATCCTTTTTAAAATAAAATACATAGTAACAGAAATAGAACCAAAATATTTTTAAAACTATATCTAACTAAATAAACAATAGGGTTGTTTATCTGTTAAATAAAAAATATTTGTGTATAACATAAATGTATTTTTTTAAATATAAAGCTTTTTTGTACTATAGCTTAAAACACTAGATTATGATATTATATGATATGTTTATTTTTAATAATATCTTAATGACAAATTTACTTAACTTTTTATATATTACAGATAAAACAGATACTAATGAGTTTGAAGAAATTATTGTAAAAGATGTGTTATGCCCTGAGGTCAGTAACATTAATTAATTAATAATCCCATCATATCAAAAGCTTATACTTAAGTATACCTCATAACTTCTTGTGTTATTATAGGATATCAACAATGATTTAGAAGATGAGGACATTTCATTGCAAAATAATTGGTCTCAATACAATCCTGCCATGATGAAGACTCAGATATCCGCTGCTCTTCGCCAGCCTCCAAAAGCATCCCTACCAATACCCTCCACTTCAAAAATGTCAACTAATATAACTAATGCTAATATGTCAAAGGACATTCAGCCCATAACTGTATTAACTCCCCCAAAAAATGTAGATGGCAAAAAAGGAGTGTCACGAAGAAGACCAACTCTGAACACCACATTAGCTTCAGAAACATTTTTGGAAGCCAAAAAATTATCTCTTGATGCAATGAGTAGGGATGCTGGAGAAGAGCACAAAGTGCAGATGAAAATCTTAAAATTAAAGTTACTACAAGAGGGAGAAAAATTAAAACAAGAAAAAATGAAGACTGAAATACTGAAACTCCAGATCCAGCGTGAGACTGGAACAGAATGGGTATTTGACAGAAATAATGAGACTGATAACATAGACTGATAATTTATTGTTATATTTATTATTATTATTATTATTATTATTATTATTATTATGTTTTAATTCAAGTTTTTATTATTTTATTATTATTATGATTTAATTCAAGTTTTTATAATATTATGTTTTTATATACCACAGAAAATTTATTTTTATGTTATACATTTCAATTTTTTGTTTTTATATTATGTTTAATAAAATATATTATACCTCAAAACAAGGATACCAGAGATCATATTTTATATTATTATAATTTTTTTTTTTTGTTTGGAACACAGAAAAATAAAATAGAATATGGTTTAACAATATAACATTTATTTTTAAAACATGTTGTAGGTGAGTAAACATATTGCTTAACACTAATCATTTTGTTGATGTGTGATTAATCTGAAACAAAAAACAAGAAAAAGGTTAGATAATAAATTGGTACTCTAAAATAAACCTAGATTATATTCAACAAACATCTAATAATATCAACAAAAATAAATATAAAAGTTGTGACTGGAAAAATCTCAATAAAAAATTATGATATTAATGATTCTATTTTTTTTTTTTTTTTTATACTAATTGAAACATTTTAATTAACTATATAAAAAAACATTAAGGATAATTCTTCATATTATGAAGGTTCCTTGTCGAATACAATATATTAAAATTTTTGAAATTAAAAAATAATAAATAAATAAATCATTTATTTTACATTTTGTAAATGTATTGACAAAAAATGTAAAAATGTTTGCCCATCTATTTTTAAGACATATATGTACATATAGTTAAATATTTAGCTCTGTATATTGACAATAGTCTAAAATGAAATGTACATATTAATAATTTAATTCAAATAATTGAAGATATAGATACAAGTACCTACATACTTGTAATTGTAAAACAAATGTAGGTATACTTTTGAAAATAGAAATTATAGGTGTACACATTTCTATGATTTTCTGGTAGTGTAATAATATAACCTTGCACTACCACATTTCAAATACAGTAATGCAATTGTTACAATTGTACCACTGTGATCATGAGACATGAATCATATGATCTACTTGTGAATTATGATTAAAGATTTTTTAAAACCAATAATTTGATAGAACAGTTTATATTAGTATAAAGTGCAACTGTATGTACTATGTAACTATACCATAGGCTTATACTACAAGACTCTACTATAATAACTATTATTTTTATGCTGTTCACTAATACATGATAAATGTAGGTAATGCATTTTTTTAAATCCTATTATTTTTTATTAATACAAATATTTTTTGTTAATTTATTATGTATTATGCAATCATACAATAATTAAGTAAAATTTTTTTATCACACACAATAGTATTATTATAATTTTGAATTATTAACTGCAATATTGAATACCCTCATAGGTACTTGTTAATTGGAAATAAATAATAATAAACAAATACCTATCTAACATTTCACTAAAAAGCATTCCTATTCTACTTGTTTTAAGCTCAATAGTCAATACTTATTTAACTAAACACAGCCAATGGCTGGGGAGTGTCCAACTATTGCAATGTAATTTTTTTCTCTTATACATTTTTAAACTATAGTTGGAAAATAAATAAAATATCGAAAAAAAAAAAGAAAAAATTGAATAAAGGCTAACAAAAAAATTAAAAATAAATTTGATGGTACTAAAATGAATTTACTTACAAATTCAAAGCTCTATATATTATGTACTTATATTTATTATGAATATTATTCTGATTGTGCAATCAACTTATTAATATTATTGTATTTAATCATAATTTACCTCTCAAAGTGACCATCTATTAACGCCTGTCGCCCACTGTTTTGCTGTGTTACTCTTCGATTAATGGGGTTTGGCGCATATTCAATGTCTATGTTATCCTGGGCAAGTATTTCTTCCCAAGGAGCAGGGAGTATCATATTAAAGCCTCTGAGGACTTCTTCTCCAGCTATTCGGGCAATATTATGCAAACTAATGTTGCAGTGATGATAGGGAAAACACGCATCAGTTTTACTCGTAAATCTAAAGCCATTACTGGAAAACGTCTTTTCCAAACACCGAAAAATCTTTCAACAACATTTCTCGTCCTTATCTGTGACTCATTATACAAGTTTTCCGCTGGTGTATGGCATTCTTGTAGTGGTATCATCATGTAATTTGCAGAGGCATAGCCACTATCTCCTACCAGTACTGCGTCCCCATAAACTCCTTGCTCAAATAAAGCTCTTCTTTTTGACTCTCGAAATATTCTGGAGTCGTGAGTGCTTCCATCATATCTTGCAACAACATCAATTATTTCCAAATTAGCATTGCATATCGCTTGAACGTTTAACGAAAAATATCCTTTGCGGTTCCGGAAACGCTCAGCGGATTCTCCACCTGCAATTCAGAAAGAAAGACCACTAATGTAAAATGTAACTATAATTGTAAAAATAAAAATAAATTAATTACATTTATATTGTTAGAAAATTGTGTCTACGGGTGTAATAACTTGTACCTAGTAATAAGAAAAACAGGTTTAAGTATTAATTATTTTTGTAAATACCTGGTGATTGCCACAACTTCACATGGGTACAGTCAATAGCACCGATGACTCTTGGGAACTTGGCTCTTCTGTAAAAATTTAACTGGTTCCGTCTTATTTCCTCTGGTGTTCCACGAAATTTAATATATTGACTACGCAAGGACGCAATAGTACAACTAACTTTATGCACTATCCGATTTACTGTTGAAGAACTAAAGCCACACAGATCCCCTGCAGTGGTTTGAAAGCATCCAGTGGCATAAAATCGTAGAGTGCATAATAACTGGTTAATCGGGCATATACAGTTATTTCTGTCGGAAAAAAAACTGTTATAGGTACTTTGAAAAGTTTTTGTTATAATAAGCTCCAACTACACCGACTGACCTGTCTGTTTCATACTCGAGATGATGTTCTATTTTTGCCAGAATTGACAAAACTGTAGGTTTTGTCAGTCTGTACCTTGTAATGAAATCCCGATCATCCAGACTATCGAAGTCTTCGGCTCTTTCCCGTATCCATCTTGGACGGCGAACAGCGAAAATTATAAAATCGTCTTCGTCGTCTTCATCGTTTTCAAAACAAATTTGAAACACACGTTTACGAGCTCGGTGCATTTTGTAAAAATATAAATATATTTGAAACCAAAAAACAATTGAAGTTTAAACAAAATATAAAATCCTCATACAAAACAGAAAATATTTTAATAATTGATAACATTATCAATATTTTCGAAAACTAACCGCGATTAAGGACGATAATCGGCCGAAATTGGGCGGTTAGTTCTTAATCGTGATTAAGCAGCGGTTACGCTTAACCGGGTTTGGTGAAATCCGTAATCTCTGGTTATCAATGTTAATCGTGATTAAGGTGAGTTAACCGCGATTAACTGCGTTGGTGAAATCGGCCCTCAGTCTTGTTCCAAGGCTGACGTATATAATGAGGTGGCTCTGACCTTTAAATTCTACAAATAAATACATGTCTAATCCACCGCGCCACAATGCTTAGGTAAAAATAAAAGTATCTCTGTTGTACAGACAACCAGTTAAAAAAAAAATAAAATAAAAAAATAAGAAAAGTGAGAGGTGGCCACCGTTCTGGATGTCTGTACAACGCAGATATTTTGCAAATTTTTTGCATTTTTTTAAGAGTTAAATATTACAAGTCCTATATTTCATTTATTATTTGGTATTTTCAAGTCGGATCAACACAGATATGTTTTATATGCTTATCTACACTACATATTAAAAGTTTACCCCCCCCCCCCCCCCCCCCCCGGCTTCATATTGTTCATTTAAGTATAACTCCGGGAATATTCATGTTAGAATGTTTATTTTTACGTCAAACATTTTTAATTTTAATTCTTTATAAGTCCCCCTCAAAGTAACATAGTGTAAAATCGTTTTCAAAGATTTTTGGATTTTAATAACACGTCCCCTATTTGGGTGAGCGTTAAATATTGAACATTTTTTTTAATAGAACAATTCTATTAAAAATTTAATTAATAATATTATTATATTCTAAGCATTTTGTGATCGGAATCTGTACCTCCCATGCTAAGACAACATATTTTAATATTTCCTAAATCTTGAACAACACAAATATCATAGAGATATTTGAAAAAATAAGTACCAGTTGTATTTATTAAATCATTAGCTATTTTACAAATTTCAAGCCATGTTGGCGAATCTAGTATTTTAGAAGCATATGGATTTCCATTTCCAGAAATATTGTGTCCATGATCGACAATTAAAATATTTCCTTTAATTGGAATTGTATTTAGATTATATTTCATTATTTTAATATTATTATTATTAGTATTATAGTATTCATATTTACAAAACTTAACAAAGATTTCATTATATAATATTGATTTTTCTATTTCATTTAGCATTTCGATTTCTTGTGCCTTATTAAAATCTTTGATAGTTGTATCCATTCTTTTATTATAAATTTCATTTCCTTTAACTAAGGTACCTATTCAATTTCTTTTTAATACATTTTTTTTCATTTAGATTTTTATTTTAAATAGAACAATTCTATTAAAAAATATTTTTAAGAAATATTGCATTTGGAATTGAATTAATTAATTTAATAAGTTTTGCGGAAAATATTTTTAATATTTTTGCATTTCATAAGTTTTGTGAAAAAATATTTTTATTATTATTGCATTTCAATTTTCTGATCTTTTTGCACATTGCTTTCTTTGTGATCTTTTATTGATATAATATGAAAATTGAAAACTGTCCCAGGACATACATTTATATACTACTACAAGATTTTGAAGTATATAACCTAAACAGCTCAAGATATCGAGAGAGGTTTTAGATTAATAAAAATGTTTGCGATTAACCACGGTGTACCGATGGATGATTTATTCAACTATTATGAAAGGTAATGTTATTAAACAAATATATTTGGTTAAGGTCTACAATTAGTCAACAGTTTATTTTTTATTTATCTTAATCATGTAAGAATTTATTAGTTATTATTTTATCTATCTAGGTATTGGTTGCACCGTGTAGGTGCTCAGATTATGTCAGTGTATGGCCTTCCAAAGAGAACAAACAACAATCTTGAGAGCTTCCATAACCAATTAAGGTTGAAATTCTCTGTGACACATCCTAATTTATGGATATTCTTAGGTAAATATATCAATATTTATTAATTATAGTCAGTAGAAGTTATAATTGACGTATAAGGGGACGAGGGGGAGTGAAAATGGTGTGCAAAAAGTTTAAAAAAATTGAGTTTACAAATAGAGAACCTACCTTTAAGATTTGCCCAATTTTGAAATAGTATTAACAAATAGGTATTATCTACATCTATATTAATTATAGGTATGTCTATGACAAATAATCATATTTTATAGCTCATTCATATATTATTCACCCATTTTTATCGTTAACCATGTCTTTTAATCTATGTACAATGCACAAGCATAATAACTGTCTCATTTGTAATTGTTAAAGCACTTTCAAAATAACAAGTTATAAAGTTGACAACAGTTAATAAACAGATCGCTAACACAAACAATAAATATTAAACATAGACATTGTGATTTGTACTAATTTAGTATTTACAATCACTATGACTGTGTAATGACAACCTAAACTTAAAACCGCAATTAATAATAGGTTATATTTAGCAACCGACTCCAATTTAAGACAAGAATTTGAATGTAGTTAGTGTTTAGTTCATTTTTTGGTTTATACTGTTAAAGATCAAATTTGCTTGAATGTTTTGTGTATTAATATAACACATTGTTTTATGAATTTAAAATAGTTAGTTTAAAAATATATTAATTATTTTTGACACAGTTTGATATAAACTAAATTTAATTTTAAAGTAAAAATTGTATTAAACTTTTTTTTTACTATACAACTACTAATATTGTTTTTTTTTTATTTTTATGGTTTAAACTTAATTTTGTATTTACCATATTATGTTATTTTGAAAAGCAATAGAATTTTTTTTACTTTTAGCAAACCAAAGTACTAACTAGATCAAATTTCTTACCAGAAACCACTTTCAAAGTTGTAAAACATAGCATTTTTCACGCCTCAACAGGTGATAACAGACATTAAATACATATTATTGTAAGATTCGTATATTTATCACCACGCAAAAGTAAATTTAAACCATTAAAATAGAACTGTTTGGTAAATATTAACATTAAAAACTACACACGTATCCTAAGTCCTAAGTTATTACAATGTTCTACAATTTATTTATTAATTAATAATTTCTTTCACTTAAAATAAATATATATTTTTTTTTTATTAATAGGTAATTTGAGTAATTTGTTTAAAAATTACCATATAATTTTTAACCAGCTCAGTAATAACCTTCAACCAACCAGAAGTTTAAAGATGAAGTATCTATTGCAATCAAAAAGGATCAAAAATGCCACAAACCAGTATAATGCTGGTGTTATAAGTATTTGGCAATTTATGCAAATGGTATCTTATTCTACTTCAAGATACCTGAATCAACAAGTAAATTGGGTGAATGAAGTAGATTTAGATCCAGAACCGGAAGCAGGAACGGCCCAAGAAGAACAAAATATAACAGAAGAACCACCACAACCTGTAACAGCAGAGTCGCAAGAGTCTGTTTGTATGGTTTGCATGTTTAACACGGCAGCAAATAGTCAACAGTATGTTATTGTACCTTGTGGTCATGCATGGATATGTAACACATACATTGACAATCTCCAAACACCAACCACGATGTAGGATGGAAGATGTGTCGTTCCAGAGATTATTTATAGAAAAATAAAATATTAGATTCAACCCATGTACCCAGATAGCAAAATTATAATATTATGACTTTGTAATATTAATTTCTCCATAATAAAATAATATTACATTTATAATGAAATGAGGATATATTTTTATTATTATTATTAGATAATTTAAATAATATTTTAAATATAAGGTAATAATAATATATTTTTTATATTTGAATAATATTATTATATTAATAAGAATATAATAACGTTATTTTTTAAATATTATTTTTATAATATTATTTTATTATTTTTATTAGGTATACACATATAATATCTTAATTACGTATTATTAAAAAACAATATTATAATATTATTTTAGGTGGTAAATGTGCCGACTTAAGGTTTATGTAAATACTAGACTGGAGTAAATTCCCCAGTTGCCACCCCCCAAATAACGCCACTGAGTACACACTACAGTCTACAGTCAGTGCGCATACACGGTGCATAGTGTAGTGGATCTGGACAAAGTTTAATTTTGTTTATTTTATTAAAACGCCTAAAAAAAATCACCGAACAATAAACATAACTTTATCGTGTGATTTTGAATTTTTTCTGTTTACACTTTTACTATACTATATTTCAAATAAGAATAAACCGCTTTTGCGCAATGCGACTGAGGGCTGGCGGCAGTCCCGAACCCAATTTCTCCCACTCTTGCGCTCGATTGTGCACGACAGTCACCGATCATAACAGTCCGACAAGTATACACCAATTTCAAATAAATTGACAATTGTACGTTAATGGTTAGCGCACGATAATATCTTAAATTGTTGGTTAGCGTGAGAGTAAACACGTATAATATTAAGTTGTGCTAATTGGAATTGGCTGTATATTGTTCACTACTCTATGCGGCGGTAGGTAGCGCGCACGTCGCAAACCGCTGGTTCTTGGTGGTGTACTGGTGTATGCGCGACGCCGAACGTAAACCTGTCGCGACGGCGGTATATTCTACCGCTATAGTGTAATTTACAGGTTATGTCACAAACTCACAAATCTCGATTCACAGTACTTGCGTTTGTACTTATTCATTGTTCTCAAGACGACTTAACAGTTGGAATTTGGTTTTAACAGTGTTCATACTTCACATACCTAAATACCTACGTACCACGCGTAGCCAATACCTATTCGAACACCACATATTTGTACTGTCGTCGTTATCGTTTGAAGTGTAGGTAAGTTTATTTCATGTTAAATAAGTGTTGTATTTACTATTTTATGGACTGCTGCAGTTACTACAGTTCTAAAGGTTTACTGTCACCATGTAAACACACCTTTATGCTTTTATGCTTCCATTATGCTTTGTCATTTTTATTGTTACAAAGACCTAATCTTAGAATACCATATAAGCAGTGGCGCCAGAATTTATATTTACCTATGACAATTGTCATAGGTAATTTTAGTAGGTAGGGGGTCACTTTTGTCATTCTATAGCTATTTTATGAAAATTTGTTCAATAGACAACATACAAACTATACTTGGTGTATGGTAAAGTAATTATAAGAAATAGGTAAGTGTCAAAATTTTATGTGGAGATGTCTTATGTCATAGGTGAAATTTTGGACTTCGGCGCCACTGCATATAAGGTATTGTTACTTAAGTACTTTACATAGGTACCTATTTAGTTTATTAATTATTTGTATTATAAAATTAATCGTCAAGACGGCAATATACAATAGGATTTATTTACTGTTTAAATTAGTTTTAGTTATTTCATATTTACATAGAAACCTATAGGTATTTGGTGCAAATAGACAATTATTAAACTTTTAATATACCTACCTATTTAAATTATAATTATAAATTTTAAACCCTAAATTTAACATTTTATTGATTGGATAGTAACTATCAGGCAGTCTTCTAAAAAATATTTTTCTAATAGTTTTTAAATAAAGATATAAATACTATTAACCGAGTATTTTAAATACAAGAAAACAAGTACTTTATGAGTACTGGCAACAATTTTTAACTACTAGATATTATATTATGCTCATGTAGGTACCTATCATAGTTTTGGTAGTTTTGTTACTATATTTCACTCCTATGCTGCACTGTAACTGGGAAAGACAGTTAGAACTAAACTACAAAAATATCAAAAATAATGTTTTGGTTTTATATTGTTAATAATATCATATTTTATAAGGAACTGTGTCTATAAATACTCTAAGTCATAAGGAATTTATGGCATTTAGTTGGGTAAATCATCAAGACTAATTGTTTTATATGGTTATATTATCAGTCTTAAATTGTATTTAGAAAAAAAACAATATTATAATGATAGAGGTAGGTACTCGAATGATTTACAAGACCGCCTGTAGTTTATTTTTTAGGTACTCTAGAATTTTATTCCTATACTTGTGTAGATTAATTTATCAATTCATTAAATTTTTTTTAAGATACCCACCTCAGCTTATAAAAAAAATAATCTTCTATAATAGGTTACCAACGTGAAAGTTAATATTTTAATATTAAGTATTTTCTATATAATAGTTTTAGTAGGTAATTAAATATATCTAGTAATTATCTTTCATGGCATACATTTAGGTAAAGAAGAAAATGGGGAAAAATAAAAATATACCTCTTAGCCGTAGAACCAAAAAAAGACGTATTGCAGATCAAATATCAATAATGACTAGAAGTCTTCAAGCTAACCATCCTATTATTTCTTCAACTTCTCATGAAAGTCCTGAATTGATACACCACAGCTCAGATATTTCTGAGAATGAATTTATTCAATGTAATGAACTGCCCAATATTTTACCAGATGATCTTATTTCGGATAATCAAAGACCTGCTTTATCTTCAGAAGACGAATTAGTCAAAACGAGTAATTCATTAGAACAATTTATTGAAAATGTGAGAATATGGGCTTCAAACTTTAAAATCTCAAACAATTCGCTTGATGCACTTTTAATTATATTGAAGGAACATAAATGTTTTCAACAACTTCCTAGAACTGCTAGGACTGTAATGCAGACAAAACCAATAGATATTAATAATATGCATACAGTAGAGCCTGGTCACTATTATCATTTTGGTATTAAAAAAGCTATTAAACGGTATTTACCTAATGAATTTGAAGGATTTGATATTAAAATTGTTATTGGAGTAGATGGACTTCCCATTTCAAAATCTAATTCAAACCAATTTTGGCCTATACTAGCCTATATTAGACCAAGTAGTGCAGTTTTTCCCATTGGAATATATTTTGGTAAATTAAAACCAAAAGATAGCAATCAATTTTTGGATGAAATGTGTAAAGAGGCAAGTGAACTTATCACAAATGGATTAGAAATAAATAATATAGTTTTTAATTTTTCAATTGATGCTCTATGCTGTGACGCACCTGCGAAATCATTTTTATTAAAAACCAAAGGACACTCTGGTTTTTATTCCTGTACTAGATGCCAAATAGAAGGAGAATATTTACAAAACAGAATGTGTTTCCCATATGAGTCACTTTCAAATGCTTCACCTAAACGCAGCCATAATGATTACTTAGGAAAAAATAAAGAAGAATTTCATATTTCAAATGATGTATCAATTATAGCCTCTTTACCTGGAATTAATGTTGTTACTTCCTTTTCATTGGACTACATGCATTTGATTTGCTTGGGCGTGGTTCCCCAGATAGCAAAATCATAATATAATAATGTTATTATGACATTTCATTTGTAACGAGTAATATTATTTAATCAATATTAATTCATTATAAATTGAGTACAAAAGTGTAATAATAATATTATAGTAATATTTTTTGGCCACAATACCATCATTATTATAATATTTGTAGAAGAATATTATAAAAACAATTTAAGATTTATATAATTATAATATTCCAAAATAATAATTTTTCAATCGTTTTATGTTCTCATTTGAACATTATAATAATAATGTGAGAAGGTTTTTATAATATTATTTTTACGTTTTTTAAACACAATATCAGCAGCTAAAAAGTTTGAATATATTATAATTCTTATTTTTTGCTTACAAAATGATACCTATGTACTTTGACTTACACATTTAATGAATTTTGTAAACAGTTTTTCCATAAGCCAACATACCTTAGGCTGTTGAAATAACAGTTAGAAAAAAAGCATCTATTCTTAGTTTGCTGTACATTTCAGTTTAACATAAAGCTATTATATATACCATTCAAGACTGTATGGATATTTAAATTAAAATGCAGTCAGTAAACAAAAAAATAAAATATTTCTAATTTTTATTTAAAATAAGGAAAATATAATGAATAGCTTGTAAAATAATATTTATAGGCATATATAATATTATTATAGTATCATAAAATAAAAATAACAAACTTTTGTAATATTACAATACAAATATGAACTTAATAAACAGGTATTTTATATCTTTAAAATGTTTGTTTTAATAGAATAATTGAAATTTAAAATTTTTGGTTAATCTATATTTTTAGAAGATTTTCTAAAACCAGCACCAGCTATGTATTTTTTAATTGGGTCTTCAATAGTTGCGTTAGTTGAACTTTGGAAGTTTTTCATTTTTCTAATCGTTTCTGTAACAAAATATGTGGACTATTAACTATATAGTAGTTGAATTAGAAAAATATAACGTAATATATTATAAGAAAACACTCACCAAAAACTATTGCACATGATCTTAATGAACAGAAAATTTTCTTTTTTTTTTGCCCAACATAACTATATTCTTTTAAGACATCATCGTTGAAAAGTGCTTTTAGTAAGCCTCTTACCGTAGAATTAAGTTCTTTTTTTTGAAGACGTTTGAGCTCATTTACCTATACAAATGTGTTAGATAATTTTCATTAAATATATCCTAAGTGTTATAAGTTATAACTGGTTAATTAAAGAATAATTCATGTAAATTAAAGGTACAATAAATTATATTGTTAAATAAAATGTAATATTTTCACTTACAACACATAATTTATAAGACTTTTCCAAAAGTTTTTCTTCAAATATAAATAATTGTTCTTCGTCCATTATGGGAATCATTAAATAAAAATCTTCTGCTTCTGTTGATATATTTTGGTGAGTGGAGCCTTTGGTTTCATTTACTTGATTTATTGCAACTGTTAGAGCCTGTTCCATTTCCATCTGCTTCTGTTGAATGGACTGTACATCATACCTAATCTTTAATACCACATTTAAGATCCTGTTCAAAATATCTGTAATGGGAAAATAATATGTTTAAACAAATCAAAAGATTTATTAATTCCTATAAGTATCAATACAACTAATAAAATCTTACCAGAATGTTGGTCAGATGAATTGGTGCCTCTTGGTGTGGTGGCTAAATTACTCTGCGGTGAAACTTCATTCATCCTTTTGTGATCTTTAATAATATAATTATTGAATTTTGTAGATGAATATGGCTTAGGCATCATGTTTTTGATTTTTAAATCATCATTACAATTGTGTTTAGTTGATGTGGATGGTCTATGGCTAAGATTTGATAACTGTTTGGTATTATAATCTAGGGAAAACAATGAATATTTTGTAATAATATATACTCAGTCATAAGTCATGACCATTAAATAGTTAAACAAGTAACGTATTTACCTGATAACACTATTTCTTCATGAACATCAGGAATTAATGATTGATAGTTGTCTTGTGATATGACCTTAAATGGAGAAGATGATGTATATACGATGGATGATATTTCATGATTACTTTCTGGAGTTGTTGATGAAGACTTATTCTCTGATAATATATATATATTTAACATGGTAATATAATATAATAAAATATAATTTTTAACTAAATTCAAGTATGAAATATAAATAATAAAATACCTTGAATTGATGTACTTATTGGTTTAAAAAGAGTTCTTTTTACTTTTGAAGGAGAGCAATCTGACATCTGATGATTAGTATGACCTTAAAAAGACATAATTAGAGATGAATAAATAAAATCTTTAAATGTGGGCGTCAATAATTATAATATAATATACCTTCATTTGAAAATCTAGAACCAATCATATTTAGTTTGGATTTTAATGATTGTGTCTTACAATTCTCTATTGTACTGATCTCTTTATAGTTATGTTCTAAATTTTGGTTAAAATCTGCAAATTAATTAAAAAATTAAAACTTAATAGTTATAAACAATTTATTAAAACAAAAAAGGTAAACATACCATAACTTGTAACTGTTTTCTGCTTTTTGGGTGAAGTCTCAAATGTTATTGACCTATCAAAATCCTCCCTAGAAACTAAATCATCTAAAAAAAGACAATTAACCAGTTATTAAAATAAATATAATAATACTTACTTAAGTACTTGTATAAATTCAATAGGTATTTACCATTTTGTTTATTTTTATGTAATTGTAATTTTTCAATATACTGAGGAGGTTCTACATTTTTGATTGTAGTTTTTTTTTTCCTTTTTGTGTTTTCTATATTAGATAGGTCACTTGTCTCCTCTGCCAATTTAACCATTTCTCGAGCTTCATGTAATGTTCCTATTAAGTAAATAAGTAGTAATAAAATAAAATAATCTACTTATTTATAAAATATTTACCAATGCCTTTTTTCAAAATTCTTGATTTAAAATAATTAAAATCAAATTTATTTGGAATAGTCCTACGTTGTATATGTTTTTTTGTATCTTTTTTTGGCCAGGCACACATGTTATTTTTAATCCAGTGAGCAGGAACAGCTTCTACAGCATCTTCATCGTCAAAACTAACTATGATCCACATTTTATACTGGTTTATTGAACTAAAAGAAAATTTTAATTAATAAACAATTTTAATATGTTTGGTATACATATGTACATGTGTTACATAAATAACTGAAAATTAATATAATAAAGTTTGTTCTAATCAGTATTTTTTTTTTTAAATTGATAAGAATGAAAGTTATTACATTGTTATAGTCAATAAAATAATCATCTTTCAGTTCTTTCTTTTACATGGTATACAAATGTTAATAGTACATACATATTATGTTTGTATATAATATAGCTTATTACCATTATTATTTCTAATTGGAGTAATTTAATTTTGGATGACCATTTTCCGCATAATACACATTAATTAATTGCAGATGACTTCTAATGTTTATAATATATTGATAGTTAATATTTTTAAAACTTAATTACTATTGTTTGAACTTTTAAGTTCAAGTGATTAAACAAAAAAAATTAATTTAATAAAAATACATTTTTAAAGGTAAATTAATGATTTGAGAATCTATTTTATTGTATAAGGTTTATATTGTCCAATTTATTAAATTAAGTTTTACTTTAACGATTGGTATAAAGTTATACCAATGTCATTTGCAAAATATCATACATAATTATACAAGTTAACATATAATATAAATAAACTATTATAATACTGTGTGTAGTAAAGGAATAGCTATAAGGTTGCTGTTTCTCGGAAATATCATAACCTTGTTTTTAATATCACTTATGTGCCAGTAATCAAAATCATCCGATAATTGTTGTACTTCATATATATTTAGGAGCGATGACCGAATTGGTTGATTGTAAAAATCTTTTTTTTGAATAAATTTCTTTCCTATTAAAACAACTTCTCCAGTTTCTTTTAAATGAGCAATATTGACTAACTTGATAATATCATTATTATTGGTACAAAAATATGACTCTGCATCAATTTTACTTTTAATTTTGAAATTGTCTTTTACTAAAGTACTATATTGTGGATTAATTGTTATATTATCTACCAAAGGCCCTCTATTATGAAACCCTAAAATAATATAAGTTTTTGGTTTTGTTTTAGTAGGTTGGATAACTAAATTACTTCCTTCATGATATCTGTTTACAATTTGTTGTAATGGCTTGTCTGGCTTCCTCAGCATTGTCTTTAGAACCTTCATGTAGTTTTCAAATGGAAATGCACTGCATAAATCTAATGGTCCATATCTTCGATAATCGTCAACTAAATGGATTAAGCCATGAATATTACTGGATACCAAATGTCGTCCATAAATTTGTTCAAACGATTTTACAAAATATTCCAAAAGATCTCGTGCATATTGGACAAATTCACTAAGACCTGGTGTTAAAAGTATGGTCATAGCTACACTTAAAGCTTTAAAGTTTTTAAAACAGTGATCACTCAACACTTTATCCAAAACTATTGGTCCAATATATAATAAAAAAGATCTAAACTCAGTTGCTTTCCAACGAGCTACTTCAATTAATGTTCTAGGTTTTCTTGAAAACTCGCATACAAAAGCTGGTTTTAAATTTACTATTAAATCTGATAATTGATTAATTTTCCATGATGGCAAACGAACACTTAAGGGGCCTTTCATCCATAACATTAGAAGTTTTTTGACTACACCCAAACAGACCAAGTGCATATAATCTAACGAAAAACCTTTAACAATATCAAATCTGGGTATTTCTACCAAACATGAATTATTAGAAAACACATGATGACTAATTTGAGCTCGTTGAACATAATCATGGTGTGTCCTTTCAGATGGTCGGTTACATGGTTCAGAATAAGGATAGCACAACCGGTTTTCAATATATTCCCCTTCAATTTTGCAACGTGTACACGAATAAAATCCATTATGTCCTTTAATTTTTAAAACAAATGATTTTGCTGGAACATCACAACAAACAACATCCAGCACAACTTTGTAAAACTTTCCATTGATGAAAATACCGTTTAAAATTAATTGTTCAGCTTCAATGACAAAGTCTTTTAAATAATCATTACTGTCATTAGGTTTTTGTGTTCCACAATAAACTCCAATAGGAAAAACATGATTGGAAGTTGAACGTATGTATGCCAATATAGGCCAAAATTGAGTGGAACTGCTCTTAGAAATAGGTAATCCATCAATACCTACTACTAATTTAATTTCTTCATTTGAAATACTATCAAGAAAATGGCGTATAATACCGTTTTCAATCCCAAAATGATAGTATGTACCCGGATTGACTTTTTTAATACTATTGCATTCGACAGACTTTGTTTTTAACAATGTTCTAGCGTCTTTGGGTAAACAAGAAAAACATTCATGTTTTTTTAAAATGGTTAAAATTCCATTGAGTGCAGTATGCGTTATCTTGTAATGTAAAGCCCACTGTGCTAATTCTGACTCAAATAAATAACTATTTATCTCTATGTCATCATTTGATACATTTGAATACTGTCGTTGTTCATCAAGTATCTCAGGCCTAATAGTATTTTGTTCAATATCTGAACTAAAAGTGTGTTGTCTTTTTTTTCCACATTCGACTTCATGATTATAACTGTTTGTTATTGGCATGTCTCTAACCAAACTACTACCTACTGGCTGAGATTCTAAATCTGATGATGATATATCTAAGTAAAAATAGTGAAAAATAAACAAAAATGAATCCAAAAATACCTACATATTATTATAATTATAATAAGATAACCTAAATTTTATACTTAAACAACTGTAGGGTTCTGGAGCAGTATCTGGAATAAAAGCTTCTACCTCCTCTTTAATTTTTCTCCTTTTGGAACGAGCACTTAGATATTTATACATTTTTTTTATAAACCTATTTTATAACAATGTTTTTAATAATAGTTAATAATAAAATTCTAAGGTTTTATATTGCAAATTTTTTTCAACCTATTATTACTATACTATCATTTAACATCAAAGAAATACAATAATAATATAGTTATTAGTTATTACAAATAGGTAGGTACCTAATAGTTTAATTAAAAAACTACTACAAATATTGAGTCCAGGAATTTAGATACAAAAGAGGCCTCGCACAAAATTGTGAACTAAATATTTCTAACAAAAAAAGCTAATCATAACACAAAATGCTATGATGTACCTACCTATTATAGTAATTAGTCCTATTATTAATATTATAATCACTTAAGGTATAGGTATACAAAATATTTAAATAATGCCTACGTTTTGGGGGGTATTTGGTAGTGAAGGTGCTACAAAGTGAATGGTTAATACATTTTAATTAACTGTTGTCAATAAGTAATAAATATGTGTACCTAAAGGTATATAAACAGCTATTGCTGTGGAAGGTGTGCCATATCGACATAACGATGGTAACGATGGTTTTATGTCGGGCAAGTCACACCAGTAAGATACTAAGCTGGATCAGTATCAGTGTAATTTGCCTCATAAATCATGAGCACAGTTACCTAATAGGTACATATATAGGTATATTATTATATTATACTTATATTAATTCCTATTATAGTTAATACATAATAATATACACAATATTGTTTATACATGTTATATAAACATTTTAATTTTTAAAATTACAATAATTCTTTGCACACTATGTATTATCTTTGCATGGTTAGGTATAGCATGCAAAACGAATATTTTATATTATAGCTTACCTTATAGATCTCGATCAAGTTGAAACACAACACAATTTAACAATATAACAATAACAATATAGGTACAGCACTATAGCTGAAAACAATTTGTACGGTTAAAACTTAAAGTTATTACAGTACGCGTGGACTAATATAAGTAACAATATACGCGAGATATGCGACTACGAGAGTCGGATAGTGCGATGGCAAACACTATCAAGTGCGACAAGTCACAACACAGCGGCACAAAAAATATAAGCACACAATATTTATTGTAAGAATTATGAGCCCGTTGGCCGTTACTGGGAATCCATTTATTTATAGAATAATAACAATAGGTACGTATTGCGAGTTGGAGAAACGAGCGAAGAACTCGCACGTACGCCAAGTGCCAACATCATAATATTATAAATTATAAATGCTGATTAGTGGTTACTGATTACAGACTTAAGTAATAAGTAATAAGTATACACTATAAGTTATAACTGCGTTTACGGTTAGAATCATAGACATATAAATAAATGGACTGCGCTCAGAGAGAAGTCAGGGGTACGATATAGAGTAAAAGAGAAAAGAGAACGTGGGGGAAATATAGTATTAGTTTCATATTATGTTAATGATTACCCTCTTTATGTTCTTTCTCTCTTTAATCTCTTCGTTCTTTATTCTTTCTTTCTCTATATGATTCCCGTGCATTGATGGCAGGGTGGAGTGGAATGCGCTGTCCATTAAACTATTATAGGTCTATGCCCCCAACAGTTTCTATCTCACTCACACAATTTACATTTCAGATTCGGATAGATGGGGGGGTGAGGAAAGCGCAGTCCATTTATTAATACGCGTCTATGGTTAGAATATATACCGCTTTCGTGCCCAAAGACTGAGCTGCCGATAATCGCTTTGCGTTCTGTGATTGGCTGATAGACATCGGAAACCGTCGTTGATCAGAGAATCATACAAACATCGCAGCTTTGGCGATTGTTAAACAATAACAAAATGTACAAACAAAAAAGGTAATAATTAGCAAAGGAATATTATTGTATGTAAATAAAATACATGTGTGATAATCGCAAGAGTAAACGTATACGCCGCGAGTGGAATCAAACGATTAATAGTGTGATAACTGATAATACAACTCACTACCTACGTATACAGATGCAGTTCCGTGGCGGCCGACATTAACGCTCGCTGTAGTGTCCGTTTTATGGGCACGAACAAGATGAGTTTTGGTCGACCAAGTGGTATATTCTTAAAGTGAACGGAGTATAGTAAACCTGTGGCGGCGGGATATATGATTATTTTAAGTAATTGCTTCATGTCTGAACTGGGTGGGTGTAAAAATATATATATATAATCGTAAGACCTCAACACAAATATCATGGCAAATATACTACATAATAATATGAACTACAAAAATACAAAAATATTTTTAAAAAAGAAGAGGTACTCCACCCCTTTGTATTCAAACACAGTTCCACAGTATAATATTATAATGTATACATTTTAATATACTACCTACTATTTACTAATTACTATAATACCTACCTAGGAGTTAGGACTAGCATAATAATAATATACTTAACTCATTATCAATATTGTTGTTAGTTTGTAAATAATTTATTTAGATGATGATCATGGTAATATATTTTGAGTGTGCAAACTCCCTGTAATTTTAAAATACGGTAAATATTTTGTTTAAGTGGAGAATTCGTGGACAAAAAATGCGAAATCTCCCTGTAAAATGCTATACGGTAAATATTTTTGTGTGGGTGGCAAATAGGTGGACAACGAGTGTGAAATCTCCCCGTGATTTGTATTACGATAAAATCTGCAGTGTGTTCGAGCGGGATATCTTCCCTTGAACGTAGTGAAATTACCGCGGTGAAAATAAAACATACTGTGAACATACAAAATATGTATACTAAACTGGGCAAGAGGTGCGAGGAAAATTAATGTACATATAGGTACCTATTATACTCTTTCACCTTTGTGTATAGCATTATTATATGGCTATCTATATATATATATATATAATATTATAGAACCAGTGAATTACACATAATCATAATAATATTATAATTTCAATATTATAATATTTTAAAATAATATTAATAATACTGTATGTTGAAAACATTAAAATATTATTATTAACTAATTTTACTAAAAATATTATAATAATTATATTATAATAATTTTATTATAATTTCTATAAAATAATATTTTTATTACCGTATAAAAAAAATATTAAAATAATATTATTATTAAATGACTGAAAAAATATTATGTTAATTGGATAATTATGTTATTATAATAATATTATTTTTATAACAATATTTGTGTACTGTAAAAATAATAATATTATATTATTATCATTACACAATTGCTATCTGGGTCGTAAACTTATTATGATGTGGATTAAAGGACCTGTAAGTGTTCGTTATCCATCGTGGAAAATAAAAGAAGTTTCCTCAGCTATGGAAAAATTAAAAGTACAGATTCCATGTGAGTTTGCTCGAAAACCCCGTAGCTTCGACGAAATAAGTCGATGGAAAGCAACTGAGTATCGAACATTTTTATTGTACACCGGTCCAATTGTTATGAAGTCAATTCTCAAAAAACATCACTGGAAACATTTTCTAGCTCTTAGTATTTCCATGACAATTCTTTTAAGTCCAGATCATTCAAAATTTTTATTCATCGCTCGAAATCTATTAGATTATTTTCTTAAACGCTATGAACAAATTTATGGATCCTATTTAATGTCTCACAATGTCCATGGTTTAAATCATATTTCTGATGATTATGATATGTATGGTCCTTTGGATAATGTTTCAGCATTTCCCTTCGAGAACTACATGGGACAGTTAAAAAAAATGTTGAGAAAACCTCATAAACCTTTAGAGCAAATAGTTAAACGTTATAATGAAACTTTTTTACTACCATTAAATGAAAATAAATTGAAGCAAAAACAAATATGCTCTGGATTACATCAAAATGACCAAATAATACAAAATAATATAAATGAATTGCAATTTAAAACTTTAAATTTGAAAAATGTGACACTTAAGACACATGTTGAAGCAGATTCTTATTTCTTAACCACAAATAATGAAGTAGTTAAACTTATGAACATTATTCGTTCAACAGAAACACATGTTATAAGATTAGTTGGCAAAATATTTTTACAAAAATATGATTTGTATCAAAAACCTTTTGAATCTTCTAAGTTGAATGTTAATGTTGTAAATTTATTAAGTAATGAATTGTTTGACTTTAGTGTTCAAAGTATAAAAAAAAAAATGATTTTAATACCGTATTCAAATAATGGTTTCATTTCTATGCCTATTGTACATAATGTTAATGCTTGATTTTAAGTTCTCAAGTTTCATGTGTATAAATTTATATTTAAGTTATTATATTCTATAAGTAAAATTTAAAATTTTTAATATTGTATTATAATTTATTGTAGTTTAAAACATGTCGTGGTCTGTAGTTGAGTTTACTACCGACAATTCAATGTATGTTGTACCATCTTTTTGGTTAAAACAAGATGAGTGTGCTTGGCCAACACAAAATGTATCCAAATTTATTACTCGACGCAAGCAGCCGAATGAAATAGAATTCATTTATCTAGACGCAAAACAAATTGGTAAAGCATTAGGTATGTTTCAGATGGTTTTAAATATAATTGTTGCAATGGTTTGTTTATATTATTATTACATAACATGTTATACAGACTCATATGAAGATGCAAAAGGTCAATTGTCCATAGCAGAATTTACATCAGATATGTCATCAAGTGAAAATAAGAAGAGTAGAAAAGTCCGAAGAAAGAGGCCTTGTGATTCGGATGTTGATAGTATAATAGTGAAACACAAAAAAAAAGTATTGCCGAAATCTGTAAAAGAGAAGAGTTCTAATAACTTATGGAATGTATTATCCACTGATGGATCATCAAGTAAGATTTACATGAATTATAAAATCATGTTTTTAGTAAATTGATTAATATTGTATTATAAATTAATTAGGCGAAGATGATGAAATTGCAATTGAGAAAGGAGACCACGCTTTAAAGACATTGTTACCAAACTGTGCCCACACATCAATTAGTTCATCAATTACAGAGGTCACCATTCCTGCAGTCGATAAACATTTAGTTCATGAAAAGAGCTTTAATTCATTAAATATATTATCTGGTAAGTTAAAAATATATCTATAAATAAGGGGTGGGCAGTAACAAAGGTAACCTTGACTGATTGGACTTAAGAGGCTACTGAAAACATAATGTTAAAACTAGGTATTATTACTAAATTATTTATAATTTATTAAATTATGTATAAACTACACTATTATTATACTGCTACTTTTTCAAACAGTGTAAAACTGTAAACTAATATTGGCAATACTAATACAATATGTGTGTGGGGGTAATGGGCATCAATTTTAATCAGAAATAAGTATTAATATTGTTGCTAATTCAATTTATTTCCATTGTTATAGACCCCCTATACCCTATACCCTATACCCTTGTGAAAAAATCTGTGTCCGCATCTGGGTGTAACTAAAACAATCATTGATTAATAAGGTCACTTTAAATAGTAATCGATTGTTTTGATTTAAATTTAACTGATTGCTCAATTATTATATTTGTTTGTTTTCAGCTAGTTTCGACGAATCTATAATAGTTGACCCTACTAATGTCAATGAAAATGAAAAAGTCAAATCACAAAATGTGTTAAGTCAAGGTAACATTAAAATCTTTTTTTTATTCTATAACTATTAAATATTAAAATTAATGAATACTTTTTATTTTTAATAGATTTTGATATATTTTTAGCGGATGATTTTCAAAGTACTGTTTTCAGCTACCTTGCCAAAATAAGTGTTGATATAGGAGAAATCAACAAAACATTAAACAGGCATGAAGATATTCTAAATACTTCATCTTTTGGAAATAGAACCAACGAAAGTTCCTCTTCTGATATTAACCAGCATTCAAATTTACGATTTCCAATACAAAATATGACTGAACTTGAACAATGTGAAGAATATTTAACTGATAATACATTTAAATCAAAAATGGTAGGTTAAATAAAAATTGAAACATTTTTACAGTAATTTGTAACTAATGATTATTTTTTTTTTGTCATAACATTATTTCAGGTAACACAATTAAGTTATCTAGCAAAAAAATCGTTATCCAGTACTGTCAGACAAATAACATCTAGATTGATAAGTGATACAGTTTTACAAGAATTTAGCTATATTGGACAAAAGAAGAAGAAAATATTTAATAAATTATTGATTTGCAATCTCATTATAGGTGAGTTATTATTAAAAATATAAACTCAGTATTATTTTGATTAAAATGTTTTAATTTCTTACATGTTTTTATACCTAATTATATTTTTGTATTGATTTTAATTATTTTAGATGCTGTCAGAAATATATCAAAGTTTTCCAATGCTGTAAATTTAGAAATTGAAGAACCACTGAAAGTTTTTATAGCAGGTGCAAAGTCTAGAATAAAAATATAAGTGGATATTTTATATTATATTATACAAGTTACAATCATTATACATACTTATAATATGTATAGTTATTCAGATTTATATGTTAGTACTATGATATTGCAGTTAATTATTCATTATTTTAAACTTTTTTTTCAAATTTTAAATTTTTATTTCTTTAACTTATATACTTAATAATAGATTCAGATTCAGAATTTTCTTTTTGTTACAATTTTAGTTTTCTAACTAATTTATTATATTACTTTTTCACAGTTTTGTTTTATGAATAAGTTTTTTTATTTAATTGTTTATATTAATGTATTATAATGCATACTATAATCTATATAGTTTTTCAAATTGTATAAATAAAATATTATTTTTTTTGTTTATTTATGTTAGTTAATTAGTTATATACGCGTATAACTGATTCTGACTTTATATATATATAATACGCAGAGATGTTTAATTTATTTTGTTAAAATGTATCGTTATATTTTGAATAAAGTAAATTCAAAATAAAGTGTTTTAATTTAACTATTTTAGGTTTTATTTTTTAACCCAATACTTGGTTAAAGAAAGTATATCAGTCAAATAAAATTTTGAAAATCATTGTTTTACTTACATAAACTTATGAAGTACAAAATAGCAAGCAATCCGATTAGTAAATATACAATTTATTCATCTGATTTTTTTATTTTTTATTATTATTCAATAAATATAATATTATTATTTTAAAAATGTCTAATAATATTATAACATTTTAAAAATAACATTGTTAATATAATATCGTTATTAATACATAATTTTATCAAAGTTTGCTCAACACAATTGCATTATTATAACATTTGTATAATATTATTATAATGATTATATAATCATTATAATAACATTATGGAACTATTAAAATATTTAAGATATGATTATTTATTCATAATAATAACATAACAAAAATGTTATTATAATATTTATATAATTATTATTTAATCATTATAATAATACTATAAAAATGTTATTTTTTTATAATGTTATAAGAACGTGTTTGTGTTGGGCAAAATTTGATAATATGATGTATGAATAACGTTATTGTATTAACAAGCTTATTTTTATAATGTTATAATATTATTTGAAATTATTAAAATAATATTATTTTAATATTATTATAATGTAGTTTTGCTATCTGGGTATTACCTAAAATCCAACTATAACTCAGAATACCTTAGTTTAAACATATTCTATATTCATAATATATACTAATGTATATATTATGAATATAGACTATAATGTAATTATTGGTATCTGTGAGTGTGTACGATTATATCATGTATTTTTTCACACATAGGTAATTACATTATTACACAGGGTTGAATGTGTGTATCATAATTTTAGATGTTTTTTTTTATTTACACACTGTAAATACTAATATTAGTGATACAAGAAGTCAATGTATTAACTAATAAATACAGAGTAAATAAATACTCTTCATCAATAAATTATGTATCTTATAAAACAGTTTAGTTTTTTTTATGTTTTATTCTTAAGTATTTTGTATTTTTATTTTTTTTAATTGTATGCAGTTTTACAACTTGAAACACAGACACCCTACTATTTTTTACTAAGAACTCATGTTACTTATCTATATTACAATGTGGGACATAATATTATTATGTATACTTTAAAAACAATAATTTAGATGTTAAATGAAAAAAAAACAAAAAATCCGTTAAAATACATTAAACGATAGCTTAAATAATACATTTAAATTGGTACTTTATTTTTTTATAATTATTTAACCTAATTTAAAAATATATTAATTGTTGGCAACATGTATTAATTAAATAAATTAACATAATTTGTAACTTACATCTTTAATAAAATTATGCATTATGTTACATGAATACATTTTTGTAAGCTATTTAGCTATGATGTTTAAAATTTGATACAAATTAATATAGTTTCTTCTTACATTAAACCACACATATTTACCTAAAAATACAAAGAATAACGTTATGCATAACTAATAAATGATGAAGTTTTTAAGGACTATTATTATTCATTAGTATAGGAATATTAAATAACTAATAAGTTGAAAACGGTTTTCTGTTGTTATCATGGTTTTGGTTGTTATCATTGTTATGGTGGGACCATAGAGTACAGATTTCCCGATTTTAATAACAATTGATAACAGTGAAATTGATAAGAACAAAAAAAGAATGCTCATGCCAAACTACAAAAGTTAGAAAAAATCCCAATTCTTGCGTCGTTCACCAGCGAATAAATCAACGATAGTACTTACATTGAATGATTTAGGTTTACAATATAATACATTAATACCTATTTGAAAAACCTATGTAACGGACCACACTCCGATACGTCATGACGTTGTATTACATATTTATATAACTTAAGACTCTAATAAATGATTTTCGAACTTAAACTATACATATTATTTACATACTTTTGTTCGCATTTGGTAAGTACGCCAGCAGCATACAACATTCTATGCCAATAGTTTTCCAAGAAGTAGTTACCTATTCATATCATCACATCGATCATAAATATATTTAAGAGTGTTAAACATGAACATTTGTTTACAGTGGCGTATGTAGGATTTTTTAATGGGAGGGGGCTTGAAAATGTATTACAATTTTATTATTATTTTGTCCAGTCTTATAATTTCAGACGTTTATTTGAGGTATTTCAAAATGTTTGTAACTTCTAAACTTTTCTGGAAGAAAAAATGCTCAGATCATAAACTTCGATACCCGACGTATGTTTTTGGATACAAATTGGATCTAGTTGGTACTTTTAGGAGGATGAAATTGAAAATGCTCAGTGCTTTTTAAAATAATTGGAGAAATAAAATGAAAATTTATTAAAACTGTTTGGTAACCAACTTGGTTATTCCGTCCTCAGACCTCAGACTTTTATTGTATTTGGTTAATTAAAATTTTTTTTCTATAAATGTCAATAAAAAATTATTTATCCGGTCAAAAAGCTTAAAAATGTAATGCGTAAGTTTTTATTATAGCTAAAATATTAACGATACATAGACATCATGGTTATTTTTTATAAGCATTTAAAGTCCAAATGTCGTCAAAACCACAGCTAATTTGTACAAAACTTATAAAATATTAAATGTGTAGAGCTAATGCTATATAGACAATTTAATACAAAGTCTTTCATACAAGTCGTTCATACTTGTACCGAAAAATAACAGATAATTTTAGGAAAATTGGTATGCAAATACAATATTTTTTCGAAAATGAATTCATTCTGAAAAGAGATATATGAAATCTACGTATTTCTTACTATAGTTGACAGTTGAAACTTGATAAATATTTTTTGAAAAAGTAATAATAATATGGTCAATGGGGGAGGGGGGCTTCAGCTCGTTAGCCCCCGCCTGTGGACGCCACTGTTTGTTTATATAACTGATGGTTTTTAAATTTCAACCATCAAAGTTAATGATATTATATACGTCTCAAAAAATGATTATAATTAAATGTATTTTGTTATAATACTATAATATGACATGTCTTGAAATATACTAACGCTGGACAATAGGTATACACGTACAGTAAATTAGTAAATGACAGATGTATATTATAATATTAGGTATGTACTCTATTCAGAACAATGTTGTGGTCGTTTGTTAGTAGATGAGATTAATCTCACATAGGAGAACGGCAAATGGTGAAATATAAAGTCCATGGATAAAGAACTTTATGGAGATTCTATTTAAATGGTCGGTGTAACGAATTTAAAAAAATTCAAAAATAAACGAAAAAAATCATACAAAATTCGTTTAATCAAATAATCAAAAATTTTAAATTATAATAACGAATTATTAATTAGTGGAACCATGGTTCAGGTTTTAGACGGTTACCACTTAAAATATCAGCAAACAATAAGGTGAGGTTATTTTCAATAATTCATATGTAAATAATTGTGTTCTTATCTTCACTGGTCTCATCATAGAAGACATAGATAATAAGGATCTTTATACCCGTAGTCTTATACAGTTATACAGTTATACACTTTATCACATTGAGTCCATACCAAGGAATCTGCCCACATATTTTTCCTCTAAATTCAATTAAGAGGTTTTCACCATCGTTTTTAAGGGGTTTAAGATAGGCAGTTTACAAAACTTCCGAATTTATACGGTCCGGAATAATATGTTCCGTCAAAATATGGATTTCGAAATTTGATTCCCGGGCATATACGTTCCGGGGATATATGGTTTCCAAATTTTTATATTCCGGAAATATCTGTTCCGGACAAATATAGTTTTCAACTTTCGGATTCCGGCAATTTACGTCCCTGATAAATACATTCCGGTCACTTACGGTCCGTGTAAATACGTTCCGGAATTATACGTTCCGGGCAAATACGGTTTTCGAATTTTAGATTCCGGGTATATAAGGTCCAGATGAATACGGATTTGATTCCGGAAAAATACGTTCCGGGCAAATACGGTTTAATGATTTTGGATTCCGGCGATATACGGTCCGTGTAAATATGTTCCGGGATTTATACGTTCCGCCAATTTATTTTCCGGAATTTTACGGCCTTCCATTAAATCAATACTGTATACTTCATCATGGAAGGCGTAATAGTCAAATCAATATTCAGCGTACATCAACAGAATAAAAAAAAAATATTTATATTGTATACCTTGTTGATCAACCTTTATCTGTAATTATTTTATTCATGTGTAACGTAACTAAACGTTATCTAATACGAGTTAAATGTATTTCAATGGAATAAGTTTATATCTGATGATAGTTTTAATATAATTGTTCGTTCTTTATCCACTGTTCAACATTCAAAATGATTACATTTGGATAATAATTTTTATTATAAAATATGTGCAAAATCTGAATCAGTTAATTTATATCATAATAATGACAGAATTACATTATCCAGTGATAATTTAAATCGATTGAAATTATTGGAACCATGTATAAATCCAAATATCATAGAGTTAACAAATAAATTAGTGATGTATCAAACTGTTTTCAATAATGCATGTATAATTATCAAGTATGATATTTTATATTTATCACCTGATTGTATTAGAAGGGATTTTATCAGTACATATATTAAAGATTATAATTTCAAAATGGATGATCTGAAGAATGAAGAGATATCATTTTTACTTGATCTACAACAAATACATAATGGACAGTTTGCAGACATTATATTAAAGCCTGACATAATCAATCAATAAAAACCAAATAATCATGATTTGATTTATTACATTTTAGTTACTCATTTTTATTTTACTAAAATTGTATGATGTTGTGATTATATTGTGTTTGATTCTGTTGTATATTATAATATTATATCTTTAATCATTAATATTGTTTTATATTTGTTGTAATCTGTTAATAAAATAACATATATTTTATAATGATTCGTCTTTTTATTTCAAAAATATAATAATAAATGTATCATAGTTCTTTGTTTATTAATTTGATTATACATAATAATATCATCATTTTTTTATATAACACAATATAAATATATATATATATATATTGTCAATTACACATAACTTTATTTAAGTGTGATACAACTTGTAAATTAAAATATAATAAATGTGTAGTCTTATTATTGATAAGATTCAATTTGTTTATCATAATTACACATAAATTTATCCATCATCAAATCTTGTAAATTATTGAATGCTAATATTATTGCATTGTCCGCTTTAGCTTTTTCGTTGAGTACAATTTTTGCGTTAAATGTACTGGTTTTCCATCTATTTAAAAATCAAAATAATGGATACATATTATAATTAATTATATTTGTATATTATAATAGATATATTATTAAATGTACTACACATCACAATTGTTGTTACCTCTCTTTTGACTCTACTTTTTCCATATCAGATGTCTTATACAGTTATACTTTTGAATAACCAAATAATCATCTCCTCCTTGGTTCACCGGTATTTTAATTGAAAAATTACCACCACCTGTTTTTTTTACATGTATACAGTTTTGATTGTTTAATATCGATCCCTCATATTCTTGTTCTAATTTTAATAAATGTGACTGAAACTAAAATCAATATTATTTAATAAATATAATATTTTAATATTTTACTTTTTGTTTTTTTGCTTTAGACTTTATAATGGATTTGACATTTTTTAAATTCTGTATTTGATTTTTTCGATTACCGTAATGTTCCTAAATTTATATTATCATGTTTTCAACTTAATGATGTTTAATACAATTATAAAATATTAATAATATAACAATAATAATAAATGTATACATACATCGATTTCTTCATCATCCGAATTTTGGTTCCTTGTACTCATTGTTATTTTTTGTTTTTATTTTGTTTACCATTTATATTATTTTTGATTTTTTTTTAAATTCTTCATTTTAGCATACATTTTCTAAATTGTAATTAATATGCTTAATATGATTACAATACTTCGTGATGATTAATGAAAGTAAGCTAAAAATAATAATAATGTTGTACATACGTTGATTTCTCCATCATCTGAATTTTGTTCACTTGTGTTGGTCATTATTTCATTCTGTTTTTTTTTGTTTAATGTTTGTACTGCGTTAAATTTTTTTAAAATTCTGCATTTTACCCAGGGACGGATTGGAATTTCGGATCAGCCCGGGAAAATACTTTTTTACCGGCCCACTATTTGTTGGGAGATTGGGGGCGACTGGCAAGTGTACCTTACTGAAGATCCTCTTCCTTTACTACCACTTTCGTGGGCTTTACTGCTCTTCTTTATTGCGGTTTCCAAGTGATCTTTCATTTGAAAATCATATTTTGTTAAAAACAATGATTTCTAAAAAATTTCCGTGGTCAAAAAATGGATTAGCTAATGTGTGTGCTGCTTCAAATTAATTTTCCCTATAACTCAATCCACGTTTTCCTTTTTTATATAAGTTTAACAGCTTCAATCACTCTTGTAACAATTTCGCAGTTTTTTTTTATCTCTTTCTTAGTTTCTCAGAAAAGAAGTGAACCAATATCATGTTTATTTGAATGGAGAGAAAAAAGCTGATACACAATTTTTATTTACCTACTGTGCTTTTATCATGTTCATCAGTTCGAATATAAGTATGACTCCATACATTTAAACCTTTAGTAAAATTATTACTTTCTGAAGAAAATGCAAGACACAGATAGCAGAATAATTGTTTTGGATTTTTATTGTAGGTTAACCATTTTCGTTCAGAGCCATTACTTCTAAAGAAAGCTTTTTGAAAATTAAATGGAGTTTCTTCATTTAATTTTAGTTTTTGAGGATGATATTTAAAAAATTGATTAAGCTGTGTAATTTTAGGTTTCTTGAATATATCTAGAGGGCCAAAATTAAAAAAATTACACATTTATCAGTTTGATAATTTACAAACTGCAATAGACACAAAGACACGTAGGTTATAGGTATCTAATAATGACCCAAATGCTCAAATTATTAAATTGTAATATAATATTTCAACAAATATTTTTAGTTTAATATTATAAGTTATAATAATATTATTTACTTTTATAAGAATAATATGAATAGTTAAATATAATAATTTAATAGTACTTTTATAAGTAAAACAATAAATTACAAGACTTACTTCATCTAAAGTAGATGTTCCAACTTCAACATCTGTAGTAGTTTCATCCTAATTAATAATATCATTACTCTAAAAATAAATCTATAATTATTATACTAGGATGGGTATTAATGAGTTAAAAAGTTTAAGTTAAGTTAAAAACTCAGTTAAAAAAAAAACATTAATTTGCCCAGCCTTGTTATTAAATCAATAAATCATAATTTATACTTATAGATAAATATTATCTATAGTTTTTAGAAGTAGGTATTAGTTGAATATCACACTAAAATAATTTAATGTATATTGTCATATTAAAAAAATAAAATAGGTACCTATTGAATTAAGTATTTTGCAAAATATGTTGTTTCTCTCATTCTCCATCAATAAAATAAATTGTAGATTATTGTACTTTGTACAGTAACAGTTTAATATTTTTAATTATTAATATATTATTATTATAATGACAACGTTCAGCTAAAACTCACTTCGCTATTCTGAGAATTGAAAAATTATTTAATGCTTTTAGAAGCAAAGACTTCTAAAAGTAGTATTTTTTTATTTTTGTCTCGAATTTTTTCAGCTCCTCCTTTTCGTTTTTAACTACAGTCTGATCCATCCATTTCCATTTTATTTTATAATTCATAACTATTGTAATATATTATTATGTGGCAAGGGCGGGAAGTGAGCCACACATACTATTTTTTGTCACGCCCCTGCGTTCATGGAAAAGGTTATGCAGGGATCTGTGCAACAATTATAGACTATTCTACAAAAACCCACATACCCGACAATCCTAGGAAAATACTAAAAAGGCGGTGGTGTCGGGACCTATTAATTTAGTTATTTAGTTAACTACCTAATCTTTATTTCTATTCATAACTTTATTGTTAACTTATTGAAATGTACATAAACAGCTGACAAAGTGTCTTCACTGGAAGGCTTCTTAAATCCGTCCTTTCCTCAAGCCACTTATTCTATTATTTATTTTACTTATTGTTCATTTTATTGTAACAGATTGTAAATAAAAATTATAAAAATAAAAAAAAAAAAATTCTACAAAAACAATTTCACGGAAGACATTTTATTTTATTTCAAAATTACAATTTTCACTTTGTATATTTTATTATTGTAACTGATAAGATTATTATACAAATTGCGTGAAATAAACTTACTAACGCATCGTTCGACGCACTTATTTAGGAATAGTGCAAATTAAATATGTTTAAATGTTTATGCGTCATGCAAGGAGGTTATACTATACATTTAAGATGTAACCAAAAGTGTATGTTTTGTAAGAACCGTGGTAGGTATACATTTTAGTTTCTGGTTGTGCAGGGGATACGCGCCCGGCGGCCGGCACTTTTGGGGATTTCTTCTTTTCCGTCCGGCACTTTTGGGGATTTCCTCTTTTCCGCCCGGCACTTTGGGGATTTCCACTTTACCACCCGCTGGACGGAAAAAGGACGCTTTCGAACGCTTCAACCGTGGTCGAAAACCAAACTTTCGGTGCAGGCGTGACAAAAAAATATTTTATGAATTATTCCTAGTTAAGTACTTAGTAATTGAATTGTAAAATTAACCAAATTGTGCTGAACTGCTGACTGCCGAGTGCTGATATCGAGGTTTTTAATGATATTTAAATATAAATAATATAAATTTCAAATAAAAATATTCTTATTAGGTATTCATATTAACGACCCACATCGACTTGTATCGTCAAAATTCGTCGTCATTACCCGCAACCCGGCGGTCCATCTGATCGACGACAACCCGAATAACCAATTATTTATAGATTTTACTGTCCACGGAAGTTGATTTTTTGATTACAGTTATTGTTATTACTTATTGATAATTAATATCATTATTCAGTTTCTGTTGTAGACTTTGTATACTTGTATCATTACAATTTACAACGTTTCGCGTTATAATATTATAGACTGTTATTACGTAATATCATTGAATGAATAATTTATAATCAATGGTAATATTTATTAATTATTAGATGATAGATTTTTTTTTTTTTTTAATTGATCTTTAAGCCCGGCGACTATGGCCATTAGCTGATTGTGGGGTTTTTATGATTGTAGGTAGTGGGATTTGTAACGGTAGGATTTTTACACGTGTGTGTTGTGTTTGGCAGAATTTCTTAGATTATATTCACGTCTACTTACTATTTACTATTTAGTACGCGGCCCATCGGGAATTTCCCGATTTCCCTATGGCCCAATCCGTCCCTGATTTTACCATATTGTTCCTAAATTATAATTAATATGTTTATAACATTTAGTGATGATAATTGTACATTAATTTATAAATATTAATGATATATTAATTATTATTATAATGTTGTATACTTACATTGATTTCTTCAACATCTGAATTTTGTGCACTCGTGTTTAACGATATTAGTGAACACTCTGACTGTTGCTGACTATCTTCTAACAAATAGTAGGTGGTTAACCAATATTTATATGAAGTCTAACAATGAAAACTGTGATTGACTATAATCTATTCCTCGTTATAACTATACTGCTGACTTGTATATTATGTGAATAGGCGTGAACAACTTATTGTTTCCACCTTTTGATCTTAGTTTCCTGTAACGTGCCCCAATCAAACGAATAGAAGGATGAAGGTAAAAATGTAGATCTTGAGTTTATAGTATAATACATTTGATTTATTTAATTTATTTAACTGTGATTGATATATAAAAATTACTCTAAGTCCAATTATACGACTAAAGCTAGCGAGATGTGACTACCCAGATAGCAAAATTATAATATTATGACTTTGTAATATTAATTTCTCCATAATAAAATAATATTACATTTATAATGAAATGAGGATATATTTTTATTATTATTATTAGATAATTTAAATAATATTTTAAATCTAAGGTAATAATAATATATTTTTTATATTTGAATAATATTATTATATTAATAAGAATATAATAACGTTATTTTTTAAATATTATTTTATTATTTTTATTAGGTATACATATATAATATCTTAATTACGTATTATTAAAAAACAATATTATAATATTATTTTAGGTGGTAAATGTGCCGACTTAAGGTTTATGTAAATACTAGACTGGAGTAAATTCCCCAGTTGCCACCCCCCAAATAACGCCACTGAGTACGCACTACAGTCTACAGTCAGTGCGCATACACGGTGCATAGTGTAGTGGATCTGGACAAAGTTTAATTTTGTTTATTTTATTAAAACGCCTAAAAAAAAAATCACCGAACAATAAACATAACTTTATCGTGTGATTTTGAATTTTTTCTGTTTACACTTTTACTATACTATATTTCAAATAAGAATAAACCGCTTTTGCGCAATGCGACTGAGGGCTGGCGGCAGTCCCGAACCCAATTTCTCCCACTCTTGCGCTCGATCGTGCACGACAGTCACCGATCATAACAGTCCGACAAGTATACACCAATTTCAAATAAATTGACAATTGTACGTAAATGGTTAGCGCACGATAATATCTTAAATTGTTGGTTAGCGTGTGAGTAAACACGTATAATATTAAGTTGTGCTAATTGGAATTTGCTGTATATTGTTCACTACTCTATGCGGCGGTAGGTAGCGCGCACGTCGCAAACCGCTGGTTCATGGTGGTGTACTGGTGTATGCGCGACGCCGAACGTAAACCTGACGCGACGGCGGTATATTCTACCGCTATAGTGTAATTTACAGGTTATGTCGCAAACTCACAAATCTCGATTCACAGTACTTGCGTTTGTACTTTTTCATTGTTCTCAAGACGACTTAACAATTGGAATTTGGTTTTAACAGTGTTCATATACCTCAATACCTACGTACCACGCGTAGCCAATACCTATTCGAACACCACATATTTGTACTGTCGTCGTTATCGTTTGAAGTGTAGGTAAGTTTATTTCATGTTAAATAAGTGTTGTATTTACTATTTTATGGACTGCTGCAGTTACTACAGTTCTAAAGGTTAGTAGTATATATTTGTATGTTCACAGCCAGCTTTTCCACGGTAAAAATTTTTTTTCAAGGGGGAATGTCCCACTTGGAGCACTCAGATTTACCGTGTAACACATTTCACACCGATTGTTAGTAAATTTTACCTCGAAAAAATGTACTGTAAGTAGTATATATGTACCAGTCCTGGCACAGTCCATATTATATCAATAAAAGATCACAAAGAAAACAATGTATAAAAAGATCAGAAAATCGAAATGCAATAATAATTAAAATATTTTCCGCAAAACTTAATTATTAAAAATAAAAATCGAAATGCAATAATAATTAAAATATTTTTCGCAAAACTTATGTTATTAATAATTAAAAATTGAAATGCCATGATCCCCCAAAATATTTTTAAGAAAATCTAAATGCAATAATAATTAAAATATTTTTTAATATAATTGTTATATTAAAAATAAAAATCTAAATGCAAAAATGTATTAAAAAGAAATTGAAAAAATTAATTTAAAAATTAAAAATATAATAAATAATAAAATAATGGAAACAACTATCAAAGATTTTAATAAATTACAAGAAAAAGAAATGCAAAACGAAATAGAGAACTCAATATTAAATAATTAAATCTTTGTTAAGTTTTGTAAATACGAATACTATAATACTAATAATAATAAAAATATTAAAATTATGAAATATAATCTAAATAAAATTCCAATTAAAGGAAATATTTTAATTGTCGATCATGGACACAATATTTCTGGAAATGGAAAACCTTATGCTTCTAAAATACTAGAATCGCCAACAAGGCTTGAAATTTGTAAAATAGCTAATGATTTAATAAATACAACTGGTACTTATTTTTCAAATATCTCTATGATATTTGTGTTGTTCAAAATTTCGGAAATATTAAAATATGTTGTCTTAGCATGGGAGGTACAGATTCCGATCACAAAATGCTTAGAATATAATAATATAATTAATTAAATTTTTTAATAGAATTGTTCTATTAAAAAAATATTTGATATTTAAAATCCAAAAATCTTTGAAAACGATTTTACACTATGATACTATGAGGGGGACTTATAAAGAATTAAAAACAAAAATGTTTGATGTAAAAATAAACATTCCAACATAAATAGCTACGGAGTTATACTTAAATGAAAAATATGAAGCGGGGGGTAAACTTTTAATATGTAGTGTAGATAAGCATATAAAACATATCTGTGTTGATCCGCCTTGATTTTATAAAATATTAAATGAAATATAGGACTTGTAATATTTAACTCTGTATAATTATACGAACTCATTATTAATAAAAAAAATGCATACAATTTGCAAAATATCTGTGTTGTACAGACATCCAGAATGGTGGCCACCTCTCACTTTTTTTTTATTTTTTTATTTTTTATTTTTTTAACTGGTTGTCTGTACAACAGAGATATTTTTTTTACCTAAGCACTGTGACGTGGTGGGTTAGACAGGTATTTATTTGTAGAATTTAAAGTCAGAGGTGGACATTATATACGTCAGCCTTGGAACAAGACTGAGGTAGATACAAATCAAGGTGACAACGTAGGCCGCACCACGTGACAACCTACATTCGCATGTAAATCACCAATCGCCCGAAGCGCTACAATTGCCGGCTTTATAATGCCCCCCACCTAATTTCAAATCCTATTACGAGAACAAACACAGTAGGAACAAATCTGCTGCAGTCAGATTCGAACCTAATATGTTCAGTCTCAAAACACACGCCTTAACCCACCGCGCCACAATGCTTAGGCATGTAATGTATACTATGTAACTTTATTTAAATAAAATTAAACTAGTATAATTATACCACGCTGTATACTTCACACTGTATACTTCACATTGTATAGTAGTCAGCTGATAACATTCCACAACAGGATGTTAAAAAATAATCAGTCGAGTTACATATTATTATTAAAACTAGGTCATTACACTTTAATTATTATTATTCGAATCATGTAATTCCTCTTGTATTAATTTACGTAGTTTGTTTAGTGAAAGTTTAATTTCATTATAATATAAATATATTTTTTTTAACATCGAATTATTAAAACATACATATGAGTACATCAACGACTCGTTAACGTAAAAAAACGACTCGTTAACGTAAAAAACGACTCGTAAACGTAAAAAAAAACGACTCGTAAACGTCAAAAAACGACTCGTTAACGTAAAAAAAACGACTCGTTAACATAAAAAAACGACTCGTTAACGTAAAAAAACGACTCGTTAACTCGTTATTTTTTAATAGAAATATTTCTATTAAAAAAAATTATGATATTTAAATGAATTTTTTATAATTTTCAATAAATTCTAAACATAAATGACCACATATAGGTGGATCATTATAGTATTGAAATTGGGAAACAGTACAAAAAAGATTATCTTTACCTAAATATTTTAAAAGTTCTTTTGGTGGCTCGCCAACTATATGACCAAATGGATCAAAATATATTTTAAATGTATTGTTTATTTTTTTCCATGCAACCCAATGAGAACCATTTTGAGTAGAATCATTTAAATTAAATACTCCACATTCATTTTCCCATGATGTTTTAGGTAATTCATTTAACATAAAACACCCTCTATAATTTTTTATTTTATTTCCAAAGTAATTTATATCTATATTACTCAATGGGTCAATTTTTATATTATTTTGTTTAATCCAAAACCGTGTATAAATACCTTCAAATTTTTCAATATTATTTCTAAATGTTGTTATTTCAAATTTATTCATTTTTTCAATTTTTTTTTCAATATTTTTTTTTTTTTTCAAGCCAGAACCTTGTGATCTAATTTTTTCCATCTCTTTATTATGTCGAATTGTTTCTTCTTCCAATTTTTTTTTATGTTTAGCATCAGTTATTGCTGTATAAACTGCACTTGCACCTGCAGCCAAAGCACTTACACCTTCAATCACAGCAATAGCTATTGGTAAAAATCCACCTTTTTTAATTTGAACATGTTTAAGTTCTAATCTTGATCTGGTATTATTTTTTTTAGCGTTTTTTAATTTTCTTATTTGTTCTGGCTCAAGAATATATTTATGTTTTCCACTATCAATTTGATTATTTTCAATTAGAATTGATACATCTTTCTTACTATTATGAGCTTCCAATATTTTCTTTAATTGATTTTTATTTAAATTTAGATTCATTTTATAATACAAAAAAAATAAATTAAATTAAATTCATTCCAAATTGTCTTTTAACATTCATTCCAAATTGTCTTTTAACATTCATTACATTTGCTGTAAAATATTTTTATAAAACTTCCTCAACTATTCCTCTTTCAATATCAAACGTATACACTGCACTAGAAATTAAACAAACATAACAAATTGTGTTCTCAGGTAAATTTTTACTGAAATCTACGTTTAAAATTAGTGTACAGTTGGTGACCGCAATTTGACTTTGATGTCTACTCATGTTAACAACAAAAAATGGTCTCTTTTTAAACATTTGTTTATCTAAATACATTAATGGATTTTCTTCATGTGCTTTATAATAGGTTTTTTTATAACTCATATGATCTTCATATGCTTGACAAAATTTCATATCATTAAAATCAAGATTTTGCAATTCATTAGGATATTTTTTTCCATTAACTTTAAAAGAATAATTTACAACATTACAATCATCAAAAAAAGCAGCATTACTATCTTGATTGTCTAGTTTATTTTTTTGAAAATAAACAACACCAAAAAATGGATGTTCATTATTTCGATAATTAGGTGATAAATCGCATCTTATATTTTTTCCAGTAAGATTTCTGATTTCAATACATTGCCATTTTTTAAAATCTAAAATAAACGGTTTCTTAATTAATTCATCAACTATTTGAATTTTTGTTATTTCATCATATTCTATATTTTGCATTTGAACTTTTAATTCTAAAATATTAATTTTACCTTTTTTTGCTTTAACATTTTTTGACTCTGCTGTAGCTTCAGTGTTTGTTTCTAGAATCAATGCATCATCATCGGTACTTCTTGTAAAAATTATTTCAAATCTAGCATTGTAAATTTGTTTTATATCTTTCATTGACCCTAAACCTAAGTGTGATAAAGGAATGATGAGCTCAACACTTCCTCCTCCTTCAGATGTAGATTGAAATCCTGAATTTTGTGTAGGACCATTTCCATCAACAGCATAACTCATATAACCTTTTACTGTACTTAGTCTTCCAGTATTCTCACTTTCATCTATAATTTTATTATTTAATTTAATTGTAATTTTTTGAAACGAAAATGCTCCACCATTGTAACGTTCCCCAGTCAATAGGATTGAAGGATGATGGAATAAATGTAAATCTCGAGTGTTTAGTATAATGTGTTTGATTTATTTTAACTTATTCAACTGTAACTGATTATGACAAAATTACTATAAGTCCAAAATTAATAAATGAAGCGAGCGAGATGTGACATTAGTTTACTGATGACTGTTCCAAAGCTCGTCGTTTGTTCGTCTGATGAACGCTTGTCCATCAGCTCTCCTCGATGGGTCTGTCCCTGTCCCTACTTATTCTGGATGACCATACATAGTCATCTTGCGGTTAGGCCTACCGTGGGATTGTCACACGCTTGCACACGGCCGGATGAACATATATATGTTGTTGTTGCGCATTTGTGGTGTTTGTGTTATTCCACAAAACCATACAGATCTATACGGTCATTTTATACGAGTTATTTATATACGTAAGCATATATATATTGACGCACGCCGTCCAGGGTCACGCGCTCGATATTCGCTGTACTACTACACACGCAGCGCGGACGCTATTACTATTACTATTAATGTTACGCGGCGCGTACTATTATAATATATGATTATATATACACTTTTACACTGCCTAAATAAGTGTTATATATTGGGTAATATGATATTAAGTCACAGCTCGCTACACCTCACCGCCCTTTCAAAGGTTTTTGTAGGGCTACAATTTGTAGAACTACAAAAAGCTTTAAAATTTAAACTTTACATAGATTATACAATTTACATAGATAATGTGTACAATGTTTTTACATAATTCAGTACATTCAATACATTTAGTATATAGATAAAATAGTTAATCATTGTCTTATTATGACAATTTACATGATGATAATTATTAGTTACACATTTCATTATTATTATTTTTTTTTTTTTTTATTACTCGATTAGAGTATTACAATTGATTAGATTGACACAATTATATTTTTGTTAGTTAACATGATATATAATTTTAATACAATAAAAATTATTGTTAGTAATATGATTAAAATAGTATGATTAAATTGATAAAATGATAAAATGATGATTAAAAATAATACAATAGTTATACAAGTTCAATATAATATTTTAATTTACGTTATTATACATAAAATATCTTTGATTACAATAAATAATTATTTAATATTTTAAATCTCCAATGGTATCATAGACCAGTATATATTTATTCCTTTATAATAAATTATGTTATATTAACTATCTTTCGTAAAACAATAAATCCTTTGCACTAGGTACAATATTAATATATCTGGCTAAATCCAAACAAATTGGATTTGCCAAATCTCTTTCTACAACCATATCTGTCATGAATCTTTTTACACACTTAATTATCTCTAAAATTTCCCCATTTTCGTAAGGTACTAATATTGTATTATTAGCTGAAATTATATGATGATCAAAGCATTCCGTAAAGTTATACCATTCTCCGAGTTCCGTATTAGTGTGCTTTTGAATTGCTATATTTATATTTATTTCCTGCAATAGTTGTTCGTTCCTATCCATTTTAGATTAATGGTTCCTATAATTATAAATTGTATTATTTGTAAATTTAAGTGAAATGTTTAATCAAATTTTCGTATCTGTAGTTCCTTACTGCATAGTCAAATATACATTTCGTGTATATGACGTCTGTGCGTGGATCATGTGCATAAGTTACTTTGTGTTTCTTTTTACATATTAAATTGTGTGACTCGGTAAGATTTAATATCCTTCCCGATTTGTCATAATATCCTACTTCTATTTCAAAAATTATTGTTTTGTTTGATACGTCCTCTAATTGTAAATAAAATTGTCGGTTTAAATATTTATCGTAACAACGCATATCTAATAATGGAAACCTGATTCCTAATCTCTTTAAAATCTCTCTGTCGGAACTACCTCCAAACACTACTATCACATTAATCTTATTGTCACGCAGTATATAGTTTTTTATATAGGTCGCATTCAAACTATTAACTGGTGCCTTAAGACTCTGATTCAGTTGGTCTAGACAGATGTCCCTGAGTTCTGTCTTCGTCTTGAAAATCCGTGCTAACGCCTTTTGCGCCACTAGTACCTCTCGATCCTTCATCGGTCTTACTTCTCCGTTTTCCGGTAGATACAATGGTCGTCCCTCGAGCTTCCTTATCTTAAAACGGTCCAAACTGTTCGATATCGCTCCTGATATAAGGACCTTACTCGTCTTATGGATGTTAGTAAACTCGAAGTCCATTATAACGAACTTATGGGTATTTCCTCTATATACAAATATAACAATTAGTTACTTACTTATACTATAATATTTACATTACATTTATTTTATATTAATTCAATTTTCTTCTTAATTACTTATTATTGCTGGTAAATTACTAGTATTAGTATTATTGCTACCTATATTCCTGTCATTAGTATCCAAAAATGAGGTTTCTTGTAATTCCTCTTTACTCTCATACAACTTACGGTTTACTATAGGTCCATGCTCGTTGTATGATAATTTTTTTCTCATTGGTTCATAAATTGTTTGTTTGTAGAACTTACCCTCACTAAGTGGTTCTTTAATTGTTCTTACCCTCATAGTATTATTATTCCTTTTAAGAGTTCTAGCGTATAGGTACATTACGTATATCAACAGAATTAATATTAAGGAAAATGATAGTAATCCTATTAGAACATATATCAAATAATGTTTATTTTGGTCGGCTTCTCCGCCTTGCCTATCTTCTTCTTTTTCTACCATCGTTTGTATATCATTCAGGGAATGAGCTAATTCGTGAACGTTATCTAACCTTAGTAAATCATGACCTTGGGTATATTTAGGAATTGCTAATGTGTTTAGTTTTGGAATTTTAATATTCAAACTACCTATCCCTAGTTTAGGTATAAAGTTTACATAATATTTGGATTTTACTTCCCGCGTGGGGTTTAAAACTATATCACTAGCATAAGCCCTACACTCTTGACTTAAGTTGATTAAACCCTGATTCCTTAATTTCACTATATGTGGTTCTCGTTCCCCTTGACATGTTATGGTCAATGTATCATTGTTAGTGGTGTAAATCCATGTATTTGCATATTTTAACTTATGATAAATATTCTTTGCTATCACTATGATTCCTGCCTCGCAGTTGCTTGGTAACACATCAGGATTCTTAAATAATGAAATTTCACATGGTTGTCTAACAGATTCATGTTGAATAGGTTGGAATTCTGGACATATATTGAAAATTTCGGTAGCTATACAGCTTAACAATTGTGTTTCTGTGAAGGTTGTAAACTGTCTTCTATTCTTAGTTATTCCTACATACTGAAATTCTGGCTTTAATATTACACTATGTTTATAGTCAAATCTATGTGGAATTGGTATAATTTTGAATAATGTTAGTTCTAGTTCTGTTATCAATGGTATTTTAATTAAGAACACTATCTGATTTCCACTGTAATACACGGCCATCTTAGTTATTTTACTTAACTCATATATTTCGTTTGCTTTAGTCCCCATGGGTAAATTCAAATTGACTGGTAAGTTTAATTTAATCTGGGTTAATTGTCTACCTAATTCTCTTGGAGTTACTAGACTTGGATGCAGAATCCCTGTTCTAGCTGCTGTTATTATTGCACTTATAGTGGTGGTTTCATAAGAAAATTGTGTAATTAATGCAGTGAATATGCTGTGTATTCTATTGCTAAGTATCAAAGTTTCTAACGTATGAGTATGATTTGCCGCTTCATTTAATTTTTTGTATATTTCCCCCTGTTTTTCTCCTAACTCGACATATAACTTATTCATTTCTGTGGTCGTGTTCCCTATTCCTTGTACAACTGATTTTACTACTGTAGTTTGACTTTTTAAAATATGCAACATGTTTACATTACTAGTTTCCATTTTTTCGATATTTTTATTTGTTTCTTTGGTGCAATCATCATCACACACCCCGAATAAAGTTTTCATCGCAGTTCCTACAATATTTATTAACCCTCTTCTTTTTCTAATTACCGTTTCCTTATCATCGGTATTTATATATCTACCTATAGATTCATACATTTGTTCCCTTTGTGAAGCTATTTCCATAAACATTGTTTTTAATACATGTGCGAACCTTGAACATATCTCATATTCAGATAATATATCTTTACAATGGTTTGTCATATTATTAATTTCATTTAATAAAGCGTCATATCTGTTATCATAATTCTCTAACGGTATGTATGTTACTAGTTCCCATTGAGCTCCTACAATTCTTAATTCACCTTGATTTTCGAAAAATATAGCTGTTTCATTTTTAAATTCTTCATTATAATACGGTAGTTGTCCTTGGATGATGGGAATGCAGAACAACCTATACAAGAATAAAATTGATCATAATCATCATAATTACTTTATTACTACGTTTATTAGTTTTCCAATGTTAATTTACAATCTAAGTTTGTCACACTGTTACAGTTTACTAAATGTCAAGTAAATATGTTTCAAACTTAAATTCTAACACATCAACAATTGAACCAGCAATTTCCAATCAATCTCATTTTTTGTTCATTATCCTCGTCATACATCTAACCATGAAGGCTTCCCAAAGGCTCTTTGTTATCTTTGAATGATCTTCAGTATTCAACACTCTTAATGCTAAATTTCTCATGGCAATTAATTCCTTCTTATTCTCCCTTCCCGTGATTTGTGGTGGGTCTGTATATTTTGTTACCATAGTTGCCATTCCAACAGGTCTGTTTCCGATTCTGTTCACAGACAAGTGTTTAATATCATAATAATGGTTCAATAATACTAACTAAATTCTTTTAAATAAATGACTATTGGAACTTCGTATCTCTCATTATACGTTACATTAAAATTAATTTATTAATTACTTATTTTAATTCCTTTTATATTATATTATTTAATATACTTATCTTATTACCTTATTAATTATACAATATTACGTTATTGATTATCTACTTTACTTTTTGATTACATTTTAGTTTCTGTTAACTCTATATCATCACATGTATAAGATTTAAGATTCACTGAGTTTAAATAATTGAATCGGCCTCTTTCCACTAACTTATAATGTTGACTTATATTAATCACTAGTATAATTATGGCTATTATAACTATTCCCATTATGACACATATTACATATATATATTTTAATTCTAATTCCCTGCCTTTTTGATTATTTGTTTTAGTATTGGTTCCTATTGATTCACTGGTTTCGGTGATTACCCTTAGATTACTGGCCTTGGTGGTTTCCTCAAGTAAACTTGTATTAACTGAATTATTAGTGATTACATCTGCATCTAGGTGGGTTGTTGATAATGTTATTGGATATTCTGTGGTTCTTAACTTGGTGGTTGTATCTAACATATCAGGTAAGGATCTTATCTCAGCTTTTCTTTCTACCTCTGTTGCACTAGTTGTGTTATCTTTATTTTGAAAATCTTGAAGAGGTATGGGTTCTCTAAGCAATCTTTGTTCAAATAATATTTGATCTCCTGTTAAACCGAATTGTGTGGAAACTATCCCTTCGGATTCATTTCCTTCTGGTCCTAACAAATTTATTGAACAATGTTTTCCCACATACACAGATAAAGAAACCTGTCCTTGTCGGTATACCTTATCACTGTCAATCACTCCATTACATTTTATACGTATAAATCGTAAATTACATCTGTGTGCATAGATTTCGGGTAACCCTTTCACATTATCCTGGATACTTGTTATACTTTGTACCATGAGCCCTCCTAGTGGTGTAGTTTCATTAAACAATATTTTAGTTTCCCTCTTTGCTTCTTCCGGAATCCCTGATTGACCATGAATCTCCAGTAAACCAATTAATCTATAAAGCAATCATTTCGTTAGCTTCTAATCTTACATATTCCAGCATATCGCCTGGTTCAGGTATAAATTCTATGAAATCTATCAATGTGTCACAACAACATTCATCTAACCATCCCCTATTTTCTGTCATATCATATAAAAATTTTGCTATATTCTTAGTATATTCCTTTAATTTGGATCTCGAGAATGGCTCAGTTAAGTTATGATTTGCTGTGCTTATATGTTTTATTAAACATTTGGGTAATTCATCTGGGCGTAATTTGCTATAATGGTGGGTTTCACTTCCGATAGCCCGTTCTAATTCCAACAGGAAATTCCTCTGCTTTTCCCTAAAATTTAAAATAATTTCTTATCACCTACGTTATTCACTCAATAATTTACAACTATATCTATCTTAGTTATCTTATTTAATTCTCTAACTGGAACTTTCATGATATTTTTTTACATCATTTCTATGTACCGTGACCTTCCTTCTTCCCCTTTGAATAACAATATTCTCAGTATCTAACACCTCTAATATTTCATATGGTCCCTTCCATAATGGTGTTAACTTATTCTTTTGGGTATTATCTCGTAACAGTATTGAATCTTTCACATGCAACTCTTCGCTATGAGCGTTTTTATCATAATTCGCCTTTGATTTAATCTTTTTCTTTATTAACCTTTCCCTTGCTATTTTATGAGATTCCTGCATTTTCTGTTTTAAATCATACAGATAATCATCGTAGTTGTATCTAGGTTCGGGGTTACTTTTCAAATTTACCGGAATATTTAGTTCTTTCCCATACAGTAATGTATATGGCTGATAGTTTGTGGCTGAATGTTCAGTCGAATTATAAACGAATAAAGCATAAGGTAACAGTTGATCCCAAGTACTTAAATCCTTGTCTACATAATGCCTAAGATACTCAGCTAATGTTCTATGTGATCTTTCCAACCCCCCATTAGTTTGTGGGTGATAAGGGCTGGTATTTATCTTGTTAATCTTTAAAAGTTTACATACTTCTGCGAATGTTTTACTTAGAAAATCTGTCCCTTGGTCAGTTAATATGGTCTCTGGTATTCCATGAATACAAACGAAATGCACTACAAAAGCTTCAGCTACAGTATTGGCTGTGTGGTTTGGTAATGGTACTCCCAATGAATATTTAGTTAAATCATCTTGCATTGTTAAAATATAAGTATTTCCAGATGCGGTAGTGACTAATGGTCCTACTATATCCAAAAATATCTTTTCAAATGGCTTTGAACTTGTGGTGGTTATTACCATGGGTTGCTTAATTTTCCTATTTGTAACCTTATTCTTTTGGCAGGACTCACAATTCATAATATAGTTTTTTACATCTAACTTTAATCCTGGCCAATTAAACTGACGTTTAATCTTCCTAATGGTTTTGTTTATTCCTGCATGTCCTCCAAGTACGGAGTCGTGAAATTGTTTAAATATAATCAATTTCTCTTGCTCTGTATATTCCATTTTTGAACAAACTAAAATTTCTATTCTCGTGTTTCGAAATACATATCTAATCATAGCTCTAACCTTGTCCCATTCTAATCCATCCTTTCGACCTAATTGATTCATTATGAGTTTCGTTAAAGAATGTTTTTCACTAAAATGCTTTAAATTCAATAAAGCTGTATATAGATTTTCATACGTAGTGTTCTGCCTAGACTTACTCTTGGTTATTAAGAATATTATATACCTATCTTCATGTTTAACCTTTGTTACTTCTCCTACTTGTTTGTTGGATTTCAAGATAACGGTATCCCCAAATTTCTGTTTAATTTCATAGTTGGTTCCTGACCTGAAGTTATAATACTTTTCTATTTCAGTAACTATATGATACTCAGGAGGTGACTCCAACAATTCTCCATGTACCTCCTTAACGTTACCATTGGTTATCAATGTGCCTTCGAATTTTACGAGGAAATTGTTATAGCTTTCTTCCTTTATATCCTGTATAGTATACATTCGTGTCAAAGCATCTACATTAGCATTCTGAATTCCAGGTTTGTATTTAATGACGTAATCGTATTGTTCTAATTGTATTCGCCATCTAGCTAACTTTGATAAAGGGTCCTTTAAATTAAATAACCACGCTAATGGTCTGTGATCGCTCAAAATAGTAAATTTCCTTCCATAAAGATAAGGTCTAAATTGCTTAATCCCATAGACTATAGCTAAACATTCTAACTCTGTTGTGGAATAATTGAATTCGCTTGGACTTAAGGTCCTTGAAGCATATGCAATGGGCAAATCTTTTCCTATTTCTCCCTGTGATAATATGGCTCCTAATGCCTTCCCACTAGCATCTGTTGTTAAGATAAACTCCTTTGTAAAATCTGGGTATTGTAATACGGGTTCAGTGCATAATGCATGTTTTAACTTTCCGAAAGCTCTATCACATTCTTCACTCCAATTAAACTTTACATCCTTCTTTAACAAATTAGTAATAGGCCTGGCTATCGAACTATAATTTTCAATAAACTTCCTATAATATCCAGATAATCCTAGAAAAGATTTAATTTGCTTTACATTCTTAGGTTCTGGGAAATCCAGAACAGCTTGGATTTTCTTCGGGTCTGGTCTTATTCCTGTTTCAGATATAACATGCCCTAAGTATATACACTCTCGTTTTACAAACTCACATTTATCTGGCTGTATCTTTAAGTTGTGCTCACGCAAACGTTCAAACACATCTATTAACTTATTGTTGTGATCATCCAAATTTTTCTCATAGATTATTATGTCGTCAAGATATACTAAACATTTTATCCCAATAATTCCTGACATTACATTATCCATAAGTCTCTGGAATGTGGAGGGGCTAGTCTTCATCCCCATCACCATTCGTTTAAAGTGGTAGTGTGCATTGTTAGCTGAAAAAGCTGTAAGCTCTCGTGAAGATTCTGATAACGGAATTTGGTAAAAACCTGAAGCAAGGTCAATTACGCTAAACAATTGGCATTGTCCTAAATGATCGAGTATTTCCGTGATATTAGGTAAGGGATGAAATTCATTTAAAGTTACTTGATTTAAAGCTCTAAAGTCTATCACGATACGAAACTTTTCTTTCCCACTGGCATCTAATTTTTTCTTAACAAGTAACAGAGGGGCATTCCAAGGTGAACTAGATGGTTCTATAATTCCATCCTGTTGCATCTTATCTAATTGCTGTTTAATCTCGGCTTGTTGCGAATGTGGCAACCTATAGGGTCTTTGATATATGGGTTGTTGGTTAACGTTCAAATTTATAACATGCTCGGCTGCATTTGTAAAAGTTAATCTATCGCCTTCTAAATGAAATATTTCCGCATATTGTTCACATATTTCAAATATGGATTGTCTCTCATCAATACTCATATGGTCACTTCGTATTAAATTCAAAATTCTATTGACTCGATTGTCATCATTAATCTCAGTATGTACCGCATGTATACTATAGGTCGTAGCGGTATCATACAATATTTGATTCATAATATTTTCGTTAATTTCTTTAGTTACTTCTGAAACATTTAATATACTGACTAAAACCTTTCCTGACCTTACTGTCCCTACCACATTGGCACAGTATACGTCTTTAATTAATTCCTGTTTAAGAACTATAACATCTTTATTCTCCATAGCCGGATCGGCAATTGGCACGGTCACAACTGTTTCAGTTCTTGGTTCCAACTTAAAACATAACTTATCCTTAATTATCTTATTAACTATCTTATTATTTATTACTAAAGTGTTGTTGGCTACATCTATTACTGCCTTATTATCCATTAAAAATTGTTGTCCCAAAATACCATCCTTAGGTATAGGGAACGAATCACGTACTACTTGAAATTCTGTTTCTATATTAACATCATTAAATCTTAAGGTTATTTTTATTAATCCTACTGTTGGCACTATCCTATCGTTAATTCCCTTTAAATATATATTTTTATCTTCCTGCACTAGTGTGTCTCCAGTTAAAGTACTAAATTTAATTAAATTAACATCGCTCCCAGTGTCAATTAATAGTTCCATGAATTCTTTTTTTACATTGACAGACTGACAAGTAATATGGTTTTTGTTTATGACTGACTTGATGTGTAGACATCGTCCTGGCAACCCTCCTCTACTGTGGCTATTAAGTTTATCGGTCGAGCGCCACTCCTGTCGTCCGATCTTGGTAAGTTTCCCGAATTATTATTTCGCCTATCGTTATTCTGCTTTCTAAAACATTTGGTGACGTCGTGTCCAGGAATTTTACAATATGTACACATAAGATTTACCGGTGCGTTATAATTAGTAGGTTGTCGCGTAAAATTGTTGTTGGATGGACGCGAATTTTGATTACAATTCCGCGCAATGTGGTTACCCCCACACTGATAACACTGTATGACATTACTTCGATAATTACCACCTTGATTGTTATTAAACCCATTGTTACTATTTCGAGGCTGGTATTGATTGTTTCTATTACCGTTATTTATATCGGGTCTATTAAAATTCGGATTTCGATTGTATTGTGGCCTATTATAATTCGGATTTTGGTTGTATTGTGGCCTATTAAATGTACTTGTACTCGGTCTATTATTATTATTTGATGGATTATAATTATTATTGTGGTTACGATTATTATTGTTAAAATAATTATTCTGCCTATTGAAATTATTGTGATTAGTGTTATTAGCTTGTCTACGAGGGTTATCACCTCCGTAGTACTGGTATGCTTCCGATTCAGATTTAAGTTCAACTTCTTCGTCCTTAGCAACCTGTATCGCCAATTCTAAAGTGGGTGGCTTTTGAGGTTTCACTATGTTTTTTAAATTAGGTGTCAATCCCTTAATAAATACTACTAACGTCTGTTCCTTTAGCTGATCGCGAATGGTAGTTGCCTGCTCTGTACTCTTATTTTTTGTACTAGCTATGCATAAATTGTAAAATAGTTGTTCTACGCGTCGTGCATATGCACCTACATCTTCGTTATTCCTCATTCGGACGGAATTTAATGCTACTTGCAACGATGATGTCGACTGTTGTGGTTCGAATGCGTCTAATAGAATTAATTTTATTCCTTCCCAATCACTAGTGTCCCTATATCGACACGCAGTTAACGCCTGATCAAATAATTTAGTGTTAATGTATTTGGTTAATATAGGCAGATCTTCTTTTTCTACGGCGGAACATGCTAAGTCGCATGCCTTAATGAACTGGTATACATCCCTCTCACCAGTACAGGTGGGGATCATTAGGGTGGCTTTGTCTAATGGAATTTTACTAGTCATTTTGGTTTTTCTTATTCGTTTAACCTCTTCTAATTGGGTATGTACTATTCCTTTCTGAGTCCGGGTACCTATTTTTCGTAATTCCGTTTCACTAACTAATATCGGTCTTATACTAGTATTCAACAAATTCTTTTCCCTGATGGCTGTTAAATATTTTTCCCTATCGAAATCTACAGAATATTGATATCCTTCGTCTGTACTTAAGTCGATTAATAGATCCTTATTATCGCTATTTGTTGTATCTAAGTTTTCTTTGTCAGTTCCCTTATTTAATTCACTATCACTTGTTACTTCTGTGTTTACGGAAACTCTGACCTGATCTATTATTTGAACACTTCCGGTTTCGCTATCAGTTAGGCTAACATTAACTTCTTTGTGACTCATTAAATAATAGTCATAATAATTTAATTAGGTAAATATAGAATTTTAATTAAAATAGATTAATTTAAACTTAACTAAAACGTAAATGACACACTAGCGTAAAATAAATTAAATCGTTTATAATAATTAAATATACAATTAATAGCAGCGATGAATAAATACTAAACAAAATATTAAATTCGTATAACTAACGATAATTAATAACACCGTTATTATATTCCCTATTTAAAACCCCTTAAAATTTTTTTATTCAATTTTTTTTCTTAATTAATCAATCCTAGGACATCTATACTTAAATAGTGACTCCTACCAACTGTATTAATTAAATTAATTCAATTTTATATTTAACTCAACACTTAAGGACTTATTCCTGCCTTATATAAAATAAATCTCAAAATATAGACTCACTGTCTTCAAATAAATTCACAAAATATCAGGACTTACAACTTGGCCTATAAAATTCAATAAATCGACTTCTATTGTCGTAATAACTCAAAATTCAATAAAACTCGACTTCAACTTGTCGTAAAAATTCAATATAACTCGACCTCAATTGTCGTAAAAATTCAAAATTCAATATAACTCGACTTCAACTTGTCGTAAAATTCAATATAACTCGACCTCAATTGTCGTAAAAATTCAATATAAACGGAAGGACTTACTACACGGCCTATAAAATTCAACAAAACACGACTTCAATAATTGTCGTAAAAATTCACATAAACAAAAGGACTTACTACACGGCCTATAAAATAATCTCAACGAAGACTTCAATGTCTTAAATAAATTCAACAATATAAGGACTTACTTCTCGGCCTTTAAATAAAATTCTCAAATAAATTCACAAAATGTAAGGACTTACTACACCGCCTTAATAAATTCCCCCAATATGAACAACAATGTTCCAAAATAATTCACAAAACGTAAGGACTTACTACACCGCCTTAATAAAATATTGTTTCAAAATAAATTCCTAATTTTTTTTATTTATTTTTTTTTTTATATATAGATTGTGGCTATATTTAACAATAAGGACTTAACTGCCTTTCAATAATTAAAATATCAAATAATAATTCTCAAAATTATTATAAATAATAAGCACGGTTTAATTCAATTAATTGTTACGTAAAATCTGGATTTTTGTTCAACCTAAATAATTTAATTTATTTATTAATCAATCGTAAAAGTTTTATTTAAATATTTAAAATAATTAATTCAATTTTTGTTTTATTTCAATGATTTATTTTTATTTGAAAATAATTTTTAATTTATTTATTTACGCGATGTATTTTTTTCTTTAAAAATTATTATTTATTTACGTATTATTAGTTAAAATTCTGAATAATTATTTATTTATTTTATTTAAAATTATTATTAATTTATTTATTTAAAATGATTGAATTTAAAAATAATTATTATTTTATTTTGGTTAAATGACTGAAATTTATTTTATTTTATTTAAAAAAAATTTATTTAATTATAGCAATAATGTTTCAATAATATTTTTATTTTATTTAAATGTTTTAAAAATTTATTTTAGTTTAATTCAAAATTATTTAATTATATTAATAATAATATAATATTAATACTTTATTTTATTTAAAGGATTGCAAAATTTATTAAAAATAAACATAAAAGTATTATTTTATTTAAATAATAAATAATTATTAAATAATTATTTTAGTTTATTTTAAAAATTTATTTGATTATATTAATATATTATAATATTATTTTATTTAATTTAAATGACTGTAAAATGTTTTTAATTAAAAGTAAAATTAAAAAATATATTATTATAAATGTATTATTTTAATTTTATTAAATTGCTCTAAGTTTTATTCAAATATTAAATTTTATTTAATTTATTCAAATGTTTGTAAATTTTATTTTATTTAATTATTTATTAAATTAATAAATTAATAAACTATTATTTATTTGTTTTGAAATATTCGAACTACTATTTAATTTAATTCAGTTTGATTCTAAATTATTATTTAATTTAAGTAAAAAGGTTGAACAATTTTATAATATGTTTTTAATTAAATCGAAAATTCATGTTCCACAATCTTAATTAACACAACTCTTTTTTTTCTTGTAATAATATACTATGGTCATACGCTATACCATAGGAGACGAACAATTAACGGAACTTAACTAGATACTTACAACAACGCAGCTGGTATGATTGTTGACTTTCTCGCTGGCAATTCCATTGCTTCGACGTATTGACTAGTAATTGTTACTTGTACAGGGTCCTTTCTCGGAGTTGTTGGTAGGTGATCGGTCTCCCAACAGTGTTTCGATGAAGAAATTGCCTCCTTGAATGGACTTAGATTGAAGAAAAAATTTCAAAAATTTTCGAAAATTCGAAAAAAATTTTAAAAATTATTTTTTTCCTGTTCTCTAAGTATCTATTGAGATACCCTGTCCACAGCGCCAATTGTAACGTTCCCCAGTCAATAGGATTGAAGGATGATGGAATAAATGTAAATCTCGAGTGTTTAGTATAATGTGTTTGATTTATTTTAACTTATTCAACTGTAACTGATTATGACAAAATTACTATAAGTCCAAAATTAATAAATGAAGCGAGCGAGATGTGACATTAGTTTACTGATGACTGTTCCAAAGCTCGTCGTTTGTTCGTCTGATGAACGCTTGTCCATCAGCTCTCCTCGATGGGTCTGTCCCTGTCCCTACTTATTCTGGATGACCATACATAGTCATCTTGCGGTTAGGCCTACCGTGGGATTGTCACACGCTTGCACACGGCCGGATGAACATATATATGTTGTTGTTGCGCATTTGTGGTGTTTGTGTTATTCCACAAAACCATACAGATCTATACGGTCATTTTATACGAGTTATTTATATACGTAAGCATATATATATTGACGCACGCCGTCCAGGGTCACGCGCTCGATATTCGCTGTACTACTACACACGCAGCGCGGACGCTATTACTATTACTATTAATGTTACGCGGCGCGTACTATTATAATATATGATTATATATACACTTTTACACTGCCTAAATAAGTGTTATATATTGGGTAATATGATATTAAGTCACAGCTCGCTACACCATTATCAGATAACATAACATTAGATTTTGCTGGATATTTAGTACCATCTTCTTGTACATATTCAAGTAATAAATAAAGTTTTGAATTTTTAACATTCAGAAATTTATCTTTACCATCTACTATAACTATTGTATTTCGGTTAGGTTTATTTAATTCTGTTGTGATTTGAGGTATATAACTTTCATATTGGCTATTTATTATATAATTATCATATTTATTTAAAATATTATCCATTTCTTATTTATATTACCAAATATATATTTTTTTTTAAATAAATGGATAAAGTAAAAGTAAAATTTTTTATTGAAGATGAAAATAAAAAAAAATCTTTATTTGAATTACCTTCACGTGTTTTAATTATAGGACCATCTGGTTGTGGTAAAACAACCTTGTTGTATAATCTGATTATAAATTATTGGATTCCTTATTTAAATCTATATATTTTTACAAAAAATATTGAGCAACCAGTCTATAAAAAAATAAAAAAAATATTTGATGATATACCTTCTATAAACACACATTTTTCTAATGATGAAATAATATCTGTAGATGATTGTGAACCAAATAGTTTAGTGATTTTTGATGATTTTCTAAAAGAAAAACAAGACATGATAATTGAATATTTTATAAGATCAAGATCAAAGAATATTAGTGTTATTTATTTAACACAAAGTTATACTTCAGTAGATATAAAAACAATAAGAAATAATTTGAATGTTTTAATTGTTTTTAATCAATCAAATTATTATATTGAAAAAATATGGTCCGATTTGATTAGTGAAGATGTACCTTTAGAAAAATTTAAAGAAATTAATAGAACTTATTGTAAAAAATATCATAAAAAAAGTAAAATAAAAACATATGGTTTCATAACAATAGACTTGATAAAAAATTTAATCTATGACAATAAAGGTAATAAGATTTTATATATCGATGAATGATTATGTTTTAATTTAATTTTGTATAATAAATGGATATCAAACAAATTCAAAAAGAATTAAAAAAAAAAATTAAAAAAAATGTTACATTTGAAGATCAAACACAAAACAATTCCAAGGTAGGAAATAATTTAAAAAACACATCAGATGTAAAGATTCAGACAATAATTAATAAGAAAAAAAAATTACAAAATAGGTTTAAAGATGTATTATTAAAACCTAATGAAAAAGAGACTGTTATTATAAAAAAAGATGATGAAGGTGAAGATGAAGATAATATTAAAAAAGAAAAAAAACAATTAAAATCTACAGATGTAAATAAAATAATTAATCTTAAAAAAGATTTACAGGGTAGATTTAGAAATACAGTTGTAAAACAAAAACATGTAATTGAAGAACAACAAAAAAAGTTTGGACCAATAATAAACGCATTAACAAATGTTAATACAACAATGAATGCAGTTAAAGATGTTGCTATTAAAACTGAAGGAGACATTCAAAAATTAAATAAACCCTATTATTATCAACCTAGAAATCCAGAATTAAAAAGATTAACAAGTTCAGAAGAGACTTTTGGAACTCCAAAATATTCTAGTCAAAAATCAACAAGTAACTCTCCATTACCTAAAAATGTTATAAACTTAGGTGCTATTTCGACAAGATATTTACCAACTGTAAAAGATACTAATTCTTTTGGAATATATTATAATAAAGAAGATGATATTCATATGATTGGAAAAGATAAAATAAATTTTGAAAATGATAATATAATTTTAAATGGAAAAACATATACAGGAACTCTAGGTTTGTGGAGATTATTAACTCATGTAGATACTACCAATCCGAAATTTTATACAGATGATGATTTTAATATTTATAAAAATATATTAATTGAAACTAATTCTATATATCAAAACAATGATCCTTCAACGAAAAGAGCTAAATCAAGTCGTGGTGAAAAATATAATGATATGATTAAAAACATTTGGAGAGAAATGAATGGAATTAAAACGAATGAAAATGATGAAGAAACTACGGATAATAAAAAGAAAGAAACTACTGATAATAAAAAAAATAATAAAAAAATTAATAAAAAGAAAGAAAATAATGATGATAATGAAATTATGGAAAAGAAAGAAAATAATGAAATATTAGCTGAAGATAATCAAATAGGGGAGGGTTTAAAGAAATACACAGAAAATCATATTGAATATCGTTATATTAGTAATGTAAACCAAGTTATAGATAATTTACAGTTTATTTCTGCACAGGAAAGAGCTGGAAATAATAATTTTAAAAACGAAAAACTTGGTATTCTTCATTTGTTTAAAATAATTATGGAAAACCATATTGATACTCCTGAAGGTATTGAATATTTACTAAAATATGTAACTTGTTTACCAAATGATGTGAAAAATATATCAAAAGAAAAAATAATTAAACGTATACATTATATATCAATTGAAGAAAGTACAGGAAATAATATTTACCATGATGAAAAACTTGATATTCTTAATATTTGTATTAGAGAAATGGAGCGTACTATAATATATGATTATGTATACACTTTTACACCGCCTAAATAAGTGTTATATATTGGGTAATATGATGTTAAGTCACAGCTCGCTACAAGTTAGTATCATTTGTTTTAGTCTTACGTTCGTTGTGATTGTTTCTTGTTTCAACTTTATATATTTCGTACTCAGTATCGTAAAGTATTTTGTTTAAATCAGTTTTGGTTAGAGTCTTTATTTCTTCTGATATGTTCATCATGCTAACTATTGCCCTACCATTGCTAACGATAGATACTGTATTACTACAAAACACATCCTTTACTAATTGTTGTTTGTGTATTAGAATATTCTTGTTTTCAACTAATGGGTCGGCAATCAAAATTCCTATAATAGTTTCGGTTCGTGGTTTTAATTTGATAGAACTGGTTTCCTCTACGATTTCATTAATCACTGTTAGTGAATGGGAGGCCGTTTTGATAATCAAGTTATTTTTCGCTACATCTACTATTACATTATTAGCTGAGAGAAACTCGTTTCCTAGAATACCGTCCTTGGGAATTGGAAATCGTGTTCCTACTATATGAAATTCTGCACTGATATTTTTTCCGTTTAATTCTATCGGTATTATTAATTTCCCTATGGTTTGAATGAGGTCCTCGTTTATCCCACGTAAATTTATTCTTCGAGTTTCGTCTACGAGTTTAATACGTTTATCATAATAATAATATTTCAATAATTGCCCTTTAATATAATAATAATTCAATAATACCCTTTAATTCAATAAAACTTCAATAATAATTCAATAATACCCTTTAATTTGTTATAATAAAAGAATATTAGATTTACCTATAAATATTTGCATATCATGTCACAAAATGTGTTACAGACAGTATGTAACATGTCTTAATAAAATTAAAAAAATTCCTTTTAATGAATATTGGAATAATCTTGTTGAATATGTTCAAGTTAATAATTTGCCAAATGAATATGTGTGTAACTACTGTTTGAAAATATTTCGAACAAATTGTTTACCTCCGACTTGTATACTTAATTGTTTACATTCTCGAGATACACCCCATGTACTTTCTAGTTTAAATGACTATTAACAATTTTAATACAACGAGCTAAAGTGTTTCAAGTTGTTATGAAAATGGCTCCTATATCTGGTAGAAAACAGCTTAAAAACTCAATGATAGAGAAATCTGTAGGAAGGGCTTTTCTCTTACCTTTACTTATCGAAGAAACACTTAAAAAGTTGAAAGTATATTAAATAAAAAACATAATAATAAAATAAATGAATAAAAACATAGAACATTACATATTAGATGCCAGTACATAAAAATATGTTATAAAAAACTACTGATATCCCAACAAAAACACTTCGTCGAACTCCGTGTAAAAAATAGCAAAGTAAAAAAAAACTAGTCATCTATAAGACTTCAGCATTATAAAGATGTGATATCAAGAATAAATGCTAAGTAAATTAAATTTTAAATTATCTCAATCATTTATTTACTTTGCTAGAATTTATACATTTCGACAAATAAACTTGTCTGTTCATAACTGGACTATTTAACAAATTTCCATGACGAATGTTACTAAATTTGTTTTAGAAAAAAGTCTTAATTATTAGTTTATAAAGAAAATAAATTCTAGCAAAGTAAATAAATGATTGAGATAGAATCAATTAATTTAAAATTTAATTTACTTAGCATTTATTCTTGATATCACATCTTTATAATGTTTAAGTCTTATAAATTACTAGTTTTTTTAAATTTAAATTAACTCAGCATTTATTAATGATATCACATCTTTATAATGCTGAAGTCTTATTAAGTGTTTTTTGTTGGGATTTAATATACAACTATTTGTGTTATACTCATGTGCTAAAAGTGCTTGGATTTTCTTCAATAGTATCTTTTCTGATAGGAAAGTGAATCTAGTTGGTACTTTGGGGGGTCGAAAGTAAACATTTTCCAGTATTTTTCAAAAAAGCCGTGAAAAACAAAAGAAAAATTAAGGAAACGACTATGAATATGAAGTTAGACCCAAGGTTGATAACAACCGTTATCTTGATAACAATTGATACAACACCGCTCGCGACAGCGAAGTGTCGGGCGGCTGACACCACACAGTCTTTTAACCTCTCTTGGTACACTCGTGCGTCTTTTTGCAATAACCGTTTTCTTTTGTCCACGTGCACACCGACGTCGTCATAAATAATTTATCCGGTTGACTTCGATCATTTCTTGGTTCCGAAGGTTAATGAGTTTTCAACAGTAACTTCGAGATTACAGTGTTTGAATAATTTCAAAAAATATGTCAAAAAGATCCAAAATGATTATCAATATTTCTAAAGGGAACGCTAAACCAGAACCAGGAAGGCTGCACATCTAAAAAAAGCATTATAGATTGTATTACACAATTCAATGACTGTAAGTAGTTCATCTTCTTAATATTAATAATAAAATCGTAATAGACAAGCTGACCAGTGTAATGCTATTGTGACGTTGCGGGCTGCGTTATTTGTTTTTATTTATATTTATCTGTAACCGTCGGCGGAGAGACGTATAATTCTATAACGTTTTCATGAAAAATATTAAAATTAATATTTCTTTTAACATTTTAAAATTATAGTTTTTGAAGGCGTTCGGGTAACTTATGAAGTGGGTTCTGCGGAAACTGAAGCCTGTGTGAATGTACTGTGCATAAAATACCCCTTTTGTGAAGCGCAATTCATATACGAAATGACTTTTATACACCACCTTCATAATTGTATGCACATAAGTCGTACTACTGTGCTCACAGGATCCATCATCAAAAGACCTTGCCAAGCAAATGAAGTATAACTCTTTCACTTATTTAATTGCATTGGTGTTTTATTATTAATTTTCTATATATATTTATATAATATAGACCATGAATATGATCATTGCATCTGTCAATGTCAATGAAAAAAATATTAGCAGTGAAGCGTTGATGATGTTAGTAGGTAGCTAGTTTTTATCGACGGATCGATGATGTGGCCCAATTTAATAAACACATAACTTCAAACATCTCAAATATCCAACACCATATCAACAATCAAATTCCAGTGTGTAACAATTCTAAAACTAACTTTATAATAAAAAAAAAAAAAACATACCTTATTGTAAAACCGATACACTAATACAATAAATACTTAAATACATTTTTTTTTTAACAGACACCAGCAAGATTTACAAATATCAATAACATTTTAAAGTTCATCCAAGAAGACAATGAAGAAGATACTATACTGTCTGGGGGGTTCATCGCTATTAAACAGTTCGCAACAAAATTTGTCTATCAACAATACACAAAAAAAATTTCACTATTTAAAAAAAATTTCACCTTTCATTATCAAAAACCGTTTTATTTACCAAATAGTTTTTCTGAATTAACACTCCCCCACCGCCAAATTAAAACAGCACGGTATCATTCGACTGCACTACTGTGGACGCATTAGACTTCACAATATTCGAAGTCATAATGTACAACTTAAATTACAGTAATGACAAGTGAGTGTAAAGAATCATAAGTAGTTTATATTATAATACATTTATAGGGTACACAATTGTGTTTTTTTTTTTATTATGACATTCTCATTTATTTATAGACATTTTTATATAAAATTAAAACATAAACTGTTTAGAGTCATTGCCTATGTGAGTCTTACACAATAATGATATCTCCAATATTTCAGGAGATACCACATATATTAGAAAATCCACACTGTACATCCTATATAAAACTGTATTATATTGTTTTTATTTTCTTTCTAGTGTATTGTTCGGAGATGTTATTGCACTAAAAAAGTGGTTGTTAAAGTGTGATATGGTGTTGCACTACAGTTGTTCTAATTACATAAAAATGGAATAATTAATGATCATTATCAAAAAATAATGAACTGCCACGAGTCCATTAATAACCAAATATTGAAAAATTGTGATTTCCATTTTATGGCTTTTGTTGATCAGTTGGACGAGTGGTGGACACATTACCATACAATAAATGTTGGCATTGCGGATATTGTGTAAGTATTAGGAACCGTAATATTAATTACACCTTGTATACCTACTTACAATATAAAATGATAACATTACAGATGTCCAGTCGAAAAGACACAATATGACCATAGCATAGTCCTGGATGAGTATTCAGTAGTCGTATTCAACTCGCCTCCTTTTGAAAACTATAATAATATATTAGTTCTGGTATGATTATATGTTTATTACCAGTTTTCATGTTCTTCACCTTCACACAATACTATATGTATTGATATTCCTATAAATACATTAAATTTATTAAAGGCATATTATAATTTTTGATTTTTCAGCTTCATAACATATTCGACCACTTTACAATTATTATGATCATCATGAATTACAAATTCATCAAAAAAAAAAAATACTTATCGAATTAATAAAAGAAAAATTCATAAACAGCAATAATATTAATAACAATGTAACCATTTACACAACAGCAAATTTCAACAAAGTTAAACGCATGGTTGATAGTTATATGCATGATAAGATAATTAATAATATAATTAATATAAGTGAACAAGTTTACCTGTCTACAGCAAAGTTTTACCAAGTAAGAGGAAAGTACAGTTCACAAATTCAAATAATTAATCTAATTGCATTTTGTCTTCTATTTCAGTTGACAACAACAGTATGGGCAAAAACAAATCCCAAACATTTAGGGACAGCACAAAAAACCGAAACATTCGATAAACTACAAAAAAAATACATATTTATTAATCAATTCTTAAATAATATAACATTAACATTAAACACTACGACACAAGACATAAACATTGACTACACCCACAACATACAGACTTACAAACGACAATTACACAAACTTATAACAACACAAACGACACAATCCACAACATTAACAATTGACGAACTTATAACAATAACATCAAACAAATAACCTGACCAACACATTACAAACAACTGCCAACAAACATTTAACTAACAACAAACACTGACTCTATCAAAAAAATCCAACTTATAAAATATATTGAAGATTATTACAATTAAAAAAAATATACCAGCACTAAGTATGGATCTCCTCAAACACAAGGCAATGCAGGAGCAAGTGACACAGCCAACCATTGGGGTGGAATTGTCTGATACTGACATTAATGGTGATGATAGAACAATTGACACAATGCCAATGACGATGGTGATTCTAGCTATACGATTACCAATGATGGTAATAACAATGCTAACTATATATTTTTTTATGGAGGCGTCATTTGGATTTTTATAAAGTTCTAGATGACTCATACCAATGTGAAAAATGCAACAAATTGTTTAAGTTCAAGTCGTGGTATTTGAACCACATGGCTTTCCACGCTGCAGTTTGGGGTACACCATTGTAATTATTGCCCTAAGACGTTTAAAAGAAAAGATAATTTAGGACGGCATTTTCTAACGCACGTGTCACTCATACCAGTGTCGCACTACATACAGTTGTTCCAAATTCATCAATGGAAACAATATATATCCTGTATCCTGTCAGCGATCACTTCTTGGTTCCGGGAGACAATGACCTTCTCAACAGTAACGTCGAGTGTCAACGACAAAAATTATATGTTCCTCGGGCCCATTGCCTTCATAAACTACGATTGCAACCCGAAAGTACAGTGGCATACTATGAGCAAAACATTGGCTTGTGCAAGAGCAATACAAACTATAAAAGCAACCAACGAGATAGCATGTAATAACTTGTAGCATTATTTTGTTTTGTGCTTGCCATAATAGGTAATAACATTGTTGTTTTTAAAAATTTAATTTGTTATGATGATGTTTTGAATACATTATATTTGTATCAATTGTCAATCTTGTTAATTATAGTTACTTTAAAAAAAAACTAAAATTGGGCTCTATATTGTTATGTACCCACCACTATATATTTTATGTTTAATATGTTTCAGTTACATAGGTAAAAGGGATGATTTTATAAATTTACTTAGTGTGTTGTATTATATTACAGATTGTAAATACTCTATTTTTATCCAATAAAAATAAATAAATAAAATTATTATAATTTAAAACCTAAAAGAACCTTTATAATATAAAAATTCCGGTTCGCTTCCGTTACTTTATATATTAAAATAAAGGATCCAGTTAAGGTTCCGGTTCTTAAGAAGCTATATACCGCAGAAAGTCCGTATTTCTCGCATCATGGGTTAACTGTATGCCAAACATAAACTTTGAAGTATTTTTAAAAAATAACCATCGTACCTACAGCTATAAAAAATATGTCCCTGGAACGGAGTTTGTCGATTGCGTCCTATTGTATAGTAGGTATAGTAGGTATGTGACACATAAATTGAATATTAAATCTAATATTTTTGTCATATATATGGTGTGCAGGTATATTTAAACACGAATTGGTTTTTACTTGATGATTTTACGAACATTTTATCTTAATGCTGGTATACTTTTATCGATTTACGATCACGTAGCGATTTAGTACAAGTGCCTTAGAGTCGAGAGATACCTACTTTAAAGTTTATTGTTTATATTGAAAATTCAAAATGAATACTCAAAATATTAGTGAAAGTATATGTGAAAAAAATAAAGAAATCAAAGTTATTGATAAGTTTAAGTATCGTTTTCACAAAATGTTGGCCAATGATATCGAGCGTTGGAGTTGCACAAATAAAAAATGCAAATGTTATTTTAAGAGAAGTGGATTACTGTTGTTAGAAAATGAAAGTAAACTAACTAATCATTGTCACGAGCCGGATTCCTCTGAACTATTAAAAAGACAAAATATTTGAAATAATTTAAAACGTAAAGCAACAGAAGATATCACTTTAAGGCCGGAAACGTTGATACATTGTCAAATAAACAGAGACGGTAAGCAGAATAGTAATTTTTAATTCTAATATAAAATTAATTATTTAGCAAATATAGTATACAGGGCGTAACAAAAAGACCTGACAGATGAAACAACTTTTGTTCTAAAAAATATTTTAAAATTATTCATTTATTTAATTTATTTATATTAATGATGAAAATATTTATCTAAGTCAAGTAGTTTATTATTTTAAATTTTTCGAGTAAATTAATTTAGAACGATTTGTTTTTTTTTTAAGCAGTCGATGATTTGACAACTGATGATATTTCATGTATACGCAGAGGAATTTATATGGCCAGAAGAAAGATATTACCAACTCTACCAAAAAATATACAAGAAGTACATGAAACAATCGAATTGTTAAACATAACAACTATTCAAGGTGAACCATTTATACTAATTAATGATAGAATAAATAATATCATCATGTTTTCGTGTAGGTACTAGTAACTTACAAGCATTAAACTTAGTCAAAGAAATATTCGTAGACGGTACATTCCGTTGTAGTACAAAATATTACTTACAGTTATTTACTATTCATGGTATGTTGAATGACTATTATATTCCTCTTGCTTTTTTTTTACTCAACAGTAAAGAATGTAACGCTTATGAAAATGGATTTAGAGGCTTAATTAACGAATGTTCCAAAATTGATTTAAATTTTAATCCTGAAGTAATTCACGTTGATTTTGAATCTTCTATTCATAAAGCAGCTAATATAATTTGGCCATTAATAAAAATACTAGGATATCATTTTCATTTGGGCCAATAATGGTGGCGTAAGATCTAAGAACTTGGATTGACCTCAGAGTACAATAATAAATCCAGTGAAGTAGGATCATTTTTAAAATATATTTTCGGATTGCCTTATCTAAATCCTGATATGGTAGGGGAATTCTATGCTTATGAGTTATCTTCCATTCAGCCTTTAAATGAAAATCTCAGAAAATTTACTGATTATTTAATTGATTACTATATTGATTCAAATTCACATTTTCCACCTGAAATGAGCAGCCGTAGCAGCGTACTACTAATGCTTGCGAAAGCTATCATTCGAAATTTAACTCTTTTTTCTACACATCGCATCCCAATATTCATCAATTTCTAAATATTTTAAAACAATGTCAAACAGATACATACATCAAAATAACGTCAAGTCATAATTTAATACCTGTTAAACGCAGAGCAAAGTATTTGAAAAAACAGGAATTTATTGATAAACAAATAAACAATTTAAATAATAAAATTATAACCACTTTACAGTACGTTAAAACTATTTCACTTAAAAATCCTTTTTTTAAATTACGTATTCACTAACTAGAAATGTATTATTTAAATTATTTATTTCTACATATTTGGACTTAATTTTATTAGTTTTTGTATTATTATTATTTTATAACACTGATTAGAAATGTATTATTTAAATTATTTAATAATTAAAAAATAATAAATTACTAGTTATGACTATTCGTTTTCCAATATATCAATCTTAGAACTACGAATGTATTCAATAGTCATTACTAAAATCATATTAAAATATTGAGAAATTTAATGAGTAATTTAATAATTTTACCTATCCGACTTGTGGACGCAATCGACATACTGAAAAGGTATAAAAGGTTGAAACGGACGCAATCGGATGACGCCCCCTGGGAAAGGGTAGGTAGTCTGCTTTCGTGTAAAAATGTTTTAAAGCATAAGACTTGCCATGGTTGTCGAGGAGAAGCTCTATACCGCAGTAAGTCCGTATTTCTCGCATCATGGGTTAACTGTATGCCAAACATAAACTTTGAAGTATTTTTAAAAAATAACCATCGTACCTACAGCTATAAAAAATATGTCCCTGTAAAGGGTAGATACTCTGCTATTTTCATTTTCATTTTTATGTAAATAAAAAGGTTCAATATATTTATAACAAAGATGTAGAATATACACACAATATTATTGAATATTATAATGTTATAATTAATGTTGATTGAAATAATCGTTTGGAATTAATAAGGAAACACTAAGGATTTTATTAAAATTAAATTTATTGATGTATATAGTAAAGTTATTTACATTGTTTTCATAGGTTAATATTAATTTTCTTTTGTACGCCCTTTGGAGTTTGGTAACTGGTTTTAATGGCTGAAACTTTCCGTTATTAAATTGGCTGCGGTATGGTATGACACTCTTCCGTTTGTATTTATACGCAGAATTTTCGAACTGTGACGGGAAAAAGACGTATACGTTGTCACCCTCAATCCGGTCCACAATACTTGCATAATAAGGACCTTTGTCCGTTGCGAGCACAGCGTCACCAGTAACTGGATGCTATTATTAAATAAATTCCATGTAAGGCTAACTAATAATTTTCTGGAGTCACCGTTCGTCACGCCAATTGCTTCAACTACAAAGTACAAAACAATTTGTTACCCATTCATGTTGCTCGCATTCCAATACTTCAGGCTTATTAGTACATGTTGATGGGTTATCTTCTGCCACGCCGCGTATGACTTCCTCATCCTTACACGTGGCTCCTGCATTATACAATACTTTCCTACGAGTGTGTATTGTAGTAAGCAAGTTACTACTTAATAATAAAACAAATCCCACAGGTACATAATTATACTATACTATAATTTAGATACTGTAATTTGGCATATATCGGATAATAGAAACGGAAATAAGGGTTGTTTCTGTTTAGTAAATAATATTACATTATTATTTCTTGTTAAGAAACGCACTGAACAATATAATTGCTCTGTATACCACAATGTACAAAATATAAAAATATGAAACAGTAGAATGATTATTTTTAGTACAACGCTGTACGTGACGATATTCAATATAAAAAATATTAAAAATGATTATTTCAAATCGAATACACAGAATTATACTGGAAGTCATAAAAGGCGTGGGCTGGAACGATGTTCACACAAACCACATCCGTGAGCCGAGATACAGTATCTATAGGCAAGGGGTACGGGGAACTTCATATAAAAGGGAGCCCGAATCGGCCTGTTTTCAGACGTGTACTACCACCCATTAGTGCAAGCACCTTCACGCCACTCTGTACAACATTATTTTGGACTTAGAAAATTATCGAACAATATAATAAAATTCACAATAAACAACAACTGTCTTTTATTTATTCATCAACCACGACTTCAACATCAAATAAAGTGTCTGCGACCTGCATCTAGAATATCTTGGCAGCCACTTATCTACTATTAGTACTACGATAGTAGGTACCAAGCTTCCGAGTATATTACAGTATTAAACATTCACTATCATGCGTGTCTTCTGGTTGTCTTCTTTTTTTATTATTTGAATGACACTGATTGACAACCTCGTCAGAAACCGCTTGACTGCATGTGTCTAAATCACCATCATTTTCGTTCCCACGTTGATTTGTGTTTGTACAAATATCAGTTTCCCATTGACCGTCATTAGCAGATAGGATCTGATCCTTTAAAATAATTGTATTATAGTTTAGAATACATAATACAATACCAGTGGCGCAATTATCGGGAGTGTTGGGTGTGCAGTTAACAGGATACTGATACGCGAGATCAAACCAATAAGTAGTGATATATTAAATAAAAGTTTATGATTAATAAACCTAGAGGAGTTTGAAAATAGTCCTACTACTGGCACAATTTGTCAAGGTTTACGAAGTAATAGAAATACTATTCACACCGAATGTATACAACCGAAAAGAATAGTCAAAGCTAAGAAAATGACAGGCGGTACCGATATGAAACCGATAAGCGCGTTAGACGCAATAAAATTAATTCCTAACTATTCAGGACAATCCGAAATATATCCATTTTTAAATGCATGCGAAGTAATTATAAGTACGGTAGACTCAGAACAGCACCCTTTCATGTTAAAAATGATAGTAGCTACTAAACTATGAGACAGAGCTTTTAACGTAACCAGATGTTAGGAAATTATAGAATGGGGCGATATGTAAAAAATATTGTTAGACGCATTCGACACTCCCTACGGAGCAGCTAACTTACAAATCGAATTAAACATAGTAAAAACAAAACATAATGAAACCATATGCGCGTACAATAATAGAGTAAAGGAAATATATAAGAAACTATGTAACACAGTAGCCATAGACAAAACACCCACCGAAGCAAAAATATTACGTGACAATATTAGGGAACAAGCGTTAGTCAGTTATATAAACGGTTTAAGCGACCAAATAAAATTCGAAGTAAAAACAAAAAATCCTACTACTCTCGAACAAGCATGCAAATCGCGTTAATTACAGAAAAAAATATTCGTACATATAATGATGTACACGACATTTTCCGCGCAAATAATACGTATAGCAATAGAAATACGCATCAAAATAGACAATTTAACAATAATAATCAAAACACAGCGTATAACTATCGTAATACCAATAATAACAATAATATAAACAATACCTACGGTAGGAATACTAATAGAAACCCAAATCCGAGGAACAACAATTTTAATATTAGGCGTTGTCATACGTGCAATCGCGAAGGACATTTTTCGTCACAGTGCCGAATAAACAATGTCGCGTATAATAGTAGACCACCCAATCAGAATAATTTCACACGTCCACCGACTAATTATAATGCAAGGAGCGAGTCATGCACTTACTGCAACAAACCGGGACACAATATAGCCGCCTGTTATAAAAAACAGAACGACGAGCGACGCAATAACAATTCGGGAAACGAGCGGACATCTCACGTGACTCCCGGAGCGCGTGCGATCAATCATATATCCGTGGATCCATCCGAGGTTGTTCCCCGTTATATTACTAGTTAAAAAGAAACTTGACACGAGTCAAATACCAAAATTTAGAATAGTCGTAGATTTTCGAGCTTTAAATAAAGTAACGATAAACGAGTACCACCCACTACCTAACATAACCGAAATATTAGATCAACTAGGGCAATGTAATCTATTCAGCATTATTGATCTTGCGTCGGGTTTTTACCAAGTAAAGTTAGATGAAAAAAGCAGAGAGCTTACAGCATTTTCGACTATCAAGGCCACTGGCATTTTAAGAAAATGGCAATGGGTCTTAAAACTTCTCCATGTTCGTTCCAACGCTTAATGAACAATGTAATGGCTGGTAAAGTGGGGATAAAATGTTTAGTGTATTTAGATGTATAAATGATAACTGGTCAACATTTGATATATCAGGTGTCGAATCAACGCTAATCGAATAATATGTTGAAGATTTTAATTCTTCTACTATAGTACTTATTACTTTTTCAGCCATAATTTTAATAAACTGTTCATAAGTAAAAATGACATATAGGATGTATTTCCTTTACCTGGATTTCCATAATTTAATATATGTTTTGATAAAAAGGGATCATACTCAGCAATAAGTTTCATTGCCATTATAAAATTGCCATTATTTTTGCCAGAAGATTCAAAACTGTCATCTCCACCTCTGAATGACAATCCATGACTAGACAATGATTTAATAACAGAACAAACTCTATTGAGCACATTGACCCAATAATCAGTCTCAGTTTGAAGTTTATATGTAAGTTGTGAGTCTACTCTTCCAAAATCTGAAGAACGATGCTTCATTTTAAATGTACACGTTTTATGCATAGTTGAATTTTCATGAGTATTTATTATTTGGATGTTTCCAGTCTGAAAATCCCTTACGTGAAAAATTTGATGTATTTCCAAACAAATAACATGGGATGCAGTATATTTTACCAGTACTAACTGAATAACTAAGATAGTCTCTTTGGCATGTTTTACCATTAATTAACGTTGTTTTAAATAAATCTTTACTGAGGTACCTATTATGAGATCTAAATTTTCCTTGACGTATATACTGGTATTGTGTTTTAGATTGTGATAAATCACTATCCAAGTTCTGTTTAAATCCGTTTCTGCAAATAAAATCTGTAGTCACCTCATTTAATATCCATAAAGCAAGATCATCACTAAAAAAAATTTCAAAAATAATCATTTTATTTTAACCCAAAATTCTAAATAAAATTGGTACCTATTTTGTTATGCAAATATTATTAATTTTCTTATTAATAACCTTAGGTACAATTCTTAATTTAATTAAGTTATTAAGTTATAACTTACTCTGGCATATCTGAAGAACTGGGCCCTTGTAAAATGTTCACTTCATTGGCAATTTGAGATTTTAAACATTCATTTCTATCATGCAATTCATTATTGGATTTACATTTCACTAAACATTGATCAGTAAGCGGTACATTCACACTTTTTACTGAATCAATAAATTCATTACTTGAACAGTTGAACAAACAAATAACCAATAAACATTATTAATTTTCTTATTAATAATCTTAGGTACAATTCTTAATTTAATAACTTACTCTGGCATATCTGAAGAACTGGGTCCTTGTAAAATGTTCACTTCATTGGCAATTTGAGATTCTAAACATTCATTTCTATCATGCAATTCATTAATGGATTTACATTTTACTAAAGATTGATCAGTAAATGGTAAACTTTTTACTGAATCAATAAATTCATTGCTTGAACGCCTTGAACAAACAAAATAATCAATAAACATTATTTTCTTAATTCTATAGCTTAAGTTAGGTTAGGTATTCTATTTTCTTCATAAAATACCTACCCAATATTATCGATGATTTCACTGGCAACAATATGAATGGTATGAACGGTGCCTATTTGTTGTACTCCTAAAAATAGGGTATATATTATTAATTTATGTTACCTATATTACAACTAATTTCCATTATAACTATTCTTATAGTGTGAATAGTACAACATGAAAAAAAATTTAAAACGTAAAGCGTTTATTGTCTAGAATATCTTAATATTATGTTCTTTAAAAAAAGGTTTATTCCTTTATCACCACGATCTAACCTCTTTTTTAATTTCGTACCAAGACCACAATACTGATAGCCTCAAACATGGGCTTCGAACGGGAGACTATTTATAATGGAGTTTACAAATCCTTTTCCAGTCTTGACTGACGTACTCTTACTAGTTGAACACGTCATCGAAAACTGATTATAAATTGGAAAATTCTAGAGTATTTATAAAAAAAAAAAAAATGGATTTGATTGAACAGTAAGATAAATTGAATGTTATAAATGTAGATGTTCATATGACAAAAAAACCATCAAGACACGGTCCGTTATTACCTGATACTATACGTGCTATACTAGTTGGTCTAAGGTTCAGGAAAAACAAATATTATGTATAAACTGATCACCTATGCGAACGGGTTGAGATTTGAAAATATTTATTTATACTCTAAAACCTTTGATCAAGAAAAATATGTTTTACTAAAAAAAATAATAGATGATATACAAGGTGCCAATTTTTTCATATTTACAAGAGCTGATAAGGTTATAAAACCAAACTTGACTAAGAAAAATTCTATTATTATTTTTGATGATGTAATATGTGGTCCGCAATCAGAATACTTCAGTATTGAAAGACATTCAGGTGCTAGATCTGTATTTTATTTAGCACAAACATATTCTAAAATATCAAAACAGTTAGTAAGAGATAACTCAAACTTTTTAATGATACTGAAACAAGATGATACTAATCTACGACATATATTCAACAATCATTCGTCAGCAGATATGGATTTCACAGAATTTCAGAAAATTTCTCATTTATGTTGGAATCACAGTGATTACGGGTTTCTAGTCATCGATAAAACCCGGGAAATGAATGATGGAAGATATAGATGTGGTTTCCAATGCTTCCATACGTTTATTAAAATAAAATAATTTGTATGTGTCCTCACACGTATATAATATATATGTATTATATATATATATATCCCGTAGCACTGTTATTATTTACATAGTGTTACCAGTAGTCGTACGATACAGTTATATTACATTTATTATTTACAATCAGCAAAGAAAAAGCTTTGTTGGAAAATTTAATAACATCAAAAAAAAATATTAAATGAAAAATAATGGAAATTAAACGTGGTGTTATAGATTCTGAAAACATTGGTGGCATATTTATATAATATAGGGTAAACCATACAGTTATTGGCAGGGGTATAGTTATCGGCGTACCAAACTTATTTTATTGATAAATAGTGCTGTGTTGGGTTTTAAAAAGATTTTTTATTTTTAAACAATTAGTCACACTGTTATATTTATATTTGCGCCAAAAGTAATCATTATCTTGTGACTGATAAGATATAACATTTTGTTCAAGAAGCGACGCTGAACAGCACGTCAAAAAAGGTAAGATTTTTCTTTAAATCGTAACAAGTACTGCTATGAAATTAAGCTTTTACTCATACACAAATTGTCGCAAACAGTTATATTCGGTTGATTCTGAATCTTAAGAACATTTACAGTTTAAAAATATAATTTAAAATGCACTCAAATTATTCATTTAAATAATAAAATAGGTGCCAATAACTATATTGAATATTTCAGATATTTTAGTTATTGGTATGAGGTGCCAATAATAGAATTTGTGTACATTTTTATGTAATATAACTATTGGCATGTATATATTTTTTAAGTATTTAAATACATTTTCATTAATTAAGCGGTTATTCACAATGTTGGTAATTATTTTAAATGATTTATAGACAAAATGCCAAAAAAAACGAGCAATTTTGACAACATTGATGCAGCTATAAAGGCTATTCAGGATGATGGCATTTCACAAAAATCAGCTGCCAAAAAATTTGGTGTTTCTCGTTCTACCCTACAGTTCAGATTAAAAAACCCAGATAAACAAAACATTTCATGTGGACCTTCAACAGTCTTAACTACCAATGAAGAAGAGACACTAGTAAAATAGTTACTCGAATGCTCAAAGAAAGGATTTCCTAGGAGGCGTGAAGACTTACAAGACAGTGTCAAAAAATTTTTAGATGAACAAGAGAGGCCAAGTCCATTTAAAAATAACTTACCTGGTAATATGTATTAATTTAATACTTAGAATTGTAATATTGTTAAATAAAAACTTTTTAATTTAGGGATTGGTTGGTATAAAGCTTTTTTAAGAAGACATCCAATATTATCAATAAGGACTAGCGAACATGTTACCAATGCAAGTGCAAATGTAAGTGAACATGATATCAAAAAAATGGTTCAATGATATTCATAGTTATCTGACAGAGGAAAATTTAGTTGACATTTTGAATGACGGCCGTAGAGTATTCAATGGGGATGAAACCGGGTTTTCACTTTGTCCCAAAACTAAATGTGTATTGGGCCCAAAGGGTCCAAAGACATTTATGAAGTAGCAAAAGGAAACGATAAAGTAAATATCACTGTAATGTTTCATTTAATGATGTTGGAGAGATGTGTCACCCTATGGTAATATTTCAATATAAAAGAGTTCCACAAAATATCTTGGATTCAATTCCTCCCAATTGGGGAGTTGGCCGGTCCGACACAGGATGGATGAAGTCTGAAATATTTTATGAGTATATATCAAACATCTTTTATCCATTTATTGTTGAAAGTGGTATCCAATTGCCTGTAATCCTTTTTGTTGATGTGCATAAAAGTCATTAAATCTATCATTTAAGTAAATTATGTTTGCAATTAAACATAATATTAATTGCTTTATATCCTAATGCAACGAGAATTTTGCAGCCAGCAGATGTTGCAGCATTTAGACTAATTAAAGCTGGCTGGAAAAAAGGTGTTTTTGATTGGCGCAATGAACATCCAGGTAACGCAGTAACTAAGAATGATTTTTCTCCAATTTTGGATAAAGTTTTGAAAAATACAGTAAGATCTGAAGTTTTAATAAACGGTTTTAGAGCTTGTGGACTTTTCCCTTGGAACGTAAAGAATATTGACTTTAAAAAGTGTTTGGGAAAAAATCCAAATACTGAAATAACTGCAGTAGTTAATAATGAAACTGATACTGGTATGCTAGATTACAAGCAATTTTCAGATATTGTTGGCACCGAAACAATTGACAAATTTAATATAAAAAATGTAATAACAAATGAGAGTTTACCTGAAGAGTTTTTTGTTTTGTATAGATTACATGAAAAGTTAAAAAATAACGATGGCACTATACATCAAGTTAGTAATGATGCTGAGCAATTATTTTCTGATAATAGCATGCCACCATCTTATGAAATCATTAGTACTACTTCCGACCAGATTCAACCACAAGAAAAATCTAAGAGTGACCCTACGCCAATCAATAATTTAGAACTTAGAAATTACAGAAAATCTAGTTGAAGTAAAAAAGTTAAGTATATCACCAATTGAATCTGTTCTTGTATGGCCACTAACACCAGAGCGTAAAGCTGGAAAAGCACCGGCTGCAACATTTTGTTTCGCAACGCAACATTTTGTTGCAAAATATATGTTGCGAAACAAAAGGAAACGCACCGACTGCAACAAAATTTTGAAATTGTTTTACTACAACAAGATTATTTCAGTACATGATTATCAGTTGTAGTAACAAGTGTTAAGTTTAAGTATTAAGTTATTAAGTATTTAGTTTAGTACAAGTGTTTAGTTTATTTCCCTACTCCAAATATGGATAAAGAAGTAGAGGTGAATATTATGTTGTGGCAATTTTTGGAGTTTTTGGAATTGGAAAATGATAAACAAAATAGATTTTGGGTTCATCCAATCAACCAAAAGAGAAATATTTCTGGTTTTATTCATGAACTAAGAAACGATCCAGAAAAATTTTATATTTACTGCCGAATGAATATTACAACCTTTTATGAGCTTTTGAGTCTAGTTGAAGACAGAATAAAGAAGTTGAATACAAATTTTAGGAGAAGTATTCCAGCTGAGGAAAGATTATTGATAACAATAAGGTAAGTTTTATAGATTATTTATTTTTGTACTTAATTTTTAAAATACAATATTTTGTATAGCAACATTAGGTATATGTTATATAATTTATCATGATACATTTTACATGTATGTATCATATTCGAAATTCGATTGATTTTGGTGTTGATTTCGGAATTCTTGTTGCTGGTTTTCTGTACTTGGAGGTCTAAAATGTATAGGTCCAATCGAAGGTGGTATCGCATATGACGCTGAAGTGTTATCACTAATGTTGGAGGGTGGTCCAGATGAACTGCTACTGTAAGCAGTATTCACAACAATGGGACATCTTGGATTCATCATTTCAAAATCCTCTTGACTATCGAGCATTGAGTTCAAAAGTTCCATCACTTTTGCTTTGAAATAACGCTGTTTTCTGGAGTTCAGCTTGTTAACATCAGGCACAAGGCTTTTAAAGAACGTTAATGTAGGATCCTCTAATTCTTGATTCTTTCTCTGAGATTGAACTTGAGCAGTGACCGTCTTAAGATATTCAGCCATAGGACCTGCGACGACTTCAGCAGCTGAAGACTTATTAGTTTTATTCTTTTTTGTTTCCTTTGACGAGGATGATGTCTGAGTGACGTATTGACTCTCAATATTATCTAATCCTGACTGAGACTCGAATTCTTCAGAAAGAAATTCGTTACCGTCCTCACTAACCCCTACCCCCAAATTTCTTACTTCTTCACTAACCTTCGCTGTATTAGGTGCAGAAATGTTACTTATAATTTTTCTTTGCGGTCCAGCGTAATTTGATAAAAACGACATTGCATCAGCCAAGTGCCACTTTTTCTTCTTAGCAGCAGACCCACTAGGAGCATTTTTTACTTCTCGAAGATATCTTGTGTAAGCTGTTCTTAAGGAATGCCATTTGGACTTACATTGAATAGCTAAAACCAAAATAACAATAATATTTTTAAAGTTCGATAATTAAAATTTAATAATAATTAATATTTTATTTTATTTTAAAAATTTTAAAAATAAAATGATAATTTAATAAAGTTTATAAATTGAACTATATCCCTTTATTTCAGATTTCTTGCAACTGGCGATTGTTTTAAATTCATCCACTACAATATGCGCATTGGTGCTACGACAGCACGAGAAATAATAAATGAAACTTGCATAGCTATATGGGAAGTACTTTCTCCCATTTATTTAATGACTAACCCTACTCCAGAAAAGTGGCGAAATATTTCCGAAAAGTTTGAGAAATTATGGAACTATCCAAACGTTTGTGGCAGCGTGGATGGTAAACACATCCGTATTCAACAGCCATACCACGGAGGATCGGCTTATTACAATTATAAAAATTATAATTCAATAGTACTACAAGCAGTCGTTGATGCGGAGGGTAATTTTTTATTCGTAGACGTAGGAGAAGCGGGTAGACACAGTGATGGAGGTGTATTTGCTACTTCAAATTTCGGGAAGAATTTTATCGAGCAAACATTGAACTTGCCACAGCCACGAAAAATAGATCCCGCAAAAGAAATTGAATTTCCTTATGTATTTTTGGCAGATAGTGCTTATTCGTTGAATAAAAATATGATGAAACCTTTTGCTCGATCATCACTCACGTCAGACAAAAAAAAAATTTATAACTACAGACACTCAAGAGCTCGTCGGATTGTGGAATGTGCATTCGGAATGATGTCGAAAAAATTTCATATACTCCAACGGTCTATGTTAGTCCATCCTGATTTTGCAACAACAATAACTTTGGCTTGTTGTGTGTTACACAATATGATTAGAAAGAAAGAAGGAATAATTAATGATGTACACAGTGAAATGATAAATGTAGAAGAGTGTGACGTAAGCAGGGAACCGACAAGAGCAAGAGCTTCCCGAAATGCATATCAAGTTCGAGAAAATTTCGTTGATTATTTCGTTTCGCCAATTGGTTCAGTGTCATGGCAAGAGTATATGTCTAGACTTTAGACGTTCAAGATGTTTAAAAAAAAAATTATAAAACATTATAGCTATTGTTATAAGTTATTTTTATCACGTTAATATTTATAAATTCATAGTCTGTTTGTAACTAATATATAAATATATTTATATTATTATTATTTATTTATCACCACCACATCATTTTCCTCTTACTAAATAATGTACCTGTAATATTTAATTCTTGTCCAATTTCGCTCCACAATTGGTTTATGACGTCCTGGTTGTGATGTTCTTTTAAATTAAAATTATATATGGCGGGCCGAGCCTCAACAAGCACGAGCAGTCGATCCGCGTCAATATCCATACTTAAGTATAAGTATGAAAAAATATAAGTAAAATTGTTTTTACTATTTTAATATTTATTATAATATTAACACAATATAAACGTGTACTATGACTATGGGCGTTGCGAACAAACTGATGCAAGAGGTCTTCGGCAGCGCAACGGCACACTCGTGTTGCGATACGATGCGCAACGTTTCAAGACAGTATTGCACGCAGTGCGCACCAGTATCATTTGATTCTATAGAAAATGCGGAACGTGCAACATTGAACTACGTTGCGAGACGTTGCGCAACAAAATGTTGCAGCCGGTGCGTTTCCAGCTTAAGGGTACAAGAATAACTGAAAGAGTGCCTTTTGTAATATCATCGCATAAATGGCAAACATTATATGAAGAAAAAGATAAAAAAAAAAGAACAGCCGAAGAGGAGAAGAACGATAGAAAAAAGAAAAGACTTGAAAATATACAAGGAAAAAAATCAAAAGTGCCTAAAAACAACCTTAAAAAGTCAAATATTGTGAGAGATATTTTCCAAGCCTCTACATCAAAAAATATACAGCCTGAAAGACATTTAAGTGAAATGTTAGCCCAGCCGTTAACTATAATTGAATCTTCAGACCAAGAGGATGGTACTGTTAATGAAATCAACGAGTCAAGTTTAAGACCAGATGTTTTGTATAAAACTACGGGTCTTTACTTTGCATGTGCTAATAATTGTAATGACATAGACAATGGTCTGGAATGTATGTTTTGCAACAAATTATATCATCTAAAATGTTTAGATCCAAAAGAGTACTGCTGCTTGGGATCTGATGATGTTCTATACATTTGTTTTAAGTGCCAAACAAATTTTAATAAATGATCTCTAAACTTTAAGACTGATTTCTAATTAAAATTACCAAAGATATGAACCTTTTAAGTTTTTAAATTGTTATTAAAGTTTTTTAAGTATAACTTTGTATTGTATCACTAAAGCTATACAATTTTAAATGTAAGTCTTGATGTTTTGTTTTTATTTTGTGAAGTAGGCTTATTTCATGTGTATTGGGTACTAATATTTTTTTATTTGTAGTACCTGTTGTTAATTTTTTTTAAAAAAGTGTTTATTCCTATTTATAATAATTTTAATATTCTAATGTTTATAAATGTTGTTTTTTCTTTTATAAGGGAATGTTACTTATTTTTATTTAATAGAAGTTATGAACATTTATTTTACTACTGTGAATTAAAAAGATAAATGTTATAATAAATTGTTTCAAGTTAGGAACATGAAATGGTAATTTTGTATACCTATTTATTAAAATTTTTCCTACAATTATGTGTAAATTAGTAGTACTTTTACAATTTAGGTTACATTAATATATTAAAAAATGATTATTTAGGTACCTACCTACTTAGGGAAGTATGAGGTCACTAATTTTGTAAGCGAAAAAAAAAGGTGCCAATAACTATAACATATAGTGCCAATCCCAGAATCAAGGTGCCAATAACTGTATTTTTACACAATTTTTAAAAAGAACAATAATTTAAAAATAAGTATTAAACCTACACAAATTGTGATAGCAAAATTGGAAAGATTACAACATTTTCTATTGGTAGCAACTGATGAAAGATGTTCAACCATGGTACCAGATTAAAACCGGTTTTTTTTTTTTAAGAGGCCGTCGTGGTAAAAGTGAAATGTATGCAACGCTCAAGAGATGGCGTTGTGCGCCGTCGCGGCAGGCCGTAACCACGCCCATCGTCTACGCGACTGGGTCCGTGCGTCGTAATCGCGGGAGAGGTTCATTATTATTTCACGAGCGGCCGTTTTGAGCGTTTCGCGTCAAATGTCAATGCAGTAGACAGCCTGCTATTACGTACCTACTTGCGTGCGTAAATTGTATTACTTATTACTATTGTTTTTCTCATGTACTGTCGCGCGGCGCGCTTGCTCTAACACACAATTCGCTATCTATTTATTAATTAAAGCTTATGTTGTAGTCTTATTTGATGAAATATTTTGACTAATAAACAAAGCGTAGTGCGTACAAACCTAACTCCATTATATACAACATAACTCGATTTATATTAATTATAACCTAATTACTTTTTGAAATAGGTACATGTAAAATAATAAATTCATTACGATTTACGATTAAATAGATTTTTTAGTAAATTTATTGCATCGTTTAAGTAATAACTTATAGGTGACCTGAAGTACTTATCGTACCTCGTACGATAGTTTAATCTCATATAGGTATATTGTATATACATTATACGTATAACCTATTAGGTACCTAACGTTTTAAATAATTTTGAATACTAGATAATATTATGTATTGATGTATTTACTTATTTTATTTTTAAACATATAATAATATAAGAAGTTGAGTATTGTACACAATATCTATTAAATGAAGGATATGGGGAATTATTCATATATTATTATTTAATCATTATTAAAATTTTCAATTCTACTTATGCAAAAACAAAACATTTAAAAATAATTCTAACTTTAAACAATTATAAAAAAAAAAAATTATAAAAATATTTATGTTATAATTTTTATTTTATTTTTTTGCTTTTATTATATTATAAAACGATAGTCTAATTAAAAAAAATAATTCAAATGATATATTACATTATAAATATTCAATATTTTGGCCTAATATACTGTATATAAATATAAATATAGTATTATATTATTCTATAAATATACTAATTAGAGTATAGTATACCTATATAATTATAATAATACTAATAATAGATATATTAATATTAATATATAATAATATAATAATATAATAGTAATATACTATAATATAGCCATAACTCATCAGTCATCATAAAGGTAATAATCATTCAACAATCTTTTCTTGTGGGTCTTTTATGTCTTGAATTTGAAGTCGTTTGCCATATTGAGGTATTACTATTTCCGGTAACACACAGTCTAGATAAAACCTAAAATCAATTATTTATTATTTAAATATTATTAGAAAATGTCCTAGTTTATATAATTTTTTTTATAGGTAGGTATTTTGTCTTAAAATAATATATTCAATAATCATGTAGATAGTATTTTATTTGTAATCATATTATAAAAATAGTTTTATTATTATTACAATTTTTTTTTTAATAATAATATTTTGAATACCGACCTTGTTAACTTAGTGCACATTTCGTTTTGCCAAAATTCATCGTTATATACAATTTTTTCAATGTGTATCCAATTGTCAGAAAATACAACAAAATAACAATACATTTTTTTGCTTATATGCAATTGCCCTTGAATTTGATAATAATAATCATGAGTTATCTTTAATTCTGGTTCATTAGATTTTTTATTAATTTTAAGAAATTTTATCTGAAAAATGTAAGATTTTAATATACATATAGGCAGTGTTCGGACTTATCTAGATGAATATCTAGATAATTATTTGTTCATCTTTTATCTTATCTAATATCTAGATAAATAGTTACAAGGTATCTAAACGTTCATCTTAGATTATTTTTGTACTAATCTAAATAAATCATCTAGATACATTTTTTATTGATATAAATATATATAATATATATATATTGTATATGTATATATATCTTACTTTTTTGTCATTTATAGCATCAATGATGGTTGTATGATCTTTAGCAGAATAAGGACATTTAATTTCGACCAACCAGACAGTCATCTCCAATCAGTCCATCTATTAATTAAAATTGTAAATACATGTCTAAATGTATAAAATATATACTATACTGTATCCTACTGTTATATTTAACATATGAAACATTCATTATTTAAAAAATATCTTTTACATGGTTTCAAGTAAGTAGTATATATTTGTATGTTCACAGCCAGCTTTTCCACAGTAAAAATTTTTTTTCAAGGGGGAATGTCCCCCTTGGAGCACTCAGATTTACCGTGTAACACATTTCACACTGATTGTTGGTAAATTTTACCTCGAAAAAATGTACTGTATTTCATTTTTACTCATGTTGGTTACACTGATTTTTTTAATAATGATAAAAACATTATTTATTATTTACAATAATTTTAAGTTATAAGCTGATTGCTGATTATTTTTTTCATATTCAGTTACTAATGATCCATCGTTCACTCAAGTCGTGTCTCATTTTTCTTTATTTTCTCAAAGTTTTATTAAATTGTATAAGTTATTTAATTTCTTCAAAAATGAATTTTCAAAAATGCGCAAACGATGTCCAGTCATTGGTCGATCAAATACGATTCAATTCAACGCCAGCGTATCCAGAATTCTCTGCATTTGTATCTAGGTTACGATCTTTTAAAAGTTTTCCTCCAAATACCGGTCAGAATAAGTACAAGCTCTCAGAATGTGGATTTTACTATATCAATCTCGATGACGCAGTTCAATGTCATTGGTGTGGAGTAATTCTACATAGTTTTGAAATCGATGATAATTGTTTTATAGAACATACCCGATTCTCACCAAAATGTTTATATGTATTATTAATGAAAGGTAATCAGTTTGTTCAAAAAGTCTTAAGTAAATATTGTAAAACCGAAGTTATTTGTAATTGTGAAACCGGTTCGTACGACACCATTTGTTAAATCATGTTTTTTTTTATATAATATACTGTTTATAATATTTGCTGTATTGAATAAAAAAAAAAAAATAAAAAAAAAATTGAATGTTTTATCTTAAATGTTTTATTATTCGATTTAATATCTTGTGGACGTATAGCCTAGCGGATTAGTGCGTATATAATAATTTAAAATGTTTTTCAGGTATCAGGTTAGTAAGTATATGTAAATTCCCTCTCTAGTATGCACTAATTCGCTAACTGTACGTTCACATTTTTTGCATTTTTTTTTTTTTTATCCGAGTTTTTAGTATATAATATGACTGCAAAGGAAAAAACTAACAGTCCAATGTATAACTCCTAACAGTTATATCCTACTTTTTATTGTGTACTTTTTTAGCAAAAAAAACTTCATTATGAGTCCACTAATAATTGTCTGTAAGTCTACATTCGACATCCGAGCTTTTAACAAGAAAAGTATTACAGTTGGATTACTAATTAATAAGCAGATTTCAATTATTTTATTATTAGAATGTAAACTTTCAAAGAAAATTATTACATTAAGTTTAGAAGAATGGTTCACACTAATGTCTGAATCTAATTACAATTCAATTATCAATAACCTAAATACCAGGGTGAGGCGTGTAAAGATTACCGATTCCTTTTCATATTCAATTAATGTTAAACAGAGTTCAATTACCCTACATCTAAACGAGGAATATATTACCTTGACACACGTAGACTTGTACCGGCTTCGTCAATTACAGAATTTGATTGATTTGTATGTGGTAGACAAGCAAAAACGTTTAGCAAATTATCAAATTACTTTCAACACTGCATATGACCTAATTAAAAATGATGTCCGTGGTCTGCCATCCACTTGCCAAAGGAACGAATTTACCAACCAATATATTCAAAACTATGATTTTAATTATTATAATCATTTACAGAACGATGACACATCATTTTTATATGAAATATTACAATTTCATTTTAACACATTGTCCGATATGATTTTACAAGATCTAATAATATAAAATATATAAATATGTTTAATAATTATTTATTTAAAAAAATAAAAACTTTTTTATTCAATAATAAACTTGCTTTTTTTTTCTTAAATTACATGTCACCTTTAATCATAAAGAATAGTTTTAATGCGTTTTAGTTTCAAATTTTATGTTTTCAGTAAATAAGTAGATTAAATTTTGATAGTACAGAATTGATAGCAATGTTTCAATTAGACATTTTTTTCTCAGGCATACTATATAGTTTATAGGTTTATGTTTTCCAAGACCTTTGAGTATTGAACAAATAAAAACATACATGTATAATAATATTTTGTTTTATTAAATGAAACTCATTTTTCCGTATAATAATCAAACAACCGTCTTGCTTTTAATAGTTTGACGCTTTGGATCGGTTAGTAATTTATCAAATATAATTTGCATTGTCTCATTAAGACCAGTATGAAGTGTTTGATCTTTTGATTCGTCGGTCGTGTACAATCTAACAGTAGCTTCACTGAACTTCCATCTATTACAACAAATTGTTTTATTTAAAAACAAAAGTAAATAAAGTAAATAAAATCAGTAAAAAAACAGATTCAGCAATAGTTTTTTTAATTTAAACCAATGTATTTACCTGTCCTTTACTGGTACATTCTCGATGTTAGTAACCTTATAATGACTTAGCACCCAAAGATCCTTTCCTTTTTCTTCAAAAGGCGTCTTTATTGTCACAACGCCATCTCCTTGTCTGAATGTTAGCGAATTAAATACTTCAACATCAAAATCTTCTGATCTCAAGCGTTCGCTGATATTATCTCTGTATGATGCATTCTATAAAAAAAAATAAATTATTTATGCTATCATTAGGAAAAAATATTATTTTTATTACCATTTTATTCTGCTTCTTTTTCATAGGTTTTTTAACACTTGTTTTTTGTGCAGAACGTTTTGATCCAGGTTTTGTTTTTGAAAAAGACGGTCTTATATCAATTGATTCGCTAAAATGTTCATTCTGTGAAACATAAAACATAGTATATTATTTTTTACTGTTTTTTTTCCATTATATATTTTTTCTATGTCCCAAGAATTATATCCAAAGCGTTGAGTAATGTTACGACGCACTTCCAATATACTATGTTATAATCAGTCATTTAATATTATTTTAAGAATTATAACCATAGCGTTGAGTGGTGTTACGACCGGCCTCCAATTTTCTATGGTTATAAGATATTTACTAAGTAGTTACTAACCTCTGAATCAGTTGAAGCAATTGTACGGTACGACATTTTATTTTTGGTAGTATTTCTGTTGAACTGAGCTTCTTGTCCTGGGATGAAATCTTGAAGACTGGTGAATATTAGAGAATTCCCTGTCTTTTATACACAGATTTTTACCACTACTTCAATAATTAAGTATACAAATGGTCATAGCCTTACATTATAGAAACCTGCTAAAACATGAACATACAGGTACAACAGCAAAATCACATTACATGACTTTAAATTGACGCTAACATAACCTATCCCAGCCAAATGTTTATGATATTCACCTTTTACCATGGTCAATACCCTCCTTGAATAAATTTCTACAATAACCTTACCTTAGATGGGTGCTGAAACATGTTCATATACAACAGCAAATTACATTACATGAATTTAAATTATTACAAACAGGATTTAAAATAAATTAGAATGTATACATTCATTCTCAAAAACCAATTACATTATATGAATTTTAATTGTTGCTAACATAACCTGTCCAGCCAAATGTTTTCACATTTACTAAATGTCAATGCTTAGAATGTATACATTCATTCTCAAAAACCAATTATATTATATGAATCTAAATTGCTGCTAATATAACCTGCTCAGTCAAATGTTTTCACATTTACTTAATGTCAATGCCATTATAATATTAAAACAGGATGTAAAATAAGTTGAAATGTTTAAATCCATCACAAAAAAATTGTAATGAGAGAAGAGAGGGTTATTTTCGGGTATAAAACCCAGAATTTCTTAGCTTATCATCATCAGTTCAAGCAACAGCAGTTCCAAGAGCAGCCAGCAGCAGACCAGTCTTCTTCGCCAAAACAACAGCCAGCCAGCAGTTTACCAAACATCTTCAACAGCCAGTCAAAAGATTGTCAAAACAACTCTAACAAATAGACCAGCCATCATACTTAGAAAAAGTACCTCAATTTCTACAAGCTATGTAAGTACTATTTTTTTTTTATTGTTATTTATTAAATTTAACATCATACTTCTTTTTTTTAAAAAATAAAATAGAATAATAACAATTTATTGTTGTAATGATAATACAGTTTTATAATATTACTATGGGTATTGAGTGTTTAGACTTAAATATTTTTTTTCATAGATTATTTAAAATAAAAACATTAAAATAGAAGTAGTTGAAAGACGGTTTCTCAACTCTCACTTTTAGTCACTACTATAATATAAGCTGTTTTCTTTTTTTTTGTTAAGTTATGATCAAGTAACAATAATACGTTATAATTACACCACGTCCACAGTATAGAAGATAACTTACTGATGTACCATACTATCATAGATTTACATAGATAAGATAGAACATCGGGCTTATCATTCATCAATAATATTGATAATTATTACCTAACCTCAAAAATCTTTAATAGTCAATCTCTTTCATGATAATAACTATAGATACCGTTATCTAGTAGTGTTGCACCCAAGGTGGATATATAGAGGTGTAAACACTTCCCATCTTTTACATTATGATAGTGGGCCGAAAAAAGTACACCACTTGTAACTGCCACCAGGAGCGCTGACTACCCGATGAAGGCTCAAACACATTCAATTTTGTATGGCACATTATGCAATTTAGCGTTTTATTCTAATTAATCTAATTACTAATTAGTATATTTAGTAATTACGAGGACTGTGGACTTCATGATCTAATAATTAATATTTTAAATTTTAAATAGTGTAACTTAATTTAATATGTACAATGTGTGTATATGGTACTTTTAATTCATATATTTTAATATCCAGATTGGAAAACATGTACCAGTAGTTAAGTAATATTTTACTATTTTATATTTATATTATGGTAACTTAATGTTATTTGCATCAGTATGAACATTGTAGCTGAGTGGTTCAATTATATTTTTTTCTTTTATATCAGTGACCAATTCAGGATTATTAATTATTTCATTTACAGGCTGTATAGACATTTAATAAATATTATTTAAATTAATGAAGGAATGTGTTATTGTTTCATAATATTATTATACCTTACATTTAAATCACTGGGTTTATTCTTTTTGCGATTGTTTGGTACTATTGACCTTTCCATTGGAGGTTTTCGTTTTTTAATATTTTTATTGAAATAAGATGGTAAATTAAGGAAAATACATGGTATAGCGTTAGCATTTAAACTAACTCTCTTGAGCTGATGTTTTATTTCATTTCCTGCTGCATCCTCAAATATCCTATATGAAATAATATCTTCAGGAGCAAAATGGAGTTCACATACTCCATCTTTTTTGGTTAATAATCTATCTGCTCGTGGAATTTTTAAATTCCATGTATCAATCATGTTCTAAAAAGTAATGAATTATTTACCCTAATATGAACTTTTCATTGAATATACATATACATAATAATATAAATATATATTAATTATTAATTAGTATAAGAAATAGGATGGAATACTGAAGGCAGTTTTACTCCCTGCTGTTTGTATATTTTATTTTGTTTGGGTAACCCAGAGTTACACCCAGGTACAAAACACTTAAGAGGCATACTACAATACTCGATAAGTTACAAAAATAAGTTTCATACCATCTTTTGTACAAAAAAAGTAGGTTGTGTAGATACTTAAAAGAATGCAAAAGCCAAAAGAGGTACACTAGGATAATAATATGATGTAAATAGGTACTATTATTATACACATAAATAATTTCCATAGAGACATTGAGTAGTGAGATGGTATTTTCAATAATTCCATTATTAGAATAACTACAATATGTTTTTACAAAAATAAACATATTATGACAAGTAGTGGTACCAAATTAAGGAAATAACAAATTTACAATTAGGTAGGTACTTTAATCAATATATTTCAATATGACAATCATTACAATAAATTCATAAATTTAAATTTTTAATTATAACACAAATAGGTAGGCAACATGTCTACAACTACTCCACAAATCAATATTCCCAAAAAAAATGTGGATAATTATCAATAATTGTATAATTGAAGATAGATTTATGTTTCAAAATTATTTAATAAAAATCCATCTAAGTTATTCATTATTTAAATTAAATTGATATCTTATATTTTTATTTTTTATGGCATTACAACTTGCAAGCATTCAGCATTGTAAATCGTATTTTCGTATAGAAGTACGAACATTATGAGCCTTCATCGGGTAGTCAGCGCTCCCGGTGGCAATCACAAATGGTGTACATTTTTCAATCAATTTATAATCAGAGTGTTTACACCTCTATATATCCACCTTGGTTGCACCATACCTTGTTTTTATCAATGTTAAAATACTATAGCTGATTATAAATATTTGTATTACACGTGTAATATTATCTTACGTAAAATGTTTTTAATATAAAAAATTTTTTTTATTATATTAAAATATTCAATAATGTTTAATGACTGTATAAAATATATCCTAAAACGTATATTATACACATATATAAATTTAAATTATTTTTTCTATAATGTTTTTTTTTATTGCTTTTACGTTAAGATTATTCGAAAGCTGCTGTCGCACGTTGATAGTAAACACGTAGTTGCTTTCGTGACAACGTAATGTTACCGTACGAACTCTACGATAGTTACAATCGCCCTATCTACTATTAACTAACATATAAACTATCACGTTTTTTTCTATTATCGTGTGACGTAGCTTCACTAGCAACTAAAATTTTATTTTTTATGATATAAATGCTATATTGTCTAATTTTTAAAGTTTTTTTATTTAGATTTGAATAATATAATTAGTTATAATTATATATACGTATATACGTACATTCGTTGTTTTATAAATAATCGCTTTAATAATTAGATTTATATAATATTTTATATTTTATACTAATGTATTTAGTCAAAAATTACAGATAATGAATTTTTGGCATTCATATGATTTTTGTAATGAACAAATTCAATATTATGGAGAACAAATTGTAACCTTAACGAAGATGATTGATGAAAATAAGATTAAAGAAAGATATGAATATAAAGATCTCAAAAAAAAAATTAAAAACCTGAACAATTTATGTATAAAAAGTTTTTTTCTAATTACAAAATTGGCATATGAAATTTAACGATGAAATATAATATTTACGAGAAATTTTTTTGACATAATCTAAATTAAATTCAACTTATTGTTACTTTTTGATATCCAATATTGTTAACTGCCTGTTTGCACATCGTAAATAGTAAAAATAACTTTGACAAAACTTGCCAGTAATTAAGATGGTATAATTCCTGTTCGTTATACATTTATTCCTCGTAAATATTAAATTTCATCATTAAATTTCATATGCCAATTTTGTCCTAAATTCGATTTTTAAGTACCGAAATACTAAGAAAAATATTCAGCTTTAAAATATGAAACTAAAACTGTATGTTTTCATTCAAAAAAGTAAAAATTAAAAAAAAAATATAAGGATAAAGAATAAATAAAAATAATTAAATAATTATAAATATATATAAGTATTTACATTTTGTTTTGTAACGACAAGAAACCATGTAAAAATATTTTGATATTTTATATTATGTCTATAATTAAATGTATTTGTATTATATTAAATATATAAAGGTTATATAGACTATGTCTCACCTGGTGAAGCAGCAAAGTATGGAATAGATTGATCAACTATTAGACCGCAAGAAGAAACTTTTTGGCCTAATTTAGTTTCCAAACATTGTATGGCGATTGATTCCATTGTTTTTCCATATTCAGTTGCGGCTGAAGAAAAATATCTGTACAGCAAATCATAAACCAAAGACTTACATGAGGTTGTTGATCTTCGTTTACAAATTCGGCCAAAGTTAGAAGCAGTAAGACGGTTTTTTCGTTCAATATGCCATTTTTGACATGCTGCTTGTTCTCTTGTTTCTAACTCCAACTGTTGCCTTGCATTGTCATTCAATGTTATTGAATGCAAAAAATATGTTTTTTTTTCTTCGATGTCATGTAAAGAATATTCATCTAGAAGAGGTTCAGCTAAGCCGTAATGTTCATCTTCACCGCGCGATTTTTTCAAAAACAATTTTTTCTTAGGAAACAACTGCCTTCTTTTTTTAAGTGCTGCTGCTTTCTTTTCTCTGGATTTTAAAAGTTTCTTTCCTACATGACCTATAAATTATAACAATATTGGCATAATATTTAACTAGTTTTTATAACATATATATTTTACTAAATTACCAGGACTAATTTCATTGACTGCATGTTTGTGTAATGAACGTAAAAATTGACCTGAAGTATTATATGATACAACAGCAGACTCAATTCTTGTATTATACGAATTTCGTAATGAAAAATTGATCCGTTTTCCACACAAGTGTTTATTTATAATACTGTTGAACTGTTCACACACATTATTGTCCACGTTCAACAATAAACTTTCAGTGTGCATAACTGGTCGTCCAACTATTTGATTTATTTCTCTTACTAGGCCACATTTTTCCGCGTCATCTAACAAATCAAGTTCATTTGATTTGTTTCCGTTACAAAAATATTTTTCACAATGCTTATGACTACCCATGATATGGCAAAAGCTATTTGTAATATCTTTACGTAATCCTATATAGAATAAAATTAAATATACATTAAAACATATATTAATATACTATAGTAAAACACAAATTATCACTTAGGAATATAGATAATGTAACATATGGAGTAGGTACGAGTAATATGTGTATTATTATTTTTATAATGTACTTCAAACATGACATTTTATTTTTTAGATTCTAAGCTAAGCAATATTGCAGTTTTTACAATAATTACTTTTGTGTTGTTTTATTTATTTACTTTTGTGATTATCATCACTTTTTGGAGCAGAAAAAATGCTTTTATCTTCAATTTAAAGTTTCAGGTAGCCAATTGGATAATAATTATTATAATATAGTATATATATACAGTTATACAAGGTAAATGTGTTGTTCACCATGCATCAGGCATGCTTACACATCTATATTTTTTTATAATAAAATGAATATAAAAACTTCTGTTATTCAAAATAGAAAAAAAAAATTCTTTTTTTAATTTAAATTGTTTAGTGAATAATTTTTTTGGAACACTGGTGAATTATCCTGTATAATAATGTTTGCCGTATAAGAATAATAATAAAAATAAATTATAAAATAGCCTTAAAAAAAGAGACAGACACCTCCGTTTTTTCTCCACTAACAATCGATTTTCATATTATACCTACAATCATTGAATAACATTTTAACACTTTCATAACAGTGACAAGGTACATTTTAAAATTTTAAATTCAGTGGCGTGATCATTGCTCGTTGCTCATTCAAACCTAACATATAACAGAGCGACCCATTTATTTTTCGATTTTACATCAAAATATGTGTTAGTTTGAGACGAGTTTATATTTTGATGCAATTAAAATTTCCTTTTATCGGCTGTATCGTTTAACTTATACAAATATAAGAATATAAATCAATATTGTTATTACTCACCGGAGACTTTTTGATGTTTCGTTTGACTAATCAACTTACTCCGATAGTCTATGGCTTTAGTGATAGCAGATCTAAATCGCTTTGCATTACTTGAAATATGGTTTCGCAATGGTATTGGGAATTTACTATTTTTTACAATAGCAGCCAGTTTTGTACCATAATTTCTTAATAAATGGTTTCTACATTCAATTTTTTCAATATGGAAATTAGGACCATACGGTCTCATTTCCAACAATCTTTTGCTGACACTAGAGTCACCATCACCTGTGAAAAATAATATTTATAATTGTATTAATTATTGTCACTTTCAAATAGTTCTTAATAAAATACCAATTAGTTTATTAAATTTTAAGCCATGTAATTCAATGCTTCGTTTGAACCCTTCGGCAACAGCATCAGCCTCCATCGCTGTTGAAGCATTGTTCCAATTTAAAAAAACAAGTGTGTTTTGGAACTTCAGACTTTTTTGCATTTTTCGATCTCTGACAAATTAAACAATATCTGTTTCTTATACCAATAAATAAGATTTTTTTGGTTTTATATCCAATTATTGTAGCCTGAAAATTTTAAAAACACAAAAGTAGGTAATTACTTTAAAATAAATTACTTTTTAGTTATTTTTATAAGTAGGTATAACTGTACAGTTATTGTATTTACCACGCCGGACAAAGCATCATACTTAGTTTTGTAGCTACGTTTGGACCACTGACCGTCAGCTACAACTGTGCACATAGGTATACCATCTATATCTAATTCATTTGCTTCGATCGCTAATCGCCTTTCTTCTTCACCGGCTAATCTCATTGCGTCTTGGGCAATACAATGAATTTTGTCACCGATTTCTTCTTGACCAGATAAAAATGTACTGCTGCTCATACATGGAATATCGGTGGAAGCTAATATTTCATCGAGTTGTGAATATCCTATTCCGATAGATATTGAACCACTGATTGCTGCTAAATTTATAGGCAGATATGTCTCTGGGACCTTTTTTTCAGACTCAATTTTCATGTTAACTTTACACATTTTACATGTGAATTGAAATTGCGACCGTAGACCAAAACGTATTTCACGTACAAACTCCATATCCATGAAAGTACATCCAAAACCCCCTTCGTGGATACATTTTTTAATTTGTTCAAATACGTAAAATATGTCCACTATTCGACGACCCAAAGAACATACTTCTGTTGCTGTTCAATAATTATTAATATAAATTATAAATCAGTATTTGTTAAAACAGATTTCATAGTAAAAATTACATACTCAGGAGGATTAGTTATTTTAATCGACAGTCCTGGAAGAGATTTATCATCTGGTTCTAATGTAGGAGAATCAGCAATAATATTTGTTGATTGCTCACAAAATAAATCATCATACATTGGAGTATTGTATACTTCAAATGATGGTCCTGGAAGTGATCCATCTGCAGCTCCAGTTGTGGACGATTCAAAAAATACATTTGTTGGCTGCTTATTGATAGTTGTATCCTCACTATTTTTTTTTTTTTTTTTTTTTTTTAATTCGATAAGAAAAAATAATTATTTAAATAATGAATAAGTATTATAATACAGTCATAAGTTCGGTGATAATATTCAGTTTTAGGTATTTACCTCACAATTTTACAATTCTTATTACCATTGCGAACTCCTTTCATACGTCTTTTTAAAGACATTTTACCCGATCGTCGTGATTGATTCGTTGCAATTGCACGCAATTTTTTTGGTGACATTATATATTATGAAAATAAAACCGTATAAGCGCAAATATATTATGTTTTTTCACTAATGAAATAAACAATAATAACTAATAATAATAATATGGGTTATAATATAATATAAAATTATGTCAACTTCTTAGTGCTTACATGCATACAGTTGTAAAATATGACAAAATATAACACGGAAACATTTTATTCACAAATGCATAGATTCAAATTACAAAATGTAGGTATAAGTGTATAACCTCTTTGTTTACTTCAATCCTCGACAAAAAAATGTACATACATAAATACATTCTTGGAGGTGTACATAAAGTTAATTTCATGCGAAAATATAATAATAATAAATAATGTATATGCATTTCCATCTCTGAGTGTCTAAACAATATTTTTCTATATCCTCATGAACTCCGTGGAAAATACAAACACAATTCGTCGTGACAATAATTGTGGGCCGGGGTGGCCGTCGGTTAGTCGGTAGAGTGGGGAACGCCACGCAAACCAGAAAAGATTCAATATTATAATAAATAATAATTAATTATTTTTAAATTCTTTACATTAGAAAACAGTTTACTCGCTCTGTATTTTATAGAATTTTCAAAATTTCAACCTAAACTTTAGATTCTAAGCGGAGCGATGAATGTATTAGTCATACAATATTATTGTACAAATTATTTTTAGTTGGAAATTATAAAAAAAAGTCTATTTATATCTAAGATTTGAAAATTGAATGCATGATTCCTAATAAGTTTTCCTACTTTTAACAACAACAAAAAGGTATACTGGGAAGTCAAATAATTTTTTAAGAATGTTTGAAATTCAAAATTTTTCGTCATTGGATACTCTAATACTCACCTGTAAATAAACGAATTCAAATCAAACAATTTTTTTATTTTATTGTAATTCAATAAAATTTAAAATTTAAATATTATTTGTTTATTTTATTATTTCCTATAATATTATGATGAGAATTAAAAAATATTTTGGCCAAAATTGTTTATGGTTGAATAATATAAAATAAAATAAGTTAATTCTTTCGACATTGGATATTCACCCCTCACATCAAAATACACAAATTCTAATCGTAAGATTTTCTTATGTTGTTGTAATTTAAAAACGAATAACCGTAGATATTTTTTTTAACCAAATATTTACAAGAGCTTTTTCTATACATGGTAGAAATGTATAATTTTAAAAATATGTTGACTCGTTTTGAGTTATTTATAGGTATTAAAAACTTTCAATTTATTATAGTTTTATTTCTATGTGGAGCCTTGATAATTTGAAATTAATTCTGTGCCTAATCTAACCTAAGCAAAACTATCCTTAGTAATTGGAACAAATTTAATTTCCCTTGAAAAGGGAACCTAATAAAGGTTCCACTGTACATCAACAAACAAATGTTTGCATTATCAAACAACTTTTAAATTTACATATCATCATTCCTCATAAGTTGTCATAATAATAGCAGTAAAAAATATTAAAGATACGTAATCACAATGTTTTATTTAAAAGCATTTAAAGTTCAGATTTTGGCAATTTTTTTCGATCTATAATGTTCAAATGTACCTATATCGATGTTCACAAAAATATTTTTCCTGATAATTGCTTATTACTTATTCAAGTTATTCGTGTTTTTTTGTATCTATCATCATGTTTTGGGAAAGTAAAAATGTTTAAATTTTCTTCAACAGCATATTTTCTGGTAGAAATCATAGTTGGTGCTTTGGGGGATAAAGAGTAAATCATTTCCACTAGTTTTAAAAAGCGTCAAGAACAAAAAGTTTAGAAAAACTGAGATTTTTAGGCAAAACCAGTTTTAAAAAAAAATAAATATAAATTCACAAACTCACATACCTACAAAGATTTTCTTATTTTTTCGTTATTCAACAGCTAATAACCGTGGGTACTTGAAATATTCATCAAATATTTATTTTATCATTTTATATACATGATGATAAAATGTTCAAAATATTTCTACTCGTTTTTAATAGACGTTTAAATTTTAAATTTTTTTAGTTTTATATTCAGCTACAAATGTCAATAAAATTTTATTCGTAGACTCAAAGGCTTGAAAATGTACTACAAAGTTCCTTATAAGTTGTTATAATAGCAGTTGAGAAATATTAAATAACCATATGCAAGATTTTTTTTATAAGTATTTGACCTTTAAATGTTGACAACATTTACAAAAATCTTGAAAATGTTTAAATTATTTCGTAGATAAAAAAATTATAATAATATGTTACATTTTTATAGCTAAGGATTGAAAATTTAAAACAATGATTCTCATAAATAGATCATACTGTAACCATAAAATCTAAAAAATACATAAACATTAAACAATGTTTTTTTTTTTTTTTTTTTATTGGTATTAAAGGCTTCAACAGCTAGGTCATTAGCCTGTGGTTGTGGTTACATTATCGTTAATTAGTGAATATACAAATTAATAAATTAATAACTAAATTACAAAATTCTAAATTCTAAATTAATTTTGCGTTACAATTATAGTATATATGGATTTTACAGAGGTATTATGTATTTGCATTATATTTTTAGCAGTGTAGTTCTATCTTTGTATTAAATTTTTGTGTCAATGCCGATGGATTTGAAGAAGGTATGTATCAAGTGCGTGTTGTGTTCTCCTAGAGCTTCCTCCATCGTTGATGGTTTGTTGAGGATGTTTCTTGCGTTGACGTATAGCGGGCAGTCTAAGACTATATGTTTGATTGAGAGCGGTTCGTTACATTGACTACAGAGAGGTTGTTCTTCATGTTTTATGATGTGGGTGAGATTGGTATGGCCGATTCTTGTTCTGGTATTAATTTCGGATCGTCTGGAAGCATTAGGCTGAGTGTGCCATTTAGTGATTTTCTTTTTAATCGATTTAAGTTTATTGGTGATTGGTATTTCATCCCAGGATGTTTGCCACATTTTGGAAGTATGTATATTTATACATCTTTTGACGTCTTGGTATGGGAGGGTAGTAATGGTTGAGGATGAGGACGAGGTGATTGCCTCGTTTGCTAGTATATCTACTTTTTCGTTTCCAGGAATGCCCGTATGTGAGGGAACCCACATGAATTCGATTGCTTTATAGGTCGATGTGATGATATTATGTATTTGACAGATTATCTCATTAGAGGGGTTCGGTGATTCGATTGCTAGAAGGGCGCTTAGGGAGTCACTGATTATTAAGATTTTATTTGATAATGATGACTTTCCGAATATTATGGCTTCTTTGATAGCTTGGGTTTCCGCTGTGAATATGCTGGCTTCAGGGAGGAGCTTAAATCGTTTTGAGGAGTGGCTTGTAAAGTAAGCGAATCCTACTCCGATAGAGGTTTTGGAGGCATCGGTATAAATATGATTGAAATCTTGAAATTCGGTGTGTAAAATGTCATTAAAGTTTGCTATTATAGTTGTGTGAGCGGTGCTATCCTTTTTGAGATGGAGGAGCTGCGTATTTATTTTAGGGGACCATTGCCAGTAGGGAGTTGACGTAAAAGGAAAGAAGGTGTCGGTGTTAATGAGGCATTTTGAATTATTACACAGTTTGGTGTGAGTGTCAATGATTTTTTCACGTTTCATTGGAGTTCTGAGGCTAGGAGAGGAGGTGAATATTTGTGATGCCATGTGGTATTCAAGGTTTTTTTTTTTTGCCACGTATTTTAGAATTTCTTTGTTTCTTCGGATCTGGAGATTAAACAATGTTATTTTTACATTTTTACAGAATTTTTTTGGCTAATATGAATTTATCATTCTGTTATACTGCGTGTATTTCAAAACAAAAAAGTTAATTTTTTCGTATACAATGATTTCATATCATTGAACTCAAATTTGAATTTCTCAAAAAAAAATTGCATCAGATTTAAAATTTGTATTAGGTACTTATATATATTAAAAAATAAAAATAAAAAATATTCTACTATATATTTAATGCAAGAGTCAATGAATTATAAAATAAAAATATTGATTAAAATAAAAGTTTGTCAGATCTATTTACAGCCTGTACAACAGGTAAGGACGTAAAATAAATATTTTACGTGTAATTGCCAATTAATGTATAAAATAAATTGTATCAAGAATTTAATTACAAACATTTTGGTTATTTATATAATTTATAAATAATGTATAATTTACTAAGTTATCATAAGAAACTGTTAGACTGTACAGCAGATGAGGATCACGAAAATTGAACGTTGCGTTCTAAGTGCCGATCGTTGCTATTACGGCGCGCGGCGTGGCGGCAGAGGCGCGGCGGCGCTTGACCGACAATAATATAAATCATGAAAATGATTTTCTTCGTAATTATATTTCGCATATAAAGTATTGAATAATAGTACCACTCTATGGTGTTAACGTTTTCAAGGTCGCGACGGCGCTACTTTTTTACGAAATCGCGGAGCTTATGTGGAGTGGGGGCTGCCGCCGAGTACGCGCGAAAATAATTCATCGTTTTTTCCGCTAGAAGCAGCACAAGACTGCGCACGACGGCGAGATACATTTTATAAAATACAATTCTAAACATAGTAAAATAGGTTTGCGGGTATCAAATATACTCGCTCTGTATTTTTGGTAGAGTTACCAAATTTTCACAGCGCATTGCGAAGAACTTTATCTGTGCTGTAGCGTTTTCATTTTTTTAATATCATTACCCAATGGTTTTTTATAAGCTTTTGAAAAACAACAAAAAAAGCAAATGTTTGATAATAAATAACTTAAATTGTATTTATGTTACAAAAAAAAGAAAAACGCTACGGCATAGATAAATTTCTTCTTTATGCATCGTGAAATTTTGGTACTTTTATCATAAATACGGTGAAAGATATGTTGATACTCGCAAAACAGTTTTTACACCCAAATATGCGGCGGTAGGACGGCCTCTTAAGGTGCCAATAACTGTACCCTTTACCCTATACGTCCCTATCACGATTACTTTTCATATAATATTAATGATTGTATTAGTTTTCCAGTGAATGTCGATCGGAAGCGTCAATGGGTGATGTTCGCTGAGGACAATGGTGGCAATGCTCAACATTGGCTCATTCCAAGCTCTGTTCAAGGCATTTTGTTGCCGGTCGTGATTACTACGGAGCAGTCGTACATCGCCGTCGACTGCGGGAGGAGTGCCGTCAGTAGTGAGTAACAACCAACCTAAAACCTTTGATCACTGTATTAAACAAATAGTGTCAGACAGTACCTACCACATAAGATCCACTCACTTCATCATTACATTACTATACGTTTCACTTAACCACTCATAAAGTGTGAATTAAAATATCACATATGTGTTTATTATTTCAATATGCCCAGGTGGCAGGTATTTTACTGTGGCTACATACCTACTAGACTACAAACCAAATCCAATAGGTACGTTCAGTTATTGCTGTTGGATAAAATTCTATATTAAATTATATTCTTTTTTTGTTATTGCTTTTATTCTTTAAAAAATTACAAACAACATTGCTCCTTTATTAAACACTGGGTAAAGCTTATTGTGACATTTATTATGGGTATTTATAACCAATAAGCAAAATACTCAAACTTTTTCTTACACAGTTCTTTATTGTAAGTTGTGTACTAGATGGGTATTTTATCATTTCACATTTAATGACAATAAGTATTCACTGTGCTTTTAGATACATATTATAATGTTATAAACTAGCAATTGGGATAACTGCTTAGTTTATAATTTGCAGGTAGCAAGACTGTTGGTAGAGGATTTCTTAGGTAGAGTTGACGAAATAAATAGACTGGTTGAAAGTTGAAGTTGTTTATTGAATTCTGCTGCATAAAATATTCTAAGTCTAATCTAAGTTGATATGTCGTCTTTCGCGAAGGTGCTCGTCTGTACTGTGGTGTCACACGTCTAATCTACAGGCCGTTTCGGGTCTGGTTTTATAGGGCCTCCTGCCCCCCTACTTCCCCCTAGTCTATCGACTTATCTGTGGATTTCACAGGACGTTGTTTAATTAATCATTGATACATTCCCACGCCTAGTTATTCCACGAATCGTGACTTGTTATCGTGTTTTGCAATATATGATATACGCCATCCGTCACTATTTAGATACTATGCATTATATATATGTATATATGTATATCCTAGAACAATATCTAAATATTATGAATATAATATGGATATACATTTATGATTCAATTGACGTTGTAGGACCTATTGAAATGCGGTTTCAATATCGCATTGCCCTTTCATTATATTCTCATAGGTTATCTAAAGGATATATGACTGATTTATTTAGCCGAATTTCTATGTGCTATTGTTTATCTAGTCTTTATGTTGCCAAATGTAGCCGATGGCGAAACGATCACAATAATAATATATTATGTGTATTATTGGGTTCGTTACAATAACGACGTATGGGAAAACCATCCACATACCACATACGACATTATGGCGTATACATAAATAAATATATAATAATATAATTCTAATTAATTAATATAATATAAGATATAACATTTTACATTTACATATTATACATTTTATAAAAAATTATACCAAAAAATTTCTTCGCGTACCACCTACGAGCATTCCACGTACCACGGGTTGGGAACCTCTGCGTTAGATCACGCGTCATGTCACTTTGGTAACCCCTTAGACGAACGTTCATACACTAATAAACGGCGCTCCCGAACGAGACTCGTCGGCCAGCCGCCCACTACGAGGAATGGGCGTGGCTTAAACGCCGCGTGCATGCGGATTGCGAAAATACTTAACAGCGCATTATCTTAGGCCCGGTTTTTCAATCACATTTATCCGTCAGATAACTCGAGTTATCTGACAGATAAGAAAAAATTGATATATTTCAGTTTATCAATGTCGGAATAAACTTTATCCGATGGATATTGTTGCGGATAAGTTATCCGTTACTTTTTGTATCAAATAAATCTTATTCGACGGATAACTAATAATTGATAACATAAATATGGTTTGTTATCATAATTTATCAATTTTACAATTTTCGTCTGCATTCTATTTTATTTATTTATTTTATGGATTTATTTGAGGAGGACGATGATTATGAAATAATTCAATATTTGAATTACCGACGTCGTCTATACACTGTACACGAAAGAATAAATCATATGCTGGCGTGGGATGACCATGACTTTAGGGTGAGATTCAGACTTGGGAAAAATGTTGTTCGTAATTTATTAGAATATATTGAAGACGAAATAGCTTCACAAACTATTAGGTGAGCTAATAAATAATTATTTATTAACTTTATCAAACTAAATTTATTAATAATTATTTTTTACATATTTTATATATAAAGAATAATGCTGTGTCACCGATAAATAAATTACTATTGACTCTACGGTTTTATGCTACTGGGAATTTCCTACTAACAGCTGGTGATTTTATTGGTGTTAGTAAAAGCACAGCTTGTTTGATAGTATGCGACGTAAGTGTGGCCATAGCAAACCTTCGACCAATATTCATACGAATGCCAGAGACCGAAAGAGAAATAAGAGACTTACAACTCCATTTCTATCAAATTGCAAGATTCCCGAGAACTATCGGTGCAATTGATTGCACTCATATTAAAATTCAGAGCCCTGGTAAGTCTATTCAAATAACATGTAACAGCAATATTATAATATAATTTTAAACAATGTTAATAGGTGGTCCTGATGCAGAATATTTTAGAAACCGTAAAGGGTACTTTTCCTTAAATGTTCAAACAATTGCATGCCCTGGTTTGAAGATAATGGATGTAGTTGCACGTTGGCCAGGGTCGTGTCACGATTAAACTATTTTCAAGAAATCACGTATTTATAATAAGCTGGTCAGTGGTTATTGGAAAAACAGTTTACTTGTGGCTGACAGTGGATATGCAAATACACAATATGTTGTCACTCCATACTTGAATCCTAGTAATGATATTGAAGAGTTGTATAACGAATCCATTATTAGGACTAGGAATCCAGTGGAAAGATCGTACGGAGTGCTAAAGCGAAGATTTCCTGTGCTGTCTTTTGGATCACGCTTAAAACTAGAAACAACCCAAGCTGTGATAGTTGCTTGTTGTGTTTTACACAACTTAGCTTGTGATGATAATGATTTAGAACCACCTGAACTATTGAATATGGATTTACCACTAAATGAAGAATTTAGTTTAAGAGAACACCATGAACCAGAAGTAGGAAATGCAAGGAAACAATTAACAGAAGAATATTTTCCATTTTTAAATTAACCATTTTGTAAATTATAAATACAGTGAAAACTTCATACTTATGTAATACGTATAAATTATTAATAATTTTGTAATAAAATAAGTCTATAATTAATCTAAAATAGTTTATTATTATTTATCTGAGGATAATGACTGTAGTTTTTTAAAAAACTTCAAAAAACCATTTCAATAATAATGAGCATTTTATTATTTGTCAAAATTACAATATATTACGTAGGTAGTTAATAACAATGAATGACTAAAATAAAATAAAAATGTAACTTATAACAATTCTTTTGATTATAATTAATTTAAGAATGACTTAGATAAAATAAAATTGCAACTTATAAAACTCTTGATTAGTATTAATTTTAACGAAGTTTACAAAAAAATTAAATTTAATAAATATATGGATAATGGTAATAATAAAACAGAGTAGGTAAAATAGCCAGGGCATCTATTCATACCTTTTGTTTTTTATTAACAATTTTTAGTTCTAATGATGCAAGTTCAAGTTCGTGTTTCCTTTTCAAAAAAATCATTGTTTCTTCATGTTGCTCTTTTAAAAAAGAAATTTGCATATTCACCAATTCTAACTTCTTTTCAGCTAAAATTGTAAACTTCTCACTGACTGATGTTTGGCAGTGATTTTTTTTTTTAATTTGGCTAGACATAAAAATATATTTTAGATACCAATAGTATTTATTTAAATGAAATAACTCACTTGATAATTTATCATTTTTTCCAGTAGATCTCAACAGTTCTGTTGATGCTAACGGAGTCCATGATGTACATACAAATGTACTAGGCCGTTGATGTATCAAATTGTCATCTATTATTTGATTGTTCTCTGTTATATTTTGTATATTTTTTTTCTGGTGTTTCAGAAATTGTATTAAGTGTGTCCTCTAAATCCAACATTTCTATAAAACAAATTAAATATTTCAGAAAATATATAACATTTACTAATTTTAAATAAACGCAATCATTTAATTTTTATTTGGTTTGAAAAAGTGCTATGGTACATGTTGTTTGTTTTAAAAAAGTGTCACAACACTTCTACACTTTAATTGGAAACACTAGAGTACCTACATACTATAGTCTGTCCAGCGAGAGAACATGCCGCGGATCGACCAAAATCGTTCTGTTTTCGCGCATGAGTTCCGACGAACGACGACGTGCTCCGACGACCGGCTGCACGTGTCCGACGACAACGCTGCGGTGGCAAGTGGCAACGATTTGATCGATAACAGTAGATGCATCGTAGTGACGTATAGTATCTACTTTCCCGCGCGTAGTGTGTTTACTATTTTTTACGATACGTAACTGCAGTGAAAATTATAATAATTAATATATATTTTTTTGTATTGTACTACTATTATAATTTAAAAATGAGTGATGAGAGACCAGTTCATATAACACCATTAAAGGTGAACCCTAGAGGAAAAGTAAGTATTCATAAATTGTAATTGTTTTTTTTAATTTATTTTATTTTGTAATTTTTTTATGTGTATTATTTAATTTGTAATGGCTACGTATTTTTTGTAATATATTTTTTTGTCCTATTTTTTCAGTTCGTCGGCAGTCGTCAAAAACTGATGATCGTTAACCTATATAAATCCAAAATTGTACAACAGCCAACGCTAAAGGTAAAAGAAGTCGTGAAGATAATATCTAAAGAATTGGGAATTGGGCAAAATAATATCCAGTTAACCATTTCTGAATATAAAAATAATAAAACTGTGAGTTCACCAAATAAATCCAAGATTCGAGCGACATTCAAGGACAAAATTGATGATTTTGAACGTGACGCCATACGGAGGAAGGTGCACGAATTTTGGTTCCGAAAACAATTACCAACACTGGACAAGATTTTAAGAGCTGTAAACGAAGACCCAGACCTAAACACTTACAAAAGGTCGGTTCTAAATTTACTTATACGTGACCTAAATTGTGTACATGTCAAACGCGGTCGTAACAGCGCTCTCATAGAGAGAGATGATATTGTGTTGTGGCGCACAAAATATATTGAGGATATACGTAAATACCGGGAACAAAGAAGAACGATCTATTATCTGGACGAGACATGGGTTAACGCAGGTGACTGCAACGATAGAATTTGGCGGGATAATACCGTTACGTCCCACAGAGATGCCTTTTTGAGCGGTCTTTCAACTGGCGCACCGAATCCAACAACAAGAGGCAAACGACTTATTGTTGTTCATATTGGGTCGAATGAGGGTTTTGTCGACGGTGGTTTATTGGTATTCGAATCCAAAAAAGATTCTTCAGATTACCACCAAGAAATGAATGGCGATGTGTTTTTCGATTGGTTAAAAGACGTCATTCCATTACTTAAAGACAATTCTGTCATAGTTATGGATAATGCGCCTTACCACTCGGTAAAATTAGAAAAATGCCCAACATTAAGCTGGAAAAAGGTGGAAATTGAAAGTTGGCTTGAAGAAAAGGGTGAACCATTCCAAAGGCCGATCAACAAGGTACGACTCATGGATATCGTCAAAAGTATTAAACCGCAGTTCAACAAGTTGGTTGTTGACGAATACGTTAAAACTAAAAATATGACGGTATTACGGACGCCACCATATCATTGTGAGTTGAACCCAATTGAACTTGCGTGGTCGTCCGTAAAAAGGTATGTGAAAACCAACAATACCACATTCAAACTTCCGGATGTGAAAAAACTTTTGATTGATGGTGTTAACCAATGCACTCCCGAAATGTGGAAGAACTGTGTCGAACACGTCATCAAAATAGAAGACAGATTTTGGAATGTGGACATAACTGTCGATGATGTGATGGATGACGACAATTTACATGTAATGACTATCACTGGGGACACGTCCGATTCAGACGATCTAGGATGTGAAACTTTAGAGTAACTATATTTATTTATATAATTTATGTATATGTATTATGTATTTTTTTTGTTTTTTTTATTAGCTGTTATGACAATGGTAATTAACCTACTTTTTATGTATTTTGTATTATGTTTATTGCATATGAAATAATTGTTAAAGATGACTATTAAAAAAAATGTTTAACGCTTATTAATATTTGATATTCAATTTTTTATTTATTAATAAGGAAAACGAATTCATACGAAACCTTAGAGCTTAGGGTATACAATTAATTGTAAAAATTACATTGCTCACAATAATTACGATTACGATATTATACGCTCTATTATTGATAGATTATCATTATACGGGCGGCAATAATCAACAGGTGGTTGATTACCGATGATCGGCGACGAATCGATCGACCGTCTTCGGCACGCCGAGAGAGGGGGAAATGGGGCCTCGGAGCTCTCTCGCTCGTCAGTCTGCATGCGCAGAAGCGGCATGTTCTCTCGCTGGACAGACTATAACTTTTTAACCAAACAAAGCTCTTATATTTATTTGTATTCATATTTTGGCATTATTATGAATTAGGTATTAATTAAAATATTTACTATTATAATAATATTATACTATACCATCATAAACATATGTAGATTCGCATTCCTCGCCAATTGAAAATTCTAAATTATCATTCAGATTCTCTTTATTTTGTATCAACATGCTTTCATTTTGTTTGGAAGGTTCTAGTTGTGAAATATGAGTGGTTTCAAAATCAGCTAGAATGTTAGAAATCTTAAATAGTTTATTTTCATTAGTTTTAAATTAATTAAATATACTGTATATGATAAATTGAGTATAATTAATTAATAACTACATTTTATCAAATTTGTTTATGATACTAGTAGTAGGTACTACTTACGATGGTCACTATCAAGTGGACTTGGTAGTCCTTCAATTGTTGGTTGTAAAATTGTGTACAAGGTTTTTTCTGATTCACTTGAAACTATATGATGTTCTTTAAATGGACCACCCCCTGTTTTGAATAGATCACTTTTAGTTCCCCTTAAAAGTTTTTTGACACATTTATATTTTGATCGCAAACATGAAGCATCTCTTGGCTATAACAAATAAAACACAATACTATTTTATGCATACAACAAATAATAATAAAACTATTCTTACACAGCCTGTTGTCTCTGAATTATATAGTTCAGTAATTTGCAGCCAACATTTCTGTTTATCCTTCCATCTCACTGCATTAGACTCTTTATTTTCTAATACATGACGGTTTTGTAAAGCATGTTTCAATAAAAGTTCTTTTTCATAAAATGTGAAATTTGTTGATCTTTGTTTTTTTGATATGTTTTTTTGAGACATGTTGAATAGAGTAGTGAATATAACTTATATCGAACGAGAGTGAACACAAATCACAATTAATAATTAAGTAATTACATACAATATTACAATAAATATGTGAATATATTAATATATTAATATGTGTAAATATCATAATGACATACAATATAATATAAGAAGTGTTTATGATCTAAGCTGATATCACAGAACGAATCCTTATCAATTTCATCATTGACCAATCATAATCAAATATAATATATGTGTAACTTGTTCCATAATGAACAGTAATTACCTTCTGTTAGTACAATTTTCCTACCGACAACTTTATCCGTCGGATAGCTATCTGGAGAATAAAATTACATTGAAAAACCGGAATCACTTTATTTGAAAGATTATCCGCCAGATAAGTTTATCCGACGGTTACGTATCTGGCGAATATTTGGATGAATGAAAAACCGGGCCTTAGCCGTTTTATACGTTTCACTTTGGGTGTTCAACCGCGGAACGGGGTCGCCGCCAAAATCCTGGACGCTCCAAGTCGCGCGAGATGTCGAAGCTCCGCGCGACGCGTTCCCTCTCCGGAGTTACCGCGCCACCGTCAACGGCCGGCGAGCTGGCCATCGGCCGTCGCGAACTTTGTGGCGTCTGTCTTTTTCCAACGGCTGAACGTAGCGCAACGTCCGTGCTATCCAGTGGCGGATATATCCAAGTTCTGAGGGGGGGGGGGGGTGAAATTTCAAATCCACATAGATAATGATGTTTAACCCCCTCCCCATTGTTTTATTTTGAAATATTTAACTATAATCGGTACAAAACTATAAATAACGACACTTTTTTTTCAATATAAATATTTATTTAGAAAAGGTGCGCTCAGCAGATGCTACACTGATTGGCAGTGAACATATAATACACAAAACTTCGTGAAGAATAGAAAAAACATGATGATGACACTCATCCAAAGCATCTAATGCATTTTTACAGATACTTTTCCCTAACAAAATAAACATAATATTTAAACCAAATATTTATACATAATATTTTATATATATTTAAACAAAAACCAATAATAAAGTACCTTCTGTTTCTTGTTTACTCCATTTAGCATACCAAAGTTCAAGTTCTCCATTAATTAATTCTTCTGGTACATGTTCAAAAAATGAGTAACAAGTAATTACTTGAATAATTTTTTTGAAGGTGGTATATGTTTCTTCATCTTTTATTTTAATTATACAACTTGGAACTAACAACATTAGGGTTCAATATTTTCATTTTCTTTACTTAAAAATCTGTATTTTAAATCTTCTAATATACTTTCTAGAAGAGGTATGTACATATTTATACGGTAGTAGTCCAAAGGATCATTTGATCCAGAATTTATATTCCCTCTATGAGTTTGACGACCAACAAACCTAGGCAATTTCATTTCTACATCAAGTTTCTCAAAAATTAACTTGCTTTCTTCAAATAAACATTTGAATTTGTCCTCACAGCTTGACCGATACTTTTGGAGTACATCTATAACATTATTAATGTGTATTGATGCTGTTACTACATCTTCATCTCGTTTTTGAAGAATTTTACTGATGGGGTATGTAACACTTAAAATTTGAGATAAAGAATTAAGGGATAAAATAAAATCACATGTACAGAGTCCGGATATTAAAATTTTAGCTTTTGCTGATGAAGTAATATCATTCCATTGTGAAATTTCAGTTAGAGTCTCTACAATGTTGACAAGTGAATTTTTGAATTGCAATACACTATCGTGTCTTTCTACCCAACGCGTTTCGCATAAGCTAGAAAGTGATTTATGACCAGTTAAATATTTTTTCAACACAAAATTACGTTTGGCAGATGAATGGAAAAAAGATATGGTTTCTTTAATAACACCAACACAGTTTCGAATAAGCTGTGACACGGTACGCAGCGGCCACCAGTACAAAGTACAGGTACCGCAGCGGCCAGTCTACATTTTTCGTCAACCGCCACTACGGGCTACAGCGCGACAACGCCAACTCCCCCACCACGCCACAAAGGCACAAGGTGGGACGGGAAGGCGAGTCGCGTAGAACGAGTACCGGCCGTCGTAGACTAGTTACTAGTAAAAACACACCCGAAAAGAACACACACCACGACCACGATATATATATACCGTCTTGTATAGCCGCCGTCCGTTGCTCTTGTGTTTTTTTCTTCCTAATACCTTTAGTATACCTATGTTAGTTACAATTATATCTGTGTAAAATAAACAACACTATTGTTACCCGAAACTGTGTTACCGTTTCTCTTTAAACGTGCGAGTGTGCCGCCCATTCTAATATACTATACGACCGGCTCTCCGCGGACCATCTGCCACCACCGTCGTAGCCGCGTCAAATTGGCTCCCCGCAGAGGAATCATCGCCTCAAGCCAGCGAAAAGGTAAGAGTTTTTCATGCTGACACATACCTCGGTAGATTGCTTATATTAAGTTAATATTAAGACTTTTAGCCAGGAGTGTGTTTGCCGGTTAGCTAGGATTCCCAGTGAACATTACGTAAGAATTATTTCTAGCACGTAACAGGGAATCCCGCTGTAGTGATCGCCGTGAAGGACACGTTGAACACTAATACAATAATTATTTAAACGACGTAGCACGTTCGTTGTCGTCTTGAGTCGTGGTTGAGAAAGATAGGTAAATAATTAATAACACTTTTTTATACTTTTAAAATATGACAATTACATAACACTTTATTATTACAAGTTTGAATTACAAAATAACTATAAGCACTGTCGTAAGCTTGATAGACCTACGACGAGGGCTGACTATCTTCTAAGTAATAGTAGGTGCTCTACCCGTATTTATGCGGGTTCCAACAATGACGTATTGGTGGCGTGATATCTATATTCTAATATTACTTCCCTAGTAATGTCAAATTGCATTATGATGGGACTAGGTAAAACAACTTGTTGTTTTCACCTCTGATCCACGCTTCCTGTTATTTAGGCCTATTTTACATTGCATATTACTACCTACATTACCCATTATAAATTAAATGTATAATTTATTCTACGTGATATCCTATTATAGCTGTGGGTATTAATACATCCCTAATATTGTTGAATTGCACTATTTTGTGACTAGGTAAAACAACTTGTTGTTTTCACCTTTGCTCTATGTTTCCTGTTATTTAGGATTATATTAAATACCTACGTTTCTACTCATAAATTATACTATGTATAATTTATTATTTTACTTATTTTATTTAAAATAATATAATGGCTTTTGGGTTTACTACACCGCGCAGCCGTGCATAACCGTGATACGGATTGGGAAGTAGTTATATAACAACCGCCACCCCTCCGCTACGCCTACCATTCGTCCCGTGACATTACCGTCGATAACAGCACAGCGCGCAGGCCAAAACCGGTTTCAGCCGCTGCAGCCGTCAACTGCCGCCGCCGAGTACGTCGACCCAGTTCGGCTATTCTGGGAACGCAACGGCGGTACCGTCAACAGCTGACCAATTAACGTAATCGCTAATAAACTTCCGTAAAGAGCGCAAAATATTTACGTCAGGAAAAAAAAAAAAAAGCCTCTTAACCACGTACACACACAAAACACAAGCTACCCCACCGACCAACAGCTTAACGACAGCATTTGTAATTTAATCGTACATAATGACTGGTAAAACGTTACAACAGTTATCGTCGGCGGAGCTGCGTAGCGAGTGCTCGGCCCGCGGACTCAGTGTGTCCGGGTCGAAGTCGGATGTGTATGTCAGGCTAGAGGAGCATCTTAGGGAAAGCGGACTAGTTCCCGAGAACGTGAGGTTCGAACCAGTGCAGCCCCCAATCACAGGATTAGGGGACGGTACTGGACAACAACCACACGCTTGATCGACGCTGTTAAGCACGGACGTCAGTCAGATCTTCGAACCATCGACTAGGGGTATCTCGACAAGCCATACGGCAAGTCAAGGACCAACGGACGATCGGCCAGAGGACTACGACAACCAGCTGACCATGCAACAGGACCAGTCCGCACACCCATCAAATACCGACATTTTTAAAACCGCAGCGGAACAACTACAAAAGTTAAAACTGGCGTTGCCGCAAATGAACGACACAACGTCGTTCGAGGCACGCCTAATGGCGCTGGAGGCAAGCATGACGCGGTTCTTTACGGAATCGCGCACGACGCCACGCAGCAGCCACACGACTTTGCAGTCCCGCGGTACACCAACCACCCGTCACCCGTACACATAACAACTCGTACACACGATAGTTACCAGTCGGGTAGGTCGTATGAGCGCAACGAAGGCGGCGCTCAGCCGAGCGCCAGCCACACTGCCGCCACGAACAACCGACCGTTCTTCACGCGCGACAGTCAACACGACAATACGGGTCACACCACACGCGCGCCACAACACGCGTCATACGAAGCACGCGTACATGAACGTTCGGTACTAATACCGTACGAGGACTTGCGTACAGCAAGAGCCTCGTTACCCGAGTTCACAGGAACTAGGGCCGAGGACCCCGTACGGTTTATAGACAATACCGAGTCGATTTTGACGCAAGCTCGTATACACCCATCGGGTTGGTGCAGGGCGGTCGAGCCGCAATTAAAAGGAACGGCGAGTACGTGGTACAACTCTATCAGGGCACTCGACCTATCCTGGACAGAATTTAGGGAGGAATTTTATGAAAATTTCAATAACGCCGAAATTCAGTCTCGATTGCGCGCCGACATCGTGTCAACGCGTCAAACGCCCAGACAGTCGCTAACGGAATTTGTGCTGATTAAAAACCAGCTGGCGCGCCGCGTAAATACCGGCCTATCCGAATCGGAGCTGGTAGGTATTATCGCCGGACTAACGCGTGACACTTTCCGTACACACATACGTCTACACCGGCCATTGACGTTCAGCGAGCTGCGACGCATCGCAGGCGTTTTGGACCCGGTAACGGACAACACCAACCCGCCCCCACAACAATGGGCCCCTGAACCTAAAAAAGGGGTGGAAACCCCACAAACAACCCCCCCGGTCAAAAAAAAAATTTTTGCGAAAGCAACTGATAATACACCACCGGGGCCGTGCAGATATTGTGGGGAACTCCATTGGAACAGTAAATGTCCAAACAGACCGACCACGTCGGGAAACGGCGGGGGAGTCGACGAGGACTAGTCCCCCTCATCGACTCATCACCACCCCCCCCACTCATCACCACCCACTATCGGTAGTACACACGGAAAAAATAAGCGTAATCGAAAAGCGCGTAGTTCAGTAATTCAACACACAGAACAACCAACTACGAACATTTTTTTCCGTCCAATCACCACTCGGCACCCGTTCACAGACCCCCAACCTACACCACCCCACCATGGAACACACTCACCTCACCGGTGACACGTGTGTTCAACAACAACCGGCTCATGGGGCAGCCACAGGTGTAGGGACAAAGGCAACAGAGACACGGGTGTTCACCCACACGGGTGACGGGGACACAAGCACACAGACCGCGCTTATCCCCGCATTAGGTCAGTCTGCGCACGTAAGGCAACAGGCGAGCAACGAGGCAACCGATGTTGACAGTATGGTCATGGCGGTTAACACCACCGACAAGACAGTCTCCATCGCGGTTCAGAACCAGTTATCCCGCTCGACCAATTGCAATACGACTAATAACGGTACGCGAACATGCCAAGACAAAATTCCGACCCCCGCGGTCGAACTCGAATTTCCGTCAGGTTTCGTAACAGCCCTATTAGATTTGCAGGCACAAAAATTGTACGTAAACCCGACAGTAGCCCGTAAATACGGCAAAACACCCACCCACGGACCAACAAACACAGTCCGGATGGCGGACGGTCGCACTGCAACAACCAGTGGCACCTCCACATTCGAAGCTAGGATAGGTGCACTCGATATAAAATTCGAAGCGACCATCCTAGACAATTTGTATTGCGACGCGTTACTAGGACACGACTTTCTTGTTAACAATGAAGTCTCTTGGGATTACGCCGCGTGCACAATTCACATGGGTAAGCAAATTCGTACGTCGACATGTTGGAATGGGAAATCTCAGCCACCCGCCACTCGTCCCGACCTGTCACAATTAGAATTCGGAAACGACCCCGAAACACGCGCGAAACTAACCAAGATTTTAAATAAATACGCGGTAGTATTCAGTGAAAAAGTAGGACGTACCAAATTAATTGAACACGAAATTCTGCTAAAAGACCCGTCCCCAATCGCGCTCAAACCATACCCATATCCGCAGCAGAAGCAAACTGCTATCGACGATATGGTACGCGATATGGAACTCCAGGGGCTCATAGAACCAAGCACCTCACCATGGGCCGCACCAGTAGTAATGGCAAAGAAAAAAGACGGAACTTTTCGTCTCTGTGTCGACTACAGGAGGCTTAACGACGTTACGGAATCCGACGCGTACCCTATGCCAGTTCTCAACAAAATGATTAGGCAAATGCGGGGCGCGAAAATATTCAGCATTTTTGACCTGAAGTCGGGGTACTGGCAAGTGCCGCTACACGGAAATGCACGAAAATATACGGCATTCCGAACACGTAGAGGTCTATATCAGTTCAGAGTCCTCCCTTTCGGTCTAAAGAATAGTCCAATGACTTTCGTGAGACTCATGAACGAGGTCATGAGGGGGTACCAGGATGATTTCGTACAAGTTTACCTGGATGATATTGTAGTATTTTCAAGGGAGGAGTACGAACACCAGGCCCACTTAGACAAGGTTCTCGAGCGGCTCAAGAGGTTTGGACTAACGTGCAACACAAAAAAATGTAAAATCGGCCTACGCGAAATTTCATTTTTAGGGCACATCGTAGACTCGGAGGGCATACAAAAACAACCGGAAAAATTGGTATGCATTGACAATTTTCCGGTTCCCAAAAAGGTTAGGGACGTACGTAAATTTTTGGGCATGTGCAACTGGTACAACCAGTTCGTAGATAATTACGCGGATACCATAGCACCTCTCACTAATTTATTAAAACAGGGAGTACGGTGGAAATGGACAGAGAACAACGCGCGTTCGAAACAATAAAAAACGCGCTAGTCACATCACCAAAATTGTCACCACCCGATTATAGCAAACCGTTTTGTCTGCAAACAGATGCAAGCGAAATAGGAGCCGGTGCGGTACTTTTCCAACGGGGTGACAGACCGGAGGAAAGACGCATAGTGTCCTACGGCACCGGGCACACCCGTAGACGAAGATCGACTTGAGGAAAAATTGGTAGGGGCGCCCACAGCGCCGACAACCAGTGTTGACCTCGAATCTGACCGAATATTTTCCATGTTCGATAACCACGTTAGTGACGACACACCACTCACCGCGACGACTCTCGAAAAGTGGCAGTCCGAAGACGCCACAATCCGCGAAGTAGTCGCCGGTCACAGGTGGGACGGGCCAGCGCGGAACACTAGGAGCACAAAATCGGGAACAAACGCATACGTTTTTTCCGAAGGTCTCTTACGCGTAAACGTAGGCTCCCACACACCCGTCGTGATACCAAAAACCAAAGCACAACATGCAATTTGGAGGTGTCACGATCACGTCTTATCCAACCACCCGGGTTGGAAAGAGACGTACCGGGCGGTTCGACAACGGTACTATTGGAAAGGTCAAAAAAACGACGTCAGGTTATATGTCGGTGCGTGTCACGTATGTGCGTGCACGAAACCACTAAACTCACGTCCAAACGACCCAATGCAACCAAGAACCCCCCGTGAACCATGGGAAGTTATCAGTGTCGATCTCATGGGCCCATACCCGAGTTCTGGTAAGGGAAAATCGTACATACTGGTAGCAACCGACTGTTTTAGTAGGTGGACCGAGGCTTACCCCTTAGGAACAGCAACCTCTAAAACAATAATCGAAACGTTAGAACGCGAGTTCTTTTCGCGTTTCGGTTACCCCCGCGTGTGTCTCAGTGATAACGGCCCACAGTTTGTGTCAAACGAAATGATGAACGCGCTAGAACGCTGGGGGGCACAGGGTTGGACGACCCCAGTCTACCACCCGAGGGCCAACCCAGTCGAACGCCGTAATCAAGATTTAAAAAAAGGGTTACGCGCACAACTAGTAACGGGCAATCATAAATCTTGGGACACGAAACTACCCTCAATCCTATTTTCGATACGGAACAGGTGCAACGAACAGACATGCTACCCACCCGCGGTCCTTGTCCTCGGCAGAGAGTGCAAGAGACCCGCAGATTGGGCGCTGTCTAAATTGGCGCCGGTACACATCGAAAAAACACAGGAAGAGAGGGTAGAGCAGGAGAAACGTATTTTAGGCAAAAAGGTAGTGGTAAAACCAAGCACGAACACCGGCACACCGGTGAAGTTCGGCAAGGGTGACGTAGTCTACTACAAAGCACACCACTTATCTAAGGCACACAAAGATTTTCACGCCGGTTTCGCACCAAAGTGGTGGGGACCGGTAAGACTGGCGATACAGGTCGGGAAAGGAGTCTTCCAAACCGACCAACAACCGCCGCGGAAAATACATGTGTCATGCCTAAAACGGGCACCGATAGGCCAACATTAAATAAACAATTATCTGTAATAACAATCATTTACAGACAACATGACCGGACAACAGCAGGAGAAGTGGCAGCAGGTTGCCGAACTCATACAACGGCTGGGGCTGGTATCCGGTGGCCAGGATGAGCCGCGAACAGCCGCCCAGGGCGCGAGGATGACTACCCGCCAACTCCTGCAGGACCCAGTGCGGGCGGCCATCTGCAACCGGGGCTGGGAGGAACGTACGACGGACATCCAGCGGAGGTTGCGGCCACACCGACCACCATCAACATCAACACCCGGTAACCGCACACCGTCCCTGACAAGGCCACCACCCCCAGCAACGACACCTGCCCCCGTAACACCTGCGGAGCCGGCACCGGTACCCAGGCCAACAGGGGTACTCCCCGGCCCAACGGGAAGGGTGAGGACGGAGGCGCAGCAGGCACGGAACTGCCGTAAATTTCAGCAGCTGAAGGAAAAGAGGAAGGCCAGGGAAAGCGAGGCAAGCCAACAACGTCGGCTTGCCAAGCAACCCGCGCCAACCTCAGACCCGGAAGCAGCCGGCACGCCTCCGGCCAAACCAACACCGATGGAGGTGGACAAACCGGCATCCAAGGACGGCAAGTCCGAGGAGCCGGGACAGCCCACCAGCCAGGAGTCGCCAGACCAATCAGAGGCCACGGTGGACATAACCGAGGCAGATTGCCTGGTGGCGTTCGAGGGGATGCCGGAGTTGGACGACACTCACTCGTTCTACACTCCGGTAGGGTCCCCAAAACACCCCCAGTAACACACACGGGCGCGGGCAAGTCTACCTCAAGTGAAAGCCAGAGGTAGTACAAGCCACCCCGTCCCATAAAGGCACACAGACACCGGTACAAGTGTACCCCGTGTGACGGTTTGGCGGGGGAGTATGACACGGTACGCAGCGGCCACCAGTACAAAGTACAGGTACCGCAGTGACCAATCTACATTTTTCGTCAACCGCCACTACAGGCTACAGCGCGACAACGCCAACTCCCCCACCACGCCACAAAGGCACAAGGTGGGACGGGAAGGCGAGTCGCGTAGAACGAGTACCGGCCGTCGTAGACTAGTCACTAGTAAAAACATACACGAAAAGAACACACACCACGACCACGATATATATATACCGTCTTGTATAGCCGCCGTCCGTTGCTCTTGTGTTTTTTTCTTCCTAATACCTTTAGTATACCTATGTTAGTTACAATTATATCTGTGTAAAATAAACAACACTATTGTTACCCGAAACTTTGTTACCGTTTCTCTTTAAACGTGCGAGTGTGCCGCCCATTCTTATATACTATACGACCGGCTCTCCGCGGACCATCTGCCACCACCGTCGTAGCCGCGTCAGCTGTGTGTTTGAAGACTTTGAGATACACAGGTTTAAGGCATGACTAGAACAAGGGCTGTGCACTGCATTTTTTGCAAATTGTTTGATTTGTTGAACTGCTCCATTAGCTGAGGAAACCATAACTGAGCAACCGTCCGTTCCAACACCTACACAATTATCTAAATTGAAATTAAAATCTTGCAATAGCTGTACAACTGCATTTCCTAGAATTTTAACAGTTATTTTAGGCTCTTGAATTTCACTAATAGGATCATTACTTACCCCACTATCTTTCAACAATTTATCTTTATTTTTTTCAAATATATAGTCGTGGCAATTAATGAATCCCAAAAATTTTTCATTTACTTGATTTTTAAATATGTAACGGATTATTAAACTTTATTGAGATATGTTAGAAATATCCGTTGTTCCATCAAATATCACACTAAATTGTTTTGCTTCTTTAGCTTCTGAACAAATTTTGTCTAAAATCACTTTACTGCAACAATTGATAATTTCATTCTGTGTGAATCCACTTATGTAAGTTGCTCTAGCAGTTGACGTTTCCAAATGATTTTTAAGAACATGGTCTCCAGAGGCTACTCTATATTTAAGAAGCTGTTTAAAATTGCCTTCATTAATCACAGATTTATCATTATCGACATTATCAATTGGGAATTCATCAAACGAAACTTTACCATCATCTCGATGCCCACGTAATGCAATATTTTGTCGTCCCAAAAAAATTATTGTTTCAATTATTGGTCTAATGCGAGCACGGTTTTCGGCAACTTCTTTTTTTCTTTGAGAGTCTAACATATTTATTACTTCTCTATTAGGGTTCAAATATGTAATTTTAAAATCTATTGCACATTGAGCAGCTTTCTTGTGATAGTGAGTACTATTGTGAATTTCTAGTGCACCATCTTTCCCAAGCAATTTTGAATATAAATTTAGAGGTTTAGTTACCAACCTATTTAACTGCTCTGTTTTATGAGCACCACCCATTGTAGTGGTTAAAAAAAGTACACATGTCTTACAAAATAACCCATTTTCATTTTTTGAATACTCTAACCAGCTGAATTTCTGAAAATGATTCAATCGTAAATACCGTTTTTCTTCTTTTCCCTTTTTATTGTGTAAAGAAAAAGGAAAAACAAAGTCTTCTGATGGTTTATTATTTCTTTCGAGAATTGTGAATTTTATAAATTCAATACTACTTACTACTTGGCCAATATCAGTATAATTTGAACTATTTGAAGTTACAATTGTGTTGGATTCTTTATTCGGTTCAATCAATAATGGTATCACCGGTTGTTCCTTTTCAACTTGTTTTGGTTGGTCAGGAATAAAATGCTTACTATTATCTGAAGTTGAAGTAAAATAAGAAGAAATTTTACGCTTCGACATACCTACTATACTTTAAAAAAACAGTACACGAATAAAACTTGCAAACGCGATGAAAATAATTGACAACACGAATAATACGATACTATGCGTAAACAATCACCACATGGCTAATGACAGTACTATCTTTAATCGTGCTATCAAACAGAGTGATAGTCTATGGGGCATCAGGCACTTGTCCCAAAATTTCATGGAGAAAAAAAAATATTGAACAACTGAAAAATCAATTAGCAGATAACACCAATACCAATATAATTAATATTTAAATATTTATAATCAATGGTTGTAGCCAATATTGTAATAATGTATAGTGGTGGCAAAAAGCCCAAGGGGGGGTCCACCAATTACCCCCCCCCCCCCACCTGATATCCGCCACTGGTGCTATCGTTCCCGTGTGTCGTAAAACCTCGTGTGAACGCGAGGTGCAAGTGTGCCCGAGCTGTGATCAGCAGCCACGATCGATACCTAGTACTTATTACTGAAGTACATTTTCGCGTTATTATCGTTGTCACGATACGTATCTATTTACATCGAGTAAAATAAAAGTCGCGTGTGACCACGCCTGTTTGTCCGTCGGGTCCGTCGTGATTGACGTCCGACGTCGAGCTCACATCGAGCTTCCGCCTGCGTCTATTTACGCCGTGCGCGTGTTTTGTTACCTCCGCGTGATCGCGAGTGTTTGCCACGGAAAAGTACGTGAATATTATACTAATTTCGCGTTCGCGTTACTCGCGTGGAACCACGGGCCATCATCGTCAAGTGATTAGCGGAAGATTTGTCCACCGTCGCCGTTCCGGCGAGGGACCGATATTGGTCGGCACCACGGATCGCCGCAGTCGCCGAACCACGTAGCCGCCGAGCCACGCAGTAGCCGTAGTCATAGTCAGGTCTATCATTTGTTTTGGTCCCACGTGTCAGTGGGCTATATATATATCATAATTATTGTTCACCAGCTGTGGTATTTAGTGTTAAGTTGATATTACTATATGGGCACCCGTTAATCGAATTATTTATTTATTGCAAATATACGTGTTTCCGACCCTAAACTTTTGACTATATTGTACAAATTGAATAACCTGTCTCCGCTCCAGCCTTCAACACCTAACGCAAGTCGTTGCCGACAACCGCACCATTCGTAGGATCGGTAACGGCGCTCACATTGGGTATCACGTCCTCTTAAAGATACTATACTACAGCCCACGAGAGAGTATTACTGTTTTGCGCATGCAGACTGTAGGCATTCCCCCACTTTGTGCCATTTAGTGTATGTCGAATACGTGGCAATGCGCGGAGTCGAACGTGTTTTCGTCGGGCGACAGTAATACTCTCTCGTGGGCCGCAGTATAGAACGTTGTTGATTGCTCTATCCCGTATGTTGTTTGAATCGATCGAAGGCATACTGAAATTTTATAAAAAAAAATCAACTCGTAAAATATTTCTGTTAAAAAAAAAAAAATTGAAAATAACTAATTTGGTTAATAAAAATTTGGTAAAAATAAGTAATTGTAAAAAAAAAAAACAACATTTATTAGATAAATAACATATCCTATATTAAAGCATAGCCATTAACCTCTTGATAACCATCTTTTTACACTCTAACAATCCATATAAAACCATACACGGGGGCTTATTACCTCGACTTCTTAAAGTTGTAAAATGTATGAAGCATGATAGATGATTGTATATTGTATCTATCTTTTCCTCATTGAAAGGTTCACCTATATTGATGTTGGCTATACTAATGTGTTCCCATAAACATGATGGACGTCTGTGCATGTATGGTTCGGTAGGGTTTACATGAAACTCTAAGTTCATCACGCCCTTTAATATTCCTCAAGGAAATTATCGATGACAACCTTTTTAGTTTGCATTTTTTTTTTATATTTTCTAGAATCATATATAATATTTATTATTTATTAATAAAGTTAAAAAGTTATAATTATTCTATTTATATTATAATTGTAACCTTTTAATATTGAAATAATCTCATACAAATATAAAAGTAATTTGTATTAGGTTCTGTGTTAGCTATTATAGTACAGTTTATTTTATATTATTATACAACCTGGGTAGCAACCGACTGTTTTAGTAGGTGGACCGAGGCTTACCCCTTAGGAACAGCAACCTCTAAAACAATAATCGAAACGTTAGAACGCGAGTTCTTTTCGCGTTTCGGTTACCCCCCGCGTGTGTCTCAGTGATAACGGCCCACAGTTTGTGTCAAACGAAATGATGAACGCGCTAGAACGCTGGGGGGCACAGGGTTGGACGACCCCAGTCTACCACCCGAGGGCCAACCCAGTCGAACGCCGTAATCAAGATTTAAAAAAAGGGTTACGCGCACAACTAGTAACGGGCAATCATAAATCTTGGGACACGAAACTACCCTCAATCCTATTTTCGATACGGAACAGGTGCAACGAACAGACATGCTACCCACCCGCGGTCCTTGTCCTCGGCAGAGAGTGCAAGAGACCCGCAGATTGGGCGCTGTCTAAATTGGCGCCGGTACACATCGAAAAAACACAGGAAGAGAGGGTAGAGCAGGAGAAACGTATTTTAGGCAAAAAGGTAGTGGTAAAACCAAGCACGAACACCGGCACACCGGTGAAGTTCGGCAAGGGCGACGTAGTCTACTACAAAGCACACCACTTATCTAAGGCACACAAAGATTTTCACGCCGGTTTCGCACCAAAGTGGTGGGGACCGGTAAGACTGGCGATACAGGTCGGGAAAGGAGTCTTCCAAACCGACCAACAACCGCCGCGGAAAATACATGTGTCATGCCTAAAACGGGCACCGATAGGCCAACATTAAATAAACAATTATCTGTAATAACAATCATTTACAGACAACATGACCGGACAACAGCAGGAGAAGTGGCAGCAGGTTGCCGAACTCATACAACGGCTGGGGCTGGTATCCGGTGGCCAGGATGAGCCGCGAACAGCCGCCCAGGGCGCGAGGATGACTACCCGCCAACTCCTGCAGGACCCAGTGCGGGCGGCCATCTGCAACCGGGGCTGGGAGGAACGTACGACGGACATCCAGCGGAGGTTGCGGCCACACCGACCACCATCAACATCAACACCCGGTAACCGCACACCGTCCCTGACAAGGCCACCACCCCCAGCAACGACACCTGCCCCCGTAACACCTGCGGAGCCGGCACCGGTACCCAGGCCAACAGGGGTACTCCCCGGCCCAACGGGAAGGGTGAGGACGGAGGCGCAGCAGGCACGGAACTGCCGTAAATTTCAGCAGCTGAAGGAAAAGAGGAAGGCCAGGGAAAGCGAGGCAAGCCAACAACGTCGGCTTGCCAAGCAACCCGCGCCAACCTCAGACCCGGAAGCAGCCGGCACGCCTCCGGCCAAACCAACACCGATGGAGGTGGACAAACCGGCATCCAAGGACGGCAAGTCCGAGGAGCCGGGACAGCCCACCAGCCAGGAGTCGCCAGACCAATCAGAGGCCACGGTGGACATAACCGAGGCAGATTGCCTGGTGGCGTTCGAGGGGATGCCGGAGTTGGACGACACTCACTCGTTCTACACTCCGGTAGGGTCCCCAAAACACCCCCAGTAACACACACGGGCGCGGGCAAGTCTACCTCAAGTGAAAGCCAGAGGTAGTACAAGCCACCCCGTCCCATAAAGGCACACAGACACCGGTACAAGTGTACCCCGTGTGACGGTTTGGCGGGGGAGTATGACACGGTACGCAGCGGCCACCAGTACAAAGTACAGGTACCGCAGTGACCAATCTACATTTTTCGTCAACCGCCACTACAGGCTACAGCGCGACAACGCCAACTCCCCCACCACGCCACAAAGGCACAAGGTGGGACGGGAAGGCGAGTCGCGTAGAACGAGTACCGGCCGTCGTAGACTAGTCACTAGTAAAAACATACACGAAAAGAACACACACCACGACCACGATATATATATACCGTCTTGTATAGCCGCCGTCCGTTGCTCTTGTGTTTTTTTCTTCCTAATACCTTTAGTATACCTATGTTAGTTACAATTATATCTGTGTAAAATAAACAACACTATTGTTACCCGAAACTGTGTTACCGTTTCTTTTTAAACGTGCGAGTGTGCCGCCCATTCTAACCCATCAACGACCGGCTCTCCGCGGACCGTCTGCCACCACCGTCGTAGCCGTGTCAGGTTTCATTTTTTTCATTTTCTAGCAAACTTTCAATATTATCCAGATATGAAATATTCTAAAACAAAAAAAAAATATATTATTTAATTTTTTATATTGTAAATGTTTTATTTTACATACTTTTTTAGTCATTGTTTTATTTTTATTTAACTTTACATCTCTTTTGTTTTTTTTACATATGTTCTGTTTTTTCACTGTTTTAACCTCATTATTCATACTTTTGTTATTATAATCGTTCTGAAAAAATTACACGTTTTTTTTTTTTTTTTCAATGAAAATCTAGTAAAAATATATACATTGTATTCAATTACATCTGTAGGTATAATACCAAACCAGCATAATTTAGTATTAATATACAAAAAATAAAATATATATAAGAAAAAATGATGTTTTGTACTTACATCACTTGTAACCATAGATTCTTCATCGCTTATAAATGACATTTTTTTGGGGTTAGCTATTGTTGGCTACCCTGTTTTTTGTAAAGGGCTTGACCATTCAGTCATGGTTACAGTCAGTCGCAGAGTACCGGGTGTGGGCTCTGTTCGTATATTGTGTGTTGTTCGTTTATGCGTTTAATAAAACTGTTTTAATAAGTACAATTCGTTTGTCTTTGTCTAAACCTTTTAGTAACATTTTCAGAAGTGGGATTATAAATCCATAGTTCGCGAGTGTAGTTGCCGTTTTGATTTTGTTTTAATACGGGAAACGGTTGGTGCTCATTACATTCATTAGTCGCTACTGGTGCTGCGAAACCACGAGGTTTAGTGGTAATAGTGTACGGAGGAAGTAACGGTGGCGCACAAGTCGACGTTACGGTGTGTCAATCGATGACTGCATCGCTAGTGGAGATAAGCTGGTTATGTTAACATGTGATAAGCCGTTGTTATCACAAAGATTTTCTTGTCAGTCTTGAGCGAATCGTTTGTTGTGACGATGTCGAGCGATCACGTTGATGAAATTACAGCACCTAAGTATAATGAATTGCACCAATTAGTGAACGAGCAACGAGTTAGACTCAAACAGCTAGAAGATGAATTAGCACGGGTAAATGTGAAAAATGACGAGACATCATTGAACACTAAGACAAATGATGGATCGATAGAGTTTCGTGTCATCCCAGACGTCAATAAGTCAGTTAAATGTTTTACTGGATTGGAACCTTCTCACGTAGCCGAAGATTGGTTGGAAACGATAGAGGGTTTAGCTGATTTGAATCGGTGGCCATCAAAATTTTGTCTACATTTTGCACGTTCAAATATGTCGGATGCGGCACGTAATTGGTTTTTATCGAAAAATTTTGTGAGTTGGTCCACGTTCCGTGAGAAGTTCAAACTAGTGTTCGTACGTGAATTACGCATGGCCGACAAGTGGGACGCTATGCGCAGTCGTGTACAACACAAGGATGAATCACTGATGTCATATTTTCAAGATAAGGTGCGGTTGTGCAAAGGTGTCAGATTACAGTTCGAGGAACTTCGCGATTATGTTCTACAGGGCATTTTATCTCGGGAACTCGCGATGTATGCATTTGGAAGGAAGCAGGATGACGAAGACCAATTACTCATAGATATATTGGAGTGGCAACGTCAGTCTGATCGTCGTGGAGATCAGCCAAACACTTCCGTAATTACTAAAGTCGATCATAGTAAGATGTGGTCAAAAAAAGAAACAACAAGTAACCAGTCAGAACCAAGTAAGTTCACATCGGCGACACAAACCATTACGAAAATAGAATCACCGACATCTGACTCACGACACAATTGTACTAAGTGTTACAATTGTTCTGGTTTTGGACACATAGCGCGCGATTGTCCGAGACCAAAACGACCAATGAAATGTTCATTGTGTAGCGCCGAAGGACATACTTGGGGCAAATGTCCTTTTGTTAAGCAAGAACATCCTGCCCAAACGTGCCCGGTTGTGGTGGCGGGGTGTGCAGGGAAGAATCCGTTTGGGAAACAAGTGAAAATTAACCAAGTTGAATTCAATGGACTCATTGATTCAGGTAGTACAGTATGTTTAATCCGATCGTCAGCAGCTGTACGGACCAAATTACCAATAGTGTCATCAATCAAACCATTGTATGCTGTGGGTGATATGAAGACACCTAGAATCACTTCATTAGCAGAAATATTGGGAGACCTGGTTATCGATGGGGTTAAGACTGACAAGGTGCAATTCTTAGTAGTTGAAGACAAAGCAATTCCAGTAGAAGTATTGATTGGACAGTCTTGGCTCAATTTGCCTCTGATTACTTACCACAAACAAGATGACACGTTTGTCGTTGAGTACGCAGATATGGACGTGGAAGCAATATGTGGCAATATTAATAAGCATGATCATGGAGTCCAAGTATGCTTGGTGCAAGAACAGTCGACGTCAAAAGTGTCACTGTCAACAGATGATGTGATAATAGGCAGTTAGGTTGACTCCACGCAAAAAGAAGAACTAACAGTGTTGTTGAATAAGTATCGTACCGTGTTTGCATTAAATTTACAAGAATTGGGTTGCACGGATTTGGTGACAATGGAGATAGTGGAAGAACAAAACAGTAAGCCTGTATCGATGAAGCCGTATCGCACATCCGAACAAGAGCGAAGACAGATAGCGGAAATTACTGACGAATGGGTCAGGAGTGGTATAATTAGTAAGACCAGGTCTCCTTATGCGTCACCAGTCATATTGGTCAATAAAGCAAATGGAAATAAGAGGTTGTGTGTTGACTTCAGGAGATTGAATAGTCAGACCATATCACAGCCATATCCAATGCCGGATGTAGATTCACAATTGAGTTCATTGTCTGCTGGTAAGATGTTCTGCACTTTAGATTTATCGAATGGTTATTTACAGATACCTTTGGCTGAGGCAGCGAAAGACAAGACAAGACTCCTGATGCAGTATACAAGTTCGAACGTATGCCTTTTGGTTTGAGAAATGCTCCAGCTGAGTTTTGCCGATTGATAGACCAGGTGTTGGGAACTCTCAAGAGGGAAGGTGTTGTTCGTTGTTACATCGACGATGTCATTATTCCAGCAACAGATTGGGGAAACATGTGTAGGAAAGTGGAAAGAGTATTTCAAGCTCTTGAACGTGCTAAGTTAACCTTGAACCCAACCAAGTGTGCTTTTGGAGTCACTGAATTGGACTACTTAGGTTTCAATATTAAGGAAGGCCAGCTGCGTCCAGGGCGGAAAATAGCTGTAATTGAGAATTACTCAAGACCAAATAATGTCCATGAACTGAGAAGATTCCTCGGATTGACAGGATACTTCCGTCGTTTCATAACACATTATGCGGACATTTCTGCACCACTGACGGCTTTGACGAAGAAGGATCTACCATGGAAATGGACGGATGCACAACAAGGAGCATTTGAACAATTGAGGCGTATATTGACATCTGCTCCAGTGTTGAAATTATACAATCACGAATCACCGGTGACTGATGTACACACAGATGCTAGCGCAAAAGGTCTATAGGGCATGTTAATGCAGGGTGACACTGAGAAGTCACTACACTTAGTGTATGCGGTGAGCAAAAGAACAACCGAAGCGGAATCACATTATCATTCCAGTAGACTTGAATTATACGCTATTGTATGGACGTTAATTCGATTGAGGCCATATCTGCTTGGAATCAGATTCACAGTGGTGACTGATTGTCAGGCTCTGGTATATTTGAACACCAACAAGTCAGCAAAGCCACAGGTGGCTCGTTGGTTCGATCTATTACAAGAATTTGAAATGCATATCAAGTACCGGTCAGGCGAGCAGATGGCTCACGTTGATGCATGAGTCGTTTGGAAGGTACTACGGACAGTGTACAAACAGTAGAAGAGGCATTGGATAATCGATCCTTGGTTATGACATTAATGACTTTGGAAGAACGTGTACGATACATGCAACAAGCTGATCCTGATACATGTCAATTAATCAACATATTGGAGAGGGGTGAAGGTGACCGAACTCCATATGAGAGGAACGCTGTAAATAAATTCAAGTTGTTGGATGGTGTATTGTATCGAGAATTAGAGGGGATAAGTCGTTTTGTGGTACCTAAGCCTCTGAGAAAGGGGATAGTGATAATGGCCCATGATATGGCGGGTCATAGGGCATTGGATCGGACACTAAAGAAAATTCAGGAACACTATTGGTTTTCAAAAATGCGTAGGTATGTACAGATGCATATCGGTGGATGTTTGGATTGTCTGGTCAACAAGAAGCCTGGAGGAAAACAACCAGGAGAGCTACAGCCTATTCCCCCTGGAAAAAGACCATTTGCAGTTGTTCACTTGGATTATTTGGGACCTTTTGAAACCAGTTTGAAGGGCAATAGATTTTTATTAGTTTTAATAGATAACCTTACCAAATATGTATTGTTGTTTCCAGCAAAATCCACTCACACTCAAGCAGCTATTAGAAGTTTACAGAAGTTTGTTGATCAATGGGGATTGTCGGAGCGTTTGATAACAGATAGAGGGACATGTTTTACTTCCAAGGCGTTCCAGGATTACTGTCAACATAATGGGATCAGGCATACTCTCAATTCGTCTCGACATCCACAAGCAAATGGACAAGTGGAGAGGACCAATAGAACCTTATTGCCAATGCTTGCAATTCAAGCACAAGATCAAAAATTATGGGATCAGAAGTTGAGAGAAGTTGAACGTGACATAAACAACACGGAAAGCAAGACTACCAGATACACACCATTTGAGTTGATCCACGGATACCGGCCTCAGTTTCATTCAAGTGTGTTGAGATTACTAGATGGTGTTGGTACACATCAGCCTTTGAATTCAGCAGAGTTACAGGTCAAGGCAAGAGATAACATTTTGAAAACTCAGGTATCAATGAAAGAAAGATATGATCAGAAAAGGAACAAATCAATAAACTATGAAGTTGGAGAAATGGTGGCAATGCTGCGTGCACCTAAACCAGGTCAATCTACCAAGCTTCAGACCAAGTATCGGGGCCCATTACAAGTTATAGGGAAACTACCTGGAAACACATATCGAGTCGCTGAGATGGCAAGGGATGGTAAACACATTTATGCTACAACGGCTCATGTGTCTCAGTTGAAGGCAGTTTCAATTATGCAAGAGGAGCAGTTTGAGGAAAAAGGAAGTGGGTCATCAGCAGATGAAGATGAAGAGAATAACAAATCAAATGCTGATCTGCAAAGGGTGGAAGAAACTGTTAAACGTCAAAGAAAACCACCAAAGTATTTAAAAGATTATGTTTAGTTAAGTCTATCTAAAGAACTGATTTGTTTAAAATATTAATTTAGTTAAGTCCATCTAAAGAACTGATTTGTTTAATTTTGTTTGAAATATTAATTTAGTTAAGTTTGTTTTATATAATGACTCTGGGCTCTATTCGTATATTGTGTATTGTTCGTTTATGCGTTTAATAAAACTGTTTCAATAAGTACAATTCGTTTGTCTTCGTCTAAACCTTTTAGTAACACTATATAACTGATGTGTGACTGATTTAGTACTTTATGCTTTACTTAGCTGTGGTACACTGTGACGGTGTTGGTAAAATTATAATATATAATATATAATACCACTTCTACATTTCAATGCATCAAAATTAATATCTGTTACAATAATAATTGCTATACGCAAATATAAATAAATATTCGAAATATATCAATATACGAAATTAGACCTATTGTAATATAACCAACAGTAATAATTGTTAGTTAAGTAGTATCAATATCCTTTCAAAACATAGTAACAAAAATCTGTTTCATTAGTGCTCGTTTAATTAACTATGGAGGGTGCATAAATCATCATTGATATTACAAAAAAAAAAAAAAATGTTCCTAACGGCTCAGTCAAACAGAGAGGGGGCCGCCATGGTGACGGGTACGCTGATTGTGGCGTAAAGTGGTCCGGTTGTATTATTTTACTTTTGACTGAGTCTTTAGTGTTTGTTTAATTAACTATCGAGGGTGCATAAATCATCATTGATATTACGCTTTCAAAATTAACAACAACAACTCTCTCCCACCAGCAGAATCTACGAATCAACATGGTATATTGAGTAGAGTCAAAACATATTCAGTTATGACAGAACCGTTAATACTAGAAGAAGCCATATCCACACGGAAAAAAAATTCAAGTTTTTTCTACTTATGGAATCCACTTTTGGGGAGCTGCCAAAAATTCCAACTTAAAAAATTTACAAGCATTCCAATATCCCTCAGAACAATAACCCATGCCCCCGGGTATGTAAGTAATTTAACTCTCCATAATGACATTAACATATCCCTCATCTCCGACCAAGCCTCAAAATTATATAAACGATTTTACAAAAAACTACATCTTCACCCAAACCCCCTCATCGCCAATCTATCCACTATCGAGCTACCCGATACAACTCGTAGATTAAAAAGAAAATGGTCCAGAGACCTCTTATCCTAAGGTCCAACATCGGTTTAAACTTGAACTCTGATTATTACCAGTGTTTAACAAAGATAATTAAATATTTATCTAGATAAAGATAAAGATAATTGAGTTTAATTTCATCTAGATAAAGATAATATTTCAGTAAAATAAAAAGATAAAGATAAAGATCAAAAATAATGGCAATTTATCTAGATAAATAAAAAGATAATTTTTTTTCTATTTCTTAGTGATTTAAAATTACACAAAAATCAATTCCTTTTAACCTTATTATAATGTTGAATATCCAGAATACCTTTACAAAATTACTCTTAAAGTAAAAAATTGCCAGGTATTAGAATAAGAACTCACAAGCTCATGAATTAACGATTAAAATTCTATAAGTAATAGTCCTTTTTATTAATACACTAGAATATTTTATAAATAGTACCAATTTAGTACCTAATGCTTTAAAACTGTTGAGTTATGAGTTATGACTAAGCTACTGGAACACAAGTTATAATGGTAGGTATAATTAATGGTATAATAAATAATAATATATATTTAATTTAGATGGCATTTAATTGTAATTGTGTAAATTAACAAGTTATAATTTTTTTTTTTAAATATAATAGAATCAATAACTAAATAGTATATAAAACACATTTAAATAGAATAAGTAAACATAAGTATATAATAAAACATATTTAAATACAATAAGTAAACATAAGTATATAATAAAACATATTTAAATACATAGTGTATAATAAAAATATTTACACTATCATATGTTCATAAAACAAACCTACAAAACTAGGTAATTCTGTTGAGGATACCTTCCTCACTATTTTTGTAATTAAATGATTTTAACATTAAAATATTTTCTCTTTCATGTGTATATAAAATATTGCTTCAAAACAAACCTACCTCGGTATGTGTAGGTAAATAAAAAAATGTTTATGCGAATTTATCATTTTTAAGACATAAACATCGACAGCATAAAAGCATTTCGAATGTTTGGTCCCCAAGACGATTACGCCTAGGAGTTAAAATTTGAATGCCTGTACTGAATAGTCTTTCGACTGGGGCAGAAGATGGGAGGGTAGTATTATATTTTAAAAATATTTGTTTCACACATTTAAATCTGTTTTTTTTTTATTTAAAAATGATAGAGCTTGGGCACTAATGAAATTACGTTTCCTCATTTTTCCAGATTCAGATGGTTTATCCATGGGAATTGTACTTAGTAAATCATTGAAAAATTCTTGATCACTACCATCACTTTCAGGATCAGAATCAGAATAATCTGAATCTGAATTTAAACAAGTTGAAACACTTAATGAAATACATTCATTGATAAATAATTGTTTACATGTTTCTGCAAATCTTGCTGGTACCCAATTATTTTTAAATTTAGGATGACTCATTGAAGCTAATATAAATGACTTACTTTTATGATTAGTTGAGTCAAATATGTATTCAAATCGTCTTTCAAGACCTTTGATTATTATCAGGCTTAAAGGTTTACAGTGAACTAAATTACTGAAGTTAATTTGAAATCGCCTTAAAGATAAAATTGTGGGCGCAACATAGCCTAAAAAACTTTTCTTCTCTCCCTGTAATTTATCTGTAGCAGTCGTTAATGGTTCCATAACATGGCAATATTCTTCTAAAAAATCCCACTCAGAGTTTTTCAGCTTTTTTAATTGCAGAGCTTCGAAAACTAAAGTCAACTTTCCTATATAATCAATAACTTTTTTTGCTGAATAATACATTGAGTTCCATCTAGTAACAATAGGTACTGGAAACTTACAACCACAAAGTTCAGCCACTTTATCGGATGCAAGAGTACTCCTACTTAACATATTCCAAAATGTGGACAATTTAGAGAATGTTGATTTAGAAATTTTAATGTACGTTTTGTCTATTATTTTTGAAATATCTACTGTAGCAATTAAATTGAGAGTGTGAGCACAACAAGTCATTTGGCCAGGTTGGGAAATGTTTGATTCATTTGTTTTTTTAGTTAAATTATTAGATTTTGAAAATATAGAATCTAACTCAACGATTTCAACATCTGAATCCAAACATTCAACTTCACTGCTGCTAGAATCTTCACCATTAACATAATTAGAATCTGAACACTCTGAATCATCAGACATAATCCCTACATTATAAGAATCACTTTTTTTATTAGAACTGTTTGTAGTTGAAAATGAGCGAAATGCCTTTGCAAAATTACTGGCATTATCCGTTACAATATGAGATATTTTCGTGTTACATATTTGGTATGTTTGATGTATTTCATTAATAACCTCAGTAATATTCAAAAAATTATGACCTCCTTTAATTCTCCTACAACTCAGTATATAGGAATGGCGCTCAAATGTTTCCTCATCAATAAAATGACATGTTGATCCTAAGTAGCTCTTGTTATTCGAACTCCAAATATCCGCAGTTGTACATATGTAAGTATGGTTTTTAATCAATAATGTTAACATAGAAACATAATTTGAATACCTTAATTTTAATTCTTTAGACATAGTTCTTCTATCAGGAAGTAATGCAGTGTCGGACGATGTTAAACCACAGAATATAACAATCAGAATGGACACTGATAAAAATGTATACAGGCAGCATAGGACGAAGGCTTGAGTCAGTCACTGCAGGTCAGTGTTGTGCAATAGCTAAATTTAGTTAGATAAATTTATCTAGATACCTTATCTAGATAAAACAATTGTATCTTTTATCTTATCTAGATCTTACCCGTCATCTAAGATAGAAAACTTCGCCATCTATATAAATTTATCTAGATTGTTCACGAGACGTAGTCTGAAAAATATACGAACATCATATTTTCCGATATTATTTTTAAAATTGTATAATATATTGTATAATGAATTATGCGTATAAATTTAGGTACCTAGTATTATTATTGTCATTTGTCGCTAATGTGCACCACTTTTAAGAAATTAATAATAATAATTGTATCGTTGATCGTTGTCCGTTGACAATAGATTAGCTTTATATAATAATATTAAATAATTCAAGTCCAAGGTCTAAGAATAACCTGATAGACGATAGTACTGGGAATATTGGTATTATAATAGTTTAAAAATACCAATAACTAATAAAAATAAACCACCAGCTCCACTCAGTCAATTTACCATTCGTCAACAACCTTTATTAATTAATCACTGCAAGTTATAAATATCTCATTTATTATTATTATTATTCATTGCCTATGGAAAAAGTATCATACCATCATAATTGACTAAAGACTTCAATCATAACCGTCCGCGTAGTGCGTACGCTGCGTATAGTCTATTCAGTTCATTTTTTTTTTTAATTTATTCGTGTAAATCGTTAATCATATTTAAATTATGGATCGATTTGTAAAGAGAGCTCGTCTAGAAGACACTGCTCAAAATATGAATGATCCTCCAGCTGAACCAGCAACACCGTCTATAACGAACATAAAATTCAAATATTTTTTTGATGAATTTCGACTGATGGTGAAAAGCTAATAGCATCATGTATAAACTGCCACAAGAATATAAGTGCGTCTACCAAGTCAAGTGGAAATTTATTGAGTCATATTAAAGTAAGTTTTAAATAACACGGTAGGTATCTAGAATTAATACCTAGTGTTTTATCAAATTTTCACAACTACACATATTATAATATAGATCTTAGAGTAAAATGTTTCATATTTTGTACCTAATAATAATTTTATAAATTCTATTCTTTATTAGTTTGCCTAATGGGTACCTAAATTATTATTATTACTATTATTTTGTTTATGTATTACAACTAGGTACCCGTAGGTACCTAACCATAATACAATTTGAAAAATGTATTTTTACAAAATATTCTAATTAGTTCCCTAGCTCTTAATAATTGAAGCATTTTAAATAAATTATATTTGTCCAAATTCAAATTTGAAATAAATACCCATATACTTTTTTTTTTATTAGAAAACGAGTATATTTTTAAATATTTTATCAAGTAGAATACCTACAAAGTTAATTAATGTTTTCATAGTACCTTGACTATAATAGGTGCTTATTGAGTAGGTTAGTATATTATATTATTTTATTAGTCATATAAAGTACATAGTATCCAGCAAGGCTGGGCAAATTAACGATTTTTTTTAACTCGTTAAGTTAAGTTGTTTTAAAATAATAAAGTTAAGTTAAGTTAAATGTTGACTTAGAAAAAAAAGTAGCTTGACTTAGTTTATAGTTAAAATTTTCTAATTTGCAAAATAAAAATTCCAGACATACCTAATAATGTTTATTAGTTAATTTTTCTTTAAGCCCAAGAAAATTACTCGGGAAATTTAAAATGATACATCAAAGAATTAACTAGCTTTCAAAAAACCTACTTTTCTAAAATCCTCATTAAAAATTTGCATTATTCTTTGGACGAAATTTAACTTAATTTAGATATTTTTGAATAAAATTAACTTGAAGTTAACATATTAATCATTAAAAAAAAGTAACTAATTAAGTTAAAAGTTAATTTGAAATATAAGTAAGGAGTTAATTAACTTAATTCAAACTAACTTAACGTTTTAACTTAATTTTAACTTTTAATTCATTAATGCCTAGTCTTAGTATTCAGTAGGTACTTCACCAATAATTTAGAAGTATTATAATTTATAAATTATATCATAGTACATATTAGTTATATTGTTGGTACTCATAAGTCATCAATTTCTTATTCTTATGAAATTGTTTTATAAGGTATACAAAGTAACCTACGTACCTACCCATTGACATTAAAATAATTATTCAATTTTTTTTTTTTAATAGAGTCAACATTCATTCTTACTCTTCAAAGTTGAAATAGCCAGAACAAGAAATAAAAATAAAAATAATTCTGTTCAAACAAAAATGTTTGATGTCCGTTCAAAAACAGTGACAAAGGAAATGGTAATTACTCTGCTAGTTTTATGATTTTAAAATTTATTTGTGTAATTTTTAAACTAAATTTGTTCCCCAGGTTCTAGTAATTGATAATAATGATAATTATAACTATATTAATTTCTGTTATTTTGTTTATTTTCAGGTTAAGACGTTAGTATTTAATTATATTGTTAACGAAATGTGTCCATTAAGAACATGTGAGAAACCAAGTTTTAAACTTTTGATAACTGGACTTACTGGATTAAACGACCAAATAATACCCAACAGAAGACAGCTATCAAAACATTTAGATAACAAATTTGAATCATACGTATCTATGTTGATGGATTTGATAGCAAAAAGTAGTTTTGTTTGTACAACGGCTGACATATGGAGTACAAACAACCGAAGTTACATGGGTAATGACTTGATTTAGGACAATTTAACATAGCCATTTGAATGTAGAGATAGTAAAAAAAGTAAAAAAATAAATAAATATAAATCAGTCAATTTATAAGTAATTTATTATACCTAATATGCTAAATATGTATATAAATATTTTAATATCAACAAATTATTTATTATATAAAATATTAAAGTTAAAAATATGGCTGAAACAATTTTTTTATTATATAGTTAGGTACTCCAAAAATTAAAATACAATATCAGAAATGTATAAAAAAATATTTAGTTATTAATGTCAAAAATTAAAAAAATAAATTTACTATATTTTTTATTTGTATTATAAACATAATACCAATGGTTTTATAATATTTTTATAAATATAATATTTTATAATATTTTATAAATATATTTTTATAAATATAAATAAACGAGTAAATAAACCAGCAGAACTACTTTTCTTAATATATTTTGATATTGTTCTTATGATCTAATTATATTATTATAAAAATCTATTATTTTAAATTTCAATGAAAATATTTTTATTTATTGATTTATATATATTTTTTTCTCCAATTTTCCCTAAGTCCAAATGACTGTTTTAATGACTTTGTTCCTATTCTGTAATGACTAATGAGACAATCTCTCTAGTATTTTTTAAATTACTGAATATGTTATATTGATTTATTTCTAGGAATGACATGCCACTTCATTGATGAAAAAACATATGTCCGGCATTCATATGTCCTTGGCTGTAAACGTATTAAGGGAAGCCACAACTACCAAAACATTGCTGAAGTTATATCAAAAATTACACAAATATATGACATTGAACATTCAAAAATAACCCATATTATTACGGACAATGCTGCAAACTTTGGAAAAGCATTCAGGGTGTACTCTACTTCTCCAAACATTGCTCACAAAGAAACAATGAACGATTTAGGTAATTTTGATGAAAACAGTTCAAATTCTTCAAATTCTGATAGTGGATCAGACTGTTCAAATTTTGAGTTAGAAAATGTAGAATTCAATAACTTGTTTTTAACTTCTGAATCAAACTCAAATAACGATGGTACATTTTGTCTACCAAAACATATGCTTTGTTGTGCTCACACGTTGAATTTGATTGCAGCTAATGACATTTCAAAAATTTCTGATAACAATTATAACAAAATATCCAAATCTACTTTTTCTAAATTGTCAAATTTTTGGAATTTAGCAAGTCGAAGTACCGCAGCATCTGATAAAGTGTATGATATTTGTAAGTGCAAGTTTCCAGTTCCAGTAGTGACCCGGTGGAATTCATTATATGATGCAACCCAAAAAATTTTAGATCACAAACTAAACATAGCAATAATATTTGAACAGTTACATTTGCCCAAATTGAAAAATAGTGAGTGGGGATTCATAAATGAATATTGTAAGGTTATGAAACCATTGGCCTTTTCATTAGACAAGTTGCAAGGTGAAACAAAAAGTTTCTTGGGATATGTGGCTCCCACTATATTAGTGTTAAGAAAGTTATTGATACTGAATCAATCTGAACAGTTAATATATTGTAAACCTTTGAGTCTTACAATTATAAATAGTCTAGAGAAGAGATTTAATTTTTTATTTTATCTAAATGATCCAAAAAGCAAAGATTTTATAATTGCTTCGATTAGTCATCCAAAATTTAAATTGGATTGGGTGCCTGTTCGATACAAAGATTTATGCAAAAAAATATTTATTAAAGAATGTAATTCTATGTCCACTTTAACTATTATACAGCCAGACTCTGCAAATGAAGAAAGTGATTGTACGAGTGATAAAGAGTTTTATGATAATTTATACTCACATCGTTCAATAAATGACTCTTCTGAATGTCATAGTGATGAAATTGACTTGGGTCAAGAAAATGAACCAAATGTACAAGTACAGGTAATAACATTTTTGAATTCAAAAAAAAGAGAATTGGACATGTTGAATAATTATCCAGTAATTAAAAAAGTATTTATTAAGTACAACACAACTCTTCCTTCATCTGCACCTGTTGAGAGACTGTTTAGTGGTGCAGTACAAGTTTTAACTTCAAGGCGTAATCGCCTTGGTGATAAAACATTTGAAAAATTATTGTGTTGTAGAAACATGCAATAGGTTCATAAAAAATAAAAAATTGTATTTTAAACTAGTAATTTTTTTTCTTTATAATTATTAATGTATTTTAGATATATTGTTTTATTTGAAACAGACTTAAAGGTAAATATTTATGTTATTATATTAAATATCAAAATTGTTTTTACTTATGATTATTTTAATTTTCAAATGTTAACAAATTTATGTATGGTATTGTTTTTTATCTTATTAGTTTGAAATCTATTTTATATGTATCATAAATAAATGTATGTGTATAATTCAACATAATAGTTTAATAAATAATAATTATATACCTCTATAGTTTATACAATATATTCTGCCAACAGTTGGCTTCTATATTCACAAGTCACAAGACCACAACTAGTCTTCCTTTTCAGAAAATGGAGTAAGTATTGACATTGTTGTTGGAATGATCATTTTAATTATTTAACACAATTTACAAATAGTTATTAGTAATTTAAACTAAAATTATATATAGTCATAATTCATAATTGTATTAATATTTTCTACAAACCTAATATAAAAAATAAAATTTAACAAAATCATATTTTAAGAAAAACATTTATAAAAAATCATCTCATTTTTATCTAGATAAAATTGATTTTATCTGTATCTATATCTAGATATATTTTAATTTATCATTATCTATCTCTATCTAGATATATTTTGGGTTCATATATCTTATCTATATCTAGATACAAAAAAATTATCTAAGCACAACACTGCTGCAGGTCCGCAGTAGGGCCAGTTCATTTAACAGTTTGACCATTAATATACGAAAAATAAATATGGCATACTTTTATACGATAAAATGTACTATTTTAATTTAATTGCTTTAAAACAATGAGTTAACTCTTCACCGGACATCCGGACACAACTAATAGTTAATACTAGTATTGGAATAAAGCAGTATTAAAAATACTTTTAAAATACTAGTATAAAAATGCCCTTTGCGATTACTCACTAAGTATTTGAATATAAATACAAATATTTAATACAATATTATAAATACAATTTTTTTTATTTTTAGGTACCTTAATTATGTTACTACTTACCATAGATTTTAAAAAAATTGAAATAAAATAACATGTCCGACTATGTGAATACATGTTCAGGTATTTCATTCATATTGATACAATTAAATTACAAAATTAAATAAAAAGTGGTATTAACTATTAATATAGAATTATTTTTAAAAATTCCAATACGTTAATATAATTGAGATAACAATAAGACGTCGTATCATGGCAAATTCAGTGCTACCAAAAATGAAAACGTTAAGATTTCATATTTTCCCAGATACATGCCCCTACTGCGGACCTGCAGTGGTTGATTCTCTATTATCAGCCCGCCGCCGAGAAGTGTCCTACCCCTGGTTAAACCAGCAATTCCAAGAATTAGTTTTTGAAAAGCGGGTTTTTCTGTTGTTATAAGTGGCCTCATTTCTTCAATTATATAGTTGAAAACTAATTCGTTTATCTAAATTAAAAAAATTTATTCAATTATTACATTTAATTTATTGAATAGAATATAATTTTTAAACATTTAACACCTACTTATTGATTATAATTAAGAGGATTTATTCAAGAACCTACTAAGATTCTTGACAATTATTAAGCAAGTAAATTTAAAAATGTTAAGTTTTATTGTTCATTACTATAAATATTAAAAATATTCTTTGTACCATCAATAAAAGCCTATAACTTATGTCTTACAATTTTAAAAATCACAGTAGGTACTTGGTAAAAATAATTTAAAATGTTACCAAATTTAAAGAATCTATACATATATTAACTAGATAGATAGATAGACTATAGTCTATAACTGGGTCTTTGGGATATACTATAGTATATAATAGAACCATAGATACATAATCAACCTTACCATTCTAAAGTAACATAATGAAAATATTTTTATCTAGTTATTAATTTAATAACTAGAATTAAATTATCACTAAACTATTATTAAATTATATTAATAAATAATAATTATTAAATTATGGAATATTCAGTTTTGTATTAAATATTAATATTAAATTGAGTAGATGTACAAAATAAATAGGCAGATATGTACTTACTTTCTGTTTAGAAATATTATTTTTCTTAGAGAATGACAACTTTTCTTGTTTATTAGTAACAGATGGAGAATTATTATTTTTGTTTGCTTTTACTTTTTCTTGTAAACTTGGATGTTTTAACTGAAAATAATACAACTTAAAATTAAAAAGAATTACATAATAATTATACTTCAGGCTAGGCAGAAATAAATTGATATGAGTTCATGAATCTAATAACTTATTTTTCAATTATAAATCTATAAAGTTTAGGAAAATAATATCAACAAAAATCAATCTAACTTAGTTAAATATCTATAAACATTTTGAAGTTTTAAATTTTAAAACCACCTCTTAGGGAAGTTTTATATGGTTAATTTATTAAATTAAAACCTATTATTTTAATTTACTTATAGATCGAGTGTATCTTCTATACGGTTCTATGATAAAACAACTACTAATTATTTGATAATTCCAGAGATTTTAAATAACCTAGATAACTAACTCGCCGTTATCTCAAGCCGCAACATACCAGCTAATTGATAATGCCGCCATTTGCAAAAAGGTCAATAATATGTCAATATCGTGTGTTGATGTACCTACTGTCAGAGACTGACTTTTAAATTTAAACAATAAATAATTTAAAATCTCTTGTGTACTAGTGAAACCAAAACAATTTAGTTTCAATTTAAATCATGCCGGTTGCCTGTGCAGCTTATGGCTGTAGTAATAGGCGTTAACCTGATGGCGGGTTGTCGTTTTTTGGGTGAGTTAATAATGATTTAATATTATATTAATAATTGTACTAATAAATAAGTAGTGATTAATGGACAATTTGTGTGATTTTGTTATTTTTTAATTATTTAATACTTTTTGTTAGTTATTAACTATTTATTTTACAGGTTTCCTTTGGGCAATCCTGAACTATTAACAGTGGTTACAGGCAATGAAAAGAAAACAATTTACTCCTTCACAATATTCCAAAATTTGTAGTGAACATTTTTTAAATTTTACATCAAAAAGTAAGGAGGCAACAGTCAAGGATATCAAATTTGAAAGATTTAACAAGATCCTTAAAAAAGAAAGGTTTTGTTGATGATTCAGTTGAAAATGTACTACTTGATCAATTTGATGGTATGACATTAGAACTTTTTAAGAACCAGCTTAAAAATGCTAAAAAGCTTTCGTATGGACGTAGATATACTGATGAGTTCAAACGGTTTGCTTTGACATTGCATTATAATTCTCCTAAGGCTTATAACTTTTAAGCTTATTAAAAAAACAAACAGATCATAACTATGTTCATAATGATTTTTATACAAAATTTATCGATATTAAAAATTATGGTGGTTTAGTTTCTGCATCATCTAGTGTTTTTGAAATAATTAAAGAGACTGAGAAAAGAATTTTTATTTTAACTAATAACTTAGGTAATATGAATATTACAAAAATATCAACAAAAATCATAATATTAGTTAAAAACTATTTTTCTCAGAATTCTCAAGTATTTGGTGAATTAGATTGTGAAGATGGAAATATGTTAACAAGCCCACATAAATTAGAACTAATTAAATTAGTTGTTAGCATGTACTTAAAAATAAGATTTCATGCATTTGCAAAAAATCATTCTTTGGCTATAAACTGCACTAGTAAAAGAAATATATTCAATAAACTTGTGTTGTTTTTAAATCAATAATTTATAACATGAAGGTTACAAATTTATAATTTGTGGAATGTATATTTTATAATTTGTATAATGTAGGTATATTTTATAATTTGTGTAATGTACATTTTATAATTTGTATTATGTATAATTTATAATTTACTATGTGTAGTACGATATTGTATATAAACTTTACATTTATACCTAATCTGTATAAAAAATTAATATTAAGGACATTTTTAATCTGAATAATAAAAAAATCAGTCACTATAATATGTTTTACTATATCCAGCGGCATAATTTGACCTCTTTACAAATGGCGGACGTTTACAACAGCTGGATTCATATTATGTGATAGGCGATATTGATAGTTAGTTATCTAGGTTATTTAAAATCTCTGGATAATTCATTTTGAGTATTAGATAAATATTTAAAAATGCTAACCAAAATTCTGTTTAGATAAATGCACTGCAAGTTTATAAAATAATGCATTCAAATTAGGTAGGTAGCAGTCAGTGGAGTTAATAGGTTTATCTTACATTCTTACCTATCTGTACAATCTATAATTGCTAGGTATAACGTATAACATATAAAAGTGTAGAGGTACCTATGTATGAGAAATTAACCTACCTTAATGTGACTCAGAAAATTCCCAGTTGATCCTTTTTGTCCATGAATAATCTTTGGGCAATATTGACATTGAGCACAAATGTTTTTACCATCGTCTTCTACCAATTTGAAAAAATATATATAACACTGAGACTTGAGATTTGTAGAGTAATCACGGTTCAGTGTTCACTAATGACTAAATGAATAATCACATCATAAAAATAATTTCACAAATACACAATAAAGTGTGCGTGCGTATGTGTGTGGCGTGTGTGTGTTATTGTGTTTATGGTTTAGAGACGATGGTCTCCGTTTCCATAATATTATTTGAAATACCGGCTATTTTTAAAATATGTATAAAAATACTGTCTACCGGCTATCAAAATAACATAATGCGATAACATTTATACATATGTGTATGTATGTGTGCACGACTGTACTGAGCACATTGCATAACATTGCCTGTCCATAGTCATAAAACATAACAATAATAATTTTACGATATGTACGATTATTGTATTTCGTATCTATTATTTTGTTTTTATCTAGCGATACTCAATTTTTATTTCTTCTTAAATTAATTGTATTAAAATAAAATATATATTTGACATTTTTTTATCTAGATAATTTGGTTAAAATGATGAGTTTATTTATCTAAGATGGCACATCATATGAACATTTTTAAATTTATCTAGATAAGATAAGAGATAATTAATTATTTATCTAGATAAATTTATCTTATTATGCTCAACACTGATTATTACCTAGTTTTACTTTTATTTCTTTTTCATTTCTCTTAATGTACTCATTTTTCCGTTATACCTAGTATTAACTGAAGAGTAATATCAATGGATATTTTTCTCTTATCATGTGAACTCATGTCAAAAATTCTATTACTCAAATTTACTTATTGTATTATATTAAATATAGATTGTAAATAAAAAAAAAAAAAAAAGTTTTTTCGAAATATTTCAACTTTACAAAAATAATGTAAGTACATAATATCATTAGTGTAGATATTCGAATCGTTCTATGTACAATTAGTTTATTAAAAAATAAGAATATATTATTAAATTTTATATTAGTTTATAATATATATACCTAGGTATTATAAAGTTTTTTTATAATTTAAATATATTTTAATATGTAAAGATTTTTTTAAAGGTTGTTTGATTAAAATATCTAAGTTTTAGTTTTTTTATCACAATGATATTATTAATTATGTTTAACATTTATTTTGTTCTATGCCTTGTAGTGACATTGATAAATTCTACAATGCATAAGAAAAAATAAATGTCAAACATAAAAAATAATGGTGAATATACCACATTTTGTGAATAAGTGTAGTTTTCTAATTTTTCAGAAGCTACGTTTGTTTATAAATATTTTGACTATGTTATGAAAACTTTTAGTTACACAGTTGTCAGAAAAAAGTTCAAGTGTTTTTTTTAAATATTTTAACTTTGTAAAAACAATGTAAGTACATATCATAATAAGTATTTATGAAGTTGAAATATTTAAAAAAAAAAAACGTATACACCCGAATCAATCTATGTGTAACCAGCTTATTAATAATAGTTTATTATTATTTTTCTATTGGTATAATAATATAAAATAAACTGTACTATAATAGCTAACACAGAACCTAATACAAATTACTTTTATATTTGTATGAGATTATTTCAATATTAAAAGGTTACAATTATAATATAAATAGAATAATTATAACTTTTTAACTTTATTAATAAATAATAAATATTATATATGATTCTAGAAAATATAAAAAAAAAATGCAAACTAAAAAGGTTGTCATCGATAATTTCCTTGAGGAATATTAAAGGGCGTGATGAACTTAGAGTTTCATGTAAACCCTACCGAACCATACATGCACAGACGTCCATCATGTTTATGGGAACACATTAGTATAGCCAACATCAATATAGGTGAACCTTTCAATGAGGAAAAGATAGATACAATATACAATCATCTATCATGCTTCATACATTTTACAACTTTAAGAAGTCGAGGTAATAAGCCCCCGTGTATGGTTTTATATGGATTGTTAGAGTGTAAAAAGATGGTTATCAAGAGGTTAATGGCTATGCTTTAATATAGGATATGTTATTTATCTAATAAATGTTGTTTTTTTTTTTACAATTACTTATTTTTACCAAATTTTTATTAACCAAATTAGTTATTTTCAATTTTTTTTTTTTTAACAGAAATATTTTACGAGTTGATTTTTTTTTATAAAATTTCAGTATGCCTTCGATCGATTCAAACAACATACGGGATAGAGCAATCAACAACGTTCTATACTGCGGCCCACGAGAGAGTATTACTGTCGCCCGACGAAAACACGTTCGACTCCGCGCATTGCCACGTATTCGACATACACTAAATGGCACAAAGTGGGGGAATGCCTACAGTCTGCATGCGCAAAACAGTAATACTCTCTCGTGGGCTGTAGTATAGTATCTTTAAGAGGACGTGATACCCAATGTGAGCGCCGTTACCGATCCTACGAATGGTGCGGTTGTCGGCAACGACTTGCGTTAGGTGTTGAAGGCTGGAGCGGAGACAGGTTATTCAATTTGTACAATATAGTCAAAAGTTTAGGGTCGGAAACACGTATATTTGCAATAAATAAATAATTCGATTAACGGGTGCCCATATAGTAATATCAACTTAACACTAAATACCACAGCTGGTGAACAATAATTATGATATATATATAGCCCACTGACACGTGGGACCAAAACAAATGATAGACCTGACTATGACTACGGCTACTGCGTGGCTCGGCGGCTACGTGGTTCGGCGACTGCGGCGATCCGTGGTGCCGACCAATATCGGTCCCTCGCCGGAACGGCGACGGTGGACAAATCTTCCGCTAATCACTTGACGATGATGGCCCGTGGTTCCACGCGAGTAACGCGAACGCGAAATTAGTATAATATTCACGTACTTTTCCGTGGCAAACACTCGCGATCACGCGGAGGTAACAAAACACGCGCACGGCGTAAATAGACGCAGGCGGAAGCTCGATGTGAGCTCGACGTCGGACGTCAATCACGACGGACCCGACGGACAAACAGGCGTGGTCACACGCGACTTTTATTTTACTCGATGTAAATAGATACGTATCGTGACAACGATAATAACGCGAAAATGTACTTCAGTAATAAGTACTAGGTATCGATCGTGGCTGCTGATCACAGCTCGGGCACACTTGCACCTCGCGTTCACACGAGGTTTTACGACACACGGGAACGATAGCACCAGTGGCGGATATCAGGTGGGGGGGGGGGGGGGGTAATTGGTGGACCCCCCCTTGGGCTTTTTGCCACCACTATACATTATTACAATATTGGCTACAACCATTGATTATAAATATTTAAATATTAATTATATTGGTATTGGTGTTATCTGCTAATTGATTTTTCAGTTGTTCAATATTTTTTTTTCTCCATGAAATTTTGGGACAAGTGCCTGATGCCCCATAGACTATCACTCTGTTTGATAGCACGATTAAAGATAGTACTGTCATTAGCCATGTGGTGATTGTTTACGCATAGTATCGTATTATTCGTGTTGTCAATTATTTTCATCGCGTTTGCAAGTTTTATTCGTGTACTGTTTTTTTAAAGTATAGTAGGTATGTCGAAGCGTAAAATTTCTTCTTATTTTACTTCAACTTCAGATAATAGTAAGCATTTTATTCCTGACCAACCAAAACAAGTTGAAAAGGAACAACCGGTGATACCATTATTGATTGAACCGAATAAAGAATCCAACACAATTGTAACTTCAAATAGTTCAAATTATACTGATATTGGCCAAGTAGTAAGTAGTATTGAATTTATAAAATTCACAATTCTCGAAAGAAATAATAAACCATCAGAAGACTTTGTTTTTCCTTTTTCTTTACACAATAAAAAGGGAAAAGAAGAAAAACGGTATTTACGATTGAATCATTTTCAGAAATTCAGCTGGTTAGAGTATTCAAAAAATGAAAATGGGTTATTTTGTAAGACATGTGTACTTTTTTTAACCACTACAATGGGTGGTGCTCATAAAACAGAGCAGTTAAATAGGTTGGTAACTAAACCTCTAAATTTATATTCAAAATTGCTTGGGAAAGATGGTGCACTAGAAATTCACAATAGTACTCACTATCACAAGAAAGCTGCTCAATGTGCAATAGATTTTAAAATTACATATTTGAACCCTAATAGAGAAGTAATAAATATGTTAGACTCTCAAAGAAAAAAAGAAGTTGCCGAAAACCGTGCTCGCATTAGACCAATAATTGAAACAATAATTTTTTTGGGACGACAAAATATTGCATTACGTGGGCATCGAGATGATGGTAAAGTTTCGTTTGATGAATTCCCAATTGATAATGTCGATAATGATAAATCTGTGATTAATGAAGGCAATTTTAAACAGCTTCTTAAATATAGAGTAGCCTCTGGAGACCATGTTCTTAAAAATCATTTGGAAACGTCAACTGCTAGAGCAACTTACATAAGTGGATTCACACAGAATGAAATTATCAATTGTTGCAGTAAAGTGATTTTAGACAAAATTTGTTCAGAAGCTAAAGAAGCAAAACAATTTAGTGTGATATTTGATGGAACAACGGATATTTCTAACATATCTCAATAAAGTTTAATAATCCGTTACATATTTAAAAATCAAGTAAATGAAAAATTTTTGGGATTCATTAATTGCCACGACTATATATTTGAAAAAAATAAAGATAAATTGTTGAAAGATAGTGGGGTAAGTAATGATCCTATTAGTGAAATTCAAGAGCCTAAAATAACTGTTAAAATTCTAGGAAATGCAGTTGTACAGCTATTGCAAGATTTTAATTTCAATTTAGATAATTGTGTAGGTGTTGGAACGGACGGTTGCTCAGTTATGGTTTCCTCAGCTAATGGAGCAGTTCAACAAATCAAACAATTTGCAAAAAATGCAGTGCACAGCCCTTGTTCTAGTCATGCCTTAAACCTGTGTATCTCAAAGTCTTCAAACACACAGCTGACGCGGCTACGACGGTGGTGGCAGATGGTCCGCGGAGAGCCGGTCGTATAGTATATAAGAATGGGCGGCACACTCGCACGTTTAAAGAGAAACGGTAACAAAGTTTCGGGTAACAATAGTGTTGTTTATTTTACACAGATATAATTGTAACTAACATAGGTATACTAAAGGTATTAGGAAGAAAAAAACACAAGAGCAACGGACGGCGGCTATACAAGACGGTATATATATATCGTGGTCGTGGTGTGTGTTCTTTTCGTGTATGTTTTTACTAGTGACTAGTCTACGACGGCCGGTACTCGTTCTACGCGACTCGCCTTCCCGTCCCACCTTGTGCCTTTGTGGCGTGGTGGGGGAGTTGGCGTTGTCGCGCTGTAGCCTGTAGTGGCGGTTGACGAAAAATGTAGATTGGTCACTGCGGTACCTGTACTTTGTACTGGTGGCCGCTGCGTACCGTGTCATACTCCCCCGCCAAACCGTCACACGGGGTACACTTGTACCGGTGTCTGTGTGCCTTTATGGGACGGGGTGGCTTGTACTACCTCTGGCTTTCACTTGAGGTAGACTTGCCCGCGCCCGTGTGTGTTACTGGGGGTGTTTTGGGGACCCTACCGGAGTGTAGAACGAGTGAGTGTCGTCCAACTCCGGCATCCCCTCGAACGCCACCAGGCAATCTGCCTCGGTTATGTCCACCGTGGCCTCTGATTGGTCTGGCGACTCCTGGCTGGTGGGCTGTCCCGGCTCCTCGGACTTGCCGTCCTTGGATGCCGGTTTGTCCACCTCCATCGGTGTTGGTTTGGCCGGAGGCGTGCCGGCTGCTTCCGGGTCTGAGGTTGGCGCGGGTTGCTTGGCAAGCCGACGTTGTTGGCTTGCCTCGCTTTCCCTGGCCTTCCTCTTTTCCTTCAGCTGCTGAAATTTACGGCAGTTCCGTGCCTGCTGCGCCTCCGTCCTCACCCTTCCCGTTGGGCCGGGGAGTACCCCTGTTGGCCTGGGTACCGGTGCCGGCTCCGCAGGTGTTACGGGGGCAGGTGTCGTTGCTGGGGGTGGTGGCCTTGTCAGGGACGGTGTGCGGTTACCGGGTGTTGATGTTGATGGTGGTCGGTGTGGCCGCAACCTCCGCTGGATGTCCGTCGTACGTTCCTCCCAGCCCCGGTTGCAGATGGCCGCCCGCACTGGGTCCTGCAGGAGTTGGCGGGTAGTCATCCTCGCGCCCTGGGCGGCTGTTCGCGGCTCATCCTGGCCACCGGATACCAGCCCCAGCCGTTGTATGAGTTCGGCAACCTGCTGCCACTTCTCCTGCTGTTGTCCGGTCATGTTGTCTGTAAATGATTGTTATTACAGATAATTGTTTATTTAATGTTGGCCTATCGGTGCCCGTTTTAGGCATGACACATGTATTTTCCGCGGCGGTTGTTGGTCGGTTTGGAAGACTCCTTTCCCGACCTGTATCGCCAGTCTTACCGGTCCCCACCACTTTGGTGCGAAACCGGCGTGAAAATCTTTGTGTGCCTTAGATAAGTGGTGTGCTTTGTAGTAGACTACGTCACCCTTGCCGAACTTCACCGGTGTGCCGGTGTTCGTGCTTGGTTTTACCACTACCTTTTTGCCTAAAATACGTTTCTCCTGCTCTACCCTCTCTTCCTGTGTTTTTTTCGATGTGTACCGGCGCCAATTTAGACAGCGCCCAATCTGCGGGTCTCTTGCACTCTCTGCCGAGGACAAGGACCGCGGGTGGGTAGCATGTCTGTTCGTTGCACCTGTTCCGTATCGAAAATAGGATTGAGGGTAGTTTCGTGTCCCAAGATTTATGATTGCCCGTTACTAGTTGTGCGCGTAACCCTTTTTTTAAATCTTGATTACGGCGTTCGACTGGGTTGGCCCTCGGGTGGTAGACTGGGGTCGTCCAACCCTGTGCCCCCCAGCGTTCTAGCGCGTTCATCATTTCGTTTGACACAAACTGTGGGCCGTTATCACTGAGACACACGCGGGGGTAACCGAAACGCGAAAAGAACTCGCGTTCTAACGTTTCGATTATTGTTTTAGAGGTTGCTGTTCCTAAGGGGTAAGCCTCGGTCCACCTACTAAAACAGTCGGTTGCTACCAGTATGTACGATTTTCCCTTACCAGAACTCGGGTATGGGCCCATGAGATCGACACTGATAACTTCCCATGGTTCACGGGGGGTTCTTGGTTGCATTGGGTCGTTTGGACGTGAGTTTAGTGGTTTCGTGCACGCACATACGTGACACGCACCGACATATAACCTGACGTCGTTTTTTTGACCTTTCCAATAGTACCGTTGTCGAACCGCCCGGTACGTCTCTTTCCAACCCGGGTGGTTGGATAAGACGTGATCGTGACACCTCCAAATTGCATGTTGTGCTTTGGTTTTTGGTATCACGACGCACATAAGGCCATTTAACTATTTTACGGTGCCAAAAATATAAAACCATTTTTTTTTTGAAATTTTGATTTGAAATGCTTATAAAAATACTTTTTCATAATTATCTTTTAAAAAAATAATGTTCGTTGCAGTTGGGTACAATTGTTATTAGTATTATAAATAAAAATAATTTACATTTAATAATTTCTGTATTTTAAATTAATGATATCGATAAGTAATACGTATACAAATTATATTTTACAATCAGACTTTATTCTACATCCATGTTCTCATCATCATTATTGACCTTCTCATTATCATCACCATCGTAATCATCATCATCATCACCTTCATCATCATCACCAGCACAAAATGAAGGCAATCTGAGCATACCTAATACAACTTCATTAAATTTTGTTTGGTTCTTTTTTGGTTTTTTTCGAGTGTTTGTTACGACAGGGTCCGAGGATATCAGCATCCAGTTAAATATGTCAGTATTTGTATTGATCCTAGAAGTTTTTCTCGAGTGATATTGTCTTAATGTTTTGTATTCTTTATGGGCACTTTCAATTACATCTTCTGACAGTTGCCCTACTGGTAACGGTAAGGATTTTATAATGTCAGCTCCGTGAAGTAATAGTTTGTGAACAGTGGCACTCATTTTATACCAACCATAAAGTGAAATAGCCATTTGTGCTGTTTCAAAGCAATAATTTTTAAATATTTCTTCTTTGATATAGTGCCCACAAGAAATAACGCAAAGTATATTTGAAAATCTTTCTATTAATTTTTTATCAATTCCAGTTATTTGAGAAACAAGTGAAGGGTTTTTAAAAAATTTTCGGGCCGTGTTACCATCATTACTATTACCTCCACCTTGTTTTGGCTGATCAACAACGAGACCCATTTCTTTGTAAAAGTTAGATGCTATGTTATTTTTTCTTTCCTTTACTTTTTCTTTTGCATATTCCCCTCTTGCTTGCCACTGTTGTAATTCTAATTTATATGCTATATGAAGTAAATATTCATAACATCTAAGATGTGCATGTAGTATAGAAATACCATATTTGAAGGTATCTTTATTACAGGCTCTGTTCTTTAATTTTTCTAGATCGTTTAAGTCTTTAGGAGTAGCATTACAAACATTACATGCTTGGGAACTTGAAGTCTCGGTCAAAATGTTGACAGTCTTTCCATCCAGCATTGTACAAATAGGAACATGTTTAAATTTTATTTCTTTTGCGCCTAGGATAATTATTGTGGGTTCTAAAAGTGATATTTGTGATTGTACTTCATTATACACTTCTTTCACATTTTGAACATTTTCTTTTTTAATTTTGAATCCAATTGGTCGACAATACCTTGTCGATGACGGTGCTCTATTTTTCCAAAATATTTTTTTGTTGTTTGCATTTGATTCGCACATTTGTAGTGGAACAATTGTACATAAAATTATGTTTGAATCCGCATATTCTGAGTTATTTGCAAAATTTTGTTTATAAATACTATGTCCACCGCTGCCATCTATTCCCCATTTATAGTAAACTTCAATAGTATCACAGTCATCCGAAATGTTCTGGAGAATTACATTGGCCTGCACTTGTACCAGACGTTGTGTAGTATGTATAAAAAGATCTTTCAGTGGTACCACAGCTTCGTTTTCAGATATCTTAATATTTATAGGATAACATTTCTTCTTTGCTTCTTGTATCACATGATATGAGGGATAAATGTCCGCACCTCTTTCTTTTGCTCCGAGTCGCATCGTAATATAATTTTCTTTTGTTAATCCAAGATCAACCATAAGACCTAAGGCTTCTTCAGGGCTGTATGGTCTTATAGTAATAGAAGATGAATTATCATGCACCAATTTCATTTTTTTTAGTCTAGTGGGTGTAGTATCAATGGCTAATTTTAAAACTTGGGCTGCAGTTCTCCTCCCTGATTTCACCAAACTTGATCCTGCAGCTAAACACACTTGTTCTGAACTATGTTCCGATAAAATTGAATTTATTTGCCTTTGTTTACTGCGTTGAGAACTCTCTTCAAAAGATTTTTTTGGTCTGCCTCGGCTATTTTTCTCTGGACGTTTGGGCGCTGATAACGAAAGCTGTGATAGCTGTACCTCAGGGAGTTTCAAGTCATCATCAATCCATCTCATATGCTTGGTATTAAAACGATCATACATATAATTACAAGCACGCCATTTTTTAAAAATCTTCGTGACAAATACTTTCACTACACATTTTATTTGCTTAGTACAATGTTCAGAAAGTTCAGTATCACCAAACTTGTCTATTATATAGTGCAATAAATGTTCATTACACTTATACGATGAAAAATTAAAAAACTGTTCATTTTGTAATAGTATAAATAGTTCTCTTCTTTTGATTTTAATTTCCTTATCAGCGGAATTGCCACGACTACCTAAAAATAATGCCCTCAATATCAAAAAAGGGGAAACAAGTGGGCGTATATTTTACATTTTTATACTTGTTACGAGATATTGTTTTAAATATGTCAAAAAAAACAGTGGAACTCGATAGAACTTTTTTTATAACTCTAGTTTAAGTTGATATTTTAATATATTTGTTCAACAAAAATAATATTTCTTAAAATAATATTATATATATAATGTACATATATTATGTTAACAATAATTATTGCATATTAAAGCACATACCTGAAGCTTCATTGTCCATATTGAAAAATTTGTGATTTTAAATTTTAAAATGAACAAATCGAGTGTAATATTATGACAACAACGTACGTAGTAACTAATCCGTACTAGTCGTGCGTAAGAAACCAGACTTGAAGTACACGCACAGACTATTATGTCGCGATAACAAAATAAGTTATTATGGTACATTATGGACTAGTTTGTAGATAACGATTTAAAGGTATTTTTAATAACTATAAAGAAAATATATATTTCAATTTTTGTCGTTGTAATATAGTTAATTGGCCTTACGTGCGACGGGTGTGTGGGAGCCTACGTTTACGCGTAAGAGACCTTCGGAAAAAACGTATGCGTTTGTTCCCGATTTTGTGCTCCTAGTGTTCCGCGCTGGCCCGTCCCACCTGTGACCGGCGACTACTTCGCGGATTGTGGCGTCTTCGGACTGCCACTTTTCGAGAGTCGTCGCGGTGAGTGGTGTGTCGTCACTAACGTGGTTATCGAACATGGAAAATATTCGGTCAGATTCGAGGTCAACACTGGTTGTCGGCGCTGTGGGCGCCCCTACCAATTTTTCCTCAAGTCGATCTTCGTCTACGGGTGTGCCCGGTGCCGTAGGACACTATGCGTCTTTCCTCCGGTCTGTCACCCCGTTGGAAAAGTACCGCACCGGCTCCTATTTCGCTTGCATCTGTTTGCAGACAAAACGGTTTGCTATAATCGGGTGGTGACAATTTTGGTGATGTGACTAGCGCGTTTTTTATTGTTTCGAACGCGCGTTGTTCTCTGTCCATTTCCACCGTACTCCCTGTTTTAATAAATTAGTGAGAGGTGCTATGGTATCCGCGTAATTATCTACGAACTGGTTGTACCAGTTGCACATGCCCAAAAATTTACGTACGTCCCTAACCTTTTTGGGAACCGGAAAATTGTCAATGCATACCAATTTTTCCGGTTGTTTTTGTATGCCCTCCGAGTCTACGATGTGCCCTAAAAATGAAATTTCGCGTAGGCCGATTTTACATTTTTTTGTGTTGCACGTTAGTCCAAACCTCTTGAGCCGCTCGAGAACCTTGTCTAAGTGGGCCTGGTGTTCGTACTCCTCCCTTGAAAATACTACAATATCATCCAGGTAAACTTGTACGAAATCATCCTGGTACCCCCCTCATGACCTCGTTCATGAGTCTCACGAAAGTCATTGGACTATTCTTTAGACCGAAAGGGAGGACTCTGAACTGATATAGACCTCTACGTGTTCGGAATGCCGTATATTTTCGTGCATTTCCGTGTAGCGGCACTTGCCAGTACCCCGACTTCAGGTCAAAAATGCTGAATATTTTCGCGCCCCGCATTTGCCTAATCATTTTGTTGAGAACTGGCATAGGGTACGCGTCGGATTCCGTAACGTCGTTAAGCCTCCTGTAGTCGACACAGAGACGAAAAGTTCCGTCTTTTTTCTTTGCCATTACTACTGGTGCGGCCCATGGTGAGGTGCTTGGTTCTATGAGCCCCTGGAGTTCCATATCGCGTACCATATCGTCGATAGCAGTTTGCTTCTGCTGCGGATATGGGTATGGTTTGAGCGCGATTGGGGACGGGTCTTTTAGCAGAATTTCGTGTTCAATTAATTTGGTACGTCCTACTTTTTCACTGAATACTACCGCGTATTTATTTAAAATCTTGGTTAGTTTCGCGCGTGTTTCGGGGTCGTTTCCGAATTCTAATTGTGACAGGTCGGGACGAGTGGCGGGTGGCTGAGATTTCCCATTCCAACATGTCGACGTACGAATTTGCTTACCCATGTGAATTGTGCACGCGGCGTAATCCCAAGAGACTTCATTGTTAACAAGAAAGTCGTGTCCTAGTAACGCGTCGCAATACAAATTGTCTAGGATGGTCGCTTCGAATTTTATATCGAGTGCACCTATCCTAGCTTCGAATGTGGAGGTGCCACTGGTTGTTGCAGTGCGACCGTCCGCCATCCGGACTGTGTTTGTTGGTCCGTGGGTGGGTGTTTTGCCGTATTTACGGGCTACTGTCGGGTTTACGTACAATTTTTGTGCCTGCAAATCTAATAGGGCTGTTACGAAACCTGACGGAAATTCGAGTTCGACCGCGGGGGTCGGAATTTTGTCTTGGCATGTTCGCGTACCGTTATTAGTCGTATTGCAATTGGTCGAGCGGGATAACTGGTTCTGAACCGCGATGGAGACTGTCTTGTCGGTGGTGTTAACCGCCATGACCATACTGTCAACATCGGTTGCCTCGTTGCTCGCCTGTTGCCTTACGTGCGCAGACTGACCTAATGCGGGGATAAGCGCGGTCTGTGTGCTTGTGTCCCCGTCACCCGTGTGGGTGAACACCCGTGTCTCTGTTGCCTTTGTCCCTACACCTGTGGCTGCCCCATGAGCCGGTTGTTGTTGAACACACGTGTCACCGGTGAGGTGAGTGTGTTCCATGGTGGGGTGGTGTAGGTTGGGGGTCTGTGAACGGGTGCCGAGTGGTGATTGGACGGAAAAAAATGTTCGTAGTTGGTTGTTCTGTGTGTTGAATTACTGAACTACGCGCTTTTCGATTACGCTTATTTTTTCCGTGTGTACTACCGATAGTGGGTGGTGATGAGTGGGGGGGGTGGTGATGAGTCGATGAGGGGGACTAGTCCTCGTCGACTCCCCCGCCGTTTCCCGACGTGGTCGGTCTGTTTGGACATTTACTGTTCCAATGGAGTTCCCCACAATATCTGCACGGCCCCGGTGGTGTATTATCAGTTGCTTTCGCAAAAATTTTTTTTTTGACCGGGGGGGTTGTTTGTGGGGTTTCCACCCCTTTTTTAGGTTCAGGGGCCCATTGTTGTGGGGGCGGGTTGGTGTTGTCCGTTACCGGGTCCAAAACGCCTGCGATGCGTCGCAGCTCGCTGAACGTCAATGGCCGGTGTAGACGTATGTGTGTACGGAAAGTGTCACGCGTTAGTCCGGCGATAATACCTACCAGCTCCGATTCGGATAGGCCGGTATTTACGCGGCGCGCCAGCTGGTTTTTAATCAGCACAAATTCCGTTAGCGACTGTCTGGGCGTTTGACGCGTTGACACGATGTCGGCGCGCAATCGAGACTGAATTTCGGCGTTATTGAAATTTTCATAAAATTCCTCCCTAAATTCTGTCCAGGATAGGTCGAGTGCCCTGATAGAGTTGTACCACGTACTCGCCGTTCCTTTTAATTGCGGCTCGACCGCCCTGCACCAACCCGATGGGTGTATACGAGCTTGCGTCAAAATCGACTCGGTATTGTCTATAAACCGTACGGGGTCCTCGGCCCTAGTTCCTGTGAACTCGGGTAACGAGGCTCTTGCTGTACGCAAGTCCTCGTACGGTATTAGTACCGAACGTTCATGTACGCGTGCTTCGTATGACGCGTGTTGTGGCGCGCGTGTGGTGTGACCCGTATTGTCGTGTTGACTGTCGCGCGTGAAGAACGGTCGGTTGTTCGTGGCGGCAGTGTGGCTGGCGCTCGGCTGAGCGCCGCCTTCGTTGCGCTCATACGACCTACCCGACTGGTAACTATCGTGTGTACGAGTTGTTATGTGTACGGGTGACGGGTGGTTGGTGTACCGCGGGACTGTAAAGTCGTGTGGCTGCTGCGTGGCGTCGTGCGCGATTCCGTAAAGAACCGCGTCATGCTTGCCTCCAGCGCCATTAGGCGTGCCTCGAACGACGTTGTGTCGTTCATTTGCGGCAACGCCAGTTTTAACTTTTGTAGTTGTTCCGCTGCGGTTTTAAAAATGTCGGTATTTGATGGGTGTGCGGACTGGTCCTGTTGCATGGTCAGCTGGTTGTCGTAGTCCTCTGGCCGATCGTCCGTTGGTCCTTGACTTGCCGTATGGCTTGTCGAGATACCCCTAGTCGATGGTTCGAAGATCTGACTGACGTCCGTGCTTAACAGCGTCGATCAAGCGTGTGGTTGTTGTCCAGTACCGTCCCCTAATCCTGTGATTGGGGGCTGCACTGGTTCGAACCTCACGTTCTCGGGAACTAGTCCGCTTTCCCTAAGATGCTCCTCTAGCCTGACATACACATCCGACTTCGACCCGGACACACTGAGTCCGCGGGCCGAGCACTCGCTACGCAGCTCCGCCGACGATAACTGTTGTAACGTTTTACCAGTCATTATGTACGATTAAATTACAAATGCTGTCGTTAAGCTGTTGGTCGGTGGGGTAGCTTGTGTTTTGTGTGTGTACGTGGTTAAGAGGCTTTTTTTTTTTTTCCTGACGTAAATATTTTGCGCTCTTTACGGAAGTTTATTAGCGATTACGTTAATTGGTCAGCTGTTGACGGTACCGCCGTTGCGTTCCCAGAATAGCCGAACTGGGTCGACGTACTCGGCGGCGGCAGTTGACGGCTGCAGCGGCTGAAACCGGTTTTGGCCTGCGCGCTGTGCTGTTATCGACGGTAATGTCACGGGACGAATGGTAGGCGTAGCGGAGGGGTGGCGGTTGTTATATAACTACTTCCCAATCCGTATCACGGTTATGCACGGCTGCGCGGTGTAGTAAACCCAAAAGCCATTATATTATTTTAAATAAAATAAGTAAAATAATAAATTATACATAGTATAATTTATGAGTAGAAACGTAGGTATTTAATATAATCCTAAATAACAGGAAACATAGAGCAAAGGTGAAAACAACAAGTTGTTTTACCTAGTCACAAAATAGTGCAATTCAACAATATTAGGGATGTATTAATACCCACAGCTATAATAGGATATCACGTAGAATAAATTATACATTTAATTTATAATGGGTAATGTAGGTAGTAATATGCAATGTAAAATAGGCCTAAATAACAGGAAGCGTGGATCAGAGGTGAAAACAACAAGTTGTTTTACCTAGTCCCATCATAATGCAATTTGACATTACTAGGGAAGTAATATTAGAATATAGATATCACGCCACCAATACGTCATTGTTGGAACCCGCATAAATACGGGTAGAGCACCTACTATTACTTAGAAGATAGTCAGCCCTCGTCGTAGGTCTATCAAGCTTACGACAGTGCTTATAGTTATTTTGTAATTCAAACTTGTAATAATAAAGTGTTATGTAATTGTCATATTTTAAAAGTATAAAAAAGTGTTATTAATTATTTACCTATCTTTCTCAACCACGACTCAAGACGACAACGAACGTGCTACGTCGTTTAAATAATTATTGTATTAGTGTTCAACGTGTCCTTCACGGCGATCACTACAGCGGGATTCCCTGTTACGTGCTAGAAATAATTCTTACGTAATGTTCACTGGGAATCCTAGCTAACCGGCAAACACACTCCTGGCTAAAAGTCTTAATATTAACTTAATATAAGCAATCTACCGAGGTATGTGTCAGCATGAAAAACTCTTACCTTTTCGCTGGCTTGAGGCGATGATTCCTCTGCGGGGAGCCAATTTGACGCGGCTACGACGGTGGTGGCAGATGGTCCGCGGAGAGCCGGTCGTATAGTATATTAGAATGGGCGGCACACTCGCACGTTTAAAGAGAAACGGTAACACAGTTTCGGGTAACAATAGTGTTGTTTATTTTACACAGATATAATTGTAACTAACATAGGTATACTAAAGGTATTAGGAAGAAAAAAACACAAGAGCAACGGACGGCGGCTATACAAGACGGTATATATATATCGTGGTCGTGGTGTGTGTTCTTTTCGGGTGTGTTTTTACTAGTAACTAGTCTACGACGGCCGGTACTCGTTCTACGCGACTCGCCTTCCCGTCCCACCTTGTGCCTTTGTGGCGTGGTGGGGGAGTTGGCGTTGTCGCGCTGTAGCCCGTAGTGGCGGTTGACGAAAAATGTAGACTGGCCGCTGCGGTACCTGTACTTTGTACTGGTGGCCGCTGCGTACCGTGTCACAGCTTATTCGAAACTGTGTTGGTGTTATTAAAGAAACCATATCTTTTTTCCATTCATCTGCCAAACGTAATTTTGTGTTGAAAAAATATTTAACTGGTCATAAATCACTTTCTAGCTTATGCGAAACGCGTTGGGTAGAAAGACACGATAGTGTATTGCAATTCAAAAATTCACTTGTCAACATTGTAGAGACTCTAACTGAAATTTCACAATGGAATGATATTACTTCATCAGCAAAAGCTAAAATTTTAATATCCGGACTCTGTACATGTGATTTTATTTTATCCCTTAATTCTTTATCTCAAATTTTAAGTGTTACATACCCCATCAGTAAAATTCTTCAAAAACGAGATGAAGATGTAGTAACAGCATCAATACACATTAATAATGTTATAGATGTACTCCAAAAGTATCGGTCAAGCTGTGAGGACAAATTCAAATGTTTATTTGAAGAAAGCAAGTTAATTTTTGAGAAACTTGATGTAGAAATGAAATTGCCTAGGTTTGTTGGTCGTCAAACTCATAGAGGGAATATAAATTCTGGATCAAATGATCCTTTGGACTACTACCGTATAAATATGTACATACCTCTTCTAGAAAGTATATTAGAAGATTTAAAATACAGATTTTTAAGTAAAGAAAATGAAAATATTGAACCCTAATGTTGTTAGTTCCAAGTTGTATAATTAAAATAAAAGATGAAGAAACATATACCTTCAAAAAAATTATTCAAGTAATTACTTGTTACTCATTTTTTGAACATGTACCAGAAGAATTAATTAATGGAGAACTTGAACTTTGGTATGCTAAATGGAGTAAACAAGAAACAGAAGGTACTTTATTATTGGTTTTTGTTTAAATATATATAAAATATTATGTATAAATATTTGGTTTAAATATTATGTTTATTTTGTTAGGGAAAAGTATCTGTAAAAATGCATTAGATGCTTTGGATGAGTGTCATCATCATGTTTTTTCTATTCTTCACGAAGTTTTGTGTATTATATGTTCACTGCCAATCAGTGTAGCATCTGCTGAGCGCACCTTTTCTAAATAAATATTTATATTGAAAAAAAAGTGTCGTTATTTATAGTTTTGTACCGATTATAGTTAAATATTTCAAAATAAAACAATGGGGAGGGGGTTAAACATCATTATCTATGTGGATTTGAAATTTCACCCCCCCCCCCCCCCCCCTCAGAACTTGGATATATCCGCCACTGGATAGCACGGACGTTGCGCTACGTTCAGCCGTTGGAAAAAGACAGACGCCACAAAGTTCGCGACGGCCGATGGCCAGCTCGCCGGCCGTTGACGGTGGCGCGGTAACTCCGGAGAGGGAACGCGTCGCGCGGAGCTTCGACATCTCGCGCGACTTGGAGCGTCCAGGATTTTGGCGGCGACCCCGTTCCGCGGTTGAACACCCAAAGTGAAACGTATAAAACGGCTAAGGCCCGGTTTTTCATTCATCCAAATATTCGCCAGATACGTAACCGTCGGATAAACTTATCTGGCGGATAATCTTTCAAATAAAGTGATTCCGGTTTTTCAATGTAATTTTATTCTCCAGATAGCTATCCGACGGATAAAGTTGTCGGTAGGAAAATTGTACTAACAGAAGGTAATTACTGTTCATTATGGAACAAGTTACACATATATTATATTTGATTATGATTGGTCAATGATGAAATTGATAAGGATTCGTTCTGTGATATCAGCTTAGATCATAAACACTTCTTATATTATATTGTATGTCATTATGATATTTACACATATTAATATATTAATATATTCACATATTTATTGTAATATTGTATGTAATTACTTAATTATTAATTGTGATTTGTGTTCACTCTCGTTCGATATAAGTTATATTCACTACTCTATTCAACATGTCTCAAAAAAACATATCAAAAAAACAAAGATCAACAAATTTCACATTTTATGAAAAAGAACTTTTATTGAAACATGCTTTACAAAACCGTCATGTATTAGAAAATAAAGAGTCTAATGCAGTGAGATGGAAGGATAAACAGAAATGTTGGCTGCAAATTACTGAACTATATAATTCAGAGACAACAGGCTGTGTAAGAATAGTTTTATTATTATTTGTTGTATGCATAAAATAGTATTGTGTTTTATTTGTTATAGCCAAGAGATGCTTCATGTTTGCGATCAAAATATAAATGTGTCAAAAAACTTTTAAGGGGAACTAAAAGTGATCTATTCAAAACAGGGGGTGGTCCATTTAAAGAACATCATATAGTTTCAAGTGAATCAGAAAAAACCTTGTACACAATTTTACAACCAACAATTGAAGGACTACCAAGTCCACTTGATAGTGACCATCGTAAGTAGTACCTACTACTAGTATCATAAACAAATTTGATAAAATGTAGTTATTAATTAATTATACTCAATTTATCATATACAGTATATTTAATTAATTTAAAACTAATGAAAATAAACTATTTAAGATTTCTAACATTCTAGCTGATTTTGAAACCACTCATATTTCACAACTAGAACCTTCCAAACAAAATGAAAGCATGTTGATACAAAATAAAGAGAATCTGAATGATAATTTAGAATTTTCAATTGGCGAGGAATGCGAATCTACATATGTTTATGATGGTATAGTATAATATTATTATAATAGTAAATATTTTAATTAATACCTAATTCATAATAATGCCAAAATATGAATACAAATAAATATAAGAGCTTTGTTTGGTTAAAAAGTTATAGTCTGTCCAGCGAGAGAACATGCCGCTTCTGCGCATGCAGACTGACGAGCGAGAGAGCTCCGAGGCCCCATTTCCCCCTCTCTCGGCGTGCCGAAGACGGTCGATCGATTCGTCGCCGATCATCGGTAATCAACCACCTGTTGATTATTGCCGCCCGTATAATGATAATCTATCAATAATAGAGCGTATAATATCGTAATCGTAATTATTGTGAGCAATGTAATTTTTACAATTAATTGTATACCCTAAGCTCTAAGGTTTCGTATGAATTCGTTTTCCTTATTAATAAATAAAAAATTGAATATCAAATATTAATAAGCGTTAAACATTTTTTTTAATAGTCATCTTTAACAATTATTTCATATGCAATAAACATAATACAAAATACATAAAAAGTAGGTTAATTACCATTGTCATAACAGCTAATAAAAAAAACAAAAAAAATACATAATACATATACATAAATTATATAAATAAATATAGTTACTCTAAAGTTTCACATCCTAGATCGTCTGAATCGGACGTGTCCCCAGTGATAGTCATTACATGTAAATTGTCGTCATCCATCACATCATCGACAGTTATGTCCACATTCCAAAATCTGTCTTCTATTTTGATGACGTGTTCGACACAGTTCTTCCACATTTCGGGAGTGCATTGGTTAACACCATCAATCAAAAGTTTTTTCACATCCGGAAGTTTGAATGTGGTATTGTTGGTTTTCACATACCTTTTTACGGACGACCACGCAAGTTCAATTGGGTTCAACTCACAATGATATGGTGGCGTCCGTAATACCGTCATATTTTTAGTTTTAACGTATTCGTCAACAACCAACTTGTTGAACTGCGGTTTAATACTTTTGACGATATCCATGAGTCGTACCTTGTTGATCGGCCTTTGGAATGGTTCACCCTTTTCTTCAAGCCAACTTTCAATTTCCACCTTTTTCCAGCTTAATGTTGGGCATTTTTCTAATTTTACCGAGTGGTAAGGCGCATTATCCATAACTATGACAGAATTGTCTTTAAGTAATGGAATGACGTCTTTTAACCAATCGAAAAACACATCGCCATTCATTTCTTGGTGGTAATCTGAAGAATCTTTTTTGGATTCGAATACCAATAAACCACCGTCGACAAAACCCTCATTCGACCCAATATGAACAACAATAAGTCGTTTGCCTCTTGTTGTTGGATTCGGTGCGCCAGTTGAAAGACCGCTCAAAAAGGCATCTCTGTGGGACGTAACGGTATTATCCCGCCAAATTCTATCGTTGCAGTCACCTGCGTTAACCCATGTCTCGTCCAGATAATAGATCGTTCTTCTTTGTTCCCGGTATTTACGTATATCCTCAATATATTTTGTGCGCCACAACACAATATCATCTCTCTCTATGAGAGCGCTGTTACGACCGCGTTTGACATGTACACAATTTAGGTCACGTATAAGTAAATTTAGAACCGACCTTTTGTAAGTGTTTAGGTCTGGGTCTTCGTTTACAGCTCTTAAAATCTTGTCCAGTGTTGGTAATTGTTTTCGGAACCAAAATTCGTGCACCTTCCTCCGTATGGCGTCACGTTCAAAATCATCAATTTTGTCCTTGAATGTCGCTCGAATCTTGGATTTATTTGGTGAACTCACAGTTTTATTATTTTTATATTCAGAAATGGTTAACTGGATATTATTTTGCCCAATTCCCAATTCTTTAGATATTATCTTCACGACTTCTTTTACCTTTAGCGTTGGCTGTTGTACAATTTTGGATTTATATAGGTTAACGATCATCAGTTTTTGACGACTGCCGACGAACTGAAAAAATAGGACAAAAAAATATATTACAAAAAATACGTAGCCATTACAAATTAAATAATACACATAAAAAAATTACAAAATAAAATAAATTAAAAAAAAACAATTACAATTTATGAATACTTACTTTTCCTCTAGGGTTCACCTTTAATGGTGTTATATGAACTGGTCTCTCATCACTCATTTTTAAATTATAATAGTAGTACAATACAAAAAAATATATATTAATTATTATAATTTTCACTGCAGTTACGTATCGTAAAAAATAGTAAACACACTACGCGCGGGAAAGTAGATACTATACGTCACTACGATGCATCTACTGTTATCGATCAAATCGTTGCCACTTGCCACCGCAGCGTTGTCGTCGGACACGTGCAGCCGGTCGTCGGAGCACGTCGTCGTTCGTCGGAACTCATGCGCGAAAACAGAACGATTTTGGTCGATCCGCGGCATGTTCTCTCGCTGGACAGACTATAGTATGTAGGTACTCTAGTGTTTCCAATTAAAGTGTAGAAGTGTTGTGACACTTTTTTAAAACAAACAACATGTACCATAGCACTTTTTCAAACCAAATAAAAATTAAATGATTGCGTTTATTTAAAATTAGTAAATGTTATATATTTTCTGAAATATTTAACTCGTCGATTTCGAGTCATTTATTTGTTTTAATTCCACTGTGGTTTTTTTTGTTATTATTTGTATATAATATTAATTAATGATGACCGAGTCAAGAGACCTAGAGTCAAAATGGCCGCATTTAAATAATTATTTTAAACAGCTACCTGCGGATATTTCGGATGTCAGTGGAAATTTTGTGTTCAAATGTGTCCTTTGCCTACCAAAAACGAAATTATTGTCAACTTCTAAAACATCAAATTCGAATCATAAAACTCATATTAAGGTAAGTTTAAAGTGGTATCATAATATTAATTAATAGGTAATTAATATTTTTTTAACTATACATTTATTCTTAACTTTTTGTAACTACCTACTTAATTATTGAATATTAAAATTTTTTTTTTTTATTTTTAATCTAGAAATTATACAATCTGTACATAAAAACAAAAAGTACAATAAGCATAAGTGATGGTTATTTTTTTATTATAATTTATGATCTTGAATATCTTGAGGGAAGAACCAACCAGCGAAGGCACTTCGGCGTGAATTTACAATTTATTTATGATTTTTGATTTTTAATTTATAAGATCTCGAGGCCATTGTCGCTTGAGTCTTCTAGGAGGATTTCCAGGGATGGAGATGGATAGTAACTTTTTAACATGTGGGTTTGTGTGGTTATGAAGGCGGTTTCTGAATTTGGAGTAAAAAAGCTTGGCTGTTTCGGTGACTTTAGGAATATGGAGATCTGTGTGAAGGGTGTGATTAGAGATATAAGGAGGACAGTTGGTTATAAGTCTGAGAATTTTGGATTGGAACACTTGGATTTTTTGAATGTTCGATTTTTTGGCAGTGCCCCAGACCTGTATACCATATAACCATATTGGTTTAAGGAGGAGATTATATATGTGAATTTTGGTTCGGAGGGATAGTTTTGAGAACTTACTTAGAATTTATATATACATAATAGATAATACATCCATACATTTAAAAGTAGATAGTATCTAAAATGCTATAGATATATGTTTCATTATTTTAATTTTTAGCTCGTGTCTAATTAATATTAATTTAACAATTTAATAATTAATAGAACATTAAATATAATTTTTTTTTAATTTTGACTAAATTTTTAAAACACTGATATTAATATATTATAATTATATAAATACAAGTTTGGTGTAGGTTACATATTATATACATACCTTATAATTTAATATTTATTCAATTAAATATATGTTTTAGTGATGAGGTAAATAAAATTAATTTACTAATAATTTTATGTTAAATTCATTTTTTTTTTTAGCATGTACATCCAAATGAATTAAATACGTTTAATATTAGTAATTTCTGTGCAACCATATAAACAGTTAAAGTTATCTGAAGTTGGACAAGTTTCTAAAAAACTTACTCAAAAAGAATTTGACCGAGAAAATTTAAAGCTTATTATTAATACTGTATCACCGTTTTCTATGATTGAACATCCTGCGTTCATAAATTATTGTAAATTAACATCTAATAAAGTACCAATGTGTAGAGGAAATTTAATGAGAGATATAAATTGTTTATATAATGGTATAATTCAAGAATTAAAAACTGAACTGTCCAAATGTTTGCATTACTGCTGATTGCTGGAGCATTTTTCACAGGTAATACAATACATTAGTAAATTACACCTGGTAAAATAGACATTTTATTTTATTTCAGGTCTTTTATGGGATTTACAGTGGATTGGCTTAATCCTACTACACTAGAAAGTAACTCAAAAGAACTTGCTTGCAGGCGTATGTTGGGAAGACATACATGTGATGCAATTGCAGAACTTATTGATAAAGTACTCACTGAATTTGACTTACAAAGTAAAACCACACTGCTTGTAACAGACAATGCAGCAAATTTTGTAAAAGCATTCAAGTAAGTAGTACCTATTCTAGATGTATTTGTTTTGAATTAAATAAATATTTAAATTATTTTAGAGTATATAACACTAATGAAAGTGATAGAAGTGGGTTGAGTGGCTGTAGTACTGGAAGGAATACAGTCATTGAAGAACCTAAAAATGATGAAGTACTGAGAACCATAATCATAGCGGATATTCTTGATAATGGTGATGATTTTGATGATTCATCAGAAATAAAACTACCCAAACACCAAAGGTGTGCAGCACATACATTAAATTTAATAGCTACAGCTGAAAAAGATAATACTTATAAGGTTAACAGTCGACGTGTATTTAGTAAATGTCAAGCAATTTTTAATAAACAAAATCAGTCTTCACAGTGCGCTGATAAAATCAAAGAAATTCTCGGACGATATCTCATAACACCAAATGCTACAAGGCAAGTTATATTATTATTCATAAATGAATAATATTAAAAATATAGTTATGTTTTATATTGAAACAATTTATTTTAAATTAATTTTTAGATGGAATTCTTTTTACGATGTTACTAAATGTATTGTGGGCAATATAACTAAAATAGAAAAAGTATTTGAAGTAGTTCAACTACCTCCTTTTACAGTTCAAAAAGACGTCTCATTCTTAATTGAGTATTGCAAGGTATTATAATTTATACTTATACATAATTCAAAACAAAAAGTATTTCTGTTGAATAATGACATGTTGTTTTATAAAGCTTATTAATATTTAGGTAATTTTTTTTATTTGCATTGACTTTTTCATATTTTTAAATACCACCAAGTACCTAAATACTACAATGATGAATAAATTCATATTTGTAAAAAGGTATCTAGTATATTTTCAACTTTTTTCTCAGAATCTCAAAATAAAAAAAGTAAATTTTACAATAATATGTTGATTTTAAATTAAAATGTTTAAAACTATTAGTTCAATAATTGTCAATTTATTGTTACCCAGTGTCGGATAAACCACCAGGGCACTTGGTGCATTGCACCAGGATCCCAACTCTTTAAAAAATAGGGGGGCCCCGATATTATGAATACCAAACTATCAAAGTACCATAAAATAAAATAGGTTCTTATGGTAACCATGTATTTTTTATTTTTTACAAATAGTATATAAGATTTTGGTTTGAAACTATTTTTAATTTATTTCCATTGGTGGGTTAATTAATGTGAATATTTGATTGATTGTTATTATTTTTTCTATACTTATTATCGTGTATGCTGGTACACCGATTGACCAATACGGCGAATTACGATAACGTCGCACGTCGCGTTGCACTCAGCGCAGCGTGAGTGCGCTACCAAAACCAAAAATAGATGTATTGAATTCGAACATTTCCCATTAGTACGATAACGAATTATATATTATTATTGTTTTCATTGACACACCACACACGTTCAACACAAATATTATTAAGTTTATCATTAATCGACCATCGCGTGTGGCGAGTGTTTTAATTGTACGTTCGACTATTTTGTAATTAATTAAAATATATTATACATATTATACCTAATCTTGTCAACTTAAACTATGTCAACATTGTCAACGTCAATGCAGTATTTATCCGGATCAGTGAAAAGAAAAATGAAAGAAGAAAGAGAAAACAAAATTAAAAAAATGGCTGGGTCAATGGACCGATTTTTAAAAAAAAAAATTAAGTACCTAGATAAGTTGTAAATAAATAGAGACATGGAGCTTACAAAAATTATGTGAAATGCATATATAAATCAAGTCTTTACTTATGAATTATAGATCTATGGAAAAACTTCCAGTTACTAATAAATATTTTAAATAAATGATGGTTTGAAAATTAACTATATATTTTAGCTGAGTTTGAATCAATGAACTCTGGAGACAGTAATAATAATAACAATGTTGATGCCGTTGATGGTAAAAATGAAGTTGTTGTAGAACAAATTTTGAACTGTGTTGATCCTGTAGCATCTACCTCAAGTAAGTATCTAATTTATGAAGTTAATCTTAAAACGAATTCAACAATTTTAAAGGGTTAAGAAAAATAAAAGTATATTCAACAAATATAATTAAATCTAAATTTAAAATTATTTAATTAATAGCACAGTGTTATTACTGAATAAATAATTTAAATAAATGATGGTTTGAAAATTAACTATATATTTTAGCTGAGTTTGAATCAATGAACTCTGGAGACAATAAGAATAATAACAATGTTGATGGTAAAAATGAACTTGTTGTAGAGCAAATTTTGAATTGTGTTGAACCTGTTGCATCTACCTCCAGTAAGTATCTAAGGTCTGAAGTTAATCTTATGATTAATTTAACTATTTTAATTTGTAAATTTTAGTTGAATGTGTTGACGAGCTAGATTTAAATTTATATAATGAGTACCCAACAAACCGCGGACACTTCAGTGATCATAGAGTCCCAGATAGGATTAAACGGAGTATACTATTGTATGGACCATGCAAACCAAATATTGAATTTCCTCAAAATGAAAAACCCAGACAATTTTCCTCAGAATATTATTTCACAATGTCTAAATCTGGTAATAAAATCCCTTGCACTTGGCTTTGTTATTCAATAATTTTAAATAAAATATACTGTGAGACATGTTGGCTTTTTGCTGACCGATTTTATCAGTGGCGTGGCGTGTATATAAGCAGTGTAAGCGTTGCTTACACTTTTTATTGTAAAACGTTTTTGGGTGTATTATTTTTAAATGACCAAATTAAATTCAATTTTAGCCATGATAGTAGTATATATTTGTATGTTCACAGCCAGCTTTTCCACAGTAAAAATTTTATTTCAAGGGGGAATGTCCCCCTTGGAGCACTCAGATTTACCGTGTAACACAAAACAGAGATTTTCTACCAAATTTTGTCTTCGTGTAGCAAATTTTTTAGAAAATCTTAAAACTAAAATAATTATTTCAAGTAAAGAACACAAATTATTAAATAATAGTTTTTATTGTTAACAATTAATTCTTAATTATATTTACACAAGTTTTCTTACTTCTCTAGTAAAAGGTACATATTCTACAATACGATCATGAATTAATAAACAGTAAGCAGTTACACCTGCAAGCGATTCTGAAGCTTCAATTTCCAATTGAACATCCACTGCCGAGGCAGTAGCTGAATCGTTCTGTTTCGAAGTATCGATGACTATAATTGGAGCGTTTGTCAGAAAAGTAGAAGGACTCAATATCGGGTTACGAATACTTTTTTCATAGTACGATTCTTGAAACGATGTATACATATTATATAATAAAGTGAAATTATTTTTAGTAAAATCTAAATTCAAATTATTGTATGGATAAGCTATCGAGTTCAGAAATACTTTAACGTTTGTTAAATTACAATGGTCAAATATACTACAATCTTTCGATAACATATTTTTGCGTCCTTTTTGCAATCCAATTATGATAAATCGTGGTTTTTCTAATTTTGAAGCAGTTTTCAAATTCCATACAACTTTTTTAGCGGTTCCGAGTTCAGGATATTCAAAAGTTTCAAAAGATCTAAAAGGAATAAACAAACTTTTTTTTTTTTCTATAAGTTTCAATAATTTTAACCTTTCTTCATCGTCAACAGTTATATGTGGAACCATCCAGGCTATTTTATTTAAAACGACTTTACCTTCAGAAGCAGTTACACCAGTTTTTAAACTTGAAGCATTTAAATCGCTATGACTTCGAGTTAATATTAATTCCAATCTAGAATTCACTAATATTCTTTTATAATCTTCAAACAAACCTAACCAATATTTCAATGGAATGCAAGCACTAAATTCACCTTTATCATTTTCCGAGTGCGTTGCATTTTTAAAATTCCATTCAGAATTTTCATAACAATTGTAGTTGTCTGGTGTACCAGATAAGTAACCTTTCAACGAGCTAGTGATTCCAAGAACACGTGTACTATCTACTTCTATCCCATTGATTTCCTATCGTATTTGCTCGAAGAGGTAAGAGTAACCGATATTAGATAGTTTCACTTTGGTGGCATCAGTAATTTTTCCTTCCAAAAAAATAAAGCTTTCATGTAGATATGGATAAACATCTGTTTGCTGGATTGATATACGTATTTCGTCATTATTATTAAATGATGCTGCATACGGTGTGTATGAATGATATTCAATTTTTGTAATCTTAGAATCCGTTTCGTACTGTGAAGTTATATCCAAAATATCACTTTCAGGCATTTTGCTTTAATTGATAGCCCAGAGCTTGCAAAATTTTTTTATTCTTCACTGTCAATTTTTTTATTTTATTTGATGTTACTGGTAGCACTTTAGTCTTATGACTAGTTGTACTGATCCGATGTAGTGGGCTTATATTGAATTTTAATCCCATCTCAAGACCCGCAACGTTTAATGTGTAACACAATTGTCAATGTCTCACCAAAATTATCAATCAGATTATGATCTTGATCAACTAACTGAACGGTTATCGTATCAATATTTGTTTTATTCAATTTGTAATATATTAAATTTGATGGTGACTGTACTACTTTAGATCCTGTCGTTTCACTAGGGAAAAACTCATAAATCGAATGACTTTGAAGATGGTTGTTGAATGATCCTTGAGCTATATTGCACATTACTTTTATAGAATTAATTGTGTTTAAATTCACAGCTTTTTCTGATGTATGAGTTTCATATTCTGGCTTATATTCTCGTTTTTTAAAACCCAATACAGGTGCTATGCTATGTAAAATTTCAAAGTGTAGTATTCCATTACATTTTATATATGATCTAAAATCGTTAGGATCAACCGAAATGTCAAATGTTAAATTAGTTTTGAATTTTTCATTATAAATATTTATTTGTTCCATAACTCGATGCTTAATATCTTTAATTTCATAACATCCCTCTTCCAGTTTAATATAACACCACATACGATCATTATTATTATTATTATAGTCAACTACTTGTATAGCAAATTTATTATTATCTTTGTTAATATTCGGGAATAAATTAAATGTCTGTAAACATAACAAAGCTATTTCTGAGTCTTCGTAAAGGTTTATAGACGGAAAATAATTTGTAGATAATATGGTTGTGTTCCCGGTTAAACTTAAAGTAACTGACTCGTACATCCTGATATCTGAGATACAAATTTAATAATGAGACTCGTAACGTTTAATATGCAGAACAACTGACAATGTCTCATTAAAGTTGTCGATCGGATTATTGTTTTGATCAACTAGCTGCACAGTTATTGAATTAATCTCTGTTTTGTTTAATCTGTAATATATCAAATTTGGTGGTGACTGAACTACTTTCGATCCAGTTCTCCCACTAAGGAAAAACTCATATATTGAATGACTTAGAAGTTGGTTGTTGAATGATCCATGTGCTATATTACACATTACTTTTATAGAGTTAATTGTGTTTAAATTAGCAGCTTTTCCCGATCGATGTGCTTCATACATTGGTTTATAGGTTCTCTTTTATAACCCAAAAACAGATGCTATACTGTTTGGAATATCCAACATTAGTATTCCATTACATTTAATGTATGTTCTAAAATCAACAGGATCAATAGATACGTTGAATGTTAGCTGTGTTCTAAATTCATTATTAAAGTGAAATAACTTTTTTTTAATTTTGTTGTTAATATCTTCAATTTCATAACATCCTTCTTCCAAAATAAATATAAACGTTTTTATGATAAATCTATTACTTATTGAAGGAATAACCTCTATCTCTAACCGATTATTAGCTGAATTTATATTTGGAAATAAATTGTATGTTTGCAAACATAACAAAGCTATTTCCGAATCCTCGTAAACGTTTAGAGATGGAAAATAATTTGTAGATAATATAGTTGAATTTCCAGTCAAACTTAATGTAACAGATTTATACATTGTAAAAATTCAAGACATAAATGACCGCAGTTAAATGTATTGAAATCTTGATAGTTAGAATAGTTGTATACTATTTTAAACTCATGAAAATAATGTTGTAATTCAATTGGTGGTGGTAAATCACCAAAGCTATCGAAATAAACAAATTTGTCCTTATTTTTATAAAACGCTACCCAATGACTTCCGTCGCCTGAAGATATATCCAAGTTTAATACACCACATTCAATCGTATGAGGTTTTTTAGGTAAGTTATCACGTGAAAAGACTCCACGGAAATGATTGATTTTCAACTTTCCGACATATTTTATAATATCTTGAGACGAAAGCGGTCTGTTAGGTAGCGTGATCATCAGTTTTTTTTTCTTAACCTATTTTTGTTTGACTTCAAACCACTGCCTTTTTTTCTTTTTGAATTTTGAACAGCATTATACACACTTGCACCTCCAGACATCAAACTACCAAGTGCCGACAATCCTGCAAATATCCTAATGTCCTAAATCAACACGTTATGATAAATCCTATGGTTTGCATTATGATAAAGATAGTGATTCGTATAAAATAGGAAAACACTCTGCAACTTTTAGTCACGGTAAATTATTGCTGCTTAATAAATATTATAAATTCACACCAGGTTTATGGTCTTTATTATGTGAGAAGGAACCAAAAAAGGTACCATAAATAGATGACTGTTGTAAAACCGTTGTATGATCGAATGAAAATGGAGGAAAAACAGTTAAACGAAGAAATAGCTAAAATTAATGAAAATACAACTCCTCGAATTAGCTTAAAATCATTTAACAATACTTTACCTTCTACTCCTTTTGGGTTATTTAACGCTAAACGTAGAAAAATAACACAAGAAATTGAACCATTTGATTTTAATCAATCAGCAAGCAGTTTTTCACCTGCAGATCACATGTCTACAGATATGATTAATTTTACTTCATCACCTGATCCTAAGACAGGCAGAGGTTTATATAAAGATGTATTACCTCAAACACAATTAGTTTATTATGACGATCCGAATGAGCTAGTAACTAGATTAAATCTTCTGTCATCATCACAAAGTGTTGGTAATACTGGTGTCAATAATGAAATTATATCTATTTTAGAAGAACTGCGTGAGAGAAATATTATAGTATAATGACAACCTTAGAGAGTATAGCTAATGAGCTACATCGACCAGCGAGAAAAATATTTCTTAGACGTAGTGTGGTAACACGGTTTATTGACGACCTCTGGCAAGCTGATTTAATGGATATACAATCTCATTCTAAAAAAAAATATGGTTTTAAATTCATATTAATTGTTATAGACACATATAGCAAATATGTATTTGTGGAACCGCTGAAAAATAAATCAGGTAAAGAATGTACAAAAGGAATGTTTAATATATTGAAAAAAGCTAAACCAAAATTTTTACAGACAGATAATGGTACAGAATTTTACAATGTCCAATTCCAAGATTTAATGAAAAAGTATAAAATTAAACATTACAGTTCATACAGTGTTATCAAATGTTCAATCGCGGAACGTGTGATTCGAACTCTTAAAAATAATATATATAGACATTTTACTGCAACAGGCACATGGAATTGGTACAATACAATATCAAAAATTATACATAACTATAATAACACAAAACACAGAACAATAAAATGTACACCTAGTAAAGCTCGAATGGATACAAACAGAATTAAATTTAACACATATATAAATTCTGAAACATTGTATAAACCAAAATTTAAAGTTAACGATAAAGTACGAATATCTAAGTATAAACATACATTTACTAAAGGATATACACCAAATTGGACAACGGAAATATTTACAGTTTCAAAAGTTTTACAGACAAATCCAGTAACTTATCAACTAAAGGATGAATCAGGCAGTATAATTTTAGGTGGTTTTTATGAACAGGAAATTAAATTAACTGATTTTCCAAACACCTTTCTCATTGAACGTATTGTAAAAAAAGTTGGGAATAAAATGTTTGTTAAATGGTTAGGTTTTGATTCAAGTCAAAATTCATGGATAACATCATCAGATATTTTAAAATAATGTTTTTTTTATGTATAATATTTATTTATTTATTTATTTTTTAATAAAATAAAATATCAGTTTTTTTTACTAAGTCGAATTAATTATTTCACATGATCTCCTGATCCTCATTAGTCTGTTTTGAAAACTATATATATATATATCTACAATCGATAAAAACAAAAAACGTCATCTAGTGGTAAATAAATCAATGAAAATAATAATACTGCTGTATTTTGTTCCGCTATTAACGCTTTTAAACTGAGTCATTAAGTTTATAGTGACCATAAGCTAAAGTATTTATCCCGTCATCCATTATATAACGTTTATCATCGTTTGCACTTAGAACAAGTTTGCTCATTGTTTTCGAATGAACAACATGTTTATTTGATTGGATAAAATTCATTTTTCTATGAGTTTGTTCATCCTTGAGAGTTTTATGGTTTATAAAAGCGTTTAGTATATTCATATAATTGTTAAATTGCATGTGATTTTTAATTATATATTTCTTTACGCTTTTTGCTTTTTTTTTCTCAGCGCCATCTATAGTTTTGTAAGCATATAATTTCGGTCTTAATGAAACGAATTCTTTAATTATAATTCCTTCCATTTCATCTTTAAAGAACCCTGGTTGATTTTTATGAATTTCACTAAAGCAACAATGGTCTTTAGGATAATTAGATGTGTCAAAATATGGTAATAAACTATTTTTTAAATCATCAAAAAAATTTGTTGTTTGGATAGCATATATCAGGGAATCAGTATCCGAATATAAAGAACTAATTTTAGTACCATACCTTTTCTTCATTACATTATAATGGAAGTCATACATAAATGTTTTCGAAACGTCTAAAATTGCAAATCCTACATAAATTGCCTTGTCGAATTTAATTGTTTCCTTATGCTGATGAATGGCCATGAGATTCCTAGAATATATAGTTCTGTCTTTAAAACTAGTTTTCGCCATTAATTTTCTTGCTTTTTGTTCTGAAGAAACCAGTTTTATAGAAGTTCTTGCTCGAACATTCTCCATACATTTACCAAAAACGCTATTAATTAGCAACTTCCAGAAATCCTTCTCAAACTCGTTTTTAGCTTGTACTCTCATAGATGTACATAATTTTATGTATGATGCCATCCATTTACTTTGAGAAAAACGGATAGCTCGATGAATTTTTACTACTTTAAGACCGTGAGAAATTGCTTGTTTTAAATTTTTGTAATGTACAATATAGTTTTTTTTCGGTGATAAAGTAGTTAACAATTTCTCAACTTTCGAATTTGGTGGATATTCGTTAAACGGTAAAAATGGGAAATCATTCCGCAAGTTTACTTAATGACTCGCTCATAAAACGGAATGTATCAACAAATTTTATACTAAATTTAGGTGCGATTTCCTTGCTGAAGGATATATATTTTTCTGATGAATTAGGAATAACGTGAATATTTTGTTCATCGCAACCGAGCTCTCGAATTATGAAATGGCTATCGTACGATAAATTATGAAAGAAAATTGGAATGAATGATGGATTAGTTATTTGAAAATTACATTCGAGACAAAGACATTGTCTATATTTACCAGTAAAATGACAGTGATCTCGAACTTAAATAAAATTATTTTTTTTTAAATGTTTTGAACATTTTTTACATCTTATAATTCTTTGAAAATGTTTTTCTTCTTTTTCAGTTAATTTACCCATTGGTGTAGCAGTTTCGTAAATTGTTTTGATATTATTTCCGATATCAATCATATTTTCCATAAATTTTTTTGCTGCATTTTCACTTCTATAAATAACCACCTTTCTAGGAATCTTCAACTGTTTTACTAACTCTTTTGGTATAATATCATAGTCGACTTTTACATAAAACCTATAACTCATAATTTCATGAAAATGTGTAATATATGTTTTTTTTTTTTTACAACTGAATGAATTCATCAGGTTTTTTAGGAGTTAAAATACATTCGAAGTCTGCATAAATAACAATTGGTATCCTTTGAGTTTTTTTATAACTTTTAAAATAAATAAAATCATCATCTCCCTCTTCAAACATTATAGGTTTCCCTAATTGGTTCTTTCTACAATTATGTTGATGTTCAATCAATCCTTTCATACCCCAAAGTTTGCTTTTACACGGTTTGTTCCCAAAAGTAGTAAAACATCTTTTACAGATAATTAGCTTAGTACAATTTTTAGTTTTCTGACTTCTAACGAATCTTGAAAAATTTTTTATATAACAGTAATGTGATGTTTCATCATTATTGAACGGAAAAAGATCAAAATGTTTTTTTCTTTCAGTATTACAAATATACAAAGGAAAAATATGTTTTTTATCATTTAAACTATAAATATTAATTGATACATCGTTTGTACGTTCAAATTTTTTCATCTGACTGATTGGTGTTGGAAAATCAATACATTTAAAATCTAAACCACTTTTTGTTTCTAACATTTTAAAATATTTCTTATTCAAATAAGTTTTATTCGATCGATTATCAAACTTGGATAGTATTGAATATTTAAAACATTTAGCATCGTTATTTTTTACATTTATAATTGCTCTTTTATCTTTTATATATTCAGGTAGATCTAGATACGTTCCTCCTCTGAGAGGATTCACTGTATTAATTCTCAATTGTAATACATCTATAGTTTTAAGGGACCACCCAGATCCTTTCGCTAAAAACTGGTCTTGTTCAGATAATAATTTATTGAACATTCCATTTAGTAATTTATTGAAATCGGATGAATTACATGCAAGTGTATTAGAAGTTTTGAAAGCTATGTCCCGAACTTCTTGAGTGAGTATTCTTTCGTATACGCTATCCACATGTAAATTAAATTTTATAGATGATTGTAAACATGATTCTTTTAACTTTAAAATTAATTTATCTCTAACATAGTTAAAAAAAAGCGTGTAGTCTATAAAATTTAAAGTATTCTTAATCAAAAATGTTTTTGAACATTTCTTAAATCTCTCGATTTCAAATAAACCTTCATCAGAAGATGACATCCGCTCGTGTTTTGTAACCGTTTTTCTTTTCATTATGAAACTGAAAAAATAGATTAAATAAAAAAAAATACAGATATAAGCAATCATAATATTGTAAAATGTATTATAACATCAACTTCTTTTTTTTAAATCTTATGCAAGCAATTCAGAATATTGTTTTCAAAATATAATACAAGTATTAATTCTAAATTATTACAAAGAAAAAAAGAATTGGTTAATATAATAAGAAATTACTCAGATTCTAATTCTCTTAACCGATTGTTTAGTTCTGTTAACCGACACTGAAGATCTGCTTTACATTCACTTGAATAGTTTTCAAATCTATTATGTTCATTTATCAATTTATTTTTTAAAAAATGAATTTTTCTTCATACTATCATTAATTTTTACAAATACTTTTCGAAATGCTTTCCGTTTCTCGATATAATAGCGTTTATTGTCACGCACCTGCTGTTCTGCTGCTAGAATTCTGCTTTTAATTACGTTTATTTCTGGGTTCATGATTCTGAAAATTACATAGAATTTCAAAAACTAACTAATTGATACGTTTTTTAAATCTAAACCACTTTTCCTAACATTTTTATTAAATTAGTTTTATTTGAAAACATTTATCATACCAGCAGATCTTATATACACAATAATAATTATATGATAAAATAATAAATAATAATAAAAAAAAAATAATATTTTAATTATTTATTGAAAAACAGAATATTATTCGACATTATCTAATTTACTATATAAATCATTTAGACCTTTTTGAATATTTTTCTCGCATAAATAATTTATATATGTTAAATGTTTAAATTCGTTTATTAAATTCTGTTTTTCTTCAATAAGTCTTTTTCTGGTTTCTTTCAGCGCCGCTTTTTGAATTTTTATTTTAATATTTTTAATATTGGAATAGAACATTTTTTCGTCAACATTTTGAGCATGATCATTTTCTTTTTGCTGTTCCAATATTTGAATGATTTGCTCGGGAATTAGCGATTTGGCTGCCATGTTTTTTCTTTTTTTTAAAAAAAATCTGGAAAAATTATATAGAATTTGTAAACTATCTGCCAGATAAAAAAAAATAATGCATATTAATGACAATAATAATTGTCAACATATTTCTATTTTTTATGTTTTTTAACTTTTATATTAAAAATTTGTATGTATTAATCATAATTTATTAATACTTAAGAACTACAGTTTTCCTTAGGGATATAATTTTCGGTTATCTCTTCTTTTACAACATATTTCCAAGTAAAGACTACTCTTTCAGCTAATTTCCCTACCACTCCACCTCTGCTTCTTAATTTGTTGACCACTCGTCCAATTCCAGTTGCTACTAAATGTTCGATAGTTTTGTAAGTTTGCATAGACATTCATATATTTGATCGCTGTCACCGGCCTCAACGCTCTCGCGATTTTTCTAGCGTAGTGGTTAATCACTCTGACCGACCTATCTATATTATATAAATGTTTCTTTATTGAGGTTAGTTTATATATAAATGCTTATATTATTTTATGTAAGCAAAATATAATATAAGCATTTATATCAAATTAAAAATTAACCATGGTGGTAGTCCATGTATAAACAATAGTTTTCATTGATTATATTTAGTTTGCAGAAATTAACGAATAATTTAATAATAACGTTAAAGAAAAACAATAAAATATTATAAACTAAAAAGAAAGATTTACATTAAATAGCTATATACATAAATAAAAACTTTAAATATAATTACTAATATTATTCTAAATAAATTAAAAAAAAAAAAATTAAACCTGGTCTAAACCTTTCACGTTTAGATTCGGCTGTCGTAATAAAATCTAACCTTTTACCGAAACAATGCTCTCGCCTACGAAAATTTGTAACATATAAATAACTATATTTTCTACATATATCCATTTTTTCTTCTCTTAATAAAACTAATTTCGCGTTTAACTCTTTTATATAAGAAAAATTTGGGTTGGAGTTTGTTCTACTTAAATAAATAGTGAATTTTAGGTTTCTAATTTTTTTTTTGAGATCTTTATATTCATATTTTTCTTTGATTTTATTTTCATCAATCATCTTTGTTAAGGTTACCGTAAAATGGGGTGAATTGCAACAATTTTTGAGTTCTACCCAACTTTGATCTTCATTTAAAAATCAGGCATTTATACTACTGTTAAGGAAAACACTTTTTTAGAATTGCTGTTACCTTTTTCATCATTATAAGTATAATTCAAAAATATAACTTATAAAGTTTTTTTATAATATATTTTTATTTGACTTTGTTGCAATTCACCTTTGAATGGGGTGAATTGAAACATTGCATTAAAAATCATGTTTTATTCATTTAAAACAATTTATGGGTGAATTGAAACACTACATACATTTTTTTTTTTAAAATAGGCAATTTTTTGAATTTATTGATATAATTTTCAATTTTTTCTGATTATTATAGGCAAAATAATAAATATCTCAAGTTTTAGTAACATAAAAATATAACAAACTTTGACAAATTTCAGTCTTTGAAATCACTTTATTATTTCATAAATTTATATAAAAGTGTATCTCCTAATTACCATATAGTAAGTACCTAATATAACAAAATTACATTTTTTATTAATATCTTATAAAATAAAAAAAACAAATGAGCAAGTAAGTAATAAAGCAAACTTATATGTTAACATAATACAACAAATTTAACAAATTTCAGTCTTTGAAATCACTTTATTATTTCATACATTTATATAAAAGTGTATCTCCTAATTACCATATAGTAAGTAATATAACAAAATTTTATTTTTTTATTAATATCTTATAAAATAAAAAAACAAATGAGCAAGTAAGTAATAATGCAAAATTATATTTTAACATAATATAACAAATTTCAGTCTTTGAAATAGAAAAGGTAGGTAATATCTTATAAAATAAAAAAAATAAATGAGCAACTAAGTAATAAATCAAAATTATATGTTAACATAATATAACAAATTCAACAAATTTAACAAATTTCAGTCTTTGAAATTAAAAAGGTAGGTAATATATTATAAAATAAAAGAACAAATGAGCATGTAAGTAAATAGTATAACAAAATTACAATTTTTTTGCAATAACATTAAAAAATAACATTAAATTTATGAATGCCTCTTTTTATAGCAGGAGGATCTAGTTTCCCAATTATTTGGTCATACATAAATTCATATAAATCAGGGACTTGTGGATAAACAAATAGCATAAAATCTGAATCTTTTTTGAGAGAAGGTTTTTTTCTCAAAAATTCCCCTTCAAATTCAATGACACCAACTTTACTTACCTTACAAATATACATATCTGAATGGTACTGAACCAACAACCAATCACCAACATTAATGTCTGATATGTCTATGTCATATATATTTTGAACAATTTTAATTGAATTATTAATCTCTACATACTTAACATTTGGAGCAATTGTTACTGGAATTGTTTGATCATTACTATCTGGACTATTTATTTCATCAGGATCAATATTATCTTGAGTATCTGGACTATTTATTTCATCAGGAACAGTATTATCTTGAGTATCGGTACTCATTTCATCAACATTCATAATATCTGGAGCATCAATATTTGTTAATAAAAAATCTGGGTTGTCTACATGTTCTTCATCATCGCCATTTTCTGATTCTGATGAAGATACACCCACACTTTTACCAGGTTCAACATTTAATCTAGTTCTTTTGGATCTGGTCTTAGGTGGTGTTTCATATCGAAGCTCTTTTAATATATTTAAAACAGAATCCTCAACCACAAAACTATCTACAATACTTGATTCAGGAGTATTTGCATTTGGTATCATGCTAAGTACTTTGTTTCGATTTAAAGGGATTATGCCACACTTTTCAAATCCAGATATAATATTGGATCTACGATTGGGTTCTAAAGCAGTAATTAGTTTGTTCAAAAGGGTTGGGAAAATTGATTTTGGAACTGATGGTTCTTTTCGACCAGGGCCTTTTTTCCATTCTTTTAAAATCGTTCTCCATGCTTGTTTTAGAGGCCTGAAGAATGCTACATCCAACGGTTGTGTTAAATGCGTTGAGTTAGCTGGCAGAAATACAAATTTTGCTCCAATTTCAGCACACATATTAATGGCATCACAAGATAAATGGGAAGATAGATTATCCCCTATAAGCACTTTTGGACCGTCTAACTTTTTCAAGTATGGAATAGCAACAGTAAACACCCAGTCTTCAAAACATCTTGTGTCAAACCAACCTGATTTAGAACAGTTAAATCGTGTTCCTTTTGGAGCACCATTTCTCCAAGGCCCATATAAATATGTTGATTTATAAACTACATAAGTAGGTAAAACAACACCATCTCCAGATACGGCAAACATGATGGATGTTGCAGACTTGGTTGAATTCATGATTCGTTCCGGGTATTTCATTCCCTTTTTAGCAATTACCTTTGATCTGCCAGGATCATCAGATAAATTAGTTTCATCATAATTAATAATATTTGATGATGGTACACCTTCAATTGATACTTCTAAATTATTAAAATAATTATCAATTTCTTCTGGCGAAACAGCAGCCCTTGCCCTTTTTATGTTTTGACAAATCCTGGGAGTAATGCTCTTTGCATGTCTTTTTAAAAATGACAGTGCAAACTCATGACCAGGCATATTGTCTTTAAACCGTTTTATAACTATACCTTTTTTATCACAAATATGTTTTACTATCATTCGTAGGTCCATAGTGTCCATGGGATAGCCCCATTCAGCACATTTCACTAATCTTTCAACAATCATATTTTCCATGTCTGCATCTAAAACTGTTTGACCTCCAATTGTTCTCCTTTTTCCGTTAGCTTTAACCCATCTTTGAAGTGTTGAGTAATGTACAGTATGGTTTTCAGCAGCTTTCCTTAGAGAAATTCCATTTTTAACTTCAGTAGCAGCAGCATTTAAATCACCTTCATTTCTTTTTCTATACTGTTTCCCTCTGGGATCAGAAATATATACTCTGGGCATCTGAAAAAAAAATGTATTTTAAAAGTAGGTTCATGAAAGTGTAAAACAACACATTTTTGGTACTATTTATGTTTTTGTTGCAAATCACCCCATTTTTGGTTAACTACTAAAAATGTTTGATTCAAAAATTTATAATTAATTGAAAAATGTACTAACGTTGTTGTATTGTAAATTTCTTATAAATTTACAAAATTTTCTATTCAGAAAAAAAAAATTACTGTGATAGTGACATTTTAACAATATCAACTGAACTAGGATTTTGGCGGTTATAAAATGAGTAAATTGATAAGCGCGAAGGAAATATTTTGCTGTGGAGGTAGAAATAATCCGATAACAATATAAAATTTTTTTTCCAATAGATAACATTTATCACAAAGAATTTAATTCTTATTTTTTCATAGTGATAACACATAAATTGAATATTCGTCATCAATAATAAACAAATTACTGAAGACTTGTTGCAATTCACCTTGCAGTTGCAATTCACCCCGTTTTACGGTAATCATTTTGTTTATTTATTTTTTAATCAGTTAATAGTATTTTACAACAAATATTAAAATGTACAATTTTGATTTATTATTTAGACTAGTTTCCTTACTTCTCTAGTAAAAGGTACATATTCAACATTTCGATCATGAATTAATAAACAATAAGCAGTTACACCTGCAAGCGATTCTGATGCTTCAATTTCCAACTGAACATCTACTGTTGAAGCTGTGGCTGAATTGTTCTGTTTTGATGTGTCAATAACAATAATTGGAGCATTTACTAGAAAAGTAGAAGGACTCAATATAGGGTTCCGATTACTTTTTTCATAGTATGATTCTTGAAATGATGTATACATATCATATAATAAGGTGAAATTGTTTTTTGTAAAATCTAAATTCAAATTATCATATGGATAAGCTATCGAGTTCAACAATACTTTAACGTTTGTTAGATTACAATGATCAAATATACTGCAATCTTTTTCAAACAAATTTTTACGTCCTTTTTGTAAACCAATTATGATAAATCGTGGTTTTTCTAATCCGAGGTCCCGAGTTCGGGATATTCAAAAGTTTCAAAAGATCTAAAAGGAATAAACAAACTTTTTTCTTTTTCAACAAGTTTCAATAATTTTAACCTTTCTTCATCGTCAACAGTAATATGTGGTACCCTCCAGACTATTTTGTTTATAACGACTTTGGCTGTAGAAGCAGTTATACCACTTCTAAAGCTTAAAGCATTTAAATCAGAATGACTTCGAGTTAATATTAATTCTAATCTAGTGTTAACTAGTATTTTTTTAAAGTCTTCAAACAAACCTAGCCAATATTTCAATGGAATGCAAGCACTAAATTCACCTTTATCGTTTTCTGATTGTGTTTTGTTTTTAAAATTCCAGCCAGAATTTTCATAACAATTATAGTTGTCTGGTGTACCAGATAAGTAACCTTTCAACGAGCTAGTAATTCCAAGAACACGTGTGCTATCTACTTCTATCCCATTGATTTCTAATCGTATTTGATCGAAGAGGTAAGAGTAACCATTGTTAGTTAGTTTCACTTTTTCATGTTCTGTAATAGTTCCTTTCAAAAAAATAAAGCTTTCGTGTAGATATGGATAAACATCTGTCTGCTGGATTGATATACGTATTTCATCATTATTATTAAATGATGTTGTATACGGTGTGTATGAATGATATTCAATTTTAGTAATTTTAGAATCCGTTTCGTAGCGTGAACTTATATCTAAAATATCACTCTCAGGCATTCTGCTTTAATCTATAACCTAGAGCCTGCAAAATTTTTTTATTTTTCACCGTCAATTGTTTTTTTTTATTTGATGTTGCTGCTAGCACATTAGTCTTATGAGTAGTTAAACTGATTCGAAGTATCGGGTTTATATTGAATTTTAATCCCATCTCAAGACCCGTAACTTTTAATATGTAACACAATTGTCAATGTCTCACCAAAATTATCAATCCGATTATGATCTTGATCAACTAGCTGAACGGTTATCGTATCAATATTTGTTTTATTCAATTTGTAATATATTAAATTTGGTGGTGACTGTACTACTTTCGATCCTGACCTTTCACTCGGAAAAAACTCATAAATCGAATGACTTTGAAGATGGTTGCTGAATGATCCTTGAGCTATATTGCACATTACTTTTATAGAATTAATTGTGTTTAAATTCACAGCTTTTTCTGATCTATGAAATTCATACTCTGGCTTATATTCTCGTTTTTCAAAACCCAATACAGGTGCTATGCTATGTAAAATTTCAAAGTGAAGTATTCCATTACATTTTATATATGATCTGAAATCGTTTGGATCAACCGAAATGTCAAATGTTAACTTGGCTTTGAATTTCTCATTATAAATATTTATTTGATCCATAACCCGTTGCTTAATATCTTTAATTTCATAACATCCCTCTTCCAGTTTAATATAGCACCACGCACGATCATTATTATTATGGTCAACTACTTGTATAGCAAATTTATTATTATCTTTGTTGATATTCGGGAATGAATTAAATGTCTGCAAACATAACAAAGCTATTTCTGAGTCTTCGTGAAGGTTTATAGACGGAAAATAATTTGCAGATAATATGGTTGTGTTCCCGGTTAAACTTAAAGTAACTGACTCGTACATTCCGAAATCTGAGATACAAATTTAATAATGAGACTCGTGACGTTTAATATGCAGAACAACTGTCAATGTCTCATTTAAGTTATCGATCGGATTATTATTTTTATCAACTAACTGTACAGTTATTGAATTAATATCTGTTTTGTTTAATTTGTAATATATAAGGTTTAACGGGGATTGAATAACCTTTGTTCCTGTTCTACCGCTTGGGAAAAACTCATATATCGAATGACTTTGTAGCTGGTTGCTGAATGATCCATGTGCTATATTACACATTACTTTTATAGAGTTAATTGTGTTTAAATTAGCAGCTTTTCCCGACCGATGAGCTTCATACATTGGCTCATAGGTTCTTTTTTCAAATCCAAAAACAGATGCTATACTGTTTGAAATATTTAACTTTAGTCTTCCATTACATTTAATGTATGTTCTAAAATCGACGGGGTCAATAGATACGTGGAATTTTAGCTGTGTTTTAAATTCATTATTAAAATGAAATAACTCTTTCATAATTTTGTTGTTAATATCTTCAATTTCATAACATCCTTCTTCCAAAATAAATATAAACGTTTTTATGATAAATCTATTACTTATTGAAGGAATAACCTCTATCTCTAACCGATTATTAGCTGAATTTATATTTGGAAATAAATTGTATGTTTGCAAACATAACAAAGCTATTTCCGAATCCTCGTAAACGTTTAGAGATGGAAAATAATTTGTAGATAATATAGTTGAATTTCCAGTCAAACTTAATGTAACAGATTCATACATTGTAAAAATTCAAGACATAAATGACCACAGTTAAATGTATTGAAATCTTGATAGTTAGAATAGTTATATACTATTTTAAACTCATGAAAATAATGTTGCAATTCAATTGGTGGAGGTAAATCGCCAAAGCTATCAAAATATACAACATTATCTTTATTTTTATGGAACGCTACCCAATGACTTCCATCACCTGAAGATATGTCTAAGTTTAATATACCACATTCAATTGTATGCGGTTTCTTAGGTAAGTTATTCCATAGTATTTCCATTTACCTTTACAACCCATACCTATTTTTCTTTTAGCTTTCATTGCGTTTGTTGCGTATGCAACTAATTTCTCTTTTCTAGGAATATTTTTTTCTTTAAATCTTTCCCAAGCACGATTTTCTAGTACTTTATCAGCTTTATGTCTATCGTTTAAATTTGAACTCGATGCATACGCAATATCATGATCTCTACAAGCAGTATCTAATGGGTTTATTCCTTTGTCACCGCGATCTAGTCTCTTTTTTAATTTTGTACCAGGACCACAATACTGATAACCTGAAAAATGTGCTTCGAACGGAAGACTATTTATAATAGAGTTTAGAAATCCTTTACCAGTCTTGTTCAATTTGTACATACGAGTTGAACACACCATCTATAACTGATTATAAATTGAAATTTCTAGAGTATTTATAAGAAAAAATGGATTTGATTGAGCAGAAAGATACACCACACGAAGCTCGGACCAAGCCGATTACAATAAATAAAAAAAAAATACAAATTAGTACATCAAAAAAATTAAAATTTAAAATTAATGATAAAGTAAGAATATCAAAGTATAAACATAATTTTAGTAAAGGTTATACACCAAATTGGACAACAGAAGTTTTCACTATCTCTAAAGTTTTAAATACAGATCCATTAACGTATCAACTAAAAGACAGTTTAAATAATTTAATATTAGGAAATTTTTATGTACAAGAATTAAAAAAAACATTTTTTCCCGATACCTTTCTCATTGAACGTGTAATAAAAAAACATAAAAACAAATTATATGTTAAATGGTTAGGTTTTGACAATAGCCATAATTCGTGGGTAAATGTAAACGACACTTTAAAATAGCTAATAAGTGGATTTGTAATTAAACGAAATATATCAATCAATCAATACCTATTGTTCAGATTTTATAAACCATCTCATCATTAAAATGTACGGTATTGATCCAATTTTTATGATCGATTAATTTATTTTATTTTTAATAACTGTATACTAAATGCTGTATATACTTCATAATTGTATTAAATCTGATAGACGTTTAACCACTAAGCCTCTAGCAATTTTCCAATCCTTATACAACTTTACGTTACAGTTATAACGTTTTAAAATACAGCAATCTCTATCTAAATCAAAATACAGTTCCCTAAGATTTTCAATATCGATTTCCATCAGATTTGGTATTTTAGGTTTGGATCGAATATTTGGTTTTACATAAAGTATAGGTTTGTGCATTCTGAAAAAAAATATAATGTTATACAGCTTATGTCGTATAGTTAGTTGTTTAAATATGAATTTTGAAATGAAAATAAAAATTAATTAATGTTTTGTTGTATTATTTGTATGTTTTTTTTATTTGATCTATATTTAATTTACTTAGTATTAATTTTTACATTTTTTTTTTTATATATTATTCACTTTTATTCGATTAAAAATAAAATACAATATGAGTAGTATATATATACCATTCCTGGCGCAGTCCATATTATATCAATAAAAGATCACAAAGAAAACAATGTGTAAAAAGATCAGAAAATCTAAATGCAATAATAATTAAAATATTTTTCGCAAAACTTATGAAATGCAATAATAATTAAAATATTTTCCGCAAAACTTAATTATTAAAAATAAAAATCGAAATGCAATAATAATTAAAATATTTTTCGCAAAACTTATGATATTAATAATTAAAATATTTTTTAATAGAATTGTTCTATCAAAAATAAAAATCGAAATAGCATATTTAATTGCAAAATGTATTAAAAAGAAATTTAAAAAATTAATTTAAAAATTAAAAATATAATAAATAATAAAATAATGGAAACAACTATCAATGATTTTAATAAATTACAAAAAAATGAAATGCAAAACGAAATAGAAAACTCAATATTAAATAATGAAATCTTTGTTAAGTTTTGTAAATTTGAATACTATAATACTAATAAAAATAAAAATATTAAAATTATGAAATATAATCTAAATAAAATTCCAATTAAAGGAAATATTTTAATTGTCGATCATGGACACAATATTTCTGGAAATGGAAAACCTTATGCTTCTAAAATACTAGAATCACCAACATGGCTTGAAATTTGTAAAATTGCTAATGATTTAATAAATACAACTGGTACTTATTTTTTCAAATATCTTCATGATATTTGTGTTGTTCAAGATTTAGGAAATATTAAAATATGTTGTCTTGGTATGGGAGGTACAGATTCCGATCACAAAATGCTTAGAATATAATAATTTAATTAATTTAATTTTTAATAGAATTGTTTTATTAAAAAAAATATGATATTTAACACTCACCCGAATTGGGCACGTGTTATTAAAATCCAAAAATCTTTGAAAACAATTTTACACTATGATACTATGAGGGGGACTTATAAAGAATTAAAATCAAAAATGTTTAATGTAAAAATGAAGATTCTAACATAAATAGCAACGGAGTTATACTTAAATGAAAAATATGAAGCGGGGGGTAAACTTTTAATATGTAGTGTAGATAAGCATATAAAACACATCTGTGTTGATCCGACATGATAATATCAAATATTAAATGAAATATAGGACTTGTAATATTTAACTTTGTATAATTATACGAACTCATTATTAATAAAAAAATGCAAAAAATTTGCAAAATATCTGTGTTGTACAGACATCCAGAATGGTGGCCACCTCTCACTTTTTTTTTTTATTTTTTATTTTTTATTTTTTTAACTGGTTGTCTGTACAACAGAGATATCTTTTATTACCTAAGCACTGTGACGTGGTGGGTTAGACAGGTATTTATTTGTAGAATTTAAAGTCAGAGGTGGACATTATATACGTCAGCCTTGGAACAAGACTGAGGTAGATACAAATCAAGGTGACAACGTAGGCCGCACCACGTGACAACCTACATTCGCATGTAGATCACCAATCGCCCGAAGCGCTACAATTGCCGGCTTTATAATGCCCCCCACCTAATTTCAAATCCTACTACGAGAACAAACACAGTAGGAACAAATCTGCTGCAGTCAGATTCGAACCTAATATGTTCAGTCTCAAAACACACGCCTTAACCCACCGCGCCACAATGCTTAGGCATGTAATGTATACTATGTAACACTATTTAAATAAAATTAAACTAGTATAATTATACCACGCTGTATACTTCACACTGTATACATCACACTGTATACTTCACATTGTATAGTAGTCAGCTGATAACATTCCACAACAGGATGTTAAAAAATAATCAGTCGAGTTACATATTATTATTAAAACTAGGTCATTACACTTTAATTATTATTATTCGAATCATGTAATTCCTCTTGTATTAATTTACGTAGTTTGTTTAGTGAAAGTTTAATTTCATTATAATATAAATATATTTTTTTTAACATCGAATTATTAAAACATACATATGAGTACATCAACGACTCGTTAACGTAAAAAAACGACTCGTTAACGTAAAAAACGACTCGTAAACGTAAAAAAAAACGACTCGTTAACGTAAAAAAACGACTCGTAAACGTAAAAAAACGACTCGTTAACTCGTTATTTTTTAATAGAAATATTTCTATTAAAAAAAATTATGATATTTAAATAAATTTTTTATAATTTTCAATAAATTCTAAACATTAATGACCACATATAGGTGGATCATTATAGTATTGAAATTGGGAAACAGTACAAAAAAGATTATCTTTACCCAAATATTTTAAAAATTCTTTTGGTGGCTCACCAACTATATGACCAAATGGGTCAAAATATATTTTAAATGTATTGTTTATTTTTTTCCATGCAACCCAATGAGAACCATTTTGAGTAGAATCATTTAAATTAAATACTCCACATTCATTTTCCCATGGTGTTGTAGGTAATTCATTTAACATAAAACATCCTCTATAATTTTTTATTTTATTTCCAAAGTAATTTATATCTATATTACTCAATGGGTCAATTTTTATATTATTTTCTTTAATCCAAAACCGTGTATAAATACCTTCAAAATTTTCAATATTATTTCTAAATGTTTTTATTTCAAATTTATTCATTTTTTTAATTTTTTTTTCAATATTTTTTTTTTTTTTTTCAAACCAGAACCTTGTGATCTAATTTTTTCCATCTCTTTATTATGTCGAATTGTTTCTTCTTCCAATTTTTTTTTATGTTTAGCATCAGTTATTGCTGTATAAACTGCACTTGCACCTGCAGCCAAAGCACTTACGCCTTCAATCACAGCAATAGCTATTGGTAAAAATCCACCTTTTTTAATTTGAATATGTTTAAGTTCTAATCTTGATCTGGTATTATTTTTTTTAGCGTTTTTTAATTTTCTTATTTGTTCTGGCTCAAGAATAAATTTATGTTTTCCACTATCAATTTGATTATTTTCAATTAGAATTGATACATCTTTATTATTTTTATGAGCTTCCAATATTTTATTAAATTGTTTTTTATTTAAATTTAGATTCATTTTATAATACAAAAAAATAAATTAAATTAAATTCATTCCAAATCGTCTTTTAACATTCATTACATTTGCTGTAAAAATGGCTGCAGTTTTTTCACCTATAGAACTATGAGGATCATAAAATCTTTCCATTGCTTTTTGTTCTAAAATTTTATCAGCAATATGTCTTGTTTTAGTATCTTTATTAACTTTATAAAAATAATCATGTTCTCTCGCAGCTTCATCTAATTTGTTTATAGGTTTTTTATTTTTTTCTAACTTTGTTCCCGGTCCTAAATAATTATAACCAGGCCAATGTATTTGAGGTAAACTTGAACAATTCAAAAGAAAATTAACAATTCCTGAACCTGTAATAATTTTCTTTGGTAAACATGAAACATATGATGATAAATAATCTGCACCAATAATAGGTATATCAATTAATTTTTCCATTTCTCTAATACAAATATTAAGAATATCAAGTTTTTCATCATGGTAAATATTATTTCCTGTACTTTCTTCAATTGATATATAATGTATACGTTTAATTATTTTTTCTTTTGATATATTTTTCACATCATTTGGTAAACAAGTTACATATTTTAGTAAATATTCAATACCTTCAGGAGTATCAATATGGTTTTCCATAATTATTTTAAACAAATGAAGAATACCAAGTTTTTCGTTTTTAAAATTATTATTTCCAGCTCTTTCCTCTGCAGAAATAAACTGTAAATTATCTATAACTTGGTTTACATTACTAATATAACGATATTCAATACGATTTTCTGTGTATTTCTTTAAACCCTCCCCTATTTGATTATCTTCAGCTAATATTTCATTATTTTCTTTCTTTTCCATAATTTCATTATCATCATTATTTTCTTTCTTTTTATTAATTTTTTTATTATTTTTTTTATTATCAGTAGTTTCTTTCTTTTTATTATCCGTAGTTTCTTCATCATTTTCATTCGTTTTAATTCCATTCATTTCTCTCCAAATGTTTTTAATCATATCATTATATTTTTCACCACGACTTGATTTAGCTCTTTTCGTTGAAGGATCATTGTTTTGATATATAGAATTAGTTTCAATTAATATATTTTTATAAATATTAAAATCATCATCTGTATAAAATTTCGGATTGGTAGTATCTACATGAGTTAATAATCTCCACAAACCTAGAGTTCCTGTATATGTTTTTCCATTTAAAATTATATTATCATTTTCAAAATTTATTTTATCTTTTCCAATCATATGAATATCATCTTCTTTATTATAATATATTCCAAAAGAATTAGTATCTTTTACAGTTGGTAAATATCTTGTCGAAATAGCACCTAAGTTTATAACATTTTTAGGTAATGGAGAATTACTTGTTGATTTTTGACTAGAATATTTTGGAGTTCCAAAAGTCTCTTCTGAACTTGTTAATCTTTTTAATTCTGGATTTCTAGGTTGATAATAATAGGGTTTATTTAATTTTTGAATGTCTCCTTCAGTTTTAATAGCAACATCTTTAACTGCATTCATTGTTGTATTAACATTTGTTAATGCGTTTATTATTGGTCCAAACTTTTTTTGTTGTTCTTCAATTACATGTTTTTGTTTTACAACTGTATTTCTAAATCTATCCTGTAAATTTTTTTGAATATTAATTATTTTATTTACATCTGTAGATTTATGTTGTTTTTTTTCTTTTTTAATATTATCTTCATCTTCATCATCTTTTTTTATAATAACAGTCTCTTTTTCATTAGGTTTAAAAAATTTATCTTTAAATCTATTTTGTAATTTTTTTTTAGTATTAATTATTGTCTGAATCTTTACATCTGATGTGTTTTTTAAATTATTTCCTACCTTGGAATTGTTTTGTTTTTGATCTTCAAATGTAACATTTTTTTTAATTTTTTTTTTTAATTCTTTTTGAATTTGTTTAATATCCATTTATTATACAAAATAAAAATAAAACATAATCATTCATCGATTTATAAAATTGTATTACCTTTACTGTCATAGATTAAATTTTTCATCAAGTCTATTGTTATGAAACCATATGATTTTGTTTTACTTTTTTTATCATATTTTTTACAATAAGTTCTATTAATTTCTTTAAATTTTTCTAAAGGTACATCTTCACTAATCAAATCGGACCATATTTTTTCAATATAATAATTTGATTGATTAAAAACAATTAAAACATTCAAATTATTTCTTATTGTTTTTATATCTACTGAAGTATAACTTTGTGTTAAATAAATAACACTAATATTCTTTGATCTTGATCTTATAAAATATTCAATTATCATGTCTTGTTTTTCTTTTAGAAAATCATCAAAAATCACTAAACTATTTTCTTCACAATCATCTACAGATATTATTTCATTATTAGAAAAATGTGTGTTTATAGAAGGTATATCATCAAATATTTTTTTAATATATTTATAGGCTGGTTGATCAATATTTTTTGTAAAAATATATAGATTTAAATAAGGAATCCAATAATTTATAATCAGATTATACAACAAGTTTGTTTTACCACAACCAGATGGTCCTATAATTAAAACACGTGAAGGTAATTCAAATAAAGATTTTTTTTTATTTTCATCTTCAATAAAAAATTTTACTTTTACTTTATCCATTTATTTAAAAAAAAATATATATTTGGTAATATAAATAAGAAAATGGAAAATATTTTAAATAAATATGATAATTATATAATAAATAGCCAATATGAAAGTTATATACCTCAAATCACAACAGAATTAAATAAACCAAACCGAAATACAATAGTTATAGTAGATGGTAAAGATAAATTTCTGAATGTTAAAAATTCAAAACTTTATTTATTACTTGAATATGTACAAGAAGATGGTACTAAATATCCAGCAAAATCTAATGTTATGTTATCTGATAATGGTGGAGCATTTTTGTTTCAAAAAATTACAATTAAATTAAATAATAAAATTATAGATGAAAGTGAGAATACTGGAAGACTAAGTACAGTAAAAGGTTATATGAGTTATGCTGTTGATGGAAATGGTCCTACACAAAATTCAGGATTTCAATCTACATCTGAAGGAGGAGGAAGTGTTGAGCTCATCATTCCTTTATCACACTTAGGTTTAGGGTCAATGAAAGATATAAAACAAATTTACAATGCTAGATTTGAAATAATTTTTACAAGAAATACTGATGATGATGCATTGATTCTAGAAACAAACACTGAGCTACAGCAGAGTCAAAAAATGTTAAAGCAAAACGTGGTAAAGTTAATATTTTAGAATTAAAAGTTCAAATGCAAAATATAGAATATGATGAAATAACAAAAATTCAAATAGTTGATGAATTAATTAAGAAACCGTTTATTTTAGATTTTAAAAAATGGCAATGTATTGAAATCAGAAATCTTACTGGAAAAAATATAAGATACGATTTATCATCTAATTATCGAAATAATAAACATCCATTTTTTGGTGTTGTTTATTTTCAAAAAAATAAACTAGACAATCAAGATAGTAATGCTGCTTTTTTTGATGATTGTAATGTTGTAAATTATTCTTTTAAAGTTAATGGAAAAAAATATCCTAATGAATTGCAAAATCTTGATTTTAATGATTTGAAAATTTGTCAAGCATATGAAGATCATATGAGTTATAAAAAAACCTATTATAAATCACATGAAGAAAATCCATTAATGTATTTAGATAAACAAATGTTTAAAAAGAGACCATTTTTTGTTGTTAACATGAGTAGACACCAAAGTCAAATTGCGGTCACCAACTGTACACTAATTTTAAACGTAGATTTCAGTAAAAATTTACCTGAGAACACAATTTGTTATGTTTGTTTAATTTCTAGTGCAGTGTATACGTTTGATATTGAAAGAGGAATAGTTGAGGAAGTTTTATAAAAAAGATCGTTCCATACTTTATTTTTTCAAGATATTTTATCTTGAAAAAAAACTTTTCATATTTATTTTTTGATTAGATCAAGAACACCAATAAATTCTTCATCAAAATTAACAATATTACCTTTCAAATCTACAATATAAATTTCTATTTTTTGAAACCGATTTTTACTCACTGGTCTATATATCATTTTATGAGGTTTAATCAAAGCACTATTAGAATTATATTGAAATAAAAATAAAACTTCATCATAATGAGATAGCTCATCAATATGATGTGTAATAGATTCTTCAATTATATTACAATGTACTTCTAATATTTTGTTGTTATTATTTAATGATGAATTTTCTCCATAATGTGTATGTATTGTATCATTCAATCCTAAACTTAAATTTAAATCTTTATCAAATGAAAAATAATCTTTTGTTGTTATTTTAATGTAATCACCATTATTTTCCAACTTCATAATCGAATTGAATAAGATATTTAAATGCTCAATTGAATAATTTCCTTTTAATAATGTTTTACTATTTTCATTAGAAATAATACCATTTATTTCTTTTAAGAAACCTTGAGTGTAAAATTGTGGAGTTTTTATTCCTATTACTGTATAAGCAATATCTGGTGCTGTATACACAACACCTAATACAATTTCTTTCCCTTTAGGCCATGTTTTATTAATAGGGATTAATTTTTTTATAAAATTAAAGCCTAAACAATTTGATAAATATTCATCAAACCACAGACCAATTGAAGCAGTTATTTTTAATAAATTTTTATTTATTTCAAGATTTATTTTAGGAAAATTTTCCACAAATTTAGTTCCGAATGAATTAAATAAATTTTCAATTTCACCTATTGAATAAATACCAATAAATATTGTACCTAGTGGGATTTGACCATTTCGACCTAATCTAAATTCACATTCTTTTTCAATATTTATGTAATATTCACCATCAATAGGAAAGTACATTTTTTTCTCACTTGTCATTGAAAAATCTATATTACCATTAAAACCTAAATATTTTTTTAATTTTTCATCTAATTTATAATAACAAGGAGATTTGATTGTAATTCTATTAGTTTCATCAGAAAATGATATAATAAGTGGTTCTATTTCTTTGTTCAATTGTTCAATACTATATCTACCTGTTTTTATATGTATTATATTCTGTTTAATTGTTATACAACACTCTGATTCAATATTAATAAAATTGTTGCCTTTCAAAACTAATGAATAGAGACCTAAAAAATGATCACTATCATTATTGTGAATAGGTTTGTTTAAATGAATACAACCCTTTTTAACTTTTATAAATACCATTTATAAAAGTAAATTTATTTTTTTATTTAAAATCAAAATCATGTCTTGTTTTCCCATTCTTTAAAATTTTTTCACAATTATAAATAAGATTCAATTTTGTTTCCGAACATGTATTATACCGTGTTATTTTGTTTTCTGTAAATTCATTTGTATATCTTTCTGGTAAATTTAACATATATTCATCGTTTAATACAACACTTATTCTTTTTCCAAACTTTGTATCAATCATTATGAACTTATTTACTTTGTATGGTTTTCCTTGTTCCAAATCATTAAATTTTATAAATGTATATCCATTGTTCATTTTATTTAAAGCATCTTTAAAGTTTTCCATTTCCATTTCTTATTTATATTAGAAAATATAATTTTTTTTTATTTTCAATAATTTTTTTAAAAAATTTCTATTTAAAAAATTTTTTTCAATATAAATATAAAAAATGAACGAAACTATATATTGTCTTAAATGTAAAATTCAAACAAAAAATATTAATGCAAATAAAATTCAAACAGTTAATGGTAGATGGAGAATTTCATCAATATGTTTTAAATGTAACACAAATAAAAGTAAATTTATAAAAAATCCTACAATTGGACATAATATTTCCAATAAAAAATTAAATGACCCAGATAAAATGATATTAGCTAAAGAACTTCATAAACCAGTTAGAAAAAAATTTCCTAAACGAAGAATAATTACTAAAGGTATTGATGATTTATGGGCTGCTGATTTAGTTATAATGAGAAATTATTCTGATGAAAATGAGGGTTATTCTTATATAATAACTGTTATAGATACGTTTTCAAAATTTTCTTGGGCTTTAGAACTCAAAAAGAAAGATGGAATTAATGTTTCAGAAACATTTCAAAAAATAATAAAACAAGCTATATCACAAAATCATCAAGCACCAAAATTACTCCACGCAGATAAAGGTTTGGAATTTGAAAATAAACATTTTAAAAAAGTTTTGCAAGAATATGGAATTAAAATGTATCACACCCAAAATGAAGAAAAATCGTCAATTATTGAAAGATTTAACAGAACATTAAACAGTAAAATGAGATTACATTTTGAAGTTACAAATTCTAAAAAATGGATTAAAATTTTAAAAAGTTTAATATATGAATATAATTTCAAAGACATACATCGATCTATTGGTATGAGACCTTGTGAAGTAAATAAATCTAACGAAGATGATGTTTTTCATAAATTATTTTCTACAAAAAACAAACCTAAACCAAAAATTAAATTTAGTGTAGGTGATAGAGTAAGAATAACAGCTTCTAAAAAAACATTTGGTAATAAATATAGTAATAATTGGACAAAAGAAATATTTATAGTTAATGAAATTTTATACACAAATCCTATTACTTATAAAATTATAGATTTAAACAATGAAGAGATTATAGGGAGTTTTTATAACCAAGAGTTACAAAAAACAAAATTTTAAATGATATTTTTTAATAGAAATTATTCTATTAAAAAATTGAATGTAAAAAAAAAAATAATATTTTCTATAATAAAGAATGGAAGGATTAAATAAAATTGAATCTTTAGTTAAAGAAATTGATATCAATAATAAAATGGATGTATTAAATAAAAAAATATATCCTGCTAAAACTTGTGATAAATGTAATTTAACAATTGGTTCCAAAAGTTGGTCTGCTCATTTGAAATCTATTCGACATCAAAAAAATGATATAGATCAAACAATTTTACCTTGTAGAGTTAATACAAAATATAATGGTGTACCAATTAATCAATATAGACTAAAAAATTTTAATTTTTTGAAAGTAATGCGAAATGAAATAAAAAAAAGTATACAAAAAAAAAATAATAAATGTTATGTGAAATTTTGTGCTTTTGAATACTATGAATATTCTGAGAGTATTAAATATAATCTAAATAAAATTCCAATTGATGGAAATATTTTCATTATTAATCAAGGAGATGATGGTTTTGGAAATGGAAAGCCTTATGTTTCTAAACTATTACATTCACCAACTTGGTTAGAACTTTGTCATATAGCCAATGATCAAATTATTGCAACAGATGATTATAATCACTATTATCTAGACGATATTAAGATTGTTCAAAATTTAGGAAATATTAAAATGTGTGAATTTAGTATGGGATCTTAATATTATTTAAATATTATTTTTAATAAAAATTATTTTTATTAAAAAATTGAATGTAAAAAAATAATAATATTATCTATAATAAAGAATGGAAAATAAAAAAATTGAATCTTTAGTTAAAGGAAATGTTAACAATAATAAAATGGTTAACAAAACTTGTGAAAAATGTAACTTAACAGTTAGTTACAAAAATTGGTCTAGACATTTGAAATCTATTCGACATCAAAACAATGATCCAGATCAAACAATTATACCTCGATTTAGACGAACATACAGAGGTACAACAACAACAAATGTAAGAACAAGACAAGAGAGCATACAAAGACCTGCAGATAAAACTTGTGATATTTGTAAGATAACTGTTAAATACAACAGTTGGTCTAAACATTTGCAGTCTATTCGTCATCAAAATAATGGTATAAGACCAATACAAGAGAGAATACCCAAACCACATAAAGTTTTCAATTTTAATGCAAAAATGTTTGAAAATAACAACACGATTAGACCTGTTTTAAAAAATGAAGAAACAGCATTTCAAAGTAGATTAAAAACTTATATTATTAAAAATAATATGGGTATTAAAGATATACAAACATTTTTAAATCGTTTAGATAAACCAGTAATAGGACAACTTAAACATTTATTAAAGAATCAAAATTTAAAAGTTAATATTATGTTTCTTGCTATATATAAGAGAGGTACTAATAAAGAAAATATGGAATATGAGGAAAAAAATTTTAAAACAACAAATAAAATTTTAACTACAAATTCTGACTTAAATGTTTATTATACAAATGAAAAAATTAAAATTGTAAAAGAAGAAGAAGATTTTATAATAAAAAATTCTCAATGGAGACTTCATCAAATTTTAAGTTTGGGAATAAATATAAATAAATATGTTCCTTTTAAGGGTTCTTCATATATTGAATTACCTAAAAACATTGGAGATAAACATGCTATTATAAATGTTAAAAATGAAGATGATAAATGTTTTCTTTGGGCAATACTCTCAGCTTTACATCCTGCTAAAAAAGATGGACAAAGAGTTACAAAATATAAAAAATGGGAAAATGAATATGATGATGTAATTAAAAAATCTAAAATAGAATTTCCAGTAAGTACCAAAGATGTTCCAAAATTTGTTAAATTAATTAACAATTTATCTGTTAATATTTACTACCTAGAAGAAAAAAATAAAAATAAGCATATAATTGTACCATTAGAAGTAACTATAAATGAAAAAACAAATCATATAGATTTGATGTATTTAAGAGAGGATAATGAGAATAAAGGTCATTATTGTTGGATTAAGGATTTATGGAAACTTTGTGGAAGTCAAATGACAAAAGATGGTCATAAAAGAAAAATATGTAAAATGTGTTTAAATAGTTTTGATACAAAAGATATTTCTATTAATATTTGTTGTTTAAATAAAAATGTAATTGCACCTTTAGAAATAAATAAAATCGAAAAAACTAATCATATAGATTTATTATATTTAACAGAGGATAATAATATGAATAAAGGACATTATCGTTGGATTAAAGATTTATGGAAAGTAGTAGGAAGACAAGTTACAAAAAATGGTCATAAAAGATTTTTGTGTAAAATGTGTTTAAATAGTTTTGATGAAGAAGATAAGTTAAATGATCATAAACATTATTGTGCTAATAATAAAGCTGCTAAAATAGTTCTACCAGAACTCTATAATAAAACTTTAGAATTTCAAAATTATAATCATTCCTTAAGAGTACCTTTTGTGGTTTTTGCTGACTATGAATGTACTCTTAAACCAATATATACTTGTCAACCAAATGATACAGAGTCTTTTACTAATTGTTATCAGAAACATATATCCAATAATTTTTGTTATTATATTAAATATAGTAATGGTGATTATAAACCTCCTGTAACATATTCTGGTCCAAACGTAGCTCAAGTATTTTATGAATGTATGAAAAATGAAGAAATAAGTATTTCTGAAATATATGATAAAATAGTTCCTATGAAATCATTGAATGAAGAACAATTAAATAATTATTATAATAAATCTAATAAATGTCATATTTGTGAAAGATATTTAAGTGAAATACCTCCAATGTTAGAGAAAAAATTTAAAATATATAAAAACACTATTGAATATTATAAAAATACTGATGATGTTAAAAAATTTAAATTGTATGAAGATAAACTTAAAAACGAAATAGAAAATAAAAATAAAAATATGAGAAAAGTTCGGGATCATGACCACTTAACTGGAGAATATAGAGGAGCAGCACATTCTATCTGTAATCTTAACTACCGAAATCCACGTTTTATTCCAATTGTTTTTCATAATCTTTCAGGTTATGATGCCCATCTATTTATAAAAGAATTTGGGAACGATAATGAACAAATAAAAATGCTCGCAAATAATGAGGAAAAATATATTTCTTTTTCAAAAATTATACCACGTGTAGTAACTAGGAATGGCAAAGACATAAAAATATCTACAGAATTAAGATTTATAGATTCATTCAAATTTTTACCCAGTTCTTTAGACAAGTTAACAAATAATTTAAGAAATGATTCGAAATTAAATTTAAAAAATAAATTTAAAGAACTTAGTAAATATTTTCCTGAAGAACATTTAGATTTAGTTACTAGAAAGTTAGCTTATCCCTATGAGTATATGGATTGTGAAGAAAAATTTAATGAAACATGTTTACCTCCTATTGAAAAATTTTATAGTTCTCTCATTGATAAAAATATAACTAAAGAGGAATATGAAAACTCACAGAAAATTTGGAAAGTGTTTAATATACAAAATATGCGTGAATTCACTAGTTTATATAATAAGATCGATGTTTTATTATTAACAGACATAATAGAAAATTTTAGAGATATTTCTTTAAAAAATTATAAATTAGATCCTATGTGGTATTTTACAACACCAGGATTTGCATGGGATTGTATGTTAAGAATGACAAACGTAAAATTAGATTTATTAACAGATATAGATCAAATATTGTTGTTTGAAAATGGAATCAGAGGTGGTTTATCTCAATGTAGTCAAAGATATTCAAAAGCAAATAATAAATATATGGGAGATAAATTTAAAAAAAAAGAGGAATCAATATTTTTAGAATACTTGGATGCAAATAATCTTTACGGTTGGGCAATGAGTAAATATTTACCTACTGGAGATTTCAAATGGGTTGATAATCTAAATGATTTTGATGTAATGAATATTTCTGACAAATCATCTAAAGGTTATATTTTAGAAGTCGATTTAACTTATCCTGAAGAACTTCATGATCTACATTCAGATTTCCCTTTAGCACCGGAAAGACATTTTGATGACAAACAACTCCCAAAATTATTAACAACTTTGTATGATAAGAAAAAATATATAATACATTATGAAACACTAAAATTATATATTAAATTAGGTTTAAAAATAGAGAAAATTCACAGAGTTTTAGAATTTAGTCAATCTCCTTGGTTAAAAGTTTATATTGATTTTAATACTAATCTTAGATCAGAAGCTAAGAATGATTTTGAAAAAGAATTTTTCAAATTAATGAATAATAGTGTTTATGGACGTACTATGATGAATGTTCGAAATCATGTTGATATAAGATTATGTTCTAATGCACTCCAAGTAGAAAAATTAATTGCAAAACCAAATTTTGATCGAAGAACAATTTTTACTGAAAATTTAGCTGCAGTACATATGAAAAGATGTGAAATAACTTTCAATCAACCAATATATGTAGGAATGTGTATTTTAGATTTATCTAAAATGTTAATGTATGATTTTTATTATAATATAATTAAACAAAAATATGGAAATAGAGTTAGATTGTTATATACAGATACAGATTCACTTATATTAGAAATAAAAACTAATGATTTTTATCAAGATATGAAAATTATGTTAGATCATTTTGACACTTCAGATTATCCAAAAGATAATATTTATGGTTTACCTTTAGTTAACAAAAAAGTCTTAGGCAAGTTTAAAGATGAATTAAATGGAAAAATTATGACTGAATTTATAGGTTTAAGATCCAAATTATATTCACATCGAATCTTAGATTCTGAAAAAGAAATTAAAAAAGCTAAAGGTGTTAAAAAAAATGTTGTGGAAAATAAAATATGTTTTAATGATTTTGAAAATTGTTTACTAACAAAAAAATCAAAATATGTTAAACAAAATTTATTTAGAACTAAGAAACATGATATTTTTACTGTAGAACAAAACAAAAAAGCTTTAAGTGTTTATGATGATAAAAGATTTATTTTAGAAAATGGTATTGATACATTAGCTTGGGGACATTATAAAACAAAAATAGACAGAAATGATTTTGTAGACCATCTCAATACACTAATTAGAAATCAAAATCAAAAAGATTAGAAAAATATATAATAATAACGTGTGCCCCATTTGGGTGAGTGTTAAATATATAAGTTTTTAATACATTTTTTCATTTAGATTTTAATTATTAATATCATAAGTTTTGTGAAAAATATTTTAATTATTATTGCATCTAGATTTTAATTATTAATATCATAAGTTTTGCGAAAAATATTTTAATTATTATTGCATTTCGATTTTTATTTTTAATAATTAAGTTTTGCGGAAAATATTTTAATTATTATTGCATTTCATAAGTTTTGCGAAAAATATTTTAATTATTATTGCATTTAGATTTTCTGATCTTTTTACACATTGTTTTCTTTGTGATCTTTTATTGATATAATATGGACTGCGCCAGGAATGGTATATATATACTACTAATATGTACTATTTTTTTAAAAGATAGTGGCCATATGCAATAGTATTAATACCATCATGCATAATAATTCTTTTATCATCATTAGCACTAAGAGCAATTTTCTTTACAGATTTAGAATAAACAAAATGGTTTTTTGACTGTATAAAATTCATAGTTTTACATATTTTTTGATCATAAATTATTGGTATAAGCATTTAATATTTCCAAATATTCGTTGAATTTCATGTGTTTATCAATTACATACTTTTTTACACCTTTAGCTTTTTTTACTTCTTCGTTATTTATTTTATATGCATAAAGTTTAGGACGTAAAGCAATGAATTCTAATAATATTTCAGACTTCATTTCATCTTTAAATTTCCCTGGTTGATTTTTTCTAAGATCACTATAACAATAGTGATTTTTAGGATAGTTTGAAGTATCAAAGTAAAAAAACAATTTATGTTTTATGTCATCGAAAAAGTTTAAAGTTCTAATTTCATAAACTAGTGAATCAGTATCTGAATATACAATATCAATTTTATTTCCATACACGTTTTTCATTATATTATAATGAAAATGATACATTATCGTTTTTGAAATATCTAATATTGCAAATCCAACATAAATAGGTTTATCAAACTTAATTTTTTCTTTATTCATATGAATTGCCATTAATTTTTTTGAGTAAATTGTTCTATCTTTAAATGTTACTTTACACATTAAACGATGAGCTTTTTTCTCGTTAGAAACTAGTGTCATTAACATCCGTTTTCTAACATTTTCCATACATTTTCCAAACACACTGTTAACCAATAACTTCCAAAATTGACGTTCAAACTCATTTCGTGACTTTACCCTCATATTTGTACATAACTCAATATATGGTGCCATCCATTTTGATTGCGAAAAACGAAGAATCCTATGAACTTTTTTTACTTTTAATCCATTGGCAATGGCTTGTTTTAAATTTCTATAATGAACTACATAATTAAATTTTGATTCTAAAGTTGTTAAAAGTTTTTTTACTTTAGAATTTGGTGGACATTTATTTTCTGGTAAAAATGGAAAATCGTTATGATTTTTATGTAATTGTTTAGGGTAAATAACATCTACTTCTAAAATATAACCATATTCAGCATCATCTTCAATTTGTGTTATATCTATAGATAAATCGTCAAACCATTCAAAATTTTTATAAGGTAAAGCGGATAGCATAGACTTTCCATATAGATTTACACAGTCCAGGTAAGCTAACCACGTTACAGGCTTATTCGAATCATAATTAATATTTTAGATATTAGGAATGTTTGCTTTTACATGTCTTTTAACCGAATGACAAATGCCACCGCGTAATCCATTCTCCAGAAATAATTGGAAATCGTATTGTTTAAGTCGTTCTAGTCGGACATTAGTATGTTTCAACATGCAATCAAATGCAAATCCTGGGGCGGTCATGTAATGTGAAGCATCTAATTTAAGTGTTTGCAAACAAAGATCTCTAAAATTTTCAAAAACGTCAGCAAGTAAACATACATCAGTGGCTAAATATAAATCACTATATTCTCCTAATGTTTTTAAATTAAATCTTTTCCAAATCTTATGAGCATGGGTATAATCTTCGTCACTAATTTCTTCGTCTCTTAACGAATTATAAAAGGATTTTTTTGGTGGCAAACATGTTTCATTTAATTTACTAGGATGATCAATATATTCATAAGGAAACACACCTTTACGTGTAACTAAATTTAAAGTCGACAGAGAAAATATTTTTAAGGTTTCCCTAAATCTAGTTTTATCATCAGATAAATTATCGGCTAATGAACTAAGAGACTCTGACATAAAACGAAATGTATCAATAAATTTTATACTAAATTTATCTTGAATTGATTTACTAAACGATATATATTTTTCTGATGAATTAGGTATTACATGAATATCATTTTCATTACAACCAAGTTCACGAACAATGAAATGACTGTCATAGGCTAAGTTATGAAAGTATATCGGTAGAAACGAAACGTTACACAATTCAAAGTTACAATTTAAACAAACAACTGATCTAAAACGTCCTGTAAAATGATTATGATCTCTTAATTTAATTAATTTATTTTTTTTAAATGATTTGGAACAGCATTCACATATTTTTGCATTTTGAAATTTAAGCTCTTCGTCATTAGTTAATTTATTCATAGGTATATTTACTTGATAAAGATTATAAACCTTTGTACCTATATCTATCATGGTCTTTAAGAAATGTTTTGCAGCATTTTGATTTCTGTAAACATGAAGTTTCGTAGGAATTTTATATTTTTTTATTAAATATTTAGGTATAATATTATAATCTATTTTCACGTAATATGCATAACTCATTGGTTTATGTTTATGTGTTATCAGTGTTTTAATTTTACAATTTTGTTTGGTGAATTTAGGTTTTAAATAACATTCAAAGTCAGAATAAATTACTATTGGTATTCGTTGCGTTCTTTTAAAATTTTTAAAATAAATAAAATCATCATCATCGTCTTTAAACATTACAGGTCTTCCTAGTTTGTGCTTTCCACAATTTTTTTTATGTTTTTTTAATCCATTAACACCCCACAATTTATATTTACAAGGAGTATTACTAAAAACTGTAAAACATCTTTTACATATAATTAATTTAGATTTATGTTTTGTCTTTTGACTACGAATAAGTCTGTCGAAATTATTAATAAAACAATAATGCGATGTTTCACCACGATTAATCAAAAGCAGATCGAAATGATTTTTACTTTCTACATTATTCATATATAATGGGAAAACAACATTTGTATCATCTAAACTAAAAACATTAACTGACACATAATTTAAACGTTCAAATATTTTAATTTGTTTGACTGGTGTCGGATAATCGATACAGTGAAAATTTAAATCACTTTTCTTTTCAAGCATTTTAAAATATTGTTTGTTAAATTGACTTTTATTTGAATGATTATTAAACTTAGATAAAATTGCATATTTAAAACATTTTTCATCATTGTTTTTTACATTTATAACAGCTTTCTTATTACGTATTGAGTCAGGTAAAATTAAATAACTAGATCCATTTAACGGGTTTACAATATTAATTCTTAACTGTAAGACATCAATTGAGTCTAAACTCCAACCACTCCCTCTAGTGACAAAGTCAGATTCTTCCTTAATAAGTTTATTAAACATTTTTTTTTAATAAATTTTCGAAATTTGAATTTGTAAACGCTAACATATTTTCTGTTTTAAATGAAATATCTCGGCGTTCCTGTGTTAACACATGCACGTAAACACAATCAAGATACAAGTTAAATTTAATACTTGATTGCTGCGTCATTTTTTTTAATTTACAAATTATCATATCAAAACCGTAGTCAAAAAATTTGATAAAGTCTATAAAATTATAATCATTTTTTAAGACATAAGTTTTTGAACATTTTTTAAACCGATCTAACTGAATGAGTCCGCTTCCAATTATGTTCATGCGTGTTTTTTTTGTTACTAAATTTCGCTGCATTTTACTGTAATTAAATAAGAAAAAATTACATATAAATATTTAAATTAAATATTAAATAGTATATGATTATAATTACAATAATTAGCATTAACCATTGAAAGATTAAGGTTTTTTATTAATTTTAAATTAATTTTTTCAGCATATTGCATGTTATTACAAGTCATAATCTAATTATAAATTATAATGTGACTAGCTCTAAGTGAAACTCTGGGAAAGTTGGACTCGCTGAGAGTGGGTACCAATTTTGGAGACAATGTCGTTGGAATTATAAAAGTCGCAAAAGCTGTAAGACGAAAGTTTAGGATTTCTGATAAGGATTAGTGATATGGATTGGAGATAAGGCTTGGCGCTTTGGCGGGAATGTTTAAAAGTTTGAGCGTCTAGCAATCCGTCACGAACGTTGTAAATGGATAGGCTGGATACGATCTCCAGGATCATCTCCCATTTCTCCGCTGCTTTTGGTTGTTAACATTGTTAAAAAGTGTAGAGTCGATAGGTTTATCAATGTCTAGCTATCAGTTATAAAATCACATAGGTAGGCGATCCGACTGCGTCGGATCGCGGACTATATGCGAAGCGTATATCACCAGGTATGCAATCCACCTGCGGTGGATTGCGGACCCCGTTAGTTGCGTAGATAGGTGAATAATCGAAAAAATAGTTGGACCCCTTGACCGTGTTAGTTGTAAGTGAGTACCGATTTTGGAGACACATTCGAATTATAAATGTCGCACTTACACATTAGAAGGTGATAAGAATTTCTGATATGGCCTGGCTCTTTGGCGGTCTCGTTTCGAAGGTGGGAACGTTTGAAAGTCAAGATTCAGTGTCTAGAAATCTCCCATGACCCATGAAAACCGGCAATTCAATGATGATACTACCCCCCAGCGTATGTCCGGTGCTTTTTTTGTACGTGTAAGAAAATGTTAATTCGAAAATCTGCATGTTAGAGTGTCCAGCAAATCAGTCATTACCCATCTAAGACAAAACAAAAATAAGCAATCCACCTGCGGCGGATAGAGTGGTATGTGCCGTCGCATGTCCGGTGGCTCTTTCTTATGTAAATAGTGTAAAGTCAAAACCCGAGTTGGATTGTCTAGCAAGTCAGTCATCTCAAGTCAAAATCGATTAACATCCAATTAGCCACCTAGGTAGGCAATCCGAATTCGTCGGATCGCGGACAATGTGCTACAGCATATCAAGTAGGCAATCCACCTGCGGTGGATTGCAGACCTGACGTTGGGCGGCTATAAGTGAAAACCCTATCATACAACTTACGAAATAATTTAGGAAAAATACAAACTATAACTATAATAAATTGTACCTATTTATTATAATTCATAAAAAAAATAACATATAGATACATAATATTATATTAACCAATACAATACATATAAACATGTACCTGTAATGTATATATAATTATATCAAAAAAAAAAAAAATTCAAAAACCTGCATGTTTAAGTGTTAAGGAAGTCAGTCATCACCGTCTAAGACGAAACTAAAATGAGCAATCCGTCTACGGCGGATTGAATGGTAGGTATGTGCCGTCGCATGTCCGATAGTTTTTCTTATGTAAAAAGTGTAAAGTCGAAAACCGTGTTGGAGTGTCTAGAAAGTCAGTCATATCAAGTCAAAATCTATTAACTTTAAAGTTCGTCAGCTAGGTAGGCTATCCGACTTAGTCGGATAGCGAACAATGTGCTGCAGAAAATAAGTCTAGTATATAGCTTCTATAAGTGAAGAGAAAAAATAGTATTTTCCAAAAACCCAATCACACAACATTCGAAATAACTTACGAAAAATAAAGACAATTTAAAGAAAATAATATGAGTTAAATTCCTAATAATTTAAATAACATATAGGTACATAATATATAATATACAGTCATATAATGTAAAATTAACATGTATATTATTATATTATTTATGAAATATAAAGTGAAAAAAAATGCGAAAAAGTCAATCTTCGGGCGGCCGTGCCATAGAATACACGGTACAGTCGTTGCCGCCCGAAGAGAGCTACGACGGTTTCGAACCCGGACCTACCTATCATCCCATGTTTGGGGAACCTACGCCTAACCTATCGAGCCACAGTTTGTGATGCATATCATGGTCAAAACTTCAACAATTAAGCTGTGTGTATACGGAGCGACGTAAACCAATATATTCGATATACATAATTCTACACACTGTTTAAACTTTAATTGTATTTTATTCACTTATCTGACCGTTATTATGTATGCTTGAATAATACATTTATTTGTGTTTAATAATACATTTAATTGTGTTTACGTTAAGCAATATACCAGCTACGTTATTACGGACCGAATAATACGTCTACAATCACATAATGCAATATTTATTGAATCAAAAACAAAACAAAAAAAACAGTATATATTTACTGTGCACTTGTGCGTTGGAACGAAGACCGACTGACATTTCGTGAACGCGAATTTTTAAGTGTACAAACCGCATATTCACGGGGTTCAAAAGAAATAAACTTAATAAATAGAGCACAAACGGCAATTGAAAAGACGAAACGAAAAGCGATAATAACGACCTACGCTGGCGTCGATTGCGATGGCTATGGACCGATATCGCGTACAAACCACGCGGCTTTTAAAAGAAACGAACTATATGTGAAAATGTCTAAAAGTCGAAAAACAGCGTAAAAAGCGTAACGTTTTTCGAAAACGTTTAAAAACCGACCGCCGCCGCCGCTGCGAAGGTACGCGATTGGTCGCGCTATAGGGAATCGATGGGATGGGTCCGGCGGACTGGGGAAACGGAGCGGTGTTTAATTTTTTCAACCATGAGATCCTCCACGAATTCCCTATAGATCAGCTGTTTTTCTTGCGATTTTATAGAATAAGATTTATGATAGTGATATTTATAATATATTCATGTTAAAATATTAAGTTAGGTATAACTCTATAGATAAAGGTTAATTTTCAATTTTAAAGTGCAATGCATACTTTACTTAAAATTTTCTGATAATTATTTTTTGAACATAAGTAATTGAAAATACATTTCGTTAATATTACATCATTAACTGCGTCGTGTATAAAAGTAATATCATGGTTAAGATCACAAATTAAATCATGAGTTTCTTTCAATGATAAATATCTGCCATTTTTATTTATATAACCTAATTTATAGCTTAAAATAGTTTCATTACTTTGAAAATTAACTAATTTTAAATAAAATATTTTATTATTATCAGTATCGTATGCAGTCATATTCAACATTATATAGGTATTAAGACCTAATCTCAATAAAATATTTTTATCTGAACTACCATTCCATAGTAAAATAATTGAATTTTGATTTTTAAAATTAAGATAGTTTTTTAAATAGTTTTTGGTTAAGTTCGAAGTTTTTGTTTCCATAGCTAAATTTAATTCATTCAGTATAGTTTGAAGTTGATCTGGTTTCTTTTCAAAAATGTTTAGTAACAAATTTCTAGTTTTCAAATAGGTATAATTATTCATTAATGTTATTCTTCCATCAGGCGATATTATCAAAGGTCGACCTCGCATACGTTCAATTTTTGATTTAATATGAGTCTGTGATATTGCTGCAGAAATAAGTATGAAATCAGTACGCCGATAATTTGTGAATTCAAAATCAATAATTATTATTTTATTTTTCAGTTTTTGTCTGAAAATATAAAACATTTATATTCAACATAAGTATTTTATATTTTCATCTATTTAATAT